>NC_045150.1:7421012-8650113 GCF_008831285.2 Nymphaea colorata
ACTAATGAAACCTCAAGCTCAAGAATAGCTCGACAGATGCAGCTTGAGCTTGACTCAGCAGTTACATGTTGAGCACGAGCTCGACTCGATTGAGGTTTGACAAACTAGTTTGAATAAATTTGATATTCAACATTACATGTTGAGCTCGAGCTCGACTCGAGTAAGGCTCGACAAACTCTTAAACTCATTGAATATATCGACTTGATTAAGGCTCGACAAACTCGATTAAGGCTCGAGTTCAAATCGGCAGTTACGTGTTGAGGTTGAAGTCGATTCGATTATTGAACAAATTGACTTATAAACTCGAGCTCGACTCGTTAAGCAAATGACTCGGCTCGAACTCGTTCACGAGCCGAGCTTTAACGAGTTAAGGTCGGGTAACTCGACTTGTTGTTTACCCTTACCTATGGGTGTTACTTTTTTGTATTGGAAACAGTGACATGCACGACACTCAAATTAAAGAATGTATCGTAAAATTGTCGAGCTTTCCAAACAACCTAACCTTGAGAATAGAGGAAAGAAAGGTGGCTTCACCTTTGCAAAGCAAAAAATCCAAGTGGAATTACAAAAACCCTCTAATAAATTGCAAAATGAAGATTTCCATATCCAAAATTTAAAGGGTTATGATCAGGTGGAGCTGATGGTGAAGGGACAGTGACCTTGGGGTGACGTTAGTAATAGTAATTTAATGAACCAAACAAGCTTTATTTGGATTCTGTCATTTTGATGAACCCATGTTTTTTATTGGGAGAGTGACTTCCTCTTTTTATATCAGTTATTTGTACATGCGTTCGAATGCTTAACCCTATTAAAAAAATTTCTTAACCCCGAAATGAGTATCAGCTCAGAAAAAAGGAAGTTGTAAACTATAATGAGGTGCGCACACATGATGAAATGAGGTACGCACACACACCAACTTACAAGGCAAGTTAAGCTTATTAATGCCTACTTGATTCATTTATAATTTAAAATCCAGGTTAATGGGGACAATCATGGCAAATAGTAAACTATAAGAGTGAGCACCGTGGAATCTCTCTCTCTCTCTCTCCATATATATATATATATATAGATAGATAGATATATATATATATATATAGGGTAGACACTTAAATGTTGTGTTAATGAAAAACAATATCATCTCTTGATCATTTTCAGATTTATAGTTGAAAGGAAAACAAAGAGATAGAGATGTGAACTAATAATAAATGACAACTATCTCTCTTTATCTTTTTCTCATTGTTTTTCTTTCAATAATGATCAAAAACTTATACATCTTAGCATTTAATTGTGGTGGTGATGGTTGTGAAGGGGAGCAGTTGTGGTGGCAGCTAGGTTTTAAATGGGTAGTATTTAGTTTCAGAGCTTTGCCAATCTTTCGATTGTATGATATGGATTCTAATATATTGAGCTGCCTCGAATTCAATACCTGTTGGCCCAGTCGGAGAATTGACAGGGACCAGTGCATAATTTTCAAAATAGTTATGGGGACCAAATCAAAATTTTGAAAAATTTCATGCGGTAAAAGTTAATTATTCAAAAACTGACTTGGACCCCAGCGGGGTTTTTCCAAAGAAACTGTGGAAGAATGTTGGTGACGTTGGGCCACATGAAATGGACGCTCACTTCGATGGAAGGAACTGTACATATGATCATCGCTTTCTAGGGAAAAATGTTTCGCTTATGTTAAAGCGGTTTGGTTGATCAATTCCATTTGTTTGTCTAACTTTTTGAACAACTTTGAAGGATTATTCAATTCTAGACTTGCTTTCAAGCAGCAGCAGCAGCAGCAGCAGTAAAGAATCTCGTGAAAGTTACTCTTCCATCTTCAAACGCTCCTACATCTTTTGCTTTGGCCACTTGCACAAAAGTCGCACCGCACCGTGATGGTGTTGGACAGCCACAACGCGCCAATCCATTTGCCAAACTTTGCTTCTTCTCTCTTTTGTTTGTTTTTATGGAGACAAAGTTCTTTGTTGATGATTTCTTTCTCCTGCTGTCTTTTCTTTCTACTGGTCTTGTTCTCTCCTCTCCTCCAACGTTGGTTGTGTACAAGTTCTTTTTAGGTGAGCATGCATGAGGTTAACAACTCACCGCATGAAAAAGACGTGAAGGCCCCTCTAACCTCAGCATCTTGAGCTGTAGCGGGACCTGAATGAGTTATAGTATACCCTTTAACTTGAGCGTCACAATCCCATTTTTTAAGGTCGAGGAGATTAGCACTCACATGCATTCTACCCGCCTGCATGTGAGACGTTGTATATAGTCTCCTTTACTGGAGAAATAAAAAGTAAAGCTGGTGTAGGGCCTTTGTAGGCCCACTGTTTACATATATCCTTCCTTTTGGAGCAATACAGGTTGGAGGCCTAACCTCCATACACACCTCCAACATGTTTTTTCAATTTGCTTAAAGAGTTGTCATTCAGTTTTTTCCTCTACATTATAATATTAAAAGAAGCTCTCTCCAAAGGGCATAGCCCAACTAGACCACAAGGTGGAGGTTTTTTATCTCATGGCTGTTCATGTGTTACTCATCAATCCTGTAAATGGTGGTGAAGGATGTACCATAAGTCTACCATATGCATGTTGTTTTTTCCAACCTTTTGATGTGTGTCTTTGCTGTTGCAATGGATATTAGCTATTTACATTAGAGTACCTTAAGAAGTCGATTGATTGTTGTCCATTGGGACAGGACGGGCAGGACGTCATGTCCATTACACTACTGTCATGTATTCATGGACAATGGTGTTTTTTGTCCACCTTTTGATGATTTTAAGAACAAAACACTATATTCATCTTGTACAGCGCTTGTTTTACATACATTGTTCTGTCTAACATTTGTTTTAAGAAGGATCCGCTTTCAGTTTAAAAAAAAATTTGATAATATATATCCAATTACTACCAAATCAAACAAACGTCCAGGAGTGCGCATCTGTTTGAAGGAAAGTTTTTTAATGTAATTTTTATTAAAAGTTGAAAGAGATCCTATCTTTTGACCGTTGTAACCCTATCTATACTCAATCCTTTGCTGTTGACGTGAGATGACTTGATGTGACATTTTCTGATATAATAATTTTTAACCCTAGAACCTTAAAAGCGCATACCATTGAGAGTTTTACGATGACGGCAGTTCTCCTTAAGTAAATATTTAAAAATATAATAAAAATTCAATATGGGGTAGAAGATTACGGAAAATGTTTAAGGATATAAGAGAATTGATTAAGTGAGTGATTGTATTAGTTCTTTTTTTTTTGGAGTTATCAAAAAGAAGCTTATAAAGAAATGGTAGAGATGGATCCACCAACTTAGAAATTCCCAAGGTATGAGAGTGAGCCAAGTTGAGAAGGCAAATGATCAACATATGTCTTTCATGCTAGTTAGGATGAACTCTTGCCAGATGAATTTAAGATTTTTATTTTAATTATTTTTTATATTTTTTTATTAGTCAGAAGGACCTTTTGAAGTAACCTTTTTACCGATTGAGAACTGATATGGCTGATTTTTTTTTTTTTTTTTTTGGTGACTAAACTAAAAAATGTTCACGACTCTTAGCTACCAAAAACATCAACATTAATTCCTAATTCATACTCCAAAGTCGTCTGCGGACCCCAACTCCTTCACTTTCATGCATAAACTGGTGGGGAATCAAATTCAAACCGCATTCACTGGCCGGCCCCGTCAGGAAGCGGGTCAAATTTGGATTCCCATGCATGAAACATGATCCAGATCTCGCTCATGGAAAGACCCACTGGTTTGAGAATCCGAATCAAGATCCGGTCGCGTTAGACTCAATAAATTCTCACATCTGAACCAGGTTCAAATTTGGATTCCCATGCATGAAACGTGATCCAGCTCTCGCTCATGCAGAAGACCCACTGGTTTGAGAATCCGAATCAAGATCCGGTCGCGTTAGACTCAATAAATTCTCACATCTGAACCAGGTTCAAATTTGGATTCCCATGCATGAAACGTGATCCAGATCTCGCTCATGCAGAAGACCCACTGGTTTGAGAATCCGAATCAAGATCCGGTCGTGTTAGACTCAATAAATTCCCACATCTAAACCAAATCCAAGACATTTATGCTTTCGATCTCCCACCCATGTGACGTGCTCCCCAGCTCAACGCAGGAAGCATCAAGTCGTTAACAACCTGGAGCCCACCAGCATGCGGCCCAGATCTGATTTAAGATCTGGATCTGGACCTGGATCCTTAACTGATACGTGTAAAGAATGAGAAAATCAAACAAGGACCTACGGCTGAGTCATAAAACCTAGCGATCTGGCAACTCTGGGCCATAGTCCAGATGTCCTCTCTCTCTCTCTCTCTCGTTTTTCTGCCTGACCTTTTTGGTATCATGGTACATATTTTTGTTCGATCGGATGCAGAGGACAGTTATCATACTAAATCTGGATCCGGATCCGGATCCGGATCCGGATCGGATACTCATTTAGACTCGCTCGGCTCTATGACATAAAACCGGTTCACCTAGTAACTGAAGCCGGTTCACCAAAATAAGGTAAAACATGTATTATAATTTTTGTTTACTGTTCATCGAGTCACCATCTCGTTCATCTTATGGGCTTATCTTGTGTCATGAACAAGGTGCCAATGTCTCATCTTTTATACTTATACCGTGTCATCAATGCTGAAATATAATAAGAAGTGGCAAGTTTTTCTTTAGACGATATTAGAATGCAAATTATGTGTGTTCTTTCTCTGGATTTTCTGTTTCAAAGAAACCAATTAAATGAGTTAACAGAAATGAGTTAAATGGATTAAGTGAGTCGAGCTCGATGCTGTATAGTCGAGTTGAGCTCGAACCTGCTCTATCGAGCTCGACTCGAACTCGAGTTTTTTGAGTTGAATGCAGCCCTAGCTTCATTATTGACTATAAGCGTCACTGGGTCATAGTTAATTAACTTCGTCACATCTGTTTAGTCCAACTAATACTAGATTATAAAGCTCCTTTTTATGTTAACACTAACTTTTGATTATGACTCAAAAAGGAATCGTACAGCTCCGGTCCCATCTGAAAGAACTGAAAATTTCTCTCATTTCCCACAATCCGTGGTCAATACTTCCTCACTACCATCAGTAGCTCTTGTAAGTGGTGTGGGCCAATGCCCACACCAGCCCTTGGAATATCTTATTGTGACGTAGCTGAACCAAGGTTCAGCCATATGTTGTGTCTACGCCAAAATTAGGTCAGTGCCCCACATGTACTCATCCCACTACGCCACAAGCTGGCTAGCCCATCAATAGCAGAGCTACTGTGTAACTGGTGTGCCCACACCAGGCCTCGAAATATCTTATTGTGATTGAGCTGAACCTAGGTTCAGCCATATGTTGAGTCTACGTCAGAATTAGGTTAGTGCCCTACATATACTCATCCTACTACATCATAGGCTTACTAGTCCATCAATAGCAGAGCTACTGTGTAACTGGTGTAGGCCAATGCCCACACCAGGCCTCGAAATATCTTATTGTGATTGAGCTGAACCTAGGTTCAACCATATGTTGAGTCTACGCCAGAATTAGGTTAGTGCCCTACATATACTCATCCTACTACGTCATAGGCTTGCTAGTCCATCAGTAGCAGAGCTACTGTGTAACTGGTGTGGGCCACTGCCCACACTAGGCCTCGAATATCTTATTCAAACTGAGCTGAACCTAGGTTCGGCCATACATTGTGTCTACACCAAAATTAGGTAGGTGCCCCACATGTAGTTATCCTACTATGCCAGAGGCTCGCTAGTGCCCCACATGTACTGATCCTACTACGCCAGAGACTCGCTAGTGCCCCTTAGCCAAAATGTTCTGGCTGTGCCGCTACCTATCATCAGCATCGGAACTCAAAGTAGCAGCCTTCAAAAATTCAATTGTATGAGTCATCTAGCCCTCTAAGACAAAAATATAACTCTTGTTATCAATCTCATTGCTAAGACTGATAAAAACCAGATTTCTCTATCATAAATTAACAGGCAGATAATAAATGCTCTAAGTAACTATTTGAGTTGAATAGATGGTTCTTAAACACTAACTCCATGAGTAAAGTCTCAACTGGTGCAATCAGTATGGTTGTGGATCTGCTGCCCATACAGGCCGATATGTTGGAAATGCCTTTTATCATTAATTAAATTTAAATAGTTTTTTTTTTATTCAGAAAATGGGCTGATATGAACCAATATGTGAGTAAGATCGTTTGTGTAACCTAACCTTGTAAAATATGGCTCATTGATTAGTATGAAAAACATATTAAACCGTCATTTTCAGGTTTAAATGTGCTTCTTCGAAGCAATTCAAAAAATTAGTGGCCCTTATAACACCAAAATAGTTATTGCAAAATCAAGAGTTACTATAGAATCAACTTGAACAAGAAGATGTTTTATGATAAGTAAATTGTGATAAACACATTAGAGATTCAGTTTAACTAAAGTTTATTGTCTTCATGTGTGAAATTTGAGCTTTCCACTTTCACCTATGGAATATGCCAATTTCTTCATTCAACATTCAACAGTTCTTCTCTTTTAGAAAAAAAAAAAACACAAAAAAAAACAAAAATCTGTGCACTGTTTTGCCCCAAAAGCTTATGGATAGGCGACCGTTGCGCCACAGGGGCCAAAGAAAGTAAGCCCGTGACAGTGCAGCCCATAGATTGTGGTAGATTCATTAAGCTTCAATCCGACCTCACCTTAATTGGATTCAACTTAAACTTACGAGATTTGTATTTAGTTATTGTTCTTTAAAACCAAATTGGGATCTGACTACCATAATAACCAGGGACAGAGCCAGAATTTTTTTCACAGGCGGGCCAAATGGGGACTATGTTTTGTGGGTTGGATTTAGGTAGGGCAAAACTGAACTACCATTCAAAAAATACATGAAAGAAAAAAAAAAAAATCAATTTTTACATTTTTTTTTTCATTTGGTTGGGGTGGGGCCATGGCCATGTACATCTAATTGGCGATATATTTATCGGATCCCAGTTGGGTAATGGACTTGGATCCACATTCGGTTATGAAAAAAACTTGTAGAACATGCTCAGTAATCAAGTCCTGATTTAACATGAAGTCATATTTGCAAAGAGATACATCCAATCATATTCGTTAATCATATTTGAAGAAAACCACATACTTCCTATCCCCGCAGCAAATCTATCCAAACCATGCTTTGGTCATGGGGTTCATACTTTGGAATCTAACCAACACTTCATCTGTCGTTTTATTCATCACCATAGTGCATAAAATAAATCAAATAGCTGGTATTTGATCTTGAATGAGAAACTCATGATCAAGCTGGGTTGATTCTGATTTCTCTATATCCCATGGTTCGCTGGTATTTGATCTTGAATGATTATCAGTTCATCCAAAATATACCACAATTCGGAAGCAAAAATGATCCACGTTAGAATAATTTAAGATCAAATTCTTCTTTCTACATATATTCCAAAGTTTTCCATGACCGAGAATTTCATTTGTGAACGAAGTCGGATGCATGGCCGCCGTCCTTTCCTCCTCTACCACATCTTGATTTTCGTCCACCTTCTCAATTCTTGATCCAATGAATTTCACCAGCAGATGGTGTCCTAGTCGAGTTCTCTGTTGCGTATGTCTAAGAGAAACAGTTTCTGCATAAAATCTTAGTAAATAAAACAACTGTTTGTTGATGCTTGATATTAAATGGGATAACGCTATTGAAGTATTGAGAAAAATGTTTGAATTTTTTGACAATTTGTAAAAAATGTATTAAATTGTTATTCAGACGCTGTGGTGTTTATAAAACAACATACGTACATTTTTTTTTGTCTTGGCCTCGTTATAAGGAATGGGGCTTCAATTATTTTCGTATTTTAAGGTCTATTAATTAAATTAAAAGGTAAAGGTATACCAAGTATTGATCTAGATCAAATCACGATAGGACATTTTCCAGACTTGAGTGAAGATCAGAAACTTGCTAACTAAAGTATCACAAATCTAAAAGAATATATTATAAAAACTAAACTGCCGATTAAACTTTCACCAACCCATCAATTCAATTAGCTAAATTCAACCAAAAAAATGGTGCAGCGACACATGCTTGTTCATGGCTACGCTAACTGCACTTTGAGTGCTGTGTGACGGAAATGACGTCATTGTTGAAAAATCGAACCGGATCCCTGGAGATATGTATCTTAGAACTGCCTTCCCGTTTCCGAAACTGACTCGGGCCTTTTCTTTGGGGAGGCTTCGTGAAGACCATCCATCGTTCCGGTGAGATTGGGAAGAAAAGGAGAAGAGGAAAGGACAAGGTCCGGGAGAAGTGGGGAGGAAGAGAGATGGGTGTCATGGAGAGACTGAAGGTATTCGTTGTTCAGGAGCCCGTCGTGGCCGCCTCTTGCTTGATTGCCGGAGTTGGTAAGTTTCTCTCTCTCTCTCTCATTATAAGACTTATATGATCTTAGAAGATCGTACTTGGGTGATTTTGGGGGTTCTCTTGTCCACATTGGTAACTCGCGTTTCGGCGGAAGGATAGATTGAGTTTTGCAGAAAACGGTGAACTGGTAAATCGTTATTCTTTCTTTGAGGGTTTAATTCATCTTATTTTTATCTTGTTCCTTGTTCCTGTCTATGCTGAGTGGTAGTTTTGGATTCTTCATCTGTTTAAATTGTATGTGTTGGGTAAGGATCACATGCATCATTTTATGCCTGGAACGAGCGCTCCATCCATTTTCGTGCGTTAAATTATTCTGGGTGTGTCCGCTTTGGTTGCTCTGTTACCGCCTCCCTGCCTTTGCTCTTCTCATCTTTTGGGTTATAATTTGGGGGGAAGATGATGCATAACTGTTCTTGATTCACTTCTTATATTGGTATAGTGAAAGAGAAAGGATTCATTCAATTCAACGTAGGGATCAGGGATACTCCAATTTGTTTCCGTTTTATCTCCCAGTAGTATAACATTATTTTCTTTTGATAGTCAAGTGGGGTATATCTTTATTATCTTTCCTGCGCAAGGAAAATCATGTCATTGAATTGCTGCAAATTAAGTGATTCATTAGAAGCTTTGCACTACCCACACTATTTAACATGTTCAGCAACCATGTGTTGCAGCTCTTTCCTTTTGATATGCTGCGACCAGGGGATATCTCATGAATTTTTGGTAACAAGGCATTCGAATACAGGAGCTGACAAACATGTCCTACGCTAGACATAGCAACATGAAGCCAAAGCTCTGACCATACCAAATGTTTTCATACTTTAGAATGGAGGATTTGGATTTGAACCTTACTTGCTTAATCGCCAGTGTAGTAACCTTAATTTTTCTACTAGAAACAAAAATAATTTTGAAATGTTTTGTGTTTAATTGGCCTAATTTGCTAGGCCACTTTGGTTGTTCTATTGCCCAAGTCTCATATGTCCGTCTGGTCATGATAGATTTGCATGAATGTGGCTGTTGTATCAGTTGTTTGCATAATGAAATTTTGTTGGTTTGCTAATTGTTTTGCTCCTCATTATGGTTATCGTTAGGGCTGTTTTTCCTTTTATGTAGTCAACGTCTATCATAAACAATTATTTTGTTTATATCAAGTCTAAATTTGCAAACCTTGATGTTAAGCACAAACTACTAATGCTAAAATATTCTAAAATTTATTCTCATCATAAAGTCCCAGTCACTACATTTAATGATCACTACATTTAATGATCAGAGAAGGGTTTCTAGTCCTCAGGATCTAGGTCAATTAGAGGAGTTGAGAACCATTTACGGCTAATGGTTTAACTATTGGCCCTGGAGTTTATCCAGTTGAAGCATTTCTTCTTCTGATAACCACAAGCTAGATCCTCTTGACACAATTGAGCTAGTACCTTTATCCTGAATATGGGCCACCTTGATCCTTTCGATTTATATGAAAGTATGATATAAGTGGTATGCTTGGAATCAATCATTTGCAATTGAGGGGAAGGTACTGTCATTTTGAATTGTCCAAGGTAGGCATCATAATTTCCATAACGTCTTGATCAAACGAATGGAGCTGGTTCTTCTTGAGCCATTTTTCACTAGCTCCACGTCCAAATGTTTCTTTCTGCCTTTGCCTTGAATCACCTTGTGTACTATATTACCATGTTGTCCAAATTCTTGTGCCATTTATATAGTCATCAAGCAACATTAAAAGTTGGACCCTCAATTTGAATAATCAAGTGGACCTTCTCTATGTTCTGTATTTTTTATAGTCCACAATCTTTTATTTTTCCTGTTCACACTACACAAATTTTTGAAGTGTACCTATGTTTACTTTCTTTATTAAAGGAAGATTCACATTTACCTGTCCAACCATCTTGGACTGACTGGATCATCTCTTTTTAAGCTCTCAATTGTAACAAACCAACCAAAACTAAATTGAGTGCTTGATATGTCAGATCTCAACAAGCCCCATACTCACCTTTGGTTTGTACCCTAAAAGGGTTGTGAACCAGGACAACTGAATGACACATAGGTATATGAGCTTCTGCAGGTTTTTCCAAATTTAAATTTTTGGACTATTTTCAAATCGTAATCTACACACTTGGGTGTTAAAAACCTACTTCAAAGCCCTCGGAACAGAGCTGGATGTGAAATAACTCCTCGCAAACATTAGTTTTTGTCCTTGAAGTAGCTTACTTTCTCGTGATCTTGGACATGGGCTTACATACCCTTCTTCCAAATTTTCTGTTTACAAGAATTAGAGAACATTGACTCCTCCCAACTAATCCCCTTAACTTTAATATTAGATCCCATCCCTTTTTATGGTTAAGACGTGTTTCATCATCTCAGTGTTTCTTCATGCAGGTCTAAACATGTAATTTTACAACTTCAAACAAGTCTCAAATATTGTATGTTGTGGTCCCATTTTCCTTCATCTTGCAAAATAGTGTTTTAAATGAAATTAAATGGTTTCAAAGGAAGTATCTTGTACTGGATTTTAGAAAAAGAAATAGTCGCTTGAAACAACTAAGACTGTATCTTGTAGTGCATTGTTTTTGTATAGGCCAAGCTGGGGTTGGGAAGACGCCTGCTAGTCTATGCCATGGGATGCACCTTGGCTGTTGAACCCTTAACTTCCTTTGACTTCAAGACCTTAAGTCTAAAGTCTAAACCACTAGCTACGTAAGTGGAGTTTTTGTTGGTTGGTTTCTGCTCGAGTTTTAAAAACACAAATCTAGCATGTCTTCTTAAAGTTCAGAAAACTATTAACCCCTTCCAGCCATCGTACCCAGCGTTTCAGGTGTGAACAAAGAGCATGCAATTTTTTATCTGTTCTTCTTAGTTCCTGTCATGTAATCCAGGTGTTTGGATGTGTGTGATATCCCCAGTTTGAGGTTGTGCGTTACTGTTTACTTTGGTCGCTTGGAGAACTATTATATATGTATATCTTCATATAAGGATCATCTGACTGTACAATGAATGAATTTCAGAAGTCATTTTTACTTTGAGAAATGCTCGTGCATCTGATGTATTTGGTTGTTTTGTGTAGTTCTCCATCTTCTCTAGAAGATACTAGAAAAGAATCTTTTTTTACTTTTAGGCCTGCTGGAAATGTTCATAAATTTTGAGAACGGAACAATAACATAATTGTTCCTTTGAATCAATTTTCATGAAGACGCTTACGTTAGTGTTCTCTCATGTAATTTACAGGCTTATTTCTCCCAGCTGTTGTCAGGCCTATCCTGGACTCCATGGAGACATCAAAACAAGTTCCTCAGCCGGCTTTGAGGGATGTATGTCTCTATCCTGATTGACGCTTAAGTTTTTCATCTCTTCTATGGCATGTTACTTTGTTTTGGAGTGTGATGCACTGATGCTTATATTAGTACAAGATTCATGTCTCATGGCCTAACGGCTTGTCCAGCTATGCACACATATCTTGTTGATGGAATATCATAGTTGATGGAGTTCGAAGTAATTTTGGAAGAAAACCATAATTTCTCATGCTTATCAACCAACATGAGGTTATTTAGATATGAATGACCCCTTGGTTTGTCTCTGAAGAGTTACTAGATTAATGACAGGTATACACTAGTGTCTTGTCTGTTATGTTGCATGGACACAGACATGGTGTTCACAGTCAGACATCGGTACAATTGTCAGACACAGTGAAAGCCATAAAAAATTACCCATTTGCACTGACCTATATATATACATAAAGTTTTACAAGAAAAAATTGACAAAATACTAATTTAAGATCTTTTATATATAATTAACTAACCATGTAATAGCTTTGTTTGTTCACATTTTTATTTTTTTATATTAAGGTTGCTTTAGTCTAATGATTAAATGAAATAAAGTTTTTCAGAAAATTGTTTTTAAAAGACGAGGTCTTCTCATCTTTTTACAGGATGACAGACCCCTATCAGGGATGACAGGGGGTGTAGAGAGAGAACCGATGTCCTTTTGAAAAGGACGACAGACCCCCTGTTGTCCTTTAGGAGCTGTAGAGAAAGAGAGAGAGAGAGAGAGAGAGAGAGAGAGGGAAATGAGAAGAAAAGAAATGGGGACGTGAGGGGGGAAAAGGAAAAAGGAAGAGCGATAAAAGCGATAGGGCTGCTGGACAGTATTATGGTTCAAAAATAGAGTTTCAGAAGTGTCGACGAATGTCAGTATTGGACACGGCCGGACACACACTTCATATTTTGAAGTGTCCATGCAACATAGCTTGTCTGCCTGGCTGATACTAGCTTCAGCATTTCTTGGCTGGAAAAATATGCCTAGGTCACTGCTCAAAAATTTTCCTTGGTGATCCAGCTTCTGGCTGTCTTGTCATATTGACCTTTTCTAAAATATATCTGATTAGCAGGTTTCATTTACAGTTTTCACAGGTCAATGTAACTTGAAACTCTTTTTGAAGTGCTTGCTTAGTGTAAAATAAAATGCCAACATGGAACTACTTGCTTGATGGACGATCTGCTTGATTCTCTCCATTTTCTAATTGTACACTGGAGTGTCTCCGAAACCCATTCTAGCATCGACTTTTGGTTGCCAAAATTTCCACACGTCAATTTAACTTGAACTCTTTGGTGAAGGACTTGCGTCATCTAAAATAAACAGAATACAACTTTGTGCTTGACAGCTAGATGATCTGCCTGATTCTCCTGATTTCTAATGATTGTACTGACTCTGTGTTTTTATCAACCACAGGTTGTTGCTGGAATGACTGGAAAAAAACCGTGAAGAATGGCTAGAATATCATCTGCTGCTGGACATTTTTTGCTCCTCACTTGCAATAATTGTTTTTCTCTTTCCTGTTATGCTTGATTGGGAACTCAGCGTTACTAGAGATTTGATATCTCCATTCAGGAATATAGAACTCCGTATGCAACTTATTGTCTTTCTTATTGATCGTCTTACGTGATATGGGCATCTGTAATTTGTCACAACGGCGAAAGGCCCGTCTGCAAGAAACAACTGCTACACAAGGGAGAACAAACTTGTAGCGTGGATGGGAAATTAGATTTGCACTGACCCGTTGTGCTGGAAATGGCAAAAAATTTCCTTTTGACGGTGACTTCTAATAATATTTCAGTGTTCAGTTGAAGACCGGTCGCCTTAGGCGTATTTAAGGTTGCCATCATGACATGAATCATGGGTTCGCTCCATTACAGAAATCTAGGTGCATTGACTAGAAACTACTGAAGTGACGATTATAGAAAAGATAAAATTTTCTCTGGCTTCTTTTGTATTTAATCATCGGTGTGAGAAACTACTTTTCTTATTTGATTCCTGTAATTGGAAAATAGAATGAGTCCCGACTGGAAGGGATGTACACAGAATGAAAAACTGCCCCAAAAAAGGAGTCGCCTTCTCTTTATATTTGTTGGAGAAGAAGAGAAAGGGATGTAACCAGAATGGATTTTGGCTGAGATGTAGGCATTTGATGAATCTGACCAAGCCAACAAAATCCATTATTACCAGGTCAGAGGGTTGGTTGGAATATGGACCTTTAGATTTGACAATTGCTGAGATCTTAAATGCATAGCTTTAAAAGGCCTTGATATGTTTCCTCTTAACCCCAGAATTGATCAATGATCATCTTTGATGGATGTTTTCTTCACTGCTATTCAGTAAATACTGTCTCATCGTTTACCTCAATAAACAGTAACCTGGCAAATGCTTAACAGGCTATTGGATACCAACCAGATCTCTCCACCCCTGATGATACATCACAGCTTTGCTGTGATTGGGAGGCATGATTTCTTTCAATACGTCATGATCATGTAAAAAAAAGTTGAGCTTCAAACACCTACTGATCACTAGGGGCCGCTTTATGTCACTATCGGAAACGCCAAAACGTGTATGGTACCGGTAGCCGACTGTTTCACATTTACAAGTTGATAAATGCTTGTTAATGACCAAGAAAAGGAGACATCTACTAAGAAGACATCTACCAACCAAAACAGCATGATACTTATAACCATTAGGTACAGAAAGGTGATAAACCATACGGCATCACGGCCAAAGAGAAAAAGTGAAAACGCTAACAATATAAACATAACCCGTTACAATTTGTTGTATGATTTTTCCTGCTCATTGGCTTCAATAGATGGCAAGAGAAGAGGTGCGTGTGGCACTTTGGAATTGGTCGTCGCCTTCCTTCTCCTCGGGCTAACCATATGCTTGAAGCTCCCGTATATGCTTGCCTGAGACAAACAACCAATCCTAATTTTTATACCAAAATGAAAGCAGAAAGAAAAACGAGTGAAAGAACGAAATCATCGGTACCATTCATCTATTTTTTAGTACTGCTGGTGAAAGGTACGCAGGTTCCACCAACTTTACTCAAATTTTACCTTTCAAAGGTCGAGTTTACGGGTAAGTTGATCATCGGCAGGAGCTCAGTCAGAAAATTCATGTGGGTGGCACTATGGTGCGCCGGACACGAAATTTTGTGAAAAGACCACATTTTAGATTTAAAAATTAGATTCTAACATCTTTTACTAATCATCACAAGTTGAATAAGTAGCTGTTTGGGCTGTTCTACCTTGTCAAAATTTCCTACATTTCTCAGTCTCTCTATGCGCCAAGGACAGAGGCAGGTGTGAGCAATGTGTGGGCAATTGCCCACACATACCCACAAATTTTTTTATTTTTGGTATTTTAGGGAGAGTTTTCTTATTTACACGCAGGTTGCTTATCGTATCAGCCAATAATTATGGCCTGTTGGCCTGTACCACCTTTTCTTTGGATTTTGTGGATTCAAGAAATAAATTAAAATATCACGAATTAATTCTAAAAATAGAAAATTGAGAACTTATATCGACCTTGTATCGCATAAGTCAGGGACTCATACATGTATGATGTATCGGCCGGACGATCTTGATAACATTGACACATACGACAAGAGATGTCCAGAACGTAGATGTATACGACCGAAAAACATGTGGAACCCGACAACAAGACATGAGCATAAAAGAACACGACTTTTCCTTTTTCCAATTTCCTAACTTTTGATATTTAATACATACCAAGTTTCATTTAAGTTATAATATACAGCAAAACATAAAAAGATTGTATATTAGCTGCAAATTTCATGTCAGTGAGATCGGATTCCTTTAATTAGCATCTGGGTTTTGCAGTCACAGAGATTTGGTCGCCCCTTCTCCCATTCTAGGTACCGTGCTTTCCCCTTGTAATAAACACGAAGAAAAAAATTTAACTCAGTTACTCTTAAATTTGTACAGCTATCTCACCAGCCGATTCATTTAAGCCTTTAATTCGTTTCTGATAAGAACTTGTGTTGTGAGACATGAAAGATCTCTCTATTATATCATGGATTCGTTTCAAGTATTCAAATGAAGAAGGGGTCAAGAATCCCAAAACACAGATACAGAGGAGAAGCAAGCAGAATTATTCAACAGAGACAGAGAGGGAGTGGGAAATGTTTATGAGTACGTACCACAAACTGAGAAGCGGTGAAGCTGCGTTTTCTCGAGAACCTTGTGATCTTAGCCTTGTTACCACCATCATTTTCACCAGCAGCAGAAGCAGCAGCATCTCCACCACCACCCACCAACCGAAACCTTGCATCCTCGCCTCCTGCCGCTACCGCCGCCGCCTTCTCCCCCTTGCCGGCCCAATTCCGTCTCAGCCACAGACCCATCAACCACTGATCGATCCTCCCGCCGCCCTTACCGCCGCCCCCACGGCCACTGCCACAATCGAGCGCCTTGGCTCTCGATGCGCCATATGGGTCTCCGTCCACGGCGGCAAACGCCGTGGGGGACTCGGCAGAGGGCCCTCCCTCGTAAGGATCAAGGAGGACGCTGGTTGGGGAGTTGTCATCGTCGAGGACGACGTCCCCTTGGCTGAAAGATGGAGCACGGAGGTTCTTCCTCTGGCTGTTGCTGCCGCCGCCGCTGCTGCTGTTGTTCATGAGTCTTGGCGGCAGATCGAGGACCAGGCAGCGCCTGGCGACGCTGCTGGCCCTGGCGACCCACGGCCTGGGCCGGCCGGGCTCCTCCTCCCACTGGAACGGCACCGAGACTGGTGGGTGCAGTGGGGGCGTCACCATGCCCGCAGGAATGCTGCTTATTTCCATTAGCTTTTGGGTAGGGAGACTATAGATTGGAAGCCTTGGGGCGAACTCAGGACCATGCTGCTTCCCATCTGCAGCCATGACTGCCTCCCTTCTCTCGCTCTCCAATTCTCAATGGTGAAGACTGAAGACAAGAGGCAATAAAAGGAAAGGAGTGAGATATATTAAGAAGGGCCGCAGTGAACGTGGATATGACGCTCCACACAGGCTCTTTACCTTCATAATTCCTCCGTGTCACGAGGAAGAGTGGGGAGAGAGCTTGTCCTTATTTTGTTATATTCAAGAGGCTTTGGAGAAAGCTCATGAAATTCCAAGGTTGGTGTCAATTAATGGCACTCCTCCTTGCATCTTTTGGAGAAAAACATCACATGTACTGAACTATAGAGCCATATAATGGTACAACATCCAACTGGATGAATATGTTAAAATCTGATATATATTACCACGTTCGTGGGTTAATCAAACACGGTAAAGACAGGGTTGGCCTGGGTCCTTTCACGCATGGGCCTCAAGTGTAGTAGATAGTCATCGAATATTTGTTATACCCCTCTCCGCAGTGACGGTAAATATAGTTAAAAATCATGTTTCATGTTCCATTAAATTTTTTTGACATTTTCATGTAGTTGAAGTTTAACTTGACATTTTCATGTAGTTGAAGTTTAACTAAAGAAACTGATATGGCATGAGAGGGGGTTTCTCATCGCCCGGCAAAATGCCAAAACTTCTACCCAATCCTTTATTTCTTAAGGTACATAGTCTACTTTTGGTGCTTCAGAATGTTGAGGCTTACACGTTGGTGCCCGGCAAAATGCCAAAACTTCTACCCAATCCTTTATTTTTTAAGGTACATAGTCTACTTTTGGTGCTTCAGAATGTTGAGGCTTACACGTTGGTGTCCTTTTTTTACAACATAGAGAATTGATGCTATGGGGATTTAAAATAAAAACCGATCGCCTACCAGCTCTCAATCCTATTATTGTGCCAACTCTCTTGAAGATAATTGATAGGTCAAGTTGGGAGCAGACCTAGACCTACCCAGAGTGCTTGCTAGAGAAAGGTAAAATAAAATCAATAAAGTGTCCAAAAACAATAGGTACTAAACCTGTATTAAATTCTTACGGAATCATCTTCATTGTTGATTTGCCAGAAATAAATGGTTCAAAGAAACATAAAGAGAAAAGTTGATCATTAATATTATATGACTAAAATATCTTATCTTCTTTTCCTCTTTGTTTTTTTTTTTCAACCTTCCATCTTAAAAAATCAACCACCTCATGAGTCTAGCACCTAAGGATTTTGTACGTACCTTTTAACCTTCAAATTTGGAAAGAATAATTATAGACATGTAGTCTCTATGCTTAAGAAACTGGGACTACAAAAAAAAACGGTTTTTTTCTAAATAAAAATAGAATTTAATAAGATGGAAAGGATCAAGAAATTTATATTCAAGGTCTTATACAACAAGTTTTGTTCGTTAGCAAACATGATTTTTTAATTCTTTTTTTTATAAATAATATAGGTATTAAACCAACACGTTAATTCTGCTTAAAATATATATGGGAAATTAGATACTGATGATTTCATATACACTACAGCACTACAATCCCTTCCATCTTTTTCATTATTAAATGCTAGGGAAAGAAAGCGCTGAATGAAAGGGAACTAAAACTTGACCAATATCTTCTAATCCTACCAATCTCCTTATTTTCACCTTATTAATTAATTTAGAATTAATGAAGAATAGAAATCACAGTTGGTAGAATAGTGGTTGTTGGGACACAAACATATATATATATATATATATATATATATATATATATATATATATATATATATATATATATATATATATATATATATATATATATATATATCAGATTTCGGTGAACATTTTCTATCAGTATTCTCTCCCCATTGAAAATGCGCGTAAGAAAGAAAATTTTGACTCTGTAAGTCACTATGCAACTCATATATATATATAAACCTAAGTTTATTGCTCCAGTATTTTGGACCTCGAAATTATTATTATAACTTCCACCTACCTCTCTGAAGAAAAGGAGATCTAGGATACCGTGTGATTTGCACATACAAGGAGATCATGAGTGCCTTCGTGCACTGTTTTCACAATTTTAATAAGATTAAGCGCATAGAAGAGCATACAACAATGCAAAACGTTGTGAACTTTTGATATATAAATTGAATTTTATAAGTGAAACATGTTACTATCATTATTTTTAAATTATTGTATAAAAAACAATTGGCATATAATTTTCATAATTTAAACCAATCCCATAAAAGATTTTGGATATTTGGTCTCTATCTACATAGTTTGATTTGTGTGATAATATGTATACAAGGATTAAATAGACACGAAGATTGTATGCACTGATTTGGGAGTTCGTAATGTATTTTAATTGTTGGTTACCATTGCGACACACATAAAATTATTTTTGAAGTCAAATAAAAGTATTTATTAAGTTATTTGAAAAAGTGTTTCGTAAATACTACCTTATAAACTATTCATCAAGTTAACCAATAGTTTCTAAGCATCATAGTGAACGCATTTTGTGATATACACCGCATAAAATGTTTCTGCTGCCAAACAACCTTTTACTTCTTCTCTTCTTTTTTGTACAAAGATTACATTTGGTTTGACATTGTTATCACTATTTTAATATTTAATAAGATCTTGTTTGTTTTTATTTTAATTACTGTCCGGCCGCATTGACCCCACTTTGCTGCTTAAATTATTGTACTAAGACCTGACCATTATGAATTGAGTTTTTCTCTTTCCTTTTTTCTCTTGTGTCCCTAGTTTGCATGTCGTTAGCCGTACAGAGGTACCGATGCAGTCCTGAACCCTAACCCTAATTGTAATGAAAAATAAAACGGCTTGGATTTTTACCTAAATTGTAAGATATTGCTCGGGTTGTAAGACCCTCACTATTGTCTTACAAGAAAAAAACAAATGTTGTTTGTCTTTATTTTTGCAGACAATAAGAGAGCCCAACAAATTTTTACATTAATTTAGCAGCTTCATTTACCAAAAAAAAAAATATTGCATACTTTAAACAAAAAATTAAAAACTAAAATCCATGGAAACAATAGTCATAAATATTGTTTATGAGTTTAAATGATGGTTTTCTTGGATATGATACGGTAAAGTTGTTTTTTTTAGAAAATAGCGTAAAAATCACCGCAAATTTTAAAAAATTGAAAATAAAAACTCTAAAATAAAGTGTAAAATTTGGGAAAGGAAGAAGTCAATAAACACGGTTTTTTCGTGTTTATTGGTTTTTTTTTTCTCTTTTGCAATTTTGTATGGCTGATGTATTTTTAAATGTAAAACAATTTTTTTTTTTTGAAGACAGGGTTTTTTACGACTGTGAAAGAAGATACCCGGTGGGTCATAGGGTACGCAGAGCGATCAAATCACCCTTTCTTCATTTCATTTAAAAGATAAAAAATTAGATATCAGATAAACTAAACAACTACTTCTCATGTTCCTGTGTGTCTGTGTTTGTATAGTCTTTTTGGGATGGCTTAAAAGACAATGGCACACCAGAGATCACCAATTACCTTTTCTAATTAAAATTAATTTCATGACAAAGGTCGGCCAAGTTTTTTTTTTTCAGAATTCATCTTTACAATATATATATATTTTGTTTTGGCCTTGTTGTTTCCTTCGATTTAATTACTCTTCTTACATACGTCGGAGGAACCTTTTTATTAATTTTATTTAATACTTAATTTAATTATGTAAAAAAAATGGAAGGGCAAAGGGAGAGATTAATTAGTGGTGGAGAGGTGAAGTCCATGCGCTTAACAACTACGGACAGAAAGTCCTCGTGCTTGCATCAGCAATCTTGGAGGCTCTTTGGAGATGCCGTGGCATCCAACTTTTCCTTTTGAGGAAGGAAGGTTTTTCTCTCACCATGTCGCCGACAATTTCTGCGGTAGAAAGTTTTCTCCTTTTTTTTTTCGCTTACATGATTTGCGGGCTCTAGGTGAGGTTGACGCGCCAAATAATTGCGCCGTTAATCCATGCCGTGAAATTATATACGATGTCACGAACATGGTCATTCGGGCTTCGCTTTGGGTGGTGTAATCGATCCACTCGTTCACTCGAAAAGTATTGTATAAAAATATAAAAAAAAATTAAACTTTATGAAACTTGGATGAGGCACAAATCGGCTCCGAAATGGGCGGATTTTTAAGGCTGTTCAACTAGTCGAAACGAATCGAGCTAGAGTTAAGTGAGCTCGACGAATCGAGCTAGAGTTAAGTGAGCTCGGCTCGGTTAAGCTCGAGACAGAAAATATATGAAATACATCTTAAAAAATTATCGAAAAAAAAAAAATAGATTGCCCAAATGTGTATACATGATTGGTATATGGGAAGTTTCATGTTAAGTTTATAAGTTGTCTTTTTTTTAAAAAAATAAATTTTTTAATGAAATGTCGAGCTCTTTGCTCAAGACAATCTTTGGCTCGACCTTAACCAGTTGAATCAAGCCGAGTTTGAGTTTTAAGAACTCAAGCCGAGTCGAGTTTGAGTTAATGAAATCAAACTCGAGCTGAGTTCGAGTTCCTTTCAAGACAAACGAGCCGAGTTCCAGCTGGCTCAACTCGGCTCGAACTCGCTCATGAACAGCCCTACTCTCTTCCCTTTTATTGCCAACAAATCAAAGAATTACAAACAAACAAAGAGACTACAAACCCTTCGACAAACCTTATGAGTAGCCTAATCATACATATTGTTAAGAATAACAACAAGCCAAAAAATGAGCCCAATCAGGAATTAAAATGGAAGAATCACCTAATCGGTTTTTTTACACATTTAAGGCTGAGCTAGTGGAGTTAGCCAAGTTAAGTTCAGTAAACTTGAACCCTACTCGACTCAACTAAGCGAACGAGAGCTCCGCCTATCAACTCGAGCTCAACCCGTTTAGCAAAGGCTGGCTCGTGATTTACAAAGTTCGTTCTCTTTCTAAACATCAAAGCATTTCTTTACAAAACTTGAAACTTAATTCAGGGTTGCATCACTCGAATTCATCGTAAAAGAAACAAAAGTCGAGATATCTCTTTTTTTTTTCATTTCTATATCTTCTTTCATTTTATTTTATTGATCAGTCCTTGCTTGTCTTGTACGTAGAGTTGTCGGCACATGAACATATGGATCTGCATGGGTCAGGACAAGACCGGACCAAAAGTGTCAGAGGGCGGCCTCATTCATTAACAGTTTCGTGATACTTCCATTTTTTGATGTGCATTTCCCTTTTTTTTTTTTTTTTTGTGTTAACATAAGTTTGAGATGAAGAAATCGAAGCCTAATTACAGAGAATCCTGGAGCCCGGCATTAGTTTAGCGGGGATTTGGGATTTCATACGTCAATATATTATATTTGAATTTGGTATCTCGTTCCCAAAAAATCAGATATGAGAAAAGAAATTCAATATCCGATTAAGAAAAGAGATTAGTTTCGGATTTAAGAAATGACATCCAAGTGAATTCAGACTTGATGTACATAAATATTCCATCTGATTTAGCTTTTTTTTTTTAGAAAATCCTATATCCAATGCTCTTATATTTTGAAAATTTGTTGGATTCGGTTCCAAATTTGGTTTGGGATATAAATATAAAAATCAGATTTAGATTGAGAAATTGGATTTTGGTTTCGGATTCAGATATGCCTTTTGTTTATTTGAATTTGAATTTGAGTATAAGAATATTTGGAAAAGCAATGCGGTTGCCCTTTTAAAAAATGCTGATTTTGCTTCAACTTTAATTTTGTAGTGGAGTCCAAGAGTCAATATTGGTAATTTTTAGAGGTAAAGTGCACTGAGACGTGACACTTATCATTCCAAGACTCGAACCTGAGTCCTTAGAAGAGCATATTATAACTCTTATGTTTTTCTTGAAGAAATATAATGTGATTATGCACCTACCGTTTGGTTGTTGAATATAAACGCGATATCCATAATGACATCATATTTCATAGAACAAAAACATGGTGTTTAATGATCTATTATTATAAAAGCATGTATTTTAAGAACACAATGTTCTTGTTATCAAACACCCTATATAAGACAGCAAGGACATTCGTCCCCAATAGTGTGTGTATATATATATATATATATAAAGGGCATTATTAGCACGCCATGTCTTTCGAGAGGATTCCAAACAATATCAGGTTTGCGCAGAGGTTTTCCCTTTCTAAATCCTAGCAAACTGTTTGAAGTTGGTGTCCCAAACACAACTTGTTTGCATTTCACAACCATAGGCTTTACTAGTAAAAGATGTCCACCAAAAAAAAGACTAGGGTTTGTTGTTATTCATTTTTTTTTTCCCTTTTGGTGGCCCATGAAAGATTACACAGTTTCTCATTTGGAGGGATCCAAATTTTGCTACATCTTTGGTCCCACTTGCACTACTTTTTGAAGAAAAACATTGAAGGGGCGTTTGATGGTTTGGTATTTTGATTCAAAAATGAAAATTTCAGAATCATAATTCCTCTTTAAACTGGAATGAAATCAAAATTCCATGTTCCATTTTGCTAATTCTGAAAACAAAATACTCTGTTTGTTTGATAAAATCTAATTTCTTAAAAAATGAGTATTTCGATTCTAAAATTCCATGATGCTAGACATATGAAACGCCCCCTAAGTGTCATTCTAATTAGCACATGCAGCTTGTTATAGCTTATCAAATTTCATGCCAAACTTGTAACTCAACCTTATATATGTGTGTGTGTGTTACATAGCTATCAGACTACGAGATTTTGTGAGAATCATTTGGGTTGTTGATTTCAAAGAAATCATGTGGTAAAAATTAAAATTGTAAATATAAAAGTCAAGGTGATTTTTCAAGAGTTTGAAATACCTCATATTTGGGCCATATAAAAAGTTTTAGAATCCTTTATTAAAATTTTTTGCACCAAAAAAATAAAATCCCATCTCTGCCCCTCAAAGTGTGGCAACTAAATTCAACTATAGATCTGAGATCCTTGAAACTGCACAATCACGGGAGCATTTAGTCTGAAGTTCTAAATGATCAAAGTGCTTCATGTAATTCGCCAAGTGTTGTAGAAGACAAGCTTCTTACTCCTGGAAGAAAAAAGGAGAAAGAAAAATGTTTGTTCTCATAATTAATGACAAGCGCAAGTATGTCGGAGAAAACTTTCAAATAAATAATTATGAAAAAATCACTGTGACAATGAATCATGTTGACTAACTGAAAACTTCAAATCAAAAGAATAAAAAAAAATCTAAATAGAATGCCTCCGAGCGGTTGGTGCAGGGTGAGGGTTGGTAAGTAGCCGATCTCTATTTTTGAATCATCGAGGTGTCTACTCTTTGCTCGAGATACCATAAGAAAGCCACGAACCATACATGGATGAGAGGTTCGGTGAAAGCTTCAACTCTTTTATTGGTGGTAGGATGGCGATACTCCTTCTCATCACCCAAGAATATCTGGATAAGATCCTTCGTTTGAGAAAAATTTTACTTTTATCAGCACATTTTGAGCACATCTGCCCTTCTCTTAAATATTTTTGATAAGCAATACTGGAGTGACGTTGGTTCACTAGAACTATTGAATGCTTTCATAAGAAGGACGAGCTTGTTGCATTCTAGTTGGTGGACAAATAGCATCATCATTAAGGCCATGCTTCGTTTCAATTCATCTTTCGCAGGAAGAAGGGATGCATCTTCACTAAAAAATATCATTTTCATTTCATTGAAGTTATTGAAAGCAGCTTTAGCTAGCAGTAAACACTGTAGAAATAGGAAAGGACATTGAATTCACATCAAGGGCCTTGCTCGATCCCCAGTCTTTTCAGCTTACACTTTTTTTCATACGTAAGGATCTTATGGTGGACAAGGTGCGTGGATTTGGTAGTGGTCTGTCAAATCACCGTGGAATTTTCCTTTTTCTTGAATAAGAAAATGTTTTCGTTTTGTAGTCAAGCATTTTGTATGTTGTGAGTTTTCAATAAATCTATCATTTTTTAGCTAATTTTGTAAAATAATCATTTTAATGTCCAATGAATATTGAAGTAAATTCATCTGACACTCACAAACAAAGTCTCGTCGACTCTTAGCATGCGTAAGGATCTAATAACAAAAGAAAGAAAGAATATGGAGGTGGTGCATGAAAGATAGATCACATAGATTAAAAGACGAAAAGAAAATGATAAAAATATTAAAAGACTAAAATGCACATAGATTTATTTATAAAAAAATAAATCTAAAATGTGACCGCCTCTCTTCGTTCTTTTCTGGGGTGTGTGCACGCAACTCATTTGATATAATACAGGTCTCTACGTCGTCTAGATGCTCCTTCATGCGTCCAAATTTTCCAACCAATTTCCAGGCAAACAAGCTTCTTCTTGCCTTCATACAAAAGGAGGTAGGCTCGGTGCAGACTATTAGCTGGGTTAGGCCGTAGGCGCAACCCAGTTGAAGGAAGGCTGTATGTGGTGTTTGCACCAGATATGAACAGGAGCAGCGCCAAAAAAAATTCATGACAGGGGATGAATTAAAGTTTATAAATTTTAACACCAGTCGAAATATCATTTTTTTAAAATTTTTACATATGACAAGTAAATTTTTTTCAAATTTACATATAAATTTGAGGTGGGGTCAGCGCCTGACATGAATGTATGATTCAAGTTCCTTTCAGCCAAAAATTTCTGTCTCCGCCACTCTCTTGAGTATAAGATAAAATGGCACAAATAATAGAAAGTTGACTAATAGGCCGAAATAAATCAATTGAGAAATGGGAATGTTTTTCATTGGATAGGAAGGATCCAAGTTTTTTTTCTAGGGCCATTTTATGTCCAATATTTTCAAGAGATTGTGTCTTGGGCATTATTAAAATGGTTGTACTTTTATATAGTGCCAGAGAAAACAGTGTGTTCTTAAAATATATATTTGTAAAACGTACGTTTCAAACCATATTCTTGTAATATATCATTCTAAAGCACATCTTTCGAACATAAGGCATAGTCATTCCATATTCTTCATAGCATTCTTAGAACTTGTTTTCTAACAACATTTTTTTTTTCCATCAAAGCCTTTCTAAAAGACGCTTGTTATTTGTCTAGACAATCTTTGAAAGCTCCTAACACTTAAAGATCGTTGAAATGTGAAAGAGAAATATTCCCAACGTTCTCAGCGAATTCCCCTGCCGACATGAACTCTTCCAACAACTTTATAGCCCGACAATTTTGAATCATGTGATTACTATCACGTTTCAGTGTCTTTCTGTTCGAGTTCATATATGCTTTTCAGAACTTGAATTCTGAAGAAAAAATCTAATACCATATCTGAAATCTGAATTCACGACCTTCATCTGATTTTTAGATTAACATTTGTATAAGATTTTTTAAACGGAATCCAAACAATATTATAGATATTGAGTATATGATATTTATTTAAAATTATATCTGATGTGAATCTGAATCTGGACAATATTTACACAAATCTAAATCAGATCTTATGCCATTTCTTATATTCGAATGTGATCTAAGTTCTTAATTGAATACAAAATTTTTTTCTATGTCCCAACTTTTTATGTTGTTAAGTCAGATTTTTATCTGATTTAAATCGAATTTATTGACATACCTAAATGTAAAATATATTGCCATGCCTTTATAAGAGTGGAGTACAAGTAGCTTGTGAGTCCGAATCTGGAGTACGAATTAACCGCTTTCTTTTCAGTTTAGGTGTGTGTGATGGATGGGCCATAGATCGGATTGTGTCCGGATATCATTAATGTTCCTTTTACCGACAGAATCAAGCTTTAAATTTGGAATTGATACAATCTTTTATTTGTGCCGGTCCCAATTTTATTAGTAACTTGGAACCTCGTTATATGCACCAGTATCGTTAATACTTAAAATACCCTTAGTTTACATTGAAAAAAAAAAACTTTTATAAAGACAAAAATAAAAATAAAAAAAATTAAAAGATTATAAAAGACATTTCTTTTTAACAAATTATCAAAATGTACTTCCCTCCTTGCACAATGCACTCAACTTTCTCTCAGTAAATTGTACTGTTAAAATGAAGCAAGTAAACCAAAACAATTGGCTCTTTTAAGTAGGGTTGCCTGGAATTGCCGGCAGAGGACCAAGTTGGGCATGCCCAGTATGGGCGGGTAAGGCAATGACATGTGCCTAGAAATGATCGCCCAATCAGTCAGTAGGCCGGGGCCAGGTCTCTTCGATTTTGCGGTTGGGACGAAACCAATTTTGTTTGGGGGTGTTTGACAACAGGAATACTAACACAATGTTTCATTTAAGATTGGTAGTTGAAGCAGACCCAATTTTATTGGGAGCATTTGGCAATAAAGACATTAACAAAGCAATCATGTGTTAGTGTTTTTCTTATTAACCATGTTAGTGTTCTCATTGCTAAATGCTCCATACAGTAATCATTTCAACTTTCAACTACGTTCCAAACTTAGCTGAACAAGAGATACCAAAATTTTATGATTTGAGAGACTATGAAGCCGTTTGGCACTAGAAAGAGTGTGTTGGTGTTCTGTGAATATGTTTCAAAATTATTGTAGGTTTATATAAAACTTGTTCAGTGTTTCATGATCGTTTGGCACTAGAAAGAATGTGTTAATGTTTTATGAATATGCTTCAAAATTGTTGTAGGTTTATATAAAACTTGTTCGGTGTTTCATGAATCTACTTTAATTTTGCAGCAGATTATGAAACGCCCACGTAGTATTCCTAACGCCAAACGACGGGAGCCCTTCAAAGCATAACATATTACATGCACCGATCATATCACTATCTGGTTAAAGATATCGCGAAATAGGGCCTTTTATTGCCCTTTTAATCAACATCACTACAATTACTTTTACTTTTTAAAAAAATTGAAAGCTTTCTTGTTACTATAAGGAAAAAAAAAAGGTGGGTGCAAAGCCGAATCAGCTTACATTTGTAGGGTTAATTATCGGCTGAATCAAGAGAGGCGACGGCTGGCGGTGGTGTTCTGCACCGACAAGGTACAATGCCGGTGACCCGACTTACACGTTGAATAAGAAGCCACATTAAAAGCACCGACGCTACCACTAGAAAAAAGTGGGGAAAATCTGAAAAAACAATGACAGGCAAATGATCGTTCTCTTCGTGAACTGTTGCAGAAATTGTGATTGAGGTTGAATTAGTATTATGAGGATAGATACATGGCAAGAGACGCACGCCACGCCTAGCAGATATTCTTCAGCGCCTATCATTCGTATTGTCACACTCTCAGACACTGTTTCGTATATTGCATTGCTTCATAGGTAAGTGGTCTAGCTTTCCTCAAGTCTTTCAACAGCCGTAGGAAGACTTTCCTGTTCAGCTTTTACAGCTGCCTATAATCAGGTCGCTGGTAAGCTCGCCCTCAAGGCTTAGGCCTGCTTTCGCTAATACAGATAGCCGAAAACTATGGGCAGGGACCATGACTCCCCTTGAGTTTTCGGATGAACGGGACGTTATCCCACTGCCCGTTATCCCACTGCCCAAACAAGAGCCGAAACTCTCCACTTCCCCTTTCTCTTACCCTCGAGGTACAGAGTTGTGTTGGTATCAAGCGGTGATCGCCCCCCACTGACTCCACTCTAACAGTACCAGCCTGCTTCCACTCCACCTAACTCTTTTGAATCTATGTTCTAACTCTTCCTTTCTTAAAATCCTTAGACATGCAGATCAGGAGTAGATCACCTCTGGGGCCCATGGCAAGATGTACCCCCCATTTCTTAGGCTTTTTGAGAAAAAAGTAGTTGGACCCAGTCATCGTCCTTGTCAGCTTCAGAAAGTAAAAAAGTTTGAAGTAAAAGTCCTCTTGGGGAATGCAGTAAAACTCTCAAGCTGATCTACCCTTTTTTTAAAGTTTGCTGTCAATTTACCTTTGGGTTGCATAAGGAGTGAGGGCTATGGAAATATCAACTTATGAGTCACATTGTCAGCTCCTTTGGGGCGTAACAAGGTATCCAAGTGTGATTACATTGACAATGCAGGTAGGGAGTATGGAGCACCAGGTCTATCTGATGTCTAGTGTCAATTAGTTGACATTTGATTATAGTTTTAGACCTGATCACTTGTATTTGGAAGTTGAATCCCAATAAAATGCTCATTTCCATCGACTAAAAGCTATTTACATTGAGAAACTGCTGTATTTGCAAAATTTTGACACACAAGGAAATGCTTTTCTTTAGATGAAGCAATTTTAGCGAACGCTTTAAGATTCTGCCAAAAAAATGTTACTGAGTTTCCCAGGAAAATCTCCGAGTCTTTCATTTTCATATCTGTTGACAAATGCAACCAAAGACGCAAGATAAATTGTTTCAGACAAGATATTCAAACTTTTCCAATCCTGTCAGGCCCAGATACTTCGAAGACAGTTTCAGAGTAAAACTTGTGTTACACAATGCCTTCTTGATTGGAATAGGTAAGTGGCTGATTGATTATTCATCTCCCGCTTTCTGTTTTTCCATTTCACAACCATTCTCTCCACCTTAAGTCCATGAACCCCAAGGAGAGGGAAAACAACTAAGTCTTCGTTCACAGGACCAGCCACAATTCAGCAGTGTAAACTCCAAATGCATAAATGCAGATGCACAGAGAGAGAGAGAGAGAGAGAGAGAGAGAGTCTATGTGTGTTCATGCAGAACAAGCATTTCGAAAGAAGGCTAAAAAAATTGGATTAGAAACACTGCAGTATTCAATCTTTCATCAGTGCCTCAAAGCTGCTCAACAGAAAAAAAAATGGAGGAAAGGGAGAAAAAGAAAACGAAGAAAAAGCAAACTCAAGCTTCCATTAGTTAACAATTAAACTCGCAGGAACATCTGATCCCAATCTTTTAGCTTTTCCTTCAAATTATCAAGGAAGCAACCTAGTCAAACAAGCTGAAGCCCATATCCTGCAAAATTGCAACATCATTGAACTGTCAGAAAGACAAATCTCAACGAGGCCATAAGCAACAACCAACTTAGATCGGTGGGAGTCCTAACCTCATCGGATTCCTCTTTCTCTTCAACCTTCTCTTCCTTCTTTGGCTCTGCAGCTGCAGGAGTTGCAGCTGCTCCACCACCACCACCACTAGAAGTCACTGCAACAGCAACACCACCACCTGATGGGACAGAAGCAAACTTTTCCCTTCCAGAAGCTATAAGTTCAGTTATATCATGGCCTTTCACTTCACTCAATAGAAAATCTATTCTATCGTCTTCAGCTTCTGCACCAACTGTTCAAAAGGTAGATATACCACGTCAAAACAAATAACGAGGCAAAATGACATGAGAGGCCATCAACTAGCAGAAAGAGTAAATAAAGCACAACAGGTAGGATCTCCATTCCCACATCTGCTATGCAAAAGCATAATAAATTGCATTGCAGATCTTTAGATAAACCCAATTTATCTCTTGTAAAACCAACATAGGAAGAAAGACAAAAGAGCTCTTTCTTTAGACCTTTCTTATTCTTCCAGATATAGAAATGTGATTTCTATCATGGTTTAAGCAAGGCTTTTATAACCCAGTGACTCAAGAGTTTCATTCAGAGTCGATCGATTCATGACTCGTTGGGTCAACTCGGTGACATTGGCCTGGTTTTGACAGATTTATTTTTCCATGAAATGTACTTGATGTGTACATTGTAGTGTTTTTAATTCATTATGAGTTATGACATTGATATATTATATATAATGAATACAATAATGCATATGCATACATAAAAAGCAAACTTTAGAAACTAAAATTATGCTTTACTGTATATAAAAAGGAAAGGTTAGAAACTAAAATTATGCTTCACTGTAACTATATGCATCTTCCATGTGTAATATAGTAAAAATTTGATAGAGTACACAAATAACATACAAAATTTAATATCATCTACGTAGCATGTTGTGTGACATACACACTCACATTATATAGGTGAATGACTCATTAAACCAGCCTATAACTCTGCAGACACAGAGAGAAGTCCAATGACATGGCCTGTTCATTGCTATGACTCAGCTTACTCATGTTAACCCCTGGTCTTCCAGTTTTTTAACCAGGTTAAGGACAGAGTCAACTCAGTGGACTAGGCTGCGCTTTCAAATACCTGGTGTATTTTGTCAAAGCTGCGTGTAGACTTATCTAGATTCTAGGACTCTAGAGTTGGCTGGTCAATTGAGCTGCTTGTTCCTAACCCACCTGCCATTTGAAAGTACCTAGGCCATAGACTGAGGTGCCTAAGTTCAAGTAACACTCAATAGCCTAAGTTCTTCTCTGCAACAGATATGATTCTACCCCTTCTGCCATCTAAGGAAACTGTTTTTCTTGTTCTCTCTTCTTTTTCTTCATCCATTTGAAGTATTCCTTTTCCTTTTTCTTCTGATTTTATGCAGATTTTCATTTTGGATTTTGTTTTGACAGTGCATGTGATTTTACATCAGAAGTATATATAAGCACATACATACGTAGGTATGTTTTTATGATGATAATCACAGTTATAGTTCATACACATTATACTTTGAATTTGTTTGGGATTTAACTTGTCTGGTTATTTATGTACTTCTTCCTGCAAGTCCCATGGACTTGACAAATGAGAGGCTGTACCTGAGTCACATGTGGCATAGGACTTGACCAACACTAGTCCCATGCTGTTAGATGCACCACACTATTCATTCAAAACTCAGTGCACACCTAACTCAAATCATCAGCAAGTTGGGAGCAGTAAAAATGATCAGGGTGCACACTGCGATGCTTTTTCTGAAATTGTGGTTCAATTCACAGTGGTATCAAAATTTCCCGTCTCACTGCCAATTAAGGAAAACAAGAAAAACTAAGGTGTTAGGACACAACCATCCGCCTCTTCGCCCCCCCCCCCCTTCCCCCCCAGCAGGCGCTCTCCACCCTTCTTTTCTTTCAGGTTTTTTACTCTTGGCTCTCTCTCTCTCTCTCTCTTGACTCAATAGCAACAGCTGCCGACTAGCTGCAGTGACAGGCAACCAGTGCTCAGCAAGCAGTTCTCTCTCTCTCTCTCTCTCTCTCTCCTCCTGTTGAGACACTTCCTTTCTCACAAGTCCCACCACAATTCCTTGTGCCCTCTCTAGGGGAGCACGACTTCAACTCTCTTTAAAATGATTTTGGTCAGGCCCGTAATTCCTTCTTTTGATGATCTGAACAATGGCATCGAAAACATGGAAGATATTGGTAGAACAAAACATACTAAACTGAAAAATGAAAACTCCATTAATTGATTATCTTAACCAGTCTGATAATATATTTTGTATCATGGTATGTGTGCTACACTCTTTTTTGATTTTATCTGTTGAAACATCGATAACTTGTTAATTGTCAATTTTGTTGTCCGTTAACCATTTTTGTATGACACAAACACACACAGACACACAAAACAAAGCCACATCCCACTCAAGTCTTTTTGAAAGATGCGACACCAGCACGCACGTGTTTGATATAAAACTTCCTATTATTTTTTCTTGATCGTTACAGTTAATAACATGCAACAGCATTGAAGTTGAAACTATATTGAGCATTTATGCCCCATTTTTAATCAGATTAGTAATTTTAAAATTTATTTGGGTTTTTAGATTTTACAAATTAGAATTAGAGATTAACAATTGGCATTTAAGAAATAAGAAGATTTTGTGTGCTTTATAATTACATTGTCTTTATGCTATACACGATTTAAAAGTCAATGATACAATTTTATTAAATTTGTTGTTTCAAACTTTAGATCATGTTTCCTATCATGTATAATATGCTAGTGATATTGTGAAACTTTTTGTTATTATACGCTGATAACCATAGCTCCATCATTGATAAATGCTTCTGTTTTAGGTAAATTTTAAAAATTAATACTGTATTTCATTGTCATCTTTTTTGGATCCCTTAAGCTCCTAATCCAGCCCTATGTAGTCAAAATAGTGCCTAGGCCCTAGACAGGTCATAGGAACCTTTTCACCTAGGCTGTAATACCCAGGCACCCAATAGGCCCACACTGCTTCAGATTACATAGGTCCTGCCTGGTCTCACATAGGCTCTAAGCTCAACTCACCACCTAGTCTGTGCCTAGCGCTTTTGAAAAACGGATCATTGTTAAAAACTTAAAAACCATAGTCAAAATAAGCACCAGGCTCTCAGAAACCCAAGCGAACTGCATAAACTACTTGAAAGCGATGCAAAGTGATAGATTCTCCAGATGTTATGCAAACACAATTCACCAATGAGATCTTAAATATGCATCCATAATCCTTCTGGAACCTATTGCACCCTCATTCAATTAACATAGTGAATGGTCTCACTATCTTACCCCGAAAGGAGCTTGTTACATAGGACAAGTTGCTTCAAATACATAAAAGTAACAAGGCTAGCAGATACGTGCAGCCCATCATGCAACTTCCCAGCACCACATTTCCTATGCAGACCTCCACAGAAGAATGGTCATCATATAATAAAAAAATTAGAAAGCAAAAAAACTAGGCACTTTAATCTCACTGAACCAGTCTTCTCTGATATGAACAATTACTACCATAAATTTATTTTTATCCATGAAGAGTATAGTCCATGGGTAACAACCAAGAATGAAGAAGTAACGAGATTTGTCATTCCAAGCTGTCCATGAGAACAAAGATAGGCACCCCAAGGTTGACATTTCTCACAGGAAAATATCACCTACATTCCCAACTAAAGTTTTAGAGTAATCAAAAGATGATGGTCCCAGACACAAACAGTACACACTCTTCCCTAAAAACTAACGCATCTGGAAAATACAAGAATGTTGAGGTGTAGGGCACATAATTGGCTAGGTAAGTATAATTGTCATAACTGCATAGAAGAAGAAAAATCATGACTCCGCAATTCCAGTAAGCATAAAAACAGCCTGCATGTATGCCAAAATTGCAACACAACATAGTCAGCCAATGAGTTGCAAAAGGAGTTCCTGAAGTGAACCAACTCGTTTTCTCCATCAATGCAATCTTCGTAGATGAATACATGCTTGGACTCGTGCATAAGAGCACCAGGCAGTGGGCACCTTGGTTTTTGCATAGGCCACAATACCTAGGAAGAGTATCATTCTTTTTCTAATTTCATTATTGTTGAATATCTGAATATATGTAAATACTATGAATATTATGTCGGGCATACGTATGTTTCTCCCAAACTGCGAACGTTACATTGAAACATAACATTGGCGAAAATGGTGCATCAGCTTTTGCTTGTTCTTTTCAGCCCGCGTAGCCTTCAACTAGGCCCCAGACTAAGCCTGTTTGAAGGTCTACCGCCTGAAACCACCAATCTTTTGATTGCATAGCGTGCAACTGATAAGGTTCTCCGGCTAAGTGAGAAACCTCGTGCAGGAACATTTCTACCTTGATATCCAAACGCACCTGAATCTGCATCTTCGACTTGGGTAAGGCCCTAATTTCTTTTAGTAAATTAAAACGGTAAAGATTATTATTGTGACTGATGACTGAAAAAATAAAATATAACAACACCCCATCTTTTAAGGCAAGAACGATGGAAGAGTGAAGGAAGTACGAAGAACAAAGGGAGCAATGTAGCAAACGCAGCAGAAACCTGAAACAAATGCCATCAAGTATACCAATCGAAAACCCCAACAACGAATATTAATCGCACCAAAAAGAGAGACAGCTATGAAACCTCAAGTGCGACGAGAACCAATGTGATACCAATATAGGAAACAAATGCTCCACGCAATAAAGTATTACAAGAACCAAGTTGAACCACAAAAAAACTCAATTAGATAAAAATGCATCAGAACCAACGTGAACAAAAACTGATTAATTACGAGTACCAGCAATGAGAATTCCAGAACTGAACGAACAACACACGCGCACGGAATACCTGAACCAAGGATGGACTTTAGATCGCCGACTGATGGGTTGGCATTTCCGCCCAATACGGCGAGCAAGTAAGCTGCAACGATCTTCATCTCTCTCTCTCTCTCGCTCTCTCTCGGCAGAAAAGTGCGCGCGGAATCGGAAAAACAAGACGACGTCCGACCTTCTAGGGTTTTTCCTACCTTCAGGTTTCCGCTTGGGAACTTTTTATTTAAGAGCCCACTCCTTTGCCCAAAATCTCAGGAGGAGCACTCGCTTTCCTGAATTCTCTGATACGGGCACACTTGGTCGCTTTTGTTGTGATTGACTTTTGTGAACAAAATACGACAGTGATACTCTTTTATTCCGTGAGCAAACCCAAAAAAAAAAAAAAAACCGTAGAAAATAATTGCAAGCCTCCATACTTCTCAAATTTGATAGATTTTAATCTGAAACTCCCGATTAGACGATTAGTTTTTGCCCAATATAAGGACTTTATTTAGAAGTTGAAATCTTAATTTACAAATTTTCGTTCTTTTGTTATGTCACTAGTAATCTACAAACGTGCCTCTAGTCTGGCTTTGCATCAAGGAACATGCATTTGAATTTGTTTGAACTTTCAGAGCTTGACACTGAAGAATCATGCACCTTTTGACGTGTATTTTTGTGCATGTTGTCTTGTTTGATGAATTGTGAGTCATGTTGTAGTTATATCCGTGAGTTTTATTGTCCTAGAGATTTGACATCCGTTTGGATATGTCATAGTCTTGCTTGGTGATTAGAGTTCATTTGTGGATCTTGTTGTGATAATAGTAAAAATCAACCCTTAGAGCATTACATTACGGTCATGTTTGATAGCTTTAGATCTCAAATCCGAGACTGGTTGAAAAGTTGTGCTACCTAGATCCCCAGTTTAAACAAACAAATAACCTCAATATCATGGATCTCAAATTCATGCTATATACAAAAAAAAAAAAGTTCATGGACATAAGATCAGATCTAGGGTGGTCCAACCTTAAAACCATGGATTTGTGATCCTCGATGATCTCAGGTCATTGTGGATTTGTGATCCATGGTAAGCAAATGCATTAGTAAAGTGAGTTTTTTGCATTGTGTTCTCAACTGGTTATCCATTTGCATTGTGAGTTTTCCATAACTTCTTAGTTGAACAACTTATCTACATTAGTAAAGCCCAAGTTTCTGCATCAAAAATGGGAAAAGTTTTGACAGAAGATTTCCTTCTTCTTGATTCATACGGTTGGAAATCTTCTGTCTGAATTCAGAGAAGCCCAACCCTAAACGGGACCCAGATCCGGACTCCAACTCACACCAGTTCAGATCCCGTCGGATATCGGACCCAGTTTAAACTCTAAAAGCCTAGATCCCGAGTATACGGCCCTTCGCTTGTTGGTGACTCGGTTTGGTTAGGTCATAAATTTTTATAAGACGACATATTTGATTTTTTTATCAATTAAAATTGCATTACTTATATAAGTATTCAGGCGTATGTAATAAAGTTTGTAATATTTCAGAATTAAAAAAATAACAAACAAATTTATTTAGTGATGGCATGCATGGTAAAAAGAAATTATGTAGTTAGTAAAATGATAATTTTATCCGACTCGATGATTGAAACCTTGGCTCGTGACCGATTTGAGTGACTCAGTGAGCGATATTAGGAAACTAGGTTGAGTCGGATCGGATAGTTTGCCATCCTTCCCTCATTCAAAATCTCTCACAAATACAATCTCCCTCACTCCCTCTCCATTTTCCCCCTCGTTCAAAATCTCTCCCAGTCTCTCGCTCGCTCTCGCTCTCTCCCTCTCTCTCGCTGTGCCCGCTGCAAAGTGGTCGGCGTTGCGTTGCCTTGCCCTAGATCGGGAGGACGGTAGGTCGCGTGTTTCTCGCTTTCTCTCCGATCTTCGGCTAGATGGAAGCCTCTCCGGAAACCCTAGAAACCCTCACCCGGTGCTTCCTCCAAACCCTGTCGCCGGACCGCCAGCCCCGGCGGCAGGCGGAGGAGTACCTCGCCTCGGCGGCTGAAAGGCCCGGGTATGCTCTCGCGGTCCTCCGCCTCCTATCCGACGCCTCCGCTCCTGACCAGGCCCGTCTCGCGGCGTCCGTCGCCTTCAAGAACCACCTTCGCTCCCGCTGGTCGCCGACTCCTGACTCCGCAATTTCCGCCGTCGCCGATGCCGAGAAGGAGCAGATCAAGACCCTGATCGTCCGCATCATGCTATCGTCTCAGCACCCGATCCAGGGCCAGCTGAGCGAGTCGCTCGCCGTCATCGGCAAGTCCGACTTCCCGAAGGCGTGGCCGAGCCTTCTTCCTGAGCTCGTGGCCAGCCTCCGCTCGGCTGCTGCCGCCTCGGACTACTCGGCCGTCAACGGCGTCCTGGCCACCGCGAACTCAATCTTTAAGAAGTTCCGGTTCCAGTACAAGACAAATGACCTCCTCCTTGACCTCAAGTACTGTATCGACGGGTTTGCCGCGCCGCTTCTCGAACTCTTCCTCCAGACTGGACGCCTAATTGACGCCGTGGTTGCAGGGGGCGGCGGCGGAGACGCCGTTCTCTTCCGCCGGTGGTTCGAGAGCCAGCGTCTCTGTTGCCGCATATTCTTCTCCCTTAACTTCCAGGAGCTTCCGGAATTCTTTGAGGATCACATGAAGGAATGGATGGGAGAATTCCAGAAGTACCTTACCACGGCCTATCCCCTCCTCGACAATGACGAGTCTGGCGGCGGCCGCGAGGTTGCGGACGAGCTCCGGGCGGCCGTCTGTGAGAACATCAACCTTTACATGGAGAAGAATGAAGAGGAATTCCGCCCGTTTCTCTCGGGTTTTGCTTCTGCGGTGTGGAGTTTGTTGGTCTCCGTCTCGGCGAAGCCCAATCGGGACAGGCTTACAGTTACCGCTATTAAGTTCTTGACCACCATTAGCACCAGTGTTGATCATTCTTTGTTTGCAAGCCCCGATACGCTTCGGCTGATATGTGAAAGCATTGTGATCCCCAATGTCCGGGTTCGTGAGGACGATGAGGAGTTGTTCGAGATGAATTACGTTGAATACATAAGGAGAGACATTGAGGGGAGCGATATGGACACAAGGAGGAGGATAGCGTGCGAGCTTGTAAAGGGGTTGGTGACGAACTACCGTGAGCAGGTAAGGGTTTTGGTGTCTGCTGAGGTGCAGAGTATGATGGAGAAGTATGCTGCAAACCCGGCGGAGAACTGGAAAGATAAAGACTGTGCTATATTCTTGGTGGTCTCACTCGCCAGCAACGATCTGGTGGACGTGGAGAGCTTCTTTAAGGCGGTAATCGATCCTGAGCTGAAGTGCGGAGACGTGAACTCGCAGCCGATGCTGAAAGCTGATGCATTGAAGTTCTTCACTACGTTCCGCAGCAGGATACCGAAAAGTCTGGCGCTCGAGCTCGTTCCCCACGTGGTTAGGTTTTTGACTGCTGAATCCAATGTGGTTCACTCATATGCGGCCAATTGTATAGAGAAGCTTTTGCTTGTCAAAGATGACGGAAGGCCACGATACACTGCTTCTGACATATCCCCTTTCTTGATTCCCTTGATGACTAACCTGTATCACGTGTTTGAATTGCCAGAATCTGAGGAGAATCAGTATGCCATGAAATGCATTATGCGTGTTTTTGGAGTTGCAGAGTTCAATGCAGACGTTGCTGCAGCCTGCATTGCCGGGCTGAAGACTAGACTCAATGAGGTCTGCAAGAATCCGAAGAACCCAGTCTTTAACCATTACCTCTTTGAATCGGTGGCCGCATTGGTGAGGCGAACCTGCGAGAAGGATCCTTCGCTGATAAAGACTTTAGAAGCAAGCCTGTTCGATATTCTTCAGAAGATATTGGTTGAAGACATTGCCGAATTTCTGCCTTATGCACTTCAAATTTTTGCTCAGATGATAGACATTAACAGGCCACCTCTACCAGGAACTTATATGCAGCTTTTTGGCCCTCTTCTTTCTCCAGAATTGTGGGTAAGACAGGCGAACGTTCCTGCACTGGTGAGGCTGCTGCAGGCGTACCTTCAAAAGGCTCCCATGGAGTTGAAACAGCGGCTAAGTGAGGTTCTTGGTATATTCCAGAAGCTTATCGATTCTGGTCGCACGGAGGAGTATGGTTTTTATATTGTCAATACGGTGATAGAAAACTTAAGCTACGATGTCATATCTCCGTATGTGCTTCACATTTGGAATGCCTTGTTTACGCGCTTGCATAAGCAGAGGACCATAAAATTCATAAAGTCCCTGGTCATATTCATGTCCCTCTTCCTGGTGAAACATGGGCACGCGCCTCTAGTCAACACCATAAATGCAGTTCAGGAGAACATTTTTGGAGTGATTTTAGAACAGTTTTGGATTCCGAATCTGAAATTAATCACAGGTTCTATAGAGGTTAAACTATGCCTGGTTGCATCAACTAGACTATTGTGTGAATCTCCTAGTCTGTTGCAGGATTCACCACCTATCCTGGTTTTGTGGGGCAAAATGCTTGATAGCATTGTTACATTGCTGTCACGACCAGAGCAAGAAAGAGTGGAAGATGAGCCAGAAGTTCCAGATATAGGCGAAGCTGTTGGCTATACTGCCTCTTTTGTAAATCTTTATAACGCTGGAAAGAAAGAAGAGGACCTTGTAAAGGACGTTAAGGATCCAAAGGAATATGTAATAACAAGTTTGGCAAGGCTTTCAGCTCTTTCACCAGGAAAGTATCCAGCAATTATTCAAGGGTCACTGGATTCAGCCAATCAGGCCGCACTACTCCAGCTCTGCGGCATGTATAACTGCTCCATTGTCTAGGTAATCAATTTAATTTCCTTTTTATTCCTAGCGTAGCATTCATTTTGTCTAATATTTCTGCTTTGAGATGTGTGATACTGCTAATGATTCACGTGCTTTCACTAAGTTCACCTAGTTTATGAGGCAGTATGCACACAAGAAGGCAACCTTACTGCTTCTTACATAATGCTTGATTTTATTTTGGGGGACGGAACCTTAGCATAAATTTTTGCTCCTTTTTCGTTATAATTTAAGTACTTAGCAATTATCATGTTCTTATTTCTTCTTCTAGGACTCTTGACTCTAGATGTGGTTGCCGTCTGAAGATTTACTAGATGTGGTTGCCGTCTGAAGATTTATTCTAGTTGCAATCTTTGATCTTTCAATCTCATAAACTCAGCATGCTTTCTATTTTATGACGAAGAATGCTGAACCTTGCTTAAACTCTGAGTTTGTAAACATAGTAATAACCTCATTCAATGTTTAAGTAATTTGGTGATGCGTTTAGATAATTGTATCCAGTAATTGTGCAAATTACTAAATATATTTTACTTCTCAAATAATGGTTGTTACTGATGGGAACAGGTCACTGTGTGGTGTAATGTGTTTTGTCAGATTGAGAATTTGAAGACGAAAGATTCCTCTTAGAAATGCATAATGTGAGTGTCTTAGTTGCTGGTTGGTCTGGAATCTGGTATTGGAGCGCCACTAGCTGGACTGCTTTGAATCTCCTATGTTTCGTCTGATGGTCTATTATATGTAGCACATCTTTTAAGTGCCTGGAGTTGAGGTGACGTTATCCATCAAGTAGTCCCAGTCCACTTGGGAACAAGTTGTGTATTGTCAGGCGGGTGCATATTTCAGCCCAGAACAGTTGGACTGTCATAGTGTTTGTTGAGCCTGCTTGAGTGAGTCACAAATTTTTTGTTGTTGAAGGAGTTGTAAATGGTCTTTTATTTATTAAGATGTATTTTCACTGCATAATTTTCGGCTCAGTTTTGGGTATATCATAGAGTCTGGCCTTAAGTTGATGGAAGTTGGTATCACTGTTTTTTTTGCTGATTATGGTTATAACATTTTATGGAGGTGACATTTTTATATCATAGTGTTAATCTTGTTTAAGACCCATTACAATTCCTTTGAGATTTAGCACAGCAACCATTACGTTTTAGTATGAAACTAATGCTTTGCGCTTGTACTAATGGTGGTTCTCTTTAGATGCTCTAAACCAGCAATATTGTTCTTGTAAACTTTTATTGCAATTTAATATATTTGACCAGCAAGCTAAGACATTGTTTGACTGATGTAGTCATCAGTAATATAATTTAACTCATCAAAATCAGAATTCAGAAAACATGCCATTTCATGATCCTGAAAAGACCAATTGGGACTAATCAATTCAACCCAGTCAAAGTCAGTCAACTATAAAGTAATACGTATAGTTACATATATATGTATGTGGAAATAAATAAATAACTAAATAGTATATCTATACAAAGAGTGCACATATATATTTGTCGGTCAGGGATTAATACCAGAGGCGGAGCCAGAAATTTTTCATGAGGACAGCCGAATTAAAGTTTCTAAATTTTGACGGGCTGAAATATCATTTTTCAAAATTTTTATATAGGACAAGTGAAATTTTCTAAAATTTACATGTAATTGGCTCCGCCCCTGATTAATACTAATAGGTTGACCAGACACTAGGTTGACACGTTCACTAGTCTGACCAACTGTTTGCTACTTCGTTGAGACGACTAAGACAGGCTAGTCAGCTGACTACTCAAGATTTTAGCTACTAAGAATGTTATTTCACTCTTTTCTCAGAATCTTTGAAAGTAATATCTTGCAAATACTTTGGCATGTATATTACTGTTGGCTCAGCGAATCATATACACAAACCTCAGTGTTGAGTATTCATGAAACAATTACAATGAACATCAGAAATGGATGGTTTCCCCCGTCTCAAGTTGTTCCAAAGTTATCTCGTCCGGGTCCTAGATTATTTTTGTATGTTCGTAACTTCATAACATGAATGTAAATATTAGATGTTACATGATGCTTCTTGGACCAACTAAAATGTGCTTAAAGGTTATTGTTTCTCCAGAGCTTAATGCTTGAAGTTGTTAGCTTTTGCAAGCTAATTATGGGTTTTATGCTCTACATCCCAATTAATTTACAGTTGGAATTTGATAATTTCAATCTTGTATATAGTAGAAAAAAATTGTTATTTCATTTGATCGTTAGTGTGCGAACTAACCAGGTTAAACAATATTCGGAGAATTGACGATGTTGTCCTCACTCCTCACCTATTGTTTGAACTCATTCTCTGATCTGTTTACATTCTGGGACAACCATGGTGCAGCCAGATTCTTTGTACTATGTGGTTGATCCTTCTAGTTGCATAATTAGTACAACTTTGTTGGTTTCAGTTTCTTGGGTAAACATCTCATGGTGGACCTAGCTTTGTTCTTCATTGCTCTAAGGGCCTGTTTCATTGCCCGGAATTTCACTGTAGTTGCGGAATTACAATTCAATTTTTGACATTTCATTCCAGCTCCAGCAAACGCTGGACCGTAGTTGGGAAAAATGCAAAGGATGTAAATGAAGATACCTAGCATATAAAGAAAAATATAACAGGATATTATATTCACCTTATTTCACTTGCGAAGTAACTAACAAACACCATTAAAGAACACAAACTTAAATGTATTTGTGATGACAGACTCCATAAAGTATTATTAATGAGATACAGTTGTTATACTCCATAAATTTATGAAATGTGGAAAAGAATGTGAAGAATGAAGGTTTGTAAATAATGTGAAAGGACATTTTTGTTAGCATGTGTTGCTAATGTTGTGAACAGGGACACAGGTGATACTTTATGGGCATAATCAACTTTTGGATACATTAATTATCTAATTGACTTGCAAGGATTCAGACTGATGTTTATACCTGACTAGTTACAAGTTCCTGTGTACAATTGACAGGAGGATACTTAAAACTTGCATCTTAGTTTCATATAACCGTGTTATGCCATGCATATATATTTGCATGTCCATTACTGGGTAGAAAGAATTTGGATCATTAATGGACAATTGGTTTCGATGTTTAAATTTTGGAGTTATTTGATAAATGGACTCATGACAAGGTAAGTATTTCAATGTGATGGTCACTTGATTGTAAAGATTATTCTTAAAAGCTTGAGTAGATCAACTATGTCAGAATGAATGTGATGATAATGGTGCGTGTGTTCTAATGCAGCATGAGCAGATTGATTCTGTTCATGTCAGCAATTAAGAACTACGTGCAAGTTGAATGTTTCTTTTGATTCATCACCCATGTTAACTTCATCCTTTTGAGAACGTGGATACTTAAATAATATTAGATTCATGAAGCTTTGAACTGAAGGGGTGGCTGTCACATCCCGTATTCAAGTCTCTTTCTGTGCATGTGGTTATGTTCAACCTTGATCTTAGATGCTAGGTTTGATATCTGTAATCCTTTATGCGTGGAATATTGATGATGGTCATGTGGTTTCTTGCTTCAGAAGAGATGGGGCAAGGCACAGCCTAGATGTTGGGGAGTCTGCAAGATCCCTTTTATTGAATGGATCAAACCTATAGCAAACAAGACTTGAACTTGATTTATGGAGGTCGAATATTCTCTGATAATGTTGATCACTGAGCCATTGGTTTACTGAACTACGACCAGATCTGTAAACCATATTTTGCCCACGAGAATAGTTGGACCTTCTTCAAGAGTGTTGCAGTCCCTTGGCCTGAATTCCAAATCCTTTTCATCTTGTTCCCTTCCAGTTAAAGCACCAGTATACACTTTCCTTGCAGGTGCTTGCAAGAGAATGTGAATGTTACTTGAGTTTACACCCAGACGACTTAAAAGACTTGAGTTTATACCGGTTGACCTAACATCCCCATCTGAGCTACACCCCTTGTTTTGTGTGTTCCCACCGACTGTTACCAACCCAATCTGTTATGCTCCATCTAAGTAACGGACTCATTATAGATGGTTAGCGTGGCAATTTTATTTAACTCACCTAGGGACATAGGTGCAGGCAGCCTAGTGTTTGCCCGTTAATTTAGGAAGTCAAAACAGGTTAACCCTTCCCATGGGTGACAGGGAATGTAATGATTGATATGCATTTTTTGAAGGATTATCTTGTTTAGTTTCATAAATGCATCTTACTGATTGCTTTCTGAATCATTCAGTTTTGGCAGTATTTCATTTTTTGTGCATGTAACTTTTTGGGCCATCGTTAATGATTTTTAGCAGTCCGGTAGAATCTTGATACTGTAATAAGCATCACTGGTTATAAATACATTGTAAATACATGACCTCGAGTTTTACACTATGTTTGGATGGTGACAAAGTAAAGGATACTGAAGGATGAAATGAAAAGGAAGGGAAGGGTTCGAGAACAGGAAAAAAAAAGGAAAGAAAAGAAAGGAAAAGACCTATTAAGAATGCTTGTTTGTATAGGAAGGAAAGAAATGAAAGGAATTATGAAGTCATGTTTGTTTAGCTATATAATGGAAAGCAAAGGGAAAAAGGGTTTGTTTATAATAATACCCATAATACCTCAAAATGGAATTAGACATCTCTCTTAATTGTTTGGCTTTAGCATTCAAAGTCATTATACCATAGATTTATTTTGCGTGAGGTTATTTGTGAGAATGATCAGACTAATATATACACTTGTATATGAGGTTCAGATTCTATAGATTAGTGATAGCTTGCATTGGCAGTACAAGTGTGTTTGACCCCAAATGCATTGGCAATACAGGTCTACTTGAGTTAAATGGCAACCAGCAGAAAGTATTGTATGGTGTTTACTTTAAATACCCAAAGCACTTTTCTGCCAGTAGTTATGGGTATGCAGCCAATTTCGTTTTGGCAAGAGCACAGCATTATCTTGCAATTGGGAGTAAGCTGGCTGCAAACCCTTTTGGTGGTTAGTCTCAGCCCTTTGTTTCTATAGGTTGGTTGATTTTCTATCAGTTGGAGGCGTATATAGATATCTTCTTTCTTATCAGGGACGTTATGTCCCGAAACGGGAAATAGAAGAGGCATCTCATAGTATGGGGTTGCATTAGGTACTTTTTATCATTTCTAGTTGATGAGATCTACTTGTGCATCTCGTGATTTATGCTTTAAGATGCGGATCCGTCGGTGCAAGTCAGGTTAAAGGCTGTGCATAGTTGTGCTAGTTTATGTTTGTGAAGTTTTAAATTATGGACTTACCAGTTACCAGTGCATGATGTTTGCTGAACTTTAAATTTTAAATGGTCTTGATTGCATGTAGTCAGACTTCAGACTCATTCGTCCTCTACGCCTGAAAAAAACGGTTTTGATTTGGAACGACTAGTATATGTTTCAGATTTGATTCACTCCTTCAGCTTACCTACCTCCGGTGCTTGGAACTTATAAACTAAACTCCGTCCATGTGGTGAAATGGGGACGGATGTAGCGGTGTGTGTATATTTGTGTATCAAGCACAAAATCTCCTTGTAAACTAGATAATAGATTTATATCCAACCACATTTTTCTGCAATGTTTACATGGACAATATGTTCTATGTACGTGCCTAATAATGTGAGGACGATAATAGCTACGGAGAGATGGCAGACAAGAAAAACCTAGTGGCCTGTTTGACACCCTAGAATAATGTTTCTTGAATTAGGTTGTAACTACACAACGTTTCCAGGTTATCGAATGTGTCTGATGGCTGCAATTTTTATACGAGTAACTGTTTGCTGCTGTTTGATGGAGGTAGCCAAAGCGACTCCTTCCCTTACTCTTGGGGTCTGGAGCTGTTTGGAGACTTGGGTGGGAAGTAGGGCATCGGTCAATTGGAGTGCAGCACACCTTAATAGCGGCGATTTCACAATTTTGACATCAAAATCCAGTCCAAAATATCTATTAGCAGAGAGACAAGTTTAAACTGTTTGAACTCATGCGTTCTATGACATGAGCAGAGTGAAGAATTCATTTGTGAAACATTGTCAAATATTCCTTGATAAATATTCCCGCATGAAAAAATGCACATCAAGATGAATGGATGCGTGCATGAAGAGAAGCAGAACATGTCCGTAGACAAGCATGCATCGCACACAAACACACACAAATGATCAGCACTCATCTGAATAGCTCAATTCTCAACCTAAGCACAGCGTGTTCGAGGTTGCCTCTACAAAAACATTCCCATGCAGCCATCAATTATCTCAAGCTCCATGTTCCTTCTCTCTCTGTCGGACTCTTCTCTGTCCTTGTTCCTTTTTCCCCTCTATCTGCCAACTTCATCGTGAAGTGGTTGAATGGTTTTTATGGGCGCCGTGAACTTCTAACGAAAAGCTTTTGAAGCCTACTTTTTTTTGAAACCTCTTTACAGAAATTACCTGCTTTAACTTTCAAATATTGTGCAATTTCTTGCTAATGTACTTTATAATGCCATAGCAAGCGCCACTCCGACCTTACTTATGTTTTACATTTTCCATCACCAGTGGCTGTTAAAGTTTTACCAGCAGAAGCGTCCATAAATAAAGGCTAATCTTGCACATTAAAGCGCAGACGAAGTAAAGGATGAGCGGTGAATGATTCTGAGGAAAGCATGCTCACAAAAGATGCGTTAAAAATGCAGAAAATAAGTCAGTAAAAAAAGACAGCCAAAACAACATGTTAAAAAAATGCAAAAAAAAAAAGTGAAAGCCATTTTTTTTTTCCATTTTGGACGTTTTTCCATTTTTTTTTCATTTTTCACTTATATATATATATATATATATATATATATATATATATATATATATATATATATATATATATATATTTGCATTTGTCACATTTTATTTTACATTTTTTACTACCACATTTTAATTTTAAGATCCTAATTTTTAGTTTGTTGACATTTTCTCGAGATTTTCCTGAGAAAAGCCACACTGCCTTATTATACCCAATAAACCTCGTCATTTAAAACCTCTAAATGATATTTGTGATTATGGAGGAAAGATCTAAATTATTAGAGTTGTCAGCCTCCTCATCAAAGCTCCCATCTCGATCTGCACTTGCTGAGTTCTTAGCTCGAAGAAGCACCTCAATAAAATTCCTATGTTCTGCTTCATGCAGTTCCATGCGAGTACCGGAGTTCTCAAGCTACATCTGCTGCAGCCCACTTCCCTTGCTGCAATCACAACAGCAGCCTCATTTGGAGACTGTTGGATTCTTCCTTCATTTTAGGAATAGCAGTTTGATGGATCGCAAGTAGGCGAAGCAACTTCTGAATGAAATCTGCGTGGTTCACTCAACCAGCTGCCATCCAAAACTGCGATTATCAGTGAAATTTGAGGCCTTTAATTGATGGTTCCAAAGCACTCTAATTCATCATCTGTTTATGATGATGCTATATATTTTATGGTTGAAATACTTACACCTTGAAAGCAAGAGATTGCCATTAAGAAAACAAAAGGAAAAATAGAAGGGAGCAAATTCTAACCCACGAAAAGGGCAACAAGTTAGAAAGAAGCAAACAACGAATAAATTCTATACACAATGTTTAGGATGGCCCAAGTTTCAGCAATGAGAAATGAGAGACCACTAAATGACAAGGTAATCAGATTGCTCCACTAATTCAACTAATTTCTCTTGGGGCACAGGTTACAGGTATCCCAAACAAAGAAGATAATGATCCATGTTTCATATAGAGGCCTCTGCATAGTAGATCTAAAACCCCAGAGAAAACATCCCACTGAAAGAAAGTAGTATAGCTTTCTCAATGAAAATCTCACTTTTAGCTTGTGCCAAATTGATTCTCAGAAATCCCGAAAGCGAGATAAAGAAATGAGCATCTCTTCCTCAATCTTGCAAATGAGAACCCAAAGATAGAGTAGGAAAATAAAGTGGTGTTACCAAAATTTCCTAGTCAGATACCCAAGCTGATATGGAAATGGAAGTCATGGATTTTGGTAGAGCAACTAGGGAGCATGTTTCATTTTGAGGTGCCCAATTGTGGCTAAAAAATGCAAAAAAGAAAGAAAGAAGGATATTTTGCTAAATCAAATAGAATTTGGAACCAGCAAAACAACCACTACAACAATCTTGAAATATGGCAACGGCTAAAGCCGGCAAAATTTTAAAATAACCGTCGCCAAAACAGTTTGTCTGGAAAATTTCCGTGGGCATGAACCTTGACGAAGGTCCCGGCCGTTAGAAAGACGATCGTCTGTCCCGACGCTTTAGGCCGTTGGGACTGCTCTAAATACGCAAAGGCCACGCCCGTTGGAAACGTGTGTGGTGAACCCTTAACGAAGGCTATAACGGTGAATGTGTTCATCGCCATAGGCTTGGCTGCACGGCTGTAGGGGTGATTATTTCACCGCTGCAGACCTTTTTTTTTGTTTTTTCTTTTAACCGAAGCCCCCTATAAACCAGATCAAGAAATCTCCCTTACATTATACAAGTGGGAAGATTTATGAAAGACTTTAAGTATCCTTCTAGCATACTTTCCTTGCGAAGACCTAGTAGCAGATGCAATGTAATTGCCACTAACATGGTTCAATGGCCTCTCTATCTTATCTATTGACCTGCTTCCCATGTTGAACATTTTGAAGCTTGTTGTTCTTTGAGCTTCTTTGCTTGAGAGACTTTGCGACTGAAGTCTTGCCTTCAGAATCTTAACTTCTTGCTCAAGGCACTGAAGCTTGTGGATTCACAGTCCTCGTTGATTAAGAAGCGCTTGCTGCCATTGAACAACAAGGATGAAAGGCAAGGGCAGAATTCCAGCATCAATGAACACAAAAGACCCATAATGACAGTAAAGTCAATAACAAAAAATGAACAATTGAAATTTGCATAGCAATAACTAAATGGCTCCATCATGCAATCCACAAAAAGACACAAATGTGCATGCTCTCAAATACAGAACAAAGAAGTATGGGCTACCAACAACTGGTTTTAAAACTACAGCACTATAATTTTTGGGCATTATCTTGCAAGATAATGCAAAGTAGTAATGAACAATATTAAATGCATTTTTAAATTCAAGGGCAGCTACCTGATGCATACACCTGCTGAACCACAGTAAAACTTAAACAAAGAGAAGAAATACAGCAACTGGAAACCTGAACCTAATTATGGCATAAAGTATGGTAAGATAGTCTAAAAAGCTAGACAATTAAAACGTTACACCAGTAACATGCATTATATATGCACCCGTTTGTATCATTATGCTCCCTTCTGTGACACTATGTAGTTAGGTTTATCAAAAAAGCCACTGAATTATTGCATAAAAAAACCTCTTCTGTGACTATCTTGTTGCCCATAGCTAGTTAAAAGCCAATCAAGCATAAAAGGGACTGAACTTGGACAGTTAAACAAGTCAGTGATAAACCAACAACGAACAAGAAGGTTGGAAATCTTTGCAATCAACAGATTCTTAGGTTTCACCAACATCACAGGATCCACAACTTAAAAAGATGCACATCAGGAGCAAACTCCAATTGGCATGAAGAAAAATTTCCAAAGCAGCACCCACAAACAAATGATTAAAAAAAGCTAGATCAGATGGTATCATGGAAAAACTAATAAAGGAAGATCATGAAAGTTGGAACACCAAATGAAATAAAGCTAACCATGGAGAAAGGATTAGTGAGTCTAAAAACATAACTAAACCAGACTTGGCACCTAGTTCAAAAACGTTATCTGTGGAAGGAAGAACAGACAAATTAAACCAACATTTTCATTTTTAGATGTATATTCAAAACGTACTCAAGAGGTTCATAAATGAGAGTTGATAAAGCATATTCTTCTTTTTGTGGTCTGTTCTACCAAAATTTGAGCAAACAAGGCCACCAATTTTCTCATTTGGAAGTCTAACCTCCACTATGCCTATTACAGAGACATCTGATGAGAGAGAAAGTAGTGGAAGAACTACCTGAAAGAGGAGTAGGGCCCTTAATGGCCAACTCTGATGCCTTAGCAAACATGAGCACTAGCAGGAAAGCTATCAAGGTGCTCTCAGTGATTGAACAAAGCCCAATTCATTCCAGCTTAGCTCCACGGCTTTTCTTTGCCCCTGTAATTGGGTCCGAAAGAGCGATGGGCATGATCCAACTCTCTGTATCTTAGACCATCAAACAATCTGCAACACTTGGTATCTGAAACTGAAACTACACAACTTGCCTTGAACAATCATCTCTTTATACAATACAACCTCTGTTACATATCAAAGAGACACCGAGTGTAGCGAGAAATGATAATTGATGAGATGGAAGATGATGGCAGTAAAGAGATGCATGAATACTAAGAGTAGATATATTTACCGGATCACCCAAGTGGGTAGCCAAATTAAGGAAATGAAATAGGGGAAATGAGAAACACAGAAAATAAGTCAATGTATTGATGAAATGGCAGTGAGAGTGAGAGGGAAAACTGAAGGACAAGCTTGTGTAGTGGCAGAGGATTGGGTAAGCAAGTAGGAGGACTCCCTAGAGCAGGAAGTAGCTTGAGTGTGGAGCCTGATCCATACTTACTAGGCTCCATTAATTTCCAGGACATTCATGTAATTCTATGTTTTACGGGTTTGCCCTAATCACCATCTTTATGAAGGGGTAAGAGGGGTGTGGTTGGGATTGGGCTCTTTTATTCTTGGTTTTCTGTGATAGTGAAAAACATTGTGCAACTGTGGTCTGTGGACATGGGAGAACTCTATCTCAAAACCACGTAAATCATTGTGTTTTATTCTTCTTTCCCTTATTTGGTTTTCTTCGCTTGGCATGTTAAGAGAGAGAGAGTGAGAGAGCCTCGTTCCTAACACAGAGCTATGTAGGTGAACAAAGGTGATGAAGGTGGCTGGTTCAGTTTGCTATCTAGCTTCACACAAGAAATAAGAGCAAAGGGATGCTTTGAATACATGCAAGCACTATTACCCTAACATGTTAAAGAAATGTTGGTGGAAAAAATTTTGACCCTATTGGAGCTAGCGGTGTCAATATATTCAATTTGGATTGGTTACCCGACCAAACTATTCCAAAAAAAATTAGATATGGAAAAGAGATTAACATTCAATTAAGAAATCAGATAAGATTTATATTTAAAAAAATAACATCCAATTGGATTCAGATTCAGATATTTATAAATATCAGATCGAGTTTGGATTCAGTTATATCTAAATATCAGATCAAAGTCAGATTCTGATTTAGATTAGATTTTGTTTTAAATAAATATCCCATGTACAATGCTCTTACATTTGAAAATCGGCCACTTTCTTTTCAAAATTGGATTCAAATATGATTGTAGAGATCAAATTCCAGTCGGATTTGAATTGTGACATCAAATTTCATTTGGGTTCAGACATGATTTTTCTTCGTTTGTATTCAAATTCAAATCCAAATATGTGAATATCTGCAAAAGTGGAAGCGGTTAAGGTTGTTATCAGATTTGAATCCAACCCATTGACATCTCTACATGCATCTGATTATAAGGTGTCTCTTACTTTTGTCTTCCTCTTGGTAGAGGATGTAATAGTTCACAAATGAGGCACCCATCCCCAGCAACCTGTCATCAGTAGACAACACACCCTTATAAGCCATTAAGAGAAACCAACAAACTCTGGCCAGTAAATACCGCTTCTAGACATTTTCCCTCCATCACTCATCCGTTTTTTTTTATTCCTAGTAGCCACGGGCGGAGCCAGGGGGGCACGCATGGGCCATGGCCCCAACTCAACTTTTTTTTTTTTTAAATTTAGAAAATTTTACTTATCCTATATAAAATTTTTGAAAAATGATATTTTGGCTCGTGTCAAAATTTAGAAACTTTAAGCCAAATTATGTAGCTCTGTGTTGTTTCTGATATCAATGGTAGTGGCATGCTTTATTCAAGCTTCAACCTTGTTCATCTCAAGGTCTTGGATGATCACCTTGTAATTTGCGTCTCTTATCTCATTCATCAAGATTCCACCATATCTATAACTTGGCTTTTTGGCTAATCCTGACCTTTCCAGTAACCTTTTTCTATATTAGTTTCTAGCAAACCTCTTGCTTCTTCATCCCCTTGCATCCTTTCAATGATCTTTTAGTTACCCATGGGTTTCTCGAAGGTTTTGTATGCTTAACTTGAAGCTAATTCTACACTGAGTTTTGGTAGAAGATGCAACAGAGCCTGCTGGATACCTATCCCCTTCTACCGTTAGCTTTAGATTTATAGGCCACAAGATGCAATATTTTTTCCGTTCTATGGATTAGCCCAAAGGAACTAAGCTACATTATCCCTGTGATTCATTGATACCGCAACTCCTTGTAGAGACATCTCAGGTGCGATATTACCTATTCTATATTTGGATATATATATATATATATATATATATAGAAAGAGAGAGAGAGAGCACATGACCCATCATGCCTGTCATTTCTAAAGTAAATAAAACCGGACCCTCAATACTATGTACGATTTGAATGAGTTCTAAAGGCTCAATATGGGTTCATGGCCAAATACGCCTATGATGCATTTTCTTATACTTTACAATTCCGTCCGCAAGAGGGTCAAATTGTACAATAATTTATTTGCCGGTAGCTTTTTTGGATTACAACCATGACCATTACTTTTTAATTGGCCGTTTTTGCATTAATTGCTACTTCATCAATCTTATTGATTAGTGTATCCATTGTATTTTTGTCTCCTGATAGTTGGTCAAGTAATAAAAATGTTGCATTTTTTAGGACGTTATTATGGATTGCATTAGTATTTATGGTAGGTGTTCTTAATTCACCCATATGTTGAACATTTTCAATGTTTTTTGGAACAACAACCCTAACAAATTCTCCTACATCTATATATAGACGTTGGTTGATCAAGAATATGCAAGAAAAACACTTTGAATTGTTGATTCATCACTGGAAATGGCTTAGAACTAATACTAATAGTTCATTATTTAATGGATCTATCCAGTATAACTCTATTTGAGAGCTATCAGCATTTATCAAATCTATTCATATCTAACTATCTAACTACGAAATGCTGTTGGATAAAATGACAAGGACATTATTGAGAAATAGTGGTAATTTGGGCGACGCGAAGGGCATCCAACAGAAAGCAGACCAATATCTTTTTACTAATAATTATTTGTGCTTCGTGAAGAATTTCACATGTAAAAAAGGGAATGCCAAGTTAAGATATGTGAGATGTCCCATGCGCTATTCAAGGATGGTAGAAAGTTGGATCATTTTATTCTTTGCTGTTTAAAAAGAGAACAACATGCATCGACTTTCCTTTATTGAATTTCAAGTCTATGTTACACTTCAAATCGTCGGGAAGACTCAACTCGTGTAATAGAAGAGTGGGACATATTACTGATTAGTAGAAGATCATCTGCAAGCATTATAGAGCTCATTCTTGTTTGAAACTGGGTATTGAACTGCTAAAAATTTTTCTCCCCTCTTCTCCACTGACTAGAACAGAGAAAGAGGTAGAAGAAATGCATTTCATCTCCAACTTAATCAAAGCAATTATATAATTCTTCAAGAAACACCACAAAACTTTGCCATCGATCTTGGAAAAGTTTATCTCGAGAAATCCACTTCTTAATTTCTAACGGCTTAACAAGTCCACCAATTTATGAGCTAGTAATATTTGATGGATATTGGATATTGCTACATGGCTAAAAAGAAAAAATCTATTACTAGGAAGAAGCCGCCATAGGAGCATTAGCAAGCATTTATAATCCAGCATGCAACAATTCATAGCACTTTTAGCAATGGTTTGTGGTATTTTTAGCCACAGATTTTTAATCTTTAGTCATCTTATAACATCTGAGATTGATCAATATGTGTGCAGGTGCGAACATATTTTTTGCTTTCAGAGATATTTCACCAATTTTATGTGAAGCGGATGCTTGTAAGAAAGCAAGAAAAAAAGTGAGAGAGAGAGAGAGAGAAAAGAAAGATAGTCAATTTCATTTGGTTGACACAAAATTAAACCACGTTAAACTCCTGTATCTGTGGGAAAAGCAACTATATCAATTTCATACTACTTTTAGTTCTAAACCCTTAACATTTATAGCTTCATACTAAAGGCCCTAAAGTTGTCATATCTATCTTCTACAAGAGCATGATGTATTCGATCCAGATTTGAGTCATTCAGATTCAATTCGAGTTTAAACTCAGAACTTGGCATTGAAGCCTGAACGATCCGTCGATTTTGCTGTCAAATCTCACTTAACAGATCAAGATTCACTGAGAGATAATGTCGATCGGAGTTGGAACTGTACAGTTCATATCCTTTAATTGCTACTCAAAGTAGTAGTTTTGCCTCTCCTGTTGGAAAGGAATCTAGTGCCTTTTAATGGGCAGCTTACCCACAAAGCAAAAAGCATCGTTTATTTTATTTGTTTTAAAAACGACTTTGGTTGTCAGTTAAGTGATAAGATGAAATAATCTTTCTGCTCACCTAGAACTTGAATGAACGGACTCCCATAAGTTGGTCGTGACGTGTGTGCTGCGACGTAATGTGTTATACACAAAAGTTCTCTCTCTCTCTCTCTCTCCCTCTCTCTCTCTCTCTCTCTCACACATGCGCATGCGTGCATTAATTCTCTCTCTTTCCTGCTGACCTCATGCCTTATGCCCTTAGTCCAGCTGCACCTTTCCACAATATCGGCCGGTTTGGTTCATAATATAAATTGAAAACAAATTAAGACTTTCTACAAGTAATATTATGCACATAGTAATTATTCATCAATCAATTCCCATCTTACCTAACCTTGACTGGCACTTGTGGTAAGTTAATTTGCTTGAAGGCCATTGCTCACTTTGTTATACCACGCTTAACGTGTGCTATGTATTTGTGGAGACATGTTGTCTTTTTATTGGAATGAAGACTTGAACCAATTGCTTATTGATTCTCATAGCATTATGTCCATTTGCTTTATAGGTGCATTATTATTTTTGTCAAATTTGTCAACAAGTTCACTTTATTCAGCGCAACTTAGCTATTGACCAGCTACAGCGTGCTACAAAAAAGCGTGGGTGCACCGATGCGTGGAATGGCATAATAAGGTTGATTTAGCCATTTTCACCTTGAGCTGTGACATGTACTGTTTGCACCGTGCACGTCTACGTAGCTGGCCAAGCTCATTAAGCATGAGCCTCAGGCAGGTCCATTAAGTAGGTGGAAGAGTGCAGAGGGGTGACTTTATTGTTACAGTATTTTACCTACAACGGTAGATGTTAAATCACATGATTGTAGGTGTAAAATGTAAAAACCATTCACAGACAGGTGACACCTGTCATCAAGTGGCTCGTACATGCCACCGTTATCAGGTGAAATGTCATAACAAATAACTTGCTCCAATTAAACGGTTTACTTGTTATGCATATGGTTCTTTTGTTAAAAAAGGAAGAAGTCTTTGTATATATGTTAATCTCATAGGAATGAACTTATATTACGCGTCATGTCTCTTCTATATATTTTAATAAAAAATGAGATCAGGTTATTTAAATTACTCGGGTTGCAATTTTTTCATGTATATCCACGACCATTTTAATAACTAACTAATTATGTTCTTTAACTGACAAGGAAATCAATGGTCTGAACAGTATTTCACAATGTTGCCAAGTAATTAATGCACCAAATAATATGAGATATGTTTGTGTGATAATATAGGGTGTTTCATGTCATTTCAGGCTCTTGGTTAGGCCAATATGCATGCCATGTATAGTTCCTCATAGATAGGCGTGCTTGAATGCTTAGAAAACTGGATATCGAACAAGAAGTTTGCGTGGTTGGACATTGAGTCTCCTAAATTGGCAGCTTTGTTCCTAGCTATATGCAGTCACGTTGTGCTTGTAGTAGACAAGTCGGAGTTTACATGAACTCTTCTTGCTCCTCCAACTAGAGAAAAAAAAATGACACGGATGATATCATGCTTCGTTTCATAATGATATATCTCCAAATTACATCTTACATGTTCTCGCAATACCAGATTATAAAATAACACGTAGTAGGCCGTTCTTTTAAAGCGTTTGAAAATCAATATTTGGAAATTGGTGAAGGCTTGAAGCTTCAATAAATCGTGACATTTCTTTCAATAAAATATCTAGATGATTTCAAGTTTTCATTCTCGAAGAGGTTGGCACAATTGACAAAGTGGAAGTTGGTTGGTAGCTAATTTTTGTTTCGAATTCACAATGCAATCTCCTATGTCACAAAAATGAAGACACTGATATACAAGTCACAGTAGAGTGAATGCATCATCAGATGCACACCGAAAATAGGCCTCATACCTTGTGGAATAGGAGAAGGGTGATGACTTTGTTTCTCTTTTTTGGGTGGTAAGATGAAATACTTTTCCTGTTCACTCGAGACTATTTCAAGTTTTGCCGACAAGAGGCAAACTAATTATGGTAAAGAGTCTCCAATGTCGGGAGACATACAAAGAAACATGTGCAAAGTAGATGCTAGCTCTATCAAACGATGGACGCAAAAGAATACATAAAAATATCTTATGGAGCTATTTCCATGCATTATTCCGTGGCTTTTCCACCACTCACAGTGGGAAGAAAGATGCGAGAAAACATTAAAACAAATCTATGGCTAAAAAATGCACCTTAACTTGGAGAACAACTAGTCCTAGGCTTCTCGTAATTTATTGTAGATGAACGTTCAGCAATATTCTAATGATAAGACTTCCGATCTCGGTAAGAGGAACACATTTATAAGAACTACTGCTAACCCAAATTTAATTAGTTTCAGATATAGATTAATGGTGAAACAGTTAATCCAATATATACTATTATATGGATGTCGGTAAATAAAAGATCACGAAGCAACCATATTGGATCAGTTTAATATTCCAAGGAATCCGAAAAAGGCATCTCTCTCTCTGACAGTCCACGAACACACACACAAAGATATGCAATCAAAAGAAAATTCGACGCATTTATGAGCCATTAGCGGCCATGCTTGGCACTATTATGTCTTGTTATTGTAATCGACGAGATCTTGCCGAACTTCTGATCTTCCTTGTCGGTCAGCAGATTCTTCTATTTAGCATTTGACGGCAATTATAGGCAGCTTTCATCTTGGCTTCTTCTACCTTTCCGACATGATCAACACCAAGAAATTAAAATCTCAGTAACGTGATTGAAAAGTTGGAAGTTGATCCACGGCCTTCAAATCTGACATTTTATGTGTTAACAAAATGTCAATTATAATGATCTGATCATCAAACATAGTCATAATAGCCAGCAAAACCACCATGGCTAGGATTCAACTTGCTGAGTTGTTGTAAGTAAGGTGGGTCTTTACACTATATAGCTATTTTAAGCATCAGATTGGGATCAGCATGACTGTATCAACCACTTCGTGATCATCCTTTTGCTTTCGATGCATCGCCGAAGTTCTTGTCCCTCATAAGACCTTTTTGGCCAATAAAATATGCATCTGCAGATAGTGAACGATGAAGATTATCTTTTGCATATTTCATGTTCCCTTGGTCTAGATCTTTTCACAGTAGGTTTTCTTTGTTTGCTTAAAGATCACTAGATCTAGAAGCTGTACTAGAGGACCTAAACTATGCTGCCCCTTTAAAAAGATGCACCAATTTCTTGTGCATAACGTTCTCATTGAAAATCTTAGCTGGTTAGACGGATACGATCGATTATTAGAAAAGAATCAAAGTATGGAATTATATCACATGATAAATGCAGTGTTCCATTCTTGATATATAACGTACCTGTCTATTTTAACAAAAATTGAAGGGAATAGCAGTATATTCCTCTTATATCTTAATATCTAGATCTCTTTGGCCCAGAGAATCCATTCTAATAAACACATATGGCATTCATTATAAGGCTTCATCATGCAACCTATGTTATAATTTTTTTTGGATTACGTGCCCATCAATCAATTTATGCGAATGCTGCATTTTTCAGCATTATACAATATCTATGATGAAACGGGTCGCAGAGGTCGACCTATTTTGCTGAGTTCATGTTAAGCCCCTCGTGAAGACATAATAAGAGGTATATATACTTTGTTTGTTCACTTTAGGACATGTAGCCATAGAGTTGCATGTATTAGGGCGAACCTGGTTACATGTGCCATATTGGTGTACGAATGTTCATGCACCGATATGATTAATAACTAAAATACACTTAGTTCACCCTAGGAAAAATCTGAGACATACAACTTTGTCATATTATACCTGATAAATTCATCACTGTATAACACTGGTACACGATATATATGACAATGGCTCTATCACATATATGTTCTCTAATAAGTTGTCAATGATGAACACATCTAACTATTGTAATCAATCCAAAAATGTGTCCAACTGTTTCTAATTGTGTTTTTCTGGCAAGTGCATGTGAAGAAATGTGGGCATTAATGTATACTAATTAAAGGTGGAGAGTAGGTAAATCATGAAGCCTGTGAGAGATAAAAGGCCTACTCAATTATTTGTGCTTTTTATTAGCCAAAGTGGTGGCATCAGTCACTTCTCTTTGCCTTTGTGGAGACCACGTAAAGAGAACAGCCCAGCTTTGCTGGCCTGGACTGGCCAGCATATGCACCATGAGCCTCAGCACTATAGGCACGGATTCCTTTTCCACCCTCACCGTTGCATCAATAGTTAGGTAGTGCACACAACCCATATACGGTGGAAGGATATTTTGGTCATTATTTTTTTAAAAATGTCTTTTTTAATATTTTCAGTTTTTTTAATATTTTTTTGTCCTTATATTTTTTTTTTCTAAAATTTTGTCATTAACCATACATATTTGGCACACAAAAATTTCATGCACTGGTATGACAAAGCTTCACTCCTTTTTGAGACATCATAGAATGCTGGCCTCTAAGCACCGATTTGAACTTATCAGGGAAGCGATTGATGGCTCTTCAGCTACAGAGAACCCACCCGACGGAATCCAAGCTCGCTGGTTCCGGGTGCGTCACAAAGTGTCTTTTTGTCTTCTCCGGATGTTGGTTTGTGTGATTGATCACAAGCAACTGCAAGAGAATCTGGTCTCATCTAAAAAATGTGGTGGATATATATATATATATCAAACCATTATATATCAGACTTGATGGGAATCATTCATGGTGATCGGTTTTAAAGAGATCATCTATGTCAGTGAAAATTAAGTTGTAAATATGGAAATCAAACTTTTTCTTAAGAGTACAAAGTACCCTCATATGATATAAGAGAGAAAGAGAGAGAAAGAAAGAAAAAAATAAGTATCCATAAAAGAAACCCCCTGTCGCCTTTGAGGAGCATTTGAAACCTTTGAAGAAACTTCAATTTGCAACTTAATTTTCACTACTTAAACTCTTTGAAGTCGATGGCTCAGATGATTTGTCTTTTATATATATATATATATATATATATATATATATATATATATATATATATATATATGAGAGTTTGGCATATAGTTACCTATTTATGTATCTGCAACCAAACACGCTGTTAGAAACTGAGTTGAGGAAAATGGTTTTTATCATCAAACAAATGGCGTCCATAGAATTGGATTAATATAGATGCAATTTCCTTTCCATACGTCTAAATCGGACTTCAATGGATAAAATTTCAAAATTCATCACAAATTGAAACATGAATTTTGAAAAGGTCGCAGCTTCCTTATATAAATCCGACCTATCAACCAGCGGTGGAACCACATTATGGTTGCTATGGGCAATTGCCCACATCAGCCCACAAAATTTTCTTCATTTAAACATAGCGATTAGTTTTCACCTTTTTTACATGTGAATGCTCTTTAAAGGTCGCTTGGCACTAGTAACAAATTGTTACCATCCAATGAAACTATCTTAAAAATTGAGGTAGATTGATATAACTATGTAACATAATGTTTTATGAATTTACTCTCAGTATTAGACAGTAAGAATATGTTATGCATGCCAAATGACCCGTTAAAGTGAACTTTAAAGTGAGAATGTGAGAGAAATTTCTAGCTCCGCCATTGTTAGAAAAAAAAACAGAAAAGATCCAAAAGAATTTTAAATTATTTTGAAACAATTGAAAGGGCCGACTCCAGCACTGACGCCTATCAACTTCTGTCCCGTCTATTATACCAACCCTCTTGGGGATTCTCTGCCATCAGTAAGGGTGTCTGCATGAAATCGAAGAAAAACAAAGAAAAAAAATAAAGATTCGTATTGAGGCTAACTTTCACATTTTGTTTGTTCGTGTGTCAGGTGTGATGCCCAAAATTTTCGTTTCGCTACAAAGATGAATTACCTTTATATTTAGCAGGTCGTGAAAAACTAATAAAAAAATATAAGTTCAACAAATTGCTACCTTTTGAAAATTGTATATAATTCCCTAAATATTATCGTTTTAATAGATATTTTTGTAATAATTAAATTGGCACGTTTAAATACAATATCTACTAATGTACATAATTTCTTTTTCACCCACATTTATGGAAAAGAAACATGGTCAAGCATTTTGTGAGACTGGATAGAAAATAATTTTTTATATGTATTGTTGGGCCGGATCGGAGAAATGGTCGGGTCATTCCAAAGTCCAAAGCCCTTTTTTACAGACCAATCCGAACCCGGGTGAGTACCCAAAAGCCCGCCCGGGCCAATGCCTATTCTTACTAGCCACCCAACCAAGTCAGGGTTATTTTCGTCACTCGGTTAAAAGAATCTAGGTCGAGCGAGTTATATGAAGGAACCTTTATGTCCAAAATGGTAATTCGACCGGTCCATCCTTTTAGTCCCTGTTAGCTCTCGCCTTTAATAAGGAGGGAGCTTGGAAGAATTTTTAAAATATATTTCTTTATATATATATATTGTGATATATGTTATTAATTAGAAAATCGTATTTTGTTTTCTATGATCTAATTTATACTCTAAAATCCTCGAGTTTTATGATTTTTTCATGCATTTTATAACTTCAAACAAAAATAGAAAGCTCAGGCACTTTGGATCGGGTTTAACCAGATCTTGTTTAATCAACTAACTAATCAGGTAAAGTGAAGTCATTCTGACTGAATTTGATTTGATTAGAATTTTTTTTAATATTATTTTATTAATGTATATATAATTATATAAATTTTATTACAATGAATTATATCTATATTAAAACATATTTTTTTATTTTAACATAGCCATAGACGACGTGGTTTTCACGTGGCGATGTGAGCAGCGACCGGCTGTTAACGGTTGCGGGTGCGAAGTAAAGAAGGACCAATCAAGATGTGAGGACCACATTTGAAGAGCACGAGTCGGACGCGTGTACAACTCCACCTATTCCGTGGGACCCACACCCCTCAACTGCGTTTAGTCCTTATCTATGTGGGCATCGCCTTTTCCTTGTACCACCAGAGTTCTCCTTTTTTACCGTCTTGTCCCCCACTGACCTGTGGGTCGCGGGATGCCTCTCCCCGTGTCTGCACCGTCGATCGCTGGCGACGGGTGGTTCGGATGGTCCCGCTCGCCCAGAAGTAGATGAGGTGAGGGCCGTGGACGTGGTGCCGTCCCTTGTCCTGAACACACGGAAACGCGGGGCTGCCCAGAAAAGGAAGACCATCGACTAAAGACAATAATATTTCTGCCTGGAAGCAACACCGACGACTCAAGACAGCGCCGTGACCATTTCAACACAGAATCCGGCAAGGGTTTCATCTCCCTTCCGAGAGTGTGACTCGTTTCAAGAAACAAGAAGAGAGCGACAATGTATATATAATACTCTGAAAAGTCAGTGTCGCTTAAGCATTTGTCTGATCTGTTGATGAGCATTTTTATCATATGTTATTACTTCATATATTTCTTTTATTGTTTTTCTTTCAATAATTTATCTACTTTAAATGGACGTTTCTGGTGACTAGCTGAATGACTTTGTCGTGTAAATAATTAGTCACCATTCACTTACACACACACACATATATATATATATATATTTCTCTCAATTTTGATCTTACAATGCAATTGATCACATGTGGGTGAGAGACCCAAGTTAGTGAAGCCAGAAATTTTTGACAATGGGCAGTGTTATATTAAATTTCAAATTTTAAGAGGCAGATATATGTACAAAAATGAAAATTTTGAAAAGAAATCAAATTTCATGGGTTGATTTGGGCAATTGCCCACAGCAGTGGCTCCGCCATTGCCACATCTGATGTCAGTCCTGCCGCTTAGCATCTCAGACCTTAACATTGGACTTAAAATTTTTCAAGTTGGCAAAAAAGTCTCTCTCTCTCTCTCTCTCTCGTCCTTAAAGTCTTTCGCCCCAGAAATAGACTAAACAATGAGAATAGACTTCTTAAAAGCATATGATTTTCATGTCAAAATAAGAATGGAGTATAATTTTCCACTCGTCAACTTTTTTCTAAGAATGACAAGAGATCTTTAGGAAGCTGCCGACTTGTTGTGCAGGCGGACGACCATAGATAGATTCACACGCTTATTGTTGTTGTCTTGAATATCTGAATGCACTCGCATTGACTTGTTTTTTCAACGGAGACAATAGCTTAATAACTCAAATAACCTCGAACAACAATACGAAAGAAATAGCTGTACGTTGAATTATCTACTACAGTTTTTCAAAAAATTTCTAAAGCAAGTATGAGCGATAAACTTGGTACTGTTTCATAAATCTGTATCAAAGATTGAAATAGATTCATAAAATACCTTAAAAAGTGTTCCATGATCCATGAATTTGTACCAATTTTTGGAGTATGTTTATAAAACAGTTACAAACTATTCTTTGCTAAATAGTCTGTAAGAGGCCGTTTGGTAACAATAATACACTATTAATGTCAAATTAATCTATCTCAATAAGTATGGCAGATTCATGTCACCCCATAACACATTGTTACTTGAATCTATCTCATTTTTTTGTCACATTAATTGGACAATAATAATGTGTCAGTAATGCCGAACGGTTAATATACTAATGATTAGAAAGCAAAAGCAAAAGGCATGCAGGTAAAGTCGCTGTAGAAATTTGACTTGCTAGCAAGACATGCTCTCTCTTGACCCCTAGTGCTCTCTCTCTCTCTCTCTCTCTAGTCAACCCTATCTCTAGTCATCTCTCACAATTCTGTGCTCTTGATGGAGATAGTGAAGTTCTATTGCTTATTGCATTGTCTCCTTGATCAAGATATTTTTACACTAGGCTTTCTCTGTTTGTCTTAGCCAGATAAACCTCAAAAAAACCTCTAATTTCTATTGACGAAATATGCTAATTAAAGTACCTATGATTGCTGATAAGAAAGTATAGCTTGCATAAAGCTGAAAAAACGTCATTTCATCGATCGTCGTCAATGAGCATTCATTCATTTATTTATTATTAGCAGGCTGAACTTAGGCAGACCCTACTACATTATGCCATTTCAGAATGCATCTGCACCACCTGTGTGTGTGTGTTTATGGCTTCTCAACGCCTTTTAATATTACTGCAAAACCAAGCTGCAGGTTGCATTGATACAATCAATTCTTGCAAAAGAATTAAACCACAGTGGGTAGGAGTTGCTATGCATGACAACTTGTGTCATTTAATATGAACGCATTCGATGATCTTAAAAGCATTGTCCGCGTCTTGATAAGCAATGTAACAGTGTATTATAATCAATATTCAAGGGGATAGCAGTATATTCCTATTATGTCCCATTATTTAGATCTCTTTGGCCCAGAGAATCCATCCAAATCAAAAGATATTGCATCATAAGGCTTCATCGTGAAACCTATATGATAATTTTTTTTTTGCACTACGTGCGCATAGTTTATGTGAATGCTGCATTTTCCAACATTATATATAATATCCATACTGAAATGGGGACCTATTTTTTCTAAGCCCATGTTAGTTCCTTGGAGAAGACATAGTAGAACACATTCTTTGGACATTGGAGGAGGTATCCTATGTTCACTTTACGACCTACATGGATTGAATTCATTGCGAGAGGAGTTGAAGTTCTCTATTTTCAAAAGTTTGGTGCAATCTTCGGCCAATGCTTTCCACATTTCCACAAACATTATTGTTCTCATTTAATTAGTTGTCAATGATGAAGGCATGTGTCTTAACATTTTGGTCTTTTGAGGGCCTTACAAGTTGGTCGAGAGGTACTCACCAAATAATTGAGGGGCATTTTATATGTAAATATGCAAACGTTTGGTATTAACCAATATGTAAAGATCATATAGGAATTTTTATTGGGATTTGTGGGCAATTTCCCACACATACCCACATGTGACTCCTCCCCCGCTAACAATTCACCTAACAAAAAATTTAGTCCAATAAAGACACACACACACACATACACACGCACTGCGCGCATGCAAGATATAATAGACAGACCATCCAGCTTTAGAAACTATCATGAATATCACCTTTCGGGTCCCACTTGCTAGGGCCGCAAAATATAATCATTGGCCCGCTTGGTGAGTGCCATGTGATGATCTTATGTGGGCAATGTACAATCTACTAATTAAAGGTGGAGAGTAGGTAGATCATGGAACCTGTGAGAGATAAAGGCCCACTTAATTATTTGTGCTTTTGATTAGCCAAAGTGATGCAGTCAATTGCTTCTCACTGCCTTTTTGAAGACCGAGAAAAGATTAGAGGAAGCATTGTTTTCCGGCTCTGGCCTGCCTTTACACATGCCCCAAGCCCGCCTGTGCTAAACTCTCTCGCTATTCCATCCACAGTCAACCCTAGAGAAGGGACTCTAAGCAGGAATTTGGATCCATCGATTACTAATTTGATCTCATTGGTTGAATTCAGTAAAGGAAGATTATCAACGTTGAATCCCAAGTTTTATCTCCCATTAGTTAGATTCATAAAGGAAGATGAATTCCCATAACTCAAACGGCACGCTGGGATGCACTATGGGGCACGTCTTGGATTCTACATGCAAGTTGAAGTATGCTAGTTGAAGAAGTATGTGGATATCTCATCGCCTGGTACTAACGCGCAGCTCTGAACTTAGGGCTTGGGTCTCGTTTTGATAGTGCGGTAACCTTTCGAGAAGACGAATCCAATCAGGGGCAAAGGGAGGTGGGGCCCGCCTACGCCATGACCTCACCTCGGCCAATAAAAAAAAATTACATTGAAAAAAATAAAAATTTTTAATTACGCAATGTATTTTTTGGATTTAAATTCAGTTGGCCCTACCTTGATTCAGAGGTTGGACTGTCGGCCCGCTTCTAAAAAAAATCCTCGCTTCACCCCTGAATCCAATAACGGGTAGTAATTGAATGTCTTTATCTTCTCCTTAGGAATGTTGCTCATGTGATGGATCAGCAGCAACTCTGCAAGTGCATTGCATCTGAGGAAGATTTTTGTTTGTACACCAAATGGCAACAAACAGGAGCTATATTGGTACTGACCGAGTGCATGTTTGTATACAGAAGAGATCACGCCATTGATCAAGACTGGTTCACCTTATATTTCTTACAGAGACACACACTCTCATACACTGATAGCAGGTGACAGTGAAACCAGCACGGCCGACCGTTTTTGCGCTTCAAGAATAGATTCGCTGTCACTTAATATATAATATATGACTGCCAAAGCAATTACATCCAAGCTAAACAACCGAATAACTAGAGCTCATTGATAGACGAGCGCCTTAGATTATATTTGATTCTCATTATTGGGATGTGCGAATACAGTTTCCTGGCATTCTACGAATGGCACCACATGCATGAGACACACGCCTTAACTACAATGCTGTGAATCTGTGATTCAATGTTCCTTCATTTTAGTGAAATGCCAAATCAAAGGATTCGAAATGGCGTCCTATAGGGAGTACTGCTTGTCTTGAGCATGAGCCCTCCGACTCTAGCATTGGTCTAATGAGCATCAAGGGAAAGTTGCATCATGAAAGTCGCATATGCAAAGTTGCATCATGAAAGTCGCATATGCAGTAAAGGAGAGAAGGATATTTTGGTAATTTATTAAAAAGAAATGTTCTCCATAGTTTTTTTTTATATTTTTAATTTTGTCATTATAAAAAGCTTTATTTTTTAGAGTGAACTAAGGTATTTTAGTCTTTAATCATACCGACACACAAAAATTCATGCACCAATATGGCACATAGAACCAGGTTTGTATACATTAGCTTTGAGTGATGACTTGTAGGAAGCCTCCATGGGTGTAACACAGCTGGTTGGCCTGAGTGGTATAGAGTCGATGCATCCCCAGTTTGTATCTTATAAGTGCTATTCCACTATACTACAAAACAGTGGTACGAACGACATTCAAGTTGAACAGGGCCACCTAGGTTCCGAAGTATCTATGGACCTCGGGGGTAAGGGGGGAAGGAGAGGCTTCCTCTAGCTCACCTGAAAGATGGATGACTGGTGGAAATAGTTTTTACCATCCAACATCCAAATATTGACAATTGGCACCTATAGATGATGCTAGAGATTAGATCTAATGTGTAGAAGATTTTCTTTTTGTTCCCATTGATTTTCAACTAACAATAACTCAAATCACATTATCAAACATCGAAAATCTCTCACTTAAATCTGTCATTGGGTCTGATATACTGATCTTGGATCGATCAGAGAGAGAGAGAGAGAGAGAGAGAACAAGCTGGGAAAGGGAAAAAGGAAGTGAACTTTAATCTAACATGGAGACAGTCGAGAAGGACTCCACTGATGCTTTAAAATTCATGATGAGCGTCCTGTTCATTATTTCCACATTTAATAACTTGGACTCCACTCCCAATCATACGTTCTTAAACATATCCTCATCAAACATATACATTGCAGGTTGTGCAGGGGAAAGCAAGGAAGAACTATAAAATAAAAACAAATGAATAAGAAATTGGAGGGGCCAAATCATTCGAAAGGGGCGTGCTACCCGAAAGAAAAGAAATGAAAAAAAAAAAACAAGGAAGGAAAAGAGAGGCTTGTGCATTTGTTGTCATTAAATGAAACCCTAATTGTCCACCATGCTGGATGTGGGTCTGCAATCTTAATTCACTCCAACCAATCATTTCTCTCCCTTCCATGAATGTTTTAACTTTACATGTTGCATCACCATGAACACATGGGAAGCTGATCTCTCTCAGCATCCATTGGGTTCTACCTGGCCTGACAGTGCTCCTTTAAGGAAGACAAAAGCGGTCCTAGGATTATTCAAAAGCAATTTGTAAGAGCTGTTCTAATCATAAGGTCCCAAAATGAGGCCACTTTTGATCTGTAAAACTCCAATGCTCAAAATTGCTGAATGACTCTGATAGTCATGGGCACATAATTAGTTCAAATTAATCTCCAGATACCTTGAAAAAACTTTAGGAAGAAAAGCCACATTTGATCCCTCTCTTTGGTTCGGCGGCCGCAACGAAGCTAATCTCAAACCTGATTATGCTCTATTTAAGCACTATAACTACCAGCTCAATGAATTTGTGTGCAAGTTTGTTCAAGTGGGAGCATGTGTGGGCAGCTGCCCACATATACCAGTCCATTTCCTATAGGAGGCCGAGATCCAGCTATATGGGACGCCTTTTCAGTAGTGTGTGGTCGATCTGCTGAGTCTCAATCCCCCATTGGTTGGCTGAGCCCTCGGCCCCCTTTCAGTGATCAACGACGGATCAAGCTGACCGATTTAGCCGAAGACATGAACCAAGTGCTCCCCTTCCCTCAAGACTCATAGGCCTCAACGAAGCTATTTCTGACACCCTTCAGCTAAAAGCTTCTGGCTCCACCACCGGTTGCTTATTCTTAATTGTGTTTGAGACAAGATATGCTTGGAGTAATCCTTCTCTTGTTTAATTTAAAACGAATTGCATTGGTTTAGTCTTTAGGGGTTTTGGTGGGTGCAGCAAAGCCACACTCCACTTGTGGAGAGAAAGGTTTTCCAGGCGCAAACATTATATATTGTTTTGGAAAAAGTTTATGGTGCTCATCATAAACAAATGTTTAAGGGCGATGGTGCCATCCAGAGCATCTTTGAAAGACTCCAAAGGGAGAGTGTTGCTTAGTGTGCAAGAGTGAAGAGCAAGAAGGAAGGCCATCCAATATTGCCATAGTCCTCCAAAAGCTGGGTTTGTTGCGTGGATTATTCCAAGCTTTAGGGGATTAATTAAACTACCCATATCCCCAAAAGCAAAAGAAAAGCTATCCTTACTACAAAGCACCAAATTGGAGGAGCAACCAGTGGCGGAGCCACACATAGGCTGGTGTGGGCAGTTGCCCATACCAGCTTCTCAAATTTCTTTCATTTTTACATTAGTATTGTTTAATATTTACTTTGTTATACATGTAAGTGCCCCTTTAAGTATGAAAACTTATGAATCAGTGCCCCTCCAAAAAAATTTTCTGACTCGGCCACTAGGCGCAACAGTCGCTTCTTGGTCTCTTAACCAGCTTATGTTTGTTTTCCTTTTTTAACTATCAACCAATACACTGTGCAGTACTTCTTTCCAAAACTTCAACACAATGGAAGATCCAACAGCTAACAAAAGACTTTTGGTCTTCATTTATCAGTTGGAATTATTGCTCTGTAAATCCACTAGCAAACACGTGATTTACATTATCTGGGGATAAAAACTACCACCCAGAAATGTTCCAACCGCAACTCACTTGGCTGGGAATAGGTTACTTATAATAGGGATTTAGTTTGCTCATAATTTCATGCTAGGTTTTCCCAAAGCGGAGAGCATGGACTTCATTGATTCTACATTTTACGTCCATTTCTATTACAATATATCGCACCATGTGCATAAAACAATGCTGTCTGCCATCATATTCGAAGCTAGGTGCTAAAAAACAATTGCAACAGTCGATTCCACAGTAAAATCATATTGACCAAGACGGTAAAAAAATTCCAGCATCAACCACAAAAAAAAAACTCTAAGCTTAAAATACAACCATCATCGCAATAAAAAGCCAAAAAAAACAAAGAATAAATTTTTTTTGAATCTATCGTGGTTTCCATAAGATCTGCTTGGCACCACATATTAGATTATTAAGTCTAGTTATTCTACCTTTAAATTTAAGTTGGATTGATAGATCACTATGTCATAAAACCAACCAGTTTAATCTATAAGGCAGTTTCACTAGATAGTAATAATTTATTACTAGTGCCAAATGTTAAGGCTAAGTTTAGTGATTTAAGTTTGATTCATGGAACACTATGTCATAAAACCAACCTGCTCAATCTATATAAGGCAGTTTTACTAGACAGTAACAATTTATTACTGGTGCCAAACGCCATGGCTACGTCTAATGATTCTACCTTAAAATTTAAGTTTGATTCATAAAATATTATGTTTTGCTCAATCAATAAAACAGTTTCACTAGATACTAACAAATTTATTATTGGTGCCTCAATTTCACTCGCCTTTAAGATTTCTTTAAGACCTAAGCAAGCATTGACCGAATTTTGTAGCTCTAGTCCCCCACCCAAGTGGGGGATACTTCCGTCATTCCATGAAAAGAATATAGGGCGACGTAGTTATATCGACAAACGTGCATGCCTAGAACCGTAATTGCATTCGTCCATCCTTTTCCTGCCTGTGAGCCCACAAACACTCCTTGCTTCTGTTGGACAATCAAAAGCAAAGCTCAGTCTACGCGCCGGACAACGCCCCCACCACCCTCTCTCTATTAATTTTTTTGACCTAATTATATCAAGCGTGATTGCCATTCCCTCTCCTCTCATTCACTCACGTTAATATATATATAAAAAAAAACATTTAATTTAATAAGTTTATTAATATTATAATATTATTCTTTTTGCGCTAATATGGAGTGGCCAGAAACTTTTAGAGGTTTAAAATATTTAATTAGTGACTAAGATAAACGTCACGAAACCCAAAGAATGTTAATTGTTCGCTTCCGCAGTTCAACACGCTTTCGGGGGCACCGATGAACGACCTTCGAGGTGGGCCTTATTACCTAAACGTCCCCGTTGCTGTTCTGAGTAAATTACTGGAATACCCCCGATGGCTGCCTGAAGGGTCCGAAAAGGGGTCTGACTTTTTAGGTTTCGGGAGGTCCGGGGCCCGCGTGGTTCTCTTCTTGCTCTTTGTCTTCACGCGAACAGACAATGCTCACGAGACGAGACATTCGCTGGGAGTGGCGAGATGACGGAGTTGCCCCTCTGACTGGGGGAACAGGACGAAAGGGGCGGAGGCTTGACGGGGAATCTGAAACCGTTGACTGGGGGAAGTGCCGGCAGTCAAAGGACATGATGGTCATGTTGGAGCCTGTACGTGCAGCGGAAGCGTCGGCTCTTGGCGGAGGAAAATTTGGCAACGTGTAGCTCGGACTTTTACATATGAAATCACGTTGTCTTTGATCAACAGTAGGAGGAAGGGAAAAGGGAGGAGGAGAAAAAGTCGGGGTAAGCTAAGCCTTTGAATCACAGTTATAACGTTCTTTGAATCGACTGTGAAGCCAAGCGGAGGAGCGATGGTGGTGGCGCTTTTGAACCGGTGCTAGGGCTGAAGGGCAGGTCGAGTTTTTGAACCGGCGGGAGTGCTTGTCCTCGGCAAATTGCAACGGAACAGCATTGTTGACGGCAGCGGGCAGCATCTGGGAGCCATCAGCAGAATCTGAGATTTCTGAGGTATCTATCGTCTTTCTTCTTCTTCTTCTTCGCTCTCTCTCTCTCAGAGAGCTGTGGAACCTTAAGTCTGCCTTCCTTTCAGATGATTCTTCATCATCGACCTTCTCTGTGAATTGGGGCTTTGCTTAAGATAGAAGCTCTCTGATCTCCCTTCCTTCAGAATCCAAACTTCTGGAAATTCTCCTAGACTAGACTCAAAATTCCCATGACAAAATTGTCCAGCTTTTACAACCTTCATCCTCGGAAGGAGCCCGGGTCAGAATTCGCTGAAAAATTAGAATCGACGGATACCCATGTCGTAAATCTCTTCAAGCCGTCGGTGCTTGTCGAGGAAGAAGCTTAGCCGGGTAGACAAGTTATATAGGTTAGATGTTCTTGCTCAGGAGCTTCTTTTTTACAGAACTTTGAGAAAGGAATTTTAGTCGAGAATTTAGTCAATGGTGATAATGAAGTCGGAATACATACCATGGTGCAGAATTTTTTTTTTTTTTTTAAAAAGAAAGATTATTTGGAACTTGATTGTGGATCGAGCATCTCTGAATCCGGAAGTAAATTACAAAATGGGCATCTAAATATAAGGAAGATATTGAGTATTGAGGAATCGGCGCGAGCCCAATTTTTACGGTTATCATGATTCGACTGGAGACGTGCAGGGACTCGGAGTGAATAAGGATGAAATTCTTGAGAGGCACGAGTTTCAATCTCCATCAAAGTGTTGAAATCGAAGTTCTTATGGTGACCATAAAAAATATTGCGCCGCAACGTCTATTGGGGGAGATCTTGGGCATGGAATCATAGAATTTTGAAGGACAGTTCAATTGTGCATTTTATGCTTAAGGAGGCCAAGAAAGTTTCTTCTTTTTTGACATCCAGTTGCAGATGTAGCTCACGGCAGTGCTGTTACTTCTAGATAAATTCGGCGGGCCTGATTTTTGGTAAAATACTTGAATTATGCATCTGCCACAGGGATTATATCATCGCACTAGGAATTTCTGGCGTGCAGGTTCTGCTGGTTTTGTTTTTATCTTGATATTCGCCATTCTCTTCTCATCAGCAAAATTCCTAACTTTGGCTGCTGATTTTGTTGGTTACCATATAAAGATGGTTCTCTTGTGCATAGGGCAGACGGCACTGGAAGAGGCCGGAGGATTTATCCATCCAAACCTGGATGGAGAAATCCAGGAGTGTATATATATATATATATATATATATATATATATATATATATATAGAGAGAGAGAGAGAGAGAGAGAGAAAGTGGGAGCCGTGAGACTATCTGGTAGTTCTTTTGCAGCGACCAATCAACCTCGCACAGTTATGTAGCCTGTTGGTTCTAGCATGTTAATGAAAGCAAGGATGGGCGATGGGCCACAAGCCCAACCCTGTAGCTCCGTACTGGACTTGGTTGGGGCGAAGGCCCTACTAAGGCTCAAAAAGAGTCGGGCTCAATCCAATCATTATAGCTAGGCCAGGCTCCAGCAAGATACCGATTCTTATGGTGTCTGAGTTTTGTAACGCACAGAAACAAGGTTTCTGGGATATGAGCATACAAAGAATGTAAGCATTAGTGTGCCTTCGTGTAAGTCATGTTTCACCATAAACGGCTTAGAGATTGGCACATGTCAAGTGAACTTCTAAGATTGAATTTTATGTGGTCATCAACAATATGGTTAATCTGCCCTGTATAACATTTTTAGTGGAGTTTAGGAAAGGGCCTCCTCCCATCTTTTCTACCAACCTCTTTGGTTTTCGAATACTCACAACCTAGCCTTTTTCTCTTGGCATTTGAAAATGAGAAGCCTTCTTGGTTTTATACCTGTGATTTGGTTTTCATCTTTGTTCAAGAGTGCCTTTCACAGTGTTTTCTACCTTTTCCAATACCTTTTCTTTCATTCTGCAAAAATTCCCAAGGTTTCCTTTTGGTTGATGCAGGCAACTCCATGGACGATCTGCTTTACAAAGAATTATGGCATGCTTGTGCTGGTCCACTTGTTACAATACCTCGTGAAACAGAGCGGGTCTACTACTTTCCCCAAGGCCACATGGAGCAGGTTTGTGACCACAACCCCATTTCCTGGCTTTTCACAATATAAATTTTTTCTACACGTATTTTGTCTTTTAGATTCATTGTTTCCAGAAAGCAGCCTAATGTGGTGTAAAATCCTTTGTTTGATCTTAGCTTGAGGCTTCAACAAACCAGGGTCTAGATCAGCAGATTCCACTCTTTGATCTCCCCTCAAAGATACTGTGCCGTGTTATCAATATTAGGCTGCAGGTAAGCTACCTTAAATAGTAATTTCTACTTTGGTGTGGCATCATGATTCCTCCAACTGTTCAACTGATGTCTTATGGATACTATATTTGAAGGCCGAGGCTGAAACAGATGAAGTATATGCACAGATTACTTTGCTGCCAGAACCTGAGGTGCATTATTTTCTCATCCATGCTTTCACATTGTTGTCTTCTAGTATGGGCTAGTTGGTGACTGTACATTTCTTTGTTTGTTTCAGCAAGCTGAACTTTCTAGTCCAGATCCTTCCCTACCTGAAATTTCCAAGCCTAATGTCCGTTCCTTCTGCAAGATTCTCACAGCTTCTGATACTAGCACCCATGGAGGGTTTTCTGTTCTTAGAAGGCATGCCAATGACTGTCTTCCTCCTCTGGTTAGTTAATGTTTCTTTGTTCAGTGGATGAATGCTCGTTCAGCTGTTTCCCCTGATTTCCTTTTACTCTCTTTTTGCTTTGAGGAAGATAAAAAAAGAGCTTACCCTAATGTGAAGAATTTTGAACTCAAAAATTTTTTAGCTAAAATAATTGTGAAAGTTAAAGTATTTTCCCTTGGTTGATAAAGAGGAAATCTTTCTGTTCTTTTGATGGCCCTTTGTGTTATAATAATTCATTTTATTATTTTTGTTAGCTTGACATGTTGAAGCTGGCTATCGGGATGTTGTACATTTTTCACGTGCAAACAATTCTTCTATCTGTTGATGTGATTAAACTTTTTTTTGGCTATCCTCTTGTTTAGGACATGTCTCAGCCGACGCCAACACAGGAATTGGTTGCCAAGGATCTACACGGTTATGAGTGGCGCTTTAAGCATATATTTAGGGGTATATAAAATTTTTGTTTTGCAAAGTTGGATGTATTTAATAAAAATGTGCATAGAAATGTCTATTGCTCACAGATGTTGATTATATCAAATTTTGATTACCTGGTTAGAAGATGTCCTTTTGTTAATACTTGACATAATTTCAACAGGTCAACCCCGTAGGCATCTTTTGACCACTGGTTGGAGCACATTTGTTACATCCAAGAGGCTTGTCGCAGGAGATGCCTTTATATTTCTGAGGTGCCTGTGATTCTCCTGTGATCTGGGTTTTCACCTTTGCAGCTTTGTTCTTTCAAATAATGCTTGTGTCTGTTCTGTTTATGATTAATACGGTCTTACTTGTTCAGGGGTGAAAATGAAGAGCTTCGAGTTGGGATCAGGCGGCTTGTCAAACAATCAAGTTCCATGCCTACCTCAGTGATCTCCAGCCAGAGCATGCATCTTGGTGTTCTTGCAACTGCATCCCATGCTGTTGTTTCTCGGACACTCTTTACAGTTTATTACAAGCCAAGGTAACTTTTTTTCCACATGTGAATATAGCTCTTGGTTTTGTAATCTTGAAAAGATATGGATTTGAGTTTCCCGATTTCCCATGTTTGATGCTTGCTTTCTCCATGCTCTTTATAACGTTATCCTGCAGGACTAGTCAATTTATAATTGGTGTAAACAAGTACTTGGAGTCAATAAATCATGGGTTTACAGTGGGCAATAGGTTCAAGATGGTATTTGAAGGGGATGAATCTCCTGAGAGAAGGTATTTTTGTGCAGTTGTGGGCAATTTTAGCATGATATGCTTTCCTTGCTTAATTTGTACCTTCTTCTGTCAGGTATACTGGGACTATTGTTGGATTTGCTGAACCTGTGGCTTCACAATGGGCCGACTCAAAATGGAGAACACTCAAGGTTCAGTATCTTGATCGAATTTGCTTGGTTCTGGGGTTACTGTGCGGCCCCTAATTTGGCTTTCCTAATTAACTTGGTTGCGTATTGCTTCAGGTACAATGGGATGAAGCATCTACCATACCACGACCAGACAGAGTATCTCCATGGGAGATTGAACCTGTTGTTGGTTCAACTGTTCCTGCTATACCCTTGCCAGTGGCGCAGAAAAATAAGCGACCTCATTCACCAGTTGATTTCTCTCTTCTCAGTAATGCCTATTTCCTTGGCTTTTGTTAGTTCTTTCATTTTGCTTAAAAGGGGAGTTGTATTGAGCTGATTCGTTTACTGCTGCATTATGGTTGTTAGGAACCTGCAAGAGCCAAGCTGAATCTGTTTCTTCATATTGGTATCCTGGTGTTTCTCAAAGCCATGAACTGACCTCATTAAGTGGCGCAACAGATTTGGATGCTAATCAAACTCAAATTACCTGGTGTTCCAAGAGGAAAGACTCCATGGCTGGAGATGGTCACAATGTTTTCATGAACCAACCAGATGCCTTGTCATCGCCAAGAGTGCAAACATCATTGCCTGTCTTCCAGTCAGAAGAGAATAAAACAGAGACAATGTGGTCTTCTGTCACTTGCTTACCTACTAGTGACCTCCCAATGAAATTGTGTAGGACTGCAAACTCCCATCCTCATGTTGAAGTAGCTACTGACATTTACCCAGCAACAAACTCAAACATGTCTTCAGCTTATTCTGAACAGTCTGTCCAGAAGAAGGCCAAGCCTGAAGGATGTAGATTGTTTGGGTTTCAGTTGATTGAAAATTGTGGTGCTGCAGATGATTCACCTTTGCAGTCTTCACGCACTTCTTCCCCTGTTGAGGAAGTACATGTCCAACCAAAGTGTGCTGAGTCAGACCAATCCTCGAAGAAAACCAAGGATGCAAAGGTGACAACGCATCAACCGTTCAAGGAAATTCAGAACAGCCAGAGTGTCCCAACAAGAAGCCGAACTAAAGTATGTTTTGGTATAATACTGTATTTGTCCCAATTTTTTTGTATTGGCTCCTTCAAACGTTTTGTTCCTCATGTAGGTGCACATGCATGGAATTGCTGTCGGAAGAGCAGTCGATCTGGCCACTTTGGATAGCTACGAAGAGCTCATAGCGGAGCTAGAACAAAGATTTGACATCAAAGGAGAGCTACGACATCCATACAAGAAACGGGTGGTTGTTTTTACTGATGACGAAGGTGACATGATGTTAGTTGCTGATTATCCATGGGAGTAAGTGTTCAAGAGACAATTTCAGATTAGGAGACACCTAATAGATGTATTTCTCTATTTGTTTCTCTTGTAATTCACATTTGATTCTTCACATTTTGTCAGAGAGTTCTGCAGAACGGTGAGGAAGATCTTCATCTGTACATGTGAAGAACTTAAAAGCTTGAAACTTGGACCTGTGAACAAGGCGTCAGAGATCAAGCATGAACCTTAAAACATACTCATGTTGCGGACAGTGATGAAGGGTGGTGGGAGATTACAGCTGCAGGCTTTGAAGTCTCATTGCCTTTTTGGAGCAACGGCAACGCAATTGACCTTTTTCTACATTTGGTGGAGGTGGTGGAGTGAGTGAATGAATGCCGTGAATGTTCGATGGCCAAAAACTGAAAGTGGTGGTGGTGGTCTCTGTTCAAGTTCTGAATTTACCTTTTCTGTCGGTTTCTGGAACAAAAGGGAGTGGGCTAGTCATTTCAGGTTTTTCTTTTTCTCATTTTTCTTCGTGATTGGGGTGGGGGGAGGGGGGAGAATGAGGGATGGTGCTAACATGTTGCAGAAGATCGTAGTCTAGATCCATATGGAAGCTAAAGCTTGTGGCTCAATTTTCTTTTTATGCCTACTGTGGCTAGAAGCTAAAAGGCTAGTGCTCAAGAGTGTCGTAGCGAACTGCAACGGACATTGATTTAAATCTGTAGAGATCTGTGAATATCTGGTCATAGTGGAAGGGAGGCGTAGGAGGTTTATAGGATATTGATAAGGGTTGCGGCTGATGATGGATGGGGAAAGGAAAAATTTACTTTTCCACCATCATTTGTACATATGTGTTGCGTATATTGTATTTCCAGTTGACTCTCTCTCTCCCTCTCTCTCTCTCTCTCAGAGTAGTGAGGTGCTGATCAAGATGGAGCATTTATTATTATTCTTAATATTCTGTACACTAATCACAGTCGCTGGGCTGGAAATGTTGTTAGATTCCTGTTGAAGGTCAGATTTTAGTGCAGTAAAATTTCGAAGATTAGAAAGGAAATGTTCTTCGTTGCAGTCTTGCAGATGAATCCTCTCATGGAGTTGTAAATGTCTCCTTGCCCTAACACTTGCGAAAAGCTTAAGAATTTCTTTTGATGAGGAGCTTGGTTCTCTGGACTTTGTTAATGTTTCTTCCATCATTGCCACTGTGTGACTCTCCTTTCGGCAAGAGGGCAGGACTGAACTTCGATTTTGTAAATGCCCTTTGACATCCTTGATATGATCCGACATGCCTCTATCTGATCAGGTGTTCGGGATTGTAACGCCGAAGACAAACCTTTTTTAATCTTGCTGAAGGCCTTTTCATGGGAGCAAGAATTTTTTAATAGTACAGCTACTGTAATCTGCCATAAGTTATCGGCTGTAGGTACTATTTGTCTACTAGATTTCACTTGTTTCTTTCTGGCGTGAAAGGAGCGTTTAGTCCGACAATCAGATAAGCAACATAGTACGCGTCAGAAAAATCACCTCACTTTCTCGTTTAATCTCTCGTTATATATTTTCTGTTATGACATTAAAGTGATGAGGATTAACGGCAAGTGAATGAAAGAGCAGATGGTAAGAGGAGGATGTGAAGGGCATCGACACTGAATCGTGTCTCAGCCATGCCATTTTATTTTCAGATTTTTTTCTTGTTATCTTCGGAAAACTTGATGCCACCCGAAAAAGAGAAACAAAGAGAGATTCGTACAATAGTTATTTCGCTATCAATGTGAAATAACAGGCTAAACAATAAATTTTGGAGGCCAATGTCCTAGATCCTATTAAACGACACACAATCATAGTCTGTTTTTTCATTCAATTATTATTCAAATGAACTCTTTACTTTTTCAAGCCTTGAATCTAATATTTTCAGGTGAGCGGGAGGTTATTCAATGCTGTAGGGTGGCGCACTTTTGCAGTATAGGTAATTGAGCCACTCGAAACGAGAAATGACTGCCTATTAACTTCTGTTCAGGCCATTGCACCAACCTCATTGAAAATACCTTGAATCCAAAATCATTTATCAGCACCACAGGAAGGCCAGAGCCCAAAAGCCATCACCAGCTTTCAATTTGCAGAGGCAAATGTAAAAGAGCACATGTCCTGGAAACTCTTGAGCTTAGTTTGGGGTTAGACTGTTGTTCGGGGCCTGGCGGCTTTATGAAAGCTGGAAATTGGTGCCAGCCTTGTCGACTAAAGGCTTGCTTGGTGGTTCGTTTTCCATAAAAAAATGTGTGGATCTTTCAATCATCAAAAACCTTGTATACCGTGAGGACCTCGAATTTGGAGACAGACCATGTCACCATCACCTAAAAGGTCTTTCCCGCGAAAAACAAAAGCCAAGTTGAAGGTTATCTGTATGTTTGAAAAGCAAAACTTTAAAGATCTCAGGAAAAAACCTCCGCACAGACGTGGGTCCTTTTTTTTTTAATTCTTTACACTGAAAAACCGAAGAGAGAGAAAAATGAAAAAAGAAAAAGAAAATGGCCCTCTTGATGTGCAGAGGCCACCGCGATAGGGGTGCGGAACTCAATTTTTCAAGGTACAGGGCTTGTGCCAATGCGTCAAAATGTCACCTCCGCCACAATTCAACTTACGCATCAATGACGCTGAGTTCGCAGCAAGAGAGTTGGTCATTGAAAAATCTAAGTGGAGGCTTTGCTGTTCACCTGCCAACTCCGATCCCATTGGACCAGAATTCAATTAGGAACTTTCAAGTTGAATATCAAGAGTTTTTTCCATGATGAAAACGAGAAAGAAGACGGGAATTCTGCATTTCCTCTTACCAAAATCTCAGTTCAGACACCCAAAATAAAGGAGAAACTCGTTAAATCTGTTTCCATTTTGTACACTAGCATGAATGCGTACCCAGAAATCGATACTTTTGTACTGCAATGTCAAATCCTACAGATGCACAAGCAAATTCATTGGGGACATCCGAGAAAGTTTTCAATTCAAAATCATGGAAGTTTTTTTTATTGGATAACTACTCAAAAAGCGCATGATTTGGATAGAGTTGGAACAATTGAACAAGACGTACAATTCATTAATTTATTCAAGTAACCCAAACTCAGCTCATATTCCTCATAAGAAGCAAGCAAGTCGGTTCCTAACAAACATGGATTGTTTGAGCTTGTCCCGTGAGCTGCTATATTGATATAACAAGCCATGTTTTAGTTCACTTCACGCTCAAACTCGAGGTTGTGAGTGCAATTTAATTCTCACGAGATCGTATACGAACAATGTTGATTTTGAAATTCTAAGTTAATTTTTGCTTACAATTCTATACAAATTGACATGATTTTTGTAAGTGAATAACAGAGGACTTTGACTTGATCTCCCTCTCTGAAAATTAATTTAATACTTGGAGAATCTCTCTCCCTCTTTGTAACACACAAGTTAACAGCTCACTAATAGCTCTTGATTAGCAATCCTGATTTAAGTTTCAAATTTAATCTCAGATACCAGTCCCAGAGAGCTAGCTCGTGTTTCGCTAATTAACTTTACAATTTTCAATTTGGAAAGGACAAGAGGCCACACAAGCCCATGCCCCATTATGAAACAGCTTGCACATATAAATCCCAAGACAACCTCGCTTTCTTGTGGCAAGTTGAATAGGGAAGCACGAGTTTGCAATTTCAATGTCTAAATTCTTGTTGAGCCATGGTTTTGACAAAATAATACATTTAACTCACTACAGAGGGCAAAAGAATGAATGAGTCAACGTTACCAATTTGTAAGTCCTCAAAAGGCTTTGTAGTCAACAGTGCATACAACAGTGCACCTTTGCCTCGGCCCCAGGGATCATGTGAAAGCTATTTGCCTTTGCCCCAGGGGATCACATAACATCTTCCACGCATCTAACCCAAAAGATTGCTTAAATTCATCGTCCACTTTGGTAAAAAAAAAAAATGTTCCATGAATCTGCCCTACTTTTGGAGGCAGATGCATGGAACAGTACCAGATTGTTACTATCCCCAAACAGCCCCCAAGCATGCAATCCTATGTGCACGAAAGCCACAATGCATAGATTGTGAATACCTTCGAACCCAAATAACCATCTTTTCTGGCACTCTGTTCAAGAAACACAAGCCAATTATCCAAATTCCAAGCATCCCACTTGCTGACCAGCCACCAAAATCAAATACTTGAAACTCGAATTCTGCTATCATTTTTTAGTGTTTTTTGCCACATCATAAGTTCAAATTTCACGAATATTGGCAGATTTGGCTTTCAAAGCAAATAACTTTAATGTTCACAATGAGAATATGTCATCTAAATAGTTCAATGTCTAAGATGTTGACCAGCAACATACATGATACACCACAAAATAAACCTCCCCCAATTGATAATAAAAATTCCGAACCCCACCAAACGCACCAAGATACTCAACACACACAAAACGACTAAGGTACTTCTAGATTACCGCATCAAGTACGTATATTATAGCAAATCAACCACAACCAAGGGCCAGCACATACAAGCTTCGAAGACTCCAAACAAAAATAAACAGATCAAGAATGGCAAAAGCCTACCCACATGGCGTGAGCTTTTTGTTACCTGCCCCACGAGGGTTATCATCTTTCCAGTCATCCCAAGCTCGTGCCTTCTCTTGTGCAGCATCATCATCTTCTTCATCAATCGGTCCATTTCGATTGTCTTTGTGCCATGAAGACGTGGCTTCTTCCACCATTTTGGCGTTTCTCTCTTGCCATTTCTTCATCATGTCCATTTCCCACAAGCCTGCTTCTTCAATGCTCATGGTAGGCAACCTGCATTTCAAACAACAATGCTATGCAGGTGGAGCGCTCAATGAAGAATAAAGAAATGAAGAAGCTGAAACACCATGAAGGCAAATTCAGATCGGAAAGAAATGATTTTCTACTTTCATATTCTACAATAAAAAATTATTAATTCAACATTAAAATGATATCTAAATAACGGAACACTTCATTTTCAGTGCTATATGCTTTGTTGCACCTCTTTTTGTGGCTAATCCCCATCCATTCCCCACCTGTCATCTCTCAATATCAATGTCAGCCCTGGAGAGAAGAACGAATAGACTAGAGCTTTTCATGAAATCTCTTTCCTGAACACCGAAAACAACAGCATAGCTCAAACATCTTTTCGAGCAATCAGTGATGACATACGTAATTATTTCCATTCAAGCCCCTCAACCATTACCCACATTTACAGTTTTTACCTTTAGATTAATATCATTTACCACCCCCCAAATTAGCCTCGGGTCTTTTCAAGCTTGAAAATAGTAACCAGAAACTAATTTTATTTTACTGGTACATGGCACTAAGGCTTCTATTAGCTTGGCAGTATCCCAAATAGTTACCCGGGACAAAACTGTCCTTTATCTCGCATCATTCTTCTTGCAGCATCTTGCCCAACTCAACATAGTATATTAACCAACATGACTAATGAGACAAAGGCCACGAAAATAATTTCGTGGAAAAAACGTTGTCTCTGTGTATGTGGAGCTTCATGTCAGCTTAGGCAAAGCTTCCTCTGCTTTTTGGATAAGATCATAAAGGCTTTATTCCATTGCCGACCCGTATATATTCATGCAGCAAGGGGCAGGAAGGTACACCACAGTGATGGTCCGATATCTCAGCAGGTTTAATAGCACTGAGCAGAAAGGTACCTCCCAAAGTACAATCATTTTGTGAATGAACGGAGCTAGAGCATAAGGTTAACATGACGTTGGGAGATACAATGGAGAAGCAATTCTGGAAAATAAGTGGTTGACAACAAACATAAAAGATTGAGCAAAAACTTTTCATAATGCAAAAGATGGCAAAATATATAAAATGTAGGCAGAATTTTTTCATAATGCAAGGAAGGAGGCAAAATAATCACAATATGGTGGTACTAATGCTTCCACCATCTTAATCAGCCAACTTGATTGCCTCCTTGAAAAGTGTTAGGTAATCTGAAATATTCTGTATAGTTACTGGATATGTCTAAAAATATATCCACATTCCACAAACAGAAGAAAAAAAACAATAATAGCCATTTTATAAAATCAATAGCATAAATAAGTTGATGACATTAATTTTGCTGTAAAGTTAGAGACTTGTACCCAAAAAATGTAACAACAGCTTACATTTCTCATAAAAAAAGAAACAAATTGGGAATGCTTTTGGCTAGATTTAACTTTTCAACTACCTAGAGACCTTTGTGTTTTTCAAAAATGCTATCTTCACACCTTAAAGAAGTCAACCTCCATTATAGTTATAAAGTCCAACAAAGTTCAATACTGTAGGAATTTCACTTCAAAAACAGAAGCACTGTGCTAAAATACCACATCTGTGGAAGCACTGTTCCCCTAACATGGGAAATGAACTCCAGAAACACTTAATAGACATTTTTCTAAAGCAGCTTTCGGAGGAATAAGCTGCTGTTTCTGTAGGAGAGCATGAATACCTCGAAAAGTTCAGAAGCTTTTTATGTTCATGCTTAAAATCACTAGAGCATAAGCTACTCAATGCACCAAAAGTACCTTTTATATACTAAACATGCCATTGAACATAAAAAGGCCTACATTACATCAACAGTAAACATATATTATGCGTTTGCATGTGTATCGAGAGAGAGACGTAGCTGTATTTACCTGTGACTAGGTTGGAACACTTGTGCAGTCATTCTCTCCCTCTCAGTACTCAGGTTCCCACCTATGACACTAGCAGGCCCAAATATAAAGGGCTGATGTTTGTGTTCGTGCACCTGAGAAGCCTTTGCACGGCCTTCCAGAACATCCTGAGCAAATGTAGCGCACATTATAGGCTGTGCTGGTTTTGAAAACTGAGACCGAAGAGCAGCTTGTTTGTGCCATGCTTCTGCTTTCTTTACTCGATCATCAAGGAAAGAATGTGTAAATTCTGTATTCCCCTCCTGCATATGCATTTCACAATATGATGTTTTACAATGAAAAGTGACATTATACTAAATGTGTGTAAATGTGTGTATGTGTGCACATAACCATATAGACTATAGTGCTGTAACCTTCTAGATCTCACAATGCACAAGAAATCAAGAATATACACAATCCATCAAAATTCAAAAGTAGTATCCAAACCTACTATTTGCCCTGTGATGCAACCCAAAACTCCATCTTTCAATGAACTCGAATGTGCATTGAGGCAATCAACCTTCCATTCCTGTGAAGGCTATTGCATGTCGAAGGAAGGTGAGAAAGACAAAACACTTGGGGTGGAAGAAAGGACCTACAGTTTGCAGTCAAAAGCCAGAAGTGTACTGCTCAGCTGTTAGTCCAGAAAAAGCAATGGGAGTCGTGTGGGAGAAATGGAGCCCCTGAATTAGGCAAGGGCTTCCATCCCGTCCTTACTAATCTTTGCTCGGTCCATTATAGTAAAATAGGCGTAGAAACCTCTAGCAGTGAAGAAGAGCTTTAACAGTGCATGCATGCACTCAAGCAACAAAAAGAAAGAAAGACATGGACTACCTGTAACAGGGAATACATAGACATGTGACATTTATCTAACATAGGCTTGCCTTCACCATAATCACAAATCTCATTCTTCAGTTTCATCAACGAGCTTATATGCAAGTATTCACCAGAAATTTTATTTTCCTCGAGAAACCATGGGAATTTAACAATTAAAAATATGTAAACTGTAATGGAATGATTAAATTGAGTTTTCTGCTAATTTTCTTAAAAAACATTTCTAAAAATTAAAAATAGCCATTAAATCCAAAAAGTTTCATATATATATCTATATAGAAAAATATCACAAACTTTTTGAAATATGATGACAAATTACTTTTTCATTTCATTTGTCCTCTTTTGGTGTTCCTGTTGCAGTATTTTGAAAATATCACCGATATTTGTGACTCTGATCTCAACCCACATAAACAAGTCATAGAAACAGGCCTGCAAGAAGGAACTTATGGCAAAACAAAAGGGTGAATGTGGAAACAATTAGAAACGATAGAAATTTGGGACCATGATTTAAAGGGAAACTTGGATTTGAAGACATAGCTCCCAGAAGCATCAAGAGATAGCCTTGTGTGTTATCCATGGTTATCTTGTGCGATATGTTGTGCTTAAGGATCCATTACTGCTACTTTTCGGCTCTTAAGATGCTTAGTTACAGCCTTACAAGTCAAATAGACATGCATTAAGTTCTTGAATCTTAACTCTTAAAATATGGTAGCATTAGCACCGACTACTAGTCTATAATTTATAAACCTGCCACATTACTACTAGTCTATAATTTATAAACCTGCCACATTATAGTGAGAGAGAGGGAGAGAGAGAAAGAAAGAGAGAAAAAGAGAGAGAGAGAGAGAGAGAGAGACCTGTAATTGCTTCTCTTTTATGACGGTGAGCATTTCTTCCTCTTTTTGAACATTTCTAACAAGTCAAAAGCCTGTCCAATATAATTTCAATTAACATCTTGTCGTGTAATCAAGAAGGAACAAGTGATACTTTTGCTTTCTGCAATTGATGGATAATGCATTGACACCCACTCAAACCAAGAATCTTCAGCAAACCAACCTTACACAGAGCCAATGAAATAGTTGTAAGCCATGCCTGCAAAACACGAACATGTCAAGACATTGAGAACAACCGTGTCTGAATAACAGAGTGAGTGTACACCCATCCAAGGTCTAAATCTCAAGGTAGCTTAGTCCATTACCCAAATCCTTTTTAACTGTGAAGAACATATGAAGGTAAATGAGGCATTAAAGCATCATATATTGGCCTTAAAGAAATGACAAATAGATAACTTGTAAAGGATACGTGAACCTCAGGCTCTTTTAACTTGTTTAGTCGGCAATTTAAGAAAAAAATCCATCCGATATATAATAACTACATAAAAGATGAAGACACAAGAACCTCACAAGCATCGTGTTCCACAAATTTTAAAATTGAAATCACGCTGGTGCAACAAATAACAGAGGGCAATAGTTCAAATTCACAAAATGGAAAGAGGCCTTCACTCTAATGGCAAAAGAAGATGACATACAAATACACTGACGCATGCACGAAAACTGGCTAAAAAGTAATATGTTAGTTTCACAACATATATCGGATACATCTTGATCTATCTGACGTCGTTATTAATTTTGTTAGCAATATAGTCAGTAGTCACAATTAAAATCATGAACAGAGTTCTTGTCACAACATAGAAAGGAACAAGTTCGTTGTGCTAATAGCATTTAGAAACAATTTCAAGCCAAGAGATTTCAAAAAATATGATGTTTCTTTAACATTAGTATTGGTGCTTGAAATCTTGAAAATTTCAAGTACTAACCTTTAGAAAATAAGCTGACATTTGTGAGTAGCATGTAAACAGTCAAGCTGTCAGCTTCTGACGACGTCAACAATGAAATCTTAAGTTGTCTTTAGATGCACATGCCTTTACGGCATAGATTCTTGTTTATTGTGTGTTTTTCATAAATAATATCTTGAAACATTATTATTTTACTTTTTATCATAGTCACAAATATCGTCAACAGGTTTTAAGTGGCGAGGTTTTTCTCAGATATTTTTCAGCAATGCTGAGAATCTCAGGAAAAGTTCAGCAACTTTTTTAAAAAAGAGAAGTCCTAAAAATTAGAAAAAAGCTATGTCACACGGGTGCGGATGCGATACGGGGATACGGGTGCGGATACGGCAATTTTCAAAATTTTCAGATACGCGGACACGGCTACATTAAATATTCTAAAAAATGATAAGATTAAAAAGAAACATTAAATTAATAGTTCACTCTTACAATCTTGAAAGAAAATGTGTTTTATCACAAAAGTACTGAATATCTGAAAGGATTGTTCATGGAAATAATTGGATGCATCACAAAAAATTGATAAAATGAAAAAAAAAACATTAAATGTTTAATTTTTATATTTTGCCGTGTCCTAGCCGAGTCCCGTGTCGGAATCGCCGTGTCGGCGAGTCGACATGGGTACGCAGCCTCTTTAGCCGCGTCCGTGTGACATAGGAAAAAAGTTAAATAAATGCAAAACTAACAAGATAACATAAAAATTAACTTGATAAAATGATAAAAGATGACGATCTAGTAATGACAGAAATGAAGATAAATAATTTGGCTTATGTTTAAAATTTTAGAGCAAAAATAACATAAAAATAATGACAAAAAAGCAAAAAAGACATAAAAATTTCATTTCATTTTTTTTTTCAGAAAAGGGAAAAAAGATGGGTTTTTGTTTCATTGTTTTTAACGTTGTTATAGCATTTTTTTTTTTGAAACAGCAGGCTTTCTGTGGCTATGCTTTTTATTCACATTTATGGTCTCTTTACTTTTCAGAATTTTTTAGAACTCTTTTGAAAAAATTATGACATTCATGGTATGCATAGTCACAAATATCTCCAATATTTAAAAAATATCCCAATATTATTTTATTGAATCTAGAGAACAAAATCAGCAAAATATCACAATATTTTCGAAATGCACCCAAAAAGTAATTGATATGGCTGTGGGCATGCGTGTATACAAGAGTGAGAGAAATGGGCATGGAGTATTTTCAAGGAAAAATGAGTGTGGGGTCATAAATTTATAATCATAAACTGACAAACAGCAAACTAATAAACATAGCAAAATTAACGTAAATTAACTCATGGCAGAAATAGACTAGATCAAAGTTAACTATGTCCATTTTGAATGACTCCCACAGAAGGACCGCACCTCGCATGGCATTGACTGTGCCCATGGCAAGTCTAGAGTCACACTCGTACCTACACCCATGTTTGGCTGTGTTGACACAGGTGTGGCACCTTGCTACCCTGAACCATGTTCCATAGGCCAATATAATAATATTATCCTAAGATGCACCCAAAAATCCTAAAAAACCTATTATCTCAGTCCCTTCTTTTATATTTTTGAAGTTTCGATATTTCGGAACCCACAAGAATTTCTGCATATTCTTCAATTAAAAAATACCCTGAAAAAGGCTCCTGGGAAAAACCACGTCCAGAATTTGTCAAGAACTGACATTGGCAACCATGATGGCTTCATATGTTATGCACATGTCTTATTTTGTGTTCCATTTATATGGGACTGCATACATATTTTGCAAAATGTTCTACTTTTACATACCATGTGAAGGCTAAAGCTTCAAGAAAAAAAAAATGCACAAACATCTTAGTTAAAATTTTTTCTTTAAAGTTCAATATATATGCATCATAGCGTCCATTTTCCATGTTTTTTGTCATAAAGTTCTACGGTTTGAATGTGGAAATGTAACATATTATATACCCAATACATAGCCAAAACTCCTACAGTGATGTACATATTAGAGTATTCTATGGTGCACTCACTGAACATCATAACAGTAGATGCAAGGAGCCACATTCTTTCATCAGGGGTCATATGCTAACCTCCCTTTCTTCCTCACCATCATCATCAAGTGCATCCTCCTCTCCAACTTCAACTGTGGTGGTCAAAGCAGTCGCTCTAGAAGACCTCCCCCTCCGTTCCCTCCTCTCTTTAATATCCTGCAGCTTGGATTCTGCAGCCTTCTGACGCTTGAAACGAGCAATCTGTCAAAAAAAATCATGAAAATAATAAGATAGCTACTAACCCATCACTAACTATAACAAATCAGCCTGCAGCATATTAAAAAATTCCTGTGTGTTTGCCTCTTTAATGGAGCAATAGATGCAATCATCAACTATGGAATGCTATCCATTTTGCAAATTTCAAAATCTTTTCCATTGCATACCTTCAGTCAGAAATTACATAAACAATTACTTGTATCAGAAGTAAACAATAGACGCAATGCATATAAATCACCATATTGGCGAAAAAAAACTTTTAATAAACTCCAAACGTTCTCATCATAAGATGGTCAAGCTTGCAGACAAGCACACATACAGAAACATACATGCACACAACTGACAGAATAAGGTAACAATTAACAGAGGTCCATCAAAAGGAATGCAGAAGAAACTAAAGTATCCTTTTACTTCTCAAAGGAACAAGCTGCTAAAAAAGGTTGTGCCTATAAGACTATAAAACACAGAGAGAGAGAGAGGATCATCCCAAAATAACTCACACTTTTAGGTAAGCACACAGGTACATGCATCTATGTACACACACGCACACAAAACTGACAAATTAAAGTGAACACAAAAGTCCATCATACATGAAAAAGTAGCAAAAGAAATGGAAGGATTCATTCCCTCAAAGTGGAGGCTGTTGCAAGCAGCTGAGAGAGAGAGAGAGAGAGAGCCACAAGGTAAGAGTTCTAAGACCTAAAATAGAAGTACTTCGATCTCAAATTAAGATTGGATTTTACAGTGATCCAAAGCTGCATGGCACCTCGAAGGTGGCAATATCCTTATAAAAAGACTAGTTCACCAGTAAGGCTAAAACCGTAGGCACACAAATTTATGGTCTCTTCCATTTCCTAGACACCCAAGCCTCCTCCCATCTAGACCCATCAAACTAGCTCTTGCTTATCCCTAAAGCCCTAATCTCAACCGTAGACCTCAATCCTAGGACCCCCTCTAGTCTTTTCTCTATTTAAATCCACCAGCCTAAGAAGAAGGGGACAAGTACCCTCCTTTTGCAACTAGGACTGCCTCCTCCTCTTTGCCATGTCGTCTTCCAACTACCCTAACTCACCACCCACTTCTGCTTCATGGTTCCCTATGTCTCCCCTTTGAAGATCCAATTTGATGGATGAGCACTGGCCAACTGCACCCCTTCGTCCGTTTTGACGTATGAAGTCCAATTCCTGGTTTATATGTTCTCAAATTTTCATGATTTTTTTGGCATATGTGCAATTTTTACCAGGATTTCCTATTATAAATAGAACAAGAAATCTTTTGTAACTTGTTCCACAAAAAATAAGAAGAAAGAAAATCTGGTGCAGCCAAGGACATAGGAGGGTTTCCTCTAAACCATGTAAATTGTTACGCTGGTCGTGGGTATGAGGAGAGAGAAAGACTAGTGAAAATCGTAAGATTAATCTGTCCAAATCTCTTATTAAGAAAATAGGGTAAAACTGAACAATTACACAGTATGTCCAAAAATAAAACAAATATTAATAAAGAGCTGCTCCTAACTATTTAATATTCTAAAGAACTACCTAACGTAAATATTATTCAACACTCCCCCTCAAGCTGGAGCATAGATGTTAATCATGATCAACTTGTCACAACGTCTAGAAAACTCAGTAATAGGTAAAGCATTAGTAAAAATATCAGTCGCTTGCTCTTCTGAGACTACATGTATGGTAGATATATTGCTCCTTGGACCATGTCTCTCATGCAACGACAATCTACTTCAACGTACTTTGGTCTCTCATGAAGTACAGGGTTATTTGCGATGTAGGTGACAGCCCTGTAATCACAGAATATCTTCATAGGTATGGAAGTAAGACTACCAAGACTCAAGTAACGATTTACACCATGTTATTTCTGAGTTGTTTGAGCCATAGCTCGATACTCTGACTCTGCACTAGACCTAGAAACAACATTTTGTTTCTTGCTTCTCCAAAATATGAGATTTCCTCCCACAAAAACAAAAAACCCCATAGTAGACTTCTTATTATCAATAGAGCCAACATAGTCTGCATCACTGTACGCTTCAACATCAAGAGATGTAACCTTTCTGAAGAAAAAATCTTTGCCAGGGGAGGATTTTAAATATTTGACAACCATCATTGCATCATCCCAATGTGCCTCTTTTGGTCTTTCCATGAATTGACTTAGTTTTCCCACAACAAAACTAAACTAATAGCTGGCCGAGTTACAGTCACATATAGAAGCTTACCAATCAACGAACTGTAGGATTCATCATAGAGGTGTATACGTGGGTTCATAGGAAAAGTTGCAGGTTTTGCTCCCAACATCCCTGTGTCTTGCAAAAGATCAAGTACACACTTTCTTTGTGATAACACAACACCTTCATGACTACGAGCAACCTCGATGTCAATAAAATATCGTAGTCGGCCAAGATCCTTGGTAACAAAATGTCTTTGGAGAAACTATTTCGTCAGTGCTATCTGTTGTTCACAACTATACCTCTAGATCCTTTCTTGATGAACAACGAATGCTCCAGCTGAGATCTCTTAAACTCACACTCTGACACAACTTCACAAAATTTGTAGAACCAAGCACAAGGACTTTGCTTCAGACCATATATAGTCTTCTTCAACCTATTTATATATATATATATATATATATATATATATATATATATATATATAACAGATAAACTTTTTCAATAAGCTTACTTCTTACACAGATGCAGATTGCACAGGTGACCCAGATGAGAAGAGATCCACATTTGGGTACTACATTTTTTATAGGACAAAATCTTGTATCATGCAGTAGTTGAAAAACGGAAGGCAGTGGCACGGCTAGTATGACAGCAGTATAGACCGATGGCAAATGAGACAGGAGAAGTTACACGAATCAGACATCTAGTGGCTGATTTGGAAGAAGAGATTGCTCAGTCATTACTACTGTGTGATAATCAGAATTCTATAAATATTGTTTTCAGTTCTATTCAACGTGGCAGGACAAAACACATTGACATTGACCAACATTTCATATGCCAGAAAGTCGAACTCAAGGAGATAGAATCGTACATGCAAGGACAAAAGATCAGGTGCCAGATTTGTTGACAGAAGGGTGACAGGACACCAAATTCTGGTGATTGAAGAGCAAGTTGTACATGATTCAAAACCATGTACAACTTGAGGGAGGGGTGTTAAAATATAGAGTTTAACGTGCCTGGATCTAGATCCAGACATGTCTGATCCAGGTGCGCTTTTTTTATTTTAACATGTGCTGAATTCTTTCACTAATAGCACATTCTATTATGTTTTTTTGTTAAAGGGTATATTTGCCATAAGTCAAAGTATTTTTTAATATAATTGATTAGGGTTTGGAGGCATGTTTGTTGTTGCAGTGCCCCAACATTCCGCATGTTTCTATCTCCTTTCTTCGTTTTTCTACAAATTCAGGTCGTGGAAGTCATTTCCAACTGATATTTCCAGATTTATCATTGTCCACATGGAAACAAAATAAGTGCCTAGGTAAACTTACCTCATTTTGTCCTCCTAAATTGTCCTAAACTTAAAGTCATATGCACATGTCCAACAGAATATTCCTCAGTACGTTAGGTCCCTACCTTTTTAGCTCTTCTATTCACAGCTGTGTCTGCGGCCACTTGAGCAGTATCCAACTCCTCTTCAGGCACAAGCTCTAGCTTCTCACAGAAGGAAATGAATTCCTAAAATAGGTAGAGAGAAAAGTCAGAGGTTTAAGAATGACGAAATAAATAGCTCCACAATATACAGAATATATATATATATATATATATATATAGAAAAAGATCCCATCATGTTACAGTTATTGTTGAACATGAAGCCATTCGCAATTCGGTTTGCAGTTTCACCTTTAACCGCTCTTGAGAAGCCTTGAGTGCTTGGATCCTGTCTCCTTCCGTAACTTTTTCCATCAATTCCCCCAAATAAAAGGGCACCTGAACATATCATGATTACTTGTTAATTCTAGTCATCTCCACTAATGAAGAAATCTTCATTCTGTAGTATAGATGATAAAAATAGAAACAGCCAAGAGGAAAGAAAGTTAGCAATGTGAATAAATATTCTTCCTCCTAACAAACGGGCAATATGGCCAGAAACCCGGATAGCACATGTATATTGCAACAATCGAGTTGAATTATCTAAAGTTTAAACAAAGAAAAGTTAACCTATTTGGACCTCATCAAATTGGCAAAATCTAAAATGAGTATTGTACTTTGTCACAGGAATACATCTGAAAGTATGGGGATACTGCTATATTTTTCTAAGTATAATTTCTACATAACAAAATAGAGAATCAAAGATAGAGTATTCTTATGATATTAGTCTAGCATCACTAGCAAACTTGCCATTGCCTTCATAACATATACACAATTACACATGCAAGTAGACAGCCATTCACACCTGTTCTTGCAGCATTTTGTACAATGCAGTCATCGCCATTACCTTCATGACACAAATACACATGCATGTACATGATCACTTAGTTGCCTAAAGGAAAACTTTTTGGCATCAATAACATGATAAAAAATGGTATATTTGAAAAATCATTCTTTAAATGTTCCAAGTTTCTTCATATAATCTGCAATTAAAAATTGTTCTAGTGATTGCCAACATTCCTAGCAAAGTGACTGCCAATCTAAACATAGTACATACTGATTCATGTCATGTAAGCAGCAAAAAAGTCATACTTCCTTTATTCAAAGCTGAATTAGGTATTATTGTATTATTGTCTTAACAGATGAATTGAATGTTAATATTTGGTACCAGTCTTGCAAAAAATCAGTCAGCTGATCTGTCCAATTCCATATTCAATAACGTCACTGAACATGCAAATGAATATTTGATTATTTTCTTTTGTATGCCTCACACTTCAGGCACATGTCCATTATAGACTGAACTTTTTCAAAAGGGAAGTATGTACATCTAAAGTATAACAGTTTCTTTACGCATGAATACGACGTCAATTATGACTCAATTCCATCCCATCACCACCATTTTTTTTAGCACAGAGTAACAAAAGATGTAACACCTTAAAGCATATCATTAAGAGCACAAATTCCACTCAAAGAAATGGATTTCATAAGTTTCTAGGAAAGGAAAAAATTAAGGCCTAAGAAAGTTCCCTGTCCACATAACAAACTATCAAACTAATATCATTAAATAGAAAAAGCATACATGAGCCCCAAAAAGTTGACAATTTTCAGCAAATAAAGCAGAGGCAATGGATCATATTTCTTGATGAATATCTTGACAAGTGAATAATGTAGAGTTACAGAACTCTAACATCACAAAAGACAAAACGAAAGATCCGAGTTGTGAAATACCAGCAGATACTTCAGATTTACAGTACTAATATCTTCTTTTGACTCATTTGCTGAAAAAAGACCCAGTTTGTTGATCATTTCCTCACATTTCTCCAAGGCTTCAATTGTCTTCCTCAATGTATCCTGCAACCCATCCAAAAAAAGAAAAGAAATGTTTAAAGGCACCAACGGCACAGACATGCTATTAAAACTAAACTAGTTAAATTTTTAAAGAAAAGAAGACTAGCTCAAGTAAAATGGTGGGACTTGGAAGAAGAAGAAGTTAATGATTCAAATTAATAGCTTGTAGCAAAAGCAATTGCAAGTAACTTTTTCCTTGTCTGATAGTTGGGGGTGCAATCAACAACAGTCGGCTTTGAAGAAATTAAGAATTGTACAATTCATTCTTCTTCAGACAAAGAAATCACAAACCAGGAACTGCGAGCAGACTTGTGGATTTCTTTCAATGCATCAATATGATTAATCTTATCCAAGATTCTAGAGATGATCTGACCTCAACAAATCCATGATATGCCGATTTTCCATTTTGACTCCTGTTGTCCTGCACTATCTCCATCTTATATCAAGTCCATAGAAAATGCTGATTGCAGAATCAACTGCCACATCCACATGAATAGAATGCAGGACAGCATGTCCACAATTTACTTGCGTTCCTCTCCTGCATCACAATGACAACATGACCTATCCAATTAAGTAACATCTAGCCTACTTGCACATTAACCGAATATATTATTTTGGAACCTGTCTTCAAGCCAACAACAGATTGCTCCTAGTACTGTTGATGTTCAAGAGTATTAATTCTTTGGGTGCTCACCGCAGGAGTTGCATTCTTCAAAACCAAAATTGCAAGCTCTAGAGTTCGAGTTCTGACGCAATTTCACAGCCATCTAACCCATCCACCAGCTCAAGCAACAGCTTACAGCACAAAACTCCTGCCCGGATATCAGATATTCAACAGGCCAATTATCACGATCCCCTCAGTGCTCTCCTTCTCTATGCCACTTTCTCAGCCCCCCTTTCGAGGCTAGGTTGAAAGGAAAAAACTATGGGATGAACCCCAACTGTTGTCAAAATCTGACTAAGAAACTGGTAGGTGATGGCCTTAGAAATCTCACTTCTATGATAGGCAACAGGTTCTAGTATCAGCAGGCCTGTAGCAGCCTGTCTCATCCAAGAGCCAGACTTTCTTTACAAGATCCTCATGTTCAAGATCAAGAGCATTTGTTTAACTTCTCTGCACCTAGTACTCAAAATAGGTAGCAAGAAAATACGACATTGTAAGGCTGGACCTTCCCTGGACACAACGACAATCAGCATTACCCCCCAAATTATGCACTTAAGTAGCTCAGCCATGCTGATAAGCACTGAGACTGGCCACGCCTCACACTCTCACGTATTTGGCTGCTAAGGACACACAGATCCTGGAACAATATCAAAAAGTTAACCCCTATGAAATATTATTACCAAAAGTCTGAATATCTTTACAAAGAGGATAAAGCCTCATTTATAGACATATACACCTAACCTGCCCAGTTCCCCTTGGCCAACAATGACCTCCAACGGCTTGACCTCCCTCACCCAAAGCTTTATTGTAACTGGATGTCCCAGTCATTTTCAAGAACCTAGCCTCCATTGGCCAGAGTAGGTCAACATACTGACAGTATTAAGCAGATGGTTGGCCCTGCTCAAGTCGGTCAGACCACATCTTGGAACCCTAAGCGTACTAGGTGCTCTGCTGCAGCCTACCTTGCTCTTGCAGGACCTCCTATGTCATGTTAACTGTGTCCTATGTGCGGCCATCCACGCGCCTTGCACGTGACCATACACATGCCTGCTCATTTGCTCTCAGCGATGCAGAACCAACATGTTATACCACTCTAACTGTGGCTGTCTGCAACTCCCCATTGTGGCAGCCCCACCACCTCTCATCTGCCCACTAGACTCGTCAACTGAAAGCTTCACTACTGCAGATCTCAGCTTCCTGAAGCTGCTGAAATGCCTCTACGTGCTACTCATGGCCAATGCTCCGCTCTGCATGACCTGGCAACATCCTTCGCATGGCCCTGTTTAGCCTCTCCAAGGTCAGTCAGGTTCATTCAGTATGCCCATACTCATCCATTGCCCCAGATCTCAGGCCTTGCATGGGAAGGCTTGTATCACTGGGCTGCCTAGAAGCCTAAGTTAAAGAACTGCCTTAAAATCCCTTTGTTTCCTCTTTTGTTCCTTCTGATTTTGCCTTTCTTTATTATTTTTATTCTTTTTTTCCCTTCTCTTCTTCCTCCTCCTCCTCTTTTCTTCTTTCATTCATTGTTTTCTGCCTGCTAGCCAAGTAGGTGTCACCTTGCTTTTTTTCTCCTCCTTTTTTTTAACTAATAAACCACAAACTTGACGCCTATGCTCTACACTGTCCCAATGGGAGAGAGACAAAGAGAAAGAGAGGGGGAGGGAGGATAGGACAGCACTTACGGATGAATTTGAGGCAGTTTTTGCTCCTCAAATTCTGATAAGACTTTAAAAACCAAAAGGGAAAGAAAAATGAGTTCTGATTTCTAGGAAAGGGCTGTCTTACAATCCACATGCAAAAATCCTCTACAAATAGCAACGGGGACCTTCTCTATTAGAAACCCATCAAACACATTACAACTTGCTTCTACATGCATTTCCTGCATACCATAACCTTTGATATATTGCCTCAAAGAAAAAGTTCTGCTTCCCACATACCACGGTCACACATCACAGCAAATGCTACACACACGACAAGGTATATCTTATTGGTTACAATATTGAGATTAAAATCTTTACTTAATTTTATTTTACTATGGATGATGCCAACCCGAAATTAAGTTTTTGGACTCTAACACATGGAATATGGTTCTCTTTAGCTAAAAAAATTATGACATTAAAAAGTAATAGCATTTCTCCTCCATTATTTCCTGTACAAATCCAAGCAATTCTATTGTTAACTGTCATTGTCAAGAAGAAACAAAACAGATTTGTTTTCATAAAAGCCAGAAACCATATTTCACAATGACTACTATCCTGATGTTGGTGCCTGGCCATGGGAAAAGAACTAAATCCAGTCAGCTATCAATAGAACACCAAAACCAGTGATAGAACAAACTAACAAAAACTATTGATATACCCTCCTACATCCAAAAGAAAAGGGAAAACCCACAAACCCCAGTTTCTCCTTCAGAGAAACTGCACCAAGAAAAGGATGAAGGCATCAGATTTTACCTGTTCGATGGATGAATCCACAGCTGCAGAGTGCATCTTCCGAGCATGCTCGAAAAGTGCAGGAAGAGACATCTCCTCCATCTTCACGTCCACCATCCGTCAACCTACAAACAAAATCAAGGGAAAAAAAAGAAAACCTAAACATAAATAGAAAAAGAACTGTAGAAGAAACCACAAGAGATGCATCAAAAAATCGAGACTGAAACTACCAGAAAGAAAAGGGGGAAGAAACAAACAGGAAATGATTGCACAAGTGAGAAAGATTGCCTGGAAAGAGGAGAAGCAATCAAATGGTATTACTCACAGGTCAGAGGCTCTCTGACGAGAAAAGAAAACTGGCTGGAATTAGACCAGGAAAAAGAAAGCAGTGGGTAAATGATGGGGGAGGAAGGGGGCCGTTGCCATGACAGTAAATGATATAAGAGGAGTTTACCAACTTTCCTTAATGCGGGGAAAACTAATGTCACACTCATATATATCATTCAAAAGTTACATGAAAAAGCAGAAAAATGATTTAAAGATTATGAAACTATCTAAATATGTATTTCTAAATAAACCCTAATATTTTTTTTTAACATAAAAAAAATTAGACGAATGGTGATGAAGATCCTAGCTCAAGTTTTGTTACAAACAGATGGCATATCTACCTTGCGATGAGTGAATAATCTAAATACTTCTGCAGCTATATCCTAGCAAAAACTCTGATCAATCCAGCCAATTTGTCGAATAATGCGCTGAAGCATAAGCTTCAGGATCTAAACTGTGAAGTATATAATATTTTATGAAAATAATAAAAAATTTAAAAATAAGATGATAAGACTCAAAATAAGATCAAAATGCTCAATTTGAACACTGCAAAAACTCAAAATTCAACAGCATAACATTAAAGTGCTGCAGCAAAATGCTCAAATAACATCAGCGTCTGAGACCACCTACAATTTCATAGGTGTTACAACTTACAACTTACACGTTCAAACTTTGACTTCACTATTTTGTTATCCAAATCCCTATTTTTTAGTGAAAAAATTAGGCCAACTTGAGTTCAAAAGAGGAAAAAAAGCAGTAAAAAATTGTCAACTTATATGTAATCTTGAATTATACAGAAATTTCAGGTCAGCGTAACAGCACATCACAATTATAAAGAAATTTAGATAATGAATTTTTTTTTTTAACTAAGAGACACATGTATATATTGAAATTATTGAATGTTGTTGGGACCTGTATATTTGCATTGAATAAAGGACTAAATACGTTGCTTGGTATGATAATAGGCCAAATTGACAAATTATCAGAAAATGGACAGGGAATATGTGAAGCTAATGCTTTCTGAAAACAGCATAAAGAATAGAACGGCAACAAAAATTTGTACGAACAAAAAAGAATAGAAAATCAACTTTCTTGGTGGGTAACAGCATAACAGTGATGATAAACCATAGGCTGGTTTACACTTTACAGAACCACGTTAAGAATGATCTACGAAGTTCATGATTTGCTTATCTAAGATTCACATGAGATGAATATAAACTTTTAAAGAGCGCAACAGGATAACAAATAAGTTATCAATTAAATAATTGTACGGATCTTTAATATCGGATGGATAGATAAAGATGATGTCTCTCCCTTCATTTTCTTGATGCATATGTAGATACTAGATACAGCATCATATGATTCGTATTGTATTTGCACATTGCACGGCATCAACAATTTGACAATCAACACATGATTAGAGAGAAAGAGAGGTAGGGCGAGGGCTGCAGGCCGGCCATTGCTGGCCGGAAGCCCTCTTGTGCTGTAAATAAAGAGAGAGAGAGAGAGAGAGAGAAGGCAACATTAGAAAGAGAGAGAGATATGGAGAGCAAGAGGAGGGCCGGGGCTGCCGGCTGGCCAGCAGTCTTAGTTTGCAGAAGAGGAAAAGAGAATAGATATTCAGAGACACAAAGTAAGGCAGGGGCTAGTGCTACCGGCCGGCCAGTGGCGCTCAATCGAGAGCCTGAGGCGACGGAAAGAAGCTCCTTGGGCAAGAAAGACAGACTCTGGCCGGCGGTGATGAGAGAGAGAGAGAGAGAGAGAGAGAGAGAGAGAAAGATAAAGGCGGTGACCGACCGGAATCGACACCGAATGACCCCGTCCAGTTAAGTATACCGTGAATCGACAGAAAGAGGCAGCTTCAAGTCTTCAATGCTGACACAGAGAGAGTTTCGACCGAGTTGAAGAAGTTAAAAGACCACATCAAAATAGGGAATTTTTAATAAAAATAAACGTTGTGCCTGAAGCGGACGGCCTGGGTGAGGCGTACGCTTCACCCGGCGATCAATCCCGAGAAACCTAACTCCAACTAGCCGAACGATGAAAAGCCCAAAACTCACGCATGGATCAACAGAAGAGAGTTTAGGCCGGAACTAGCAATGGAATTGATTGCATAGCACAATAAAAAATAGAAACCATCAAGCGGAATCAATATTCAGAAATCCGATTCCAAAAAACAATTCAGAACAGAAGCGAAAGATAAAGTACGGTGGCCTGCGATCTTCAGCGAGGCAGAGTTCGGAGAGATTCGTCCCCAGCGATCCCCGGCAGTGCAGACGGCTCAGAACGTAACCAGGGGCTCTGAAACTATGAACTCATCAAGTACCGTCGGGCATCCACCGCCTTTTGAGTTTTCCTTTTCTTTTCATTTTTTAGCTTCTTTATAAAATGTTATAACACTGTCCGGCACAGATCGGATCGCTCTATCGAGGCACTCACAACCCATTATCCGCTTCAGCATCCCTCAATGACGCATGTGTTGATGTCTCAGTATCCGGAATTTTAGGAATGTTAACGGATCCGATTCAAATTGTATCATATGTGATTTATCAGATGCAAATATGAATGAAAAGGTCTATATCATAGCCTAACCCAATTTTGAAATTCACAATTTAGATTCAGTTTTAATAGGAATGTTATTTTCACATTGAATCTAGATCTGAAAGTGTATACAATCGAATCCAAACCGCATTATGATGTGTTAAGAACCGACTTCTAATAGATATAGGTTATCTGATTTAATACGTATTTAAAACTGAATCCAAACATGTATATGTTCCAAACGTCATTTCTTAAATCTGAATTTCATATAATGTTAACTTTTTCTTGTACATATAATATAAGAGCTTTTCATTGAATATCAGATATTGGATCCAAATCCAATCTGTTAACTAACAACAGCCCCTAGCTTCCCTCCCGATGGACGCATCATTTTGGTCCCTCTCGTTTAAGCAAGCAACGGTCGCCGGCGGATCTGAAACGACTTGTGAAGGTTTTTGCAATATATTATTTTCTTGTACATGTCTTTCGCCCATATAGCCGTTAATTTTCGCTTGCAACAAGTGGCTACTTTATATCTACAAATACCAAACGGAGACTCCAGATTGCCTCAAGATTGCTGAAAAATGCGACATGGAAGGAACCAAAAGAATTATTAATCTACTGCCCATAAAAATCGAATTCAACTCGAACAGAAATATGACAATTTAGTGAATCCATCGGTTCAACATTAATATATATATATATCTATATATATAAAGAAATTTATATATATACGTATCTAATAATTCAATATAAAGAAAATTTTGCATACTTTTTTAAATGGTTTAAACTTGAATGTGGCAACGTGGGTCTTATGTCGGTTTTAATGTTGATATCGACCACGTTGCATCAACCGTTGAACACAAGCATGTGGCATCCATGCTTGAGAGGGAAAGTGAGAATCTTTGTGCGGATGTTATTATATGGCTAAATATTTAAAAATTACGGTTAAATGTAATATAAACCTTTATTAAAAATATTATAAATTGTCATCCGGTAAATTCTCTAGCTGGCTAATTTCAATGCCTTTGCCTGAGCGAATATCTTTTAATTGCTAGTATTTTACAAAAACACCAAATTAGCAGCCGTATTTCCCAAAAAAAAAAACATATTAATAGTTGTTTTAAGTTTATGACAAGCGCAAGAAGCAGCTCCTTCTTTATCGTAAAATATTTCCAATATTGATATTTGTGAGCAATTTTTCTCATTTACATGTTGGTGTTACTTAAAAATTTGAAAATTTACACTTAATGCTCTTTAGCCAGAATTTTCTGGCCCCTGCACAAAACCCTTTTGATGTTTGCAGAATACTTATCTGAAATTGGTGCTTCTTAATCTGTTCCTCCAAGAGACGTTATTATATTGAATCAACAAGCTGGTAAAATATCAGAATACCATCCGATCATAGAAATGCCTATTACACAACCAGAAGCAACACTGGATGAAAGTGAAACCAACATTCTGGAAAACACAAAGATACCATAGATCAACCAACTTTTACCCAATTGACAATGGGTGTGTTTGTTTTACCATGATATGAAATCCATGGCTTTAAGGTCGGACCTCCCCGGTCCAACCTTAAATCCACGGTTTTTTTACATGTAATATGGATTTAAGGTTCACATTATTAAGATCCTCAGCTTGTTTAAATTGATGATCTTACAATGCAGCCTTAGATATGAGATCTCATATTATCAAACACTACCTAAGAAAAGGGAGGTATGAATCTCCCTATTTGAAGAAATCGGCAGCACACACTGCATGCCATCAATAGAGTCTGCGGATAGGACTAGTGTCTCTGCCTGAGCCTAATTAAGTCAGTACCCAATTGATCTTCAAACCATAGTTATAAATAACGTTTCGAAGTTTTAAACAGTGAGGTTTTTCTCATGTATAATACGAGAATCCTGAAAAAAAATAAAAAATATGGTAAATTTTTAAAAATTAAAAAAAAACTGAAAATGAAAAGTGAGAAACTAATAACACAAACATGAAACGGTAAGTATATTTGCAACAAATAAAAAATTAAAAATTTAAAAAACCTGTTTGACATTAAAAAAATAAAAAAAAAGTGAAAAAACGTGTTTTTAAATGTTTTAAACAGCAATTTAATTGCGTTTTTGAGGGTTTTTTTTTAAAATGTGCTTTTTGTGACTATGCTTCAAACTATAAATGTCATTTTGCATTTTTCCAAACTATAGATGCCAACTGATTTGAGTGCCCCTCAGGATACAATTGTAAATCAAATAGAAACAAAGAAATAGAAACAGAATTAATAGGACACTCTTCAGATGGACACATACATTACTTTGCAAGGTCATGGCAAACACTCATGCGCATTATGCACATCATTTGTGCCATAAAAAAACTAGACGTTGGGGCAAACTTTCATGATATGTGAGTCAGTGAGTGCATTTTAATATATGGGGTTAAATATTTTACTATGATCCCCGCTGTCTCCCTATTAAGACAAACAAATGGGCATTTCTTAAGAGGCCATCACTCGAGGTGTTAAAGGAAAAAGAGGAATCTAAAATTTAACATTGTTAAGAAACAAATATCCTCTGGGAACATGCTCCACCTAAATGTCAGTAATGATGCGTTTGGTGATCCCACGCCAGTGCAACTGGAAAACCATTAGTGACGCAAGGTGGGCAGCATCAATAAAGATATATTTTACGTACTGTTCTTTCTTCTACGTCAAAGAAAGTTAAAAAGAAAAAAATATTGTACTTTCAGTGACTCACAGCGGATATGTCAGTAAAATTTTGACGGCACCCATCCATGTCAATAATGATGGTGCCTTTACTGACGTCTAGTGGTCCCTGTCAATTGAACTAAATAGAACCATTAGTGATAGATGTTGGTAGCATCTTGGACGATGACTTTATATCATCATTTACTAACGGTTTGTTTACAAGCGTTACTGAAAGCATATTTGAATATGAACCATTTACTGATGGTTTCTGTTTCTCGTGTCAGTAATGCTTTTTTTTATCTATTTTTGTAGTGCACCAGTCATGGAAAAGAAATCGTTGGTAAGTCATCTATTGGACGTCAGCAGCGGAAATGTAGTTTTTTCTTTCTATGATTGAACAATTGTTGACGCATTCCTGGCATCGTTACCAAATAGTTTCGTTTCACAACATTACTGACGCGTGAAGTACAAAAATTAGTGGCTGTCTTTCGTGCGAGAGATCCTCGGCTCATAAGGCGCGTACAAACGTCCCCCTTCCCCCCCTTTTTCATTTTTCCCTCCGATTTCGTCTTCCCAAGCGCGCTCTCTTCCTCCCTCGATGGTGCGGTTTTTCTCTTTATCTCGAAGCTATCCAATGACGGTGCAATTTCTTATAAAACTTAAATCTTTCTCTCTCTCTCTCCCTTAAGGGCCTGTTTGGTTGAAAGGAAAGGGAGGGATTCAGCAATCCCTCCTGTGTTTAGTTGGCTAATTGGCTAATTAGAAAGGAGGGAAAGGAAGGGAAAAAGAGAAAGTCTGTTTGGATGGGAGGGGAGGGAAAGGAAAGGAAAGGATTGTATAGTGTAAATTCAATCCCTCCCAAATCGAACGGATTGGGAGGGAAAGGAAAGGGAGTAAGTACAAAAGTGTTGACTGCCCACAATACCCCTCCACGTTTTTTTTCTCCTTGCCTCTCAACTTTTGACTATTGAGGGTATTATTATAAATTGTATTGTTTCCTTTCCATTCCATTCACTTTTATCCAAACAAGCTTTTATAATCACCTCTTTTCATTCCATTCACTTCCCTTCCCTTTCTCTTCCCTTCCCTTCCCTTTTCATTCCTTTCCTTTCCTTCCCTTTCCCTCCATCCCTTTCCCTCCAACCAAACAGGGCGTAAAAGGACCAGGTTAGATCAGTAAACTTGTATCATAGTCCCTTTCTCTAGTAAGTAGCTTTGCCTTGATAACAAAATCTCTAATCTTTGTTTGTAGGTTTTTGGGGGGTCTTGCCGGGCCTTCAGCACGACCGGTGCATTGAAATGAGCTAATATTCTTACGACTGTTGATGCATCGTCAACGTTTACGAGTTCCCTCAAGAGGATTCGCGGATTTACCATGAAATCGTACTCCTGAGATTGCTAATATTCTGATTGCGAATACCGCTCGATCTTTACATGAGGGCCAGTGAGAGAGCAGAGGAGGTGAGCATGAGTCTGCGTAAAGAAATAACCAGAATCTTGCCGCCTTAAAGCTCCTTAGCCTACGCGAGCAGCAGCTTGTTGATTGTGATCATGAGGTAGGTCGTCACTTTTTTTTTCTTACTTCTTTATTCATTATCATGCTCGGTTTTTACCTTTTAGGTGGCAACTGTTGCAAACATGGGGGCCTTGTAGCTTGTGACCCTTATCGTGCTGGTTTGGACCTTCTTTTGATGGTTGGAAGTGTGCGTGAGCAGATCCAGGCGGACAGATGACAGATCCACTCAAGGCATTGGGTAGGCAGTTCCTCTCATGGTGTCCTTCTGAAGCTGAAAATGAAATTCTAAAAGACATGATCTTTTTCCATTCCCGAGCACATTTTGAGAGCCTTATGAATATCTCTGTTTTCTTTTTGCTTGGTTAGTTCCTTTCGATTTTTTATTTTCTGGTGGCTGCTTAATGATGATTATCATCAAACGATAACGCGTCTTTTCTTGCATAGTTGGCTCTTATTTTTTGCATCAGTTATTTCAGCTGAAATTCTTGACAATTAGATATGAATTTGGTTTATTGTGATTTGTTTGTGTTTCCAACATGTGACACTATGCATAAAGCACCTTGTCATTATGGGAATTGCTCAAGAAGGACCACACCTTCGCGTACATGTGTGGACTGAAAGGAACCGAAAAAAAGGGACTGACAACATTAATGAATTAACTTTATGTCTTATTCTTCTAACTGTGGCCATGTTCTGATTGTAGGCATCGATTCACTTGAGTACGAAGAAGAGTTGATGAAGGCAGAGCAATGGAACGTTGAATTACACTGATGCTTGGATCTTCCAGTTCCCATAATCTTCTTTTCACCAATAACAGTATGTTGGGAACCATCGTCCTACTGTGCTATGTCGATAGTTAACCAGCTCTTATACGTATAACTTTTTCTTCAATTTTCCATTTCTCTCAAGGTAAAGCATTTTCTGTCCCCTTCTTGTATAGATACCTTATTCTATTGATTGGACTTGTGCAGGGCATTTAACAAGCTGTTGGGTCTGGAGGTGCTTGTGCTTTTGTTACTTGATGTTTATCAAGTGACATTTTCTTGTTGGGTTAAATGGTCAGTGCAGAAACATATATGATGAACTAGCTATTGGTCAATGGACTCTCACCTGTCCGTGTTTTCCTTGCTGAAGACTGTTTATGACAGTTTCTGATTAAGAGATATTCTGGTTTTGCTATTGCTATTAGAATTAGGTCATCGTAATGCCTATGTAATTGATTTGCATGATCTAACTCTAGACATGAAGCACATAAAGGATTTCATATTGATCAATTGCATACAGTATCCACCTTAATTAGACTTGTGTTTCTGTGCCATTTTAGTCTGAATTTTTGTCTGTGCAACTTTCCTCTTAATTTTCTGCCATGATTTTCTTGATTGGGATGTTGTAGGTTCCCCTGGATTTTTGCCCTGTAAATAGTGGCAACTGGTTTGTCTCTTCTGCAAGAGAATTTTTTTTGATGCACCAGCTTTATGCATGTCGGTTCTACTCTGTTCTGATACATATCACGTGCATCTTTGCCTGGCACTGTTGTTGTCTAATTAGATATGAAGTGTTGCTGTAACCTCTTGTTTACTGCATCCTGTGCGGCATGTGCATGCTTTTTTTGTGCTATTATCATTAGGAGTCACTGAAGATAAAGATGTTGGTGCATCTGTTAAGCAGTGATGCTTCTTGCTTTGCATTTTCTTCCCTGCTAATAACATTGTCAAGATGGTTTCAATATTTTTGATGTTTTAATGTAGGTCCCTCTGGTCAACTTTCAGGTTTTTGCTTTTAAGAGTGTTTTGTAGAAGTCAATCAGCTTTATCCTAGCATAGGGAAAGACTGTTACTTCTGTTGCTCTTGTATATCACATGGCCAAACGAGGCTAAAGACAGAGCCTGGTATGTAATGGTTTTACATATTTTATCATTATCCAACAACTTCGTTGTATCTTATCTGCCAGGTTTTTGTTCCATTAATTATTGTCACCACTCGCTTGCTAGGTTTTGGTTTGTGCACCATGTAATGTGGCTGTTGGTGGATTTGCTGATAAGAAAACAGAATTGATATAGATATTTCTTGAAAATGTTTGTTATACGACTCAACATAACTGTCTTCATGTTCTGGTTTGAAGATGACATGGAATTGATGTAGATCAGTGTCTACATGAACATAGATTGGCTTGGTATTGAGTACCGAACGCAATAAGTTCATAGTTTCCTGTCCTGCTATGAGCATGTTTTATAGTAATAATCTATACTTTGTCTCTACACAAATTTCTCCTTTTTATACGTACAGGTTTTGTTGTACTGATATACAGCATATATAAAAATATATGTGATAACTTAAGAAGAGGGTTTTTGTGGCAGATTTTGATATATAATTTAATATTCACTCTTTTGGTATGCCAGGATTCAAATTTAAACATGCAATTCATATGTAATTTTATGAAATTTTGCTTCATTCAGATTTTTTAATTTAATTATCAAGGATATGGCGGTGCGAAATTCACCGGAAAGATCATTCGCAGTAACCCTAGCTGGTAGTTTCATTGAGTCGCAGCAGTTGTCTCACTGTTACTCTAAATTATCATTGACACGATTCCTGCGTCAATAAAAAGTGACTACCTAAATCACCTCAACTATCTTCTGTGACGTTTATTTTGATCTTTTTCAACGCTAAAGTATAGCATCTTTAGAACCTGCCAATATTTCGAAGGCCTTATCATGTGTCATGATTTTCAAAGGCAGTTTTATAAGCTAAAATTATTGTAGAAATTTATTTTAAAAGAGTTTTAAGGAGAAAAAAATCGTTAAGAATTTTGAGTTAGTAGTTAAACTTGTAGTGAAACTTCCTCAATATCTATTTTGTACTGGTTATTATGATCAGTATATAAATTAGATCATCCTAATCATGTTGATAATGACTTTTTCAACCTTTTATAAATGGTTGTTAAGTTGGAAGGGCTTCTCAATTATCAAGTCAACCGAGATTCAAGGTCTGGATTTAATGCAGACAATGACCTTTAACACTAGTTCTTGAAAGTGTGTGTGAAAATAGATCCTCAAGAGTGTCGGTGCAACGGTTGGGGCGAGGTGATAGGCAGTCAGTCTTCATTTCGAACTATTGTGGCCTCAACCCTCTGTGCTGCAAAAGCAGGGAATCGATATGCAAGTTGAAGTATAATGAGGGTGCCTCCTCAAATCACCATAGAACAGTGGGAATAGCCTCTTGCTCACCCAAAAGTATGTATGAAACAATTTTTTCTTTTGACATGCATATAAAGTTTATATACACAGCCACAAAATCTGGCTTCTAATGGCAAAGACAGTGAAAATGAAAATTCTTTATTCTGTCACTTTCTCTCGCACTGCTTAGATCGAGATAGAAATCAGCCCCCTGAATTGATTAATTAACTTTTATTTGTGAAATATTACAACATTATAGATATCAACGATCTTAGGAATGATTCGATAGGAAACATAGGTTAAATGATTTTTGGCCGTTTTAAAAAATGTTTTGACTGAGTTTTTATTGATATATCAAATTAAGGTAACATTGACAAAAAAAAGTTTAAAAATATAGATAAATAAAATTACTTATATAATAAATTATAAATATATATATGCTCTCGCCTCACCTGCACCCAATTTTTTTAGAACTTACCACATCTTACATCGGCACCCGCACCCCGTACACATGTGACATAGCTGTCAAGGTTTTTCGGAGAATCAGAATCTATATATATGTGGGATAATTCTATATTACTGGTCATGTTGAAGAGGACAACTAAAAATTAAAATCCACTGCTAGAAGTACCATATTGTTAATGTTTATACATGAACTAATTGTTAGTAATAGATTTTTAAATTTTAGTCATCCAGCAACATTCGACACATGACAATATAAAACTCATATATAATATATAAAAGAAAAACCAACAAATGATTTTTACAACGTTGGAGTCTCTCTCTGTCTCCATAGTCAAATACATGAAGCACCGACCAGTTTTTGTCAAATCCATTACGCATCGTTGTGTAATACAAAAGAGCTATTTGTCTACAGCAGAACTTATTTGTCCGAAATGGGGGGAAAATCTTGGAGCTGGAAAGATGTGGACTGCTGTGGAAAAAAATCTTAAAAAAAAAAAATTGGTGCTCATGAACTCATATATGCGGACGAGAATGGGTTGATTTGGGATACAATTTTTGTATAATATTCCATTGGAATCTTGCAACACATACTTCTAAGTGTTTTAAAATGACTTTTTGTTGTTGAACGTGCTTATTTATTACTCATTGTTAAATATGTACGACATCCAGTATTTTATAATGTTCAGTACATGCTTCTAGAGAGGTGCAATTAAGTGACTGATAGAATCGAACATTTGGTGATGAAATACTATTAGTTTTTTTATATAATTATCTAATCCGATATCACAGGCTTTCTTAAGTAAATGGACCGCAATGTAGAACAACTTTTTTACATGAAAAAAAACACTCGTTAATTTGCTGTCTTTTTCTTTAAAAGACTGCTGAAAATGAGCCTTAACAATGTCCAAACTTACTCTAAAATGCAGCTGTTGGTAGATTTCAATACACCATATACTCAATTTAGGTGTTTTGAGGAACATAACATAGGTGGTTGGACATACAAATCAATGAAAGTTTAGTTATGGGTGTTACTTCTTTCTATTGTAAATGGTAAAAATGTGATACTTGACAGGGGACCTCACCTAAATACTAGTTGATATCTTTCTCCGAAAACGAATGTCTCATATTGCAGTAAAACTTTTTCTACCTCATTACAAGAAAACAATCAAATCGTTTTTTTATTGTATCTAATATTGGAAAACAGACCAACGTATTCAGCTGGAGTACATTAATTGCCTGCGTTTACAACTGAGAGAGAGAGAGAGAGATGGTGGGTCTGTGTGCATGCGCGTCAGAGTTGACCTTGGGATTTTCAGAGAGAGAGAGAGGAATGGGGGAGGAGGGTGGACTGTGGAGACTCGGTTATGGAACATTTACGTAGGTGCTGAAAAAAAGAAGAAGAAAAAATAAGCACAAAAAGGTGCAAGAGACTTTCAACCCGCAAACGAGGGAGGGAGACAAGAGTCCGGCCGGCATCTTCATCCGCTAGGAGACGCAGGAAAAGTTCCACAGGCACACATCCGTAACGCAATCCGGCGACCACTCTTCCACCTCTCCCACGGCCTGCCCGCAGTCCAATCCCGACCACCACTCCTCGTTGATGTTCCCCTTGAGCAATGCCGGCAACTCCTCCCAGAAGTCGTCCTTGTTGCCATCTCGTCCTTCGCCACCAACGACGAACTCTTCGGCGACCCCCACCACCAAGGCGGCTCCACCATCCGCACAGGAACCCGTCACCGACTTCCCCACGAAAGACGAGGCAGCCGCTGCAGCGGCGGCCTGGATGTCCCTAGGGGAGGAGGTGGCGGGACGTGGAAGAAGCTCCGCCTCGTCCGGGAAGTTGAGGGCTGCCTTCCTCCCCTTCAGGCACAACGCCGCCGCGTCGTATGCTCGCGCGGCCATCTCCGGAGTCGGGAACGACCCCAGCCAAATCCTCGACTTCTTCCGCGGCTCTCGGATCTCCGATACCCACCTTCCCCACCGCCTCTTCCTTACCCCCCTGAACACTGGATGCCTCGTCGCTTCTCCGCTACTGCCGCCCACCGCCTTTCGCCTCTCATCCGCCGGAATTTCCGATCTCCGGTCGCTGGACGCCTTCATCTCCCTTCCGTTCCCCGCTCGCTCCCTCCTCACTCCCCATCCTCAATATATGGCTCCTCGTGAAAACTGAAGCCTCGCTTTCAAAGATAACTGGAAAAAGTACATTTAAAACGTGGCCCAATCAAATCAGTTTAATAGGACACGTTGGATGATGTCAGCCGTAGGATGCCCTCTGTATCCTACGGAGAAAAAATCCCACTAGCCTCCTCTCGTGGGCTCCAGCTGGGTTGCCAGTACGATCTTGCCAGGTAAGAGGAGGGATTATGGATCCATATCATGAAAAACCCGACCCGATCCATTATTGGTCCCTTGGACCCTGTGTAATTGCACGTGGTGAGAGCGACCCTTTCGGTCTTTAGAAACGTGGTGCGTGGCTTCACGTGTCCTTCCGCCGAGCCCACTTCACTTCAGGCTAAGTCGTCGAGCCCAGCTCGAGTCAAGTCCCCTACCATAAAAAGAATAAGAATTTGACTGGAACCTTCGCCTCTCCTCACTCAATCCAAACGAAAGGTACATCAAATTTATGACCGAATAAATGAATGGAGGGTAGATATTTTGATTCTGTAAGTTTCTTCTTGTATTATTTTTTTTAAAGGAAATGTGATTTGACAGATGAGATTACTTAATCTACTGGACTGCTTAGCACGCACTGACACTCCCCATTACGTGCCATGTGACGAACCCTAAAAGCCGTGAGTACGTAAGTTAAAGAGCATGCATGCGTATTTATGTGCCTCCCCACGAATAATTTTCTTTAGACAACTTGTTCATTGTTTATAAATGTTGTAGGTCATTATGTTCAACCATATGCTGGGGATGTTTCCTTGGGTACGCAAAGCGGCTGCTTGGACGAATCGAAGAAGTACTCCATACGTTTCATTTGAAGCGAATATGCTCTTTATAAACACCCACTAAAATTAGCAGAGAGATGAGTTTTTTTAATAAACCAAAATGAAAAAATAAGTTTACATTTTAGAGAAAGAGACACGTCAGAAATTTAATCCCGTATTAAAGATTATGAGGAATCTTTAAGAGCTTATAAAAGAGGGTCATCAAAAAGATGATTGTCTTGTCTTGGTGCTTAATAGTTTTGTTGTGGTTAGAGCCGAAAATGTTAGGGGTGGGTTGGGATCCACTGAACCAAGGGCCCGAGCTCAAAAGTGAGTCGGGTTGTTTCAGAACGAAAAAGGAGGACCTCTCTTTGATTGATGTGAGGAAGAAGGCAATCTTGGTAAAATAACACAAAATCAATGTACTAAACTTATGGATCAACTGCATCTCTAACTTGTAGCTTTCAAAAGGTAAGTCCGTGTTCGACTTTTCATCAATAGTGGATGAATTAATTATGCAGCACTCAGTAAATTATCCAAAGTTTTGCCACAAGGATGACAACATTATTCTTAAATATAACCGGTTTTGAATGTAGTGCAATAAAGACCTTTGAAATGTCGTTGTTACACTTTTTTGGCGTGTGCATGTCAAACGTGCATGACATGTGACAGCTTGTAGTAACCCAGCAAACACCGTCGCAGTACTGTCATTCTCTCCTTTGGCTGGTCCTCACAAAATAGTACAATATGCTGAGGTTTGAAAATGTCCCATGGCCACTAAATAATTTTTTTTTTTGAAAATTTTTAATAAGGGTCAAGCCATCTTTTCTCTAAAATATTTTAAGGCACAACTAAAATTTTTGAAAAATTTAATGGGTAAAATTTAAATGTTTAAAACTTGAGAGGGTGATGACTCTCTGCCAATTTCACCTTTCCTTCTATCCCTGTATGCAGAAGAAGGTTATATGCTGCATCATCACAGGAGTGTGAAATGATAAAAAAATATCCTTAAGGAAGTGCAAAACGGAGGGTTTTAAAAGGACAAAAGGAAAATTGTAAACAAGGTTAAAAGTTTAAAAGATACACTTCATCATAAAATATTTTTAAAATACTCCACTTTTCCCTCTGTTTCCTTTGAGTGTACATTTGTTGCAGGAACAGGCAACTCGATCTCGTTACAACCTGAGGAGCAGTGTTGGTCCATAAGAAGTTTGCAGCCCAGCTCAAACAAGTAGAATGTGGCATTACCGAGTAAGAGAAAGGTGAAGATAATGGAAAGGATTGAATAACATGACGAACGGGAGCCATACATAGATTGGGAGCATGGATTCATAGAGAACAAGAAGTAGGTCGGACAGTAAATCAATGGCAAAGCCAGAAAAAAGTTTTAGAAAAGGGACACTCTTCACATATTTTCGTATCAAATGGAGCACTCATATACATAATTTAGCAAATATTCAAAAATATTAGTTTGAAAATGAAAAAAAAAAAAACCTTTGATGGCCTGGTGTGCCGATATGCAGGGGCAGAGCGAAGGCAGGGCCTGAATGGGCTCTAGCCCCACCTCGATTTTTTTTTTTTTAAATTTACATGTAAATTTTTAAAAAATTTCACTTGTTCTACGTAAAAATTTTTGAAAAATGATCTTTCGGCCTTAGTTAAAATTTAGAAACTTTAATTCGGCCCCCTTTATAAAAAAAATTTGAACTCTACCTATGCTCATATGTGGCTCCACCTATGCAGTGAAGCATATTAATTTGATTTGATTCGAGTTATCATTTGAAGCTCTTGGATCTGGACTTGCTGTATGTTCAAACATTCTTAGCGTTTGCTTGTTTTAATTTGATCTCGATCTCGCTCCGGATCTTTCGGAGATTGGCTTTAAGTGCACTTAGCGCGGGAGTTTGTGGTCAGAATTCCTTCTTTCTCTAAAACTATTGCTTGATTTTCTCCTTCCCCAAATCATTTTCTTCTTCCCTTAAACTCATGGATGAATGGATTTAGCACTGTCGTGGTGCCATGATCGGCACCCTCGCCTACCACCATCCTGAGCTTCACTGATCTGATGGTACTTCTTAAGAGAAGCCACACTCATGGGATCGTTAAAATGAAGCTGCTTCTGGGGACGGGGATGATTTTCATCGTTGCAGCGAGTACTTCTGAAGCACCAATTACCCGAAACAGTCACATTCGCATGAACTTCATAAAAAAAAAGAAAAGAAAAGACGTTAAAATAAATATGTAACGACACATTTACCTCATCAGTTAAACAAAACGAAAATAATTTTGTCCGCAGTACTGAGGACAGTTTGTCCGCAGTATCCAAACGAGATCACTGCGGTGAAAAGAAAGCTGGATCTTCATCGGCCAGTCCGTTCCATGTTCACGTCATCTCAACGTCACTGTCTAACCCGTCTATTCAGCCTTTCCAATCCATCTTTCTGGTGGAGGAGGAAGAACCCGATCAGACACGTCTTTGTGATATTTTTTGGTTGGATGAAAAAGTACAGTGCTCAGAGGAACTTAACTGAACTTAACTTTGTTTGGACACATGTTGAAGTTGTAACATGGTTAAAAGTAAAAAATACCATTAAAATGTCACCGGTTGACTTTTTAAGCCTTGCTCGCTCGGCTCGTGCTGCGTCAAAGGTTTCCTCAGAATTTAAGTTTGTTAAAGTGTTCATCAATCTTTTGAGACTGTGGATTAGACGAGAAGTGCAAAGCACTCGACCCATCATCACCCAAATTTATTTTTTTGTAAATCATCAATAAGTTGTTGTCATGAGGCATTGTCAGAACGTCGCCATTCTTTCAAGTACCTATCTATTTCCACACAAAATCTAGGTGGGGGAAGACTTCCCTTGAGAAGAAGTCTCCAGCCGAAACTAGTTGACGACGATATGTCATTAAGTAAGGCGGCCGACCATCGCCTTACTCGACGATGAACACTCATTTGTTCATTCTCGCGTGTCTCTACACGATTGTGGAACGCAGTATATGCGTCTTAAAAGAATTGTCCCTAACACATGCTTTTATACTAGTATTAGCAATTTATCATGTAATAATGATTCATGGTACTTTTAGTGACAATTTATTTAATTTTTAATTATGTGACAACAACGAACAACAATTTCAATCATGTCAGACTTATAACGACATGCAATCACATCTTTGAAAGAAGTAGCTGTTTAGTTCATTGCTTTGGATTCGTTTCGAGGCGAGGCTCGGTGTAAGTTTGATGCGACCACACTACTTTGGGGTGGCAGCTTCCATCTTTTCGTCCGCGACAAATAACGACAGATTTGGACCCTTCTTCACCCGTCTTGATAATCTCAATATCCTGATCCACGTGAAAAAGAATATCAGCGGTTACTTTACATTATATTAGCAAACTAAACAATTATACACACGCGCATGTATAACATATATTGGAAACTTCTGTCTACACATCTTGGACAATTTAATTTTAATTCTGAGTCCCACCGTTAATTAAATATTCAATAATGAGCATATATATGTCCAAGAGATGAAAATAGAATAATAAAAAAAATTGTCTAATTAGTCTCAAGGTCTAGCTGTTTTTTTCTCTTTATTAAATAACTGACAACTTGGCTTCAATATTTGTCTCTTGTTGTTGACACCATTATTGAACATTTAGTCAAATATATATATATATATATATATAGCGAGAGAGAGAGAGAGAGAGAGAGAGAGCATGGTGAGTATGTCTAATTTATTGGCAAAATATATGTGGACAAAAATAATATTCAAGGACAAGATGTGGTCTTTAAATAAGACATGAATCAATGCACATTAAACGCTATATCATTGACGTTAAAGATGAATAAATTGACTTAAATTAAAGGCCACAACTACATGAAAATGAAATTGAAAAATCTATTCACATTAAGGCTACAAATTTACTGCGGAAGACCTTTTTTGGATGTCCAGATTCATGTAGGATACACTTTCTAAATGTTGGAGCTTTCCATAAATAAACAAACGAACAAATATGAATTAAATGGACATAAAATATTTGAAAAAGCAAATATGTGGACCATATGCACTTGTTTATGAGCATTCGGACCAACTTCTTTGGTGATTTGTAAAGTGTTACACATACGCAAATTCATTTTTTCAAACACGTAAAAAAATAACCAGTGATATTTTGTCTTTGTAAACATAATTTGATGTGGGAAAATGACATACATGGTTGTGAAGTTGGACAACAATATTACAACGAAGCAGACAAGGAAAGATCATCCTATATATGAATTTGGATGCATCTAAGAAAGGACCCTTCAAAGTCGTGATTCTTTGTCGCAGGACCGCATGAGTTGCATATTTTGTCGTACGATCAACGATCGCGTGATGCATGCTTCCAAGTCTAATAATGCTTCAGCACTTGTAATTTCCTCCCGCAAGAGGCTGTCGAAGTAAAGGGCGGCTTTGTCACTACCACGTGAGCATGATGAATATGGGCAATAGTGCAATCATGTCCCATCTTTGCAAAGGCACTACGTTAAAACCAGTTACAGATCTTATTCACACGGGATCTTATTCTGATTGGATTCCGTATGCGGATTTCGTCTTCTTCTGTCAGGGAGAGTATGATCGAAATTGAATCTATTTTCACGCAACCGACGGCACCATTCTTTTATATATATATATATATATGTGTGTGTGTTTCAATTTTTTTCTACTACAAGGAATTTAGTCCTCCAATAAATAGAAAAACTTAATAGTTAAATCTTGGGTAAACCCCAAAATTCAACATCTTACATAAATCGTAAGAAAGTTTGGGACTAGGTGTTGATATATACTCCAAGAGGCTTCACGTAGCTAGTCGGGCGGTTGTGCAGGTGAAGATTCTGTTGGCCATTTGATTCTTGTGGGTGCTAAGGTTCTGGATTGGAACTGGTGCAAAGTGTGATACTCTGGTTGATAGAGGTACTGTAGGTTTACTTAAGTCCTAAAGTAGCTCTAGACCTTAGAGGCAAGGGAATGGAGAGGGGGCTTTGGGCGTTCCGCCTCTTGGAAGAATCTCCACTACACCTTTCAAGAGAAAAAGAAGTTAAAAAAAAGGGTCAGTTGGTTAAATACATTAACAGCTAACAATGGTCTAAGACCAAGGAAGCAAAATTTATGGCTCAGTTTATAGAATTTTTCTTTGTAAATTTTTTTTGTCTGGCAGCCTTCCTTTTGCTGTTAAAGGCATGAAAGATCCTCGTTGCTTTTAATTTCCTATCACCGTCAACTGCTTTTCTTAAGTTTGACAAGTGCAGTGTCAGGTTAAAGTTTGCCAGTCAATTTTGAAAAAGCTGGAGAAGAACTGAAGTTCAGGTTACTTAGAGTGGATATAGCTGGGAAGCCATAAAAAACATGTCTCTTTCTGAAATTAAGGGAAAGATTAGGTGGCCTGCCTGAATTTTTTAAGTTTCTTTCTTCCAGCTGAGCTGAGCAGCAAGATGAGGTACAGTGTCACATGCACAAAATGCTTGTAAACACTGCCCAATGTTTTAATTAGTGTAACCAAGCAGAACTTGTTATTAGCCAAGAAAAGCTGTATGCTAGTTTTCCAACATAAGACTTATTTATGATATATTTAATATGAAAGATCCTCTAGATTTTGTAAAATAATGCCTTAATTTCTAAGTCCCTTAGTCAACATTGTAATATTTTTCAGGTGATGGATTTCCCAAGGTCCAAAGGAGCTCATGTAATGGGGCAGGCTATGCCTGTCAGATTTGCCCTCAGTCGTAATTTGACTATCATTGGCATCACTAGTTGCATATCCTGAGCTAATTTGGTGAAATTCTTGGAGCCGCTAGTAGTTGAACTAAGGGAATATTAGTTAGTAGGGGCAAACACGAGCAGAGTCGAGCCCGAGTTTAGTCAGCTCAAGCTCGAGAATAGCTCGATGGAAGCAGCTCGAGCTCGACTCAGTAGTTACGTGTTGAGCACGAGCTCGACTCAATTAAGGCTCGACAAACTCGTTTGAATAGAATTGATATTCATCGTTACGTGTAGAGCTAGAGTAAACTCATTTTAATATATCAACTTGATTAAGGCTCAAACTCAACTCGACGGGTACGTGTTGAACTCGAACTCAACTCGATTATTTGAACTGAATCAACTCATGAACTCGACCTCGACTCATTAAGCAAATGACTCGGTTCAAACTCGTTCAAGAGCCGAGCTTTAATGAGTCGAGCTAGAGTAGCTTGATTCGTTGTTCCCCCATATCCGTTAGCCTTAGATTTGAAATCCTCAATATTTGAGAACCGTTGATTTAAGATCAGACTCTCCCTACCCCGATCTTAAATCCGACTTTTTCTCAATAAAGATCTTAAATGTGAAACCTTAGGTTTGTCCTAAGATCCTTAGTTTCATGGACAAATGAATTTTATTGTGTATCTTTTGTCACATCAGTAAAAACATGCTACATGATATCCAAATCAGATCTATGGATTTCAGATCTATGGATTTCAAACATGAGGCTATCAAACCGCCCTTAACCGTTTTTACTGGCTGCTCTTAGGAGATCAGTTCTGGTTTTGATTTTAAATCCCTTGTCCGGCATGTAAAACAGTCATGGCCATTTCCTTGACCTAGGGTGTTTGATAAGTAGAACAATGGGCTCTTGAAATAAATGAACCGAGAATAAATGCATTTTTCAAGAGCATCATGTTTTAATTTTAAAACATAGAGTGATTATCAACATTATTCATAAGGGCAACAATAAAAAATAGACATAACGACACAATATTTCCACACAATACTTCATGGGTCTTAAGAACAAACATTATCATTTCGAACATGTCGCATAATAACATGGATTTCAATAACATAATCATAGTCTAAAGGGGTGTAGCGTATTTGATTGAGTTGGTGGGCCCATGAGAGGTTTGATCCCTATAGGTGCTAGTCCTTTAAATTGCAATCTGCGACAGTATGACACTTTAGTTGATAGGTGTACTTTAGAAGCAAAGGGAAAAGGGCAGTTGGGAAGGGAGAGGGCTTCAGTCTTTTTTCGAGTGGCTTTCACTCACCCAAAGAACATAATCATATGTCAACAGACATGATTGCAAATTTTCACATCTGTGAAAATTGATTCTGTTATTTTTTAACACATTATAATAATAATAATAATAATAATAATAATAATAATAATAATAAAAGAAAATGATCTTGTTGGAGTAAGGTCGCTGTGCCATAATCAAGAACATAACTTTTCCCAGCGTGCGTGAGCCATACAAATTCTTGTGGCCAACCGTTGCCATCTCCACATTCTTTTATGCAATGAAACACGCGTACAAAAAAAACCCGTGGTTCTCCGTTTTTAAATGATTCATCTTTTCTTAGAAACCCACATGTCACTAGAACCCATGGTTCTTCTTTCTTTTGGTCCCTCAAAGAAGGTTTTCAATGCAAGCTGGTGGGAGATCAGTCTCCCCCCACCTTTATTCAAAATAATTCTAAACGAACAAGATCAAAGCAAAAAAAGAGGAAACCAAAAGTACTACCAACATTGTCCGCTTCTTTCTTATCAAAGTCACAATTCTTGTCCAAAATATGCAAAGTAAAGGCATCAAGGGAAGGGACATAGCTCATACGAGAGGGCGGGAATGTGTTATGCAGCAGGTCCCCAGTTTGACCTGCGAGAGTTATCAATTTTTTATAAGGGGACCATATTAAAATTCATAAATTTTGACAGGAGCCAAAATATTATTCTTTAAAATTTTTATACAAGACAACTTAAATTTTCTAAAATGTACATGTAATTTTTTTAAGGGAGGGCCCAAGCCCCTACGGCCCCCCTCATTAGAAGTAATTCATAAATGTCACCAAGTTGGTGCGACTTTATGGGGCCATTTGACATTGGGAATAAGAACAAATTGTTACATGTATCTGCTCCAAGTGAAAAGATTTGTTACTGTTTCACTTGCCAAATAACCCGTGTGATGTGAGTTCTAAATGTGAAACTCCTTTGAATTCCCATAAAGGCTGAAGCTAGATAGGTGTACTACCAAATCGACGTTAAGTTGTTTGTGAACCAAGAAGATCTCAACCATGTGACCATTCATCTCTCTTTCTAAGTTGAATACAACATCTGACCTACCTTACACTGACATGCACATGTATTATTTAATATCAAAGTATTTTGTAATCATTGATACCACACAATGGGCTAAATGAAGCTAATACTACAAGATTTAGCATTTGTAAGACAAATTTCACTTAATTAATATAATTGTCCATATAGTGTAATATCTTCATAAATTAAAGCGTTTAATTTTGCACTGTTGAAACATGAGTCTTAATATTTTCATTTGGGATTCTTTCAGAAACCAAACGAGTTTTAATTTATTAAAAACAAGAAACATGTTTTTGCAAAACACTTTCATCGAGAACTTTTACCTTTGGTTTACGTAAGGTTTCTCCATTTGGTAGTGAGATTGAAAGGGACAACAAATACGACAAGAAAAATAACAACAACAACGATAATGTATTAGCAGCCAGCTCGTGCATCATTGTCCAACTATCAGTCATCTTGGGTAAGAAGTAAAAAATCAAAATTAAGGTTCCGAAAATTTACTATAAATGCAATAGTGTCATTCTTTGTCCTTGAATACATAAATGGCCTTCGAAGAACATAACAAAGAAAGAAAAAAATCAACTTTTCCGTATTTGTGGTCCAGCGCATGTGCGTTATAATGGGGATTCTCATGAAAAATGTGAAATATAGAAACGATTAGAAAAAAACCACACATTAAAAAAGCTACATTAACGTCTAACATGATCCATCTTTTGCGGTCTTCTAAATTTGAAATTATAAAAAAAATTATATATATATATATATATACGTTTAATCTCATTTTAATCGATAACTCATATGATTTTCATTAAGTCGATCTAATATGTATGAGAGTCTGGTACTTCTTATATATATATATATATATATATATATATATATATATATATATATATATGAGATTAAACATAGATTAAGTTACAAATATAGAAGCTAAGTTGTTTTTAAAGATTCAAAATACCCATCAAGAGGGAGAAAAAAAGAGAGTGACAAATAAATGAGTTCCCTTAAAAGAAATCCATTGCCTCATTTGAAGGGTATTCTGGTTTCTTGAAAAAATAATATGACTTATATATTTGCAACTTAATTTCCCCTATCTGATCTACTTGTAATTGACATCATATATGATTCCAATTAAGTCTGGTATATGAGGTTTAGCAGCTACCAGTACACACACACACACACACACACACACACACATATATATATATATATATATTGTCACACAGCAACAATTTATGATACAACAACAGTTCATGGTTCTCTTAGCAACATAGTGTCGTAATTTACTTTTCTTTAAGAAACATGACATTAGGTTTTACTGTTGAACATGCATGACTTTAATGCAAACTGTAACAACTTAGTTAATGTTGAAGTTTTTTTTTTCGTAATTTCTTGAAAAATTTGAAAATAATGTGCTTGGCATCCAAAATGGTGAAGTAAATGAGGCAAGCTATAATTTTTAACTGAGGGGCTCCGATTTAAAAAATCTAAAACCCTTCAATATATAGTAAAATAGTTTATGGAATTTACATAAATAGACAGATAACTGCGAATAACTAATATATAACTAAGGAACTTGTGGGAATCTATGTGGGAAGTTGCTCTCACAAATTTAATGGAAATAAGTTTTGCTTTCAAAAAAAAAAGTAAATAACCAAATTTAATTTTCCTGGCTCGTGCTAAATCCTCAGTGTTTCCATTGCCAAACACCCCTAGATATTATTATATGGTATCCAAAGTTCAATAAATCGAGAGAGCTCCATTTTGGAGTAAATCTGCTGAACACCAATTAATTTGCACAATAAAAAAAAAATTCAAACGTTTTTCGTGATTAGTATTAATACCAAAATAAACTTTTCAGCCGCCTTTACTTTTAAGAGGCGTTTGACCTTCCCTAGAACTTGAATAGATTCGTCGCCAATTTTGCCAAATTGATGGAATGGCGACGATTCAATGGATTCTGTGGACAATATTCTGTTTCTCACATCAAACGCCCTTGTATATATTGTTCTGTTTCTCACAGCAAATGCATTCACACACACACACACACACGTATATATATATAATTTTGACTTTTCATTCATAAAGATGGAAAGCCAAAGCGTTCAATGAAGCTCGTGCTTTCTCTTTCGTTGCGTGTTTGTATTAATGTAAGCCGCAAGATAGGTGATCATTTTAAAGTAAAATATCAACTAGAAGAAAAAAATCAGGATTAGAGATCACATGCATGCATTTAAAGAAAAGATTTTATTGTATTGTTTGCCCTAGCTGCACTAAGTGGATGATTCTTTTCGGGTGTAATTTAAATTATCAATCGCACTCATAGGGAACGTGCATTCCGGCGTTGCCCAACAAAATAATATAACCAGCGGCGAAGATGCTCCAGGGCAGGTGTTTCATCTTGAATGCGTAATTGAAGACAGATTGTCCCATGAGACATTGTGTCTCACGGTATATAGTAAGAATAAATTTAAAGCATTTTAAGGCAAACCATAGTAAGACAATGCATCTGATCAGATGGTTTGTCTCATCACTCTTGCAAACAATGACATGGAGGAATACCTTTTTGCTTTATTTTATTTGGTTGGTTTGTTCCAACTCCAATATCGGCAAGCCATAGCATTAATAACTACTAAGTAAACTAAAAGGATTATAGAAATTTATTTCACATGGAAAACAAGAATCTTCTGATAATGAATCCCAATCTGTTCGGTCTTGTTCTATGATCTGGTTCGAACTTGCAGTCCAAATAATCCTGTATGTCCATGACATGTCTGTCCTTAATGGAAGAAGGTATTTTGAATGTAGAACACATGGGTCCGCTGTGTCGTATCGGTATCTTGTAGGCGAAATGCCAAGGACGGATGCTTTGTGAAACATCAAATACGGCTCATCTTAGGGGCATCTGGCAATAGGAACACTGATACAGTGTTATTAGTGTTCTACGAATCTGTACTCCCAAACATTCCATCAATAGAAATACAGTTTTATGAAGCATTTGTGTTAGTGTTCCTCATGTTGCCAAACACTCGATCCGTTAATTAGTTTGCTTTTGTTCTTTTCATTGGTTGAGTTTTAAGAATAAAATTAAAACCAAATGCATTTTAAGGCTTCCTTCTGAAACCACATTGCCACTCTAGGAGTTGTTTGGTAGCAACGACACTCTATGAATATCCCACGAATCTGCTGCAGTGATTGAGAAGTTTTAATGTTCCATGAATTTGACCAAAGATTCATGAAACTGTTACATAGTGTCCCCACTGCCAAACGGCTCTTAAGGCTGTCTTAATGCACATTATTGCAATAAAATATAAGCCTGCTGATGCCCTAGCAAGCGAAATCTGCCACCATCTACTTCTCTCTCTCTAAATAAATAACTGCGTTACATTTCCGAGTTCATATTTAACATGGAAAAGTATATGTAATTTTAGGCCTAAGATAGGATCATCCACGTTCTCTAAGGTTATAATATTATATCCTTGATCAAGATCTACGAGTATTATTCGAATATATTATGGCTATCTGTTACATCATATATACGGAACAACACCATCTTTACTTGGAGATCTACGAGTCATTTGCCTACACGAATTTCATTAAATAAGATTAGGATTTGATCTCCAAAATGGTACCTAGAGAACTTTTCCTATAAAATAGTTCACTAAGATCATTGGATAATGCAATGAGTTAGTTGACTTGGCCCAAATTACTTCCTTGTATACGACTCTTTGATTAATACGTGTGTGTGTGTGTGTGTGCATGTAAAGACTAGATCAAGACGACTATATATACAATACAAGTTAGGATATGTAGTTTAGCTTTGTATATCTCCTTAGATTTTTTGACAATCACTTGTAGAAGATCCCACCCTCCATATTTTCTACCAAAGGCTGAGCTTGGGAGCAGCTATTAGTATAAAAGGCACCATTATTAAACAAATAATTAAATGGTGTGCCTTTAATGTTTCTATTGCAAAATCTTTTTTTAAACAATTCAAATAATTTCTAAATGATGCACGTAATTTTTTTTTTTTGAAAGAAATTTTTAAACACATATTTTGGAAGTGTGAAAAAGACCACCAAAAACACACCCAAAAAAAAACATCAAATGGCTTACAATGCTTGTTCTAGAAAACAATAATTTATTAAAAGAAGATTCGAATCAATGACTTGTGAAAGAAAACATTAAATTCATCTAAATATCAAATTAAACAGTAAAGCAAGAACAATTATCATTTAATATGAGGCACAGAAGAAGACAGCAAAACTTAAGAACCGTCCTTCGTCGGTTACACAAGTCAGATCTAGAAATCAATATTGCGATGTACGCAGCTTAGAAAGCATGGTGTGGCTGAGCTTGTGACATGCAAGGCCATCCACCTATGACTACGAGCGATGAAGACAGGCATCGTGAACATTGAAAGGCATTGAAAGCTATCGATATCGTCGATTGGACTTGTTGATCATTTATTGCACTCTTGATGGTGTATGTCTCTTTTTCTTAGGAAATTTGTCTAAATATAAAGGAATCTTGATCATGCACAGAATAGTGGAAATTAATTAGCTATAAAGTGATATTTCATCCTTAGAACTACTGCCCTTGAATTTAAAACAAGTAGTATAAAGAGGGTACTTAAAACCGATGCAAAAGCTACTCGGGATATTGTCATTCACATATTTAAAAGCTATATATATATATGTGTGTGTATATATATATATATATATAACATTGACGTATCTGGCTCCGCCACTGCTTCATATCCTTATAAATGCAGGTTCTATGATGCATTGAACTCTGCGCATGCACACCCAAATAAGTGCATGCGGTCCTGAGGAGCTAGCACTTTGAACGTTAATATGCTTTTAATCTTCATACAGTTGAACATTGCTATCGGAAGGCGCCTGTTACACTCGTCTGCTTTCATGGAGGTACTGCTCAACCGGGCCTTAAGTAAGTCGTCTGTAATGGTTAAAATATATTGTCACTAAAGAAGTTAACATCTGATCCAGATAAAGCTCGAATCTAGTTATTTCATTGCTCGTTTTGCAAAATAAAAAATTTAAAAACATGCTTTTACGTGTACTTGTGTGTGCATGCATGCATGGATTTACATGTATATGGCATAATTATGTGCACTTGTACATGGCGCAGGATCAGAAATTTTCATAAAAAGGGCCAAATTATAATTTCAAAATTTTAAGAAGGGCCAAAATATATATAAGATAAATATTTTTTTTTTAAAATTTAGTTGTAAATAAAAAAAAATTAAGGAGGGGACAAGCCCTTACCAGCCCCACGTTGGCTTCAGTCCTGGCTTCGAGGAGTGTAATATAATTGGCGAGACGTTGGCTTCAGTCCTGGCTTCGAGGAGTGTAATATAATTGGCGAGTTTGTGCCTGCCGTAATTACAGTAATTTCCTTAGATCGTAAATGGTGGGATTTGTGATACTCAAATGGGTATCCACCTGAGCCTGAACTTGCAAAATTAATCTACAACACATGCACTTTATGTTATTAATATGTTTTTTTTTTTTTCACTTAGTACACATGCACAGTACATAATTGTTAAGATTGAGAAAGGTATATCTACACGTACATCTATGAGTCCATTTCTTAAAGCTTCATATCGTGTTTTTCGGACAGGTGCCAAACTTTTGCCGACTATTGCGAAATGAAGACTTCACATCAAATCAAATCATGTTAAAACACGTCAAGTTTTAAATTATTTTCCAATTCCATGCAACGACGATTGGAATTGGTTTTTTCTTTGCACAACAATGAAAAGCAATACTGCTGCCATTCAATTTGACTGATTATTTAACCAGGCGTGTGGATCTTCCTTTTTTGGACTGCTCTTTGTTAAGAAAGATTTGCGGAGTGCAGTAGAATTTCAAAAATGTTAAAAATAAGGCCATTCATTTCCATCAAGATTTGATGTAACATTTTGATTGGTAAGGATTATATATATATATAGAAAGAGAGAGAGATTCTTAAAACAATTGCCATTACAAGTGAAGTCAAAAGTTATTTCAAGCTCTATAAAGGGGGTGATTTTTTTAATTGACAAAGATAAAGTCTGGATCTAAATCAAACCATGAAATTTATCTTTGAATCCAAAGGTTTTTCTTATAGTTAGATGCTGACGTCGGCCTCTACTTTGCATGATTTCTTAATGAAGTGCATGTAACACGATTACACTGCACAAAAATGAACGTCAATTTGGAATATCGACGACCAACATGAAATATTCGTTTTTCCAATTGCTTCATCGTCTTCTTATTATTTTATGAAAATTAATGACACGCTATTTCTTTTAAAAGGGTTAGGCAACCTAACCCAAATTATTTATCATGTTAGATAATTTCATCGCATTGTATAATCATAGAGCTTTTAAGATCAGCGCCTTAATTAAAACCAATAGAGGATATATTAGAATATGGCCGCAAGATTATTTGATTGTTAGTGCAGATCGCAATAAATAAGCCGCGTTGAAGATGCCTTATCGTGGGAGAAATAAGTTTTTAAAAGAGATGTTCTTCCTGCAAGATGACTACGGCCTTGACTTATGGGCAACTGACACTAAACCAGCTAGCTCTGGACTTAAGCGATGAACATGCATTCTGAAACAAATTAATTGAATCATTGATTTGTTACTTAGAGTTAACATAACTTATGCCAATTGGAGACACTTGAATATATGTCTCTCTTGTCTCGTTTTTGACTTTTCATTCTTATTCAAGATGCGTATCGTTTCATTGGCTAAATTTTTAAAAACAGTATCAAATAATTTGTCAATAGCAATAACGCAGCTACGAATTAGTGAGAACACAGACTCTCTCTCTCTCTCTCTCTCTCTTTCTTTCTCTCTCTTATTTGTCTGATTTTTTTTACAAAGTATTCAAAATAAGAAAACTTTTTCCATTACTCCAGTTTCAAATATTTCTTGTTATATTTGTAATTGCTTTTTTTCTTTCTTTTCTTGTTAGGCAGAGAAATCTGGATTTGGGTAGACCTAATCAGAATCCACGTTTTCATTTAACATATGCTGATACACGTATATTTGGATTCCATTTTAAAATCACCTGTTATCTGGATCATGTTCTGATATATGGATCTATATAATGAACTTATCATTCTCATATCCATGTCTTAAGTTCATATATATTGGGATGGGTTCCATAGTCGATACTTAACCAGTGGAAAGCCCAAGTTACATGTTCGTGGAGGCAACCATGGATGAAAAACGTCTAACAAACAATCTAAGGCCCGCACTGATTAATAGTAAAACGGAAAAAGGTTATTTCTAAATCAAATGAAGTTTGCTTATATATATATATATATTATAGTACAGGAGAATAAATACTAGCCCATAGTTGTTGCCAGAATTGTGGCCAACAAGGCTTTAGATTGGACCCATGTCTACCGAGGTCCAACATGTAAATTCAATGTTTTAGATTGGGCTCTGTAGAGCATATCTCCGCCCCTGATCTAGAGATTTAGGTTTCATTATAGGAACGTGAGGAACGTCTCGTTTTTAGTTTTTCTACAACTGTCGATGCTGAGCATATACAGGAGGTAATCATATGGAAGGTGTTGATGAATTTGGACAAGCTAAAACATATATATGAGGAGTCGATTTGGATCACAGACATACTGACAACAGAGAAGGAAGGTCTTCATACGAGATCTGATTCATCTGCAACTTTAAAATCAAGTGCTAACTGAGTCAGGTTAGCAGTAAAGGACGATGCCCATTGACTAACTAGCAGGAATGTACAAGGAGCTAGCTTAGCTTAGCTCGAGTTGGGCTGGAGTGACATATTACTCAGCTGAAACTCAATTCGAGCTTCATGAGGCAGGTCGAACTCAATCTTGACCTACTTAAGCTCGTGTCTCGTGTCATTACACGTGCTTAAATAGGTCAAGATTGAGTTCGACCTGCCTCATGAAGCTCGAGTTGAGTTTGAGCTGAGTAATATGTAACTCGAGCTAAGCTAAGCTAGCTCCTTGTACATTCCTGCTAGTTAGTCAATGGGCATCGTCCTTTACTGCTAACCTGACTCAGTTAGCACTTGATTTTAGAGTTGCAGATGAATCAGATCTCGTATGAAGACCTTCCTTCTCTGTTGTCAGTATGTCTGTGATCCAAATCGACTCCTCATATATATGTTTTAGCTTGTCCAAATTCATCAACACCTTCCATATGATTACCTCCTGTATATGCTCAGTATCGATGGTTGTAAAAAAACTCAAAACGAGACATTCCTCAAATTCCTATAATGAGGTGGAATTCAGAACAAAAAGAAACCTTCTCCGGATCAAGGGAGGAGATATGCCCCAAGCCCAATCTAAAACTTTGAATTTACATGTTGAACCTCGGTGGACATGGGTCCCGTTATATGGGTAGCCCCACTAGACCTGAGTGACTGGCCGAAAGGCAATTGAAAATAGGTTAAATATTTCGTCCTACGAAAAAAAAAAAAAAAATCTATCTCTACCTATGCTCCAAATACAAGGATGTTGGGGGTAGAACGGCACAAGATAAGAATACCTCTTCATTTGGGTCAAAGATGACCTGCGGTGTTTCATGTTGGTGAAGATTGGCCAACAGAAAAGGCTTGAGCCAAGTCAAATTTAAACAAGTGGAGCTCTTGTAACTTGAACTAGACTTGTTTATAACTTAAGTTTTAACTGTCCGGTTCAGATTTACATTGTAGGGTTTGAGTTAGGGTGGATTCCTTTGGGTCTGCCTGCTGTTGTTCCGGATCTAAAGCAGGGAACGTCTGAACTGGATGCAGGTTGAATCTGGCCTTACACGGTACACGCATTGTCTTATACATTATATTAGTAGGCCCGTGACATTGTCTTATACCTCGGGAAAAAGGGTAGTGACCGAAGAATGAAAGTTTTAACCTCGAAAAAACGCAAAAAAGGGATAAGTTAAATGGCTGTTTAAAACTTTTAAAAGTGCATTTTTTTGAAAGAAACATTAAAAACAAAACACATTTTTTTTTCACTTTTTTCATTTTTTCAGTTTTTTTAAAGTCAAACATTTCATTTTTTATTTTTTATTTGTTGCAAATCTACTTATCTTGTGATGTTTGTGTTATTAGTTTCTCACTTATTTTATTTTATTTTTATTTTTTAAAATTTTTCAAAATTTACCATATTTTTCTTTTTTTTTCAAGCTTTCCGTATTATACCCGAGAAAACCTCGCCGTTTAAAACTCTACGACGTTATTTGTGACTATGGTTTTAACTGGGGTTGCAGATGGTTCACATTTTTTTTGAAGGCTTTCTCGATTTCTATTGCATTTGATAAGACTTTTAATTTATTTCTCAGGATCCAATCTAATAGTTGACCTACCACTATGTCTGAAAATAGATGGCATGTTGCAAAAATTGAGTATTATAACTTGGGTTCGCAGCTCAGTATTTAACTGCAGATCAAGAGGTCACCGGTTCGAACCCGATTGGGCCGTGCAGTGCTTTAAACATTTGTTTTCTTATCTAATTCCTTTATTCTTTTTCCAAGACACTTTCGGTAGTAGACTTGCTATGAATCTTCACATTGGTTGTGCTGCCTTCTTCATGATATCACACAACACTTTTGAAATGTGTTTTCGTCGCGTTTAATATGTTGCCTTCGTTTTTCCTTTTTCCCATCGCCTCCAATCACAGATGATTTTATCATTGATCTTTTGCCACATCAACAAAAAAATGCCATACCGGATTGTTCACGTACATGATCAAATCCATGTATTTCAAATCTAAAGTAATCAAACACCCCCTTATAGGATAGCAACGACCATGTGGATATTCTGACCAACTACTTTTTTTGTGAACCTGGTAAAATGTGCCATACATGAAATGCCACAAATAGCACAATGGAGGGCCTCTCAAGAAGGTAATTTTAACACTTCATGCAGATATATAATAATATCTCACCTTACACAAATACTTCTAGGGCAATTGTGCCAAGGACCTTTGTAATGCCATTATAGGCAATCGTGCTAAATACCTTTTATAATGCATCTTCATAAATTAGAAGTACTCCAAACAGCAAAACATATTTGCATAACATATAAGACTCATATTTAAATAGAAGCATAAAAAAATAAGTTATCATCAAATCACCTGAATGAATGACAAATACATCGACATGCATTCATATTGATGTTTCAAACGAAAGTCTTTCCTGTCAAAACATGCCAAAATTTAAAATTGTTACTTACTGTGAGGATTTTCCAATTTGGCGCTAGCTGTAAAAATTTAGTGTAATTATAGAAAAAGGGAAAAGAGATGAAAATAGAAGCCTCCAAAATTCTATCATGTGCATCTGAATAACGATATACGGAGGACAGCCTCCAACTATAACATGATGCATCTGCAGACAGGAGAGGAGCCACAAGGTTTTTTGGAGGCTAAATTTGTACAGAGGATGAACAATATTTTTCACAAAGATAGGCCAAATTTACATTTTTAAAACATAAGTATAAAGGGGACATGGCCCCTGCCAGCCCCCTTCCCTCCGCCCCTGTCTGCAAAACTCAAAAACTTAATCTAAAATATCAACATGATGCATATGTTTATCAGAAGAAAATGTTAGTTACGTTGAAATGTCACATTACCTAACCATAAATCACAAAATATGTTAGAGCTTAGTTCAATAGAAACGAAAAGGGATTTTCAACTGGCTTCTCGTTAAAGTCCATTTAAATATCCAGAATGCACATAGGTCACATTTGATCACCGCGGATCTGAGATCTATAGTGATCTGTTGGTCTCAGATCACCATGTTTTGACCTACCAATCGGATCTCATATCCCCAATTTTTACATTACAACATGGATTTGAGATCCATGTTAGGGGTGGATGTTAAAACTGTGGATTTTATTTATTGTGGGTTCCAAATCCCCATGGATCTAAGATCTGTGGGGGAGCCAATGCAACCATAAGGAATTAATGGAATGTTCCCAAAAACATGAATGGCAGGGCCTATAGTGTCCTGTTGATTTTTTAGGTACCAAATGAAAGATGCATCTGGTTCACCTAAATGAAACATGAATGGCTAAGTGCATGTCCAAAGCTAAAATGAGTTCTATATTTTATGAATATTGGAAAATACTGATGATTAACCTCAAAAAAAAAAAAAAGCACATGCACTCTGCACTCTGCAACATGCACCCTCGCTCATATTAAACTCTAGCATTTACTATGTTTTATGGACAATCATAATGTTTGGTGGCATCAATTCCTTCAATAATGAACTAGTCTCACCAAAATAAGCATGAGCTAGAAAAGAAACATAATGAACCTGCTTAAGTAGTGGTGAAGCCAGGAAAATTGGTTGGGAGGGTCACTCGTTCAGAAATACTCATATAAAGGCTATGTTCCACGAAAAGCAAAGTGGTAAAACACACTCATTTTGCAAATTTTCTTGTTTCTCTTGAATGCAAAACTATTCAAAATGAGGATGTAATTGATTAAGGTTACCCAGCATTTCATAAGGGAATGCACATGGATTTCACATCAATTGTAGGATTGAGGTTTTGAGAAGAACCCGTGTGTGAGGGACCGACGGCAAGAGGATGTAACTGGGTAACGTTATGCAACAAGTGACAAGAGAATGAGCACATTAGCATATGCAAGCGAACCTGGTTATATGTGGCATAGTGGTACACGATTTTTTGTGCAACAGTATAGTTGATAACTAAAATTCCCTTAGTGAAAACCTTTTGTAAAGACAAAAATTGAAAATGGAAAAAAGTAAAAAGACTATAGAGGACATTTCTTTTGTAATAAATTATCAAAATGCCCTTTCTTCCTTTACTGCACATAGTGCGCATGGTGTGCCCGGTGCACGTAAGTTTCTCTCATATGCAAGTAATTGCAATGCATGGTCCTAATATAGCACAGTCCTAAACATTCAGATGTTTTTTTTGTGGCGGGGAATTAGTTTAATTTGTATTAAGTTGCCAGGAGCCTCTTCCTTCAAAATTTCTTCTTCTTCTTCTTCTTCTTTGTTGTACTTTGGACACCATCTGGCAATATTGAGAATAGAACTCCATTGAGGGGATCACTGTATCTGTGACTATGATTGAATATTATAAGTCTGCCCCTCCTACCAAACTTTAATGCCCAGGGCACCTTCGCACCCACCACTTCTAGATGCACAAGGGAAAAGCAGGTATTTGTTAAAACATGGTATCACCAATCCCTGAAACAATTCAGAAGTGATCAAGGAATGCTAGACGGCCAAATCTTTTAGTTCTGGTTTTCGAGTAAAGTCAAACAACAAAATAATTTGAAAGAAGACAATGTCAAAGGTCAAGAGATGACAGAGTGTTTTTGTTAGTTGAAGGAAAATGCAGAGAAAGTTGGAGAGCTGTTAAAGACAATGTAACCAAAAGGACCAAAACTATGTATCTCACTTTTTCACCCCAATAAATACTTAAAGACAACAGATGTTTACCATATGAAGCTCATCGATTACAATAATTCCAACTTCCGAAAGTCGACTTTCTTCTAATAATCTATTTATTAGAGAGTTTGCCTTCTCAATTATACATACTGCAATAGATGTATCTTTAGGAAGTGTTCCACCACCTTGGCTCCCATAAAATCTGCAAACATGCATGTTCATTGGCTGAAGGAGTGATTCCAAATGTTCAGGAGGAAGAAGAGGTAAGAAACTATTCAATGCTTTGTCACTGACCTCAATAGTCTAACTCTACAGAGATAAAATACCTTTTCAGCACAAATTAATACATAACATAAGGTAGGACAAGCAGTGCAATCTTTCCAGTGGATAATACTTGACGAAGCATTAGGATTTCTGTAAACAAACTCTTTCCTACACTGAAATGCCAAGTAACTTCAGAAACATAGGCTTAAAATATCATAGATGAAAACTGATGTAGCTTAAGGTAACACAAGCAATAAATTAGATGACACAATAAATTCTTTGGTGGATATGTTAGTATGATTTTAGAGGATCTTGAGTAAAAAGTACAAAATGGATGCCAAATAAGGTACTGGGTGTCTTTGTTTCTAAAACTAACTTGGAAAGCCACATGAAATGGCAATAAATAACCTCTTGGTAATTGTTGCACCTATGTATGACTTTACTCCATAAATCTTCTTTAGAAGAATTGGGACACCCGGATGTTTCATGAGCATCATCGGTACCTATCATGGTAGGGTTTTTGCTAGAGCTACCACCCTGCAGAATAATTGTAAAAGTTATAATCACTTCATTTAAAAAATAAAGAGTAAATAATCTAGAAGCCTACCATAAGCTCTTTAGGACAGCTTGAGCACTGTTTCATAGACTGCTCATTTGATTGAGAAATTATGCCATTTACACATCCAAAATCTATTTCAGGAGTGAAACCACTAGAAGTCTCAATTTGGCTTGACTTTTCTCTATCTCTGATGCGATGCATTGCTTCTTCTTATTTGTGCTCCAGTTGACAATGAATAATGAAGGTTTAACATTCCGTTTGGACCGTAGTGCTCTCTGTCTTTCATGCATTGTATCTTTTGTGAGAGAATGTTGTTCCAGTTGATTTATCGTAGAAGAAATTCCACTGTGACAAATATTCACAGAAAATAACTGCTCCCTCAATTGATAAACCTCTGGAAACTCATGATTAATGAATAGCTGGCTCGAAGAAATCGTATCAACTGATTTTCCACTGAAATCACTAACTCTACCAGCCTTCACAGCTAAAACAAGGCGCATCCTAGAATCACACATTTTTTGCAGCCTTTGTCCTTCCATTTTGTGAAAGTTACCCCATATGGTTAATTCAACACTTCGCCCTGACATGTCCTTCAACTGAAGAGTTCTTTTATCTGTTTTTGTACCATTTTTTCGCATTATGGTAGAGGAAGGATGCACATAGACCTAAAGTTAAAGTTAAACTGCTGCCTAGGAATAGAACTGTCTTCGCCTAAGCATGGCTCTATTGTTAAAGTTGACTCCAAAATGATTTCTTATTCACTATTAAGGTGATTGAAGTTCTTTTGAGCTGACTTTATACTTCCCTTGGATATCAAGTACATCTTACCTACATTGATCCTATCATAAAACTGATCCACCACCAAATTGAAGCAAGTAACATGAATTTCCCCACCACCAGAGTCTAGTATATCAAAAGAAAAAAGTTTGCCATCTCCTGTGGGATTGTTGTATCGCCAAAGCTCACCTTCTGATGTGACTCTTGCTTTAACTGTCCATCTTCCCTGACATGGGTTTAACGCAACAATTGGAATAATTCGAGCATAAGCTTCATTTTTAACAATAGGCCCTCTATTGACATATGATGGTTCCCTCGCCATAGCAATAACATCTTTTGTCAAATTCACAGACATGTCTCAAATGCACAAAAGAAAGGAGTCATAAAAAAGAAAAAGAAAAAAAGACTACAAAAACACAAACATGCAGAGACAAGTAGATGAGGACTTGAAGAGAGAAACAGGGGAACAAAGTTCATGGAAGACAGAGCGGGCTCTCTTCTTTCTTCCGTTAAAAGGGAAGACAGAGAGGCTCATATCGGGTGGCGGGATGGATGGCGGGTGGCGGGAGAGAAAGGTGATGATGGGTGATAGGTGATGAGACAGAATGTGACAAAAAGGATGCAAAGTGCTTTAGATGTCAAAACCATATTTGGATCGTCCTTGTTTCAGATACATACTAGATTTGATTTTCAATGCTGATCATCTGATCATAAATCATGCGTGGGGAGAGGATGGCCAAGCGAGTGAACTCTAGAAGGCAAGTTTGGCAAGTAAATCTTGTACTTCAGTATTGTCATTTTCAATTCTCAGGATGTAGTTATGTAGATAAGATATTACACTTCATAGTCCTCTTACTTTCCCTAGATTCATTTTGAATTCTGATCTTCAATCTCCAGATTAAAAGATACATCTTTCTTTGTCTCATGAATTCTGATCCTCAAATGTTGCATCCAGTTTCTGAGATTAAATTAGATGTTCAAACATGACATATGACTAAGCAATTGGGTATAAAATATCCACAATGATTTGGATGTTTACTCATCAAAACATGTGAATCCTCTCATTCAAATCCACCCGGACCAGTGACGGTAATCACTGGGCTCTCCCTCCTCAATAACCAGAACCTATGCAAATTTGTCTAAGCAGGTCACCTAGTGGAATTTTAGTTTTGCAAGATTATCAAAGGCATATCTACAAGTCGGAAGGTACAATTCCAGAGTTTTGGTAACATATGTGAATTTTTACAGCAAAAAATAAATAAAATGTCATTTATTGAAATCAGATCCAGATCATGCTTATATGTAGATTTGGATGCAAATTTCAGATCTGAATTTAAGGGTGATCATTAGAATGTAAATGGGTTATCGTGTGGGGTTTGAGGGTTTCATCGTTTTCTATTTCACTAGATGACTTAGATCTCTAATTCATTTTGCTTGTTTGAGATTCCATCTGTTTAAAATCTGTCTAGAGGGGCATATGTAGTTGGTCGGGTCGACAAGTTTGTGGATGTCCGGTTGTTAGTTTAATTCTTGTAAGTGCCAATACTTTCGACTATAAGCACTCTAATTAACAAATGTCTCGCTCCCCACCCAGGTCTCAAGCAGTCCTACATTGTAGAGGTAGGTAAAAGGGGAGAGGAGCTTGTGCCCCATGTTTTTTTGAACATTTGCTTGTGTGAGAAGTGATGATGACACCAATAAAATACAATTTTCAGGAAACATGGTGTGATTATATCTGGTGTTTGATTGTTGGATTTGGAAACAAAATTAATAATCCTACCATTTTTTCTTGAATAATAACACAATGTTTGTGTTTGCATGACACCATCAAAAACGTTGTTTTTTTTTGGTGAAAATATAGGTTTTAATTAGTTTTTAAAACCCAGTTTGTATGTTTGAATGACAATATCAAAATGATGTTTCTGCAAAAAGATTTTATTCCTAATCTTATGAAAAAGTTGTCTCAAAACTTGGTTTTTCAATGACATAGTTTTTAACCTTCATCTAAATAAAGCACATTTTAGAGGCAAAGCAGTATTTTGCCTTCTAGAAAGCATTTAAGAGTGTCAACCAAGCAAGCCCGATGTTCTTTTTAATATGTGTCTTGACAACTAAATGTTCTTCTTTATTTTCATTTTAACATTTTCAAATACTTTTATGTTATATACATAGTGCCCCTTTGAAAATAGAAATCTCTCTCTAATTTTTTATCCAGCTCCGCCACCATATACATGTCACCTTATTTGAAAATTTGAATTTGAAATTTTTTTGTGGTTCATTGGCCTTTGCAGTCATGGGCAGAGACAAAATTTTTTTATGTGGCAGACTGAATTAAAGCTTTTAAATTTTAACAAAGGCCGAAATATCATTTTTCAAAATGTTTATACCGAACAAGTGAAATTTTTTAAAATTTACATATAATTTTTTTTTAAAAAATTGAGGTGGGGCTAGGGAGCAAACGGCCCTACGTTGGCTCCTTCCCTCTTTGCATTACATCCAACTCTTGAAAATGTATTAGCCATATGTGTCTACATCCATTTAACTAAATAAGACGAGAAAAACGTGTGCCTCATTGAGGTCTGGGATATGCTCTAGAAATGGCCCTTACTAATATATTATATTTATTTAATTACTGCAAATTCCATTTGGAAGTAGCTATTCCCATTCAGTTCACATAATATCGATGCAGATACATAAATCTAAGTTGGATGATGCAGATGTATTGATCTCGCTAATGTTCTTTGGACAAAATTCCACTATTTTCTGTTTGGGGTTTCTCAAAAAACATTGGCAAGAGATGGAAGCACAATCCATGAATTACCAATAAGAAAAAAATATCTAATATTTTCATGTTGTTGTAAGCGCATCTAAGTTTTTCTATGGCTAATAAGAAGGACCCAAAGGACTATTTTTTAGAACTTGATTGCCAAATTAGCTTAAAATTACCATTCTGTTTTCCAGAAAATAGCATGAAAAATATGTCTGATTTTGTTAATACATTTTAGTTTTCTTGCAGAAAAACCACAAATACATTAATAAAAAGTACTGTCACATAATTATCTTAAATATTCACAGAAACATATAATTTACTTGGAATAAATACATCACATATTAATGTTGTCGGATATAGTGAAGAAAGCTAACTCAACACAATTATCTAATAATTTGTTTTTCAAGAAGGTATATATTTTGGTCGTTTATGACCAACCTAAGCTTAAGTGGTCAATAACTTAAGATTAAGTGATTATTTTTAACTTAGCTAACAATACTAAAAGGTTAGTATGTTTTTCATTAGTACCAATTCATTAGCTGCGCTTTTCGAAATTCGTCTTACTTTTTTTTCTTGATTCTCCAATGAAAGATATTTCAATATAAAAAATAAATGTGCTAAAGCTTGGAGTTCCTTTCAATTTATCAAAGGACATGCTCAAAAGACATCGGACTTGGGTTCGTCAGCAGGTTGGGATGAAGACCAATCTGTTGGCCAAACAAAAAACTGCATCAACGCTCATGTTGTTGAGTTGGTTCATAAGGACTTAGTTATAAGAACTGAGAAATGGTAACTGCACAACCATCCAGGTACTTGGGTAGGATCAACGACGAAAAGATTTTGTAGGTTTAATGTTTGGAGGAGTGTAGGTAATGTGCGGTTACTTAATGTTCTGTTCCTCTAGACGAGAAGATGGACTCATTGAGAATCAACTACGCAAACAGAAAACAAGATATTCCGAATGAATAGTGAAAGAACAGACACCATACAATCGCTTCTTGAAGTTGTTAGGGTATGCTCGGAACAGAGAAAGTTTCTGCTCATTTTTAAAATGTTTTTAGTTCCGCCAGAAAATTTGACTGTTGGGATACCAATTCAATAACTCTTTAATGCGGCACCTATGTATAAAAACAATGGCTGCTGGGGCACTAATATTTCAAATTTTAGACCTTTAAATGGTGAAAATATGTAAATATTTTAAAAACAATTTGCATGGGCACGTTGCTTGTCCATACTTTAGTTTAGAGGAAAATTACAAAATCGAAAGGTCCTCAAGTCGAAAGAAACTAAAATTAAAAACAAAATCATCCAAAACCATATCATCGATCGTTGAAATTTTTTGGAAGAATTGGTTAAAAGCAAGAGCAATAGGTGGGGGCCTATCGGCGCAGTCGGTGCCTGTGATGAAGGTGGCGGGGAACCGGAAATCCGCCCACCCGGGCGGCTGCGGAACCCAAAAATGGAAAAATTTTGCGGCACCCACAGAAGAGCAATGCGGAGGAAGCAAGGGCGCATGGGTCGACGTCCCCCATGTTCCTCCCTCCCCGAACACCGACGGCCCAATTTGCGGACTCTCAAAGCATCCACGTGGATGACCACTCAACTCATTCAGATGTCTTAAAATGCATGCTAAATTTATTTATTAGCAACTGGAAATATACAAACCCTATGAAAGAAAAGCGGCAAGGTATGTAGTTCCTAGCCGTAGGCGACTTTAATCACTAAAAGTGCTCATTACTTAGTTTGTCTAGGCATTCACAATCGCTTGTCCCTTGAGAAGCCCGTGGGAGTTGCGCTTCTGGGGTTGCTTATTGCTTTCTTTTGAGCCTTCGTTACAAAATAAATCATTGTACAGGTAACCAAGCTAAGGTTCCACCCATATGATTATTTTCAAGCCGCCCCAAGTAGAACCAAAGCCCTCCCCCGTTTCCCCGCCCCTGAGAGGAGCATGACCATTCTCAAGTCTTCTCACATTTAAACGAACGACAAGTATGCATATCGGCTTAAAACTCCTATATCATGGAATATCATCGAAGAGCAGGAGAAAAATGGCTGCCTATATTTTTTACTGCTTAAACTTTACGTCGAATCGTCCTTTTTTGCTTCTCCTTTGCAAAAAAGTTTGACTTGTCCTCGTCTCCATTTCAAAGTTACCTCCCTGGCCTCCTCCGGCCGGTGCTCCGCCCGGTACGGCACTAACGGCGTCATTTTCTCTCGCAGTCATTTGTGGCTATTCCTGTAATCTGAGACTGTAAGGGTTTTCAACCCGTCGCCCATCGGAGCACCACTCGGTTGGTTCATTCCCTCTTCACGCTCTTTCTGCTCTCTCCGTCGGTGTCTCTTCCTTGGCTCCCTTTCTGTGAAACCCTAGCTTTACTGGAATACACAGTACGTTGGTTTCTCTAATGGCGCCGGAGGAACAGTTAGAAGCAATAAGGTTCCGTTGGTTTCCTTCATTACCCCACCCTTTTCACATTTCTTCTGAGATTCGGGGATTTCTGTTTTGTTCCATGCTTTTTCGTTTCTTTTTCTGATTTTAGTTGGTCTTGTTGCTGAAGGGTGCAAAAGTCTTGACGGTTGGTGCTGGAGGCATCGGTTGTGAGCTTCTTAAGACGGTTGCTGTCTCGGGGTTACGAGATGTTCATACGGTAAACTTCCTTTTTTTTTCCACCCTGAGATTTGTCTGGGTAGTTTTTTGTGCTTTCTATTTAGTGGGTTTTGGGTTTTTTTTTTTCGGTTCTACTTCTCTTGCGTCTTGAATTTTTAAAGTACGCGTGGTTGAATTTTCATGAGAAGAATGGTGTCCACAACTCGGCGGGTTCATTCTCATAATGTGATTCTGATTATCGTAGGGATCTCACTCTTCTATTTTAAAGTGACGGAGGACATGCATTTATTCTTTTATTTTGTTTTTTTTTTCCCTTGGATTTAAAGCTTGTCTTTTTGCAGATTGGTATGGACACCATCGAAGTGAGTAACTTGAACCGACAGTTTCTGTTCCGCAAATGGCTAAAGTAAGTCTCTGATTTTACTGAGTCTAAGTCTCTGATTTTACTGAGTCACTAACTAATTTACTAATACGCGTGATTCTTAATCTTCGCATGCTGAATAATGCTCTTCCTTGTCTTGAAAAGGTCGCGAGAGAAGCGGTTTTGAAATTCAAGCCTGACATAAGTATTACAGCATATCATTCTAATGTCAAGGATCCGGACTTCAATGTGGATTTCTTCAAGCAGTTTAATGTAGTTTTGAATGGTGTAGACAACTTAGATGCTCGTCGGCATGTTAACCGACTCTGTTTGGCTGCTGATGTCCCTTTGGTTGAAAGTGGAACGACAGGGTTTCTAGGACAGGTGATGGACTGTTTATCTGGTCTCTTGGTTTGAAGTTCCTACATCTGTAACTGAGATTATGTTTTTCAATGACACATGCTTTTTAATCTTCATTCTTCTCTGGGACTTATGTTGATCCATTCCCTCAGTTGCACATGCTGGGTGCGCTCAACAAAAACTGGATGTTTTATCTTTTTCCTTTTCTTTTTGTCATCAAATGTAACATAATGAGAGGAAAAATGTGCATGGGTAGAGGCCTATAGCAATATGAGGGAAAAGAAGGGACAAGATTATTGCATCTAGCTTTTAATGTTTTGCATAGATTTGTGGTTCATATTGCAACAAGTTGAGAGTTGGTCATGCAACCTGAGAGCTTCCCATCAATAATCTATATGGTTCCTCTACATTAACGGTATCGTTGGACCTTTTCTAGTAATCAGTCTATTTAGTTTGCAGGTTGTTTAAACTATGGTAAATCTTGAATCTTGATACATTTCAAATGATAACATGATTAGCTATACCCAAGGGCATACATCCATGTGTAGTAATACCCGCAAACGTTTTAGGCTCTTCCTGCTAGCAGAGAGGTCAAAATATCGCATGAACTGGGTCAACAAGTTGGTTGTATGCCAGTGTCTTGTTCTTTTCTTCATGATTATGTTAAGCACGTTCGTGAAAATCCTCTTAGAAATTAGCATAGCCTGCACTATGGACACGATTGGCAAAAGCAGGTCCCCAGATGAAATTAGGGTTTTCATTCCCATAGATGGAACAATCTCCAACTAGCTATATATTTCGAGAATGACATTTCTCTGCAGGCAATAACAACAAGCATGCACCAAAGGAGGGTGCGGTATTTTTGAATTTTTCGCAAAGTAATGGACATTTTAGCATTTTTTTAATTTTTTCTTTTTTCACAATCCCTCTTTATCCTTCTAAATAGTTACTTTTGTATTTTAATAAAATTATTTTGGCCACTGCACACCCCTTTAAACTATTCATGCTCGTATTATGAGCGACATCGGCTGCGTATTTGCCAAGTGCATATCGGCCACAAGCTGAAACGACGCTGACCAATAAAGGATATGGAACCATAATATTTTTTCTGTTTTATTGTATATTGTAAACTCCGGGGCAACTGACCTTGAAGAGACACTTGGCGTATTTTTTCTTAATGATAAGATAAAATACGCCTGCTCATTCATAATATTATATAAATTATTTATTGACTTATTTTTAAATTGAAAAATGATATATATTGTGCTAGAGAACAAAACGGATAGATACGGCAGCGATACAGCACTCTATTTATTTGTCTTATGCCAAGCAACACCAACCACATTTTGCTATACATTCAACATTACTAAAAACGAATAGGGTTAACAATTGGTACATGGCCCTACGAGCTAGGGATGAACAATGACATTAAAGGTCCACTAGTGAATGAGTTTGAGTTGAGGCATTTGCTTAATGAGTTGAGTTTGAGTTCATAATTAAACTCATTCAAATAATCGAGTTAAGTTCGAGCTCAACACGTAACTGCCAAGTCGAGCTCGAACCTTAATCAAGTGGATATATTCAAACGAGATTACGAGTTCATCGAGCCTTAATTGAATCGAGCTTGAGCTCAACGCATGACGATGAATATCAATTCTATTTAAACGAGTTTGTCGAACCTTAATCGAGTCAAGCTCAACATGTAATGATGAATATCAATTTTATTCAAACGAGTTTATCGAGCCTTAATCAAGTAGAGCTGGAGCTGCTTCTGTCGAGCTATTCTCAAACTTAAGGTTTCATTAGTCGAGCCAAGCTTGAGCTGCTTGAGCTGACTGAACTTGAGCTCTACTAAGCTTGTGTTCACCCCTATTACAAGCGGCCTTCGAATGTTGGAAAAGACGGATCGCAATGTGAACTTGCTTGATCGCTCAAGTTTGTTGGTCGCTCGATAGATGATCGAGCTCATCAGCACGCTAATTGAATGAACTTGAGCTGTGGCATGGCCGACTGATACACATACCGGGCATCTAATGTAACATTATATGAAGAAGCCAACATGGATTGCAATCACGATCTAATGCTCCAAAAAGAGATGGGGAAATACATATAGGACGCATCCACAAATGAAGTAACCCATTGAGCACCAAACAATCCACACCAGAAAACATATTGATATTGTAATGACTTACTATCCGTCTATCCCCATCATCTAATGGCACACGGGGCACATAATCAGCCCGTTCTCGTTGCACCGTGTGCACCTTACAAACACCTCCTTCTCGTCCACGACCTTGCAACTCCCACTGCAATCCAAACAAGGAATGAACCTCAAGTCTCCGCAGGCCTCACAAGCCTCGCCGGAATTCTCACCCTTTGGGCCGACGGTGTCCAGCATCTCCCCAAGTTTCCCCCTTTCGTTGAGGTCTACCATCTCCTCCACGCCACCAACGTACCTCCCTTTGATGAACAGCCTCGGCACGAAGACTCCCTCGCCTAGCAGTTCCCTCAACTCCGTTAGATAGTCCTGGTGAAGCGATACGTCTCGCTCGTCCACCGTCACCCGGTACCCCTCCATCACCGACTTGGCTCGCTTGCAGTCCTCAAAAGTCCGCCGGACGCCCCGAAGTGTTGTCGTGTACAAGACGACTTTGTCGGCACCGGTCGGAGGGCACTTCTCCGGCAGACCCTCCAGAGGGTCCCTCTTTCGGCGGGGGAATCTTGGCATCGAGTTATCGTCCTTGTTCCTTTGTAGCCGGTCCATAACGATAAAGTAGTTGTCCTTAAGCTTGCCGGCTTGGGTGGAGTCCAGGATTGGCTTCGCCGCCGAAGAGACGGCATTTTGGCTTGTGGGTTGTGGAGGTTTAGGCTCAGGCTTCTGTGTGAGCTTAGCATCCAGCTCCTCGAGTGTGTGGAAGGACTGCTTCTTGCTGATCGGCTGCGTCTTCTCTTCTGCCGGGGACTCTCCAGGACGTTTCTCGGTTTCCGGGCCGGGTTGGGCTTTAGGCTTTTGGTCAAGTGTAGGCTTCAGGTCTTCTAGTGCTTTACTCACCTCTGACCATGAGTGAGGAGCATCGGGTGCGAGTTCAAAGGTGTTGAGCTTTTCTAATAGAGGCTTCGGCACTTCCATTCCCTTGCCTGATTTTGGTTGCAGATGTTGCTGCTGCTGCTGTTGCTTCAGCCATGGCTCTTCTATGGACTCAAGGTTAAACAGGGCTAGGCTTGCGCCTGTTGGACGGTAAACGTCCATTGGCTCGACATGTTTCGAGGAAACGCAGCCCATCTTTGGGGTGAAGGAAAGAGTTGCAGGCAAGGAATGAATGTGCTCGGAATCTGCTTATGACATAATGTTTCGAGATGGCTTATCTCTAAGAGAATGGCAGGTGGGCCGTGAATTTATGAACGGCACATGTCAAGGCGACGTGTGTGATGTAGAGCTGAACAGGTGGCCGGACTGGGTTGGTTCAACTTGCAATTTGCTGTTCACGGGAGAAACATGTGGTTTGTGCTTAATATGGGCCGAGAGATCTTTATATGCAAGGCAGCCATTAGTCAAGTAGTTATCTTGGCTGTGTGGCTTGGGAAGGCCAAGGGCTGATATGAACATTTAGATACATACAAAAACACTTGGGACCAGAAAAAAAAAAAGAGAGAGACAGAATGTCCATTAGGTGCCCTTGTTTGATGGCTACCATTTTACCACTTAAATTTGAATAAAGGTGCTTGCTTACGGGATCTGAGATCCATGGTGGTCTGAGATCACTACTAGGATCTCAGATCTTTGAATTGAAGGTCTGGCATCCTCCCTTAGAGCCTTAAATCTAGGGTTTGTTACATGTAACATGGATCTAATATCCATACTATCTTAGAAAGCACACCCTTCAATGGAGTCTTAGATATGAGATCTGAAACTATCAAACACCACTTAAATGATTAAGACAATTAGCATGATTTATTTACCAATTTCATTTGCCAACTTAGTGTGTGCATGATGATATCTTTTAAGTCATTTGGCAGAGACTATGAAATTAACTTATGCCGAGAAAAGAATTCGGGATACTTGACCTTGCGCTTAGCGACGTGGAGAAGGATCACATCACCAAAGGAAATATAGCTGAAGCACAAACCAAAGAGCAGCCATGTATTTTTGAAAACCCAATTTGCCATGGAATTTGGAATTGCCATTAACACAATCCACACAAACCACCAATTATGGATACGACGCGTCTGTCAAGGCACATGATGCGACATTTTTTTCAGTTTCTCTTATGAAATTGTACACATATGGGGCACTACACTTTCAAATAACAAGTCCCTATGTGACTTGAACCACAGATGTTGCGAGTACTCCTTGGCACTTCTCAACAACCTCAATGAGCTCAGATATAAGAAAGAACGTTGAAGAACATAGGGATATTATTTTCAGAAAGAACTTAACAAGTGGCCGGACGATTTGCAACAAGGACATACGGACTAGACCGCACCCACTAGGCTCATGACCGCACTCGAACGATGCGGTCATGTTCTTGACAGTTAGAGGTTCGACCCCAGACTAGAGCTTTCTAGATTGACAGGATGGGAAACACTGCAGTTATTAGAGGCGATCCAAATTATTCCATCAACTGATTGTAAGTTAACAAGGTGGGCAGCTCACCGGAAGTTCTTTCGCCGGCCGGTGCCACCGGGAGGCGGCGTACGCTCCTCCCCACCACTCGAATCAGCACTGTAGCCGGTGACCCCATGGGTCCTTACCCGCATATCGACGGCTTTCGTGCTTGAGCTCCTCTCCTGGCTCGCCGGCGCGCCGTAACCACCGGAGCTCGATGAGTCTCCGGTGGATCCGACACGCCTGGATGGAGGCTTCCACGCATAGGCCAGGGGTGGGGCATGTCTCTGAGGAATGTGGACCCGGGCCTTGGCCATGGACGAACGTGTGTTTGCCATGTAGCTGGGTGTGGACACCACCTTCACGGAGGGAGTCATGTCCTTGCTCGGCACGTAGGTGACGGTGACCTCCTTCTCCGGCGAAAGTGGTGGGCGTCGGAAATTTCTCGCCGGAATATTGGTACTGCGGTGGTTGCCGGCGTCCACGTAGGACGATGTCCTAGCAATGTCCATCTCGACGGTCTTCTCGGACATGTCGTCGGTGTTGTTGACCGTGAGGTAGGAGCCCCCCGGTACGGCGTGGCGACCATCAGACGGCCGCGTCGAGATCCAGTGGTCCAGCCAGTCCCAGCCCCACTGCGTCTTGCCAGATTGCGCACCGGAAAAATTTTCTCCGTAGCTGGACTCCGGATGCCATTGCTGAAAGTGAAGAATATTCCTTGACATTTAGAAAGTTAAACGGAAAAGACAAGAAATACGACTTATATGGATTGGATCATGTATGTCAGAATTGATTCCCGATTCTAAGTAGGGAATCTTGTAGTCAAGAATTAACTTTCAGCAAACACAAAACAATATCGGACTAGATTATTCAAACTTAATTCCTAGCAGGATCGAGGTTCAAAATAAATAACACATGATCTTTATTGTTGTTAGAACACTTCAGGCAAATTCATAAAACAATAACAAACTGTTTCATTTGCCAAAAGATCTGAAATTCAGTTAGTGGAAGACCAGTTTATTAGATCTACGCTCATGGAAACACACAACACATTGATGCTGCTTCGAGAACACATTATGCTCATCCATTTGCATGCATGCATGCGACACACACACACAGCCACAGCTACACATATACAGTCAACATACCTTATGGGCATATGCATAAGCGAGTTCCTTCTCACGTTCAATGACAGCATCATGTTTCCTAGAAGCAACATTCCTTCTACCTTCTTCCCTGCCATGGTTTCTGTCGTCCCAGCTATCCACTTCCAAGCTTGGCGAATAATAATCATCATCATCAACGTCGCCATCAAAATAATCACCGTCATCGTAATCCCCATACATGTCCTCTTTGCCATCATCATCGCCAACAACAATAACAAGCTCATCTTCCTTCTGTAACTGGTCTCGGCGTCTCTCCTGTGCGATCAGAAGCCGGCGAGCCCGCACCCGGGCTTGAACCCGGACCAGTGCCTGCATGCAGCGCATGGTCACCTGCGCCTGCTTCCGCACATTGTGCCCTCGGACCAGCGCTTGCAGTCTCACGAGGCCCTTGAGTGCACGCAGGGCTCTTCTTGCCTGAAACACCACTTGTGTCGTTTAAGCACATTACATAACCGATCATTGGCTCGTCTAATCAATTGGATCGGGTCTAATGCTTATCAACCTGATCCATGTATGATCTCCATGAAAGCAGTACTTTTAAGAGAACAATAAGCAAAAAAACACGTACACTAAGATATATTATATTTGAAGTTGATATAAAATATTTAAAAGTGGTTATTTGATTTAGATATATTATATTTCTGGTTGTAGAGTTTGAGAGTGGAAGAGATTAGGTTGGCAAACAGAACAATATATAACTATTTCACAAATATGGTACTAATATTGAGACAAATTCATGGAATAACTTAAAATGTATTGTATGAATCTGCTCCAACTTTTGAGGTAGATCTAAAAAACATTTATAAACCATTTTATTTGCCAAACGGACCCTGATCGAACCAAGCAACTCAATCTCTTTTCAATTGATCACAGTATAATGTAGCCTATGTAGGTGCACAATATCAAGTATATCGTAAGCCCAGAAATTACACAATGTTTTTATAGGTATTAGGTAAAGTACTCAGATCTAGATATTAATAAATCTTGTCTTCCTATTTTGGTAACTCAAGAGACTGACTTTATGAAGTTGAAATAAAAGAAGAACTTTGAAGATCCACTGGTTAAGTATCCTTAATTGATCTACCAGAGAAAAGTTTCTCCACGATCCTTGAGCCTTACGCAGGGAAGGACCCGCATTTGTCTTCACAGAACTTCGCTCAACCGTGAAGTGAGTGTTTTTCCCTTCAGCATGAGTTGGCTGTGTTCAATCATTCCAAATTGAAGGACCTTAATTGTTGGTCCTCCCCATAGACAAAACCAACACGTGAACTTCACGTGCTCTACTTTCCTGTGAAAGGGAACTACTTTTCCCAACCTAAATGAAAGCCCATGGAAACTATGTCAGATGGATAGGTACGTATGATATGGCCAATTACTCGAGTCCTGTTGCATTTTAGAACACATTTTTTTTTTCTTCAAACTCAATTTTTGCTTTAATTTTGATTTTCCTTTTTTACTTATTTAATTTTGAGAATTATGTGTATAAATATATTCATTATATATATATATATACACCTTACTTACTGTACCCCATACCTATAATTTTCAAAATTGATATGTTTGTACCCACACCATGGTATATATACTTGTACCCATGTAACATAGCAGGGAGATAATATATCCCAACTGGATTATTTTGCCGAGAAAGTAAAGGGGATTTTAGAAGTTGGGGGGTCTCCTAGTGCTTTGGATTGTGTCTCGATCGCTGATACAAACACAAATATGGAAATATTGCCCAGGGAGCGTGCAATATTGGATGTGACCCGAATCACCAAGATCCAAAATCAAGAACTCTGAAGTCTGAACACGCCTGACATTGATGGCATTCTAGCCCCTTGTTTTGTCTGATCCATTTGAAATTGTGACACCCTGGCTTTCATATGTCGTCCACAAGAACGAAACAGTCATTGACTGCCAACCAATAAAGGTGAAACTCACATGGAGGCCAATATTTCCTGATCTAAGTGCAGTTTCGTTTTGATAGGAAAAAAAGAGACCCTGTACAGCCAGACCACTTAAATGGGCTTACTCCCATATTCAGATGCTTGCACTGTGTTTGGCAGCACTATAAACGTGACCAAGTTCATGAACTGTGCAGAGTCTAAGTAATGGAAGTTGCATTTTGTTGTTCATGAACTTGGTCGTGTTTGATCTGTTATCCAGGCACCGAGTTATCGTTAATAAGGATCATGGCATACCAGGTATCCTCTGTACGCCGCTTGAATGACTATAGCAGCTCGGTCTTCTCTTGAATGACGCCTTAACCCCGCAAGTTGAACAACCTTAGCAGCTGCATGAGCGGCGGCTGCAGCCGCCTCGGCCGCAGCGGCTGTAGCTATCGCTACTGCTACGGCCCGGCCTTTGTCTTCCTCTGCCATCGGTGATGCTGTGCTCTGATCTCCAGCAAGAGCTCTCCTTGGTGAGCTTTGGACCGCGAAGCGGCCTGGTAAGATCGTGTCCGATGCATCTGCTTGCCATTTTTCGCACGTCTCTTTCTGCGAAAGAGAAGAAGTTACCACATAGTAATCAAATTAACCAACATGAATTTCGGTAATTAATGGTCACGAACAATTAGTTCAAGAAACAGAGCAGGAAAACGAGTCCACAGTAGATCTAAACGAGCTCATGAATTTCAAACACGTCGTGCGACAATGAACTCACAATAGTGTTTCACGGATTCATAGGAAGCTTATGAAGCTCAATGAGCTACGTTTGCGTCTTCAGTAGAATACAAATGAAATGACAAAGTGTTAGGAACGAGGCTCTAAATCTCACTTTCTCTTTGCTCACGAACAAAAAAAAAAAAAAAAGAAAAAAAGAGAAAGAAGAAAAAGACACAAGGGTTTATGTGGGGTTTTCCTACGTTACAAAACGGAAAATGTAAGATTATATGAATGCCCTTATAAAGTTCATGAAAATAGAAGAAACCTATTAAGTATGAATCAAGGATCAGGCTCGACACTCGTGACATCGAGTTCGTGAACTTGCAGCGACGGGTAACAGTAGACAAATTTGGCTAAAGTCTAATAGATGCCAAACACAACAGGCCTGACACTGGGAATATATGTGGGCCACCGGCATTTGGAATCACGAGTGGCACTTACACAAGACTGCCGATACAAGATCCAAAAGCACAACGCCCATCTAGATCATGATCCATTCCTTCTGAGAACTTAGTAGTACAAATGCAAGTTTCAATCATGAAGATCTAGAAACGACCCACATCCGCTCCTGCCGTGCATCTCGAGATGAACGGCGCTCGTTGCAAGCATCAAGGAAGAGGACCCAACTTGCACAACCAACAACCTTGCTGCAGAGCATCAAATTCTTGAGACGGACCGCCATTAATTGACCGTACTGAGCAGCTCGACCCCTTGATGCTTGTACGCAAGAACCGATGGACCACAGTCACGTTAGGCGCAGTTAGGTTTATACAGTACCATGCTAAGATGACAAGAAGGTCTCTGCAACTTAAGCAAAGCAGAATGGTGCTATTTCTGATTGCTGATTACTTCGAATTCCCCAGCCACGGGAGATCCAAATCGACCTGTGAAGAACTAAGAAAGTCCTTAGAGAAACATGGTAGGAACTTGGAAGATCCCTCACCAAGAACCTTTGTGATAATTGACAGCGAGGGCCATTGCGGTCTAGCTAGTCCAATAATGGTTTGGTTCTCCGCCTGCTTGAAAGGGATCAGAGCTATGAGGCGAAAACGATGGAAGGAGGGTAATTGCCAAGGGATGAGTATTAAGAGAGCCTTAAGAATAAAAAGGGTGTCTAAACCCTTTCTCTTGGCATGGGGTTCAAGGCACTAGCAAAGCTAAAAAAAATTTTTGTTGGGGTACTCATTTAATACTTTTAATAACAATCAAATATATCAAAACATTAACATATATATTAAACTAATTTTGTGAGGCTGGTGTGAGTACCGTGTGGCTCCACCATTCCACCATTGGTTTAAGGATGCTTTGAAACCTGTGTGGGTTGCGACACAATGGTCAACTAAGATATCCAAACCCTTTCCCTTGACTCGGGGTTTAAGATTGCTTTGGGGCTTAAATGGAAAGCGATGTAACAATCAACTAGAGAGTCATCCATCCACTATGGTTCCACCCTTCGAGGCAACATTAACATCAAGGGACAATTAGAAAATGACATAATTAGCATAAACCATGCTGCTAGCTTGACATGTTTAAAGACCTCTGTGATTTCATTCCCTAGGAGAAACAAAAAATAATTTTTAACTCTATGGGTCCTTTTTTCACATTTGGTGTATTAATTTCTGTGATTAAAACAACTAAAGAATAGTTGTCTCAGGAGGTTCAAGTTGCAGATTGAAAGGTGCTTACGTAGATATGTATAAAATGTTAATTAAATCGCTCTAAAGGCGTAACATTGATAAAGGGTGTAGTATCACGCTAATTAAGGCAAATAAAAGCCAACGAAACAGAAGACAAGAAAAAAAAAAAAAAACAAATTAAAAGACGAAAAATCTTTACCTTCCTGTCGCAGTCTTTGGAAGAAGACGACCTGAAAACCTTCTTCACCGTAGTGAACCAGCTCACCTTCTTTCCCATACCTAAAAATGAGAGACAATTTAGATGAGAGGGAAAAAAACGAAGCATGCAGAATGAGTTAAAAACACCCCGAAAATTTTAGCAAGTCTCTTTAATCTTCGGTTATGCAAACAACGGAACGGAACACATTTCTAGCAAACATTCGGCACCATCCCCAACTTGCCCCATCTTCCGACGCTGATGATCTCAAGCGAGAATGCTTTTCCCACGGTGATAAACTCCGCATAAAAGGATATTTTCGTCAAAAACAAAAAAAAAAACCGCTCATTTCACCGGGAAAGAAATTTCCGAAGAAGGAAAGACCGACCTGCCGGAAAATCGGCTCCGTCACGTCGTAACGACGCCCGGCCTTCTGATCAGGCGATGATCCATCTCTTGTTTCAATGATCGCCGAGGAGCTTTTCCTTGTTTCTCCTCTGCGCTCGCGCTTCTTCAGAATTCGCCCGCCTCTGTTGTTCTATCTTGAGAAGAAGACGGAGAAAGGGAGTCAAACTTCACGGATCGCTGGAAAAGCAGGCAAATGCAACACCTAGCGGGAGGAAGAAGAAGAGGGGTGAAGGGAGAGAAGGAGAGGAGGGAGAAAGAGGAGGAGGAGGGGGGGGAAAGGTAGCGGCGAAAGCGCCCTCTCATAACTGCGGCGACGTGCCGTCTGCCTCAACGTATTTAACGCATTCACGGGCTCTCTCTCCTACCACAGCACTCGCTGCTCTTCATTCTTCAACGGCCCTTCGCCCTTCTTCTTTTCTCGCCTACGTCCATCCCAGTAAAAACTCGTCTCTTTCTCATCCCCAAGTGTCTACACTTCGAAAGTTGCCTTTCTCTGCTTAATTATTGAATGTGGCCCTGACTATTTACAAGAAGTTGCATCCTAAATCCGGCAATGTCGATTCTAACATTTCCCTTCTCGAAAGGAATACAATCACGCCCACTAAAATCGCCCAACAAAAAAAAAAGTCATGATCTTTCATGCAATATGTTTCATACAGTATATATATATATATATATATATATATATATATATATATATATATATATATATATATATATATATATATATATATATATATATATACGACAACATTAAGAAAAATATAAACGATAAGTTTCAGGTGAAGAGTTTTTTTTACTATTTTGAGAAAACTTGAAAGCTCCCATCATTTTCTTTGGTTTTAGAGTCTTGAGCTGCATCAGAGCCTTGGTGGATAATGGGCCGGGCCGCCTTCTACTCGACAGAGCACACCCCATCTTTTAGGGTTCATAAGAGTAACATACATAAAATCAAACTAGCTATGGTAGGCTCCTTGAGATGTGGAAAACAATAAATTAACATAGTCGTTTCCTAGAAATTTTACATCATATAGATTAATGGAATTCATTGGCTAGACAAGGTGAGTAGTGGCGGGTCAGGACACGGGCTGATGGGTCCGAGCTCGGATACATACATGTCCTATTATTATACGTTTCACACCCATCTTTCAACGCCAGGCAGGCAGTTTTCTCTGTTTGAAAAGGGAAAAGAAGAGTTATTCGTTGTAAGCATGTAAGGTTCAAGATCCACTCGATACGACCAATTTTTAATAAATCAAGCAAAGATTCCTGCCTATAATAAGACAGAGGAGAGCGTCACATGAAAGGCTAAGATAAGTAACCAAATATTGAAACTAGACATTGACCATCTAGCTACCTTGTAAAAGGAGTAGGCGTTGTAGTAATTATGCCATCAAAGTTCATTAAGGGCCCAACATTTTACCCACAAATATAAAAAGGGCGCTCAAGCTTTCTTCATTTCTCTCTCTCTATCTTTCTTTATATATATATATATATATATAACACTAAATGGTGACTTTATTTATATATATATATATATATAACACTAAATGGTGACTTTAGCCAAGGGCAAAGTCAAGAATTTTTCGTTGCAAGGGTCGAATTATAGTTTTAAAATTTTAATATGGTTCAAAATAGAAAATTTTTAAATTATATTTTAAATATACATATAAATTTTTAAAATTTGATGGGAGCCATGGCCTATGCTGACTTCCCTTTCCTTTGTCCATGACTTTGGTTTTTTAGAGTCACTCAAACATCTAACTACAGTCGGATTTATAATGATAAATGATTAATAGAAAAACAAAGAAAAAAATGTGATAGACATTTTTATCATCTAATATTAATTTACATATTTTTTTTTCTTAACCATCTATCTATTTTAAATGGACGGCACTCATTGAATGAGTTGACTCTAACATATATATATATATATATATATATATATATATATATATATATATATATATATATATATATATATATATATATATATATATATATATATATATATAGTCGCTCCATGCATTGTAATGAGTGGCAGTTATTAAACACATCACTTAATACAATATATATATTGGTGTGGTGAGAGGGTAGAGGATTTTTCCATCGAGAGAGAGAGAGAGAAAAAAAAAAAAAGAAAGAAGATTATTACCATTTTATTTTGCAAAACTTTTCTACCTGAGTTAAAGGGAAAAGACGAAGGCGTTCCTTGGGTTGGCAGAAGTTAGCCGTGTCATAAAAAATTGGAAATGTGAAAGTCGCTTTTGAGTTCATTGCTGAAAAGTAGGGCCTTTATTTAAAATTGCCCAATTATGTACCATGTTCTTTTATTGGGCGCCCGTGTTGCACACCAGGTCTATCTACTTTTATACAAGTTGTTTTAAATAGAGATGTGAATTATTGCTTCCAAGTCTTTCACGAGAGTTCCGAACTGGAGCTTTTACGGTCTCCACAAAGATATCAGCTCCGGCAGCAGTCGGACGTAAATGGCCCAAAACTTGGCATGTCAATTGGTCAGATGAAGAAATTTTGATTCAATTCATAATAGCTAGATTTTGAATTTGGTATGCAGTATAGTAACGAGATCTAAATCCAAGTTTAATGATTAAAATAAGGTGAGATTAAGATTTGATGCGATTGCATATGAATAAAATTGGATCTTGCATTGTTGGCGTTGGGTCTGACACAGTGGCGGAACAAGAAAAATTGACTGAAGTGGCACTAGTTTAAAAATGCTCATATTTAAAAAATGCTCATATTTGGCGAGGGACACTTTTTATATATATAAAGATAAATGTTTAAATGTGTCCATTTAAAAATAAAGAACTTTTAAGAGACTGGTGTGACGTGGCTCTACCACTGGTGTGAAAAATAATGTCTGGGAATGAGACTATGTGCAAAGCCGATTGTACGAGGTCCGGTAAACTCAAATTTGGTACAGCTTGGATCCAACTGAGCACAAATCATTTACAATGTCTCTACTCAAAAGAATCAAAAGAATCCAAGGGGTTATAAGCAACTTACTTCCATTTCAAAGGGCCTTGCCTCTGCCAGTTGTGTTGTGGATTCAAACCTCATTGTGTCTTCTAATTGATTAGAGTTTTTGTTTGTGCAAGTCATGCAGATTCTTAAAGTTCAAAAGGTTCTCACTTGAAGGACTTGTCATGTTGGAAAAGCCACTAAAGTACGCCAGGTTAGAGCAGTAAAGCAGAATCTTCTTTCGCAATGGCACAATTTCTTGGTTTGGGTGAGCAAGAGGTTAACAACTAACTGCCCGATAAAAAAGATTAAAAGGTCTTCCATTTCCTTTATTTTTGGAGTCATGAACCGTATTAGTGTCAACAATGACAATGATGCATCCTTTAACCTAAGTATCATAACCACCACTTAAGATCTGAGGCATAACGCCCATGAGAATAAAACTAAAGATCTACATCTTTACATGCTCCTAACTCAACCAGTTACACTGTGCCCGTTAAGTCACATTTTTACTCTTGTTGCCGTTAGAGAAAAAAGCTTATAATATTTATAAGAAACATAGTGAGACCTCCAAGCAACAACTTGTTGCTTGTTCGGATATGGAAACTACAAAACATTGCCCCCAAACGCAATCAATTCACTACATTTCAAGCTTGGCTCCGAAGGAACGGGTACGTTCACCTCCAAATGAAGTGCATTATTACCATTTCGACTATATCTTTGGGGGATTATCTTTGAAAAAAATGTGCCTTTGAAAAGAATGTTTATGCATTACTACATCGGTTGCAAGTCTCATATTTTGAAGCCTATGGGGCGCAATCTGGTAGCGAGTTAACAGTGCATTGCTAGTTCGATTCTCATAGACGTTACTCTTTTGTATCTTATATAGGTAGAGCATGTACCAAGCTGAAAAGGTACATTATCTTTACATCATACAGCGAAGCGACCCTAAACCTAGGAGGCATTGGGAATGGGCAGGGCTTTGGCCCTCTTCTCTGAGCAGTGAGTCGCTGTTCACCTACAAATCTCATATTTTGGAAATATGTGATCCATCTTGACAAAATAAGTTGATTAAGAATGTAAACTAATCATGAACATCCGCTTCCAAGCTCAGTCTCTTTTGTTAACTAAAGTGTGTCCCCAATAAATTCAAGATGAGTTTTGCCTGGTCTTATTTGGTCCTACACCCCTTCTTGAACCGTCCCACTTGCATTTAGACACTGGTTGTGTTTGTCCTGATCAAGCAGGCCGGTAGGGTAGCTTTGGCCATTGCACCAGGGGAATCAAATTCCACAGGTTGGATTTTTTTTTCTTATTCTTTACTTTCATTTTGGTAACACAAAGAGGAACGGGAACTCGGTAACATGTACATCTTACATCAAATAGTCTTCATGTCAAAGATTAGCATCCAAATTTAAGTATGCTCCTATTTGTATTCTTTTTTAGAAAAAGGCGATTTGGATGTAGGGTTGGCTCATATAATTTTGATATCTAATTAACACGGAAAAATCTAAAGAAAAAATTCGGATGAAATTTTATAAAGCATTGAACTTATATATAACAGTGGAGATTCGATTGTAGGTATATGTACAAAACAAACTGTTTTAAAAGAGTCCAAAATACCTCTCAAATGGTATAAGAAGTCTGGTTTGAGGTCTTTTGTCAGCATCGAGTGACCATGGTTGGTTGGAGATCCATATGGCCAGAGAATTTTATATATATATATATATATAAAAAGAGAGAGAGAGAAAGAGAGAGAGAGAGAGAGAGGGGCAAAGATTTAGCTGTACCAACAACAAGGAAGATCAATCTCACTTGTTTACGTCTTGATTGGACGGGCCGGCCTTCTCTTTGCCTTGAATTTTGTGTACAATCGATGAATTAGAATGTAAGAGGTGGTGGTTGGGTACTTGTACCCAGCAAGTAGGACCAGACTTCATGATTGGGTTGGGGACTTCAGTTTGGACAATGGCTTAGATCCATTTGATATGCTCGTTGCTGGTTGAGGATCAGAAGGACGTGGACTCGTAATTGGAGACTCCAATCAACTCCTGAATGCCACAGAGTCGAAAGGGAAGTTGTCGCACGTTTGAAACAGATGGTGCTTCTTTGTCTCATACGCTCTTTGTCGTGAACTAACTAAAAGGGCGTGGAAAGGAAATCGTTTCCGGTGCTGCCCCTTTTTTGAGGAGAATGTGTGCGCAAGGTATTTTGCCCACCACTGGGGCTTCCTTGAAGCTCAACCTCTCTATGTTAAAGAAAGAGGAATAGGAACGATGGTGAGAGGAAAGAAACCGTATTTCTCATTGTATTTCTATGAACCATTTACAAGGTATATATAGGGGCAATTGGATAAGAATAGAGAAGCGATCCTATCCCTGATTTCTGCTCATACAAGATCATCATTCCTAATTCGTTGTGATTTCTCAATCTGCAACGTCTAACAACTCATCCTCTTGATTAGGGCGATCTCTGATTCCTTGATTTTGGGCAATCTCTGATTCCTTGATTTTGGGCGATCTTCTTCGATTGTTACAGGAAGTAACGTTCAACACTCCCCCTCAAGTTGGTGCTCCAGGATCGATGAGACCCAACTTGCATCTGAATTTTACAAACGAATCTTTTCCCAATGCCTTAGTAAAAATGTCTGCAGTTTGATTTTCAGTGTCAATTTGCTTAGTACAAATTTCCTTTCTTTGGATCTTCTCTCGAATGACATGGCAGTCGATTTCAATATGTTTCGTTCTTTCGTGAAACACCGGATTTGCAGATATGTGTATTGCTGCTTGATTGTCACAATGTAGTTCCATTGGTTGATGAAGAATAATTCCAAAATCATTAAGAATGTACTTTATCCAAGTCATCTCACAAGAAGTCAAAGCCATTGCTCTATATTCGGCTTCTGCTGAAGACCTTGAAACAGTTGTTTGTTTCTTAACTTTCCAAGATATTGGACTTTCTCCAATAAAAATGCAAAAACCTGAAGTGGATCTCCTTGTCATTGGGCAAGATGCCCAATCTGAATCACAAAAGGCTTTGACTATCATGTCACTATGAGATGATAAGAAGACCCCATAACTTGCTGTAGATTTGATGTAGCGAAGGATTCTGAAAGCTGCCTCTAAGTGCGTTGTTCTTGGTTGCGACATGAACTGACTCAACATGTGAACACTGTGCATAATATCAGGTCGTGTAATGGTTAGATAGACCAAATGACCAATTATTTTCCTGAAAAAGGTGGGATCTTGTAATAGTTGCCCTTTTTCATCATCCAACTTTAAATGTTGCTCCATAGGCGTTTCACTAGGTTTGGCACCACTATATCCTGCTTCATGTAAGATATCCAGTGTGTACTTTTTTTGGGATAAAAAAATCCTTTTCTTGGATCGGGCTACTTCAATACCCAAGAAATATTTTAAATCTCCCAAATCCTTCAATTGAAATTTGTTATTGAGGATGACTTTCAGTTTCTTAATGGCATCACGATTGTCTCCCGCAATGATTATATCATCAACATACACAATGATGAAAATACTGTCTTGTTTATTGATATTGAAGAACAAGGAATAATCAGCCTTAGATTGAGAGAAGCCAAGGTGTTTGAGAGTCTCTGATAGTTTAAAAAACCAGTTGCGAGATGACTGTTTGAGACCATATAAAGATTTGTTTAGCCGACACACCTTGTTCTCCCCCTGTCGGGTAAACCCGGGAGGCAGTGTCATGTAGACTTCTTCATGTAGATCACCATGGAGGAAGGCATTGTTGACATCAATTTGAGAAAGACTCCAACCTTTGATGGCTGCAACTGATAAAAGACATCGAATAGTGGTGATTTTAGCAACTGGAGAAAATGTCTCTGTGTAATCAATGCCTTCGGTTTGAGTATACCCTTTAGCAACGAGTCGAGCCTTATAACGTTCAATAGTACCATTGGCATGATACTTGATTTTATAGACCCATCGGCAGCCAATAGGGTGTTTGCCTGGTGGGAGAGAAACAATATCCCAAGTTGAGTTGGCTTCTAGTGCCCGAATTTCAGCTGCCATAGCGTCTCTCCATTCTTGATGTTGCATTGCCTCTTGGAAAGTGGACGGCTCATGGTGATTGAGGATAGATGTAAGGAAAGCTTGATAAGTAGGAGAAAACTTGTCTAAATGAAGGTAGTGACAAAGGGGGTACCTTGTTCCTTTAGGTTGCATATGTGCCGACGTCGATGCAGAAGATGTAGGCTGGGTGATGGAATTACATTGATATTCCTTAAAGTGTGAAGGTGGAACGCGCCGTCTAGTTGATCGCCGCAATTGAGTGTCAGAGGAATCAATGTGGGGGGTAACAGTATCAACGATGTTAGGTTGATGGTGATTTGATGGTGGTGCCGGTGGTGAGTGTGTAGGTGATTGAGGTGGAGGAGGTTGTGGTGGGCTGGTTGGGGAAGGTTGTGGTACATAATCAAGTGATTCTTGAGATGGTAGAGGTATAACAACTTCACTATCTTGGACTTGGTGGTTTTGAAAAGGAAATGTATTTTCTATAAACTTAACATCTTGACTAGTGAAAATTTCATTGGTGTCAAGATCGTAGAGTTTATAGGCATGTTGACCATAAGGGTATCCGACAAAGACACACTTACGTGATCGTGAGTCAAATTTATGAGCTTTGCCAATGTTATATGCATAACACAGGCAACCAAAAACACGAATGTGATTATATTTGGGAGTTTGTCCATAAAGAACTTCATAGGGGGTTTTTTCTTGTAAAGGATGAGTAGGCAAACGATTGAGTAAATAAGCAGCAGTTAAAACACATTCCCCCCAAAATTTTATAGGCAAGCATGCTTGAAAACGAAGGGCACGAGCAATATTTAAAATATCTTTGTGTTTGCGTTCAACCACTCTATTTTGTTGAGGAGTGGCGACACAAGAATGTTGACGCTCGATGCCTTTATGATGTAAAAAATTTTCCATATTTGCAGAAAAAAATTCAGCTCCATTATCACTTCGGATTTTTTTAATGGAGGTTTGAAATTGATTTTCTACTAAATTGATAAATTTTTGAATATAAAAGAATGCCTCAGATTTATAACGCATGAGAAAAACCCATGTGCAACGTGAGAAATCATCCACAACAGTGAGGAAATAATGAGCGCCAGATAGTGAAGGTGTATTGTAACCTCCCCAAATATCACAATGAATCAATTGAAATATGCTAGTGGTGGATATTGAACTATTAGAAAAAGGTAAACGAGTTTGTTTGGCAAGATAACATATGGAGCAATGCTCATTAACATGAGAGGAATCAATGAAACTAAACAAGGACTTTAAGGGAGCAAATGAAGGGTGACCGAGTCTAACATGCCATAGAACAGATTGGTTTGGTGAGGCAGCGGCGGCGCGTGGTTCTTCATCCTTAAGGATATACAAGCCATTCTGCATTCTACCCTTCCCAATCGTCTTCATCGAGCGTCGGTCCTGAATGGTACAAGAATGAGTATAAAAAATAACTTGACAATTGTTTTGAGCAACCAACTTGGACACAGATAAAAGGTTACAAGAAAAGGTGGGAACATATAAGACATGATGTAATGTAATAGAAGAATTTAAATACAACTGACCAACATGGGTAACTGGAGTGGTGGAACCATTAGGGAGCTTAACAGGATTAGATTGAGCTAAAGAAGGGGAAATGAGGTTAGACAAACAATTAGTAATATGGTGTGTAGCTCCGGTATCAATTATCCATACTTGAGAGGAAGCTAAGCAAACAATGGGTGACTCTAACATACCTGCCAGGTTGACTTTGGGTGTTTTGGAATTTATGAATTCCATAAACTGATGATATAGTTCTGGTGTGAGGGGAGGCGACTGCTCTTGAGACTTTGTGGATGGAGGAATTGACAATGCATCATTGGTAGAATGAAGGTTTGCTTGAGGCTGTTGTCGTTGGCCATTAGAAGTGCTCTTCTTGGGAAAACCGTGAAGGAGGTAGCAGCGAGCCTTAATATGCCCAAGTCGCCCACAGTGTTCACATTGAGGTCTGGTTCGACTCTTAAAGCGGTTGTTGTCATGATTCTGTTTCTTCACAATAGCTGCTGAAATGTTGTCAGATTGTAGGGGAACATGGAGATCACGTTGGCATTCCTCTTGAACCAGCAGGGCGTAAGCTTTGGACGTGTTGGGGATAGGATCCATGAGTAAGATCTGGCTACGAATCGCTCCATAGCTCTCATTCAGCCCCATCAAGAACTGAATTAATCTGTCATGTTCTTGAATGTCATGTGCTTTCCTCATGGCTCCACATTCACAAGTGGGAAGAGTGACAAGCGAATCATACTCATCCCAACGGCCCTTGATTTGAGTGTAATACGTACTAATGGAAGATTGTCCCTGCTTGCAGTTAATAATCTGTTGTTGGATTTGATAAAGACGTGGAGCATTTGACCGGGTGAATCTAGTCTTTAATTCATGCCAAACGTCTGCAGCGTTTGTGGCATAAACGACTGTTGAAGTCAGTGACTTGTGAAGAGAATTCAGCAGCCAAGAAAGTACCATGTTGTTGGATCTCTCCCAAGAAACAATGAGAGAGTGGAGACCCGTGGGTTTCGGAATAGAACCATCAACAAAACCCATCTTATTTTTGGCTAAAAGGGCCATGGTCATGGCTCTTATCCACGTTTCATAATTATCTCCAGTGAGCTGTTGGGATACAAGACACGTACCAGGATTGTCTGAATGATGAAGAAAGAATGGACTATCTTCTTGAGTGGTTGATGACATAGAATTACCTGAAGTTCCATGAAAATCTGCCATGATGTGGCACAAAAATAATTAACCGAATGCTTGTAAGAAGATCCCTTCACAGGTCTCCAGAGGACACGGCAAGAGAAAAACGCCCCAAATCTGACAACGACCGGAGTTTTCGTTGTAAGTTGTGCCCAGATTTTGTCTTAAGGAAGGCACAAGGCGAAAACAGGGGTGCAGAGTCGGTGTTCTGTTTGCACGCCCACCACCGGAGTAGTAAAAAAAAAAACGAAGAAGGCGCTTGAGCCGCTCGTTCGCGACAGCAGTGGCGATGCAGCAGAGAGCGCTTGCTGGAACAGGAGGAGACGCTCGAGCGGGCGCTTCGTGCGGGAGCGGGTCGAGCGGATGATGCAGCAGAGAGCGCTCGCTGGCGATGCAGGAAGAGTCGCTCGAGCGGGCGCTTCGTGCGGGAGTGGCTCGAGCGGACGATGCAAAAGCTTGCTCGAGAGGACGATGCTCGAGCGAGGAGCGGAAGCGGGAGCAGGGAGCAGCTCGAGGGGGCGTTTCGAGCGGGAGCAGCTCGAGCTAGCGATGCAGCAGCTTGCTCGAGCGGGCGATGCAGGGGCTTGCTTAATGAACAGGCGCTCAAAGTAGAGAGCGGGCGATGCTGGAACAGGTGGGAAGCTAGGAGGACGATGCAGGAGAGGGATAAAGCAGATCTCTTTTATTCCTCCGACAAAAGCTGGGTTTTCCCCAAAAAAACAGAGTGGATCAAGACAGCCTCTGCTGCTTGTGAGCAGGATCATCCATGACCAACAGAGAAAGAGTCAGGTCCGACGGATGAAGAAGAACGGCGAGCGGCAGCAAGAAGGTAGGCGGCAGATCCTTCTATTTTTCTTCTATTCCTCACGATCTAACGTAGCTCTGATACCATGTTAAAGAAAGAGGAATAGGAACGATGGTGAGAGGAAAGAAACCGTATTTCTCATTGTATTTCTATGAACCATTTACAAGGTATATATAGGGGCAATTGGATAAGAATAGAGAAGCGATCCTATCCCTGATTTCTGCTCATACAAGATCATCATTCCTAATTCGTTGTGATTTCTCAATCTGCAACGTCTAACAACTCATCCTCTTGATTAGGGCGATCTCTGATTCCTTGATTTTGGGCGATCTTCTTCGATTGTTACAGGAAGTAACGTTCAACACTCTACAACTCCTGTTTCTGCAAAAGCTCTTTGGATTGCCTTACACGTACGCTCTTTTCTATGATTTCAAAGTCGTCTCCCGCTATCAACAGGCTCAGTGGTGAGCTCTTCCAGTGTAATATACTAGCGAGGGCAGTTACTTTCTGCTCAAGTACGTTGAAGAGGATCACTTGATTACTTGCTGCTTACCTTTAGCCCTCTGCTAGTTTTTTGCTCTCCAGAAAAGCTTTCACATTTTTAGTAGCTTTACTGAGTCACATTACATCATCTCCACACATTAATATGGGAGCTGTCCTTCTGATCCTCAACCAATATATATATATATATATATAAAGAACTCGCAGCGGCTGCGCTCATTTGTTGAGTGTCCGCTGCAACTGCATAGAAAAAAAATGATGCTCCACGAAGCAACGCAGGAGAGGGACGTTGCCTCCCCTTTGTGGCACCGGCGACGTCTGCTGAGGCCTCACCGGCTGCCCAGAACAAACGGCGGCACCCTAACCGGTGTTGCCAGTGCCGTGGAGGGAACGCAACGCCCTCCCCAGCACCCCAATGCCCTATGTGTTTTTCGAACGAATGGAACGTAGCTACTACGCTCTTAGGGACCTAGTGTTTCAATATATATATATATATTTGAAATTAATTATTAAAATGATATTTTAATATCTAATCTGATAGATATGTTTTAAAGGGTGATTTGATGATAAACATATATTAAGTTCACTGTTTTCTTATTTAAATATTTTTTTTTCAATATCCAAAAAGTGAAATGTTCGTACAACATAAAAAATTTGGTAGTATATTGATCAACTTTTTTATAAAAATAACTTGAAGTAAAATATGTTTTATATTAAACTAATGTTTATAAACACATTAGAAGGTCCATATTTCTTCATAACACTTTTTAACATGAATTTAAGATATCTGTTTTTACCTCTTACCCAAGTGGTCGGTGTTGGTGTATGGAAGTTGATCCATATTGCAATATCGCGGAAAATTTTTTCTTCATGTAAGGGCATATGGGTCATTTTGTACGAATGCGGGTTTGCCCTAATCTTTATGTTTTGAGGATGGCCGCTGCTGAGAGTGTCTGTGTGTGTGTTCTTCTAAGAGAGAGAATACAAGAGATCTGTGCGACCGTGGACGTAGGAGATTATTGCTCCGAACCACGTAAATCGTTGTCTTCTTCCTTGTTGCTTCTAACCCCTTCTTGAGAGTGCGAGAGGAGTGTTTATTGTGTTGTTCCTAACAACTGGTATCAGAGCCAGGTTCGTTCGAGGTAGGAACAATGGTGCTGGAAGAAAGAAAGGTCAGAATCGAGAAGTTCGATGGTAAAGACTTCAGATTCTGGAAGGTGCAGATCGATGACTACTTGTATCAGAAGAAACTGCATGAACCACTCATGGGAGCGAAACCTGCAACAATGGCTGATGCAGATTGGCAGTTGCTGGATAGACAAGCCCTTAGAGTCATCCGGTTGACGTTGGCCAGAAACGTCGCCTTCAACATTGTTAACGAGAAGACGACAGCAAGTCTGATGAAGACGCTAACAGATATGTACGAAAAACCCTATGCTTCGAATAAGGTATATCTGATGCGTCGATTATTTAATTTGAAAATGGCTGAAGGTGCCTCTGTTACGGATCACATAAATGAGTTCAATGTTATTACTTCTCAATTATGTTCTGTCGATATTAAGTTTGATGATGAGGTTCAAGCCTTAATTTTACTGTCATCTCTATCGGAGAATTGGAGTGCCACTGTGACCACCGTGAGTAGTTCATCGGGGTCAAGCAAATTGAAGTTCAGTGGTGTTCGAGATTTAATACTTAGTGAGGACATTCGCAGAAGAGAGGCAGGAGAGCCCTTCGGTTCTGCCCTAAATGTTCAAAATAGGGACAGAACTAATCAACGCTACCAAGAGCTTGGAAGGTCCAAACCTAAGGGAATGAGTCAATCCAAACCTCGAAGTGATGGCTGTTGGAACTGTGGTAAGCCAGGACACCGGAAAAGAGATTGCAGGTTGTTGAAGAAGAAGAACCCAAATCGTGAAGATGATTCAGCAAATGCAGCAACAGAAGATATAGCTGATGCACTTGCCTTGAGTGTACACAGCTCTATAGAGTCTTGGATTTTAGACTCTGGCGCATCTTTCCATTCAACGTATTCTAATGAAAGTATGCATAACTATGTTGCAGGAAAATTTGGTAGAGTATACCTTGCAGATGATGAACCTCTGGATATTGTAGGGAAAGGTGAGGTTCACATTAAAATGCAGAATGGGCATGTATGGAAGTTAAAAGATGTCAGACATGTCCCAAGGTTGAAGAGGAAACTCATCTCGGTCGGACAATTAGACGACGAAGGCTATGTTACTACCTTTGTTGGCGGATCTTAGAAGATAACCAAAGGTGCTATGGTTATACCACGAGGTCACAAACTTGGCACTTTGTACATGACTGCAGATGTGAAAGACACAGTGGCTGTGGCGAAATGTGAGAATAAATCATTGTTGTAGCATTACAGGCTTGGGCATATGAGTGAGAAGGGAATGAAGATCATGACAACAAATAACAAGTTGCATGACTTGAAATCTGTAGACATTGGGCTATGTGAAGACTGTGTTTTCGAAAAACAGAAAATGGTCACTTTCTCCAAAGTTGGACGGCCTCCAAAGAAGGAAAAGCTAGAGTTGGTGCATACTGATGTTTGGGGACCAGCTCCAGTTCGTTCTCTTGGAGGATCCCTATACTATGTCACATTCATTGATGATTGTACAAGGAAGGTATGGGTTTACTTTCTCAAACATAAATCTGACGTGTTTACTGTTTTCAAAAGGTGGAAAACAGAAGTAGAAAATCAGACCGGAAAGAAGATTAAATGTCTGCGGTCAGATAATGGAGGTGAGTATGACAGCAAAGAGTTTAAAAATTTTTGTGCAGATCATGGGATTCGAACACAAAGAACGGTCCCTAAAAAGCCACGACAGAATGAGGTTACTGAAAGAATGAACAGAACCCTTTGTGAAAGAGCAAGAAGCATGAGACTGCATTCAAGCTTACCAAAAATGTTTTGGGCGGATGCAATCAGTACAGCTGCATACTTGATAAATCGTGGGCCTTCTGTTCCTTTGGACTATGGAATACCTGAAGAAGCCTGGACCGGCAAGGAGGTAAATCTTGCACACTTAAGAGTCTTCGGTTGTGTTTCTTACATACATATAGACTCAGATAAAATGGATAAATTAGATCCTAAGTCCAGGAAATGTTATTTCATTGGTTATGGAAATGATGAGTTTGGGTATCGCTTTTGTGATGATAAAGCGAAGAAGATTATTAGACATAATGATGTAGTGTTTAATGAGATGGCTCTGTACAAAGACAAGGATAGTCTTATGTCTGAGAAGAATGAACATCATGACACAGGTGAAGACATTGTAGAACTTCAAGATGTCTCTGAAGATGATGTTGCAATTAAGAGTCAAGATGGAAACAGTCAGATGGAACAAGAAGCAAGCACATCCCAACCTCCATTAAGGAGACCAAGTAGAAGACCAAAACCAAATCGAAGGTATTCTCCTTACTTACATTACTTGTTGTTAACTGATGCTGGAGAACCCGAGTGTTTTGATGAAGCAATGCAGGTTACAGATTCGGTTAAGTGGGAGTTAGCTATGAAAGAGGAGTGTTTATTGTGTTGTTCCTAACAGTCGGGTAGCTACCAGTCACTCTTTTTGACCAATTCCAAAGAACCTGTCAATTCAAATAAACAAGGTCTCTTTTAATTTTTGTTTTTTTAGTATTTTGATAATTTTTTACTTTTAATGATTTTACATATTATTTATTCATTCTTCCGTAGATGGTATTTCAAATATTTTTCGCTCCTTCACTGAATCAATTAATCGGTTTGATTCACCGAATCAGTAGTAGCAGTGCAACTCAGTTCATGAAACGGAGGGATCCGCATGTCCAAAACAGCAATGGTCCATTTGAATATATGTCTTCCTTGATGAGGAATGTCAATATCATCCCATTTGTATATTCGACCGAACTATTGTGAGAAAAAAAAAAAGATATGGAAAAATATTTAATGTTTGATTAAAAAAAGGTTTTGGATTTTAAAAGTGACATATAGTTGGATTCAGATTCAGATATACATAACTTTTTAATCAGATTTAGATTCAGATTCAGATCACAATTCGTCTTGAATGACTGATGCCTTTTAGGAGCTATTTGATAATAGTAACACACTGTTAATGTGCTAATACATGTAATAATTTGTAACAAGGGTTTCATGAATATGCTTTACATTTTTAGGATCAAATTCACAAGACAGTAACAATGTGTTATTGTCGCCTAACAACCCCTTATATATTTGAGAATTGGTTGGATTTGATTTAAAATTTGGATTCGAATGTGAATTTAAAAATCTGATTTGAATAACAAAATCTGATTTCAGGTTTGGATTTGGATATGACTTTCTTCATTCCTACCTAAATCCAAATTCAAATCTGAATGCATGAACATCCAAAAAGCAGATGGGATTAAAAGTATATTGGATTCGAATCAAATCAAATTACATCTTTAGGAACATTGGCTCCTGTTCTTCTACGAGGATTCATGCAATCGGCCTTACAAAGCTGACTGAAACCACATGAACATGAACCAGCTAGCCAGGCAAACCCGCCCCCTTACCAAGATCCATTAAGCCCAAAACATTTCCAAACCTATCGGAGCCCCATATCTATTTGAAAATGGAAGGAAAAGGTAAACCGCACTGATTTCTCATTGATGGATCCAAATTTTTTATGGCATCTTTTTTTAGATCCATTTGATTTGTTTCACCTGGGAGACGGCAACTCCAGTGACAAATTAATGGTTTGGATTATTTGGTCAAACGACCCGAGGGCCAGTTTATTCGACCTAAAGGAAATGACGCGTGGCTTAAGCAGCGCATCATCAAATAATCTTGGATCCAAGTTTTTTTTTTTTTTGTTTCAAATTGTTATCTGAGTCTGGAGATTGAACTTGAATATTAGCATATTGAATTGTAAGATATGTATTAGATTGGGTTGCTATTTCTCTTGGAAGGTTTTCCGCATTTCTGTAGAATTATGTTTCATTTAATTATAAAGGTTTTGCTTATATCCTTTCGACAATTAGATTTGATAATATTGTAACTTTTTGGAGGATAATTTTTTTAGGTAATTATCTGTTGTTTTTTTTATTTGGTTAAGGAATTTTAGTGTAAATGAACAAGGATTCTATCGTTTTGTCTTTCAATATTTCTATGTAGTTTTAGGGAGTGAGTGAACCATGACTCCAGCTATCTAGAGTCACCCAACCACCTAATCAAGACCGTCTATATAAAACTGATGGATGGTTGAGAAAAAAAAAAAGTGCTAGCTAATGTTAAATAAAAAAAATCAAGACCGTCTATATAAAACTGATGGATGGTTGAGAGAAAAAAAAGTGCTAACTAATATTAAATAAAAAAAATGTCCATCACATTTTTGTTCTTGTTTTCCTTTTAACATATTAAAAGTGTGAACTAATTTGTCACATTTTTTTATGTATTATGAAAAGACATATAAACGAGTGACATAAGGACATACAATACGACACGCTAAATTCGTTTAAGTGATACTTGAATCTTTTGGTAGTTTTGCTTTCAATTATCGTTCGTTATTTTAATTAAAAAAAACGCCTCCAAGAATTTACTAGCTTCTAAGAAAATTATAAACATGTGTTAATCACAACGCATATGTCATTATTCAATTACGAAGCTTGTAAATGCTCCAATCATTTGAACCGGAGATTGGTCGCACGTTTGAATGCCTAATCAGGATATCCATAAAGGCATTACGTCTCAAACTTCGAAGATAATTTGTCTCATAATCAAATAAAAAATATTCCTTTCCTTCATGAAGACGTCCCCGACCTTTTGATTATGAGACAAATTATCTTCGAAGACGTCTCGACCTTTTGATTATGAGACAAATTATCTTCGAAGACGTCCCCGACCTTTTGATTATGAGACAAATTATCTTCGAAGACGTCCCCGACCTTTTGATTATGAGACAAATTATCTTCGAAGACGTCCCCGACCATCTAATTAGGGCCACCGGAAGAAGTGAATCAGGCCATGTGCTTAAACACACCACCAAATGCATTCAGTGTTCTTCTGTTAGAGGCCAAAGGATTTCCCTGTTCATTGTCCAACCAGAAAAATCTATAAATTATATATATATATTTCAAATTCAAATTAAATAAAGAGGAAAATTTATAAAGCATTTATAGGATAACGTGTATTTTCGTTTGTGAACCAGAAACAGAACTAAAGTGTTTCATTTTTTTGGAAAGCAAATATGATTATAGATTTTACCAAATTAATAATTTTTCATTTCCATATAGATTTACTTGATTCCGTTTTTTATTTTTGCTTTTATTGTCTTTGAGATGTTGAAGATAACATCAATGTAGTTTTAATGTTGAACAGATAAACTTTTTTTTAGTACATGTTCTTTGTTTGTGGGGGTATGTACAGATTGACTGGTTATATAGTTAGGGACTTCAAGCACAATCCATGATAGGGACCACGGAAAGTAAAAGGGCATTGTTCCTACTTCCTGGAGCGACTTGAATTTTATCGACCTTCCTTTTGTTTTTCTTGCATATGTACAAAGAACTTTCCAAATGTTTCCTTCTTAAGTATAATTAGTGCTTAAATCTGATTTTGGATTATTTTTCCATAAGGGTTTGCGTTGTGGTGGGTTGACAAATGCCAGTGCTATAGCTTGGAGCGATATTATTCATTAAGATTTGTGAAGCAAATTAAAAAAAGGATAGCATCCATTATTTTCATATATAGATGAGTGAAAATGATAAAATTTGGATTCACCAAACAAGGCAAGTTCTCATTACCATCAAAGAAAAAAGATTTATATTGATTTTTTTCCCCCAAATTTGTTTACTGAGAAATTAACATTTTTTGCTTAAAATATTTAGTATAAATTGCCAACTCCCTCACCTTAGAGACCGAAAGAGCCTAAATCTTCAATTGTTCTACCAGGCCTGAAACACCAGAAATGAGTGTCATATTTCAGATTGCATCTCTTCTTGTCTGTATCGTTGTCTTCTTCAATCATGGCTTCCGAGGTACTGAAGGACTCAAGAGAAAATATTATCCTAACGAGCATCCAATCGAAACCATCATGGTTGGTGTACATTTTTTATTTGTCTTTCATTATCTCTTAATCCTCTCTCCTTTTTTGTTGCCAATGTAGTTGCATATTCGCTCGACATAGATTGTATTGGCTTAACACTCAGGATTCACGCAATGCTATAGATATACAGATTACTTTATTTCCATTTGATCCTCTGTTTTTTTGTTATCAATGAGGTTGCATGTTCTGTTAATATAGATTGTACTGGCTTAGGGATCCCAATATCAGATTTGGATCAGATATCTGACTAAACCGTTCTCAACAAGTTGGATATGGAAAAAAAAAATATATCCGAATAAAAAATCAGATTCAGATCCTGATATACATAAATATCCATTTGGATCGGATTGGATTTAGCTTTGAATAAAAATCTTATATTTAATGCCCATACATTTTGAAGCTAGGTTAGATTCAGTATAGAATTAAGCTGATGTGAATTTGAAAATTAGATTGGATAGGTTCCAAATGTGAAATCAGATTTCGGCTTCAGATTTAACTTTTTTTCATTCATATTTGAAATTTAATTTGAATCCAAATATGTGAACATCCAAAATAAGAGTATATTGAATTCAAGTCTGATCCATTGACACCTCTGATTGGCTTAATGATCATGAGTAACACGAGGCCCAATTATGTTCCACCTTATTAATATAATATAAGTTATACCGATATCCACAAAACTTGTTTACTATGAGACTTTATGTTTAATAATGTTCAAAACTTTTTTCCCATTTGGCGAGTACCTAGGGTTATGATTGCGATGCATAATTAGCCGGTTCTGGTACGAATGACCCCCTTGGAAAAATTACTTGTTATTCTTTAGACTTAGAAAATTTTAAAATAGGATGATATGAGTTGATCATTCATGTCGGCAAAAACACCATGTCTTCGGGCACCACCTAAAATATTGATACAAAATCTCGCAATGAAAACATTGAAAAGTGCGTAAAAGGATCATGAAGTCACACATACCTAATTTGTACAAGAACCTTTATATATGCATTAAACAACGCCGGTTCGTAAAATGTAACCTTTTGATGCAAATCACACATTCTAAGTAATGCATCTTGTTTGAGAGCAAGACTTTTGTTGTTATATTTGGACCACAAGCTGTCCAATTTTGAAGCATACGCTCATGTCAGCACATGCATAAATTTCTCAGATCGACGTGCTCACTCCCTCATGTCAAAAGTACATGCATCGTTTCAACAGCCATTGAAAAATGTGGTCATATATCTAAGCTACCATTGCATATAAAAAGTGGGACATCGTCAAGAGTGGTGTAATAAAATTTTCCTATGAGAAAACACTATAGTTTTATCGAAATCCAAATGGGAAGAAAATATTTCTATACAGATGGACACATGCACACACACACACACACACATATGTTTTTAGCTTAAGAAGTGCTACGGCTCCATTCTTGCAATACCTTCTGTAGTTCTAATAGCATCTGCTGATCTTTTAGTTGGATAATGGAGACATCATTGACTGCGTGGATTTTTACGGTCAGCCTGCCATGCGAGACCCTCTCGTTAGAAGAAATATGCAAGTATGGTTTCCTTCCTTGTTTCATTTCAGTGATTAAAAAATTTTTGGTAGCTTTTTGAACCAAGTTTTTATTGACCTAATTTCTAAAGATTTCATTTTCCTCCTTCCTTTTTTTGCGTTACAAACATTCTCTCTTCTATTTCAGTTTTTGTCACCAAATCAAGACTTGTTCTTAAAGAAAGGAACCAAGTTCACGTTGTACCGCAATTCAACTACATGCATATTTTTTATATATGTAAACCTAAGCATATTTTAGCTTTACCTACACCTTTTCTAGAAACTCACTCTCTCTCTTGTACCCTATATATTGAATCATGTAAGCCAAGAGTGATTTATGAAAAGGACCCTTGGAAACATCTAAGGTCACAAATCATGTGTGAAGCAAAAATTACTGAAAGGATATGTATATATTTATCGGATGTAGCTTCAGTTGACAGAAAAAATCCTCCCGCAAGGAACAATATCAGCAAAAAATAAATCCCATGAACCGGCTAGTGACAAGTTGGGAAAGATTGACCCAAAAGGAAGGAGCTGCCCACCAGGAAGCGTTCCATTTCTCAAGGCTACCAAGGCAGGACCGCTTAATCTCAGTGCTCTTGAAGATTTTGCAAGATCACGTGCCAGGTTTCTTCTCAGATCCAGAACTATAGGGCCAACATGTTTTCGCAAGTCAGATGAAGGGGAACATGAGGTCTAATGCCTACCCTTTAAGTGCACCCTTTCCACCAAGCTTTTTCTTCTTCTTTGCAGTAACTCAACTTATAGTTTGAGCAGTTTAGCTGCACCTCTTTGCTCACCTTATATTTGTAGCAGGGGTGCAGCTTGAGCAATTTTTCTTTTCTAATGTATGGTTGATGTGCACATGGATCGCAGCATGCAATAGTTGAGGTGAAAAAGGGAAAATATTATGGAGCAGAGGGAACTCTTAATGTTTGGCAGCCTGTTGTTCAGCACTCTACTGAGATGAGCCTATCACAAGTGTGGCTTTCACGACGCTATGGTCTTCTTAAGAAACTTATGACACTAGAAGCTGGTTGGATGGTATGCAACATCCATAAAGAGACAAATTGCTGGAATGCTTTCATTTTTTTTTTTTCTTATCTTATATTGATTAGCTCCTTTATATTATTAATGGTGAAGGTGAATCCTGCTGTTTTTGGAGATTTCGAGACAAGGTTTTTTTACTTCACTACGGTAATTTTCTACCTATCCCACTACTGCTAGGAATATTGTTATAAAATAGAAAGAAGAGGGAGATGTCCCTCTTCTGAAGTTTATTGCTTAAGTAATCTCTTTCTCTCTCTTTGTGAATACAACCATGTGCTATGTACAAAGGTATTAGTGTTACCAATATATGTAAAATATAACCTTAAGTTCAGGACTGAAAATGTCTGTTTTGTTTCTTGTCTGCAGTATAGAAACCCATTTAAAGAGAAGCTTTTGATACAATGATTACATTGTTATAATCTATTTCTGTGAAATTTTACTAACTATAGGGTGCTAAAGAGGTCCAATAGTTGAAAATTTGTCATCTTTAAATGCAAGGTTGCATGTTATTACTTTATTGTTAATAATTTCAACTAAGGTGGGAATTGACATTACTACAAGACACTATCTTTCAAGAGTTGGTTGGAAGGTAAGTTGCACTTCATTAAGTAACAAGAGGGAACCATTATCGTGAAATATAGTCCACATAAAAGGGACCATTTTGCAGCCTCTAAAAAACCTTTGAGGTTAGTTAAAACAACGTCCAGTTAGTCATTGTTTAGAAAATGTTATATGAATGATGAGGTGGAGATTTAAGGTGAATGTCATCAACTAAAAGGGACCATTTAGCATGTGTCATCCACTTTTTGCAAACATTCATGGAGATGAACATCAACTACTTTTTAGAACTAGGATCTAGCGCATACCCTTATTATTCCATACCATATGCATGAAAGGAACACATTTATGGCTATGTTTGTCATGCTGGTGTAGTGACGGTGGCATAGTAACTCAACAAATATGTGCTCGTGGTAATTTTCATTAACATGATATAATAATCATTTGACCTCCTTCTAAATTGCTGCCTTACAAATTAGCTCTCACCACTATTGACTTCATCTCTAATTCATTTGATGCACTCCCATAAGGCTGGGTGAATGGAAAATTTTTACATTGTTTACATGTGTCTCATGTAAAATCATTGTTAAATATCTGTCTTTAATAGATTGTCACTGGTTCTATATGAAGCAAAAAATGGTCTTCTAAAAAGTTCTTATTCTTGTTTAGCAACTCTGGTAGCTAGCTGGCCATCTTGACTAGGCAATATGCCATAATTCTTAGGACATACAAGATGAGAATGTTAACAATTGTTGCATTTCTTTGATTCAACAGAATGATGATTACAAAACATCGCTTTATGGCAGCGACATCAAGATGCCTGACGACAACAATTTGCAATTTGTGGTACATAACAATGATATCCCTTTTGGTAATCAAATCACACCAACCTCAAGTTATGCAGGGGAACAACGCGAAATAGAAATCACTATGAAAAAGGTACACAAACGCTCCTCTCGGAGCCTATATTAAGAAAGAAATTTGTTCCTATTTGTGCATGGTTATGCAATGTTGGTGTTTATGTTCATTTGAATATCTATGGCCTGACGTAGGAATATACCTTAATTTTGCCCATCAAGTTTGTCAGTAAAGCCTTAAAAGTAATATTTTCTTTAAATGACATACTTTATGAATCAAGATAGATTCATGCATTTTAGATTAAAGTGTTTTTGGATTATCAAAATCACAACAAGAACAGGCTGTCATCGTCTAATCTGCTATTATCCTCACAATGGGTCCATAACTCTAAGCTTTATAAATGTAAGACTATGACATGGTTTTGATCATTTGGCTTTTTTGTTTCAGTAGTTCTGATAATTTGGCTTTTTTGTTTCAGTAAACTTTGTATGAAATTCAAAGTTTAAATCATCACAACTAGAAATCTAAGGATGCAAATTAAAAATGATCGAAACAAACAACAAATGCAAAAAGGATAACTTAGCCATAGATGAGAGTGAAACATTGTATATTGTTGATCTCTAATGCATTTGCATGGTGAACAGAACGATGATGGAAATTGGGAGCTTTTTTTCGACAACAACCTTATCGGTTATTGGCCAAGCAATAATTACCCTGATAAATTCCCCTCAGCTACTGGCGTTGAATGGGGAGGAGAGATCGTAAACGAATGGAGATCTAGAAGGCACACAACCACCCAAATGGGCAGTGGCTATTTTGCTCGAGAAGGGATAGGGAGGGCTGCCTACATCAGTAACATGCGCTTATTTGATGAAAATATGAATTTATATAATGCACCCAATGGGCTTAAGGTCACCATGACAAATTCCAAATGTTATGATGTCATGGATTGGCCATATCATAATCAATACGGCCGTTACATAACTATGGGTGGTCCAGGATATGATAAAAAAAAGTGTCCTTGATCGTCTAAAGTGGCTGATTATTTGCCCTTTCCATAGTTACAAAAATTCCTTTATATTTATCATATTGTTACATGTTTTGCTTAGTGATTATCATTGATTATATGAAACCTCTTCCTCTTACTCTTCCCCATGTTACAAAATTCATTTTGCTTTCAGCATTTAGTTTCCAAGTTGTTCATATGGGATTATGTCAAAAATAGTATTCTATAACACTTATATATATATATATATATATATATATATATATATATATATATATATATATATATATATATATATATATATATATATATATTTGTGAATTGCTAATGTAAACCCCATCCAAGGGAAGGTTATGGAGTTATAGATGGAAATCTTCTTCCAATTGATTGTAGAAAATTTCTACTAATGGTATCTGGCATTCCTAGCAATATTATTAAGAGCAACTTGACCTGTGACGGCTCCATTTCTCAAGAAACGACCCACACAATTCACACAAACCATAATGCACAATGCAGTGGAGGCGTATCATAGATGCAAGCAGTTTGCTCACATAATTGGCATCTAGCAGCACCTGTCTTCTGCGGCAGTATATCATTACCTGCATAGTTAGTGCATAGTTAGAGTGGTGCATCTATGCATTGTATAACAATCCATTACAGAGAATTGATATATATATATATATATATATATATATATATATATCAATTCGTAAACATCAAGTTCATATCCAAAAATGGGTTGTATATACATGAGAAAAACCCACAACCAAAATATTCAATCATGGCTTGCTAAATGAAGGACTTGAAAGAAATTACTATCCTGACGAGCCTCCAATCAAAATCATCATTGTTGGTATCAAATCTTCATATTTGTCATACTTTATATTCATGATCCTCTCACTTTTTGTTTATCAATATGCTTACATGTTTAATAGATATCAATTATATTGTCTCAGCACTCAAAAGTGTCACAAGATGATATTGGTCTTGACATTATCATTATTTCTTTACCATTTTATCAATTAGAAAAAAAAAATCTTGACAATATTCTAATGTAGTCGGCCACATATTGATTGACCATGGCTGATTCACCATATTATTTTAATACAAGTCCCATACATCCACAAAAGCTTGTTTTTTTTTTCTCTTTTGTCAACAATGGATCCCCTAAGAGCTAGTTTAGTGTATTGAGCTTTTATGTTCAACAATGTTAAAAAACTTACTGATTCATCATATTATTTTAATACAAGTCTCATATCCATATCCACAAATGCCCACCTTTTATTTTTTTTGTCTGCAATGAATCCCACAATAGAAAGTTTAGTATATTTCTTTTCAACGTTTCAATTCATCCTTACGTTTTATTTTTTTTTGGCTTACCTTGTGTTAAAAACTGAACTTGAATGCTTTGATGAGGCGGTTCAACACAGAGAATGGTGGGATGCTATGGATTCTACAGTCCATGCTCTGTAGGATAATAATGACGATTGATTATATTGCTCAACGGAATTAAACCAATTGGATGCAAATACGTCTACTAGATCAAACATGGGCCTAATGGGTCCATCCAACTATACAAAGCCAAGCTGGTCACCAAAGCTTATTCTCAATAGAAGGGACTTGATTATAATGAAACATTTGCATTTTTTGGCTAAAATAGTGAATGTTTGCATTTTTTCTTGAGGTTCCCTCTAACAAAGATTGGATTCTATGTCAAATGAATGTCAGCCATGCCTATTTGCATGATGGCTTAGACGAAGAAGTGTGCATGAAAATCCCTTCTAAGTATACCAAACAGGCGGAGAATCAAGTTTGCATGCATGAAAATCCCTTCTAAGTATACCAAGAGAATCAAGTTTGCAAGTTTCCTCAAGTCTCTCTATGGCCCGAAGCAGTCACCTAGACATTGGTTTCACAAACTAACAACTCTATGAAAGAATATAGGTTTGTTCAATCGAAGGCCGATCGTTCCATATTTACATACCAGCGTAGTTTCATATTTCTTGCCGTCCTGATGTATGTTGACGATTTGTTGATTGCAAGCAATTAAGAGGATGCCATCAAAAAGTTCAAGTCTTTCATCTCTCTTAAACTTCACATGAAGGATTTAGGTGCTCTAAAATACTTCCGCTCATCCGTTCTAGTGTCGGCATCTACATATCATAATAAAAATATGCCTTGGATATTAATAATTCAAGAAGCTGGAATTTTGGGAGCTAAATCGGCTTACTTTCTCATGGAGCTAAATTGATCAGTACGGGTTTACTCAACTAAACATTGTTGCACTAAAAAAATTGGTCATATAAGTATGGCGATTTGACACAAAGCTCATTGTTCCATCACATCTGTCGATGCAATGCCATTTATGAGGCGGGTTCTTTACCACGGTGCAGGACATTTTTGGTTGGTACGATTAATAGGAGGCGGCTTTTGAACATGGGTTTGAGAGGATGTCACATCCTCCAACATGTTTGAACAGGGGAATTTTTGCTAAGGGAAAAGATATTCTCTTCCACAATGTAATCAAACGTCCTCCATAAGAGGGACTAGTAGTCTCAATTATGTTGATATGGACGGCAAGGAAGGAAGCTATCAATGTAGCGCTTCTAGATACATTTATTTTAGAAACTGTTGCCTTTCTTTCTTTCTTATGCTAAAATCGACAAATTTCTTTCCGCTTCCTTTTTTTTCTTTTTTGCCAGCAAGAGATGCCTGGTCAACCAAGAAATCCCTAAGGACAGTTGGTACAGTGGGATCGAGTAGGAGTTGGCAGACGACTAGTCTATGCTTGGAACCCATGCGGACCAACTTTTTGTACTGTAAACAAGAGGCTACCGATGCACATCTTGAAGGCATCAATCAATTCAAAGTGAAGTTAAATTCAATTCACCTAATTTCCCAGCCAAGGGGATCATAAATCCTTTTCCTTTCAAAATTAAGTCTCTAAAAACATACTCATAAGAGTGTGATCATTTACTTAGATACCCATTTCACATTTTCTTATTCCCTATGAAGTGACACGGTAAAAAAATAATAATAATAAATAAAAACCTTCAAACCTCGTTGCATTTTTGCTATTCTATGAGTTAATTACCATATATATTCTATCAATAAAAATTACCTTCAGCATGGAAATATCAAAGGGGACTTACTACCTAACGCTAGCTAACCCTTAAAAAGATTACAAACATGTGGAGTCATGATCAACGTGTCCTTAATAATTCTCCATTGATTAAGCTTGCTAGCTTTACAGGTGAGTAGTGAAAAAGAAGATGATCATCACGTCACTTTCTTAGTTGACGCTTCAAAGGGATTTGAGCACGGCACTCGCACATGGTCGTAGAACAGCCTAACCATCCATGACATGTGACACCCAAAACGTGTTTAATACTCATTGACCAGGTTCTTACATTAAATTGAAAAGTTGGGCATCATGATAAGGGTGTGCTTGAATTGAGCGACATATGAGGTGACAAGGGTTTGAATGGTGATGTAAATGTATGTACAGAGCCGTTCCGGTCTTTTTCTAAGCAGTGGGTTGTTAACCTTCTACTTGTTAGGATGTGTAAATATAGTTGAATATGTTATTAGCCAAAGTTTCTACCTGATATATATATATATACATATATATATATATATATATATATATATATATATATATTCTAGAAGTCAAAGCCTTCCTCCTTCCTTGGGGTTCAGGGCTTGCTTCAGGACCTGGGTGGTTGTACCTCAACTCATGTTTAGCATTCAGGGGATTAGCACCGGCATGTTGTTTACATGTTAACTGGTTCGACCAGCTATACTACGCCTCTAAGAGGGGCTGACGATGTTGCAAATTTTGTTAAATTAATATTATGCCATTCATTTCATCGAGCCAGTAGTATACAGAAACAAAGAAAAAGAGTGACATCTCTTTAATTTATTTTTCTTTTCCTAATCATTTGTGGCGAACAGTTGAATTAAAAATATTATTGTGACGATCGAAGATTATAAACGAAAAATATTATTGTTCATTAATAGCTTATATATGCTGATATAAACATTTCTGTTATTGCCAAAATTTTATCAATAAATTTGCGAATCATTACACAGACAGTTTCTAGAGTATCCATATATTTCCATTATCTAAATTGAAATTCCTACAAATGTCTGTTAAATGTTGTAAATAAGTACTGCAGAGGGCCAACGACTCATCTCCTTAACCAAAATATCATGGACAATAATTGTACCATACACACTATGCTTGTTTATATATAAAATTTATACAGTTTAGATTGTATCAGTCTTCTTTCTAGTTTCTGATCATTCGTTTACACCTTTCAGTACTGTCCACGTGCTTTGAACGATTTAGGCGTTTTGTCTTGTTCTATTAATGCATCAGTTTAATAGTTAATCGTACTTTTTAAAATTCGATTTTTATTTTTTTTTACATACTGTTGCGTGTCTTTTGCATACACATAATTGATGCATAAATATTTTTTTATTATACTTATAATGACCCATCCAAGATGAACGCCGTATAATGGATTTCAAACAGTCTAGATCCAGCTGTAATTTGCATCTAAATGCATTACAAATTGGCAAATTCACTAATAACAAAGAAGTATTCTATGAGAGGTTGGCTCACGGACCAGTAGGTCGAGGGGGGGTTGACACTTCTACTATACTTCAATTTGCATATAAAATAACAAATACTTTATAATTATTCATGGCAGCAAAATTAAAAAAAAAATTTCCTAAAAGTTGGGTATTAAATACTTGTTCATTCTAAGTCCCAAAACAACTTTAAACCTAGAGCATGAGAGGAAGGGGCGCAACTTCGACCCTTCCTCAGGCAAAAAATAACTAAAAGAGAATCATTTAAATTTTTTGAACCCATCCCATTAAAAGAAAAAAGGGCCCGTAAAATTTTTTATTCCATCTCTCGTAAGAGTCAATGGGGTAGGTGCATGCAATATGTTCACCATTTAATGGGTTGTCTTGCAGTTGCAGTTGCAGAGGCGCCACATGTAAGCTGGGCATCCTTGACGTACATTTTCATTAATTTATGTGCATGCACTGTTTATGTATTAGTGTCCGTCTTCAACGTAAGTTTTTGTATATTTTGGCATCTTTCAAAGTAGTTTATATATTTGCTTTTTTTTTTTTCTAGCCCTTAAGTAGTGAGTTGCTAGGCATATTTGGTTGAGAGGCACCACCGGACTGTATATATGAATATGCAAAAGTTTGTGATCAACTGATATGTAAATATGAAAATCTTATTGGACTGTGTGGGCAAAAACGACATTTTTTTACAGTGAACTCTGAATTAAATAAATTAAGCTAGAAGTACTGATTTTTTCTTTTTATAAAATACAAAATTTTTGAAAAATTTTTAAGAAATATTTGTAGAATTTATGGATTTTCTGTTCAGAGCTTACTGTTTTTTTTCTTTTTATAAAATACAAAATATTTGAAAATTTTTTAAGAAATATTTGTAAAATTTATGGATTTTCTATTCAAAGCTTTTTATAGCATATTAATATGCATCGAACAGTCGTGATTAAACTAAACTCAAACTACCCAAACGATTTGACCCTGTTACTTTATTTATAACAAAATATTAAAACATCATTGTTGTGACAAAACAATTCGATGCCTTTAAAGTTAAAAAAAAAAAAAAGTTTTACTCTATATTGAGATAAGATCACCTTCTTGGCTTTTTAAAGATTCTCCCAAAAAGAACTCGTGGTTAAATAGCGGGATTTTAAAGGAAAAAAGTTCTTTATAAAGGCGTGCTTGGCATTAGAAAAATATATTCTTTATGACAAAGGTGTGCTATTTTTAAAAACATCTTAACGTTTATGCATTCTTTTTGCTAAAGCACATGACAGATTCTTTAAAAACGGGAAAAGCAAAAAAAAAAAAAGAAAGGCGATGAGGAAAAAGGTGCAAAATTAGATAGGCATTGAACATGTGAACCAGTTGCACGGTGTCACATGCTTTTGGCGTGACTTTTGCCTCATAGTTGTCAAAGGCAAGTGGTGCATGAATGAGTCTTGTGAATTGACCAAAATGTCCCCGTGATTGGGAACGCTTCCGGAGGCACAAGATCCCAAAGCTCCAAATTTCGCCTTCTTTTCTTTTAACGCCATAAATATGAGGAGGGCCCGTGGCTCAGATCTAAGATCCAAAACTACGGTGAAAACTGCAACGTTTGTAAATTCTTTTTTTCAAAGAAAGTTAAAACAAGAAAAAAGAAACAAAAATAATTTTAAATTTTTCATTAAAGCATCATATAATCGAAACATTAACCACGGTTTATAGTGTAGCGATAGTTTATGGTGTTTTTAACAATTGTTTTTAAATATTTAGTCTTTTTGCAGCTGGATCAATTACCATAACCAAACTTTTTGTTGCTAGGAACATAGCCAGGATTTTTTTAGGGGCGGGTCAAATGATTCAACGAACTGCAACGAAAGGGGTTGAGTTTTGTGGGTTGGATCCAGGTAGGGTTAAAATGAACCAAAATTCAAACAATACATGAACGCAACAAAAAATTTTCAATTTTTTCAATTCGTTGGAGTGGGCCATGGCCTAGGCGAGCCCCGTCTCCCTCTGCCCTTGTGCGTTGCCAAGGTTCTTATGAGTTGATAACAAGTTGGCTCGCTTACTTTTGTTACAATTATAAACTCATTTTTCTTTGGTCTATTTACTTTTTTACCTTACATCTCTAAAATGTAGAGCTTCATAATGAGGCGAGTCAGCTTGAGCTCGAGTCAGCTTGAGCTCGAGTTTAAGCATGCTTAACATAAATGAGTTAAACGAGTCGAACTCGAGCTTGTTCTATCAAACTTTCTTTCGAACTTGACTCGGCTTCTTATTAATGCAACATTCATTTAAACATTTTTGCTTCATTTTTCGCTTCAACTACGCGTTTCTATGATTCAATAACATAGAAAAAGTGTTAAACATGTCACGAGAGGTAACAGTGAATGACATCACGTTGAAGTACTTTGCAGCGCCTGTCTTATTTGAACTTTCTTTCTGATAAATTACGGCTCCGTGAGCCAAGGTTAAAAAGGTAATTTGAGAGTAAATCGATGACTTGTTGGGAAGGCACTCGTAAATGCCGTTCACGTGCTTGGCGCCACATTGACATGCTTGTCACGTGCGCTCACACAGCTTTAGGTGAACGGAGGGCAACGCAGGCCATCTCGTGACACGTGTCCCCCACCGCATGTTAACCACGTGCTTCGCGTGAGGCCGAACATCCAGTCCTACCTACCGTATTCAAATACGTATATACGGTGCTGAGCCTGATGGGATGGATCCGACCCACGGGTCTCTCGGATCGTGGACCACAGCAATCCGGTTTTTGCTGGATTCCCTTGAATCCGTTTGAGAATTGGGGAGATAAATACTTAGAAAAGCATTTATGTCAAAAATACTTTAAAAAATAAAAGCTAAAATTAATTTCAAAATTTTGCAAAAGTATTCAGAAAGAGACACGTATGTTTTTGAAACTACTTTATTGGCAAGGTATAAGATTTTCAAGCTAATAAAGGTTAAAAATCTGGTGCGCCTCTTCCTCCAAAAAAAAAATTAAAAAGTTCATATGCTTTTGAAAACCTTACTTATGAACCCTTTTTCAAAAATTTAAGAAATGATATCCACCATCTCTTTGTTTCTTTCTTTCTCTCTTTCTTGTGAATTGAATGTGGGCCTCTACCGGCACCGGTCATGAAGGTTTATGAAAACATAAATGTAAAGTTGAGAGTCAGTGCAGATTTTCTTCAACTTAATAGTATATATTCTAATTCTGCCTCTTTCAGTCGCATAGGCTTGAGTAATGATGAGCCAATGAACGGAAACTGGGTCAGTGTTTATAAGTAGGTGAAGGGAAAGAAATATACAACATGAAGTTGGAATCCGTATTGTAGCTTACCGTATGTATGAATAAATATATTGACCGTGGTTGTCAAAGGAAGTGAAAATTAAGCACTAAAAAGAAAAAATGAAACTCGGCCCACTTTGCTTCTCGGCTTTTCTCCCTTTTCGTTTTCGGTTTTTCCTCCTCGCCTTTTTCTTCACCAGCTGCCGCTCGCGGGCACAAGAGAGAGAGAGAGAGAGAGAGAGAGAGAAAGGGTTACCGTCTCAGACTCCCCGAGATCTGGCCTTTGCCTCCATTGTTTCACCTGAAGGCCGACCGTTGAGTCCCAGTAGCGATTTTGAAAATTTGGGTCTGTCGGTTTTTTTTCGGGTTCCTTTGGTGAATCTCTGGGTTTCTCCTCATCTGAGGTGAGTTCAGTTTCTGCAGCGACCATCTTCTTTTCCTTTCTGTTTCGGTCCTTTTGATGGTGGAATCTTGTCAGAAGAATGGATTCATGGTGGGTTTTGAGTTTTTGTCGGTGGTGGATGGGCAAGTGTTGTGTTTGAGGGTGTCGGGAAACAAGTGAGGGCAGGGTGAGGTAATTCTCCCAATTTTTTGGCCTGTGGGTCTCTGTTGCCTTTCTGTTTTTCTTGATTTGGTAAGAGAGAATTTTGCTTCGGAAATTTGAGCGAATTCTTCACAGGGTAGTGGTATATTTAGCCAAAAAAAGAGGAAAAGAGAAGTCTAAAATTGGTTCATATTTTATTTCCTTCTTTTTTTGCTTTGGTGAGAAGTGAGGGAGGAATCTGTTTATAACAGTTCGGTTTGGCTGTGCGTTGTCATCTGTTTGGGATCTTTCTTCTGTTTTTCTTTTCCTTTTCTAGGGTGTTTGGGGAGGAAGGAAGGGTGAAGGAGGTTTAAGTTTTTTAGTACATTAGTTCTGTATTCTTTCTGTGTTTTGAGTCTTCTTTCCGCTGTAAGAGGTAGACAATTGACTGTTGAGAGATGACAATGGATAAGTATTGGCATGGAGAAGCAAAAGCAATGGCTGTGGACGTTCTGGGTAGTCGTGCTTTCGAGTACTTAACAAGTAGCTATGCTTGTTCAGAAGGTTTAGAAATTGCCTCCGCTGATCCTTCACTGCAGAACAAGCTGTATGAGCTTGTGGAAGGACATACATGTCCCACTCTGAGTTGGAGTTATGCCATCTTTTGGCAGGTCTCTAGGACTAAGTCAGGGAGTTTGATGCTCGGTTGGGGGGACGGTTACTGTAAAGAGTCACGAGAAGAGCTTGATGGTAAGAGACTGCACTCTTCTCTTGAGGATGAAGTTACCAAACAGAAGAAGAGGAAAAGGGTTCTTCACCACCTTCACACTTTCTCCGGTGGATCTAATGAAGAAAATTATGCTCTAGGATTGGATAGAGTTTCTGATGCTGAAATGTTCTTCCTATCTTCGATGTACTTTTCCTTCCCTAGTGGCATTGGTGCTCCCGGCAAGGCTTTTGGAACCAGGAGGTATATCTGGATCTCTGATTTCACCAAGACATCAAAGGAGTTCTGTTACCGATCTCATCTTGCTAGTTCTGCGAGGTTCCAAACCTTGGTCTGCATCCCAACTGAGAATGGAGTCCTCGAATTGGGCTCCTTTGTTTCCATTCCTGAGAATCAAGGCGTCATACAGATGATTAAGTCTCTCTTTATTGATGGTCAAGACTGCCCCTGGTTCCGATCGAGCAGCACCTCAGCGTTCTCGTCTCCTCCGCCATCTTCAAGGGTGGTTGCTCCTATAGCTCTTCGGCGGGAGAACAGTACCAGTTCTGTATCTGTTGTGCAATCGAAGGAGAACCCAAAAATATTTGGTAGAGATCTAAATGTTGCACAATCTCAATCAAGTGAGAAGGTTATGGGAAAGATCGGGGATCAGCGCCTTTCCTTGATAAGCCCCTCCCATGATCCACTCAATCTTCATTCAAACGGTAGCGGGAAGATTGTGCCAGTACTGAACTGGGACCATATCCAGGACGGGAAACCTGCCATGGTCTTCAATTCTCAAGCTCAAGTTTTTAATCAGCCAAAGCTTTGCAATGGCATACCTGCTGTTAGTAAAGATTCCACTTCACACCTTGTCTGTGCTCATAGCAATGGCAGCAGAGAAGAAAACCTATTGAGTCGATTTCAGAGTCAAGACCAACATGGACAGCCGGATCTTACTGGAGTTGCCGTAACAGCTTCTAGTGCTCGGTCGGGCGTAATCGACTCCGAGCACTCTGATGTTGAGGCTTCGTGTAAGGATGATCGTCTGGCACAAATGGATGAAAGGAGGCCGCGGAAGAGAGGGAGGAAGCCGGCAAACGGAAGGGAAGAGCCTCTGAACCATGTCGAAGCTGAGAGACAGAGGCGGGAGAAGCTGAACCAGAGGTTCTACGCATTGAGAGCTGTGGTGCCAAACATCTCGAAGATGGATAAGGCCTCGCTGCTTGGGGATGCTGTCGCCTACATCATGGAACTTCAGAAGAAGCTCAGAGACATGGAAGGAGAGAGAGAAGAAACTAACGCGGCAGATCACGGGATGAGAACCTGCCTTCCTGAGGTCGATGTGCAGACGTTGCAAGACAAGGTAGTTATCCAGATGAGCTGCCCCTTGGACGCACATCCGATCGGAAAAGTGCTTCATGCTTTTAAGGAAGCTGAGATTTCAATGGTGGAGTCGAATATATCGACTAGTAGTGATACAGTCTTACATACTTTCACTGTCAGGCCTCATGGGCCCAAGCAGATTACAAAAGACAAGTTGATTGCTGTATTCTCTAATGAAGTAAAGAGTTTGTAGTTGTAATTCTGATTTATTAGGTCTTGGACCAACATCCTGTAATAATTTTTGTTATTCTAGTTATGGAAGAATCCTTTGGAGGAATGCCCTTCTTAGGTAACTATATGCCAGGATAAGTGGCATGAGTTGTATGGTTTGTGGCCTGTGGGTGTTCTGCCCATTTTTGGCTGTACTGTAGCTGATCCCCTGGAACTTCACCTCCATGTATTTAGTTGATCCATAACGGATCTTTTTTGCAACTATTCAGTTAACTAATCAATGTTTTAGTATTATTGACAAACTGTGCTGATATTATGGCATCGGAATGGAGTTTAATCTGTCAAGATTGCTTAGATCTTTTTGCTAATAATTACAATATCCAGATTCCCCCCATAGGTGGCCTCTTTTCCTCTCTCTCTCTCTCTCTCTCTCTCTCTCTCATATGCACGTGGAAACAGCGGGGACAATAACCTGGTCAATAAATATGAAGAGGACTAAATTTATCATCTTGATCATCTCAAAAGCTGAATAAGTTGGCAAGTGTTCCGCGCGATCATAATCGTGGGTGGCTTGAGTTATTATGCCATTTTGGGTCTGAATTTTTCTCAAGGATGGATTGGATTTCAGATTTTCCAGTATCCTGACCACTTTAACTGGAATTGGATGATGCTGTGGGAGCATTTGAACCGTCCTTGTTATTGGACTGGAGAATGCAGTTATCATCCCTGCTAGTGTGATTAAGCAAAAAATCGTCCACCTTGGTTGGCTCAGAAAAGGTGGCCTAGCAAAGAATGGTAATGTTTTCCCAACTGGAGGTTCAGTAACATTGATGACAGACTGAAATTACCTATAAGTATATTTGGGTAATTTGTCTCTGCATCTGATCTTGTTTCTTTTCTCTGGTTATGTAATTGTGATCGGACTTATTTTGCTCGCTCCATCTCGTGTTCGCATATTTTCTCAGTTGGCAAAGCTTTTCATGTCTACTGTCTCACTTTTTCCATCAAATCTTTAGGTAGAAATTTCTTAAGAAACATGATGTTCAGATCATGGTCGCCAAAGGGCGAGTTGAACATCAGGAGCAGTATAGGAACGAGAACCAGGAGGCAGCCGCTTCAAAATTTCAAATGATTCGGGGAGTAGGAAGTGATATTGGGGACCGCTGAGTAGTGGCATCTTAAACCATGTAAAATCCCAATAAGTTGACCTAACCATTAAACCATCTAAAGCATGTCGTCATCTTCTAACTGTATCCACTGCTCCTGCGGATTCCAAGGAATGGTGCCCTTACAACAGAAAAACATTGCTTTTTTCTGATCATGTAAAAGTTTGCGAGAATTGCATGGTTTAGATATCTTGAACTTCTAAGAAAAGGAAACTCTCTTGAATCTTCAATATCCAAAGCTTCTTTGATATGATGTTAATCATCCCTCCATTACTCATCTGATCCATATTGAAGTTCTCCAATTTTTTTAATCTTTAGATCATGAGAGCTTTAACTACCATTTCCTCTATGTAAAAGTTAGAGTAACTGTCTACTGCACGCATTAATGAGTCTCATTGTTAAAATTTAGCTGATAATGTGGTTTCTGTTTCTGTATCAGTTATCTACTTCCATTTCCCTTAGGAAAACAAAAACTTATCACCTGAATTCCCAGTATTTTTGTTAATGATATCTCTCAGCCAAGAAGAGCTCGCCCTAACGTATTGTAAGAGAGGGTTGTGAAGGGTGTTGAGCTGTTTGAATCTAAGTCCCGGACCTGCAACTCTGCCGCCTGACATTTCCTATGGTGTTGTCCTCATCAGATATGGTGGTCAGGAGACTCAGGACTCATTCAGAGCTCCGCCCAAAGGAGCGGGGCTATTAGATGGTTTGGACCTTGGAGGGTTCATCCTCATTATCTGAAGAAAAAGAACAGAAGGGCTTCACTGCTCAGAGTATGTCTAAGTTGGCATGATGTTGCAAGTCCATCTAACCCTAGCTTGCCCACCCAAGGAAAGGAAAAGATATTAGCAACGGTTCGTTGGTATACCTGTAACTGCCACGGCGAGGAAGTGAGAAGTAAAGCATCAAAAGTGAAACATTTGATGCTTTACACAAGCAAACATTTACAAGTCACAGGAAACGTGAAGCACTTGGGGAGCTATGGTAGTACTACGTTGTTATGGGAATGAGTATCAAGCACACAAGGATATAAGTAGTACAATGTGAATGAGTATCAAGCACACAAAAAATATGGTATAAATCTTGAGAAAGTATCTGCACGAGCAAAGGGCAATAATTTTGGGACTGAAGCATAAATAAGCACTAGAAAGAGTGTTGCAATCACAATAATGTTACGAGTTCTTTTTCTGAAAGCTCGTTATTAATCACGATTTTTTTTTTTTTGAGATTTCCTCTTTTTCAACAAGGAATGAATTAATTCTATGCATGACATGACAAGAATATGCTATTTTTCTCCTTAACCGTGTTATGTCGGATTTCTCCCCCTGCATTCCTGCTTCTGTAAATGCTACAACCTTCTTATTGGTCTGTGCAGGGCAGGAAATTTCTTGTTACCAGAAATCTTTACAGGAGCAGCTACCATTCTTGAAATGGTGAAACCGAATTCTATCACGGATGATGATCTCCCGCCTATAGATCTTAGATATGAGTTTCATCGAACTGTGGCAATCTTCACAAGATCGCAGATTCTTCACAATGAGAATTCTTTCATCCGGATTGGTCTTGATCAGCCCAAAAGCAATGGCCAATTTTTCACTGTGGTGGTGCAGCGATAAGACCTTTCCCTCATCTTCTATATCAAGCATGACTTCCGAGATTTTTGGGTGGTGACCTTCTAATCTCAACCTCTCTGCAATGTCATCCCATTTCGCGTATATTTTCCCTGCTTCTGGATGCTCAGAGTCACCAGCTAGAAACTCATGTATTGTACCATTCACCTCTATCATGCTTGTTCCTGGTGGTTTTTCGATCTTGCGGGCCTTCATGAGCTTCCGCACTCTTGCTTTCTCCTGCCATTTTTTCGCAGATGCATAAAGATTGCAGAGCAGAACATAATTTCCACTATCATCTGTTTCATGAGCCAGAAGTTTCTGCTTCACCAATCTTTCTCCTCTGGCTATATCACCATGGAGCCTACAGCCCCAGACAAGGGTGCGCCACAGGACTGCGTCTGCCTCCATGGGCATGGCTTCAATTAGCTTCTCAGCTTCTTCAAGCTGCCCAGCTCGTGCAAGGAGGTCGACTATGCATCCATAGTGCTGTATGGTCGGAATCACGCCGTAACTTGCCTCCATACTTTCAAAAAGTTTCATGCCTTCACTAACCCACCCTGCATTTCTGCAAGCTGCTAAGACTGCAGTAAGAGTCATCTCATCTGGCTGTATCTCAAGACTCTGCATCCTGGCAAAACATTCTAATGAACTTTCACATAGCCCATGGATGGCTAGCCCAGAAATCATGGCAGTCCATGAGAAAACATCAACCCGAGGCGACCCATCGAAAACCTCCGAAGCCAAGTCTATCCGTCCGCATTTAGCATACATATCAATCAACGCAGTGACTACCCTCGCGTTGGAGTCGAACCCCTTTCGTCGAATGAAGTCATGGAGTTTCCGGCCAACGCTCAGTGCACCTAAATCAGCACAAGCCCTCAGAGCAGCCAAAACTGTTGCCTCGTTCGGCACCAAGCCATCGGCTTCCATCTGCTTAAGCAATAGCAGAGCATCGAGGGAACGGTCATTGGCGACGTAGCCACTCATCATTGACGTCCAAGAAACCACATCTCTCTCGGGCATCTTGGCAAACACTTGGCGGGCGGCAGACAATTCGCTTCCCCTGCAGTACATATGTATCAGAGAATTCTGAACATAGCAATCACAGACCAAACCAGCCTTGCAGACGAGCCCATGGATCTGCTTCCCTTCAGCAGTAGCCCGCAGACTGCTGCAGGCTTTGAGAAGAAATGTGTAGGTGAAGTGATCAGGCTTCACTCCCAGTTCCCTCAAGGCGCAGAAGAGAAGGATGGATTTCTCCGGGGTGGTGCTTCCTGCATAGCCCCTGATAATGGCATTGCAGAGATAGGTGGTGGGGCTGTTCATGGAGGTGAAGATCAAGTTGGTACAGCGGATATCTCCACAGCTGGAGAGTGGAGTGAAACTTAGCAGCTTAGTGAGAGGGAGTGTGTTGCATTGGGTGCCGCCATTCTTGACGATGTGAGCGTGGATTTGGTGGGCATGGTTCATAGAGGTGATGACCTCCCCCTGTGGGGAGAGGATGGAGTTTGAAGCCGGTGCCATAATTTGCTTCAATTCATCAGCCACAGCAGCAGCACCTCATCATCTGTAGCGGGGAAGCACCACGGCCATGGAAATGCTTCAGTATTTTTCTCCTCAATTGTATGTACACCTACTGAGCGCGTCCGGCTACACCTTCCTCATCTGCTTTTTGGTGCTTGGTAGATTTTCTTCGTCCAGAGAACTTCCAATAATTTTTCTCCGAATTGTAATAATAATATAATTTGTTGTTTAGCTAGTGCTCAAGACTGAACAAGCTGCCGACTTGCAACTGATGCCGAGTGAGGCAGTATTAGATCATATGTAAACTACTGTATCAGTAGCTAGTGGTGAGAGTGTTCACATGGTATACATGTGAATGGTATGGAGGAGGCTCCAAGTCTACATGCTGCCTCTTTCTTTAAAAAACAAATTCTTTAATGAAAATGTTTGGCTCGGTTCAAGCCAATCTTCGGCTTGAGCTTAATCGAGCTGAATCGAGCCGAGTTGAGCTCGAGCCGAGTTCAAGTTCCTTTCAAAACAAACGAGCCGAACTTGAGCCGGCTCAACTCGGCTTGAACTCGCTCATGAACAGCCCTACCTTCGTATCTCATTTTTAAATTCACAACCAAATCTCAATTTTAAACCAAATCTAGTCAATTTTCAAAATGTAAGAGTGTTCAATATAGGATATTTGTTTAAAACTAAAACAAATCTGAATCCAAATCTAAACATTGATCACATATATCTAAATCTGAATCAGAATCTTGGATGTTATTTCTTATATCTTAATCCGATCTAATTTCTTAATTAGATATTAAATTTTTTTCATATTCAATTTTTTTTAGAACAGTTCAGTCAAATTCAAATTAGATACATTGTCATTCCTAGATATATTGAATTTACTCAATCGACCAGGTTGTAAAACCCTTATCAATTCCCATAGGAATGGCTTGAGCTTCATTGAGCTCAACTCAATCCTGTCAAGGTCGGGCGGGTACAGAAAAGCACGCTGGGTCTGAATCCGGTCCATAAGAGCCCTAGTTGGAAATCCGCAAATGAAATGTCATTACTTCCGCCTCTATAATATTCATAATATGACATGAATGACATACGATTAACTAAGCTCCAATAGTCAACAAAAAATAGAATTTCTTGGTCGGGCATTATATCACGTGCATGCTATGGAAAAGGTCTCGCGCTTAGTATAATGCTATCATATGAGTAAAATCAAGTTTGTCACTTTATGATGGAGATGTGTGTGCGTGTGTGTTTCCTTATAACATGATTGCAACATTAAAGTTATAATAATTCCGCTTTATTTATCTCTATGTACTGTTTAAATGAGTCATTCATCTTTGTTCACTACCTAATTATGCGAATGGGTGTTTCCTGTGACATTTCGCGTCATTAAGTAGAAGCATCAAATTACTTGATCTTTACCCTTACTGATCACCAGCTAGAGTGCCACAATCTTTTACTCCTTGTAACTCGAATATCTTGGCTTCAAGCTGAAAACCTTAATCCAAAGGCTGAAGTTTGTGGGTAGATGATAGTACACCTCCAAACTAAATATATCGACTGCCAACAATGACTAAATCTGCGTCGGAATTGTGGACAAAGTTTTGGATATCAATATCCAAGTTCTCAAGTGAGCGAACTGTGCTTGAAATTGTGGTATCAATGCAAACGTCAAGTGTATGATGTATGAGAGATATCCCGAAGAGGCTGAACTCTCTCCATTTTCTTCTTTTTTTCAGGATCTATTTTTTTTTTTTAGGGTCTAGGACTGCTTCGAGATCAGAAGTGAAGAGCGATATACCCATCAATTAAAGTATCACACATACACCATTTATAGTCCAAATAAATTGCACCTATCCGAATTAACAATTTCACTTTCATCAACCAGCCAGTCCTATCAGCTACATTACTTCTCTCGAAACAACATGAAAAAAAAATATTCTAAATGAAAAAACTGCAAGGTTCTACCGCCACATTTGTTGAGACAACCATCAATACTGTGCATCATTGAGGATCTAAACTCTTCCCAAATTTGGGAAAATGTAAACCCATGGCATGAATACGCCATTATTATGGTTGCAAATGATTGGTACCATGCTCTAAATAGATTGGAAGTTCTTGATCAGGTAAGATGTGGAGGTGATAGCAGGTATGACAAGTTAAACCAGCATGGCGAGGCGACTCCACTTCAACTGCAATTTCTCCGCTGTTAGAAGAAAGAGCCCAGAAGCCAAATCTGGCTCACAGCCCAACTCCCGGCTCGTAGTGTGGATCTGGAGATGAATAACACTAGCTAAACGCGGGAATTTGCTTTCTTTATTTATTATGTGCTTTTGCAAACGTCAAAGTAACGAATCCCAGTTTGGCATCTAAGGCTTCAGATTGGGCTCGATTAAGAACGTTTAAATGGAATTATTTGGACAGTTCAGGCGGGTCCTCCATGTGTTGGCAAAGGAGTCGCATCGTACACTGCAGACAGACGGTGCAGTTTGAGGAGAGATTTTCGACGCTTTCCCTCATTCCTTTTCCCTCGTCCCCTCTCTGTTCTGCATCTTAGCGCGCGGGCGCGCGCGAGAGAGAGAGAGAGAGTTTCATAAAGTTTCTGGGTGCCAAGAAGCGTCTCTCCGATTCCTTATCATGAGTAACCCCACAAATTCTTCACAGTTTCACCAAAATCAGGTAATTTCACCACAACCCATCTCCATTTATGTCCTGATTAAGAATAGTATCTGCTTAATCTGGGATTTCTTGATGTGTATAACCTCTCTTGGTGACTGCACCCATCTCCAACTCTTATTTTCTGCTACTGAGGTTGTAGTCTTGTAGAGGAGCCTGGATTTTGCTCTCTTAGCAATGCTTGTGTTTGCTATTTTATTTGGAAACCACATTATATCTTCTCTAGGTTTGCAGAGGAGCCTGGAGTTCTGCTCATCTTTGGTGTGCTTGTTTTTATTGAGAAAAATATCTCGATTCTCTATTTTCCTTGACCTACACTCTGTTTCATCATGGGACTCTTCGTTTCCGCTTGAGGCCAATTATGTTCACTTGCAGTTCTTGGAGCAACTGCTTTACGTAGTGTAGAATTGAAGAAAGACCGTCCTTTTCTATTCTTAGCATTTGCATTTTGATTGGACATTGTTTCTTGTTCCATTATGATCCAACATAATTAGATATGTGTGTTCCAGTTTATGGTTCTTGAGGCCCACAATGTCTAAACTTACAAGTTCTTCAGACTACTACTTAAAACTAGTCTGATATAGTTGAGGTATTTACTACAGAGGCACGCAACAACTTTGGCGGTATGTACGCCTGTTTGCATTTCTGCGTTCATTTTTTCAGATATTTCACAGACTTTTCTGTTTGTTTTGTTTCTAACCTCTCAGGTCTCTCCTTCACATTCAAGGGCACTAATTGTTCCAGAAATGCCCGTTCCTGTACTCGATGGGGGAAATCCAAATACAGCTACTAATGGGGCCATACAAAATGAAAGGGAATTACTTTACAACGTGGAGATAGTCTTAGGCCGGATTAGGGTATCTTTCAGCTGACCACATGATCATTTTTTTCATCAATAGTTCCTTTTTCTACCTGCTGTTGGATCTCTTATTTGTGCCTAGGATGTACTGTACAGTCTAGTTCACGTTAATGTGCCCATTTTGTCCAGATGAAGTTTTGTTGTGTCTGGAACGCTGCAGGTTCACCTAAGCTTTGAAAGCTTTGCTAACTTGCAGATACTTGAAGACGATATACAGAAGTTTGACTTAAAAATCAAGCACCACGAGGCAAACCTGGAGTTTTTGAAGTGCCAATCAAACAGCTTAGACAAGTCAATAAAGGATCTGGAAGGTTTATGGGATTGAATAGTGTTGATTTAGTGCTCTGTTAATCTGTTTGTTCATATATTTTTTCTTCGATCAATTTGTGACACTTGCTGCAGCATATATTGACCAGTGTAAATTTGTAGTTAGAAAATATATATGTACTTTATTTGCTTGGATTTCTTGTTTGGAACCTTTTGTATACTCCTATATTGAAATAATTTTGTCAAATAATGGGGAGTACCAATTTTGGAACAGAAAAATGAAAACCACAGCTATCCGATGTCAATTTTTAGGTTATGCTGCTTATTAGCGAAGATCACGACTTTGAACTTGGAGAAGGTTTTACCTCCCAATGACATTGTTTGAGAACCACACAAAGTTGACTGCATGGCACTTTCTCTCCCTCCATATTTGATCCTCTCAACAAGATAAAAAGATTCATTCCCAAAGGAATTGTTTTTCCTTAAATGGAAAAGGATGGCGAGATCATTTCTAAGATTAACTTATCTTGCTGTTTCAAAATGTCTATGTTGAAGATGGAAGCCTGATCTTAGACTGTCATGAGATGAAGGGATTATAACATTGAATTGGAACTAAACAGGACCTATTTTATTGATGCTTTGTTATTCCCTTCAACCATGATTACTGTGTAACTTCTAAAGTTACTATTTCTTAGGTGGACTTGTCGCACATCGTTCATCAAGAAAAGCTGAAACGAACAGTCAGAATCATGAAAATGTGCAGAGTGAAAAGGATACTATTGATCAGATATTGAAAGAGGATAAAAAAGCTTCTAGTGTGTTATGCAGGGAGAAGAGCTTGCAAGCAGCTGGCTGCACCCTGTCTAAAGATATTCTTGGTATAGTTGCTATGCTTGGGAAGGCACCAGATGATAACCTCAGCAGGTCTTTCTATGTGCAAGTTCATAAGTTCTCTGTTCTTGCAAGTGTCTGTTACACATTGGGCCTTGTACAGTAGCTATCATGACACTATCTTTTCCAGGCTTTTCTCGGAATATCTGGGATCAGAAAATATGCTTGCAATTGTTTGCAAGACATATGAGGGTATTAAAGCTCTTGAAAGTTATGACACTGAAGCCAAGATCAATATCGTGTCTGGAATTCATGGAGTAGGAACTATTACAGGAAAGCCTGTCAGTGGGAGATTTCTTGCAATTTGTCTCGAAGATTTAAGGCAAGAACAGATACACTGTTTTTCTTTTCTCTCTTTTTTCCCGAAGAATCTCGTATGATGATGCCTCCCGTTAAGGTTAATGTTTCCGTTGATGTGTCATTCTTCTTACAGCGAATGGCTTGTACGGTTGTACCTTTGGTTATGACTAAATAAATCTGTAGCTTTCCCTGTCTGTTCATGTTAATGCAGGCCTTATGTGGGAAAACTAGTCGCTGGGGATCCACAAAAAAGGCTTGATTTGCTGAAGCCCAGACTTCCAGATGGCACACATCCACTTGGCTTTATCGACTTTGCAGTGAATATGGTCCATGTAAATCCTGCTTATTTGACCTGTGTTACATCCTCGGGATATGGCCTGAGGGAAACATTGTTTTATGAGCTTTTCTCACAGTTGCAAGTGTATTGGACCAGAAAAGAAATGGAACTTGCTCTCCCTTGCATAAGTGATGGTGCCCTATCATTGGATGGCGGAATTATTAGAACTCGTGGTATGATTTCACTTGGTCAGAGGTGAGAGTCAGATAAGTCAACCAATATTTCTGATGATAGCATGTTTTACCAGATTTCCTTCTTGTAAAATGTCACATCTAATAAAGGCAGGGCTCCTAGCCCATAGAGCTGTGTTTCTTTCTAGTGCATATATTTTATATTACCATACATGATGTGACTCCTGTTCAACTTTTTATGCTTATCCTATGCTAGATATCGGAACATCTTATTCAGCTCTGCCTTCTCTTCTATTATTAGTTGTGGTCACAACGTATGGTATTCAGACTTTCAGTACACTGTAATTTGCATTTATATTAGCCATAGTTGCTATACTTGTAGTGGTGGAGTACAATTGTTTTGACTTCCTTAGTTAAAAGTCACTCATTTGTTTTTCTGTTCATTTACCTTTATCTTTTGTCAGAGAAGAAGTTGAAGTTAGGTTTTCTGTAAGTTTGCCTGCTTCATCAATGTCTCTTGACATGGTTGAATCTGAGGAACGTTTGAGGCTGATGATATGGAACAAAGAAAGGATTGATGAAGACATCAGAAGAGAGAAGAGTGTTTTGGATAAAGTTAGAAGTATGTATACTTTGAAAAGAGAAGAATTTATGAAATTCCTAGATCAGAGCGCTCCACTAATGAGCAAGGTAAAATAATGCAGCGTGAACTTCATTCTAATGCCCGAGTATACTCTTTGTTGTTCTACAGAGTTGAGTCCTTTCTTGTAAAATGTGTATTTTGCACTGTACATATAAAACCATCACGAGGACTGCTAAAAATTTTTGTGCTCCAAAAGCATCTTTTGTTTTATATTTATTTCATCTAGTTTTCTGGTATTTTTATGTCTTTGTTCTCCATTAATAGCTGTTGTTTTTGCACTCTGCCCTCCACACCCTCAATTTTCTTGCTTTTTATTGTGAAGCTTATGTTCTCTTTATTAAGACCAGTCCTTGTTTCAGATTCACCACATGGTCACAGTAACTAAGAGAAATCAAAATTCATTTTCGAGTAAAGAATAAATTTGTGTTGTTTTTTATACTGTTTGTTCGTTTTCTGTGTTCAGCTCATTTTTTATAGTCATTCCTTCTATGTCAAAGAATGTCTACACACTTATTTTCTTGTTTGTATTTTTAGCATCAGGATCTTCTGGGGCAAAGAGAGAAATGCTAGGAGAACGGAGGTTGAGATGAGTCCTTGCACATTCAACTAAATGTTCTCCATTATAGACAATGCTCTACCATCTATTGCTTCGGTTTAATAAATGCTCAGACATGTAAGAACATGTCCTACAGGTTGCACTTCTCTATGAAAAGCAGGGCCTTCACTAGTGATATCACTGACCATCCAGTTCGTATTCCAACCGGAAATGTTATGCCTAAAATCTTTTTGGCGGTTCTGTTTCTGTGGAGCCAGTTGATACTCCTGCAATTTTTTGAAGCATTACTGCTGAATGATGACTACCGACTAACCGATATTCTGTGGGTGAATCCCATACAGTACAGTAACTCCGGTGTTCTCTTTTTTGGTGCATTTGGTGGTGTATCTCTGTCACAAACCAGTCTGTTTTAAAGAACCTGAATGCTTGATTTGATTTGATCCGAGTAAGATTCTGCTGGAACATACTGAAGCTCTTGCCAGGAATGGTTTTTGACTCCATGATTGCCAGCATTTTATTGGAGGTTAACTGTTTTGACAGAAGGATAGGGGAATAAGCCTGTATTGATCGTATCGAGTTGGCATTATGGTCATGAAATACTTTTTGGACTCTAAATTGTTAGCAGTTATTGGCTTAAACGATCATACTGAGTTTCATTGAAATTTGATAAGCTGTCTGCAGATCTGACATGGTTGGCTTGCCATTTTATCAGAAAGGAAGCCCAGATTACGCCGTGCAGAGGATCTACCACGACACGGCTCTCAAGTTGGGTTGTGGTGGCAGAAAAAAAAAAGTGTGTATATTAGTTAACTACCACAATCCCTTTTGAAAACAATCCACATTTTTTGCAATCGATTTTTCTTTGGCAGATGGTGACTATGAACTATATTTTCTGATTCGGGGCTTACCATCTGTTTTGAGAATGACTTGATTGAACGAGGATGATTGTTTAGGATCCTTTGAAAATCCGATCAAAAAAATCTATGGGTCGTACGGTGGTCAGCAACTCGCAGGCCCTGCCTTAACTTCTGTTCCTTAGTTGGCCTCACTGCTCCCTCTCGTTGAAAAGTTTTCGTTCTTCTGAAATGGTTTCTCGTCTTCTAAACGACTTTGGAAGAGGAAGTTGACTTAAAAAACAATGCCAAACGTGAAAGCAAGAAGGGAAGATACTGAATGTACTAGACAGCCCTGTGCGGCCTTGCGCTTTCAACTGGAATGCAAAAGGTTTTCGGCTTTCATCTCCAAAGACCGCGGCTCTCCATCCCTGGGTTGTGATGTCATGTCAGAATGGCAGCTTACATTCCTTCGGTCGATAGATCTTTTATAGGAATGAGGTTCTTTTTGTTATTTTCATGCAACTGCTTTTCTATATTGATATCCACCGAATAAATATAAAGAGCATTGAAATATAGGCCACCGAAGTCACTTTTGTGAGATAAAAAAGTATTCCGGGAGAGAGAGTGGGGTCCACTATCTGCACAGATTCAACAGGTTCCACCGAGATTTGAACTCGGGTTACTGGATTCAGAGTCCAATGTCCTAACCACTAGACCATGGAACCATTTGATATAATATTGTTGCTTCTTAGTTAAAAAATGCATTTAGCTTACTAGCTTCTTGCACCACGGAGTTAAGCTAGGTATACTGCCCTATATGGCCAAGGGGTTTGGCTTAATAAGTTTGACCGAAGGTCTTCAATCAGTGCATATAATAATTCGTCGGATTTCAAACATAAATTCAGAATTTTTGCTAGACGAACAACTCTTTAGTTTAGGTTTAAGTAGAGACCCAATTGGAACTGTTTCGGGCCCACGTTAACAACTATGTTGTTCCATTTTCTAAGCCCATTCATAACATCTCGCTTTACCCGGTCAAGTAGCGCAGCTTACAATTAAGATAAACCTATACCAGCTAATCCATCATTGTCCTGTATATGTCCAGACCGTTGATTTCTTAGCACCCAATTGATCACATTTATAAGCTGTGTTCCTTCTTGGGAATAACTTCGTTTGCAACTCCAATCGAATCAGCATCATCTTAGTTTAAAGGCCCTGTGCACTACTATTTTCAATGACAATGAAAACTGCGTTCTTTAGATAAAAAAAATACTTCAGAATCCACAAGAAACGGTGCATCCCAAACCACTTAGGTCATGGACAAAAACCACACATCTTAAAATTGATTACCCAAATTATTTTTTTCACAAATCTATAATCTTAGGAGTGATTTGATAAGAAATATATATTGTTAATTATATTTTAAAGTCTAAATGTCTTTACGAAAAGCGAATGTCAACGGTTGCAATTTTAACAGTAGAAAATGAACAGTTTCTTAAAGATAACTTGCCTCAACGAATGCTTTATATTAAATTAGTGTCTATATCCACATGAAATTTGCGTGATCTTGACTGCCACCGACTTAAAGTGATCCAGGATATACCCGTTTCAAATGAGTTTATAAACACATTAGCATGTTCAATGTGTCTTAAGGTCAAAATCATTTCATAGGAAGCCGTGCAAGCGTAAAGCAATTCACATCAGATCGAGAAGATCCCGAACCTGCTCATTTCCGCGAGTCTCAATTTAGGTGTTTGAACACACAGTGCACAATACCTTCAATTTAAGCATATCAAATGTATTATTAAACTTGAACCCTCAGGTCATTGAACCAATCTCATACTAACTCCTTATAGAATTTGGAATTTGCATTTACTTATTTGCAAAAAAGAAACACTTCAACAAATTATCTTACCACATGGCATGTATGCTAGAATATAGTAAACTATTTCTTCATGAGTTTATATGAGCTTTACAAAGCAAAGCTACTGCCGTGCACATTCTGCTTGCCAAACTCATTTCCACGAATGTAAGACAGCACTAGAGAAGACACTATAGTATTCCGAACCAAGGGAAGTTTGGCATGTTTCCCTGCCTACTACATATTTTCTCCATAACAGAAAGTAAATGCTAACTAAAGAACATCAGAGAAGAAGGTGGGACTAGGAGATCATCCAAATAAATGAATTTTATGTACAACCAAAAATCTAACAGCATCAAGTTGCAGGATACCAATATTGAACTTATCCACTAATTGGACAATGGCAATTTGCATTCCATGTAACAATACATATGACAGCTGAACAACTTGTGATCTGTACAAAAAGCTGTTAGATTGCCCACCCCACCCCCGCACCCCCCAAAACCAAAAAGAAAAAAAAAAAGACTGAATAAAGGAGGAACATGGACAGGAGAGCCTATGAGCCAACATGAGGTTGGCAATGATATAGTGGAAAACTTTTCCCATTCTTCATTTTGATTGCTCGACTTAGCAGCAAAGAGACCTCATAAGAGAACGCTATCTATAGAATAAAGTTCATTGATTCAACCAAAAATTAAGTGATCGACCATTGGGTCGGTCAGCATCACGGAGCTATGGTGATGAACCATAAACCATTGCCCATTGTGAAATTCATAGATATTGGTGACATTAAATGGACCAGAATCAACATCTACATATGCTTTCATGGTGACCCAGGCCATGTCAGGTAGCACACGCACACGCACGTCCCTGATATGAAAGGCTACTCCTTGATGCCAATTGAAAGCTAGTGCCCAACTCTCTATAACAGCATCATACCTGAAAGGGCCAAAAGATCACAACTTCATTAATAGTCCCAAAACACAAACTAAATATCCTCCTATAGTTGTCTCAGTAAAATAAGGGTGGTTTGATCATTGTCAGCAGAGATCTGACAACAAGAGATGCATAAACTTATTTAGAATGATATAGTTCAGTTAGCAAGTCGAGACACTCAAATGCGTACAGCATAACAACAAAGAAACACCAAAAGCATCTTCAGCTTTTGATAATGACTCAGAGCCTTGTAATACAGGTTAGATGACTATCTAGACTTGCATTTGGCCAAATACCACAAGATGTCTTCGTCCTAGTGTTTTAGTGCAGACATGACAATCACAGGCTATCAGCTTTTTTTTACTTTGTACCCAAACTGTGCTCATCAGATAAACCCTTTTCCTCTGAGTTCTTTTCATTTAAATAAGTCTCCCAAAAGTTTCTCAACCTGATAGGCATTTCAAAAACTCATTATTTATTCCAACAACTTACATTATTTGTTTCATCCATAGGATGAGCTAAACCAAGGCAAAATGAGTCTAACAAAGACTTTTCATTTGAAAAGCACGTGCGAACAAGGAGGTTTGAACTAAAGACTTGTCTACAAGGACCAAAGAAAGGCACCATGTACACCAAAAGGAGGGCCTAGGCGGGCCTAGGAGAGCCCAGCCAAACAAGGCGACCATTTTTTTTTATAGTTTTGTTAATATGTCAGTTATTTTAATTAACTATTACTAATATTTGAAATGTGGAGAGTAGTAATATAACAAGCATAATCAACTTAAACCATCAAAATTTAATTGTTGACTTCATTGAATATGCAAAATCAATAGAAGAAATTTAACATTACTCATTAAATGTAATCTGATACAAGAAACAAAAAGGAAAAAAAAAACCTAAATCTACTCTCTAGAAGAAGGAATGTAAATCCACAAGAAGGATTTAATCCATATGTGCTTAAAGAAAGACATAGTATAATAAAAAAGACTAACAGTACATAATAGTATACATATAAGTACACAACAGTAAGTCAGTGACAATACATATAAGTACATAACCATACTAACGTATACATATAACACACAATACTAGATATTATATAACAGGCTAACAATATATACATATATAGGTTGATGCAATACTATATAACAGGTATAACAGACTCTGCAATACAGCATATACATATAACACATATTACAATACATATAATACAAATTGTATTACAATACAATTTAACATAATAATATATACATATAAGTTTAAAACAGATATAACAAACTAACCATACATATTACTATATGATATAAGTACGTTACATAACCATAATAACGTATGCATATAACAGACATGAGGTATTCCGACACTATATAACAGACTAAGTGACTATCAATATATACATATAACAGCATGATCAACATATCAACACATAAAAATACGTATATCAATACAAAATAAACTACATAACAACTTATACTCAATTAACAAATTTTAATTGAAAGGGATGGTGACTTTTTACTTCTCCATGGATTAGGCGTGTTGGCACCTAGGCCAACCTAGGCGAGCCTAGGCACCAACACATATCCCATTGCCTAAGTGGTGGACTTAGGCGACGGGTGTGGACTCATGCTTAGTCTATGCCTAGGCAAGGCCTTAACAACATAGAGCAAAACCTTGTACATGTGCTCTTTAAATGTACCTACTTGTTCTGCAACGGCCAACCTTGGCTGTCTCCAGGTCAACTCATAAGATAAGTGAGTTGCCTTTCCACCTAAGCATGACTCATTTGTCAAGCTTGATTAGCTCAACTCATTGTATAGCCCTAGCTGGGATCAGATATGATGAAAAGAGACCGTCTCAACGTAAAGAAACAAAGAAGGTATTGCTAACCCTTCGACACTCTCTATTGCAACTAAAAAGGAACACAATGGCATGAACAACAGAAAGTATTTTATGCCAATGTTATCACTACCGTATCGTATCGTGTATCGGTCGGGCCAACCTATACGCCGTATCGTAACGTATCGTAAATGTATCGTAACGTATCGTAAAATTAATATTTTTAATTTCTAAAAAATGTTAAAAATTTATAAAAAAATAGAAAAAATCAGAAAAAAACTAAAAAAAACCGAAAAAACTAGTAAAAATCAGAAAAATTCAAGAAAAATGTATTTAAAGGAACATTCATCATTCATGTATATGAAGTATGAACTATGAAGTATGCATATGAACAAGACATTCGAAAATAAGAAATCAAACATTCAAAAAATCAAAATAACATACTGAGCAACCTAAGAGGCTAAGAGTATTCAATTACATCACAATTCATAAGTTCAGAAGTCAAAACTCAAAACATATTGACATAGTTTTCCCACTGTCCCTAGACTCCCCACAACGAGAAAGAAAGCTTCTTCACTGGCAAAACTTGATGCAAATGGAGAATATCTCTCCCTCCCACGTCTCTTGTAGCGTTTACAAACAAGAAAAGAGAGAGAGAGGAGCGTCTGTTCTAAAACAAGGCGTAAAAAAGGAGCCGTCGGGCCCCTTTTTAATTTTTCCCCCGTATCGTGCGATACGGGGGTGTATCGCACGTATCGTGCGATACGGCTACCGTATCGCATGTATCGTGCGATACGCGTGGAAAAATATCAGGACAACATATATTATATTTAATATATTATATATAGTAATTAGTAATATGACATACTAACATAAAACATAAAAAATTGATAGAATCATAGAAGCAGAAAATGAAAATTTCAAATTAAAACTTCAAAAGAACAACACTAACCACAGCTGGTCGGCTGCATAATGCATATATAAAAAAGCTTATATTATATATTATAAGTTTATGACATGACAATATATCATTATATCAGTTGCAAAGTATATATGCACGGCTGCATATGTATACGGCTGACAATATATATTTGTTAGTTGAACTTTGAAATTTTTATAGTAGATTCAAGAACAACTGAACAAGTATCTAAATAAAATGCTAAAATGTATACAACAATAATACCAAAAAATGGGACACATTTAGATTGGACGCTGGTTGACTGCACCCGCCTCGAGTTTGACGTGAGTTGGGTGCGTGCCAGAAATGGACAAATATAGTCTGGTGCGGCTGACCGCATCCGACTCACGTGAGTGCAACAGTAAAATAGAAGAGTCCGTGTGACTTAGAAACACACATACCATCAAGTTCAAAGAGTTTTTAATTCTGGTGCACCGTAAAGATGGTTCAAAATTTTACTACATATCATCACAAGAAGCTAAGAACCGGATGCTTTATCAAAGGCTTTCTGTTCACTGGTTTTTCCAGAAAACCATAAAGTATGTGAAGAAAATAGTCTCAGATACAGCCATCACAGGTTCATGTACTCAAATGTGCCAGTTGATGCCTCACTATTGACCATTCTGGGCACTAGATAACACCTGAGCGACTGCCTAAGCCTCTAGACCGATAACATGAATAAAAAAAAATGTCTGTTTCGTGCATATACATATATATATATATATAGATGTTTGTGCTTGTGACATTTTCAGCTACTTTTACTTTCTTATTTTTCTCTTCTATATTTTTAATACATTTTTTCCTTCTTCCCTCTACAATTTTTCTACTCAAAACCTCAGTTCTCTTTATATTTATGTAAAAAAAATTATCATCTAGCTATATTATTGTTTTACTCTCACATGTTACTTTCTATTCTTGAGATTTTTCCTCATAAGATATGTGAAACAGTGAGTGAGTGACTTGGTTGGTTGCTCAACTAAGCTCTAAATGAAGGTATCCACCTCATGCATGGGCTGCCAAAGATTTTCCTCTTTCTACAAGTTTATCACCCTCTATAATTGTGCATATGCTTATTAGCCCATTTATATATTAATGCACAAGAGGTTTGACACCGAAAAGTATGTTAGTCATCCACAAACGTGTGTCCCTCAAGGTGATCAAATCAAGCATTGTAGCATAACAAGTATCCATTCCTAGATTCACTGGCCCAACCTTTTCAGAAGATCATTCAATAGAACGACTATTCAATAAACTGTAGTTGCAAAGCTAACTTAAGAATATGAGAGGTCGTCAATCCTCCTCACTGATAGAGTGCGAGCTAGTTCAATTGCATGAACAATGCCCACGGTATTCAAAATAACGATTAATATCATCCATCAGAAAGAGGGGGTGGGTGTGGAATAAATGAAATAAGACATTTCTTATTTCACTGCAAGATTTCACCAAGGGCCAGGGGGCTGGAATAAGTAAAATAAGAGATCTCTCATTTTACCACAAGAGTCACCACCATCACAGGTTTTCTCTCTTTGGGTGTTATTATAATGATTATACATAAATATGATGTACAAAACACAAATTAAAAGAGAAAGGATGCTATTTTATGGTTTATTCATGAAAATATTTGCTGAAGTAGAAGTAGAGAATTAGCTTCAGGTGTCAAAGTAGAGCTCTATTAGAAGCATACCCTGCAAAAAGCTCTCCAGAACCATGAATGCACTTCACATAATCAGCACGAAGCCAAAGACGGCCCATAGCTTCAAGTGATCTCTCCCTGATAATGTTGTAAAATCCTGCATTTACATTTACAACAGCTTTTGTAGCTGCATAATATGATTTCCATCCATTTGGTGGAGTAATATTGTCTTGCTCAACAGTAAAATCCTGGTAAAACAGAACCCTGTTGTCAATCTTATGCACCCTTTTCCCCAAAAAAAAAAGGTGGACGACTCATGATCCTTGTAGCAATAACAGACAGAATGAAGAAACTCCTAATGGATTTGAATAAAATGATTGAATTCGTACAAACCGGGAAGATATATGGGCAGACAAAAATGAAATATAAAAGTTATAACAAGACAATTTACCGGGAGAAAACAAACATTGACAAGAATTCTAAGACAGACGCATACATAAAACCTGTTACAATCAACAAGGGCCGCTGAAGCAAGTGCCATCGGTTAAATAGCTAATCAGGGTGGTCACAAATGATGGCCTACCTATGTTGTCAAAGGCTCGCTAGGCTTATCTAAGCTCCCAGATTTCCCAGGTTAGCTGGTTTTAGGCAACCTGCCATTTAAACGTCCTAAAACATCACTTATGACACCTATACTCTGGTACGTGCTCAATAGCTTAGGCTTTTCCTGCAGACACCAAAAGTTTTGTTTGTTTTTTTCTTTTTTATTCTTCCTCCTATGTCACACAGGTGCAGGGGTTGGTGTGATGCAGGCCTAGATGTGGGCATTTTCCCAAAAAAAAAAAAATGAAGCAAGTGCATTGTATAGTTATCCACGAACAATAAAAACTAACAACTAACAAACTAGAATTTTATCAAAATTCAAAAATAAAAACAAATTGTTATTTGCCATAGGCTCATAGCCACGACTCGGACATGGCAACCCCTTTGAAGAGTTTGTATTACTTAGCTTATTCTTTTTCTTTTGAGAGAGTTCTTCTGTTTTGTTCACTTTTTCACCTTTTTGCTGTCACATGTGACTTGGTATTGAAAGTATACGTGACTGTACATGCACACATATAGTTACACAATTTGTATAGAGTCCTTTATAAGGGGGTGGGCCCACTTAATGTGCCTAGTCCTTCGTAGACTCTAGGCTCGTCCAACTGCCTAGTTCTATTTATTTGAATTATTTTAAAGTACTTTAACAATCTTTATGTGATTGTATGTAACTGTGCATGTGTTTATAATTTATATATGTGAACATATATAGTACATTCAGTGTTGCATTTTGTTAGTTTCTATATCTGTCTTTCTTTTGTACTACTTAAAGTACCGAATCCAGCCTAGGCATGCCCAGACTCGAGCACTCATCACCTAGGCTCAGCAGAATGCATTTAACAGCATAGTGGAAAATAAAATGTTGGTTTTTTGGGTGGACGTGCAAGAGATTAGCAGTGAGTACTTATGCATCATTAATTTTGATCAACTTGAGAATAAACATATCCATGCCTACTGGCAGTCATAGTCCATTCATCAACCTAAGGGAAATAATAGATAAAGAAATTACCACCTGAAGAAGAGGTGATCCCGTGATAGATTTCCCACTGATTTTAGGCTTATAACCTAATAGTCCCAGGTTGACGAGGTCACATGGCCAAGAGATGCTTGTAGAGAAACTGCGGTTACACTAAAATGGCTTCTAAGTTTTAACGTTCTGCAGATAGTGAGACATGAACTCACGGAGCCAAGTTGCAGCATTTAGGTATAGTCACATTTACAGTCTAAAGATAATGCTAGTAGGACGGTAAGCAATTTCACTTGTTCATAATTTTGTTGATTGACAACTTCCAAATTATTCATGTATTGTCTTCATACTTTTCTCAACTTTTTCTAGTCTCAAAGAAAATGAAGTCTAAAGGCCCAAGACAATTATCTTTAGCAAACAAATGCACGCTAGCATATTCGAATTAGACACAATCAGCAGTACAAAGACATTTTCATAGGACTCATTCTGTCCCATCAAGAAGGAAGCAAGAGGTGCACAAACATAATTTCTATCAGAATGTACCGTATCAATGAAGTCTAGATGGAGTCCATGACTTTTGCAACTGGATATAAACTAGAGGCTAAACTAAGGCACTTCGTTTCTCCCTCGATATTACACGTCATATTGCAAAGACAAAGGCTACAATAAACTAAGCAATTGGAGAATGCTCGAAATTTCCAAAGCAATCGGAAGCCAAGGGCAGCAAATCCGAAGTCAAAGATGGAGGCATTACCTTATGATAAAGGGCTTTCCATGCATTATCGTCATTAGCAGCCTTGCGCATCGACGAGTTCGTCATCGACAACCGGCACAAGCTCGGGTAATCCAAATAACTGAGCGCATGAGTTGTGATTTCCGGCACCAACTGCTCCATCATCGACGTCCCCGGCTGCTCCCTTTCCTTAGCAGCCTCACGTACAGCAGGCACGTCTCCATTAGCCGTCCCATTCGCATACCCACAAGAGCAGCTGCAACCGCAAGCCTTCTTCTTATCATCCGGTGCCGTTTTCTGCTGCTCCAGCTTCTCCATGTTCGTCATGCTGCACAGACCCGATCGGGCAACCCAAAATGCAGAGCAGCAACACAGGACTGTCACCACGGCCGCGCACAACGGCCAGCACGACAACTCGCTGGGAGGGGAGCAATCCTCCTCGTGGGCGCCCGACGATGATGATGGAGCGATTAGGGCTAGAAGAAAGAGCGGGGGAATGGGGAAGAGGCGGCACTCCATTTACTCATCATCCAGGAAGATGGCAGTGGCAGACGATCGATAATACGGAGAAACGGAACACAAGTGGCGCAAGCAAATTACCAAAATAAAAATCCGCGGCCTCCTACCCGTCGGAAGGAGCCCGCAGTGGAAATTCTCGGAATAAGAAGGAAAGATAAAGACAGATATCCCGAAATTTCCGGATATTGGATTTTCCCCACTTCCGTCCCTTTTTAGGGTTAGGGTTTCCCGGTCCGACGGATTCTCGCCGATCTCTTTACTTACGATTCTGCAGCAAACCCTCTTTCTGTCTCCTCCTCTCTATGAAGCTAAAAGGAAAGAACCTTTGAAGCATCATAACGGATCCCTCGCTCTTCCTCGCACGTGCGGTTCAGTGGTTTTTTTTTTTTTTTTGACGAAGCGACACGAGGAACCGGTTTGACCGAATCGTATCGGAGCGTGGACCCAAATTTTTAGATCCCACAACACGAATTATGTGAACAATCTGGGTCATTTTTCCCGGTCAGTAAAAATAATTCATAAATTGTCGCTTCAAAAAAATTTTAAGGCAAGATGTTTGTGAGATGCCAAAACTGTTTTCTTAAATGCATGTTTCAAGTGACTATATATATATATATATATATTGTAAGGCCCTATAATTTCAAACAAAGATAAGATATATGCATGTAAATGACTATATATATATATATATATATATATATATTCATTTACGTGCAATCTTTGAACCAGTCAAACTAATTAGTAAGTCCGTCATAATAATAATAAAGGAAATAGTTGAGGAGAATGTTAAGACTACTAGAAATATTTAATTGTAACATTAAATGAGAGTAAGAGACACCAAAGGGTCACTCTTTTTTTTTAGGGTAACACTGCAGATTCGGATGGGAGTCTTGGGGACATTAAAAATAACTTATTTACCTTGATTAGGTGCCATTTTAGCTCCTACTTACTGCAACCTTAGTGGGGAAATTTCCAGTAGTATTAAAAAGAAAAAAAAAAAAGAGAGATACCTTCTATTTTCTTGTTGTATCCTTGGTTGAAGACAAAGTTGCTGGTAACTGAATTGCCTACCGTGTTAGTAACAAAATAATAGAGAAAAGAAGATAGAAGAGCTGCTTATTTAGATTCAACATTATTTCTATTCAGGGTAAGTGTTGTACTCAGTTGAGTTTGCAACGGTATCTATATATATATATATATATATATATAGTATCTGGTTATGCGCAAAAGTCATGTTATAATCGGGAATGACATAAATATGTGTGTATTGCAAGGAAGTAGGAGTTTATCAGTTCTAGTCAACCAGTGCTACTTTTATTCATAAGTTACTCATATATCTAGACAGATGCAGCTTCAAATGAATATTTTATATGTATATATATATATAAGGATATAAAAAAAGTTTGAGGTGGCCGCAGAACTGCATTTAAAATTGAAATGGAAGCTGCTAGAGAGTGGATTGGGCTCGGTGGTACCAAGTGGGTGGAGTAGTTATATAAAGCACGCACCCAAGGACCTGGTCAGCGGCTGCACTAAGATTCTTAACCGCCAGAGATGGGTTCCCTACCACACCAATAAGGTCAAGTTTTGCTGTAGTGCACGCGTTAGATTGCTTTAAACTAATAAAAAATTAAGATGAATTGTACATGAAATTTACACCGTTATCTAAGACATAAATTTGAATTCTCCGAGTTCGTCCCACTCTTATTAAAATCAAATTCAATTGGCTCGTTTATTCAATATTATCTTTTCTTTTTAGTTTTCAAAGTTAATACCAAAGAAAGAACTCAAATCCAATGGGGAGTTGGTAAACGAGTCAAGCTCGAGATCAACTCGAGCTAAAGCCAATGAATATATGAGTCGTGTCGAGCTAACAGAGCTTGAGGTCGACTCGACTCGTGTGCATCCCTAAATATTGATGGTGACTACATTTATGTCCACCATGGTCGGGTAATAAGAATTTGGGAGGATGGAGCTCACCACCCCAATGTTGCTGTCATCAATGGAAAGAAGAAAGAACCTATTGTGCGGACCTTTTAAGGCCCAACATCAATAAGTAGGTGCTATCGTGTCAGGTGGATTAGATATGTTAGCATTCCCGGCTTCCTTCTCCTTTCAAAAGGCTTTTTCAAAAGAGAATTCCGTACCTCTTGGTCGTGTTGAATAGGATGAACCGGCTTCCCTTAGATATCTTTGCTTTGAAACAAAACAATTAGAATTAGGCTCAGTCAAAAGAATGTGAAATGACTATAATATGCGTCAGACTTTTTGAAAGCCTTTGTTTCTCTGGGTTTTGGCTAGGGTGCAAATGCAACAAAACAAGATATTTTGTGCGTCGTTTTGATTGTCAGCAAACCTAGTCCATGCAGGAATCAAGATAATCTTATATATATATATATATATATATATATATATATATATATATATATATATATATATATATATATATATATATATATATATATATATGTTCACATTTCCACAGTGATTATGCATTATAAAATAGGGAAGTCAACATATTGGATAGGAATTAGACGAAACCTTTGTCACATCTTATTTACTGGATGTTCATATACTTGGAATCAAATGGAAAGAAAGTTTAATCATATACTTCAACCCAAATTTGAAATTTACATCCAAATCAAATTCAAATCCACTTTTGAATTCATGATATCCAAATCCGAATCCACATCACGATATGAAGGACTGACTTTCAAAAGGTCTCGGTATCAGATCTGAATTCAATCTCATTTCTTAAACCTGAATCTGATCCAATTTCTCAATTGGATCTTCATTTTTTTTAGCTTTATCATGGCTTAATTTATCCACCTTAGTTTATCTTAGTGTTATAGATAGTTCTTGTATTTACTTTAGGTTGTCAGGTTTTACTTTTAATTGTTCACCTTAGTTAGGTTGTTGGGTTGTTTAATTTAAAGCTATCTTGGGTTAGGAACACTAGGAATATTGACAAAGAAGCTGCCATTTCTAAACATACTAACTACTTAATGCTTTCAATTTCACCTAGTAAGATTGTGGAGATTATAGCTTGTATCATGATAAGGGAAATGTGTTGATGCAGTATGAGAGAAATCTTTTTGTAAACCTATTACTAAAATCTAGGAGATAGAGATATTGAGGCATGTCTTAAAAATGCCAATGGATCATACTCGCATTGGATTTTTTATCTAACTGGTTCAAATAAAAAATTTAACATCCAATTAAGAAATGAGATAGTTCGGTTGAATAATTAGACTCGGTTGGGAACTTAGAAGTTGAATTTGGATATAACATAAACTATTCTCCATTTTCATTCAACCCTCTGCCCCCCCTTCCTCTCTGTTTTTTGTTTTTGATTTGCCACTTATTTTTGCTGTCAAAATTTGTAAAAGTAGTGACAGTTTGTCTCATAATTTGGGTTTTAATGCATTTTCCATTTTGTTGGCCCTCTCTTCTGGGAACACCGTCCTAAACATAGGAAGGCATGTTCCCGCATTTTATTAAGGAGGCATTCTGATAATGTTAAAAGTTAAAAAAATTCAAGTTCCACTTTTACCCTTATAGAGGAGGGGTCTTTCATTTAACTAATAGAGGTATTTGAGTTATTTCTAGTCATAACACACCTTAGATGTCGTTTGATGACCACAGGACACGCAGAACAGGACACACGTGTCCTGTCTAAGCAAAATTTTCATCAAACACCGTCCATAAGACAGGTTGGACACGATGGACAACTGGACAACACTATAAATAGTTTTTTTGTCCCATCCTGTTCCGACCTAACCCTCGGAACGGACAGAACTCTTCCCTCACGAGCCCCCGACCCCAACCCCGAGCCCTCGACGCCATCTCCGTCTCCTCCCCCGTCTTCTCTCCTTCTCCTCCGTCTCCTCCCCCGTCTTCTCTTCTTCTCCTCCGTCTCTGCCAGAGAGAGGCTACATCCTGCCCTGCTGCCGACCGGCCGGTATTCTTCCCTCACGAGCACCCTACCCCGAGCCCTTGACGCCACCTCCATCTTCGGCCCCGTCTTCTCTCCTTCTCCTCTGTCTCCGCCAGACAGAGGCTACATCCTGCCCTACTGCCGACGGGTATTCCAGCCTTCTATTCATCTCCAACGTCTCGGTGACCATCTGCATTCCAGGTACTAGTCTATTCCTATCTCTCTCTCTCTCTCTCCTCTCTCTATTGTTCGATTGTATTGTCAATGGTAGTTGAAGCCCCTTTTGCATTGTCTGATATGGAGATTTGTTGCAAATGGCAACGATTGGGTTACTAGATTTGGGCTTTTTACTTTTTTTGTCTCTTTCGCCTCTTGAAAGGGGGAAAAACTCAGCCTCAGTCCTCTTCCCTTCCTTACAAGCTTCTTTTCAACACGTCTGCACAACACAAATAAAGCAGAGGGGGTAATTTTTATTGAGAACGTTTTCCTTTCCCTATTCTTTCACCTTTGTATTTTTTTCTCTTCAAGAACCTGTTTTATAGGGCGTATCGTGGTCGAGAACCACACGTGTTATTGCTTTTTCTGTATTGTCATACTATTTTCCTGATTATTGAAGTTGAACAGAAAATTCCAGTGGGATTTATGTTTTGACCCTATTTTTCTGTCTGTGCCTGGTTCCTTTTCTCTATCCATCTTTCTTAACTTGGGTCCTTTTAATTTCCTCCAATGTGTGATAGTAATTAAGTGAAGGAATTTCTTGTTCTCAATCCTGTGGAGTGTGGACCTCTTCCGTTTGGCTTATGTGCAAGTTCCAAGTTTACTCTGTTTGGCTTATGTGTCATGATAGTGTGAACCTTTTCAACAACCTGTTTTAACTCTCTGACTGGGGTGTCTTTGTGCTGGAGCTTGTGCATATTGATTTTGATATGGATGAAATAATGATAATTACAAGCCATCATTATCATGGCTGTTGCTGTTTTCAGTGGCAGAGTGTTTCATGCAGCAGGGAATAAGCTTGCAATCCATGGAGCTGAATGAATCACCTGACATGACATGAAAATGTATTGCTGCCTGGGGGGAGTTAGTTCTTAAGTCAGATTCAGGGAGCCAACAAACTTGGTTTATGTTGAAGAACTTCGTCACTGTGTGAACTTTTGTACTCTCCTAGGTATCCTTGGTCTTGTTCATACTATGTTGGATTATGTTGAAGAATCATGTCAGCATGTGAATGTAGTCTTGTCTGGCATTCTCAACTATCATTGTTGAACTCGCTGCAAAATGTCATCTTGAAATATAAAAAGCTTTCACTGTGTGAACTTTGATTTATGTGTGAACTTTGTTCTTGTCCTAGCTGTCCTGTGTTCATCTTGTTCCAAGTATATCTTTATTGATCAATGAGGAAAAGGAAAAGAGGGAGATCATCAAACCTATTTTGATAGTCCTGTTCTGCAGACATTGTCTTTCAGAGATGCTATGTTCAGAGTTACACTTACATTTTGTCTTTTGTCACAGTCTCCTTGTTTTCGATATTCATGGAGACATATTACTTTGTGGATTGTACAAAATCTGTCTTTGAAGAAAGGAAGGTGCAATCGGTGCAAATTTATTGCTTTTCCTATCAAATTCAGAAAAAAGAAAATGAGAAGGTTGTGGTTAAGTTGCTGCTTCTTTTTGCCTCCTTGATGTTTATTCAATAAAAGCAAAAAGGAAGAGTAAACACATAGAAAGAAATTTCATTTTGAGGCAAACATCATTACCTTCTGTGTTTGCCACTGCATTGCACGTGGTGCCCTGAATGACCCACCACTTTGCCCTACTCGAGCAGAGGAGACCAGGCGTGTGATCTCTTCAACATTCTTTTCTTCAAAGGGATGGATGCCTCTTGGGCGTGCCATGTGGCTCAACCCCCTTGATTGTCATGTGATGGGGAGTCGATTCCTTGTTTATCTTGGTTCACACAAAATCATTCCCGGATTTGCACATTCTTACATCTTTGTTATTTTCCCTTAACTTTTATTGGGCAAGCTTTTTTTGTTGTTCTGATTATGCAAAAGATGCCTCTGCTGCCAGTAAGTTATTGCCATCCATTTCTCGTTGTTGTCCAGCAGCAAAACTGCAGAACCTTGAGGAGTTTTAGTTTATGTATTTCAAGTCATCGTTAGTGCGTGGAGTCTGGTCCACTCATGGCATCATCCCGGATGGTTGGCCTTCTATTGGTGGGAAGGATGTTTGCCTGCAAATCCTCTCATGTTGGAAGAAGGGGAGGAAGTGGCAGTCTATGGTTTCAAGCAAAAAAGACTGCATTTTCATCGCTTAAGCTGTCTTGGTTTTGAGACAGCGAGAAGCTCAAGAGGAGAATTTGTTGTTGGAGTAGATTTAGTGTGAGCAGCTGTTTCATAGGGTTGCCTGTATTAAAATTGTCTCTATTGGGCACGTTCGAGGTGGATGCAGGAATGTCAATGTATTGTATTCAACATTATATATGTTTTTTTTTAATAACACTTATCAAATATGAACTGCATTATATATGCTTTTTTTAACAGCAAACTTTCAGAGTATGTATGTACATATTAACGATATTAATGATTATTATTCGTTAGAATATTCATTTAAGAAGGAATTTGAATTTGATTATTTGTTAAATTTGGAACACATCCCATTTCTTAGGATTACGATTTTTTTTTTTACATCCAAACAGAATTTGTTTAAGCAGTTTGATTGGTTAATTAGATATCTAATCCGAATCTGGATCCATTGGCATATCCCAATTTACATTAGATTGACATAAATAAAACAACAAAGTATCCAGTATTGCGACAAAGTTCGAATTTATCTTTTATAATTGTAATTAGATTAGTTTAATATGCGAACAAACGTTAGACAAGACGGACAAAACAGACAGAACAGACATATGCAAAACAAACGCCGGACAAGAATAACATGGTGTTATGTTCTTAAAACCATCAAACGTTGGACAAAAAACATCATTGTCCATGAGGACAGGACAGTAGTGTAACGGACAGGACGTCCTGTCTGTCCTGTCCCAATGGACAGCAATCAAACGACCTCTTAAGGCACACCAGTCTATGAGTGTGGCACCCCAGGTTCGAGTGTAGGTTCGAGTGTATAACTATACTGACATTCTCTTGGGCTGAGACCCCTAATCTGTCAAATCTCAACCCTTGCATTAGCCGTTTTTGTTTTAGCTTAAAAAATGTCAAAAACCAAAACAACTAACAACTTAACAACCCATTGTATAAGTTCTCAAAAATCTCTTACAATTTTTAATACGGAACTAAACTTTTTGAGGTGTTAAAACTTTTCTCTCTCAAAAAAACACTTTCCATGTTATATCCTAAATATCGGAAGGCATGTTCCCACGTTTTATTAAGAAGGCATTTTGATAATTTTATAAGTTGAATTTTTTTAAGTTCCACCTTTACCCTCACAGAGGTCATTTAACTAATAAAGGTATTTAGGTTATTTTTAGTGCATAACACATATCCCTTATTAAGAGCCATAACATATAACCTTTTCTCTCTCTCTCTCTCTCTCTCTCTCTCTCCACCAGTTTGTTCATAATTTGGTTTCTAATGCAATTTTCTCTCTCTCTCTCGAGTTTGAGTTGTGTGTGTCACTTGGTGCATGCAACAAGTATACATCAAAAGAAAAAAGCGACACTTTTGAAATTATCGAAAAAAATATCTTTTTGAGTCTTTTCACTTTCTTTTTTTAGTTTGTTTTTGGTCTTTACAAAGAATTTCTTTTTTTTTTTTTGTTAAATGAAAACATTTTTGTCATCAACCGTACTGGCGCATGAAATTTTCGTGCACCCCCAGGTTTGCTCTCTTCCTTGGAACACTTTCCATGTTATGTCCTAACATTGGAAGTCATGTTCCCATGTTTTATTAAAAAGGCGTTTTGATAACTTTATAAGTTACGTTTTTTTCAGGTTCTACTTTTACCCTTATAAAGGAGGGGTCTTTCATTTAACAAACAGAGGTATTTAGGTCACTTTTAGTCCATAAAATATATTCATTGTTAGGGGCCATAACTCATATTTTCTCGTTCTCTTGTTCTGGCTTTTTTATCGCCTTTTGTTTTCTTCCTTGTATGCTTTATTTGTTTGTCTTTTTGGGGACTCTTTGTGTTCCATAGTGATTTCTTTTCACAATTTTGATATTAAATTCCGATTCTGTCGCCTCCCTGTCCCTCATCTCCTGCTTTCTCCACTTACTTTTGAAATTAACTCAACCTTCCTCCTCATTTGACTTGCTTCCTTTCTTTGTTCTTGGTCAAAAGGTGCGACAATGAAAAACATAAATATGCAGTCATGGCGTGCATCGTCAATGGCGTTTATGTCGCCGGCAGGGCCGATTCGACCAAGGCCATGACTTGTCACGGCCACGTTGGGAACCTTTCGGCTACAAGTTGCTTCAGAAGCAGGTTCACGACGATTCGGACGTGATCTTTGGAGCTATTCTTGTTCGGAACTTCAGCGCGGCTGTCCCAGAATCGGCTCCTCACATGATTCTGGCATGGTCGCCGGCTGAGACCAGATACCAGATCCCGGCCTGCCATCTAACACCCGCACCTTGCCCCCATGGTGAATCTGCCCTGGACAACGCCGACTCTCTGGGTTTTTCCTCAAGGAAAGGAGGAGCGAGAGTGTGGCTATGTGGCCATTCCCTTGGCGCGGCCGGCCATGGTTTTGATTGCCGGGAAGGACCTGACAAAGCATGGAGCTCATCTGGACACCCATCGTTCTGTCCTACCTGAGGATGGGTGTGCTTGACTTCCAGTTTGGAACTCCGTCGAGCGATCCCGTCGGCCTATTTGCATGCAACATGTTTATACACTTTCATGAACAACATGTAACAAAAGAAACGGAGAAGTGTTTCGCCAATCTCGTGAAGTGGCAGCCACGGCTGCTAGTGAATCCAGGGGACTTCTTTAGCAATGGCTGGCTACATCGAGTACTATGAGGACCGGAAGACCACCAAGGAGGGCTGCCTTTCAGAGGTGAAGGTGCCTTTCGTGACCCCATCGGCCGCTGTTGTCGTCGAAGCACGGAGGAGTGTCACCGGATCAGACAGTGGTGGGACAAAAACTTGACTGTGGAACGCCGGGCATATGTCTATGTCTCCGATGAGGATGACGATTCTCCGGCTGACGATTGAAGCCCGTGGTTGACGTCTCACATGGCCCATCATATGGTCGCTTGAGGGTGTAGCACTTTTATTCTTGTAACTCGTTAACTAATTTGATTCAATTAACTCGTACAGTTGCTAGTCGTTCAACTATTCTCTCATTATAATCAAATATTCATTATATATAGCCGAGCTGTGTTGAGTTTAAACATGATCAAGGTCTTACAACTCAAGCATACATTTGAACTCGAGCTTGACTCATTTATAAATGAGTAAGTTGGATTTGAGTGTTGACAAGCGACTTCAAGTAGAGCTGGAGCTGGCTCTCCACATTGTCACCCTACTGATTAGGTAACAATATGTATATATTTTTTGTGGGAAAACAGAAATGAAATGAAAAGTCAAAAAACAAGAAAAATGTAAATGCATAGAAGAAATTATGGATATCATAGCATTGAAAATAACTGGTATAAAATAAGCTTATATATATATATATTTCAAAACCTCTTGAAATTTAGTTTGTGTAACGGATTTTGATGATTTTTTTGTATGCACACCTTAAAAAAAAAACCAAATATGTTTTCATATCTGAAACCAGATTTAGAAAAAAAACGCTGAAATTCAATCAAATTGATGGAACCGCAAATAGTGCAGTGTTAACAATATGGCTCAAGTTATACCTTGTTAGAAAGGCCTAATGATGTGCTGGTGCAATAAGATATCCATATTTTGAAGATGTTTCTTGTTAACATTAATAGTTAAAGATTTTTCACCGATTTTTCATGAGTTCATGCCTCTTGTCTGCCATTGCCACAAAACATACGTGAGGGAATGGCTTGAATACCTATGTTGCGAGATTAGAAAAAATAATCTTAGGATCTAAGCTTAAGTTATCTCCCATGGTTTTCGGCAGAGATTACAGATGTCTGGATTGAAAGATGCATTGGTTTCATTCCTCCATTAATCTCTAAGATTACTTACCTCCATGTATTGATTAAATCCATCGATTTAAAGGCTAATGAAGATCTTAAATCCATAACTTGGAGGTCTCAAGTTCGACAAAAGCATGGATTTAAGGTGAAGCTCATGATATCTCATACCCCCCAATTTGAGATTATGGGATAATCAAATTTCATTTGCCAGATAGACATGAACGGTTATGCATGTTTTTTATTATGGTCATTGTGTGTGGTTTTAGATGTTGTTGCTTGTTGACTTAGAGCAGTGGAAGTCAAAACATTCTTTTTGAGGTTTATAGTTCACTTCTAATTTTGTAACGACTTGTTTTTCGCTGTGGATGACCTATCGAAATAAAACTTAATGTTCATTTTAATAAATTTGCATATTAAGCTTCTTTAGTAGGTGCTTTGTTACCTTTCATCACTTAAAATTAGGTTTATACAATTTAGAGTTGCTCAATGTTGACTTCATGGTGCACGACCTAAATGAGTTAAAAAATGCCTAGTGGTCGCACTTGCGATTTCTTTTGTATGGTGTTTCAGAAACCCTGTTGACGAAACCCTACCAATATCTATTCTTATTTTTTTTAAGGGGCAACTGGCAATTTACAGTATGAAAATAAGCACAATTTACTAATCTCTACCTCAATGTCTGGTAGTGATAGTCTAACTTATATCTTCGTTTTTGTGTTTTTTGGTATTTAGTTATCTAATCAATTGGTCAACTTTACATGGTTGTTTACTGCATTTCAAAAGCTGCTGTTGCACATACTAAAAGTATGGGGCTGGAACTCAAGCAAAAGAAATATTTAGGGTTTTATGTGATTCCATTATCACTCAAACTATGGCTTTGGTACATTATCTAGTTCCAAGGTAAGATTTGGCAACTCCCACTACTAAACTAACAATTCTACTTACAAAATCTAAATTGATACCCTTTGTTCTAAAACTTCAATGATTTGGTAGATGCTCCAAGTATTCTTCATGAGTTCTTAAGTGCTTGAAAAGTGAAAAGCAATTCTCTATTTGGTGCTTAGGCAAATATTTTGATACATGGCATAGTTATCTTACATTTGCACTAATTTTTTCTTCTTTTACTTATTGGAATGGTCTGACAAGAGAAGACTCACAATGATAACACAATGAAACTAATCTCAATCACACAAGGGACAAGAGATTTTATGTGGTTCAGCATATAGCCTACATCCACGGAGAGAACACAGATAACATTGTTTTTTTAATTCACTTCACATCTTACAAGCAAGATGAAGAATCGTATGCCAACGGGAAGAAGAAGACCAAGAAACACAAAAGGAAAGAGACACACAAAGAAGGAAAGAGCATAAGCTATTTCCATAAAAAATTGTACACTAATTAAAAAAGAGGATCATGAGAAAGGGCAATAAATTAGGGTAAAATATTGCATAGAACCCCACAATTTGTCTTACTGAGCCTATACATGGCAGGCAAAGATTACATGGTAACAAATTCGTAAATCCAAGTGATGAAAGTGAACCAATTTATTAAGCATGTGGGTTCAACTAGTCAATTCAATGGTTATAGAAATCATACAATGGTATTTCAAACATAATGCAATGATTTGTCAATGAATTTTTTTTTTCCCATGAAAGTTTTCTAAGGTCCATCAAACTGCAACATAACTGATATTATGAAACTATGATGACGCAATATCAAACACACTTTGAATTTGTAATGAGAATGAATTTTTCCTCTTCCTCTTTGTCCTACAAGAACCATGAAATTCTTCCTCCAAAAAAATTCTTGAGGGCCATCAGACATTCTTTGAGTATTTTCATTTGCTTCTTCAAATCTTAAGTACTTTTATTTGCTTCCTCACACTCTCCCAGACTTCTGCCTACTAAAAAGAGTAATGCATGAAAACTGAACAAAAGAAGCTGCCATTGGACTGGAATGCCTCCTCAATCTCATCCTAAGCATATATAGTAAAGATGAGGATGCTAGTAATACTGGTCATAAGGAATCTGCAGATATATTTTTTTCCATAAGGAAACAAAATGAGATTGACAAACAACCTACCATTTCCAAAATGTAACTACTTAATGCTTTCCTAATGAGAATGTGAAGAATGTAGCTTGTATCACAATAAAGGAAATGTATTGAAGTAGTAAGAGAAAAACCTTTTTGTCAATCTATTACTAAAATCTAGGAGATATTGAACCATATCATAAAAATGTCAATGGAGCAGATGAAAAATTTAACATCCAGTTAAAAATTCAAATAGTTTAGTTTTGAGAAATGAAAATTAGATTTGAATTCAGTTTAAAATACTTGCCCGATCAAATGGTAAGCATCAATATGGCCAGATAATTTTTCTTATACCCAAAACTCATATATTTTGAAGGTTAGTTTTCAATATCACATTGTTGATTAGATTTGGATATGAACTTTAAAATAGATTTTGAATTAGATTTGTCGTGAATTGAATAGATGGATTTGGGTATAGTATAAATCATTCTCCATTTGTAATTGATTTGAATATGTGAATGTCTGCTAAATCGAATATAGTAAACATGATACCTCATTCAATTCCATTAATCCATTGACATCCTTAATTGTATCACCCAATATATATATATATATATATATATATATATATATATATATATATATATATATATATATATATATATATATATATATATATATATCTGATGATTCAGAGTCACCCAATCACCTAACCAAGCCTGTTTATCTAAAGCAGAAGGATAATTGCGAGGAAAACAAGATGACAAAAATACTCACCACCTTTTTTTTATTGTTTTTTTCTTAACAGTTTATCATGATAAATTGGATGACTCTTACTTGATGGTTTTGGTGACCATAGAAAGCCACAGTCACCATTCATATATATATATATATATATATATATATATATATGTATATATATATATATATACACTCCAAAATAGGTAGCAGAACTCTAAAGATTTATCTATTGCTGCATCCCCAGACAGAATTCCCTAATCAAGGTACAAGTTACGGCCTCTTTGGGCACATTTGCTTCAGCTGAATCAGAAATTTATTCAAAAGTAACTTTTCTTAAGAAATGGCAGCTTCTTTATCGATATCAACTTGTGAGAAAAGATTTGTGAGTGCCCTCAAAAATTAAAGAGGCAATCCTCACCGGCAGCATTTTCCTTAGATGCATCGACTTTCTATGAATTATTGTTTTCACCTTCTATAGCTCCACGTGAAACCCCCCACAGTCTTCCCGTCTGCTCGCTGGATTCCCACTAAGAACTGCCTCTCTGTGTAAGCCCTATTCCTGCCTTACTCCATCAGCATCATACCAACGAAGTAGCGACCCATTTCTACAGGAAGCCGGCAAAACCAGTGCATGCCCAAACACAGATCAGAACCAATTCAGCGCCTGCAGATTGAATCTATTTTGATTTGCTTATACTTAACTGTGTTTCCTCCCTAGCTCATTCAAAGCACCATCAAATTCCTCTCAAGGTTTGCATTTCTCTTTGAATGAATACTTGTCTCTTCAATTTTCTTCTTATTCAAAACATATGTAGGTGAATGAGAAAATTTCTCATGGCGATGTACCACCCATCGGCGATTAACGAAGGGCAGATTATTTGTCACGTCCCTTTACGGGGTAGCATAAAACCATCGCTAGGCAACTAGTGTTGAATGCCCCTTTTGTGGCTGTTTTTAGCAATGAAAAAAAAAAACATCTCTCTCTCTCTCTCTTTCTCTCTCTCTCTCTCTCTCTCTCTCTCTACATATATATATATATATATATATATATATATATATATATATATATATATATAAAGATGACTAACTGAATATATGTTTTTCATCAAATTAGTCTAAATATCTATAATGTTAGATTAAAAAAACTTTAATAATGAATTTTTTATCATAACGAAGGTTAAAGAGAAAACCAAGGAGAAAAAAAATTATGGGTATTTTCATCATCTATTATTAGTCTATGTCTTTTTCTCTTTGTTTTTCTTTCAACCTTCCATTTGAAGCCTGGTTAAAATGTTTTGTGATCTTAAGAATGTTTTGGTGAGAAACGTACAAGTAAATCATTGATCAGTTAATAATGTGTCTATAATAATCAGAAGATGAACACTCTTATAACATCAAATATTTACAAGTAAGAAACCAACATTTTTCATAAAAGTAACCAGAATTAAGACATGTTTTACGTCAAATTAATGTTTACAAGCGGTTCAAAATATTTGTATTTTGTTCGAAATACATGTTTTTTTGTAAGAATTGAAGAGGTATAGTTTTTGTCCCCTACCTAAATGGGATACACCAATTTCGGTCTATGTAACTATACTTTGGTAATGTTCAACCCAGATTAGACGAGTGAAGTATTTTTTTCACTCGTGTTAAAAGCTTATTGTCAACGGAAAAAGTGTGTCCTTTTAGGCGTAGGTTTATTGTTCATGTTCATACTATCAAAGGGTAAAGGAATGATTTTTTTTTTCTTTTTCTGAATTGAATTAGAAAATGGGAAACTCCTCATCGTCTTCCAGCGGCAAGTATAAGAAAATTTCAAGTGGGGAAAGCAAAGCCTCATCATCCTCATCCTCTTCCAAGAACAAGAAGAAGTACCAAATGGTGGATTTTGCATTGCATGGACCCAAGCACTTACCTCCCAACTGGTAAATCTCTCTCTCTCTCTCTCTCTCCTACTCACATGCATCTATCTTTCGCCACTTTCACTAGCTTTAGGTCCTTGCCACCACGGTAGAGTCATGAATTTTTTATGAGAAGAACTCAAATTTTAATAACCGCTGAAATATAATTTTTCAAAATTTTTATATAGATAATTTCTCTCTCCTTCCCTCTCTGTCTCTTCTACCCACATGCATCTACCACTTTGACTACCTTTATTGCATAAATTGAAAATGTTTAAAATTCCATTTTTACCCTCATATAAGAGAGAGTTTCGTCTAATCAATAGGGCATTTTGGCCACTAATGTCACACAAGACATGATCACTTGGTAGGAGCCATAACATATAACCTCTCTCTCTCCCATCTCATTCTTTGTCCATTTCTTTGCAAAATTAACTCAAACCTTCCTCTCCATTTCATTTGGCTTTCTTTTATGCTCTTGGTTTAGGTGCCAAAATGAAGAGCATCAATATGCAGTTGCAGCATGCTTCATCAATGGCGTCTATGTCCTGGAACATGAACGCAGGCAGGGCCGATCCAAAGACGATCATGTCTTGGCCCGACCGTGGTGGGACTCTTTCGGCTACACCTTGCTCCAAACACTCGTTGACCCCGATGAGGGCGTGATCTTTGGAGCAATTTATCTCCGTGTGGCCGCCCCTGAATCGGCTCCTCAAATGGTTATGGCCTTCCGGGGCATGGTCGCCGGTTGGGACGAGATATCAGATCCCAACACGCCATCTAGCAGCCACATCTTTTCCAATACGTTTTCCGGCATGTTGAAAGTCGCTCTCGCTCTCCAAAACACTGGCTCTTTGGGTTATTACTCAAAGCATGGAGGAGCGTGGCTGTGCGGCCACTCCCTTGGTGCAGCCATGGGGTTGATCGCCGGGAAGTTCCTGGCAACATCCGGAACGTACCTGGACACCTTTTTCTTCAACCCCCCCATCGTTCTGTACTACCTGAGGAAGGGTCAGCTTGATTTCTATACAAAATCTCTGTGGAACGATCCAATCGGCCTCATTGCCTGGAACATGTTTATACTCGCTCATAAGGAATATATATCAAACGAAGGGGGGAAGGGTTTCGACAATCTCGTGAAGTGGCAGCCACGGCTGCTAGTGAATCCCGGGGACTTCATTTGCAATGGCTACATCGACTACTATGAGGACCGGGACAGCACAAAGGAGGCTTGCCAGTTAGAGCTCAGTCTGCCTTTCGTGAACCCGTCGGCCTGCCTTGTCCTTAATGTGGGAAGCACGGAAGAGTGTCACGGGATCAAACAGTGGTGGGACAGAAACTTGAATGTGGAACGCCGGCCATATGTCTGTGTATCCGATTAGGCTGACCATTGAAGTTCTTGGTTGACCTCTAACATGGCCTCTGCAGTGCGGTTTTCATAAAATGGAACACTAGAGCTAAGTGTTTATGAATTTGTTTCAATTTGGTAGAACTTTTACAAAATATTCCATTTGTCATGATCCCCTTTTCTTATAGTTTTTCTTTCAAAAGTTATTGTTTTCATCTTTATCTTTATCATGGGTTTTTTTACTTCTTTTGTGGTTTTTTATGTGTAAGATGTTGGTCATTTCACACATTTAATCCGTTTCAATTTATGACAGCTTCATTGGGTTCATGTATGTTTCTTCAAATATCTTGTTGCGTAGAGATCATGGATGGGCCAATGTTGCCAAAAGCAGCTTGTGAATCGAATCAGAAAACTTAATGTGATGATATATATATATATATATATATATATATATTGAGATCATGGATGGGCCAATGTTGCCAAAAGCAGCTTGTGAATCAAATCAGAAAACTTAGTGATATATATATATATATATATATATATATATATAAAGGAAATCTGGCTGACCATTCGATTCAAATTTATTTCCAATTTAACAATACTGAGATGGACTTAGAGAATTCAAACTAATAAGTCTAAAGATAATGGTGAAAATTTGCCTCTTCAACCTATACAAGTTTAAAACAATTTGAAATGGCTGATCTAAAATCCTCACGAAATTTAATCTGTGCATCAGATATTGTTGATTTCTTTGCACACCCAAAAAAATCAAGTCTTTTAATATTATATGTCAATACGTTGAATCTTATTTGGAAAGAAATAGCTGAAATCCAACCGTGAAATTGGCGGAGCCGCACTAAATAGTGATAAATAGTGGAGTGGCAGAATATATATGAAGAGCAATGAATCTTATTAATGCCATATAAAGGTTATATATATATTCCAGTACATTGAAAATGGGAAAACTAATATCTGCTAATATGATTAAAATACAACTTAACTTAGGGAGCGTTTGGTAAAAAAAGCATTGGTTCATATGAAGCAGACCCAAATCATTATTATTTTCCCTATGACAAGAACTCATACTAGTTACAAAATAGTATATCTATAAGTTGACCCGCACTTGAAACCAAAATAGTGACCGGGTTGTGAATCTTGTACGATAAGGTGATGCGAAGGTTGAGCCTATCATGAGGCGAGGCGTAAGCTTTGAAGCATTGAAGCGTAAGCTTAGAAGCAAAATGTAATATGTATATAATATCTAAAAACTAATAAAAAAAAAGAATAACTAAAATGACAGTTCAAAATGACCAAAGATGTTTACATGATTATACAAGGTAAATGACAATCAGAGACAAGTATGTGGCCTTCTAAACAAACATTTTGTTTCTAATTGTGCTTCTTCCACAACGACTTGAGAGGGCATTGTGTGCATAATTCCAAGCTCGTTGTGCTGGAATTTCCGTAAACTTTTGAAAGAAATTGAACACCAAAGTGATTTGAGCTCTTCTTCTAACTAGTTCATTTGGAGATCCTAATCATGCAGCATGCCCGTTCAAATAAATAATAAACTCAAAACTGACGATTTGACCTAAGAATGTGGGTTCAGACATGGCTGTTTGGCATTAGGAACAACATGCGAGTGTTCTAGAAATTTACTTTTAAAATTTGGATAAATTGGTGAAATACTTGAACAAGTGTTATATAAATATACCTCATTTTGAAGCAGATTCACTAAACACTCATATGTCGTTCCTAATGCTAAACGTTCCCATGGAGTTTTCATTAGTTAAAAGATTGTGTTGAAACAGCCACGAGTAGAGCAGAGCAAGATACTTCATTACTTATAAGATTGTGCTGAAACAGCCAGGACCTTAGCCAGAATTTTTATTAGTTATAAGATTTTGTTGAAACAGTCAGTTGCAGACCTAGAATGTTTATATTAGTTATAAGATTGTGTTGAAAGGGAACAAAACGAGAATTTTTTCATGAGGAGGACTGAATTATAGTTCCAAAATTTTAACAAGAACCAAAACATAAATTTTCATATAGGATAAACAATTTTTTTTAGTTACATGTAAATTTGGAAAAAAAAATTAATGAGGTGGGGAGGCCAGGGGCCCTGGTGGCCCCCTAGCTTCGCCTTGCATGCATTCCAATGTTAACAGTATGAAGTTATTTGCATTATTGTAATTTTCTCGAAAGAATGGACAAAATTCTTGTTAAAGGGCATTGGATTTAAAATTTAAAATTTTTAAGGAGCGTCAATGGGAAAAATTACTTACAAATATCAACATGAATTTTTTGGAGACCACGCGGGCAATTGCCCACATGTAACCCTCACCTATTTCCAATCATAAGAGATAATTAACACTATGAGGTTTTCATTAAGGCCCCATTTGATGGTATGAAAGAATTTAACATGGTAACTTTACCATATTTTTTTGAAAAAATTTACAGAATGAAATTTCTCTCTTCCAATCTGAAGCCCTGGTTGATGACATGGTAGAATTTAACGTGGTAAATTTAACCATGTTTAATGCACATGGTAGTTTTTTGCATGGTAAAATTAATCATGTTTGATGCATAGAGTAGAAAATTTGAGAGACTTTTTTTTCAGGCATGTTAATAGTAGTTTTTTTTTTCTTTTCTTCCTCAATTTCAGTGGGAACAAATTGGAAGATGATCTTCCAAAACAACAAAATGTTGAGGTTTACACCTACTCATTAAGCATGCAGTACCAAAAAAAATTAAGGTACAAAATAAAGTAACACAGTTAGAACCATGACTGTTCTTGCAACCAGTAGAATAGAGAAAAATGCTGACATAGCACACACCTAGAAAATTGTATACATGTCATCCTTCAGCAGTTTTGCTATCTTATTTTTCTCCCCTTTTATGGGATTAGTAGTCAAGCCAATTTTTCAATGAAACATAGACAACTTAAGACTACATAATACATAATAAACCCGACCAAATAGCACGAACTCATGGCCAACATTCAGCTGAACTACAATTTTACGTTCTTTTGTATGGGATTTCGTTCAGAAAACTAATTGTGTCCTTGAAATTTCCTATCAAAGGCACTGCCCATCTCATGGATATGGCTGCAATATGGTGTAATGAACATTGCAGTATGCTATCAATGAAAGGCAATCAAGTAGAAGAGACAAAAAAGAAATAAAATAACAACCAACAATGTCCATGAAGCGGATGGCAGTCTTGAGGTAGAAAGCACAAGATAAAATTTACAGAAATGAGCTCAATAAGTTAAAGACATGACATTTTGAACATATTGAGGCTAAAAGTGACAAGTTTGGCCATAAAGATCTATGTAGAAGACCAAGCACGACATCCACCACAAACTAGAGAGCTTTTTCAACATAAAGTACTCATATGAGAAGATCAGGGAATTTATCTCCGTTCACCCTCCAGTTGCTGTTTGTCTTCATTTTTAAAATCATGGCAACTTCAGAATTTTCAACATGTTGAAGTAGCATAAAGTAGACTTTTCATCATGTTGAAGTAGCATAAAATGGATATGTTAACTTCAATTCGACATGACATGACTGCTCTGGATAATGTAAGATACACTCATTAAATGTGTTGCATTACTGAAAAGCTAAGATCAGGTAAATCCATCTCAGTATTTATCTCCTTGCACCCTACAGTTGTTGTGTGTTCATTTTTTTTAAATCATGGCAACTTCAGAATTTTCAACATGTTAAAGTAGCATACAGTAGACTTTTCAACATGTTGAAGCAGCATAAAGTGGATATGTTAACTTCAATTCGACATGACGGCTCTGGATAATGTAAGATACACCCATTAAATGTGTTGCATCACTGAAAAGCTAAGATCAAGTAAATCCATCTCAGTGCCAAGTTCACAGAAAAGAAAAATAAATAAATAACTTGCACATCAGCTCAGAATTATCAACTCTAAAGCATGTGTCTATGTCCACATTTTCCAAGGTTCTTTTTTATTCAATTGATAGAGATCACATTAAAGTTAGCATCACAAAGATCAGTATGTCCTTGGTATTTCTGCACTGATAAGCAGAGGAGCTAAAGAAATCAAGAAACAAAGCAAAAGTTAAAGGAAATTACCATTTATCCTGTTAACCAGCCACTTTGTGCCTCCTTCTATGCTGGTGGACAATGACTATATTAACAAAAAAGAAAAAGGTGTTGTCAGCACGATACAAGGAAAACAGAAGTTTGAAGAATAATATAACATAATCATGAAAAATGAAAAAGCACCTCAAAACATTAACATAACATGAGCACTTTGTACAAGATACAAGTTTGCATTTTACTAACAAGAACTAAAAACTTGGATATCAGCTAAAAAAATGCACAATTGCAATACATAAAATAGCTACCATGTATATGATTGGAGTTCTAAAAGGTAAAAACCTTAAATAACCAGCAAGAAAACATAAAACATGGCGAAGCTGATTTCTAGACCATTTAACGTAGTTTGGGGTGTCATGAACATTTGGACGTTTCTTTGTAGAGATAGGTTTGACCATTAATATTGCTAAGTTAGCAGCAACATGAGGATTGTAGTGAGGTCCTGATGCCCTTAAAATAATCCATGCCCCCAGTGTATACAGAACAAGAGTTAGAGACCATCAGACTGTGGCATGGATGACACATGACAAATATGTACTATCTTATTCCTCAAAATTGTCATGAAAAGTGCACCTAAAATAAACGATGTAAAACAGTAAGCAGGGCTAATTTCCTGTTCTGAGAGGTATACATGAATGAAGGAGCAGCGACGAGGAAGAAACGCAGCGACAGAGGGGAGATGCAGCGAATAGAGGAGGAGACACAGCGAGAGAGGAGACACGACCAACAGCAAAGGTGAGGAACAAGAGAGCGACAGAGGAGGAGACTCATCGACAGATGGGAGACGCAGCGAGAGCGAGAGACCTGTGCAGCGAGAAAGGAGAGGTTCCATTGAGTGTGAGGGAGGAGGAGACAGTGAGATTTTGCTCGACGATGGGCGTCCATGAAAAAGTCCCACTTCACATGTCGGACTTTTTCACCTGTGACATTTCACCCGATCGTATCTCATTTTTCGGGTGAAATTTCATGTAGTTTGATGCATTGTGAGGTGAATGGGTGAAAGTTCACCCACCCGTACAGTTCTCAACCGATGCCCATGGTTTATTATGTGCATCAAATGGGGTCTAACATGTGAAAAAAGAAAAAACATTAGCTTCTATTTTCTTCTCAATAAGATTCTTATTTTCTTCTCAATAAGATTCTCCGCTAAATTACATTGTGTACCTTTGTCTTGTCAATTTCTAATATGAGATTATCCACTAAATTACGTTGTGTACCTTTCGTCAGTCTTGTCAATTTCTAATATGCAACTTGTGAAAAACGAGAATCCAACTTAGCAACAATATGTAATATTGAAAAAATTTAACTAGCTTTCTTTTTTCTCTTCAAGTTAGCAAAGTATACTTTAAGTTATGAAAAATATGACCTTTGCTTGAAAAAATTAGAGTTTCTTTTTTGCTAAAAAAGTAGACAGCAAAATCAAAATTTCTTAAATTTTAATAGTTAAACATGTAGTCAATGTTATGGCGTACAGTTCGAAAAAGCTTGCAAAACAGCGAACGTATTCTTAGTTACGTAATTTATGTGGCATAGTTTCATAATTTTATACCATTAAACCAACTTAACTGCATGAAACCCGACTTTAATTGACAAAAGTTAGTTTTGATTAACAATAGAAAATTTAGCTGTTTTTAACAATGTTGAAAAATTAAATACATATTTGTTATCGCCAAACTATGGCCCATGCGTTCCTGAAAGGTTCTCAATTTTTTAGTGTGGTTTGAAAATTAAGAGGGAGCCTTTTGCTTGCGCTCTACCGTCAGGATCAGCTGCATAACCCCAGCTTCAAGTACTCGTGCCCTCTTTCTCTCTCAACATGTTTGACAGCATGCCCCAACTAAGGTAGCCAGTGCTTCTTTCAATCGCGTTCAAATCTCTCAGCAGGGGCCTTTGCTCGTGCTGCGAGGTGATCTCCTCAACTTCTCTGTTGCCTTCCCTTTCATGCGTCTCTCCTTCTCTCTGTCTTGGTTGGTGTATAAAGGGCCATTTCACAGATGATAGTGATTTGACATCTGGGTCGTCGATTTTCTTAATGTGTGTTTGGAGTAATCGCCAAACTGTTTGACGAAATGACTCAACCAAACTTCTTATACGCTTTTGCCGGCTTGCTAATTATGGCTTTCTCTAAGCGTATTTTGTAACTAGACAACCAGCCGAGTGTGATGTATGATATAGAAACCTCCCCAGAGAGAGAGAGAGAGAGAGAGAGAGAGAGAGAGGGCAACTGCTTCTTCGTTTTCCATATGGAATCCATATTATATTATTGATGCGGTTTGTACTTTTCCAGGAGTAGAAACCGTTTCCTGTCATGTCTTCTATGATCCTTAGACGTGTTACGAGGGCTACTTCATCATTCTATGCTCCTGGAAGACGGCACTTCAGTGATAACAGCCTTGACCATGCAATTAGAGAGTTCAATAAGGTAAACCATATCCTTGTCTCAATTGCAATATTTATGTTGTTTAAAGATGGCAATTAGGATAAGATCCATTGCAGCGCTCTACTTTCCTTTTTTTTTTGTTTTTGTGTTGATATTCAGGCCTTTATTCAATCGTCTTATTTGCTACTTCATGCATTTTTTCATCGTTCTCTTGCTGAATGACCAAGTTGGTACCCTTCAACTGGCTTCTTTTTTCCATTTCCACCACACAAAATCTTACGATCATCTCTCTCTCACGAATTTCTTTGATACTGAAATTTGAAGTGGTTACGGATGAGGGAACATTTTACAGGAAATGGAAACAATCTTCGGTGAACCTCCTCCCACCTCCCATGGTTCTCTAACCAGCTCACATGTTCTGGAAGATGCGGAACCGGCCCAGTCCTTTTGTTCCCCACCTCTCGAAGTTGAACCTACTCTTTCTCACGTTGGCAGCCGCGGCCAAGCTCAGATGGTCGATGTCTCTGCAAAAGAGAGCAGTAATAGAACTGCTATTGCATCCTGCAGAGTCTTACTAGGTGAGAAAGCATTCAAGCTGGTAGCTGCCAACCAAATAGCCAAGGGAGATGTTCTGGGAGTGGCAAGGATTGCAGGCATATGTGCTGCCAAGCAGACTGGCAATCTCATCCCTTTGTGCCACAACATAACTCTGAGTCATGTTTCAGTTGATACAAAGCTGAATCAGAAGGATTTCGCAGTAGAGATAGAAGGGCAAGCTTCGTCAACTGGGAAAACTGGCGTGGAAATGGAAGCAATGACAGCAGTAACAGTTGCTGGTCTGACCGTCTATGACATGTGCAAGGCAGCATCAAAAGAAATACGAATTACTGATGTTCAGCTTGAGAGCAAAACGGGTGGCAAAACTGGAGATTGGCATAGAAAACAATGAATTCATTATGCCTTGCTAGGAAGTCCTAATGATGTGTTGTTGCAACAAAATATCAAAATTTGGAAGTTGCTGCTTGTTAAAGCATTGATAGTTACTGATTGTTCGCCGTTTTTTCATGAGTTCATGTTTTCTTACTTTCTATACATCGTTTTTTTTTTTGTTCATGTGTTCTTCATTTTGTTTCTAGTAGACTGCACAATTCAAGTTTCTGTCTTGAAACAAGCTGTAAAAGTTGATGCCAATAGGTCGTATGATGCATCCAGAATATACCCAATTCAAATCATATGCGTGAAACATTCTACAAAAGTTTATACCAACAGGTTGTATGATGCATCACTATGGTTTGATTAAGAACACTTGTCCAAGCTGACGTTGTTAAAAGACTTTCAAGTAAACAAGCCAGATCAAATCTCACTGGTAGGAGAGTGCCATGTCTTTTTCTTTTCTTCTGCAGTGGGTTCCACACATAGACAGCAGGGTGGTGAATTCGCCTGTACTTTTACTCATAGGTAATAGGCCATCAAGTTGTCTGCTTCCCTCGGAAGCCCTTTGGATTATAAAATGCTGCTGTCCTACTAATATCCCTGCAATAGCCTCATTTCATTCCATGTTTGGAAGTGATTGTCTTTGTGTGCCATTGCCACAAGACATAGGTGTGGGAATGGTTTGATAAACTGGGAGGTCGTCATTTGAATACCTGTGTTATGAGACTAGAGAAAAAAAGTCATAGGATCTAAGAAGTTAAGGTATCGAATCCCTTGGTTTTTGACAGAGATTATAGATTGGTAAACTGGGAGGTCGTCATTTGAATACCTGTGTTATGAGATTAGAGAAAAAAAATCTTAGGATCTAAGATGCTAACGTATCGAATCCCTTGGTTTTTGACAGAGATCATAGATCTCTGGATTGAAAGATGCAATATTGGCTACATTCTCCATTAATATTTAAGATTACATTCCTCCGTGTATGGATTAAATCCATGAATTTAAAGGCTCATGAGGATCTTAAATCCATAATTTGGAAAAATCTCGAGTTTGACAAAGACATGGATTTAAGGCGGACCTCATGACAGCTCATACCCCTCGATTTGAGATACGAGATAATCAAAGGCTTTCAGGTTACGTTTATGAGATTAAAGTTCAAATCATCTGGTCCTTAAAATCAAAATGGTTTGACCAAACCTCACAATTATTGGAACACCATCAGCCCAACTCTCAACACCATCAACCAAGTAGCATCCACTGGAACAGAATTAAAAGACGCATCCGATATGCGCCTCCTTTTCGACCAGCTATGCGACACCCTAAGTCCCCTAGATACAAAAGCAATCCGCAAAAACAAAAGCAAAAAGACGAAATATACAATACAATGCACAGCGAGAGATAGAGAGAGAGAGAGAGAGAGGGCAGTAACCACGGTTCAGTGTTGACGCTTCAGACCCTCAGGTTTTTTTTTTGGTTGTATTAGTGTAGTTGAACCTTCACCAAATCGTGACTCACATCACAATAACAGGTCGTCTATACAGGTGAAGCTTCAGTTCTATAAATCCCAAAAGAGACGATTGACGCATCAATATAGCAGATCAAGTGGTTCCAGAATTGTTTGGTTATGTTGAAAATGAAGACCTAAATAGGCTTATGAACCAGAGGGGATAGTCCAAACAAGTGAGTGACTTTTCTTGAGAGAATGCATGATGGGTTTGATTTGGGAGCCCCTTTCTCTCCATATTGGCACCGAATATAGGGATCGTTCCAACATGACGAGCTCCCCTTCCTCTACCCACCTGGAATGTCCAGGGATCTTCCATGTTTGAGCACTCCTCCAAAGCTTTCAAACACCCCTTTAATTGGGGTAGACGATACTGTTAAAAAAATCAGTCTCCAAATGACACAAGTTTTACTCATTTTATATATAGAGGAAGAATGTCGAATCCCACGGATGTGGGAATCTCTGGACATGGGTGGAGCTATAAAATTCTGGGCACTAGGTATAAATTTTAAATTAAAGCCCACCAATATGTAAATGAAAAAAATTGTTCAGAAAGAAATACCAATATAAAAATAACATGATTTTGGGGGCCCATGTGGGCAATTGTAACCTACACATGCCTCCCCCCTTGCCCATAGATCTCAAGGACTGCCACTTGGCCATCGGATTTTTCGGGTGGTGTGGCGCTATGTGCGAGATTCATCTCCTTCTCATGTTGGGCCAGCTCGAGCTCAAATCAACTCATAAAACTTGAGCTCAAACTTGGCTGGAACTCGAGTGAAGCTCAATAGAATAAGCTTGAGTTCAACTCGACGATACAACGTCGAGCTCAAACTCAACTTGTTTAACTCCTTTGTGTAAGCATGTCTCGCTTTTAACTCGTTTAACCCATTTAGTTGCTACTTCTTTTAATTATTTTTATCATTATAATTCAACATTCATTATCCAGTGGAGACAAGCCCAGCCGAGTTCTTACACCTTGAACTCAACTCGTTTAACATTCTAAACATACATTTAAACTTGTGCTTGACTCATTTATAAACAAGTCGTGTTCGAGTTCGAGCTTGAACTGGCTTGACTCTTTGTGCAGCCCTACCTGCGACTCAAGAGACACCGTCAAATGGCAAACAAGTTTGCAAACAAATATAGGGATAGAAAGTGTTATGCCACGTATGACGAAAGGAGGTTCTCGTTTTTAAGATAATGTTGTAACCACTAAGAGAACGATATCTGTGAAGGTTAAGATGCCAACAAAAATAATGACAAACTTGATGAAGAAGATTTAGGGTTCAATGAAGGCCCTCCTTATGACCAAGAAACCGCAAGCTTTTTCAACAAAGTGATGGCTCAATCCATCTTCACAAGATTTACAAGACAAACTTGGACTTTATGAATATGTCACTTAATCTGAAGAATGATGAAAATAGAAGATATTATGCAAAGTATCTGATGCTATCACACATGATCTTTACCACAAAAGAAATATTATTGTTGTTAAAAATAATACCATGACTCATAAGCAATATTGATGTATGTAGGTAATGATGCCAACAAAAAGAATGACAATGATATTGTTATCAATAAGGAGGGGCATCGACCTGGCATTGTAAAAAGAAATCTTTTGAAATATCTCCCTAGACTTTCCAAATATGTCTTCAAGTTTGAGAGAAGATAAAAATGGAAGGCTTTATGCAAAGTTTCTAACTTTATCAAGCAGAATCTTCTCAATAAAAGGGAAATTATTATTGTTAAAGATAATGTTGTTCCCCATAAGTGAATGACATCTATTGAGGTAAATATGCAAAAAATATAATAATGGCATTGCTTTCATCAAGGAGGTCACCAATCTGACATTGCAAAAAAAAAATGGCAGAAACATTTGGAGATTATTATAAACTGAGACTATAAATATCAAATCTTACACTATCAATCCTTAAGGTCGAGGGTGGCCTTCCATGGCAAAAAACCATGTTAAATCTCTTACTGTTGTTAAGTTTTTTGTTATTTTAACAACATACAAGGTGTTGCAGGCAGGTTTTTCATGTTTTTCATGATGGGTCTCAAGCTCAGATTTGGAGTTGGATACATTTTCTTCTTTGTAGATAAAGTGGGAGAGGAAAATGTACAGCTTCAAAAATAAAGTATGCCGTAAAAGAGAAACTATTAACAGTGCTGAGGACCAAACATACAAGAAGCTACCAGAACTTGGCCAACCAAGCTATGGGCATATAGCAAGCAGCATTCGAAGCTTTTTTTATCTTTTGTTGGTGAATGTTAAACAGTGCACCATCTGTCCACCAGGCTTCCTCTGACCTGGACGCGCAAGGGCTACATGTCGCCCATCCCACTGGACATGGCGGCAGCGGCGCACCGCCCTGGCCTGTAGAGGGGCTCAGTGTGCCCCCTTCCCATTGTCAGAAGGTGGTCTTCTAGGTTTATATCAGCAGTTGAGGTGGTTCATGTCTTGTAGGTGAGTGTTAGAAGTAGAACAATCAATATCCATGAGAGAGAGAGAGAGAGAGGAAGAAACTTTACTCAAAAGCATCCTTCCCTGACATGCATGCTCCCACTGCTTCCCCTTGCTTTTGACCTTCTGTGGCTTATGGCTTTCCCTTAATTTGCTTCCACTTCAATGCAAGTGAGACACCTGTATATTTTATGCCTACCCATGAATGTTCATTCAAATATTTTTGATGTTTGTTTTTCCCACCACTCAAGAAGTGGGATGTCCACAAACTTTACACTGTCTCTATCTTCTCCTCAACTAACATCTTAGTGGAACACAATCTTTAGCCTTTGCCCCTCTCTACTGTGTTTGCATCCCAAACAGGAACACATGAACCACCTTCATCAGTCATTAAACTATGCAGTGGGATATGTCCCCATTCATTAATGCAAATCGTTAAAATAAGTCTCCCTAAATATCGTATTCGTATGTCGCATCCGCTCAACTGTGTATCTGTGACTTTATATATATATATATATATATAAAGTCATCCGTTTGAGTTGGGGACATGTCCGACCGTAAAGATAAAGAAGAGAAGGAAAAGGCATTTACTACTCATTGTCCCAACGAATACTTACAGCGGGGAACAGGTGCACATTTATTTCTTTCGTCCGCAGTAAAAGATCTAAAGCAAAAAAGAAATATATTTAACAAGCCTAAACCCCTTCTCTCCCTCCCTCTCATCTCCCGATAGGTATATATACGTCTTTAAATCCCTCACCTTCTTCCCTTGCTCTCCTGTCTCTCTGGCCATGGAGAGAGCATCGTTCTTCGTTCTCTTCCCCTTCTTCCTCCTCCTCTCCACTGGTTCTGCAGATCTCGTTTCTCACCAGAGACACTGGTAAGGGCCCAGGTGGGCTTTCAGAACCCGGGGAACGGGCTTGTGCCCAGGCTCGGCTTGAACCAGGCAAGGGCGAGCCAGGCCGAATTTGATAAAAAAAAATAGTAAATTATAAATATTATATATATATATATATATACAGCGACCTGCATATGGAGTAATGATAATAAAGCTTGGGTTCCACTTCCCGGCGGATGTGCAATCTGAATCAGACACAAATTTCTGGGTGCTTTTCTACCTGACTAGTTCCTAATGTTAGTGCTTTTCTTAGTGTAAAGTACTCTTCACTACTTTTTTTACTTTTTGTATCTCCCACCGCCACAAGTCTTAAGATGTGAAGAGTACTTGACACTAAAAAAAAGCACTAAGATTAGGAACTAGTCAGCTAGAAAGGCACCCAGAAATTTGCACCCTTTGCTTTTTTAGTTCCTAATCTCGACCAATCATTTTCTTGAAATCCATGCTTGAGAAAGTTACGTGCGGTACGGTTTTAGAGTTGAAGAGGGCTATGAATCTCAGCCTTTTTACTCGCTTCTCTGTGTACCATTCATAGAACTCTCCTTCAATATCTGTATTTCTGTATGTTGTATCCGCTTGGCCGAATACACGTGATGTATATATATCTAAGTAGAACTGCTTGTTTGCAATATTATGTGTTTTAATTAAGAGATCACATGTTCTCGAGCTTTAAATTCAGTTAAGAAAAGCGACACTCGAATAGGTCAGCACGACATGCCATACCATTTCTTAATCATATTTTGCATATAAAGTAACTTTATGTTCCATCACTGTATATAATATAATATAATACGTGTCCGCATGCAGTGCAATGTACAAACTAAGGCGCGTGCAATAACAAAACCATTAAAAGTCTGCATTAAACAACTTAAAGAGCCTGTCCTTCTAACCCTTTAGTAAGGATCAGTTATCCTCGTCTCAAATGCACATCGAATATTCAATATACGCGGGACATAGTTGATCACAGTTTAAAAAAAAGCAGGTCGTTTGACTACGGTTGGATATGACAGTAGAAAAACAATTCATCATTCTTTTCCTCTGATTGTAATAATATCCAACTCTACATGTCCAACTTTTTCACCACTACAAGTTACACGCATTTTCCTCCTACACTACCAAACAAAGGTTATTCATGTGACTTTGCAGACAAAGTCACATGAACCCGACCAAGCGGGTCCATTTAACTTTTCAAACCCGACCCGGGAGTATCAACACGCGTGGGGGATGAACCCGACCCGGGACCCGGCAGAGTCCAGGACGACCCGGATGCCCTGCTGCTGGATGTTGCCGATAATGGAGAGGCCGCCGGTGGTTCCCGCGAAGGCGAAGCAGAAGAGACCGTTGGAGTTGACGGGTATGAGGTAGTTGGTCGCCGGTAGGGAGAGGTCGGCTCCCCTGCTGAAGTGGAACACCACGGTCGGCACCTTCACCACGGTCTGCCCGCTCAGGTCGTAACACGTGTCGAAGAGCGAGAATCCGCCGGTGGTACGCCGGAGGTGCGTCGTGCCGGACCGGAACGCGTCCCGCATCGCCTCGTAAGCAGGCTGCACCAGACGGGTGACGGACGTCCCGGAGTCCACGATCACCCCCCCGCTTCCATCACTGGAGATCTGGAACTCTGACGTCGGCACGGGGATCGGAGTGCCGCCCACGCTGATCCCCGCGAGCTCCACGTAGTAGAACGTCCCTAGCCTGGGGTTCGTCACCATGGGCGTGTAGATGACGGTCCCGCCGGCCGCTCCGGTGCCGGTCGGAGGCAACGCGGCGTCCCCGAATACCAGAGACGAGCCCTGGGTGCTGCCGGCCTGGCGGTCGGCGAGGCAGTAGGAGAAGCGCTGGCCGAAGATCCGGCCGGCCTGCGAGGGGAACGAAAGGTCGCCTCGGCCGAGACCGAGCAGACCCGCCGCGCCGGCGAAGAGGCCTTCGTTGTCGTGGCCGCAGCCGAGCGCCACCCGGCCGATGGTTGCGCTGCGGAAGGCGAGCGTCTCTGTCGAGAAGTCGCCGACGGTGAAGGATCCGTCACCGTAAGAGACCTGGTAGAGGCAGGTCTGGCGACTGTTGCAGCCGGAGATGTCGAGCTGCCGGCAGATGGGCGATGAACACGGTAGTCCGGCGAAGGACGACGACGTCCTCGGGTCGAATATAGGGTCGGCCTGCGAGTAGCAGCGGCGGCAAGGGGAACACTGGATCCACACAATGTCGCTGCCGGTGTCTACCACCATGGACATCGGACGTGCAGGGGTGCCTACTCCTACGCGCGTGAAGTATTCACCGCTCCCCTGCGAGAGCCCGGAGACGAGGGGGGAAGAGAAACCCCCCGGTCTCGACATAACCGCGCCGGAGCTGCCCTCCGGCCGCCTCGTCCTCCGCCCAGAACGGTGCCTCCGGTGGGCGACATGCGAGGCGATGAAGTCGACACGGGCGGCGTCGCGGTTAAGGCGAAGCGAGAATAGCTCGGCCGGCGTTGAGTTGTAGGCGAGGGAGTCCCGGTGCTCGAGCCGGAGGAAGAGGGAAGCGGACGCGGAGAGCGAGCCAAGGTCCGAAAACGATTCGGCCTCAAACAGAGTGTCGCTCCAGGGGATGGAAGAATCGAGAATGGGAGGGCTCGAGAGTGGTCGGACTACCAGTGTCTGGTGAGAAACGAGATCTGCATAAGCAGATGAAAGGAGGAGGAAGAAGGGGAAGAGAACGAAGAACGATGCTCTCCCCATGGCGAGAGAGACAGGAGAGCAAGGGAAGAAGGTGAGGGATTTAAAGACATATATACCTAACGAGAGCTGAGAGGGAGGGAGAGAGAAGGGGTTTGCGCTTTTTAAATATATTTCTTTTTGCTTTAGATCTTTTACTGCAGACGAATGAAATAAATGTGCACCTGTTCCCCGCTGTAAGTGTTAGTTGGGACAATTGAGTAATAAATGCCTTTTCCTTCTCTTTTTTATCTTTACGGACGGTATGTCCCCAACTCAAACGGATGACTTTATATATATACACAGTTGAGCGGGGATGCAAACACAGTAGAGAGGGGCAAAGGCTAAAGATTGTGTTCCACTAAGACGTTAGTTGAGGAGAAGATAGAGACAGTGTAAAGTTTGTGGACATCCCACTTCTTTGAAAGGTGGGAAACCAAACCATCAAAAGATCATTCATGGCTAACTAAGTAGAAAACATATAGGTGTCTCATTTGCATTGAAGTGGAAGCAAATGAAAGGAAAGACATAAAGCCACAAAAAGGTGAAAAGCCAGAGAAGGAAGAGAGAACATGCATGTGAGAGTGAGATGTTTTTGAGTAAAGTCACTGCCTCTCTCTTTCTCTCTCTCTTGCTTTCTTTGCATGGGTATTAATTGTTCTACTTCTAACACTCACATGCAAAACATGAAGCGCTTCAACTGCTGGTATAAACCCAAAAGTTCACCTTCACCTGGTTGGGTGTGTCCAGAGCTTATTGAAGAAGCATGGGCATTAATTGTCTCACTTTTGTACTCCATGGCAGATGAAACCCAGCGGGCTCGCTTTGCACCAACTTGGAAGGGGCCATGCGGAGTCCCTATTACCCTATTACAAGGGTGTTTGGCTATAGTAACAGTTTGTTATAACTCTAATTATTAGAGCAAATTCATGAAACACTGCATGACAACATTTTATTCAATGCATGATCATTTCTCGTCTAGGGGAGAGCGAGCTAGCTTAGCTTGCCAGTCGACAGATGGTGCATATTAATACTCGCCAACAAAACATGAAATGCTTCAAATGCCACTTTCTGTTAGCCCACAGGGTCACCCTGGCTTGGTCGGCTTTGGACCCTATCACTGTTCATGGTATTTGTTTGTGGCAGACTTTAATTTTTGAAGCTGTACATTTTTCTCTTCCACTTTAGGCCTGGAATATGGTCTTTGATATGTTTCCAAGTTCTACTTTCTCGATATAAAACATTCAACAGTTTAATCATACGCCGCACCTGATGCAAACTGTACTACTTGGACCTGGTTCAGGTTCATGCATGACCTTATGATCTTGTCCCATTCTGCAGATCTTTGCCCTTCACAAGAACACTTGCATTCATGCGACGAACGGCCTCTGCGCTGGACACATGATGGGCTGTTTGACTGCACGGAAAACCAAGTATCAGGAACGCGGCGTTCCTGCAAATGGTGGAGCCCGTGACAACGCGACAGGACAACGGAAGTGGATGAAACGACAACAACAACAACAGGGATAGAGTCGAAGGGGAGACATTGTTATATATGCTTTCAGATCATGGAAAGAATGATCTTCCTATTAAGGACACTTGCGGACGCCGCCGTGAGGCGTAGCAGGGGCACTCTTCGTAGTGGCCGGCGGTGCCGGAGGGGACGCAGTGGCACCTGGAGAGCAGGTGCCGCACGCCCTCTTGCAAAAGTTGGGCGACGATGACAGGCTGCAACTCACCCCGCATGCCGCATCGCAATCTGCGTCATACCATTCACATCCTCAACACCCTACTCAAGAATACACAACTACGCCATTAACAGCACAGCAAAATTAACAGCACAGCAAAGAGAAAGAGACGTACCTAGCACTGGCGGAGGCAGAGCTAAAACGACCGAATGCCACACAAGCGCAGCCGTCGCTCGTGCACTCCTATGCATTCCCTCGGCGCGAGCGACGGCTGCCCTCGTGTGGCATTGGGTCATTCTACCTTTGCCTCCGCCAGCGCTAGGCACGTCTCTTTCTCTTTGTTGTGCTGTTAATGGTGTAGTCTGTGTATTCATGAGTGGGGTGTTGAGGATGTGAATGGTACGAGGCGATGCGGCATGCGGGGTGAGGTGCAGCCTGTCGTCGCGGCCCAACTTTTGCAAGAGGGAGTGCGGCACCTCCTGCTCCAGGTGCTACTGCGTCCCCTTCGGCACCGCCGGCCACAACGAAGAGTGCCCCCCTGCTACGCCTCCCAGACCACTCACGGCGGCGTCCGCAAGTGTCCTTAATAGGAAGATCATTCCGGCCATGATCTGAAAGCATATATAACAATGTCTCCCCTTCGACTCTATCTCTGTTGTTGTTGTTGTCGTTTCATCCAATTCCCTTGTTCCGGACGTTTGATTGTGTGGAAGGCAATATCCCACAAAACGGTGGGTCCCATTAAGTGAGGGTGTGAAAATTTCAAGTTAAGTTAAGGCGACTCACATGTGATTATGTTCAAAGTCTTGATAGCACTTACTAATTTAAGGCACATAAATCTACAAATAGCGGCCCATAAAGTGTCACTAATTAGAACCACACACCCTAAATAAGCAAATAAGAAACATTGGCTTCAACAAGTTTACGCATGCCAACAGCGGCGTAGCTAGAAATTTTTTTTTTTTATCAAGGGGTTGAATTATGGTTTCAAAAGTTTGACGAACTCCGCAATATCATTTTTCATAAGAAGCAAAAGCAGTGTTGGTATTCATAAACTTGTTGAAGCTTATTTATTTAGGGTGTGTGGCTCTAACTTGCATGTGACACTTTATGGGGCGGCTGTTTTGTTGGATGCATCTCCTGTCAATCTTCTTCTTCGGGTTAAAAATGTTTTGATGTAGAACGACATTTGTTTTACATGTAAATTTTAAAAATTTAGTTTAACTTATATAAAAATTTAAAAAATATATATATTTTAGCTCCTGTTAAAGTTTTAAAACTATAGTCCAACCCCTACAGTGAAAAATTTCTGGCTCCCAAACACAAAGGTTCAAAATGAGACCCAAACCAAACGCAGTTCGATCAGGGTCACCTTGGCTTGGTTCACTTTGGACCCCATCACTGTTCATGGCATTTCTTTGTGGCAGTGGACGAGTTAAAAGCAGCATGCACCATTTCTATAAATAATATTTTATGCACACCTCATTTTATATCGACAAAGAAGTGCTATGAAGTGGTCGTGGAAATAACTTATAGAAAACACTAAGATAAACATTACAGTGAGGTGAACTTCGTGGTTCACTTTCCACATCACTTTTGAGTAAAACTAGTGAAAGGATGCAAATAAAACTTTTACCAAAACATCTAGACAACATTTTATGAAAAGTTTTGATTGACACTATTAACACTCACCAACAAAACACTTAAATATAGTATAAAGATCTTACGCTAGACCCGCTGATTCTCTTTCTGATTGAACAACTTTTCATAAAATGTTGTCTAGATGTTTTGGTAAAAGAGTTTTATTTGCATCCTTTCACTAGTTTTAGTCAAAAAGTGATGTGGAAAGTGAACCACGAAGTTCACCTCACTGTAATGTTTATCTTAGTGTTTTCTATAAGTTATTTCCACGACCACTTCATAGTACTTCTTTGTCGATGTAAGGTGTGCATAAAATATTATTTATAGAAATGGTGCATGCTGCTTTTAACTCGTCCACTAAGCCCTTATAAAAGCAAATGATATAGAGGGAAAATGAGCATTGATTTGTCAGAAGTCTTTATGGATAGATAAAAGTTTTATTTTTACCCTTCAGATTCATTTCAATATTTTCCAATATCCAGGCATTATTAGCTTACGCAAGTTCGTCTCGATCTTCTTGCTTAATTTTTACATATTCTATCAGATTAATTTCTAGCTTTTATTTGCTTACATCACGTATCAGAGATCCGGTGATTTTTCACTTGTTCTTGTTTTTCCCAGTCTTCGTCAGCAATTAATATTGACATGTGGAGACCTTAAATCCTTCTCTCTAACTTAAACTTCAATAATTATATGCAGTACAATAGTTAGATCCGGACCTTTCGTTCTGGCTAGTACCCCAAAAGCATCCTGATTACTTCTAAACCTAAATTAATAAGAAATAAACAAAAGCAAATCTTTTTTGAATCTTTTGGATCTAAAGCCTCTTTAATTTCCTAAACCACTGCGTACCCAACAAGAATCAAGACCTTCATGCTTCAACAATTAAGCAAAACTCAGTCTGTCACAATTTATTATGTCAGCACTTTTTAATACAAGCAGCACATTATTTCCAGGTGAGTGGGAAGATTAATTCCAAAATTTATCGTTTGTATAAGAATCATACTGCTCATAAGTATCCAATTATTTCCTTGATTATTTTTATAATTATTATGATTAGATACTTTTGTTAAAAGTACTGATTTCAAATAAATTTTGCAAGCTGGAATGGGATTATTAGCAGTTAATTAACCACAGCTTCTAAACTAGAGACGTTATAAATCTCTGTGTTGCACAATTTTTAGCCCAGTAAAGTAGAATAAACTCCTCAAGTGTGAACTCATTGAATAACTAATGAAAGGTATATTCATTATAGTAGTCAAGCGACGAAGGCCAACGTATCGGCTAAATCACGACGCCTCAAAATCCAAAAATCTTAAACTGAACTGCAATAAAAATAAGCATATAATTAATGAATGCAGGTAGCAACAACAGGAGCATGAAGAAAAGCACATAACATAAAAAGAAAACGACGAATGAACGCATATTAAGGCCGGAGAGGAATCTCCCTTTCCTCTTTTCTCCAGCAAGAAATTAGGCAAGATTTGAGGAGAGGGGCTACCTGAGATCGTGACTATCGACATCCTCACTGTCTTTTCATCTTTTTACCTGCAAGATCTTGAAGTTCACGCGGCATCCCTGGTGGAAGACTAGCCGTTGGAGGAAAGACAAAGAAATCCCCTATTTTCTTCTTGTCCTTTGCTTCGTCAGAGCTTTAAGAAAATGTGGAAATGCGACGGAGAATTTGCAGAGACTCACACGAGACACGATAATTGCAAAGCTTTCGCTATACACATGTCAAGATTTCAAATATTTGTCCTATCTTTTGGTACCGATGCGGCTGAAAAGGGGCAGCTTCGGCTCTGGCATGGGCGGAGAAGGGGGAACTTGGCTCTGGTTTGGGTGGTAGGATAATTGGGGGTGAACAAGGAGTCGAGCTTAACTAATTAAAGCTCGGGTCATGAACGAGTTCGAGCTGAGTCATTTACTTAACGAATCGAGCTCAAGTTTATGAGTCGACTCGCTAAAATAATTAAGTTGAGTTCAAGCTCAACACATAACTGTCGAGTCGAGCTCGAGTCTTAATTGAGTTTGTCAAAACTTAATCAAGTCGATAAATTTAAACGAGTTTGTCGAGGCTTAATCGAGTCGAGCTCGAGTTCAATACATAACGATGAATATCAATTCTATTCAAACGAGTTTGTCGAGCTTTAATCGAGTCGAACTCGAGCTCAATACGTAACCACCGAGTCAAGCTGGAGTTGCTTCCCCTCATGCTATTCTTGAGCTCGAGCCGCGTGGAGCTTGAGGTTTCATTAGTCGAGCATAACTCGAGCTGATTGAACTCGGGGTCAACTCAGCTTGAATAACCTCACGCTTACTAAAGAATTGAAACATTTATAATTAAAATTACCCCACTTCCTCTTGTGCTTTAACCCCAATGTCAACCCTACTTTTCATGAACTAATAAGTCAGGTCTTCATGTTGACCGGAGTCAGAGTTTTTCACTCGACTCTTGAAAAACCAGGTCTTGTCAAAACAGGGTTCTTCTCAAACTCAGTTTAGACATCATCGAAGGCCCAAGCACTCCAAAAAAATGTTCTTTTGCCTGTTTAAAATTTTACCTGCACTCTTGTCCTTGTATCATATAGGATTGGATTTGGAGCCCAAGTGTTAGATTGATCCCTAAAGCATGTTTGGCAGATGGAAGAGTTACAACACATTTGGTTCATATTGATCGATATTCATATTGTCTGATATATCTATATATATTTATATGCACATGTCTGAGTCTCAGAAGGTTCAGAGTACGACCAAAAAGTTGCAACCAAAATGGTGATGAATATATGCAGAAGTTTTTGACAATTAATGAAGGAGTAGAGTCGAGAAGAAAAAGGATCTGCTCTGATTTTCGGCAGTTTGGAGAAGATGGTCACTGGATTGCCGCAGTCAGAAGAAACATATATAAGCACAGTCAACTATAAAAGATTTGAACCCTAAGATGCATATATATTCATCAACTTGCCTTTCCTGTTTGGTTTCTGTTGACAGCAGGGTAAAGGCAGGTGTGGGAATGTGTGGTCAATTGCCCACACAGGCCCATAAAAATGTTTATCTGAATATTGAAACTTTTTCATTTACATACAGGTGCCCCATAAAAATCTAAAATTATCTAACTAGTGCCTCTTGGCCAAAAATTTTTAAGTTAGCAGCCCAGAAGAAAGTTTCATCAAAATCAAAAAGATTGTTTGTTTGAACAGCCTGTGAATGGAATGGAGCACCAACAAACGACTTCAGTAGTACCTCTTGATGTCCATCCATGATAACCCTGCTCAATTCAGAGGCTGTTTGGAAATAGAGAACATTCTCATGTATCTTACCCAAAAAAATGGTTCGATTCATTGAATACTTTAAACAGTGTTACCTGAATCTGCTCTATTTTTTAAAGCAGATGCATGTCACAATAACATATTGTTACCATTCCCAAATCGCAAGGCCTTGGTCCAACAATTAGCTAGTCAACTGCATCCTCTAGATCAAAATCTACTATTGTCAAAGGTCATGCAACCAATAAAAGATGTGTCGCTGGTTCGGTTCGATTCTACTAGGTGCTATGCTCTTGAGCAGTATGGCGCGGAGCATGGCATTGAATTGATGATGCACTATCTCCACCCGAAACACAAACAGGCACTATGGCACTTTTGTTCTTTAAGCAATCGATTGATATGGGCAATGAATGTCACCGTTTACGTAGAAAAATTGAAAATATATCATTAGTTCAATGCATGTTTCTAGTAACATCATGATAATGGTGAGCACATCCCTGTTTATCTTTCATTGAATCGGATCAACGGCTTATAAATGAAATAGTTAAAACTGGACTTTTGTGTTTTGTTATTTGAGACAAAGAAACCATAATTTGTCACTAGTAAATATTGAACGAGGCAAACGAACCATGTGAAGCATTCTGAAGCACTTTAGAGTTATCAAACGCAAAATTCCACGTATTTCACTTCCCGCATGTTGTATTTCTAGTAAATGGGATCCTTCAGGTCTGTTTCGCTAGACTTGTACGAAGAAATGAATATTATACAAATTGACGTCTAACTTTCATCAAATGACAAGAATATGCTTAAGTTTGGTATAGATATGAAATTGTGGCCGATATACACCTTAATTCAAGCAGTTAAATGTAAATTCTTCAAACAGGAGGTTGTTCTTGCCACTTCAAAAGGTGGCACTCTTTTTCGAAATACAAAAAAGTAGGGGTCGGACCCACAGGTTACCACATTTAACCTAATTACTTCACTGTATAAAGTATCAAAACAAACACTACCATTTTTATCCAGCATTTTTTGTCTGGCCCATGACATGATTTTGTCCTTAAAATTGAAACAAAATAGGATGTAGGAGCCCTAAATTTTCATCACAATTTTGAGGTGCAAGTGCTCTAACACCTTAAAAAGTTTAGTCTCGTATTTAAAATTACAAATAAACTTGAAAGACTTATAAAGAGGTTTGATAAGTGATTGGTTGTCCCAGCTTCTTATCTTTTTTAAGATAAAACAGAAACTGCTAGGATGCGAGTTGGGATCAGTCAGTTGGGTCATTACACGTAAAAATATTTAATTCAAAAGTTTAAAGTCATTACAAGTACACTTCAGATGAAAGTAGACCGGGAAATATGCTGGTAGCAAGATCCAGGTTCCCAAACACAGGCCCGTGAACGTAAACGGGTAAAATATGTCCAATGTTGTGCAAGTGCTAATTGTGTTGTTAAGTCAATTAGTTCCCTTGCAAACTAGCCGATGATTAGCAGAACAACAGACGTTCAGGTGATATTTAAGAATCTAAATCACCACTTAGTCTCTTCATTTATATAAATTTCGTCTAAGTGAGCAACCTGATAATTCTTGCCGCTACAAGTATTGTGAACATCAAGTCCAAAATTAACTCACCCACCCAAGCAGTAGATCACAACTTGCTCAATGGATCTCAAATCCATGTCTTTTACACTATAGCGTGGATTTAAGATCCATGTTGGGAGTGGATGTTGAAATCCACAGTTTGATAAAACTGTGAATTTCACCTAGCATGGAGAGGATCTGAGATCCTTGGGGAATAATATGATGACACATAGCTTCGTCTTCAAAGCAGAGTTGAATCGAAATTGGATCAAGTGCATAAAAATGACAAAGCACCTACAATAAGTGTTGCCTGTTTGTCTCCCTACTTACAATATTCGATCAATCATCTTAAGAATAATATGATGACACATGCCCGAGTTCAACCACAACATAACTATGTTGTTAGACACCATTATTAGAAAAAAAATATTATTGCAATGTCCCCATGATCGAGCCTTAATGTCCAATTGGAGCTTTGAAGTACATACAAAGCAATGAAACATTGGAAAGCTACAAAAATCCTACCAGAAATTCCTTGGGCTGTTCATATACAATTGATTCCCATCTTTTCTAATCAATGAATATGAACTGGAAAGGAGATAACAAGAGAATTCAATCCAAATTTGGTATCCTTTTTTTTTTTTTATTTGGATCCTTGCAGTAAAAGCTGGATGTGAGTTCATATCAGAGTTAAATCTTCAAATAACATCAGTTTTCTGGATTTATATAAGCACTAGTTTATAAACATACTTGTGTGCACTTTGGAGATCCAGATTCAACATTATCTCACCGTATCTGATTTGGATCTGCTGATCTAGCTTGCCTACGCGTTCCACTTAAATCCGCGTCAATGACAGCCATATGAAGGGCGTTCATATATATTAACGTAAGTCAAGCACATCTTATATTCTTATAACTTAGTATGCGTTTGCATGCATTTGATTTCAAATTCGAGGGGACTTGAGATCTGTGTGTCATAAATCTCAAGATCTGAGATCCAAGACCAGATTCTAGTAAGAATCTTAAGTCCATTGTTTGAAAGATCCATGGATCATAACAAGGACTCTCATGCAATTCATGCTTCTTTTAATTCATGGATTTGAAGTCTCTGCCTCCTCTAGCTAGAAATCCTGGCGTTTGGTGAAATAAAAAGGATGTTAAATCCATGCTTCTAAAATTTGTAGTTTCATAGAACTGTAAACTTGTAGGTAAATGGGATCAACCCCATTTGTGTCTAAAGAGAATTGCTACATATTGTGGCTTCATGAAAAAAATGGGGCCCTTCCAAACTGGATATGAGTAGGTTTTGAGACCTACCCAGCTTGGCAAACTAAATGGGGACATGATGGCCTTCTCTATTATATGCCATGTAGACTTCAATAATTTATGAAGCGTTCTTTGCCTGTTTTTTAGTGTATCTCTTTATCTTCTGATATATTTCTTATATCTGCCATCGTTTACCTTATTTATTCTTGCCAAATCTATGTTGGGTTGTTTGGATTATTTGGCTGCATGCACTCGAAATCTTATCCTCATGCACTAAGGGTCATTGCGTCAGTTCGATTCTCATAAGTGTTACTTTTCTGCACTGTAAACGATAAATGCACGGCATTCTAATTGATGGGTGTATTGCTTTCCACTCAGGTTTTGAAGCAGCCTTGAACCCATAAAATAAAAGGAAAAAGTGAGAAGTTTCGTTCTCTTTGAAGTATTTCTTTCACTGGAATCTGATCCTCTGGTCTTCAAGAGTTTGAGTTTGTAGGCTAACAAATCTGATAAATAGTCTAAGAATGACATCAATTTCATTTTAGCAAACATCAGAACAGGATTGGATTTCTACTACAAGGCACTCACTTTTAAAGTGGAATTTAGGGGGAAATGCTGGCGTTTCAAGATTAGTGTTATTAAAGTCATCCTCGATCCAGACTCGAAACAAATCCGATGGCAAACTGATTCAAGCCTGGTGTATCCACGTTTAGGTCTTTAAATATTTTTGTAATATTTAAAGTAGTTCTTACTTTAAACTTTTTAAGAATATTTTTCGTTTACTATTTTCATGAAATATTTTGTTTATTATTTACCAATTCCCAACTGATTCAGCAGCATCACGGGTTGCCTTCAAAACATTTCAGTTAACTTCCTCCTTTTTGTGGTAATATTTGTATCTGCCGATCTAATTTAACTCCAAATTCAGGTGGCTGAATGGTCGATAAATCAAAACTATTGACATAGAAAACCCGTTCTGTTTCTAGAAAAACCTGTTTCATGTCTCAAAAATTAATCAGCCGAAAAAAACTCGTTTTTTAAAAGATGCCAAAACAAAACAAAAAAAATCCAAAAAATGCAAAAAAAAAAAAAGAATTTTGTGGGTTTTTGGCATTTTTCATGTCTTCTTCCTGCATTTCATTTTTTTCATTTTATTCTTAGGATTTTTTTTTTAATTTGCTGAGATTTTCAGTGTTCCCATCTTATATACCTTGGGAAAATCTCACTGTTTAAAACTCACAAACAATATTTCTGACAATGGCCCAAACTGTTCACATATCCGGTATTTTGTCGATAGAAGCAAAAAGGATAAATAGCCAAAGTTAAAACAAAAACGAAACATTCACGAGAAAGAGAGAGTAACTTGCCAATTTTTAAGTTTGTGCTACCTTGGGTCAGGTAGGAGATCAGCATCAACAGACAGGTTAGGTGAGTTCTTGTATGCATTTGCATGTTTTCTGCAACCTTGTCCAGTGCATCTCAAATAAGAAATCAATAGGTGGAACTAAAATATCCCGGCTGGAAAGGTATATTAATGGCACCAACAGCCAAAACTGCATGAAACTAGAGATCTCACTGCATCCCTTGTGCAGTTTGGGGATTCACTCAGAGTCCATCTCCTGTTAACACTTTTTGCTTCTAATTCTTTAGTTCTAATGAATCTTCTAATTCTTTAGTTAAATGAGTTGCTCACAATCTTCAGTTCCCATGCAAATTCATAAGAAAAAAGTTACACATTGACGTGTAGAAGAAGGTTGGCATCAGTACTGTAAGGTCTGTTCGTGAATTGAATTGGTGGAGGTCTGGATTTCATTAATCGGTTGATTCTCCTACTGATCTGAATCATTGTGAATCAAATATTAACAGATTGTTCTCGAAAAACATAAGAAAATTATTTTAAAATTTATTAAATGAAAATATTCACAACTGGTTGGCATAGTAATACAAGCCATCCTTAGAGATTTGAACTTTGATTCTCACAAACCTCGTTCTTTGCGTGCACAAGCTCTCGCACAAACACAAGAATACCATAAAATAGAAGGAACGAGGGGACCCTGATTCGAGGAGAGACTCTAGAGCCTTAGATTTCGTATATGATATGAATTGGTTGTTGTTGTCTGTCTTCATCATCTCCCTCAAAGTGAAAACTGTACCACCTGGTGATTAAGTTAGCATTGATTGGCTCTTTTTCTTCACTTCACCCATTTGGCTTTTTTTCTGCAACATTTGATATGAATAAATGCCTTTGAGACCCACAGATTCGTTCACTTCCTGTGCATAAACTAACTCTAAAAAGTCATGAAATGGGAAACATCTTCCTCTCTTCCCTGCGTGCCCCTCTCTCTCTCTCTTTAATAATTTACCAGATGCTCCCAATTCTAATTTCTAACCCTCTGTCAATGGTGATAGAATCCGTTATGCATTGCCTTTTTTACTGTTGAGAAGGACTAACCTCCCCCCCAAAAAAAGGGTCCCCGTCTTCCCCTGCTTCGTTGGTAACTTGGTATCCTCCTCATTTTCTTCTGTTTTCATTTTTTGTTCTCTCTCTCTCTTTCTCTCTCTCAAGCCGCCAACCTATTCGCCAAGGGAGAAAAATAGGAAAAAGAGGAAAGCGGAGGAAGGGAAGAGGAGGGGAAGGATTATTTTCTTGGGGTGCGGAGACAGCCCCTCGAGGATCTCTTTTATTTATGTATGGGATTAGATAACATTGAATGCATCTCATCATCCGATGGGATCGATGAGGAAGAGCGCCCCTTCTCGAAGCCGCTTGTCTCCTCCGCTGTCCCTCCCGCCACGAGCGTCCATGAGCTTCTCGAGTGCCCAGTCTGCACCAATTCTATGTATCCACCCATTCATCAGGTGCAGATTTTCTTCTTTTTCTTTGGTGGTTGTTGATCATTTTTCGATTCCCCTCTGTGGGTATCCGTGATTTGGTGGATTTTGCCAGCCATTTTATTGAATCTGGCATTTGGGTTCTGCCACCAATTTCCTGCTTTTTCGTGATGGCTAATCTGTGTCTCTTTTGTATTGATTTGGTGAAATGTTACGCCAATCCGCTTTTCAGTACGATTTCATTTTGGGCAATAATTTTGTGTGTTAATGTTAATTTGCCAATAGTTACATCTGTGTATGTGTTGTTGATTGCATTGAGCATAGGCTTGGCGCGCTTCTCACTTCAGAATCTCCGTTTGGGTTCATTCCTTTTTTCATACTTACTTGATTCTGTTGGTCGTAGATCTGACGCCTGCATTCTTGTTATTCTTGTATTAAGAAATGGAAGGTTCTTTTAACCCTTATTATTTCTAGTTTTTCACTGCTACGATTTTGACGTCTTGTTTTTCTTGCTAGTTGATTGGATTGACGGTTTCTCTTAGTGATAGTGTATCTGTTTTCTTTTCTACCTAAATTTTGTTTGTTTTTTTTCTAAAATTTTCGGCACAGCTTTCCTTCTGAAAGTTACTCGAAATTTCTTCCCTCTCGCTCCTTGCATTATATTTCTAAAATGAGATGAGCATTGTTTATGAATTATGGGTTTTTCCCCTTTAGCTTTTACAACAAAATGTTGGATTTGTTTCTTTGATTTGCTACTACTCTTAAAAACTAAATCTTGACGGTAAGAAGAATTTATCAATAGATTAAAAGGCCACTGCTGGAGTGCGAGCAATAAAGGCTGCCAGAAACAAATTAAACATTACAGCATTAAGCACTGCTGAATCGCCAACACCAACATCCTTGCCAACGACAGGTCAATCCTGACAATCGTTTGACTCTTAACACAATTTTTTATTTCTCTCCATGACCTCATCAGTTCATCCAACTAAACAACCAAGGGAGAACAAGTCACAACCTGGACAAAATGCCCTTCATTAGTGTTAAGTGAACCATTGTCGGGCAGGTATCTGCTGGTACTTCTTTTATATTGTAATAATTTGCCGTGTCTTAGTAACAAGGCGTGGTGATGAGGGGACTGGTTTTCTAACTTTTGACTAAATTAGATTGGAAAGGTGGGACTAATATACTGGGTTGCGAATGAAGTAGTCTTCAGACTTAGTGGAGAATTGAAATTTGGAAACTGAAGGAGCTGATTCAGGTTGAAGGGATCTTCTCTCTTTATAGAAGAAAGTAACATGTTTATGTTGGTTGGGGGGGTGGGGTGGAAGAGTAAATACAGCAACGGAAAAAAATAACAAGTTTAGAGAGCAGATCATTTTGCTGGGAACTCCATTGACATAATTTTGGGTGCTTCATTTATTTTGAACTTATAAATATATCCCTATGGTTTGTGAAAAATATGCAATATATTTGTCGTTTCTCTTGTTCAAATTTGTTTGGAGCAGTTAAACTTGGTGACACTTACCACACCAAAACATTGTGTGGGTGCGTGAATGTCTGTGATGTGGAACCAAAATAGGTGGACAAGGTAGTCCAACACTCTTTTGTAGCTTTGAACGTACTTTATTCATGTGTTTGAAGTGGATCAAAATAGGTGACCTATGTGAGGACAAGGTATTCAGGCACTCTATGTAGCTTTAGTCTTTCTCCATTTGTTAGAAACTTAGAGCCAACGTAAGCTTTTTGAATCTTAAATATTTGTAAATATTTTTCACTGCCGCATGCTTCAGCAGGTAGTTTTTACAAGGCCAATCATATAGATTTCGTTTACATTTTTTTTTTTTTTGAAAAAAAAAAAATTTGAGAGTCCCCACTGTACAGCAGTCCACATGCTTCTGATCCACATTTTCTACTTACCCTGTCAACAGAGGGTAGAAATCATATGCTACTTGGCAAGCTCTGATTTTGAGTTTATGCATGGTTTAATTTTTTATATTTATTCTTGATTAAAGATAGTAGCATGTGATAAGCAATATAGGCTTATAATTGTTATGAATCTTTGTCTTTAGCTGCAAAGCCATTAGATTTGCTAAGGAGTCAGCAAGCAGCTTTTAGACATATCTTGTCTGCTACAAACAGTAAACCAATTTTCTCCTTGTAGTTCTGCTGGTTTGTTCTTTCCTTTATATGACAATGGCATGTGGATAGACTAAGGTGCAAACCTGTAAAGCATACTGGTCATCAAATTAATGCAATTTTTCTGTTGCTGCAGTGCCACAACGGACACACCCTCTGCTCTACATGTAAAGCAAGAGTTCACAATAGATGCCCCACTTGCAGGCAAGAACTCGGGGATATCAGGTGCTTAGCTCTGGAGAAGGTAGCAGAGTCACTGGAACTTCCTTGTAAATACTACACACATGGGTGCCCAGAGATATTTCCATACTACAGCAAACTCAAACATGAAGCTCAATGCAATTTCAGGCCATACAATTGCCCATATGCAGGGTCTGAGTGTTCGGTTGTTGGAGACATTCCCTTCCTCGTTGCTCATTTGAGGGATGACCATAAAGTTGATATGCACACGGGATGCACATTTAACCACCGATATGTCAAGTCTAATCCTCGTGAAGTTGAAAACGCCACCTGGATGCTGACAGTAAGTTTGTTTAAAGTATTAAATTTTGCGATATTAAGTGAATGTCCCGACAGACATTCTAGAAGTGCATGCGTAAAACTCACTTTTTATTCACTGTTTTGCAACTTTATGCATGGTAATGTGAATTACCAGAATTTATTCTTCATTGTTATTGCTTCTTGTCAAGGATCTTTCTGTAGTCTGTGCATAAAGAGAAGCGTAGGAGATTCGGGCAAAGGTATTTTTTGGTACAGTAGTTAACGTTTGGTCCATAATCTCCTGACTTCTCTATCTCTCTCTCTCTAGGTCTTCCATTGCTTTGGACAGTATTTCTGCTTGCACTTCGAAGCTTTTCAACTTGGGATGGCACCAGTTTACATGGCATTCCTTCGTTTCATGGGTGATGACAGTGAGGCCAGGAACTTTAGCTATAGTCTTGAGGTTGGTGCCAATGGGAGAAAACTAATTTGGGAAGGCATTCCCAGGAGCATCAGAGATAGCCACCGTAAGGTCCGTGATAGCCATGACGGGCTGATAATTCATCGGAATATGGCACTTTTTTTCTCAGGCGGAGATCGGAAAGAACTAAAACTACGTGTTACAGGCAGGATATGGAAAGAGCAACAGAACCAAGACACTGGTGTTTGCATACCAAATCTCTGTAGCTAGATGCTTATGCAATTAGCGCACGACCATGCATGTCATACAGCCTCTACTGCAAGGATATCAAATGTTGATTTTGGAACCGATATTTTAAGGATATCAAATGTTCCAGCTGATGAAGTCTGGAGTTGCGTATGTACTTTTCTGTTCTCCCCCTTATGCTTCTGTCTTGTTCAATTAAGTGCCGTCATTTTTTGTTTTTTGGTTTCACGGTTCAACTTTATGTAAGCTGCATGTTCAGATACCTATGCAACCACTCATGCTTGTGCCTTTTGATGCATGCTTATGCTTCATATAAGAGAAAAAGAGAGAGAGAGAGAGAGGCAACTTGGCCCAATGGCCTACCGTCCACAGGAATTGAACTAATGACATGGTCTTTACCTGCCCACCAATCTAACCAGCTGCGCATTACTAAAATTTAATCTAGTTAGCCTTAGGGGGTGCACTGTCAATCAAGTCCAATTGCTTGAACTGAGATAGAGTTGCAGGCTTGACTAATTGCATAGTTGGCTAAGGCTTAAGGTGAGCCAATTCAATCAGGCAGCTTGACTTGCATGGTGATGCAAGAAGAATTAAGATCAAAGAATCTTAATTCAATTGCATTTAAGTCTAAGCTAAAACTAACTAAAACTTAATCAAACAATCAAAGGAACAAGAAGAACATAAGAAAAATAAGAAAACACTTCATTTCTTTCAGATTGATTCCCCCTTCAAAAATGACCCAAGGTCCCTTTATATAAAGAAAGGGATGGATTACGGATATGGATCTGTTTATACGTACCAAAAATCTAACTAGATCCAATTACATGATTTGATTATGCTTCCATCTTGCATCAGACTCCCCTAGTTGGAGAAGAGTCGCCCTGGACGAGTTTAAATCTTTCATCTTGCTAAAATTGGATCTGTTGAACAGAAGGACCAACCGCTCCCCTAGTTGGTGGTATGCTCACTTCTCTTAAAGATGATCAAGGTGGCGGCTCAGGTGGTGGCGTTAAAGAAGAAACACAGGCTTGGATATGATATAAGGGCATTCTTGATTCAAATCTAGTCTCAAGTGATGGAAAGGACTGGTTTGGATTCAAATCTGGACTCTTATACCTGTGAATCGGGTGATATAGACCCGAACCGGTTCCAAAACCTGGTTTGGCTTGAACCGGTCCCAAAAGGAACCGGACCACACCCACGAGTGCCTCTAGCGGCAGCTCAAGGCGCTGCTCATGGTGACCCCTTTTCGCCTCAAACAGGGGTGGAAGGGGCAAACTAGAGGGCTGAAGAGCGGCGCACACCGCCGCCGCCCCATCTTGTCTGAATGGGAGAAGAGGTGGACGGCGGCTACCTGTCGCCTTCGGTCCGCTAGCGGGCGGCGCCCATTCGAGAGGCGGGGGAACCGGGACCTTCACAAAAGCAGGAGGCGAAAACGTGAAGGTGTCGCCGTTGCTGGCTGCGGTTCCCACACCACACCCACCGGGAGACGAAACCACCGGCATCTGCCACATCGCCGACCGAATACCCATGCCGATGGTATGGCTTTCTGCTGGAGGCGACGCCTGTTCGATCGAGCGATGGTGGGTGAACGGCGGTGGCGGGCGACTCCCCCTAGGTCCACAAACGTCAACGGAAAGCAGAGAGATAGGCGGCGGCCGAACGGACGGAGGCGCCGCCAGATTTTGCCCCACTAGTTGAGGAGGATTGCTGGCGACGTCCTTTGCACCTCCACCGGCTGGAGATGTCTGCCGTAGCTCACCCTGCGCACCGGCAGGACCTGATGCCGACGATGCTCCCCTCGCCGTACATGGTGCCCTCATTTGCTCGCCGGTGGGCAGACCAACTTGATGATGGGAGGAGGGCGCGGCTGGTTCTCCGCTTCCTCCAGATGGAAATAGTGAAGCTCCTGTAGGGAGCCTGGGCGACGGATTCACTACACCTGCTGGTAACTGACTTCCAGTAGGAACTCCTTCCATTGAAGCATTTTAGATTTCCCCCAAAGCCCTAGCGTCTCTCACAGAGTAATCCTGCAATCGTTGTTCTACGGTGTGCAGAGATTGAGATTGGGAATACCATTTCCAGCAGGAAACACCTGGTAGTTTTCTGCTTTATTCTGTGCACACTGTAGGAAGGAACAGAGCATTCGTTTGGTTTCATCAACGTCCTTGGCTGCGACAGCAAGATCCTTTCTAATGAAAGATAAATCAGATTCCTGCCTTGCTACAGTCAACAGCAAGGTTTGTTGAAATTGGTCTTTCATTTTTCGTAAAAGTCTCGCTCGCTCTGATACCAATTTGATGGAAGAAGAATTAAAATAAAAGAATCTTAATTCAATTGTATTTAAGTCTAAGTTAAAATTAAACTAAAACTAACTAAAACTTAAGCAAACAATCAAAGGAACAAGAAGAACATAAGAAAAATAAGAAAACACTTCATTTATTTCAATTGATTGATTCCCCCTTCAAAAATGACCCAACGTCCGTTTATATAAAGAAAGGGATGGATTACAGATCTGAATCCGTTTATAAGTACCAAAAATCTAATTACATAACTACATGATTTGATAGCAAGCTGCCCATGAGGCCATTTTGGGCGGACGTGATCATTCAAAGACTAAGCACTAAGTAGAGGAGCTTAGGTCTCAACCGTGAAAGCATCCGGGAAACTGACTTAGGCCCGAATTCTCATGAACCTCATTTCAGGCGCTGATTACCATGCAGCCAACTTTAGCAATGCCATAGGGCTTTCCTATTTCATTGCTCCCAACTCCTGTTGCCTGTGAACTGTATGTGTAGAACTCCGATTAAGGGTTTAATACTTTCTTGTGTTTCCGTTGGCGTGAACTGGTGGACGTCCTTTGCATCCACTCAAATCGGTCCTCCCGTATCTCTGTTTTTGGGATAAGATAGGCTTCTTTCGCCACCCACCCAAAGAGTTGGCTTATTGAAGATAGGATGCCTTCCGGAACCTGGACACAGGTGGTGCATGGCTGTCATTAGCTCGTGTGATCAGGTGTTAGGTTAAGTCTTGCAAATTAAAGTAGATTCATAGAACAATGGTCATAGTGTTCAACGAACATGTATCAATCTTTTGGGCAGATTCATAGGATACTTACAAAATGTCTCTGTTGTCAAACGACACCTAAGAGTTCATTTGACAAATAAAACAGTTATAGACTGTTCTAAGAATCTACTCCAAAAGTTGGGGCAAATTCATAAAACACTTTTCAAAGTATTTCCTTAAGCTATCTCAATCTTTAGGTCATACTTATGGAACATTTATATACTTTTCTGTTTGACAAATGGACCTTAAGAGGCTGGTTATCATCACTGGTGAAGGTTACTTTTCTTAGGGAGTTCTTCTCTTTCATTTAGTTTTTCACAAGGAAACCAAAACATGTAAGAACTTTCGGTAGTTCTAATGTAAGCAACGATGGCAACCATGACTATTGTTTTCTCTTTGCGATGAATGCTTTTTCTTTAGCACTCGATGAAGACAACAAGAAAGAAATTTGTTGGTCATAGTTATCATTTGGTATTCATCTTGTTATTCTTTGCTATAGATACATTTATGTTTACTTATCCAATCCACTTGATCAACTTAAGGAACTTCTTTGTCGAAGAATCTCAAGAAATTTATATATATAAAAGTAGAAAGTAGTTAACGTTATATTAGTTAAAACAGAAAAATGAAGAAGAGCGTAGAACCATGACATATATGCTCTTTTCTACACTTGATTAAAATGCAGACATTCTTATTCATGGACCACAAAAGTTTCTCTACTTGTGTTTGCTTCCTAATCATGTTATATATTTTCATTTTTCGGCGAATACTTATTTTTTACAAGTAATACATCTAATGAAAATATAAATTCGGATTGTTCTCCTTGTCTTCATTTAGTAGAACGATTTAAAAGAAGAAGAAAACTTTGATATGGTTAAAATACTAAAGCTCTTAAATTTTCACTATTAACTTTGGCTCAAAAATTCAATCAAAATAAAAATTTATATTCAACCATGGATTTTATGCTAGCAACAACATATTTAATTTAACCTTGCATCAATGACCGAGCTGCTTAAGTTACTAGTTTGTTCAGTAGGCCAAGCATCCCACATTTGTAAAATAAATATTATATCAAAGAAAGTCATAAAACGATAACAAATTAAGAAATTAAACATAAAGAGAAACAAAAAGCATACAATGATTAGTAGAGAATCTTCAACAATCCAATTAATTCATGGAAAACTTGTCAAAAAAAAAGAAGAATAATTGTACATTTTATTTTGTTAGTGATCTGTTAAGTATATTTCACACTTTACTTAAAATGGATTTCTAAGAGAACTGGTGATGGTTCATGGCGACATAAATATTCATCCCTGCACACGTAAAGCTATTTACCAACTTGATCTTGTGGATACAATTGACATTCTCCAGTCATAACCTTATTTATTATTTATACTTATCTTACAATCGGTTTTTTAAAACTAAGTCATTTTTCTCAAGGAAAATTTAAAAATAATAAATCATAGAGAAATAAAAGTTAAGATAAAGAAAAACCTAAAGGATGACAGCGTTGTCCTTGTCCTCTCTTTTTTTCCCTTCCTTTTCCTTTTCCAGCTTTATCACTTTTTTCTAATTTTTTTCTACACATGCTTAATAAAATAAAAGAAGCTTCTTAGTGAAATACCCCAATTCAGATATTCAAATCGAATGAATAAATCTAAGCAGACATGCTAAGCAATAACATTAGCATCATACTATCACAACTTAGGCACTACATGTCTATGACTTGCGGATAAGCATGAAACTAATGTTGCTGTAATATTTTATGAGTATTTTATGAATTTGCTCCAAAAATTAAAGTAAGTTCCATATTTATAAACCACTCTCATAGTGTTCCACCTACCAAACGACCCAAGGAAACCTTAATGTCTATAGACATAACTTGTCCGAGAGTAACAAACTTAGGCCCATTAGCAGAGTCAGAAATTTTGGCTTGCAAGAGCACTAGTTTAATAACCTTAATGTTTTAAGGAGCACCTATACATATAAACAACCAACAATATGAAATTATTAACATAAAAATAAGTAAAGTTTATGAAACCGGTTTGAGTAATTGCCCACACTAGTCACCATGTGGCTTCGCCACTGCTCAGGCCCTACCAAGACCCAATCAAGCTTCACTCACAAAGTTCATTCTTAATAGGGTTTGGACTCTGCATAAACAAAATAACAACAAATAAACGAGGGAGACAGAGAGTGTGTCTTTTGTCTAATGTCACATTAAAAGATTACAAAAGCCGACTATTCGACAACAGAAAAGTTATAAAAATGAAACTTAAATATTTTTTTTTTCCAATTTTATCGGATGTGGTTTTTTCAATTAAGAGAGAGAGAAACCGAGATTTTCAACATTAGAATTCTAAATAAAATAAGTATGTGATTCTTGAAGGGTTGGCAGTCTTTGTTTCAAACTCTGATAGCATCAACCCTCTGGGTGTTATAAAATGAGATATTAATATGTAAATTAAAGCATAGTAAATGTGTAATCCAAAACACCAAATGCATACTTGATACTATAGGGAGATGGGAGAAATGTATAAGCTTCAGCTCTCAATCTGCTGGTGGTGGTAGAACGAAATACTTAAAAAAAATCATGTTTTACTTAAAAACGATTATGAAATCATTCATTTGATACCTCTTCTTGCCTTCAAAGCTTAGGTTGGATGATGTGAGAAAAAAAAAGTTGAGAACTGTTGGATGAAGGCCTGCGGTTTCATTGCCTCTTGAGTTCCAAAAGAGAGGCTGGATGTAGCGACAAACTTTTTTGGATTCGAAGTGTAAGCAGCAGCAGCATCTATATCAGAAAATTCTCAAAATAAAAATTAGATGGAAACTGAAACTGCTTCTTTCGCCACGTAGACTTGATGCTTGGGTCGATTACGTGTTCACGCGAAAGTTGAAGGTAAGGCCTGTTCTGGCCCCTCTTCGGCTCTTCCGATGTGTTGGGGTTTATCGGGGTTTCTCTCTCTTCCTGTCTCGCTCGGAGGTAAAAACCTAGAACTGGCTTCTCTTGAGTTTCCGATGATTCTGCATTTTCGACCTTGTCTATGACTTGGGGCTTCCCCTAAGATGGAAGTTCTCGGCTCTCCCTTCCTCGAGAGACCAAACTTCTGCAAGTTCTTCAAGACTGGACTCAACATTCCCAAGCAGAACCGTCCAGCCTTTACAACCTTCATCCTGAATTCGCTGGAAACTAAGAATCAACGGATACCCATTTTGCGTAGCTCTTCAAGACGTCGTAATTCGTTGAGGAGGAAGCTCATCGGGGAGGGCAGGTTATATAGGTCAGATGTTCTTACTCAGGAGATTGCTTTACATACTGGTAATAAAGGTATTGCGGGTGAGAATCTAGTCGATGGTGATAATGACGGTAGAATTGCAAACCATAATGCAGAAATAGGTGAAAATGATAATTTGGAAGATGATAGTCAATCGAGCATGTCTGAACTCGTGAGTAAATTGGAGAATTGGGCATCTCAATATAAGGAAGACATTGAGTATTGGGGCATTGGTTCCAGCCCAATTTTTACGGTTTATCATGATTCGGATGGAAACATACAAGAAGTTAGAGTGAATGAGGATGAAATTCTTGAGAGGCACAAGTTTCAATCTCCATCAACGTCTGGAAATGAAGGTTCTTTCGGTGTCTATCAGAAAATATTGCGAGCAAGGTCTATTGCCAAAGATATCAAGGCAGGGAACCACAGAATCTCAAAACACAGTTCAATTGTGCAGTTTATGCTTAAGGAATCTGCGGAAATTTCTTCAGTTGCGCATCCTGTTGCAGATTTAGTTCTTGACAGGCACTCCTTTTCGAAGATATCGCGGTTCGCATTTGCATTTTTGTGTGGTTATCTGGTGTTTGACATAGCCAGAAAGTTCCTTTGGCGTCGGGATCAGAAAACAGAGGAATTGAAGGGTCTCGACAAGGAAATGTTAGCGAGAAAGATAAAAGCAAGAAGGGAAAGAGAGAAGATGGAGAAAGGAAGTGTCGAAGTTGTCGAGAGCGAGGACTTTGGAGAACCTGTTGGGTTCACTGTGAGGCCACAATTAGATAAAGAAGAAGTTCTGAAGACAATTTTGAGCACAAAGACTTCTCAAAAAAACTTGTTGGTCTCTGATGTTGCTGAAGTTTCAACGAAAAAGGGCCATTTTAATGATAGAATTATGGAGATACAGCGCATGGCAAGGGACGTGCGCGTGGTTGAAAAACAAGATGCTTCCTCCTTCATGGATGGAAGAGAGAAAGATCATGTACCTAATCATTCTGGAAATTTGGAAAGCCAGAGACTTCAAACTACCTCCGTAGTTGATGATGAGCTAGATGGAAATGGTTACATTGAAGTAGTATCTGATTCGGATGAAACTATGGCGAAGGAAGTACCCTGGGGGAATGGAAAACATGTAATTGGTGAAATTGGCCAGGGCATTGATAAGAACCCTTCTGGTAGCTCAGAGTACGGAATCTTGGAAATTTCGATTGATGGAGATTCGGGTAAAAATGATTTATGGACGTCTACATCTTGCGAAGTCATTGATCAAGATCAAGACGTTTTGGAACATAATGAAGCGATGAAGGATATGAAGCACGGAGTTGACGAAATAGAAGCTCATAAGACTGCACCTGGCAATTTGCTCATTTCAGATAAGAAGTTTGATGGAGGGAGACCTAGAATTATTATGTCAGTTGAAGAAGCAAATAAATACCTTCTAAGAAGACGTGGTGATCCGAATGACAGGATTGGGGACATGAGCTATGGTGATAGTAATCAATCTGAAACTCTGGTGGTACGACCTGACTCTGGAGGTGAAAGGTTGAATGCCCATGTACGTATGCCTTCATGGGACTCGTCTGGTGCGTGCATAGACGAGGCAAGTAAAATCATTGAATCATCTGATACAACCTTCTCAGGTTCATCTGATCGTGTCATTGAAAAAGAAGAGTCAGATAGTCTAGCATCACAAGCTAATGAAGTTCATGAAAAATCTATTGAATATCTGAAACCAACTGTAAAGGGTGCAGAAGATATTGAAGATACAGATCAGAGTCTCCAGCCACCGTCTTCATTTTCTTTATCTTCCATTGATGCTGATGAAAGTAAAACTAAGAAGTTGCAAAGCCACAATGAAAATTGGATTGAAGCAAATTTTGAGAAGTTTGAGCCAATTATCACAAAAATGGGGGTCGGTTTCAAAAATAATTATATGTTAGCAAAAGAAAGAGGGGAAGATGAGCTGACTTTAGCACCTGACGTGAGCAATCCCAGTTCTGTGGAGGAAGAAGATGAGCTTGAATGGATGAAAGATGACGCGCTGAGAGAAATTGTCTTCAAGGTGAGAGAGAATGAGATGGCTGGTAGAGATCCTTTTTACTTGATGGATGTGGAAGACCAGGATAAATTCTTCAAAGGGCTTGAGAAAAAGGTTGACAAAGCAAATTCAAAGCTGTTGGCTTTGCATGAATGGATCCACTCAAGGGTCGAAAACTTGGACTACGGAGCAGGTATGTTACGGATATACGATCAAATGTTACTTTGTAATTGAGACTCCAAAAGTCATTCACCTCATTACTCACTTGTTGTGTTCCTTTGGATGTGCTGATGACTTCAGTTACTGATTGATCTGATCAGGTCCTGAATCCCTGATATTAACCATGCAAATCCCAAGCCAAATTGCAAATGCCTGATTGTTTTCATCAAATAAAGTTTTCGTTTGTGTCTATTAATTTCAAATTTCATGCTCCATGGTGCTTGATTTTCGTATATATTATTTAATTATCAGCTAAATGGTAGACTGTTTTCTTTGCATATTAATGTTTTGTACCTCACCATGTTTATAGTAGTACCCTTTTCATCTTTTACTAGTTGATTTTCCACACTTTGCTTTTCTTCTAGTTGATTAACAAACTAAGTCATAAAGTGTCTTCATTTTGCTTGAAGCGTTCAGCTGCTTCTTTTTCTTTTTCTTTTTTCATTTTTTGTTTTGCCTTTTTCCTTTTTTGGTTCTGATGGTACATGTCTTATGTATTAGATGGTATAAGCATCTATGATCCACCAGAGAAGGTCATGCCTAGATGGAAGGGCCCTGTGGTTGATAAGGATCCTGAATTTCTTAAGGAATTCAATAGAATACGAAGAGAAATACTGGGAGATAAGATGGGGACGCTGTCAAAAGAAAAGTTGGATAACTGGTTGAACGATTTGGAGAAGATGGATTCATCAGCATCTTCTAACACCGTTCCATCTTCACCTGTTGTCAGCACTAGTTCATCTGATGGTTTGAATAAAGTAAACCACAAGACAGTAATCGAGAGCAGTGATGGTTCCATGAGACCTGGAACAAAGTCAGGCAAGGAATATTGGCAGCACACGAAGAAGTGGTCCGAAAAATTTCTCCAAGTCTATAATGCAGAGACCGACCCTGAGGTGAAAGCCATTATGAGGGACATGGGAAAGGATCTGGACAAGTGGATTACTCCTAAAGAAATTCAAGAAGCTGCTGACTTAAGAGACAGACACATTCCAAAGAAGAAAAAGAGATATATTGAGAAGAAGTTGGCACAGTTAAAAAGAGAGTGTGAAAGGTTTGGTCCTCAAGCAGTGGCTGATAAGTATAGGGAGTATGCAGATGAGAAACAGGAAGATTGTTTATGGTGGTTAGATCTTCCATTTGTACTGGTAAAGGAAAAATCAGCTCGTCCTTTTTTTTAAAAAAAAAAAAAAATCTCTGATATTAGTGGGTACTTGCTATGTCTTGTTTGATATTTATGTTGCTACAGGATTATTACTGTTCATCTATCATTTTAGTTCATTGTGTAATACTGTCTGATGCTTTTATTTAAAATGTTCTTCAGTGCATTGAACTATATATGAGTGGTGAGGGATATGACCGGATAGGGTTCTATTCATTGGAGATGGGTGCGGATTTTGAGTTGGATCCAAAGCAATATCATGTGGTTGCATTTGAGGACCGTATGGATGCAAGACACTTCTGCTACATCGTTCAGACCCACATGGAGATCATTGGAAACGGTCATGCATTTGTCATTGCCAGACCACCTAAGGTTAAGCATGATTTCTCTGCCTGATCTTGTGTTTTAATAATTAATATGGCTATCGAACATGCTACTTGTATTGATTCTGATACCATCTTTGAAATAAAGCATTTGGATGAAACGTCTTGATTCTGGCCTATTGCTAGGTATGCTTGAAAATTTACTAGTCAATCACCCCCTCCATTTCAACAGTGATCACTTAACTGAATTGCAAAAGGTATCTAGCATGTTTATATTTTACTAGACAAGAGATGTTTATAAAAGGCTTGTCTAACTAAATTTGAATGAGCCATTAGAAGCTCTATCTAAGTTGTCCACACCTGGTTGAAAATCTTCACAACTGCAACCATCTAAGGTTAAGCATGATTTCTCTGCTCTTAGGTTTCAATACTTAATATGGTCATTCAACATGCTATTTATCTAACAGTTTGATTCTGATATCAACTTTTAAACATTGTCACAAATATAGTGATTTTTTTTAAGATATTGCAATATTAACAAAAACAAAATAAGTGAAAAAACCTGGTTTTTTTTAAAAGAAAGGCATGAACATAATTTATCGCATTTTTATCACATTATTGTGTATTCTTTACCCTTTTTTTCCATTTTTCTTGTTCTTCGCATCAATATCATCATAAATTCAAATTTTGAAGTTATTTATCATCATTTTTTTCATCATTAAAACATATTATTATCATTTTGTCTAGCTTTTTTTATGTCTTCTTATTAGTTTCTCATTTATTTTATTTTTTACCTAATTTTTTTATTTTCTGATGACTTTCTCGAGAAAAACCAGAAAAATGCATAAGAAAAACATCACCCTTAAAAAACCCGAGAACGATATTTGGGACAATGCTTTCAAATAAAGCATTTGGCTTGGACGTCATAATTTGTGGGCTTATTGCTAGGCATGATTGAAAACTTCCTAGCCGATCAGCCCCTCCATTTCAACTGTAATCACTTCATAGAATTTTAAAAAGCAGCTACCAGTATTTCTTAGGCAAGGCTGTCTGGGAGTGGTTATTGACTTGCTGCAGTGTTTAAAAGGCTTATCTCACAAAATTTGAATGAGCCAATGGAAGCTATATCCAAGTTGTCAACTATGTCCGGTTGAAAATTTTCACAATTGCAAATTTGGTCATCAAATATTGGAAAAGAGCTTGAGAAAACAAGCACAATATTTGCAGGCACTAACTTGACTAGCAATTGGGCTCCATCTGCCTAACACCCCTCATATTGACTATGTACTTATGTAGTATGTACATATCCTGTCCTGGATGGGATTTTCATAAATTTAGTTTATCATTTCTTACCTTCTTTCTATTGTATAGCATACCTTCGTCTGCAAACCTTCTGTATAACATAATTGTAAAGTAACTTTACCTGTCATGTTTCCATATTTGAGAAGCCTTCCAGTTAATTTTTCCTGAATGAGTTAAATACTCAGTGTCAAAAATGTGTGTAGTTTCTCCTTAGGTGCAACATATCACAATCCTGTTGTTCCAGTACCGGATATAGAAGATGATTTACCAGCACTTTCCACCATTTATGTCGTTATCATTCTTGGTGTCAGGAATTTCTTGGTCTGGAGTCTTGGGAAAACCCTAAAAAGTAAAAAATGGGTAGAATTGGGAGAGTCTTAATGAGGTAGTAGTTGAAACTTGAAAGTATAAAAATATTAGAAGTCCATGACAAACCATAATGTATGATTAGTAGTGAAGATCGTTAAAATACCTTGTGATTTTGTGTGGGAAATATTTGTGATGAGGATCCATTTTCTTCTTTATGATGTCACTGTATTCTCATACGTTTTTCATGGTTGTCTTTGCTTTCTGACCCTTCATTTCCTCCTTCATTTTTAGGATGCATTTCGAGAAGCCAGAGCAAATGGCTTCAGTGTAACGGTAATAAAGAAAGGAGAGCTCCAGCTTAATATCGATAGGACACTGGAAGAAGTGGAAAGTGAAATCGTTGAAATTGGAAGCAAGATGTACTATGATAAGTATATACGTGAAAATGAGGTCAGCATGGAAGGCATTTGGAAAGGATTATTCAAAGGTGGAAAGACTAAGAAAAGGTAGTTGTTTTAATCATGTCCTTTCTCAGGCTACTTATCATGCATGTGGGTTTTTCCCCCTAGGACACTACACTTAAACAGTCATTGGTATGTGCAATGGTGAGCTTCGTCGGTCTGCTCGAAGCATTGCAGAGTACTCACACCTTAAAAACTGTTTGCCGACAGAGGCTCACCCTAGCATCCGGCGTTTGTTTGAGGGTCAAACTTATCACACCATTCGAGCTAGGGGTGGAGGCAGGTGTGGGCTACATGTGGGCAATTGCCCACTAAAACCTCAAAAAATTTCTTATTTTTCTATTGATATTTCTAAACAATTTTTTTCATTTACATATTGGTGTCCCTTAAAAATTTTAAATTTTGTGTCTAGCACATTCACTAGCTAATAGGTTTTGAGAGACTTATTGCAACTTAAAAGCACAATTTTGTAAGAGGTAGGTCCAGAGGTTTGCAATTAAGCACACTTTTTTGTCAGTCACCAACACAGCTGCTGCTTACGAGCTTGACTTAGTGATGATCAATTTTGCTTGGTAGATCCATTTATAAAGTGTTATTGACAGGGCGGATGATGCTTACCTTTAGTTAGCCTTGTGTTGGTCACATTCCCTAAACTGCTGTGATACTTTTTCCTTGTAATGAAGATGGTCCTCCTGCATGGTTTTTATTCTAAAAGATTGTTTTTTTCCTTGTTTAATAGGCCGATGCGGACCTTGACGAAGTCCATCAAGGGGAGTGGGTAAAGAATGCAAAGAGCCTTCAATCACACAGCAATATGCCTTCCACATAAGTATCAAACGAGAGTTGTGATATTGCCCTTTTGCAGACTGCTAGTAGATAACATTCGGCCATGGTAAATGCTGTCTTGCTTACATTTCAATGTTGCTCAAATGGATGGTCCAGACAAAATTGAAGCCAAGCTGAGGTGTTTCGCATATGTTATTGGTTAGGTCCGAATCCGATGAAATGCGGAAGTTGGCATTGTAAATTGGAAGCAAATTGTTCGATGAACTTAGCTATTGCCATTACCAGGGTTCAACCTTGATGAAATTTTGTGTTATCAACGAGTATATTCTATGTTTTGGGTTTTTTCTTGTAAATGGCTATATTCCACGTTCATTGTTTACCCTGAGTCATGATAGAGTTTCGATGTTTCTTTGAGTTTATGCGAAGTATTTGAAAAATTCTTTGATAGACAAAGGTTTTCACCAAAGAGTTGATGAGCTTGATGACGACAGACCTGCAGAAATGCCTAAACTTTCACGTTGAGGTTAACCATTTTGTTAGAAACAAGCGGTTATTGAACTTTTAACAACGTTCCTTCAGCTGAGCCAAACCTGTTGACAAAGGTCAGATGGGACTTCGATTCATAAACGGTCCCAGTCCTGGGATGCAGATGACAGTCATCTTTGAACGTAAACTTTGTCAAGTACAGTTTTTTCCTGCAAGATGAGGCGACTAAGTACGGGAAAATACATCAACTGAGAGTGTTAAAAACTAATTTTAAATTATACAAGTCCATTCTGTCGGTCAGTCTCACATAATTTATAAGTTGCATTCATGTGAAGTGTTCAATGATAAATATCATATAAGCTATTTCCAAGTTGTTTTAAGCGGGGTCTATAAGGCATATTAGCTTGCTGTTATGTTTTTTTAGTGCTTGTGGGTCAATTTTAACACCAAGTATGTTTGTTTAACGCAGAAATTGCAAACATGAAATTACCTTCCTGGACTAAATGGAAAGTGCACTAATATTGATAAAGTAAATTGCTTATAAGAAGAGACAACACAAAGGGACTTTCTATTACAGTTCCCGGGTTCAGTCCCAGCTGCAGCGGGGTTGGGTCGGACCATGCCTAACCCGAACCTGGCCATGCAGCCGTGGTCTCAATACCACAGTTCTAATGCCTTTAATGTGAGTGGCGGAGGCACAGTTCTAATGCAATGCCTGTTCACGACCACCTGAAACAGGTGAAGAGCCAGCCAGAAATGAAGGATCTCGCCAGTTGCAGAACGATCGAATGAAACTTCAGCTTGCAGTCTTATCAAATTCAGATTGCAGTCTTATCAAAAAGTATATTCCATCATAAAGGTCAGTCTGACGCCCAACCGGCGTCTCTTAGCTGATGGCATGACGTAGCCTTCCTTTGTCCTTTCTTGATGCACACGATACATCTAGGATGCTATTTCATCTGTCCATGAGATTCATCATTCGCTTCACTTTGGCTTTCCAATGTCACAAGCAAAGCAAATAAGATTGAGCAAAGCTCTCACAACTTTGATGACATATACGCTGACCTTTACTTTGAAATTTGCTCGTGAGATTTATGACGACGGACGAGGCTAAGGGACTGCAAAAATGCTCTGGCCAATGCCTTCAGCGAAGTCGAATGCAGGTTCAGACAGAGATGACATAACTGAAGCCTAAGTTGGATACGGGTTCAAGTCAAACCAAGCAAAGGCAGTAACGGGGAAATGGAAATCAGCCCGATGCAGTTAACCACTAAAACAGACAGATTTCAACGAAAAGCTCTGGTTGCCACTTTGACAGTCTCGAGATCCGACATCTTGGTCAATAACTCATTATCAAGTATGGACATCTACAAACATCGAGACAATTTTTTAACAGACAAATAGACAGGACTAGGCACGTGGTGCTAACGGATGATACACCATCGATTTTCGTTATTTACACGTTATCCTGGAACTAGAAAAACCCTCTAATATTCACAAGATGCTAGCTTCTATAGCATATCAGGTAAGCGTTCCACAAGAGGGATTAAACCATATATTTGGTGCAGGAACCAGCCTCCAAAAAAGGACACAGAGCAAGATAACTAGACGAAGACCAGAAAATCAGTTACCATGCAAAGATGAAGGTCGGCTGCACCGTTGTTTAGCGGATTCAACATATTGTTCTGCAAGCTTCCTCACCTTAGGACCTTCTTTAATGAGAAAATCAGCACTCTTTGCCTTGCAATGGTACTGCATAACTTTATCTGTAGTTTTACTGACTGCCCACCTGTACTGTTCAACTGTGATAACACCGCTCTTACAGAGAGGTCTAATGTGTTCTTTGATATAAGCCTCTACCTGCAACATGAAAACAGCGGCAATCATCAAATGAAACAGAAAACTTTGCCTATTTACCAAGTTAATACGAAACCAAGTAGATCACATACACAACTGATGCAAGAAGCATCATGAGGCCTGTGACCCATGGGCATGAAACCATTAGTTACCAGTACTTGTTCACAAAACTTCTTAGTGTTTATTCTTAGTTTCTCAAAATTTGACACACTACATGAAACTGTCTGCCAAGAAGATCAACGCTCATAGCTTACTTTTTTGTGGATAGGACTTTGATCTGTCTGTTGATTGGAAGCCTCGCATTTTTTGGGTGCACTTTCGCTCATCATTGAGTGAGTTGGTGAATTGTCTGCCCTGGAAGTATGCCCCTTTATAGTACCACCAGTTTCAATCACATTATTCTCTGCATAGCATTCATTGTCAGTCTGAAGCATAACTTCAAGAATATTTTGCTCGCATTTCTGATTTTTCTCATGAACAATTTCTTCACCTGCAGACTGTATTCCCATACATTTCTTCATATACTCAGTTGATTTGTTTCCATATATTTTTTCTGGCTCATCTCTGCCATAGAGTTCTTCATATTCAGCCACTGAAAGGTCATTGCTTGCTTCATTTGGATCGGTGTTTTCCCCGTGCAACAGTGAGTTTGAGAGACCTTCATTATCACGAGGCACTGCCAACTTCAAATAATCATGATGCGCTTCAGGTTTTACCAAACAGACATGTTCAAATGATCCTGGACCTAAACTTATTTTATCTACTTTCTCACCGTCCAAAATTGTACCACCCCCTGCATCTATAGATTCTGTAACCATAGAATGATTCTCATGATTGAGAGTACTGAGTACCACCTTCACTTTTGAATCTGTACTAACATCAAGCTGTGATCTGGACATTATCAGTGAGCTGTTGATCTCAGAAAGACCCATAAAATCTTCGTCCAGGTCATAGTCAAAATCTCCATATATATCAATCTCAGGGCGAGATTCCAAGTTTAGAACATCTTCGCATCCATAATCTCCATCTTTCACTGCATGATCACTTTTTCTGTCAGTGTCTTCAGACGACCGATATGGACTATTTGATGGAGATTCAGAAAGAAGACCAGCAAGTCTCAATGCTTGTGTGACACTATCTGATTCATGACCACAAGAAACTTCATCACGTGATCCTTCCATAACTTTGACAAGAACATCAGAAGGTGGTTCCTCTTCTCTACTGTTACCAACTGCCACATTCTGAGAGATAGCTTGTGAGCAGAGATTCAAATATACTATTCTGCTTTTTGATCTTCCATGGATTTGTTTTTCAACGTTAAGAGCATCTGCAACAGCCAACTCTGTTTCTGCACATCTATGAATACTGTGTAGGTTTGCTTTCTTGAGATAGTGCTCAACTAGTCGATTAAGTTGCCCCTGCAAGAAATAATTTTAGTGAAAACAAATTCAGTAGTTTTTTGAGAAAAGTGCATTGAATGCTCGGTGAAGTGGTTTTCAGGATCAAGATAAGCACCAGATGCAGCTCTGGGAAGCTATTTTTACAGGAGACAGGAGGAAGCATATTAATAATTTTTTGAGAGGCAGTAAGGAATAAGGAGCTGCTTTTGTCAATCGGATAGCATCAGTTGCATTGACACTTGATAAGAAGCTAACCATTTTCCAAGATCAGGAACAAGAGTATATGATCATTATTCAAAAATGTATATGGAATATGGAGTCTACTATGCCCATAACACTGGTGAAGCACTTTCTTCTTTTCCATTAATTCTCAATTTTATGAAAATGTCAATATTGCACTGCGGTGCTTATGTTTGTCACGTGGGGAGTACCATAGCAACTTGTAAGGAACATGTCTGAAGACTCTAAAGCACATTACAGGACATATTCAACACTAGTATCCAATTGAGTTACTATATTCTAAATTGCCAACAAAAAAAACAAAGACCTGACCTCAGAAACACAACAAAGTAAGGGTAGGGCTAAAGGAAAATCGGAGTGACATTTTTACCCATCAAAAAACGGTTCTGTAGCTGTCACTCAGTTAACGAATTTAATATGTTTTAATCATGATAATGCAACAATATGTTCAAAAATATTAATTCTGTTTCTTTGTTTATCTCAGAATCTTATCTCATATGGAACTCAGATTGCCATAAGGAAGGTCTTCTTATAAAAAGACTCCAGCGCAATATATTTTATGGACAACAAATATAATCTAATAAATAAATAACATCAACAAATTTCATTAAAGACTTCAAAGTTTTATAGTTGAAACTTGAAAGTTGAAACAACTAACTAAAGTAAATTGTCCAGAAAGCAGAACCACATAATCAGTAAACAACTTAAAGACGGGTAGTCTCACAAACCTGCCTTATTGATGTAGGTACTTTACTTTGACGGCTAGGTGCCAATGTGGGTCTCATATCAGCAGGAAGCTGAGCCTATTTGTGTTAATCAATCACAAACCAGTCAGAAACAATATGCAAAAAAACAAAGCAGAAGTGACAGAAACCAATTTGCAACTATAAGATTTAAAGAATAGCAGAAACTGACATACCAGTAATGGAAAGTTTCCATGAAGATAGTGTTCATCTACCTCTCCACTTTTGTCTCTATCAGTCATAGCAGTCTTTCTTGCAAGAACTGCAAGAGCCCATTTTCTTTTGTCAGCCTTCACATCACCAGATGTTCCTTGTGCTTCTTTCATTATGTGAGTATTATGAGAACTGGATGTGGAACAAGTTTTTGCTCCTTGTGCTGCTAGACCTCCATGCGTCTTGTCTGACAAGGCTCTTGCCTTGCTTGGAGAAAAGGTGCCATGTGACAGTGTTGTAGAAGATTGCTTGTGCATTTTAGCTGAAGTAACTCCAGTTGGCTCAGAAACATTGCTTGAATCATTCATTTTCTCTGGTTCATCCTTACTTGATGTTGTTAATGCAGATAATGGCTTAATGTCTTCCTTCCTTGGAAGGACAGATGCATCAGCTAAATATAGTCTAGAAAGTATCGGATTAGTCTCTTCTTTGTCACACATATTTTCAATTTTCAACTCCTTCGACCAAGACTCAGGGTTCTTTCTTAGTTGCTCCAAAACAGATTGCAGGGTTTCCACTTTCTCAGAGTTGGTGTGCAAGCACCTGTGTTTCCAGAATTCAATTTCCCAATCACGGTCCCATGCACGCCGCCTCCGTCCATTGGCTGTTCCATATAACTTCCGGGTCAGATTCTCACGTATCTTTCCTTTTTGAAGTAGTGATTGCTTTGCTTTTGCAAGAGAAGCAAAAACCTTTTTGTCTTGCTCCTTACTCGGCTTTGCTATTGCTGCTCGGAATGCTGTTAGAAGCTTCAAATCAAGCAGATCACCTTTGCCAGCAGTTTCCAAAGCTCCATCATTCACAGCATCATCTACTTCCTTTTTGATCTTCTGTACCAGTTCAGATGCTTCATAATCATCTATGCCCCTTCGCATGATCTTTTTTATTCTAAAACCAGCAGCATTTCCCTTAGTCTTTGTAGCTCGGGCTCCACGAATAGGGCTTGCAAGCTCATGGAGGCTCTCAGGACCAACCTCCTTAACAAGACTCATTATGTCAGACAAGTTCTCTTCCTTAACAGAAGTTTTTCTTACTTTTTTGCTTTTCAAGCAAGTAACACGCTTAGAGTCTCTGTCTGATGAGTCTGAACCAGAAGCATCATCCTCTGAATTCAACTTTAGCATCTCCGAATTCCCCTCTGACCTAATTCTCTTTTTATGGACAGTTCTTGTCTCACTTTCTCTGAGGGTCTGACTGTGTTCCTCCTGATCATTCAATTGCATGACATCCCTAGAGGATGAAAATATCCAGTATGTCAGAGATTTGCATATATAATAAATCTGAACAAGAAGAGTATATACTATTGAAATAAGATCTCATTAACGAGCAAAACATATAGAGAAGTTGATCTAGGAAGTCGCAGAAATCATAAAATTAACTTCAACAGATGCAAGGGATTTCATGGAATTAGATCATGATTAAGCATGTCAACAATCAAATAGACTGTTGGTAGGCAGTGACCCCACAACATAAGAATCACATGAACAACGTTGTTAAATCCAGCCTAAAATGGATCCATGCACTCAGTATCATGGAACCAACCCCCCCATTGTTTGCTTTCACATCCTATGAAGGCTATGAACCACGGTAATCAGTAGTAGGATACTTATGTTTATAAAACCTTCAGACAAATTCACAAAAACTTTGATATAAGACTATTTTCAGGTCTTTCTATGTTTCAATCCACATGACTATATGGTACACACATCCTGGTGTTGAGACACTAGGTCCCAACGTCAACTTGGCTCTAATATCAATTGTAATGACGTGGTCCAATATTGATATGTGTGTCTGGTATGCCATCCCATCTGCTCAGTAATTGGCTTCAGTTTGCACCTTAAAAGGCTACCACACTAGGACAACCAGTAGAGGTGACGCAGTGGGGAAGATGACTGCTCCTCTAACCCAGGGGGAATGCCTAAATTGAACTAAGGAAATCAAAGAGAACATGAAAAGGAACAGAAATAACTGCAAGAATGGAAATTCAAATAAGATTAGGGTTTCATTAAACTTCAGCCTAATTACAAATGCGGCCTAAACATCTTTTTATAGCTCACAAACGGATCCTTGGATCTGGATCCAAAACAAAATAATAATAAATAAAAACCTAAAATGCTAAACAAGATCCAAATAAAATAAAATAATAAATAAAACCGAAATTGAGACTGGTTCTCCATTTTATGCTGCGCTCCTGCATCATTCTCCCCGGGTTCTCTGTCCGGATCTGCTCATGTGACTGCTGGTGACCCACGATGGTGGGTGATTCAATCACCGCTCATTCAATGCTCGCCTCAGTCACCTGTTTGTCTTTAGCCAGTGGCAATGACAAGGGTTCTCCGACATACTTCTTCCCCACAATAGGAGGCACTTCAATCGCCACAATATCATCCTCATCAAGTTATGATTGCTGTCCTGAATGGCCACCATTGGCTACAGTGTTCATCGGTGCCTTCATTGTTGGCGTTTGAAGGATGCTCTATCCCTTTGGTACTTATTTTTCATCGACAGGCCATTTTCAACGTGCAACATCCGTGCTTCCATCAAATCCATCCTTTTCGAGCAGTTAAAAAGTCTTTTAGTCATCCTTGCTTCTATCGAATTCAACCTTTTCGAGCATTCAGAGAGACCTTCATTTATCTGTTGCATATCCTTTTGCAGGTTTATCATCATCCTCAGCAGCTATAACATCCTAGGGTTTTGCTTACCTGCCTCTGCATTTGCCTTGATGGCTGCTTCTAGCATAACAAGATCGTTAAGTCCTCACTCATCGTTGAAGATAGAGGAACTTAGGCTCTGACACCACTTTGACGCAGTGGGGAAGATGACTGCTCCTCTAACCCACAGTCAATGCCTAAATTGCACTAAGGAAATCAAAGAGAACATGAAAAGGAACAGAAATAACTAGAAGAATGGAAACTCAAATAAGATTATGGTTTCATTAAACTCCAGACTAATTACAAAAGAGGCCTAAACATCTTCTATAGCTCACAAACGGATCCTCGGATCTGAATCCAAAATAAAATAATAATAAATAAAAACCTAAAATACTAAACAAGATCCAAATAAAATAAAACCACAATGGAGACTGAATCTCTTTTTTTGTGTTGCGCACCTGCATCACCCAAGTTTGCAAACCCTTAAAGATTTCTCAAAACCTTTAATACAAGACTTTTCAAATCCTTTCAGACACATCAGCTGTTACAGACATATAACTGAAGTACGCCAAGAACCAAATAACTTCAAGTTATTCATCTAGAAAGAGCCAACCCACAGAGGATGCGATGGACCATCATTGATGTCTTTGGAAAAAATATGCACTTGATACACAGATAAAGAACCTCTTACCATAAAAATAAACAAGTATACAAGATTGTGTCTGATCGGCATGTCAAGTCTGGTACTACCAAGCCAGCTCTTATAGGAGACAATTCAAACAATGAGAGAGACAAAAAGGAGTTGCTCTCAGAAAATGGCAAAAATGGTTACCCTTCAAGACTTTTAAGTAGTCCTTGGCAAAAGAAGGCCCCTACTGGAAAAACATGCTTAGTCTATATCTTTCTCACTCATCCTTCATGCAAAATTGACATAAAAAAATAAAAATAAAAATGCAATACATGCCAATATTTAATTATATTCAGTTCTCCCTAGACCAAGGAACCACGTCTTCTTTTTACTGACTAAAAGCTCAAAGCCGAAGGACGTCTAGACTAGAGAACAAGATGCATTCCAAAGTGAATTTCCTGAAGGAGTTTTAAACTTGGAACATCCATTCAACCCAGTGTATTTACTCCTTCAACACAATGTCCTTTCTGACAATAAAGGAAAAATGATTCCAATGTGCACAGGTGTCGGTAGCAAACAGGCCAGCATTCATCAGTCAGTGTTATCTGGTAAGTAAAATACACATAGGGTGCAGACAATTATGTTCCCAACTTAGCTACTTCACTATAAGTCATAAATATTAAGCACAAGACAGTGGGATACAAATTGGAACCAACCTGGATTTGTCCATGCGCTTTCCACCAACACCAGCATCATCAAGATTCTTCTGACTGGACTCTTCAAACTCATCATTTTTGCACGTCTTATCATGTACTACGAGTTTTCAAAAAAATTTATAGGGTATCAGACATGTTAAAAAAGAACATGGAGCAACTTCAGCAAAAGCAGTGAATTTTAATTATAAACAAAATAAACAGTCAAAAGTAGAAAGTACACTATTAAATAGTCAAAGACTCAAAAGCATAAAACACCCAGTCCTTCTCTAAAGACAAGTTTCTGTCTCCCAATTGCTGGTATCTAGGTGGCACTTTCACTAGAAAGGAAAGCTGGATATGCATGGTACTAGTAGGATCTTATTCTTTTAAGAATCTCTATTCCATGAATGCCTATTGGAAATAGGTGGGGCCAGTAACCAAGCAAAATTAAGTTTAAAACATTAACTTGAAAACTGCAGCACTATCATAGTATCATGCATACAGAATGAAAAGGTATCGAGAGGATATCTACATGGTTCAAAGAATTAAAGAATACTTATATTTCAGTTTTAAAATTAAGACAAACAGAGAATAAAAAAGCCAATCCTCTTTCCCGTCTGTCATCTAGTCTGTATGTATTTCAAGGCACTTGACTTAAACCCATAAATCCTAGGCAGACTAGGGAGTGCCTGGGGCCTAGGCTAGGGAGTGCCTTGGTGGGGTTTTTGGATACATAGCATACTATGCAGAAATAACTGTTTTGCTTACCTCGAAAATAGGGTTCAGCCATCAACCCTGGATTAAGATTAATCCTGGATTCTGTATCCAGTGCTTGTCTATCCTGAACAGTGGAAGCACCAAAATTTGGACCTAGTGTTTTAGACAAGTTATGAATGTTTGGCTCAGGCTCTCCTGTATTTTGACTAGATTTTGAAGGTGAAAGCAACAGCAAGTCTTCAGATAAAGGTAAGGAGAATGATGTCCCTTGACCATCAGCAGGAACATGCATTTTCTTTTCATGTGCATTTTCCTGCGCTCCACAAGAATAACCATTTAAAATTTCAGTGGTAGGTGTTGAAACTGAGCCACAGCTCTGAAGATTGCTCCAACCACAATCATCAAGAAAGCACGATGCAGGTCTAGGCACAAATTCCCCACAATTATTAGTGCCTAAGACAATGGGAAGTGCTTTGTCATGCTTCTCCTCAATATCTGATAGAATTTCACTAGCAACATTTTGGCCATCATCAGTCAGCTCCTTTCCATCAACCAGAGAAATGACGATTGCAGTTTCTCCAGCATCAGCAACAGATACTGCCAGTTTTCCAGATAAGGTCGTTTCTGTCGGGCATAAGGAACTGACAACTTCTGAAACGAAATTTTTGTTTGATTTCTCGCTGGAAATTGAATCCGATTTTTCCAATACTTCAGCAACATTGCACCTACATCAGACACTAGCCCATTAGAAAAATTTGGCCCTTCTAAAATCAAAACCGAATGGTGCCATGTAGCAAGGTTAAGCTATTCAATATCAAGAATTCACTACCTAGGACACAACCATGAACTTCCATACGAGCTATTTGGATCAAATCCAACACAAAATGCATGATACCTGCAAAAGAACAAGAAACTGACATCAAATTGGATACAACATATTTAAGATACATTAATGAACCATTATGAACTACAATGGCAGTTGCCAGACTGCAAGTTATAAGTCAACAAGATTTTATCAAGCAAAAATCTTATTCAGGTATTGCCCCTGACACTATTATTTGTTATTACATGGTTGATTTCAATTGCAGGATTTTCTAAACCTAATTGTCATTGTGTAAGTGATGGACCATTTTTATGGTTATATGTTAGAGGATGCTCTACTTCACAATGAGGCATAAAGCTGTTAATGGACATCAACAATCATAGACCAGTCATTAAACCTAAGGTATTACCGGGCCATTGACATCTGAAAGAGGTTCAACAAAAAGTATAACAAATGTTTACACTAAAAAAATGGAGTATTAACAATAAGTTATTAAGGTAATCTATAATAAACCCAAAATTCTCTTACTATGTCACGTAGATACAGGTGTGGTTGCTGGTGTGGACAACAGGATAGAGCAATTTCAAAAATGTGGGTGCAGGGGCACAACTGTATAAGTAAAAATAAACAAAACAAAAGGACTGTCATATGGACACTGCTATTAGGCTGCCACACCTGCATCGACACGACGCGGGTGCAGGTGTGGATGGGGCTGCAGCCCGAATTAGCACCCAAAAAAGTCAAGAAGAGTCAAGTGCAGTCGGCCGCACCCGACCAATTTTGTCCATTTTGGACGCGCACCCGACTCGCGTCAAACACAAGTTGGGTGCTGTCAAACCACGTCAAGCTCATTTTCGTCACGTTTTTTATATATTTTATATTTTTAATTTTTTTAAAATAAAAAACAGAGGTGTTAGGGCACAATCACACCCCTCTTTCTCTCCTCCCACCCCGCGGTTGCATCCTCTCTTTCTCTCCTCCCCTGTGTGTCCCTCTTTCTCTCCAATGGAGACTGAGATTTCCAGCAACTGAAGTCGGCAGGTGGGTTGAACGACGGCTGGCGGTGACGTGCGATAGCTCTCCTAAGGCTATGGCGGTTTCTTAGCTTATTTTCGGTGGTTTTTCAGTCATATTTCCAGCAGTTTCTCAGCCTTATTTCCGACAATTTATCTGTTTGTGGTTTGATTTCTGCCGTCTGCTCTTCTCAGCCTTATTTCGCTGTTATTGCTATTTATTGTTGTTTATTTTCAGCAGAATGGGTGCTTCTATTTTTTGTTTTATAATTAAACCAGCTCATCTTATTAACTTATATTTACTTATTTACTGGTTTTGTTGTTTTTCCATGCTTATATTATGTTGCTCTTCCGTGTCTTGTTTTTACCTGTTTAGCATGATTTGTAGTTTCATGTTATTAACTTACATTTGCTGTTTATATTTCCTGTTTATATTGATGTTTTTCCTTGTTTATATTTTGTTGTTTTTCCGTGTGCTTTTATTGCTGTTTTTCTTTTTTTTGTACTCATACTGCTGTACATGTATAAAAATTATATTTTGAGTGAAATTATAAATGTGTTGTAGTTATAGAGTTATAGTATCCATATATAGTTGTTGTCACATTTTGTAAATTGTAATTACAATTTATAAAAGTTGCTAAATTTGAATTTTTCATTTTGAAGGTAAACAATGGCTGACAAAAGGAAAGGAAAACATGTTCAAATCCTCCAGCAGCAGGTTCTATAAGATTTTGTAATATCAGATTACTGTGTCATCCACCTAAGACTTATCCACTGAAAAATAAGAAAGAAAGAGAAGAGAAGTGCCAAAGGATTGTCAGTATTTGGTATATCAGCCTCGATATTCACCCCAGTTCAGTCTTGCAGAAAATAAGGAAGAAGAAGACAAGAGGAGAGATTGGAGAATCTGGAGATGACTGTGATAACTGCATGTACTCACAATCCTAGAATTTTATTATCTCACCTTAGATACAAGGCCAGAATAATAAGACAAAAGGATACACAAAATTACTTCATATTCCATTAATGAAACATAAAGGCACGTGAGAAATAAAACACCTATTCCTAACAGGTTTGGGTCTGAACCAAGATCCAAACCCATCTGGTCATCCTTTAACATCCTCCCTCAACTTGTGCATGTTTCTTTTATCATGCACAACTTGCTCTTCAAAAACCAAACTTGATGACTAGTTAAACCCTTTGTAAGCAAATCAGCAACTTGATTATCGGTGCGAATGTAACATGGCTCAATCTCCTTGTCCTAACCTTTTGACGAATGAAGTGTTGATCAATCTCAATGTGCTTTGTGTAAATCAGGCCCAAAAGACAACTACTTCAAGAGAACCAGCCTTGAAGCTTTCACCAATAAGTCAAACTCACAAGACCTCACACAAGAGGTGAAGAAGAAAATATATTAACCACAATAAGGGATACAAGAATAGGCTAAAAAGCCATAAAAAAAATATTGGAGAATGTACACTATTTATAGAGGAAAGAGCGAAAGGAAGGAGAGAGCTAGCCGTTGGGACTAGTTCCATTCTGGAAATCCCTAAAAAGAGAGGGGTAAAAGAGGGAAAATAAAAATACAAAAGAAATGAAAAAATACATGAGAGTCATAAGTATCCAAGTATATATAATTGATACATATAACATATGTTAGATGACTAATATATGTGATACATATATATATATGTATACATTTGGGATACATACATTCTAACACCCCCCCTCAAACTTACGGTGTGATAACCGAAAGTTTGCCAAGGAGAAATTGGAATCTAGCAGCAGCAAGAGCTTTGTTGAAGAAGTCGCCAAGTTGATACTCATATGGAACATAGGAGAGATCAATGTTTTTCTGAAGGAATTCTTCACGAACATAATGACAATCCATCTCTATATGCTTTGTTCTTTCGTGAAATGTGTGATTGCTAGTAATATACATTGCACTTTTGTTGTCACAACAAAGTTTGATAGGATTCGTGATATGAATTTTTATATCTTTCAGTAAGCTTTTGGGCCACACTATCTCCATTGTTATAGTTGTCATTGCACGATACTCAGCTTCTGTTGACGATAATGACACCTTATTTTGTTTCTTGCATCGCCAGGAAATTAAGGAATCACCTAGAAACACACAAAAACCAGTGGTGGAGTGCCTATTATTGGGATCTCCAACTCAATCAGCATCGCAACTAATTCTAATACAGAAGAGGAAGACAGAAATAGTCCTTTGTTGATTGTGTTTTTCACATAACGCACAACCGCAGTGCCGCTCCCTATGTCACATAGGTATGGGTGCGGGTGCCAGTACGGGTACCGGTGCGGGTACGGGTACGAATCATTTTCCAAAAACTTGGGTACAGGGGTACGGCCGTACACACATATATATATATATATATAAATATATATATATATATATATATCAAAAAAATTACAAACAAAATAGCATATTCATAAATCATTAAATCATGATTCAAAATTTGTAGATACTAAGAATTTCAAGACAAAAAATTTGTCTTTTAAGAGTTCCAAAGGGCGAAAAGGCGAGGAACGAGAGAGGAGCAAGGGGGGAGAGGTGAGAGGATGAGAAAGGTAAGAGGGGTGAAAGGGGCGAGAGGGCAAGGGACGAGAGGGGCGAGGGGGGTGAGGCAAGAGGGCAAAGGCATCGTGCGAGAGAGGGAAAAAAATGGTTTTTTAAAATGTGCAATGGACGATTTTGGACTCGGTCAACTTTGACCGAGTCTGAAAATGGTCGGATTCGACCTCGGGTACTTTGACCATACCCGTACCGGTACGGTACTGGTACTGCTCCTTTGGTTGCGTTGGCTGCGTTCTTTCTAATATATCTAGAAATCCATATATGGACGAAGTATGTTATTGCACTTACAAATAGTCAATTATCAACATATGTACCTCCCAGTCCAGAAAGGTTGCAAATATAACTTCTTAAGGATGATGGTCAGGTTAAGCAAAGTTTAGAAAGAAAAAAAAAAATAAATGGAACGTGACTGGGATATCAATTGTTTCTGATGGGTGGGCAGATATTCAAAGACATCCACTAATTAATCTTATTGCCGTTGCACGTGATGAGCCAATATTTTTTAAGGAAATTGATGCATCTGGAGAATATAAAGATGTTGAATATTTGAAGCGAATATTTTGCAGAAATCATCAAGGAGGTTGGTCCTGACAAAGTAGTGCAGCTCATCACAGTCAATGTCGTTGTATGCAAAAGTATTGGACTGAGTTTTGAGGTATGGTTTTCCACATTTTTTGAACTCCATGTGTTGCACATACTTTCAATTTAGCACTGAAGGACATATGCAATCCTCCAAGTCAAGTCCTCAGGGATATGAGCTATTCTCACAGATTGAAGATATAAAAAGAGATGTAACAAATCTTAGAAATTTCATCATCAATCACCAGCATGTGTCTATTTCTGGTAGTTATTCTTATTTGAGATTGTTAAAAGTTGCAGAGACACATTTTGCTTCAATAATTGCCATGTTGAAAGCAATTTAAAGAGCGCATGATGCATTGATTCAAACATGCAAGCATCAGCATCGGTGACATTTACACATATCATAGGTCAATATGAAAATGCCCATGTATAGTTGTGAGAATAGATAGCAACTCCATTATTTATAGTTTTTTCAAGAAAAAAACATGTGAAAGGGCTTGAAGGTGATTCCCATGCGTAAAGGGGTGAACATGCAATCCTAAAGGCATACATCATTGGATGCATGTAACAAATTTGCCCATGTAACAGATGGTAAATGGGTACTCTTTACATTGTGTTGCACAGAAAAGCTTCAATACATGACATAGTGTATTGTAATCTATGTCACATACGTACAAGGTACCCATGTCGACATGGGTACACCCTAGGACATGGCCCAAAAATGGTCAAACCAGTGTCGGGTGCAGTCAACACACCCATGGCCATATCTGTCTTCTTTTGGACTCGGTCAAAATTGACCAAGTCCATTTTTGTTCACTAAGTAGGTTTTCTTTTAAACCATCATGTTTATACAATGGAAATGAAGAGCCCTTGATAGACACGAAAAGGCTGTTCATGTTCTTTGTGGTCTAACTCCACCTATTCAGCAGGATCTTCTGGCGAGACTTCCCATAACCCAGCAATTATCCGGCAACCTAATTTTCTTTAATAGAACTTTCTATATTATTTTGTTAGCTTAAAACCTCTTTTTTTCGTTAGCTTAAATCTTATTTGTGTGTGTATGTGTGTGTGTGTGTGTGTGTGTGTGTGTACAGTCGTGTCCCTTGTACCTAAATTTTTTGAAAGTGCTCCGCACCCATACCCATACCGGCACCCATACCTCCACCTACATGACATAGAGTATAATAGAGAATGATACTAATGTAACGCAGAAACACGAGATGCAGTTCTACAATCTACATATACCAAACTCATCAATGATAGCTGCAGAAAAATTATGTTTGTCTCTTAGCTATACTAACTTTAAATTTCTTGGAATCTTGCCATGTGCACTTACCAAACATCACATGAATCACAAGCAACTGATGTATCAAGAGAAAAACTGTCTTCAGCTGTTAACTGTCCATTTTGTATCTTGCAACCCTCATCTCCTAAACATGCAACTGCCTACACAACTATATTTTACAAGTTAATGGAGGATATAGAAAAGATAAACTATTACATGAAAAACAAAAAATAACTGTTTATTACATCTTCATCAATATAATATGAAGGAAATGAAAGTGTATTGTTCTTCCCTTGAACACACCAATCATCTCTGCACAGCACAGGACAATGAAAATAAGATTCACTATTATTTTTGTACTCCATAGTCCATCACAAATCCAACATAAGAAGGTCATACATATAGGAATCACATTGAACTTACAATAAAAGAATAAAACAATTCTGCAAGCAACAATCGAGTGAAGATCATGACAAAAGAATACAAAATTCCACTATAACAGAATTCTTTAGTACTCACAAATGAACCAAATGACATTGGTGAGACAACAGCACCTAAATTTTCTCGATGAAGAAGAGTCACCAGTGGGTATAGTTTCTCAAAGGTCAAACCCAGTCAAGAAATCCAAGAGCAAGATCCCCTTGTAAGTTATGATAGGAGAGGATATTAAGAAAGCCACCTTTTTGAGTAATGCTTTTGGCCAACCTTCCATTCAGAGTAAAAAGTGGAAACCTTATTGGAAAATAATTAACAATCATTGGGAAATCTTCCTCACCCTTTTCATGCAGCTGAATATTATCTCAATTCCAAATACCATCATAGTCCACATTTTTTTAAGGTACGTCGTATCCTTTTTATTGTTTGATTATGAAATGTCATTTACCACTATAAAGTATCCAAGTCATGTCGTTATCTATTGCAATTGACAAAGCATCCTGAGATAAGACATGGTTAATTCAATCTATTGAAAAGTTGAAGCTACATGTCCCAGTAAGAGTACAAGCATGAAAATAGGTGTCATATTCACTACTTTAGGTTTTTTTCTATTTTCAATATTTTATTATCACTTAATAACAAAATTAATTTCAAATGACATGTAAATATTTGTATTTTGTATCCATCTTTTACTTAAGATATTTGAATATGCAAGTGAAAACTTTGGTACTTCAATAGCTATTATGATTAGAGAAAAGCACAAGCCAGGAAATAGACAAGTGTGGATGTGTTGTGTTGTGCAAATGAATACTTCTCTAGACAACTTGACATTCTTGTATATTTGCACTATGATGTGCCTTTTTGCAGCAATGTGGTGAGAAAAAATGCATGGAACATGTTATCATGATACTAAAAGATTGATATTTGTATACCTACACAAGAATCTTCTTCTTTTGGATCGCAATAGAATTAAAGCACCTTCGACCAAATTCACACAAGGAATAAATTTGTTCAGAAAAGCATTAATTAGCTAGCTATTGTCTATTATTATTAACAAATGCAAGAAAAACAACTAAAGATAAGTTTTTTGGATATATATATATATATATATATATATATATATATATATATATATATATATATATATATATATATATATGCACTCATGGATGAATTGGTCATCCAAGGACTTTAGACAAAAGGCATAAATTTATATGACTACTCTATTGTCACAAATATCGTTTTCGGGTATTAAATGGTGAGGTTTTGCTCAGGTACAATACGGCAGAGTTGCTTTTATAGGAAAAACCTCGGCACATTTTAAAAAAGTTAAAAAAAGGAAAGATCCTAAAAATAGTATGTGAAAATGAAAAAAAATCTGGTAACTAAAAATGTAAAAAAACACGAGAACAAAAAATTGCGAAAAATGAAAAAAGAAACACAAAAAAAGTGCAAAAAGAGGACGTTTTCCTTTTTGTGTTTTTCTCCATTTTGCTTTTTTTTTTCCTTTTTCTGGCTGACTCACTTTGAACTTTTTTTCACGTTGTTTTCAAATAAAATGCAATTTCTATGACACTGCTCTATATTATCACTTTTTGCTTTTCACATTTTTTCACTCTTTCTATTAGACAATTAAAGTAATTGTATGTTATTTTATTGAATAAAGCATTTCTAAGGAAATCAGAGATGGAGGCTGAAAACATTGAGGGAGCCAAATTTTGAAGATGAAGGTGGTGATGGATGTGAATATGTATGAACATATATAATAGAAAATACACCCATTATTGCCAAGCCAATTAAGCCATTAACCTCCAGTGCCAAAGAGGAAACGAAGTTCAATAGCAGTTGGAGACTATCACCTAAGGTTTAAAGACTTTTTGAGTCTTAAGTCTTGATTTCATATATCATATTTTGCAAAATTGGTAGTTCAAAATTTGAGTTTTGCTATCTCTGTATTTTGCAATCAATAGAGTATTGTTTCGCATGTTGAGTTTTTTGTAATCAATGTGGTGATTGGTTCATAACTACTTAGCTTCTTGTGTGAATCTTCTAATCCATTGGAACATAGAAGATTAGAGCTATTGTTTACTTATTGAATCTACAGATAGCAAATGAAAAGTTAAAGGTAAAGCTAACTAGGCTTAAGTTGAACCAAAGTTACCCACTTACTTTATAGTATTGAACTCTTTATTTTTGGACTTAGTTTTAGATAATATCATAATATACAATACATACATGTCGACTTTGTTAACTCTTGGACAGTTGTAAAGTTTGAAAATTTTGATTTTGACCTTAACACTTGCTTTTGTTAAGTTGCTTTCTATTGATATGTTGATAGTTGATACTCTATGTCGAAGTATGCAACTATAGAGTAGCTTAACTGCCCAGTTTCTTGTAAATATAGTTTGTCATGACCTTATTTTATGCTAATTTGATTTGTTTTTTGATAATACCAGTAGACAAGTCATTTTACAACTTTTGTATTTAAGGACAAGTTATATATTGTTTTTCTTTCAAAAACAATAGTTAACAAAACATACCCAAGTCACCGAGTTGTTCCACCAAGTCACAATTGAGTCTCAAGTGATCGGACCTTAAAACATTGGGAGAAACTAAGGAACACCAAAAACTAATTTACAAGCACAATACCTGGAAATGGTGCACTCCTCACCCTTCAAGCCACCAATTGTATCATACACCTTTCAAGGAGAAATTAGGTAAATTTTAAAATGCATGAAAAAGCAATAATTAAGCACGCAGAAACTGCAGGCAATCAAAGAATATCTACCAGTATCATCAAAATCACAAAGAAATGGTCGTCATCATTGTTCCATAAATTGTCTTTTATCATCTTTTATTTCGCAGTATAAATTAAACATGACAACAAAGCTTAACATAGGAACTTAAAATCCTAAAATCTTTCTTCTTAAACAACAGCGTAACCAAGTTATTAATATTTTAATACATAATATAATCCTAAAAATTTAACAACTTACGTTGGATCATCTTGATAACAATTATTGACAACAAGAAATCAAGAATTGTGAAGGTCAAATTTCATTATACTATCCGTACACTGAGCCTATGTTATTCTAGCTGTTAATTTACGTTGGTGAGAGCTACTATATAACACCACCTTGGGTCGTTAGGAAGCAAAAATCCATTTTCTCAATGAAAACAGTATGCAGCAAAACAATGGAAACCTAATACTTAGTTATCATGCAATCAATTCTCAACTCCCAAAAATTTTTCTTGGATGTTTTGACTTACCGGAATACAAGTAATCAGTTTGAATTCATTTTTACAAAGTGGACAAAAATTTGTAATGGTAGCCCAATTATCAACGCATGTGAAGCAAAACCTGCAGAGGCAGCAAGATTTGTCAAGAACAAAATTACAATCTAGCAAAAGACAACTTTCAAAAGGCGAACACATAGCACAAATTCATCTGTATAACGTTGCTGAATGATTAAGATACAGTGTCAGGTCAACCAGCTTAATATAGACTGCCTCAACATGCCCTTAGATTTCAGCTTTATCAAGTTTCAAAGGCTGTTTTTCATGCTGGACAACAGCTTTATCTCAAACAATGATAGTGTGTGAGGTAGAAAATCCAATGGCTACTCATCTGTGACAACAAGAGACATGCCGATTGGGGCCTATTTCTTGACAACATAAGAGGACACACTTAGATATGCTAAATCATGCAAACATCAGCATTCATTTCACATTGTTTTAAGCGGTTTTTAATTATTTTATGAAGAAACAGCTTTAAATATATACAGACCCAGAAATATTGCCTTCCATTGACCACATGCTAAGGAAACAACAGCATCAGATTGATGCCCTCATTTATAACCTTTAAATAAAAAAATAAAAAAATAAAGAAAAGAAAGAAGGTTGTAGGTCTGACCCATAAAGTAAATTATTCCATTCACATATCCTTAGCTGCTTGCTTGGCACCACCATGTTATACGGGTACAGGACCATAATAACTTCGGCAAGCATGGAATAGGTACACATTTCTCACATTTACATTTACATGCATAATATAAGCATACACTCTCATAGTCCTTTTTTGCTCATCAAATGTTTATTTCTAATATCTTTCAATTAAACAACGCTTCCCCCATGTTTTCCCCCAAAATATCTAAAAATCTAAAATATATTAAGATTTCTCCTGGAAATTTTTCAAAAATGTGACCAGTAACTATACCCTCAAGCAGTAAAGATAAGAAAAAATGCTGGACCAAAGGGGTCAGTGTTCATGCATTTATAGTTTTGTGTGCACCAAGAATATACCAGTGATTGCAGCAGTCTAAAACACCTCTATCAATAACATCATCCATACATATTCCACATTTTCCATTTCCAATGGCCGCATGATCCTGCAAAGTGAAGAGTGGAACAAGAGAAAATCAAAAAGACTATTCAAATCACTATCTATTTGCTTGTAAAATTTGAGTCTGAATAGATAAATTAACAGGAAAGATAATTGACGATGTATCTCAGAGCATGGTCATGCACGTGCACGTATATCAGATTAAACGTGAGAACATTTTTTGTGACTATGTTTGAGCCCATGTACCTGTGCCAGTGAGGTGGTACAGGGACAAAGGTATGTCTCACAAGACTAGGTGCATATGGATCTAATCAGGTCAGATCCAGATCCACCACTTTTTCGCAAACTTATAATGCAACATTTCCAAACCCAAGACCCCATCATGACTTCTCTTTTTCCTGTTTTTTTCCCCTAGATCTGCACCAGCCTCCAGCAGCCTGATCCAGCCTCCAATAACTGGGATCAGGCGGAGCTTTCTGCTCACCATCAGCAACATCCTTGCAAGGTATGTATGGTTTTCTGTTATAGTTTCTTTCATCGTTCATCATTCTTTTATAATTTTTCTTCCATTTTTTTATTATTTTCATTTTACTGCATGTTTTGAATTTTTTCTCCAATAATTCCTTATTTTAACAAGATTTTTGTCGTCCTTTACAAGTTTTAGAGTCGGCATTAGATTAAGCAATCCTTTCTTCTTCAAAATCCCTGTTAACGATGTTCACCTAACTAGCTTTATGTATTGTTCCTTCTTTGCTTTTTAATTACACCATGGTGGGCAAAAGAGAAGAATCACGTCCAGTTTTAACGAAGTTAAAGGAAATATCCTACAAAATAACATGTGAAAAATGTGAAAATAAAATTGCAGTAAGTAAAAAAAATGTAAAAATGCAAAAAATTGAAGAAACGAAAAAAAGAAACACAAAAAAATTGCCAAGAAAACGTGTTTTTTCATTTTGGCGTTCTTTTCAAACAAAAAACATGTTTTTCCCCCTTTGTTGGCTGACCTGGCTTTAACATTGTTGATAGATTGTGTGTTTCGGGTCCGGATCCATACCCGACCCGCCTTGTAGCCCGTTTTGGGCACTACTTAAGTCATGTAACCCTAATCCTTATGAGTTAATGATAATCTTAGGAGAGAGAGAGTCTGGCTGCTAGTGGGCACCAACTCCTCCTCATTCGTGGTTTTTTCTCCCTCGTGTTGAGGGTTTTCCACGTTACATCGTGATCGTTGTTTCTCTCCATCTTCTTCTTGTTCGTATTTCTACATGGTATCAGAGCCGTGAAGTTCCGGCGTTACTGGTTTGTCTTTTGCCCGCGTTGGAGGAGGATTCGCCCAAGCACTGTTCATCGTCTCGCCCGGCACTGTTCATCACCCGTGCCCGACGCTCGTGCCCGAGCTTCGTCTGTCGCACCTGCCGCCGCCTCCGCCCAGCGCCGCTCAGGATTCCGCCGTCTCCACCTAGCGACGATCGGCCCAGCGACGCCCTGATCAGCGCCGCTCAGGTTCCAGCCGCTTCCGCCCAGCGACGACCTGCCCAGCAGCGTTCCTCTCTTCTGCTCTCTGTCACCCGACGCATCGCCCAGCGCCGCGTCATTTTCCGGCGGTCTAGCGCTGCTCTGCCTGGTTCCGGCGGTCTGTCTCCGCCCAGCGCCGCTCTCTCGTGTTTTTCCGGCGCCGCCCTCTTGTTGTCTCTTCCGCCGGTGAGGTTTCGGCGTTCTCCGTTTTGTCCGTTGCCTGCTCTCTGCCTTCTTTGTGTTGTATTGTGCTGTTGCTCCCTGCTGCCCTTGCTGCCTACTGGACTTCGCCCGTTGCTAGACTGGTCTGTGATTATGGCAGCTTCTTCCTCGTCAACCATCAACACAAATCCAACTGAAATCGGGGCTTTTAGAACTGAGAATGTTCCCATGCAGGTCATCACTCTTCGCCTCACCAAGGAGAACTATTTCTCGTGGTCGCCTGCTATGACTATGGGGATTGCTGGCCGTGGTCGGATGGCCTATATCGATGGGAGCAACCCCGAACCAGCAAGAACAAGTGATGTGTGGCATACTTGGTTTCTTGAGGATAATCAAGTGAAAACTTGGATTGTCAATTCCGTTTCCGCCGATATTCAGCCCCTTATCCTTCGGAAGAAGACTGCTAGAGACATGTGGGTTGTCCTCGAGCAAATGTATGGCCAAAAGAAAACGGCAATTCGTACTTACCAAGTAATGAAGACAGTCTATGGCATTCGACAAGGGAACTCTTCTGTTGCAGAGTACTATGGGGCTTTGAAAGCCAAGTGGGAAGAGCTTGACTATCATTCTGATATTCCTTGGCATTGTCCTCATGATCAGGCGCTTTATGTTGCTCATGAATGGGAAAACAGGGTGTTCCTCTTTTTAGCAGGTTTAAATGATGAGTTTGAAGGTGTTAGAAGCCAGATTCTGAATTCAGGGGAGGTGTCCAGTATTGAAGATGTGTACTCCTGTGTTGAAGCGGAAGAACAGAGAAGGCTAGTTACAAAAGAAGGGAAGAGGGAACTTGTGCCCTATCACGAGAGATCCGCTCTCGTGAGTCGTGGTCCTGGCGGCCCGTCTAGATCTATTCGCCGGTGCACTCACTGCAAGAAGACAGGTCACACCGTGGATTATTGCTGGGATCTTCATCCAGAGAAGAAGGGAAACAAGGGGAGATCTTCTATTGGGAGAACGCCTGTGTCTGAGGTGCAAGCATCCAGTGGAGAAAAAGTCTCCATCTCTGTTGACCAGCTTCGTGAACTAAGGGCTTATTTGGGCAGGATCGATGTCAACAAGATTGAGACCTCAGAGGAAACTACAGCTAATCATGCTCTTGCAGTTATTGGCAACCAAGGTAACTCTTCTGTGGGGGAATGGATTGTCGATAGTGGTGCTACTCATCACATGACAGGTAATCCAAAATTGTTTCATGAGTATAAGTTGTCCTCGGGAAAGGAACGTGTTTCTCTTGCAGATGGTTCCTCTACCTGTGTGGCAGGCGAAGGCACTTTGTCCTTGTTGGACAAATTTCATGTGCAGGGCGCTTTACATGTTCCCCAGTTTCCTTTAAATCTCTTGTCAGTCAGTAGACTTACTAAAGAATTGAATTGTGAACTTATATTCTCTGCCGATCGTTGTGTTTTGCAGGACTTGGTGACAGGGAAGAGGATTGGGATTGGTTTAGCTTCTGATGGCTTATATCGTCTTCCCATACGTGTGGCTACTGCTCTGTTGACAGCGATCCGCAAGACAGATAAGAGAAGAGAAGATTGTCTTCAGTCTTTTATGTACTGGCATGAACGTTTTGGGCATTTACCTTTTGGGATTTTGAAACATTTGTTTCCAGACTTGTGTTCCTCCTTTGATTTGTCTTTCATTTCTTGTGATGTTTGTCAGTTTGCCAAACATGTGAGGGCTTCGTACCCTCTTTCTTCTAGTTGTGCTAATGAAGCTTTTTCCCTGATTCACTCTGATGTATGGGGACCTTCGGGCATTCATACCCGTCAAGGTTTCCAGTATTTTATCACTTTCATTGATGATTTCTCTCGTGCTACATTTATATACTTGTTAAAAGACCGCAGTGAGGTTCCTCGTATCATCGAGACATTTATTCTTCTTGTGCATACTCAATATGGTGCGAATGTTAAAACTTTCAGGTCCGATAATGCCCGTGAATACATGTGTCAGCCTGTTGAGGAGTTTCTTAGACAACGGGGGATTGTTCATGAGACATCTTGTAGTTACACCCCCCTCAAAATGGGGTAACTGAAAGGAAAAATCGTCAACTTCTTAATGTCACCAGGGCTCTTTTGTTTCAGAGAAATCTTCCTAAACACTATTGGGGTGATGCAGTTCTTACTAGTGCCTATCTTATTAACTGCATGCCCAGTCGTGTTTTGAATGGTAGGAATCCCCACTCGTTGCTTCCTGGCAGTCGTCCACCATTTCCTCTTCCTCCTCATGTTTTTGGTTGTGTATGTTTTATCCATGATCACAGTCCAAATGTCAAGAAACTTGATCCTAGGTCTATCAAAGGTGTCTTTGTTGGATACTCCCCTACGCAAAAAGGATACAAATGTATTGATCCTATTACTGGTCGAGTTTATGTTACGAGAGATGTTACCTTCTTGGAACATGCCTCTTACTTTGGTGAGAATCCTCTTAAGGGGGAGCAGTCTGTGGGCAGGGAAGAGTATTCTCAGAGACAGGAACTTCAGTTTATAGATTTTTTGGACTACAAGAAAGCAGAATCACTTACTACTATTGATGTGCCTGAGAAGGAGGAAAGGTGTGACAATAGCATTGAGAAGGAAGGCCCTCAGTTGTTTGGACAGTTCTACTCTAGACGAGGTACTCGGACGGAGATGATGACTTGTGATGCTAGATCTACTTCCAATCCCAATGCCACTCCTTCCCTGGATGAACCAAGTCCTATCGAGGAGACCGTGGAGACTCATGATGAGGTTGAAAAGAAGAATGAAGATCTTCCCATTGCCCTGAGAAAGGGTGTCAGGTCATGTACTCAACACCCCATTGGTAATTTTGTTTCTTATTCCAGACTTGAAAAAGATTACAAGTGTTTTGTTTCTACTCTTTCTTTGGCTGTGATTCCCAGGACTGTTGCTGAAGCTCAAAGTGACTCCAAGTGGGCTGATGCAATGAAAGAAGAAATAGATGCCCTAAGAAGAAACTTGACATGGGAAGTGGTGAAGATTCCTGAAGCCGCTCACTTAGTTGGATCCAAATGGGTGTATACCATCAAGTACAAACCAGATGGGAGTGTTGAAAGATATAAAGCTCGACTTGTGGCCAAGGGGTTTAGCCAGAAATATGGAATTGATTACTTGGAAACCTTTGCTCCTGTTGCGAAAATGAAGACTGTGAGGGTGGTTATATCCCTAGCTGTGATGAAGGAGTGGAAGATGTATCAACTGGATGTGAAGAATGCATTCCTTAATGGTGACCTCGAAGAAGAAGTATATATGCATATGCCTCCAGGATATAAAGAACCAGAAAAATGTTGTAGGCTGAAAAAGGCCTTGTATGGCCTTAAGCAATCGCCCAGAGCGTGGTTCGAACGACTGAGAAGAGTGATGATACGTCATGGATACAAACAAGGAAATGGAGATCACACTCTGTTTGTGAAGAAGAAGGAGAGCAGGGTTACTCTCCTGCTCGTCTACGTAGATGACATGATTGTTACTGGAGATGATGAGGAGGAGATTATCAAACTAAAAGGGTTGCTGGCTACAGAATTCGACCTCAAAGATCTTGGCAAGCTAAGGTATTTTCTTGGTATGGAGGTTGCTAGGTCTAGTACTGGTCTTGTACTAAACCAAAGGAAATACACATTAGATCTACTGGAAGAAACTGGTAAATTGGGATATAGACCTACTCCTACCCCATTTGACACTGGGCACAAGTTGAGTCTTAGAGATTGAGAGCCTCTCTGTGAAGAAGACAAGGGAAGATATCAACGTCTGGTTGGGAAGCTGATTTATCTTACCCTCACGAGACCTGATATCACCTTTGCGGTGAATGTTTTGAGCCAATTCATGCATGCACCAACCGATGCACATCTGAAGGCTGTGGACAGAGTGCTACCTGAAGAAAAATCCTGGCAAGGGACTACTGTATGTGAAACAAGAGACTGTGGAAATCGAGGGCTATTCTGATGCGGATTGGGCAGGTTGTGGTGATACCAGACGATCTACTACAGGGTACTGTGTCTACTTGGGAGGAAACCTTGTTGTATGGAGGAGCAAGAGACAGGATGTTTGCTCTAGATCCAGTACAGAGGCAGAATATAGGGCAGTTGCTATGGGAGTGTCAGAGTTACTATGGTTGAAGATATTGTTGACTGACATTGGAATAGAGGTTGAAGGACCTATGAAGATGTACTGTGATAACAAGTCTGCAATCAACTTAGCCAACAATCATGTTCTTCACGACAGAACAAAACATGTTGAAATTGATCGTCACTTCATTCGGGAAAGAATTGATGCGAAAGAGTTGATCTTACCTTACATGAAGTCTGAAGACCAAACAGCTGATGTTCTGACGAAAGCTCTTCCTTCAGCTTCATTTGAGAGGAATGTATCTGTTAGAATATATTGTATTGGGAACCGGGTCCATATCTGGACCCGGTCCTATGTGGCACGGATACCGAGGCGGGGCTCGGTACCCTAGGCGGCACTCTTCCTCTCCCTCCTATATATTCTTCACTTACATGTAATTGTTGAGTTAAGTGAATATTAATTTCTCTCTCCTAGGGTTGCGGTTTGCCCCTAGGTCAGAGCTTCCCCGTGGTTTTTCACCTCTTTCTGAGGTTTTCCACGTATATTGTGTGTTCTTTCTCTGCTCTCTCCTTGTGGTTCGTGTCCCTACATGGTATCAGAGCCACCGCGTGTGAGATCGTTGGTGTGCAAGTAGTGTTTTTTCCGCCGTTCACGTGCCGCCTCCGTTGCCGTTTCCAGCACCGCCGCCGACACTGTTCCCAGCGCCGCTGCTGTTGCTGCTTTCAGTGCTGACGCCGTCCAGGAACGCCACCGTCCAGGAACGCCGCCGCCGTAGTTCCCAGCGCTGCCCTGCCGCCGTCGCCTGGGTTATCTCCGCTGCTCCCAGCGCTGCCCTGCCGCCGTCGCTGCTCCCAGCGCCGCCGTCGCCTGGGTTATCTGCGCCGCCGCCGGGTGTCTTGTTTCCGCCGTCGTGGGTTGTGCCCTCTCTGCCGCCGGTTGTGACCTTCTTTTGGGATTGCGATGGCTGACGCAGCGATGCCCAAGCTTGATGATGCCCTCGACACGGGCAGCAATACCAAGGGTGAGAACTTGCCTGTTCATGTCACCTCCATTCGGCTGAACAAGGATAACTATCTCTCGTGGTCTGCTGCCCTAGAAATCGGGATTACTAGTCGTGGTCGCCTGCACTATATCACTGGGGAGAAGCCTGCACCTTCTAAAACTGATTCGCAATGGCCGACCTGGGCGTTGGAGGATAGTCAGGTTAAAGTATGGATTATTAGTTCGGTTTCCGCAGATATTCAGCCTTTGATCTTGCGTAAATCGACGGCGTATGATATGTGGACTGTTCTTGCACGTATGTATGGTCGTAAGAAACGTGTTTTACGTGCCTATCAAATCAAACGTAGCATATATGCTCTTAAACAGGGTGATTTATCTGTTGCCTCCTTCTATGCCGCCTTGAAGACCAAATGGGAGGAACTTGACTATCATGTGAATGATGACTGGAAATGTGGTGTAGATCATGCCCTGTATTGGGAAAAGGAATGGATGGACCGCACCTTTATTTTCCTTGGAGGCCTGCGTGATGAGTTTGAAACCATTCGAAGCCAGATTCTCAACTGTGATGAGATTCCTGGAATCGAAGAGGTGTATGCCCGTATTGAGTCTGAGGAGCAACGGCGCCAGATTATGCATATTGACTCCCATCAGGGGAGTTCTCCAGCAGCCTTTGTGAGCCATACTTCAGGGACGGGGCAGCGTCCTACTCGACGATGCAACCATTGCAACAAAGTGGGTCATTCTGTTGATTTTTGTTGGGATCTTCATCCTGAGAAGCGTCTCGTCCGAGGTCGTCCTCCTCCTCATCGCCGTGCTTCTTCTGTGCCAGAGCCTAGCCCGGGGTCGTCCAATGTTGCCAAATCCAAGCTCTCCTCAGATCAACTCAGAGAGTTGCAGGCCTACATTAGTCGGTTATCTACCCAGGATGATGCTTCTACTTCTGAGGGGGCTAAGTTAGCCCACGCTCTGGTTACTACTAGTGATCAAGGTAATTCTCCTCTCGGTGATTGGATTGTTGACAGTGGGGCTACTCATCATATGACAGGGGACCCTACGATGTTTCAAGAGTACAAGTTGACCTCTGGGCAACAGCGTGTGTCTATGGCTGATGGTTCTTCTATCTCTGTGGCTGGAAAAGGGAGTTTATCACTATTGAACAAATATTGTCTTCATAATGCCCTGCATGTTCCCAATATTCCCGTAAATTTGTTATCTGTCAGCAGTATTACCAAAGAGCTAAACTGTAATCTAATTTTCTCTGCTGATCGTTGTTTCCTGCAGGACGGGGCAGAAGATTGGGATTGGTTCGGCTATTGATGGGCTATACAGACTGCCCGTTCGAGTTGCTTCTGCTTTGATTTCAGCCACCAGTGGACAGTTGCCTGGCGTGGAGGCCAGATCCGTCATTATGCGTTGGCACGAGAGACTTGGTCATCTTCCATTCCAGTTGCTTAGAAAGTTGTTTCCTAGGATGTTTCATTCTGTTTCTTTGGACACCTTTGCCTGTGAAGTGTGTCAGTTGTCTAAGCATGTTAGGGCATCGTACCCTATTTCGGTCAATAAAGCCAACTGTCCTTTTGCTTTGGTTCACTCTGATGTTTGGGGTCCTTCGGGAGTACCCACTTGTCGTGGCTTTCACTATTTTATGACTCTTATTGATGACTACTCCCGGTGTACGTTCGTGTATCTGTTGAAAGAACGTAGTGAAGTTCCCGACATTGTCAAAAACTTTGTGGCATTTGTCGAAACTCAATTCCAGACCACTGTTCAGGCCTTCCGTACTGACAATGCCCGAGAGTATGTCTCCCAATCCCTTGATGACTTCTTGCGAAGCAAGGGTATTATTCATGAAACATCCTGTAGCTACACCCCTCCTCAGAATGGCGTGGCTGAAAGAAAAAACCGTCATTTGTTAAATGTTACCCGGGCAATTATGTTTCAACGTCATGTCCCTAAGAGGTACTGGGGAGACGCACTTCTCACTAGTGCTCACCTTATCAACCGTATGCCTACTCGTGTGTTGCATGGTCATTCTCCTTATTCTGTGTTGTGGCCCACTCAGAATCCCTGGCCCTTAACCCCTCGTGTGTTTGGGTGTATTTGTTTTGTCCATGATCATAGTCCCACTCTCAAGAAACTTGATCCTCGGTCCATCAAAGCAGTCTTCTTGGGATATTCCTCCACCCAGAAGGGATACAGGTGTGTTGACCCTAGCACTTCCAGAGTCTATGTCTCCAGGGATGTGACCTTTCATGAACATGAGGCATACTTTCCTGCGAATCCTCTTCAGGGGGAGTGTCTAGGTGACGGAAGGGAAGAGTATTCTTCGCATCAGTTGATTCAGTTCATGGATTTCTTGGATTATACGGTGAGTTCTCCAAGTGTGGAAGACATTGTCAGTGAGGACAGAGACAGTCAGATGGAGGGGGGCCCTGTGGAAGAACAGTCTCGAGATCACCTATTTGGTCAGGTTTACAGCAGGAAGAAGAAGGATGTGATGGAAGATGTTGATGTTACCAATCCCAATCTTCCCAATCTTGTGACCACCCCGGATGATCCAAGTCCAATGAATGAAGAACTTCCCATAGCTCTGCGCAAGGGCACCAGGTCATGTACTTCTCATCCTATTCAGAGATTTGTTTCATATGCAAAACTCAGTAAAGACTACAAGTGCTTTGTTACCTCTTTATCTATGGCTGTTATTCCCAGGTCAGTGGAAGATGCAAGGAATGATTCTAAATGGCTACAGGCCATGACAGAAGAGATGGACGCATTGGAAAAGAACAATACGTGGGAGGTTGTTGATATCCCCAAGGGAACTCACTTAGTTGGCTCCAAGTGGGTGTTTAATGTGAAGTACAAACCTGATGGCACTGTAGAACGCTATAAAGCTCGTCTTGTTGCTAAAGGGTTTAGCCAGAAATATGGGATTGACTATCTTGAGACGTTTGCTCCCGTGGCGAAACTGAAGACCGTAAGGGTCATCTTAGCTCTTGCAGTGCAAAAGAAGTGGAGCATGGACCAACTTGATGTAAAGAACGCCTTTTTGAATGGTCACCTTGAGGAAGAAGTCTATATGAGCATGCCGCCTGGATATGCGCAGAAAGGAAAGTGTTGTTATCTCAAGAAAGCATTGTATGGCCTCAAGCAGTCCCCTAGAGCGTGGTTTGAAAGACTAAGGGTTGTGATGAAGACTAATGGATATAAACAGGGAAATGGTGATCACACCCTCTTCATCAAGCAGAGAAATGGTCTGGTGAGCCTCCTACTAGTATATGTTGATGATATGATTGTCACAGGTGATGACGAAGAAGAAAAAAGGAAGATGAAAGAAACGTTAGCTGCTGAATTTGACCTCAAAGATTTGGGTAAACTGAGGTATTTTTTGGGAATTGAGATTGCTAGATCTGAGACTGGTCTTGTTATGAGCCAAAGGAAATACACTTTGGACCTTCTAAAAGAGACAGGTAAACTGGGATGCAGGCCCTTTCTTACTCCAATGGAGTCTGGCACAAGGATAAGTATCAAAACTGGGACGATCTTGGATGAGGAAGGAAAAGGGAGGTATCAGCGGCTGGTTGGTAAACTCATTTATCTCACCCTTACTCGCCCGGATATTACGTATGCTGTGGGTGTGTTAAGTCAGTTTATACATGCCCCTACTGATTGTCATTGGAAAAGTGCTGAAAGAGTATTGGGATACTTAAAGAATGACCCAGGGAAAGGACTACTCTACACTCGACAAGATCAACTAAGCATTGAAGGATACTCTGACGCCGACTGGGCAGGATGCACAGATACTAGGAGGTCTACCACAGGATACTGCATATTTCTTGGAGGTAACCTTGTGGTATGGAGAAGTAAACGTCAAGAAGTTTGTTCCAGGTCCAGTGCTGAGGCTGAATACAGGGCGGTTGCTATGGGGGTTACAGAGATGTTATGGCTCAAAATTCTTTTAGCAGATATTGGGGTTAAAATGGAAGAGAAGATGAGGATGTATTGTGACAACAAGTCTGCGATTAACTTGGCAAACAATTCGGTCATGCACGACAGGACCAAACATGTGGAGATCGATCGTCACTTCATACGGGAACACATAAATTCAAAGGAGTTGATTCTGCCCTATATGAAGTCTGAAGATCAAGTTGCGGATGTCTTAACTAAGTCTTTATGTACATCTCAATTTGAGAAAAATGTTAGCAAGCTTGGCATGTTTGACATGTATGCCAAGCTTGAGGGGGAGTGTTAGAATATATTGTATTGGGAACCGGGTCCATATCTGGACCCGGTCCTGTGGGGCACGGATACCGAGGCGGGGCTCGGTACCCTAGGCGGCACTCTTCCTCTCCCTCCTATATATTCTTCACTTACATGTAATTGTTGAGTTAAGTGAATATTAATTTCTCTCTCCTAGGGTTGCGGTTTGCCCCTAGGTCAGAGCTTCCCCGTGGTTTTTCACCTCTTTCTGAGGTTTTCCACGTATATTGTGTGTTCTTTCTCTGCTCTCTCCTTGTGGTTCGTGTCCCTACAGTATCCAAGTTGGGCATGTTTGATATGTATGCCCAACTTGAGGGGGAGTGTTGATAGATTGTGTGTTTCGGGTCCGGATCCATACCCGACCCGCCTTGTAGCCCGTTTTGGGCACTACTTAAGTCATGTAACCCTAATCCTTATGAGTTAATGATAATCTTAGGAGAGAGAGAGTCTGGCTGCTAGTGGGCACCAACTCCTCCTCATTCGTGGTTTTTTCTCCCTCGTGTTGAGGGTTTTCCACGTTACATCGTGATCGTTGTTTCTCTCCCTCTTCTTCTTGTTCGTATTTCTACAAATAACACAATTTGCAACTTATGGCTCTGCAATGTTTCAACAAAAAAGAAAGCAAATTATTGGTTGCTGCACCTGCACCTGCAAACAGGTCGTGTCAACTTTGAGCACAAAATCAATTCTGAAGAGTTCAGATGACTTAGCACATCTTGTTTCAATTATTTTTTCACACACAAATTTGTGTGATCTGATTCCATTCTTATGGTATGATTTGAGAGCACCAACCAGACAGCCGGTAAAGTTGGAAGACGAAATCCATTGACTCAACATATACATACATACATACATATATATATATATATATATATATATATATATATATGCCCACAATCTCTAATCCAACATGTCATTCCCTTTGTACTTGCACCAATACATGCACTTATGCGACTTAGCGAGAAATAAGTGTTCCACCAGGAGACAAATCCATTATAGGTGCATGGCTATAGTATCAAATTTAACATCTACGTGACTTATCACATCTTGTTTAAATTGTTTTTTTCACACACAAATTTGTGTGATCTGAATCCATTCTTACAGTATGATTTGAAAACACCAACCAGACAGCACGTAAAGTTGGAAGACGAAATCTATTGACTATATATATGCCCACAATCTCTGAATCTGACATGTCATACCCTTTATACCAGCACCAGTACATGCACTTATGTGACTTAGCGAGAAATAAGTGTGGTCCAGGAGACAAATCCATTCTAGGTGCATGGCTATAATATCAAGCTTAACATAGAAGAAAAATCATATCGAAAGTGTAAAAATTGCTCAAATATGGGTTCAATCAGTCTACATATGATTTCAAAATCCAAATGTTTGGCATGAAGCCCAAATCAGAATCCAAATGCAAACTAGACCACATGTAGTATTGTTGAATATATCATCCAAATATTACATGCTGAGACAAAGCCAAGAAAGGAAAAGTTTGGCTAACATCTGTACAAATAAAGGGAAAAAATTGGGTCATATTTTTACATGACTCAAGGTGGAACGAAAATGGTGCTAGCCAGGCAAGCAAACGCAAGGCATACTTTTATAGGAACGGACAAAAAAATTAATTTTCAACTGACATAAGATTTTGAAGGCAGAAATGAAAAGGACATTAAATTCAAAATGGATTACAATTTCACTAAAAGCAAAGCAAAATCAAACTAGAGGTAGAAATGGGATAAAATGGGAAAACAAATATACATCATTATACAAGGTTAAACATTCACTATGGCAGCAAACTCCTTTTGGTGGCACTGTTTTTTTCTGAAACATTTCCTGATTACTACCACATAATTCTCAGGGCAAATACATCATCCATTGACTTTTATGTAACTTCTTCAACATAACCTCTATAATATTTACTTCTCTAATGGAATGTTCAGCACCAAGGCTTTATTAGCCTTTCAATTTTGCTGTAGTAGTGTCTCCTCTACTCTTCATATTTGACACCTTTTCTCTCTTTTAACATGCGTTGAGAATGCAAAACAGAGGTGCTGTTTGGTTAGATCCAAGGCTTTATTATTAGCCTCTCAGTTTCTCTGTGGTGCTGTCTCTTCTACTCTTCATATTAGATACCTAAAATTTTTCTCTCTTTTTACATGCATTGAGAATGCAAAATAGAAACTGTTCTTTGGTTAGATCCTTAACATGCATATGCAGCACAAAAGAATGATCCTACTTAGTCAAGTTCAAGCAGAATAATTGATGCTCATCACTAACAGAAGTAAGATGGATTAAGAACAGAATATTACCACATCCTCCTCTGTTCCGAGGCAGGAGACATCCTGCATGAGTGCTTCATTTACTTCACAGTCCATAAGAATGCTTACTGAATGGCCTATTTACAGAATCTGCCATGGAAGTGTATTCACAACAAGAATTAGAGAAGTCAAAGCATAAAAAGCTTTCAACTAGTTTGAAATCCTCACAAGGAACATACAAGAAAGACCGTGTCCTCATCTACATCTTGATGATTTAATAAAGTTACAGTAGTAGAAACTTCAAAATGAGAATAAAGATTGTAAAATTTCTCAGTTCGGATTTACCAAACACTAAACATAAACTTCATAGAATAGCCAAAAGTACAGTTCACATCCTGCATCAAAGCAAATAAATGGTGCAACCTTTCTGTGGAATAACAAACAAATGTGCCGTGACACATAACAGATATGCATGCACTAAGGAAAATTCAAGTGACTAGGATAGAAATGCTCATTTCAAAGCTAAAATCAATGACAAACAAGAAGACAAATTTTGAATGCCCTACTTATTCCAGTCAGTACACTTTACAGAAAGAGCCCATCCCAACCAAATCATTGCGTTGCTCCCAACCAAAAACAGGCATGATTAGAATGACGAAAAGAAGCATGGTACATCCAACACAGTGAATTCATAAGTGCAGAACTAACAGAAATGTATTTGAGTGGCAACGTGACCTCAATTTGTTCCAGCGGAGGAGTTTATTCTAGGCATTCATGAGAAAAACATGGGAAATCATGAAGTTCTGCACATAATTGAAGTCATTATGAGAGTTCAAATAAGATCACGAACTTGTTTAGTATACTTGAGAAAACTGTGTGCCCAAAAAAGAAAGTTGTCATCCATTCACCTGATTGGGACACAAGACTGTCCATCATTGTGTTTTGTAGTTTCAACAAGCCAATTATGTACATTTAATACACATTCTCATCTAATGCACATGATCCAGTAATCAAACCCGCAATCTGCCTAAGGGTAAAACATTTTTTCAATCGCTGTTTTGAAGGCCAGCATGACTCTTTCTTAAATTTAATGGTTCCCTAACATGTATAAATCCAGTAGCTTGCATCTCAACAAGCAAAATAAATCTCTCCTTTTTATGCTACATCATAGCGACCCTCTAGTATTTTCTAACTAATATGTGCATTATAAGCGATCAGTTAACTAATATTAACCCCGGCAAAAGAAAGACTTATGGGGCAATCATATTTTCCATCACGGCCACGTTCTCCTCACGGTCCTCCTATCAAATACAGGACAGATGAAAGACAGGCAGCAACTTGCGGAAGTGATTTTTGGAACAGAAACGACTCCGCAGGTGGATGGCGTGCTGCCTTACTGCTGCATGTCAGAGGCGCGCCAAGGGCTGATAAATGATGATTTGGCTGGCACCAGTTCTACGATTGCAACCAGGGGAACAGAAATTTATCTCTAGATGGAAAAAAAAAAAAGGTAAAAAGAATGGTCCATTAAGAGCAATTGCATTTACCCTTTATTTCAGACAATTCTCCAAAACACAAACAAACGAATCATTCCCCTGAATTTTCTTTTTAAACTGGAAAGAATCGGAATATATAAGAGAAGAAACATGTACAAGGGACAACAAGCTACAAGGGAGAATCAACCTTTCTCGTTGGGGCTCATTAGGGAAAATTACCCTCTCGAACAGAATACATTCTCTATAATATATAAAGAACTCAAAGAGATAAATTCTTAAGGAAAACCTGGAGAAACAGGAACAAAGACAGAACGGACAATCGACTTACGACTACCAACCTAGTGAGGGATTTCATCTTTGTAATCCTCGTACTCCTTCAGCTTGTACGCTTGCAACTCCGGGACACAGAGAGAGAGAGAGAGGGAGAAGGGGGAGAGGGCGTGGCACTTGGGTGGATCCAAAAGAGAAACCAACCGGAACGACCCGGTTGCATTATATTAATATAATATTATGGAGTTTTTTGTAATATTAACTAGGAGCTTTCCGGCTGATATATTTTCGCAAAATTTTGCACTATATTCCTTCCAGTGGTGCATCAGCAATTTTAGAAAATTAAAAGAAAAAATTTCAGAAAAGCAGCCAACAGAATTGACTTCAAAGATATGCTTAACATTTTTATACTGTTAGCGACACATTTTAGTTTTTCAATTTTGACCAAAAAATATTTATAAATATATTTTTGAAAACTATTCGTAAGCGTTGAAGGTAATCATCAATAAACTGACTATGGTATTCACTTTCAAAGATGATATTTTTTGGGCAGGATCAAAACATCAAATGAATAATCGCAAAGGATTCAAATCTCTTTATTAAGAATTTAAAAAAAAAAAAACAATGACATTGATTTTGCACACTTGGCAGCTAGAACATAAAATCTTACTTAATTTTTGACCTAAACTGGAGACATGAATCAATATGCTATTAACAAAACCACCAACAAATTTCATATTTCGAAACCCAAAACCAAATACTTGCACTACTTTTTGCATTATCCATATGCTCTCATATTGTTCTCCTTTAATTTATACAATTTTCTGCTTGGAAAAAACCCTTTTACACGTATTAGGAGTGAAAACAATGCAAAAAAATTGTACCACTAACAACTTTTAACTATAGATGGAATTTTTCCAAATCAAGGGCGCACAAAAGTACCGCAATAAGATTAATAGGCTTAGAAGCAAAAAGGGAGGAAATGACACATTTATAATAATGAAGATAAGTCACTTGGTACCTTCTCCTATATTAACAATGTCTTATTTCAAGTAAATAATATTTTCCATGCATCTATGCTAGTTTCAAGACTAGCTAATCCTAAATCTATATAACAAACACTTGTTTGTTTGCTTTAGACCAATAAAATTTATGGAAGCAAGGAGTGCATCCGGGACTCCTAAATTCCTTCTTCAAGCTTGGTATTTTTTTTTCAGGCTATGGTTGAAAACTTGACCTTTATTTTATGTAAACCTGTTCATAACATTAATGCAACCTACACAGAACTCAAAAAACAGTTTGTGTTGACGTTCTCAACCTTCTTGCATCTATAACACACTAATACTCTTGGACGTCCAATGTTGACAGTATAGGAGTTTTAAATTGTTCGGAGCGGCACATTTAGTACGATGACCAAGGCCGTACCCATATGCCTTCAAGGTTTGGGTTCGTTTCTGGGTTTAGGTAGACCAATGGTACATCCTTCAATTCGGTTGTCACATTTGCTATTGTTTACAGCCTAGAGGATTAACAGAGAATAACGCACCTATATGTGATAGCAACCATATAATTTGAACCTCAGACCCATTAAGTGTGAGCCCTGTTGCCGTCTCTTTGCCTGTGTATGCCTCTTAAGGCATGACTAAGTGAAGGGGAAAAAATGAGGTTAGATCATGGAATGGCCAGAAATTATGGATACGCCGAAGGTAGTTTTCTTTAAGTAAACGTTTAAGAAAACATCTTCAAAAGCATTTGATGATGAATAATATATCGTAACCTTTTTGAATCTCGTCTAAAAATGAAGCTATTCAGACCTTAGCCCTTTAAGGGACAAAAGAACAGGAAAAGACTGCAAGCTCACGGAGAGAACATAAGATATCAGCCCCAACCGAAAAACGGTTTGTTGAAACTCTGACCAATCTAAAACAATATCTCCCACTAAAACCAATTAATCTGCAGCAGCTTTCACTTTATCAAAATATTTCACATGGTATTCCTTCGTAAACTTTCGAAACTATTTTTGAGAAAGATAACTCGAAATTTACATATATGTGAATTGTTGTTGACTAAGTTGCACCATAATTTCTTGGCCGTATATTCATTTGACTCACCATAGAGAGCCTCCTGCATGTGCAAGGTAAGTGCGAGAAAAGCAAACATGGTTTGATCCTTTTACATTCATGAGACATACTTAGGGGTCATTTGGGCGTAGGAACATTATGTGAGTGTTCTGTAAATTTACCCCAAACATTGGAACTAATAGATGAAACACTTGAATTAGTTGTCAACGCATCTGCCTCAATCTTTAAGGCAGAGTCATGGAACACTCACTAAGTATTCCATTTACCAAACGACTGCGGGTTTGCAGTATAAGTCACTATTACAACTCATTGTCATCTTTACATTCCTACCAAGTAAATTATAGGGGCATTCAAACATAACCTAGGTGTTCAAACAAGTCTTGATAAAAAAACGTGACTACCTATTCCAAGTTGTTCAGTTTTCCAACACATCAACAAATGCAAAAGGCTGGAAGACAACATAGGCTAAGTGGCTTTAAAATGCATGGCTCAATTATTTACAATGATAGACTGAGACTAAACAAAAACTGACCCAAAGAAGGATATTCCTCGAGACACTAGAGAGAACGAAAGCTAGGTTTAGGACAACTTGAAACAAAGCATAAGCACACGTTTGAACATAATGAAGATAGGATTGACCATGGTTGAAAAGATTGATAATAACAGTGACCTCAAGGATGGAACAGAATCAGCAAGAGGACATCACATTGCTGAATTAAAATCTATGCTGCGATAGAAAGAAGGCAACACTAATAAGGTAGAGAAAACAAAAAAAATCATAATCTGCTCGGATACCATGCAAGAAATTGAAAAAAAAAATGAACCATAAAGGCAATAACGACTACTTTTTCACAGTACCAAAGGGACAAATGTCCTTTGTTATGTAATGTCTTCGGTTACTAAAGATTAGAGTACTCATAAATAAGATGCTTAGATAGCAGATCGAGACCTGAAAACCAGACAAATTTAATTTAAATGTGTTATATATATGTTCACGCAGAATAATGACAAAAACTATGTCCACACCCACTGGTAAAATTCCAGGATCAAGCTGTTTCTTGGCTCTATGCGGGTAATCAGTAGCTCGCATGGGTAGTTAAAGCTTGAAACTTTCCCCCGAGTTTAAGTCACGAATGGTGCGATTACTCAAAAACTTGAAACCAAAATATCGTTCTTAGAAGCTCAGAACAGAGGCTATAATACACTGGGAACCAAAATTTTACAGAAGGCTGCTGAACAAATAAGGGAATGACAAGGCTGTTGTCGATAGCAGGTTTTTTCATAATTAAAAGACCCGGTGCACCTGCCCTCTCCCTTTTCTTCCCCTTCACCCCAATATGATACATGCTGGTGGAGCTTTCTGCAATTTCTGGCTAGCAGCTGGCCGGAGGATGGTCAGGCCTGTATTGCTTTTGTTAGTCGATGCCGATTCAGTTCGCCACTGGCGGCTGAACTGAAATTTGCATCATCTTTCCTCATTCCTTGTGGTGCCATTTTCCAGCTACTCATACCATAATGGGCTACTAATTGAGTTTCTTGAGGAATTCCTGATAGAGCGCCGTCTCTCTAGACGTAAGACCAACGGCCCTCGTGGCAGGCTGAGTCGCACAGAAGATGCTAACTTTAACTATTAGGGGTAATTTGATCGTTCTCCATCTATTTTGACGTTATTGGTTCAGGACGGCTGTTCTACAGGCAAGTGGGGAAGTTGAGTTTGAAAAGTTAGGGTAGCTACCTGTTATTCCTTTATATCTCGAACGGCCTTTTGTAATCTTTTCCACTAGAAACAATCCTCCAGATCGAGAACTCCGAATAATTGGGACCTGTTCCAAAAAAGACAAAAGCATTTCTCATCCCCATGCAGGAAAAAAAACAGTCCAAGAACCCCAGTAGAACACCTGAAACAGGTAGGACCTAATTCTACACTGCTCCGATGCATGGACCGTAATGAAACCCAAAGCCTCGCAGCCATAAATTTCATTAGCATATTCTATCTGAACTGAGTGCGCACATAAAGGGAGAGAGAGAGAGAAACATAACTTTATTAAAGAAGCTGTGTCTATACAAAAAATTCTGGTTGGCGATTTTACACAACCAGCTTCAAATAACCCACCCAGGAGCAGCCACATGAATCATCATGTAAAGAACCAATTTCAAAAATTGGATTAGAGAGGAGGCTACAAAACGAAAGAGAAAAGAAAAAGATATCTACAATAATTAGCTGACTCAGGTCACTTCTGACGGCTCTACAAAACTGTTCTCCTGCAGGCTACAATGAAAAACTACGTCCAATGCATTCAGCCAACCGTCTCATTTTGTTGGACATCTCGGCGCTCTTGCCAAAATATGCTTGAGCATTGAACAGCATTACGGTCAGGTCATGCTCGAATGCCTCTACACTGCGATAGTAGCCATTCTCGAACCTTGTCTTGATCAAGTCAAAGGAGAGGGGAACGGGAAATCTGTGCAGAATACAAAATCAAAATACTAGCTCAAAAGCACATAAACAAGACAAAAATTGAAGATACATGCACTGGAAACATTTGCCGGAATACTCGAGTTTGATAGGAAGATATCAGTGAATGCTTGTACTAATCATGAAAGTACCTTCAAAAACATTTGCACACGCACAGTTTTACTATGATATACCTCAAAACACGGCCACAAGATCAGCTGGCAGAATAACATTAGCAGATGAAAAATGATTCATGACAAAAAAAAAAAAATCTTTAACAAGCAATGCACCCAGTGGGTACAGTCCAACGGCACAAGCTAAAGGGTTGTTTAGCAAAAGGCAATTGAACCAGTTTGTAACTGTTCCATGAATCTGCTACAAAGACTCAAGCAAATACATGGAATTCAGTAACAAAATGTTACTGTTGTCAAATGACACCTAAATTGCTCTAAATGTCCTCACGTGTCAGAGTTATAATGAAACCAAGATGCTCTAGACATGACCCACGCAGACATCCATCCTTCATTTTTCCAGCATCTCATTATGCTCAATTGACTGCCCTAACTTTTCAAACTCAACTTTCCACCACCACAAGGTCCACAACCAAAAACATGAAACTAAAGTGCAATATATAACTATGTTTGGGCCATGACATTGTCGGAGCTTGCGTATGCTTCATAAAAGGCAACACATTAACACAAGATAGTGTAATCATCATTTCAGGAGAAGCAACAGACTGAATCTGTTAGATGAAGCAACCTTATACAGATAATATACATATGCAAAACAGCAGCTTTGGATGGCAACGTATGCTGACTTGATAATTAGAACTAATTCACCATGCAAATAACTATCATTCATCCAATTCACGAAAATGCACAAAAGCAACAGAAAGCACACACTCCAGCTGTTCCTTCAGGAAAAGGCCATAAAAATGTCCCAAGCATAGAAGGAAAAGCATAGAAGGAACAAACTTATAGCATTGTCATTTTTTTTTTCCAATATCATCATACAATATAAAAAAAAAGGAAGCTAACAGTAATCAACATCAAAAGCCACTGTGCATTATGAACACAAGTCCCACACAAAGAAACCATTCTATGAATATAAAAGCATGTAGGCAACATCTTTCAAATAAAGACAGGTACCTGTTTAGAAAATCACACTTCACTGCAACTTGCTGCAGCTTCTGAAGTCCATAATGATCCTGCAATTTAATATAAGAAATCGCAGGGTCATCAGTCGACGATCTCTGGTAAGAATCATATCCAAATTTCACTAAATTCAATGTAGCCAAACCTGGCTTTTGTTGGATATGCACTCAATTTCATGAAAGGAAGAAATCAACTTCCTTTTGGTCCTATCATCAATCTGTGGATGTTCCCATTGAGGGCCATTTGGATCATGTAGTTCCCATGGGCTATGGAGATGTTGACCTGATGAATCACTCTTGTACTGAATGATACATCTTTCCCATGGACTATCAGGAAATTCAGCCGATTTTGGCTTTACTGCCAAAATTCTCCCTTCCCACCAACTACCACCTTCACCACCCTCACACCTCCACCAGACCTGACACTTATCCCTGTGTGTCCAGTTTCTAGACATAGCAGCATCAAACCGTGATCTTTCAACAAGAAAATCAGGAAAATCTGTCAGTTCTGGCAAAGTCAACCTAAAAGTTTTACCAAATAGGTTGGATGAAGGATCATTAAACTCAAGAGAAAGCTTGCAGCAACTTTCACCAGACCCTGGAAGAGAGGAATATTCCAGGTCTCTAACACTACAAAATTCAACAGCCCTTAAATTCTTATGAAGTCTCCAAGGTGCTGTGTCTTGCAAACGGCTCAGTTCTAAAAACTCTTGATGGCCCTGCATAACATAATTTGAACCAGATTCATAAAATTCACATCAAATAGGACATGCAATGTGAATAAAAAAAATCATTATTATTAATACAGTACCTGACGTAGATACGCAACTTCATCACCTTTTTGGGGAATATACCGATAACCAGCCTCATGTTCTGACAAAGTCAACCATGAATGTTTTCGAACTGGCTGATGGGTCCTTTTCCTATCAGAAAAGCTCTGTTCACCACCATAGAAGCTTGCTCTCCTGCTCCTACTGGACCTTAACCCAACGCTTGTCCGTGAACTAGTTCTCCAGTCGTCATGAAAAAATTGCTCATCATCCTCAAGGCTTAAATTGTGCTTTCCCTCTTTTTCTGAAAACCTGCGTTCTTCCTGGGCTTTCAAATCACAGGGTGCAGAACCCCTGTTAGAAAACCTAATAGACGATTTCCCTGTGGTACGCAATTTGTAAGAATCAGCTGGCAACATCGAAGAACCCCTTATGTCCTGAGATTGCCTTTTCACAGTAGCAATGTTTTCTTCCATGTAAGAAACACTTTCCAAGTCTGGATCATCTTTCACCCATGAAGATTTTGACCTTTTATGGGCAGCAGCGTACAGCTTTTTAGACCTGTCAGGACTTGAATTCCTACAATCGTATGATGTAGAAGTACCAGGTTGCTTATCGATTTTATACCGAATATCCGTGATCTCATCCCATTCTCCATGGCTGAGGCTAGGTTCAGTACCACTATCATCCTCGCCACTAAAAGCAAATGTTTCATTCTCATTCTTTCTTCTTGGACTTCTAGGTAGTACTTTACTGTCAGAGCCTTTCCAATCATCACTTATATGCTGCATCTTTGCTGATGAGCCACAAGATTCTTTTGTTTGCTGTCTTGATTTTATCTTTAACTTGCAACCTACAGTACGCATTTTTCCGTTGAGTTCAAAATTATGAACGTTCTCATTTTGGTATTTGATCTCCAAATATTTGTCTTTACTTTTTATAAGTTTGCTGGATACTTCAAGGATATTCTCAGAACTCAACTCATTGTCTTTGACAGATATGGACTGATCCAGGAATTTCTCATCTGTATTCAGAATTGCCCCCTCCTCCATCTCATGAGCACCATCAGCTGCACGATCATCACCATCATACTTGTTGTTCATCAAGACTGTGTTCTCTGCTGCAGGGTGCCAAGAATGTCCAGGAGCATCAGGCCTCAAAGAAGCAGAAACACCCAACTTTTCCTTGCCAAGTAACTTAACTTCTTGCAGGACTTCACCAGTTGCTTTGTCTACATCCGGTATTCTACCAGATTCACCTGAAACCAAGCGACTGTCCTGAATTGATTTTTCTTGGCAACTGCCATTGTTCTCAATCTTTTCTGGAATGTCAGGCCTCCAACTTGATGATGGCCATGGATCCATTGCTGAAGCATCTCCCAGACGCAAACGCTTTGACGTGCGTGCTTTCACTTCTCCCCATTTTATCTCACTGTCCTTTTGCCCTGTAGAAGAGACATGATGGCCATCGATCTTCTCAAAGGCCTCATCATTGTCAGGTGGTTTACCACTGTTATTTTCAGAAAACACAGTATCAACTATCTCATCAACCGCACACTTGGGATCAGATTTCTTTTTGCTTGACGATGCAACTGGCCAAACCTGCTGCACAGCATTTGGTTCAGCTTCTTGTGGATCTCTCATTTCAGAAGCTCCTGAAACAGATGTCATTCTGTTACCATGACCATGGGAGAGAGTACTGGTGCCCTCTGAAGGAAGCAGCTTCTTTGAATCACGAAGAGGAAATTTAACCACCAATCTTTTCTTTGCTCCGGTTTTCATTTGTGATTCATGATGTTCATGAACCTTAGCAACAGTTGACTCAGGAGGTGAAACACCATTTTCACGCACATGTCTGTGATTGGAAAGATGCATCAATTCACCTGATCCATTGCTTAAAATATTTGAGTCAGTTTTTACTGTTTCACCATCTACTGACCCACTATCAGCATCTTCTTCTCCATCAGAAGATACTCCACCAATTCGAGAGAAAAGATTGAGAGCATTACGTGCAGCAACCCTCTGTGGTCTAGATGACTTTACGGCTCGTTTATTCTTCCTAGAGGACGATCCATTTTTTCGCTTCTTAGATTTGCCAGACTGGGAAAATGTACTGTCATTATCATCCAAGTTTCTCCTCTTAACTCTCCTACCAAAAGATGTAATAAATTCCACCTGCAAATTTAGGATGTAAAAGAATAAGTTGTCATGCATTGAGAAAAAAAAATACAAATAAAAAATTGTGCAACAAACCTGCTCTCTGCGCTTTTTCCGCTTAGACCGTCTAACGTGTTCATTACTGGGACCTGCATCATCACTGTCCTCTGCACCAGAAAGTGAATCTTCAGAAGAACTGGCGCTGATACTAACATGTTCCCCTTCACTAGAAGATTCTTCTGTCACATTATACTCGGAGTCATTATCATCACTTTGGATATCATTGTCCTGGGGTTCCCAGTCTATAACATCTGTAAAATCTGTTGGCTGTTCAAGCCATCTGTCCAAATCTCCATCCAAATGCACTTGGGGAAAGTGGAGACGGTAGTCTTGAATACCAAGGTTGCTAAAATCTACAGGACCAACTGCTAGGTTTACAGAAGGAGGACGCCATTCGATTCCCAGTGCACCTAAACGCCGCTGCTGGTACATGCTTTGATATGGGTCAGGATAAGGAATCAAACCTGCCATGGGCAATTCTGGATCACTATAACTGCAGAGGAGAGAACAATAATTTGACGAAAGAAGAAGAATTCATAATGACGACGAAAATACATACCGTAATCACAGAGGAGATCTTGCATGTTTCGTCGGTAAGGTTGCAGCTGGGTCTCCTAAAACAAGAAGCAAATAGATTCATCTGTAACACCAAGTGATTCATAGCACCTATAGCGTATGTTTGGCAATCTAATGTCACCATTTGGCTCACTCAACATTAACATCTCAAAACATGGCCGACAAAAAAAAAATAAGAAGAATAAGAAACCAGGACTTCTCACCAAGAAAACATCAAAGACATGCAAACCCGAAAATCTACTTGAAGGTTGCCAGGACAAGCAAACTACACACACTTTCAACATTTTAAAATACACATGTTCTTATAGTGTTGACATGGATATCAACGACCAGAACACCATCAAATATGGGAGTTAAATGTTTTGTTTCCCCTTTGACTAAAAGTCTAAAGGTTATCATTTATTCCCTTTAAATTCACTTAATTGCTTCCTTTGATAAGCTAACTCCCAACAAATATTCAAAATAAAAGCCGCACCAGACAACATAAGTGAAGCTGTCCCTGAGCTGAAATTTTCAGGTAGCAGCACATTTGCGTCTAGAATGGAACAAGTATCCCCATTTGTCAACATGTGAAAGAGGTACATTATATATCATATAGCATCCAAATGAGTAATCATGACAGTAATATACATTATTCACAAAGAAATGATCGTCATACAAACCAACTTATACTCGTTCTGATTTTGAATTATCATACATAGACTTTTTCTTTGTACACTGCATTTGTAACTTAGCTCTTATTCACAGTCTGATAAGTAAACTGATTAATTTCAACATTTTCCATGTTCTATAGAAATTGCAACATATAGATTCCTGTGACAAAAAAAAAATACAGGATTTGAGTTCAAAAGGGAAAATCTTATACACAATTAATATCCATGGTGAACGGATGTTGCATGGGATCTCCATTTCCTTTTCCTAATTCAGATTATTACACAGAAACAAACTAAACCACATAGCAAAGAAACACGTTTAGCCAAGAAAAGATACCTGATCCAGAACATTTCCATTTGTATCTTGGATGAGGGGTCGATAATCTCCAAGGAAAAACTGTGATAGAATATGAGAAGAAAGAAATCAGAGCATAAACTTGTTTCATTTTTAAAGCCTTAGGCCTTGCAACTAGCGATACCTGGTCATATTTGGCATCCTTCTGAGATTCCCCTTGTCCAGTTGCTAGTATATATATCTGCCCAACCTCATCTGAAAGTACTATTGATGTCCCATCCCTACATTAGTAAAGCAATAGCAGTTGAGAAACATCTGTGCAAATAGGGTCAACTTATGGAAGAAAAGTCCAAAGTCAATGGCAAAAAGGACTAGATTGCGCATAATGTGCTCAATTTCTGAAAAAAAAAACATATGAATACCCAAGAAAAGAAGCATAACGTCAAAACATTGAAGAAAAAAGGACAAGTTCTCCAGAATAGCAAGTACACACCTAGGATCCCAGCACGAAAGCCGTCCTAGTTCATTGACATCTAACAGAAACATGTGACTATATTGTTCAGTTCACACTGCTCATGGGTAAACAGCAGTGGTGATGAAAAAAGATGCTCAATACAATTTTAGGTACTCCCAAGAAGCATTGATGAGATTAGTGTGAAAAAATCTAAAAGATTCTGAATTTGATTAAACAAATAGGAATTAAGAACCAAGAAGAAAGGAGGAAAAAGGGTCAATTTTCACCTGGAACTGCAAATTAGGCCCATAATGCTAAGTAATTAGATAACAGCAGAAAAGCAAAGAGGCACATTTTGGGAATTAAATGGTTTGGATTCAAGTTGGATCCAGCTTTCAACGAATTTGACTCAATCAGATTCTACAGAGCCAGAAGGATTATATTCAATATTATGTACCCATGTTTGAGGACTTGAATTCAAAGCCTACTACTTTTCAACTGAATTTAGATTCAACTACCATAAGATCGACATTTATATGCAACTGGGTCAGATTTTCATATAATCCCAGTTGGATATTGGACAAAAATACGGATTTACAACTGCATACTAAACCCGAGTCCAATCTATACTCAGATTTCTACTTCTTTACCAGATCTAACTAAACAGATTCAATAAGTAAACAGATATATTGGAATCATGACATCCCTAAGCACAATTTTGTATGATACAAGACCGGCAGAGGTATTACTCAAGTAAAATGACACAATAGTAGCAGATAATAATTACTTTAAGTTCACAGATCAGTAAAGATGCAGTTTTTACCAAAAGCAAGAATACAAGTATGTAAGTTTAAGGCCCTGTCATAGAACTATAAATTACAAAGACAACACTTGAAATCGTAAAAGCTAAAGATGCATATATAATGAAGTTACCAACAGTAGAACCATAATTAACATTCCCATGCCTCAAAGCTTTCTAAGGATTTAGTCAGACCACATATAGATCATGTTTAACCAAGCACATAAAATTAGGCCTGTTGTATCCAGGTATACATGTCCTCATAACATTACTTTAGTCTTTAGCATGTAGAGTACCTTATGCAACACACCATTCTAACTGAATGTTTGAAACAATCATTTACCAGAGTTACAGAGAGAGATAGTGAGAGACTGACTTCTTTATATCATCCTAAAGCTGGAGATGTCATAACATACTCTATCGAGGTCATGGCACCACCAAGAATAAAATGCAAAAGCAAAAGTGCATATGACACAGAGAGAGAGAGTAGAAAGGTTGAGTTGGTGATGTGGTAATAAAATTTATCTGGGACCTGGGCACCAACCCAGCATACAATGCAAAGGTTCTTTCCATAAGAAGAACCTCAGGTCCTCAAGAGATGTAATAACATTCTCTATCTGGGCCTGGCACCAACCCAGTATACAATCCAAAAGTGGAACCAAGCATACAATGCAAAGGTTCTTTCAATAAGAAGAACCTCAAAAGCCTTTTAATTGTGTATAATGATCTATTGGATTTGGGCCAGCTCATGTTTACTTGTCAATCGATATTGTGCAGTGTTCATAGATTGTTATACTTGTTACACTTGGAGACACTTCATGAAACATAAATTTGAAATCTTCAAATTATTAAAGATTTTTGTGCCTAACAAAAATAAATTCCCCTCCAACATTACGCATTTTCAACGTAATGGTAAAGCTTCGTTGACTTCCCTGAGTCGACGTGTGTCTTAACTCTACCCTTGTTCCCCTCAATAAAATGGGGTGGCTAAAGAGAAACACTATCACATCCTCAAGAGCACCATAATCATGCTCCATGATAGTGATGTTTCTATCAGCTTTTCACACTATTGTCCATGTAATTAACCGCTTGCCTGTGTCAGTTTTATCACACAAGTCTTATTATTTACACTCTTTGCACAATCCTTACTATAATAACTTGCATACTTTGGCAATGTGTGTTATATTTGTGTCAACAATTCCTTGACAAATAAGTTTCAGAACAAAGCCATCAAGTGCAGATTCATTGAATATGTGAATGCTTATATTGGGTATAGGTGTAATGACCTTGTTGTCAAACACATCAAAATGAAAGTTTCTCTTTCAAGTTAAAAGTTATGGTTTTTCCAATGTCACTTCATTGTTGTTCATATGTGTGGATGACAGTTATTACAGGCGATGTTGACAACCATACACAAATAGTAAAGGGCCTCATGATGAAAGATCTTGGGGAATTATACTATTTCTTGGGTTTGAAGCTGATAAACAAGAGAATGCTTTGGCTCTTATGCAACATAATTAACCCTTGATTTATAAAGCAAGACAGGAATGTCAAATTGCAAGACAATACATGTCCCTAATGTTTTACATCAAAAACTGACATCTGAAAATGAAGACTTGTACAGTAGTCTGACTAGATATCAAAGTGTTGTGGGATGCTTCCATATCTTACTTATAACAAGCAAGACATTGTGTGCTCCATTAATCAGCTATTCTAATTTGTGCATGAACCAAAGTCTGGGGCATGCTACTGATGTGAAAAGGATTTAATGATATTTAAGAGGACCATTAGATATGGGCTTGTTATCAAAGAAATAGATTTGACAAAAGACAGCATGAGATCATTTGTAAAAAATGCAAATTCGGCAGGAGATCCAGATGAACTGAGATATTTTTTGTAATATATCATGTTAACCTAGTGACATAGAGTAGAAAAAAATAAAAGGATGTTGCAAGGTCTAGCACTAAAAGTAGAATACAGGCCTGTGGCAGCAGGAACAGCTGAAGCCACATGGATCCGACTAAGGCATCAAGCACTTATAAAAATTTAACTGCATAGATGGTTAAGAAATGTCCAGAATGACGGAACAAGGGAATTCATGAAAGATCAGATTTTATGAGACAAGAAAGCTACTACGATCATCAATTTTAAAACCTAAAAAAAACTGGTTTATGCATTGGATTTTTACGACTTTGAATCCTATAGTTTTGGATCTTACATTTATTTGTATCGTCAGTTTTGAGCTGTTAACACATACATACATGTATGTATGTATGTATGTATGTTTGTACTTTGTATACATAAGAGGATTCAAATCTACCAGATGGCAGACGTTTCCAAAAGGCTAACCACCATGAACCGCTGCATAATGTGTGTGTGTGTGTGTGTATGCCTGTAGGAAAACTGGTATATTCCAGACCACTTAGGTCAGGGACAAAACCAGACCTCTTACATTTTTGTTACAAAATATTTTAAACAATATATGAACATTATAATATGTTTATAAACACTAATTCACATAAAAAACTGTCTTAGTCCAAGTTGTCTTTAAGGAAAACAATGATTTTTATATTATTCAAAATGTGATGCCATAAGAACCGGTCATCTTTTTATTACTACAGAAACATGTTCAACTCAAAAAGTGTCCAACTTAGCGTACGATTCCCATCAAGACATTCTTAACATCATAACAATCAATTTTAAGTGGGCTAGTTTTTGTCCCAGACCTAGTGGGGTATATATATATATATATATATATATATGAAAAGAGAGAGAGAGAGAGAAAGGTTTCTTAGTTTTTCACCCTGGTTTAAAAGAGGAAAAAGATGGCACTTACTACAGAACGCCACCGTTCCATTGGTGTGCTTCTTTTTCTTTTTCCAGGATAGCAACTGATCAAATAGTGAACTTCTACCCTCAATCAATGCCTACTCTACTTGATATTTTTTACATTCTTCAAGAGAAACTATGTATGTCATGGCACTAAATAAGATCCAACAGAAAAAAATATCTAGAAATCTAACCAAAATGCAAAAGACATTGGCACTCAAAGTCTTGAAAAATCCATAGGCAGTTTCAAGGGTTCAGTTTACTTTTTCCAGCCAAAAATCAATCATTTCTACTAGTTATTGATCGAACACTGGAATCCTAACAAACCTTTTAAACTAGTGAAACCACGTAAAAAGCTCAAGAATCTGGCAAAAATTCAAGATAAATCACTCGGTTTTCATAAATATAGCAGAAAACGGTAATAAACAGTTAAAACAATGGTCCAATCCATTGAACATGTGTCTAGATGTGTTTTTTACTCTCTTAAAAGTTAAAACACTCAGATCCCAGTCTAGACACATGTAGCAATAAATCAGTGCAAGAAATCAAGATTAGCATAAAAATATCTGCTTTTTAGGTTGAAAAGGGGCTGCCATGAGGTCATTGTTCATAAAATTTTCAGCTGGATTCTGGCAACATCTAACCTTCATAAATCAGAGAGAGAGAGAGAGAGAGAGGCAACTTGGTGAGAGGGAAGAGAAGACGGAGGAATGCCAAGGGGTCTGTTCATCAACCCCAAATTCTCTTTTCCTTTTAAGAATCAAAATGGGAATTTCAAAATACACATGAGAGATCATTATATGAACCACCCGATCAACACAGGATGGACGGTTTTCAGAATTCCATAGCAGTCTGGAAAAAAAATGGTTTTGCAAATACCCGTCTCCCTTTCACACACACACTCTCCCCCCTATCTATCTATCTATTATATACATATATACAGGCATACATACATATATATATATATATATATACAAAAAACCTGTCTTTTTCAAAAAAATCCTGATAAAAATTTTCAATACAATAAAATGAAAAAACCCAAACTCCAAAATGACTTTTTCACGTTTTTTCCCATTATTTTTATGCTATTTTTGCTTTAATGTTTAAAACATAAGTTAACATCTTCGTTTATGTTTTGCGTTTTTATTGAGTTTTTCTCATTATTTTTATGTTATTTTTTCTTTGAAGTTTAAAGCTTAAGTTAAATTATTTATCTTTGTTTCATTCATTATTTAAACATCATTTTTATTATTTTATCAAGCTATGTTGTTAAGGTGTCGCCAGCACGCCTAGTCCATGGGAAGGTATATGCCTGTGATTTTATTGTAAAACTATGTACAATCACTTATAATGTATAATACATGTACAATCTAAAATAATGTATATTTACGTATCGTATATTAATGTGTTAGATATGTATATTAGCACAATCTGAAGCAATTTTTAAAGTGGTTCCATCTGCAGTTGAATCTATTATAATGTATATTATATGTACTGATTTGTACAATCTGTTGTAAACTTGTAATGTATATTATATGTACTGATTTGATACAATTTTTGTTTGACATGATTCAAATGATAGTCCGTAAGGCCTATAACTAACAGTCTATAAGAAATGCAAGCATTGTGTCCAGTATATAAACAAGAATGACGTGTCTTCTTTGTGTATCAAGCTAAGGCATTCGCTAGAACAGAGAAGCACAGTTTTTCAGTATGTAAACAAGCTGGAAATGTACTGTTAGTTTGTCATGTAAACAAGAACATAACAGTTTTTCATGTTTTACCTTTTAGCTTTACTTACAAAGTGTAATCATTCAATTAGAACAGGAACAAAACAGTTTTTCAAGTTTTACTTGGAATAGAATCTTACAGTTCAGTCAGTAAGTACATAATTTTATTATGTAATGGTTAACAAAACTAAAAAAAACCAAAAAAAGTAAAACGGTTACCTTTTTTACCTACGCGCACCTAGTCCCGCCTAGGTGCTGCGCTTGGCCGCCTTGACAAAAAAATCTACAAGTTATTTTTTATGTTCTCTTGTTAGTTTTCAATTATTTTACATTTTTATAATTTTTAGGATTTTTTCTTTTCTCAAAAGATTGTCTATTTTTCCTGAGATTTTTCAGCTTTTGCTGAAAAATACCCAACCAACATCACCGCTCAAAGCCCTTTACCGATATTTATGACTCTGCTTTATAGTAATGCTACCATCATAACCAAACTTAATTTGGTGCCAATCACAAGGCAATAGAAGAAGCAGCACTTGCAAGTAGAATCTCGACACAAGTGTCATTCACCGTATGTCATATAAGTCACGATCATACTGTACATGATACAAGTCACGATACACCACTGGTACACCTTTCTTAAGTGTACTACTGGTGTATTGGTTGTATCTTATAATATGGTTGTTGTATTGTATCATACGGCCGATACACCTCGTATTAATAGGCATTCCTTTTCTATGTTGTTCCATTTTTTTAATTTTACAACTCATTGCTCCCCCCTCATTCCAAATACTTTTAGAGCCTTGAGAGGAGAATCTTTTTTGGGTTTTTGAGATAAAACACTGATCTACATCGACTTGCGAGAGAATACAGCCGGTTTGAAGGAAGATTTGTCTGTGGAATACCAATACGCATAGTGATAATCATGGATTTGTGTTATTAATCACAAACATATTTTCAATTCTCATTTGGCAAAAAAAATTATATGTTGTGATATGATCTAAAACACTTTATTCTTATTAAGTTGTTTTTAATGTGTCGTTACTACATTATGGCTTATGAATGATGAACCATGAATGTTCATTATGTGTGATAAGTTTTTTATATAGAACACATTTGTCATCATTTTTACTTATTTTATGAATTTTCTCTACTTTCTTTTTTTATTTTTTTGAATTAAAATTAATTTTACGATACATTTAGAATACCTTACGATACGGCACATAGGTCAGCTTGACCAATACGTGATACGATATGCCTTTTACAACATTGCTCAACATGCTTTTTTTATTTAACGTTTAGTAGTCTTATAACTCCATAAAGTAATATTTGATACAGTCACATGCATTCAATGAGATCAAAAGTTAGCAGCAGCAAGTCAAAGACCAGAAACATCAGGAGGACAAAAATATCATATTAGAAGGTGAACTTACGGTGAGAACTTTCCATCTACGAGTTTGAAGCGCCCTATATCATATGTGCGTACAGGTATGCCCTCCCATATCTGATTAATGTAGCACAAATCAAAAGAATTAAAACTGAGAAAATCAAACAGATGTGGGTGGAAAAAGCACACTGAAAAAGATGTAGAAAGACAAATATTAGAAGCTCACATCCCACACTATCGTCTTCCCATCATATCCTGCGCTCATGGCTATCCGAGGATTGAAAGGATGTACATCCAGAACATATGTCTGTAATACACAAACAATATCTGGTAATGCTTAATAAATTTCTCAATCCCAATAATAAACATCTTATCTGAATTAGTTGGTTTTTTACTAAACAGATAGAGTATAATGTAATAATGTTGACAGAAAATTTGATTTAAAAATGGAGAACAAAAAATTCATGGCATGGTTAAAGGAACAGTTAGCATTGCAACTAAACCCTGCCAAAATGTCAAAGTAAAGGCTTAAAGTTTCCCAACCAAAATACAGAGACAATAAGGTCTATTAGTAATTTGGAGACAAATATATCAGTGCATCCATGGACACAGTCATACATGGAGTTTTGTGATTACAACGGTGATGAGGAAGACATTGTTGTGGTCACAGAGATCAAACTTTCTTCAAGTTAGAAGGATATAATAAGCAACATCACTTGTAGAATTATAGTTAGCCCCCAGGCACACTGGATCAGCCTCAAAAGCACTTGAGCAGCCAAGGCCTGTTGACCTCAGCAGCTCCTTAATATTTTCTAGCATTTTGCATAGATATGGAAATGATTGTGATACAGCCTTCCTTGTACAGGAGGACAGAAGGCAGCCAAGTATGACACGAGATAACCAACCATTGAAAAGGTGAGCTATGCAAGATGATGACATGCGGCCCATATTGGCAAAGCAAGAGGCACCTGCAAAGGCTTTTCTGTTTATTACAAAATCCTTCTTGCAGCTTTTGAGCAGATGCCTGTACTATCTTTACAAGCATTACAGCATACATGAGACACACAGAAGCCATGCATGAGGTACTGGAGTATCTCATATGCATGATGCACAGGACATAGTTGAAAGACTTGACAAAAGAAGAGAAAGCTATAACTTCCACTGCTCTCAAGAGTGATGATCCCGTCATACTTTCAACTTAAGAGGCAACATGGATGTCCTCAGGAAATCTTTCTACTTCAGCATGTATCTTCAATATGCATGGGAGACATCCAAGACTGAAATTGGTTGATGCTATTGACTTTCAAAGTGTACTTATTCTATCAGATCTCCTTTTCATTGCATGGCATACTCGCAGAAGCCAAATACATGTATAGATAAGCTTTCTCAGTCACAGATGCAACAGACATACAGTGTAGCACTGTGGCTATTTCATATGACTTCTCCAGGATTACCTAAAAAGCAATTGAAGAATGAAAGCCTACATGTAGTTCATAAAAGTTTAAAACATCAAACTTCACAAATAATGCATACAAATTATCGTTGTGTCCATATCTCATTGTAAATGTATACGCAACAAGAACAAGTTCCTGCAAACAAACATACGGCAGAAGCAGGACCATTGCAGTGAAAGAGAAGCACATTAAAGAAATTGTGTTTCTTTAGCATTCACAGAAGAAATACAACATAACTCACCTCAAGAGTTAAGCTATCATAAGAGGAAAGGTAAAGAACATTATGAATCACGTGTGTACCAAACCACAGGTGTATGCCAAAACCACACAACTATTTGACCTCAAAATTCTTTGACACGCACTATTAAAGGTTTAAAAATGGTGCCGAGCATGCAAGGAAAAAATTCCAATAAGAGACAAAACCTAGGACAACTGAAAAAAATGCAATTATAATCAGCTGAAATTTTTGTACAAGTGATAAAGCAACACTCACAGATTGGCTGTGTCCTGTTAAAGAATGCACTAAACTGCCATCAGCAGCATTCCAGACACAAATTCTGCAATCTAAGATACAGAATTAAGAAATGAGAGTTATTAAAACTGTGTGACATATTACTATAGCATGTTTCAAACATTTGTCGGACAAAAAGAAAACTACAAAATGAACAAATTTAGGAAAAAAACAAGCTAAAAAAGGACTGCAGAAGGATACAGCAGTGACTATATCAAGACAACCAACCAATGTCTCTTGAGATATGGATGCAAACAACACACACACACAATATATATATATATATATATATATATATATATATATATATATATATATATACACTCCTCGAAGACATCTAAAGGTCTAACTGAAGGAGAAATACTTCCATGAGGATAGAGAGCAACTAAGACACGATATTCTCACCCTAGGATTTACAAGAACACCAATAAATTTCAACTTGCATACAAATGTGAAAGAGCATAAGCATAAGATTAACTTGGACAGATGATGGTGTAGCTTTTGTTTCTTGAAAGTAAATTTTGCCCTATTCAAGAGTAAGGAAAAAGGCATAGCTATGAATATCTCAAAATCTTGCAAATATTGGTGTTATATATCCAGAAAATAGCATGACAAAAAATATTTTCATATTTGCTAAAAACATATCAAAGAGAAATACCCAAAAAACTGCAGTGTTTCTCTTTTGTTTTTCAATTTCTAGTAGTCACATGACTATTTTTTACGTAAGGTCCCAAACCACATCCTAGAAAACCCCAACAAAAGCTACTGAAATGACAGATAACATTTTTGAGCTACTCTTTCTTGCAAGTTCTTTATTTCTAGTTCTTTATTTCTTAAGGGTGTTGTATCATATATAACACAACGTCGATAACATGCTACTTGCTAGTAGCTTTCATCACCTTGAATGCATGACAACATTCAGCTCCTGACACGATTAAAAGCAGCCGCTCATAATTCATGAATATGCCACTATTTCAAAAATTATCAGAAAAGTAATATCCTCTTCAACATATCAAAAACAGTAAATGATATCCCATTACAGATGATCCAAAGGTTACCTTTCCTTTTTGAAGACCAGATAAGCATGTACTATCATGAGTTATATTGGTAGGTTACTACAATACTCATATGCCTACATGTGTGCATGCATATGATATGACAGTATGACACACCACACTAAACAGGGTTGGATGAGCACGACATACCCATAATAGCAGCAAGGACGAACCGATTATCCAAGCTCCAAACAATCATATTAACACCACGAGGTGTTGGCAGAAATCGCTGCCGCGGTCCGCCACGTGCAGGTTGAGGTGGCATTGGTGGTGGCGGAACTTTGAGATGGTACGCACGAGTCCAACGTCCAACTTTCCCCTAAAAATAGATGTAGAATTATACAGCAGATACGAATTTCTCACATTCAAAATTTCAAAAAAAAAGCATGGTAGGTTGAAAATTAATAATTTAACACCAGCAGGAAGGAGACAGGTAGCCATGGAATTAGATGGATAAAATGATTTTGTACTAGCCAAGACTTGTGTTGCTCAATTAAAATGTAAAGTTTTGAAAATCAACAACCAAAAAAAAAATCCAAAATATTTTAGCCCACAACCATATTTTTACCCAAAAAACATTATTCAAATCTATACTTTCAGAAAACAGACAATAATAAAGGCATTCAATGTTAGCTTTTATATGTACATTATACAGTGATTGCATGTACACCTCACAATTATTTGAACAGCACAACCTTTCGGAATTTTATATCTTATTTATTTTGTAATCCAACCTTACACATCTGATCAATAGGGTTCTTAGTGCAGATCAATTTTTTGACCGCTAGAACCATCATGTATCAAGGTTTTTTTTTTGTGGACCATTTCCACAAATATCATTTTTGGGTATTAGACTGCAACCTGATTTCTCGGGTATAATACAGCAGAGTTGTTTTTCTCAAGATAATCTCGGAAAATTTTAAAAATGTTAAAAAAGAAAAATGCCAAGAATAAAATGTGAAAATGTGAAAATAAAAATATGGTAACTAAAAAAATTAAAAAAAAAACAAAAAAAAATGAAAAGGCATGAAAAAAATGAAAAGGGGGGAAAACATGTTTTTTTTCATTCTGGAGTTTTTTCACACAAAAAAAAACGTTCTTTTTGGCTACCTGTTTTTCACATTTTTTTGTATTTTTTCAAATAAAACGTGTCTTTTGTGAAACCAATATTCAATGGCTGAGAAACCAGAATGCATCAAATTTCATAAGGCCACAAAACATTGTTCTTCTTTGAATTTCAAGAATACATGATCTATAGGCTTTCTGGTTCATGCAGAATGCATCTTGCCCAAATTTGCACAAAAAAGGGAGAAAAGCAAAGACTGGAAAATTTGAACTAAATGCATGTACAATCCTTGCATGAAATATTTGTATACGTATAATTCTTTATGCAATTTATTTCACTTAATGTTTTAATTGTATCTATGCAGGCATGTAATTCATTATATGTTCTTGTACATGTTTATATTCATGTTGATATGCTTTCATTGCTTGGGAAATTAAGTAGTATTTTACTATTTCTTTTTAAATTTTCATTCTTTAGAAACTAACGGACCAACCAATAACACCTATTGCTACCCAGTCCTCATTTAGAAAAATAGAAGGTGAATGATGTCATTGGCTCCTCATCTACACCCATGTGTTCTTAATTTTTCACTTATGGTAGACATGCAGTAACACGGGTCCAATAACACCTATTGCTACCCAGTCCTCATTTAGAAAAATAGAAGGTGAATGATGTCATTGGCTCCTCATCTACACCCATGTGTTCTTAATTTTTCACTTATGGTAGACATGTAGCCTATGTAACACGGGTACTGCTCACCGTACTGATACGCATTGTCATAGAAAACGCGTTTTATTCGGAAAAAAATGCATATAAAACGTGAAAAACAAGTCAGCCATGAAAAAAAATGTTTTTTTAAAACGCCAAAAAATAAAAAACGCAAAAAAATGCATATAATACGTGTTTTGTTACATATTTTTGTATTTTTATTAATTTTTTGTTTTTTTATAATTTTCAGGATTTATTAAATGTTTTAATTTTAAAAAAAAATCGCCAAGATTTTCCTGAGATATTCCCAAGATATACAACTTTGTCGTATTATACCTGAGAAATTTCTCGGCGTATAATACTCATACACGTTTTTTGTCACAGTGCTGGTACGATATTGGTACGGGTACAGGTACGTACTCGAGTACGTCCTGTAGCATCGTCAAGTGTCAACGTACCTGAGTACGTATCCATCAATTTCGAACTCAGTCAAAGTTGACCAAGTCCAAAATTGCCCACGGGTTAGGGCTTATGTTTTTTTTTAACTTTAAAGAAAATGCAGCATTTGTGTTTCACCCACAGCGACCAGCAATGCTCACTGCTCAAGCGAATAGTAAGTGCAACTCCAGCGACCTCCATCCATCGTTTTCCGGCAAGCGATCAAATATTCCGGAGAATGGCGACTTCTCCAGCAAACGACGACGCCTTTCCTATTGTATCAGACGTCATCTGCTTTTCCATTGCCTGATTTGGGCGTTTTTTTCTCTGTCCAACGTTTAAGCTTCTTCCACCTCCGACAGCCTTTCCCGTCGACCGGCAGCAATAATTTTCATCCTCCGTCGACTTCTTTATTTCTGCCACTTTCCCTTTCTTCGATTTGAACTGCTCTATTTGTGGTTCACACACGAAAAATAAGCCATTGTCGCTTGATTGGTGCATTTTTCTGGTCCACTAGAGATAACCTGATTTGTGTGTTTTTCAGTCAACATCGTTGGAGCTGCATCACATAAGTGCACCTTGTGTGAAATATTTATAAATTTATTTTGGATCATGATTTATGAATATGTTATTCTGTTTGTTTAAATTCCAATTTTTTGTTTTTTTTTTTTTGTGTGTGTGTGTGTGTGCAGCCGTACCTCCACACCCAAGTTTTTTGAAAATGGTCCTTACCTGTTCCCATACCAGCACCCGTACCCGTACCTATGTGACATAGCATGTAGCTTGAAGAAAATTCAGGAATGGGATTTTGATAATGAGGTCCAATAAGAGAACTCTAGAGCAGGATCATATGTTGTATCAAGTGTAAGTTCTTTAAACCAGTTACCCATGATCTTGTCACCATAGAAAAATGCAAAATGGAAGACAAGAGAGAAAAATCAAAGAGAAAGAAAAATTGCAGGTGCCTAGTCAAGCAGCTTATGTAAGACATGCATATAACAGTGATTTTGAGGTAAGATGATAATACATGGTGTAAAATATAAAAATGAGAAAACTTACATGTGAACGACGTGATCTAGGAATCCAAATTATTGCACTGCCATCACGGGAACAGGTAACTATATTGTCATGGGTAAACCTATCAATACAACTATCATCAGCACAGAAAACAAAGAGATTGGGGTAAAGATAACTGATAATTATGTTAACAGCAAGTCAAACAATTGCAGATAACTAAAATCTGAAAGGCAAGACAAACATGTGCTTAATATACTTTTAGATTACTAATAAAAGAGAAGTAGAAACAGACCAGGAATTCTTAAATTTCGGAACATTTTCCTCCCTTGAAGCATCAGTAGTACCAGATCTAGATGCCACAGCACATCCACTGAATCATTATAAAGCCATACATCAGTATTTGGGAGACAGAAAAAGTTACTACTGACTCAACGGAGACATACTAACACCAATTACTTTCTAATTTCATTATATCACACGCAGATAATAAAGATATATAGATACATAGATACACACACACATACACTCACACACACTCATACACAGAGAGAGAGAGCGAGAGAGGAAAAAAGAGAGAGAGAAATACCTAAACTGCACATAATTCACATCATTTTCATGGCCAGCTAATACATCCAATTCATGATTTGGTTGATCAGAGTCCTCTGAGTTCGGCTTACAAGCATTCCACACCTGAGAGTATCTAAAGCAGATCAGAAAATCATGATACATCAAATATCAAGAGAACGACAAGCTATGACAATGCAGTCAACAGGTAACAATTACAAACCCTTGCATATGTATCAGAGCTACCCGTGACAAAAACAGTGCCATTAGCATTGAATGCACAGCATAGGATCTGGTGATTTCGTTGGCTGGATGCTTGAGAAGGTTCATTACTTTTTCCTGATTTCAAATAGTACATTTTGAGAATAATAAACAGCACTAAGCACATACACATCAAAATAGTAATCCATCTAACCTGCTACAGTTTCTGGAGGTTTTGGGAGGTAAATACGGGGATTTACACTAGAAGATCTAGCATCCCAAATCCTACATGTTCCATCATCAGATGACCTGCAACAACAAAGGTCAAGCGTATTGCAGTAATGTTAACCTCAAGAGAATAAAATAAGAAAGTATTCAACATACCCTCTACCCTCTGGTCTAGAAAAACAAATAAGTGAGGTAATATGAACAAAAAATGACAGCATATACCACCATATCATCGCTAAATTCATGGGATGTAAAAAAAGAACAAGTCATTCAACTACTTACAACAACTGATAGTGTGATACTCTCTTTTTTCTCAATTCAGTAGTTTCCCACATACACATGAGAAAATTAGAAATTTAAGGGGAAAAAATCAGATGGAATAATATTCAGTGTCAAACATGGCAAAGACTAAAAATAGACACTGGAAACAGCTTCAGGGGGGTGTGTATGTGTACATTTTAGTTACTTCGTGTCGTCCAAAGTGTATTTAAACATGAAGCAGGAAATCACAAAAAAGCAACTGGCGTCTCTGTTTTTTTAAGGCGCGTCACATGTCGGTGTTGAAGTCCAGAAGTGTCAGACAGAGACACTCAAATTTTTAATACTTTGGAAGTATCCATGTGAGATAGTTCTAGATTTAAAAAAAATCTCCATAAATGAAATAATGAGATTACTCTGCCTAAGCACACTGAAAGTCAATGAGTATGATACCTAAAAATAGCAGACTGTATCAGCTGGAAATGGAGATAGACATGTCTGTAACCTAGCTGCTGATATCAAAATTGAAAAATACTCTTTTCAGTCAAAATTGTAAAATTTTCTTTCATATTTTATAAGTTGGTCGGATGGTTGACTGTTGGAAATCCTACCTCGTTTTTTTATGTCCCTCCCTTTTCTTCTCAAACCCCTTCTTCCTTTGCAACCTCTTTTTTCTTCTTCTTTGTTTCACTTTTTCATTTTTCTTCCTGCCAACTAGTTCCAACTTCCAACCTAGGCCTCAATGTTAATATAATGATTACATGCTGGTCAAAATGAAACCCTAATCATGCAGTCTGTGTCTCAAGATCAAGAATAATTTATATCCGATAGACATGAAGAATATAACTTCACAACAATGATCGCCACAAATTTTACAGAAATTGTTAAGACACGTTTAGCCAAATTGTTCCCTCAATTTGTCAAATGCAAGAAGTGGGTAGACTTAAAAGCTCAAGGTATGTTAAAAGGTTTTTCTTTCTCCAATAAAAAAATGGAACAAAATCTCAGCAGCATACATTTATTGATTATGCAACTAAAATTTTAAAAAACCTCATATTCAAAAATCTACAAGAAGTGGGGGGGGGGGGATTTGAAAAGCTCAAGGTCCTACAGTCACATACTTACGCGGTTACGCCTATAAAGTGGAAAAAAATTAGGGCTAATGTCATGCAACAAAGTTGAGTTTTCATGGTTTTTCTTTATAAGACCCAACATCTGTCCTTGAAACTAAGAAGTCTTAAATTTTATGACTATTAAATTGTTTAAAGGCTGCAACAAATAAGTCATACATTAAAAAAGAATCTTATTTCTCTTGATACCCATTTAATCATTAGGTTTCTAATAGAAGCCTACATGTTTTAGGTAGCATCTAGTTGTTATTTTCTTGTGTTTATGTCATTCGTGTTTTTTAGTAGAGAGAAACTCCTTTCATTTTTCTCATTGCTTCGTGTTTTTCTAACTTTGGTATCAAAATTAAATTCATGATTTTTATGTTACATTATGTAGCTAACTTTGAACCCAAATGACATGGGCTACATTATCCATTTTATAATTTTACAGCACTGAACCTATGTGGAGCATCCTCGAGAATACTGTGCACTGCAGAACAATTCAGACAGAAATGTCAATCGTGCTTAACACCAAAAGCATATATAAAGCAGATAAAACTGGAAAAGTTTCTTATAAGGAAAAGCTTACAAGAAAGAGCGTGTGAGAACAATTTGTGGACAAAATCATAATGTAGTAGCTCTCCTTTTTATTGCTCCCATATTGTGTTTGGTGTATATTGCCATATCAGGCTATACTTGCCATAACAATTTGCAACAAAAATGTCTAATAAAAGAGGAGGTTTTGACCTTCCAACATTAGGAATCATCCTGTTTTGGATGTTTCCCTCTCTCATATGCTGGCACTTTGTTCAAAAAAGTGAAAAAATATGTAAAGGAAACCTAAAAAAAAGGAGAAGTCACGATAAATTAAAAAGAAAAATGTTAAAATGAAAAATATGTCCTTTTTTAGAGGCAAAAAAAAAATTCAATATATTTTAAGAATTTGAGGTTTATCTTAACATATTACATAATATACATATATAAGCACAAAAATACAGGATATATATATATATATAGATAGAGAGAGAGAGAGAGAGATAGGTTGACATTTTATAGAGAAAGAACCTACAAGCACTCTGCTGCAGAATACAGAACACACGCACACATATATATGCACAACGGAGCTTCACATTTGAGAGAGAGGAGGGAGATGGCCAAGAGCTACACAAAATGACTCACGATAAAAGCTGATAAACAGCAGATGGCCTTGGACTAAACGCAATGGCTGTGACAGCACCAGTATGACCCCTTAAGACTGAAATTGGCATCCCATCAGGCAAGCGCCACTGTAAATAAAAAAAGTACAAAGCAAGTCACTTGAAAGAAGGGCGAAAATCAGACCACATCAAACACCAAAGAATAGAAAATTGAGAACAAATTCTTAAAAGAGAGAGAAAGTACTCATCAAAGATTCTTACAACTCGAATAATAAAATCATTTGAAGCAGATGCCACCAAGGTGTTGTTTGAACTCACAGCCAAATCTGTAATATCTCCCTGAAACCCAACTCCACAGAGTAAATAGTAAATAAAAACAGTATTGCTTATGGTGACAACATATTCCTCAAGCCGAAGCAGAAGAAAACTCACTTCATGTCCACGACAGCTAGACAAACAAAATGCAGTCTCCATGGACCATATCTTGACAAGACGGTCATCTGACCCAGTAATCACATATCGCCCTGAACGATCAAAAATGGCTGCACAAACCATGGAACTCAAATCATCCAGTTCAGGGCAAGAAAATTAATTGAAAAAAAAATAATAGTTTCTTATGAAAACAACCCGAAGTGACTACATGCACTATTTATGTGCTATAACCCACACAAGAATAATTACTGTCATGAAGTGATCTCCTCTGTCTGTGTGTTTACCGGTTTCACCATGATGTGGATTGATCCAAAGCAAATGCAAAAAAAGTCAGATGGTTCTTTTCGATGTTTCATGTTTTTGACAGGAAAAATTGAATTTATAACCTTTACCACTAGGCCATGTTCAAAAAGCATGTTCCACATTTCTGAACTTCCAGATACAGGCCAAGTCAATGCTGACAACTGTTAATAAAGGACATAACTGTTGCATTAGTGGAATCTATAAATTTCCCTCTTCCAAAAGCAGGTGTCACATTCCCGGACTTCCAAATATGAGCCTAACCTTTGCTGACAACTGTCAAAAAATGATCTAGAAACATATGAAGGTATTGAAGTCCAATATTTGTCCTAAGGTTGAAAAATTTTTGTTTGCACTTATCAGGAGCGATTTTATTATTAACTTGAATCAATGGACAATAAGTCCACAACACAAAGCCCATTTTTGGAATTATGAGCAAAAGTCTGTCCTAGATGGAAAGTTGTGTTTCTTCTAACCTAGTGAAATAAGATCAATAGAAAGAGAAAGGCAGATCCGGGGACCCTGGCTAGATTTTTTAAGCCCAGAGGAGTCGTGCTAATGGACCTATCAGTTGACTGATTGGCAAGTGGCAACCCAATGAATAACCTGCAAAAAAGCTTTCAGCAATTGGTCCTGGATGTTCCAAATCAAGAACCTATTTGGGATAACAACTGCCCTACCTATAGAATTTCCTGACAAGGTTATCATGAGATCAGAATTTCATAAGAAAGTTCCACTGTCAAAACATACCTGAGTTTCCTGTTGGTCATGTAAAAACGAGGGGATAATTCTCATGTTTGTATGTTTTTTTTTAATGGAATTCTCATGTTAGGAACTTAGGAGGCATGGGTTCAGAAGAACAACAGGACTTGAGGATACACTTGGATTATCGAGCAAGAGACCATGAGATTGGAAGTCAGCGGCCCAGAGACGGTTACAAGTCATTCTCTTAAAAGTGACAAAATCAGGACTACAGAAAAAGAAAAAAAAAAAAAGAAAAAAAAAAAAAGGTGTTCCCAATGTGAGTATATTTTTCTTTTGTTATTCGGTTAATGCAACTTAACAACAGACCACCATAACACATGCTCCCTTGTTGCTTCTCTGTTGTCCCGCACTCAACAGCATAAACGAATGTTGGATCTACTAGCAACTTTTTATTGTAGATGCAGCAATGGTAAGTCAGAGAAATCTAAAACACCTCCCCTTCTGTCAACTACACAGGGTTGACAGAATGATAGATTCACCTTACCACTACCTTCTTGTAGGTCCAAGCCTCACTGTCAAATTTTCTTGTACTGTTACATTACAAGGCTTTTTAATGTCAGGTTCTTTAGCATAATTCTCATTAAATGAGACTTGCATATGTTCATGACTTCATTCTGCTTATCTAAAAATTATTTTTTCTTTTTGTATTCCTTTAGAAGTTCAAATCTCCTCCAATGTAAACAGATCGCACTCTATCGTCCATGCAAAATTACGTTGAATGAAAGCTTCACTTTAAATAGGATGCACCATCTCCATGACCAACGAAATTACAATCAGGTTAAGATCCATATAAAAAAGGGTTCATATCACTTCAATCTTTCATAAATCTTTATGAAAATTCCTAGTACATTCATACAAATCCTCATAATTCGTTGAAACTGAGTTTTTTGGATAAGACTTACTTCTACGTCTGACAACCCTACCATGAAACCAAAACCATGTACATCACTGATATTGGTAATTCAAGAATGCATCAAAACTCAAGGAGTATAAAAAGGAACCTAAGAGATCTTTTAAGCAAGGAAATAAGTAAATTTGAACCACGACCTTCAATTAACCTTGATTTTGGTACAAAAAATTAAAAATGTGAAACAAGTTGAGAACATGCATGCTTTGACAGGAGACAATCAGCACTTCATGTACATTCAGTTCAATGGTCTGATATGAAATTTTGTTACATCACCATCATACTTAACCATACAGGATATCTAATTATCTATCATCATCTAAGCATATAGCTAATACAATAGAAAATCAAATCTCATAGTCAAAGGCAGATAAAACATACCACAGTATACAGCATTTTGGTGTCCCCTCAATTTTTTAATTATCTGCATCTTTTGCATTAGGGTTGATGGTTTAGCAATAGCATAACAAGCTGCACGAATGGATGGCGCACGATGATGCTTAGTAAAACCACCTCCAATCTCCCTCAAGCTTAAACCATGCACTTGATCAGCTTGCATATGTGGCCAGCGCAGATAAGTTGGCACCTTCATTATTTTCTCATCTTTACTTCTCTCAGCTGAAGAAGTTGATGTTAAAGAGTAACTAAGTACCAAGAGGTCTCCAATGATATACCAACCAAAAATATTATAAGCAGGTTACTCACAGTCAATAAGTGAAAAAGAACCATTTCCAAGAAGGGTAGGCACATCGGCAGCAGTCAGTGCATTTGCACGGGGCATGTCTTGCGAAGGAGAAGCTCCTACAACTAATAATTGTTTCAATAGTTTCACTAAATGGTCCTTCTCAATGTGAGGATACCTGAAAAAGCCAATAAAGACTGCATTGTTGTAATAAGACCCCACAGTGACTATGAGACACCTTGAAATGGAGAATTTTGTATCTGAAGTCTAGACTATTTCTTACAAACCAGCTGATCACAAACACAGTCAAAGTAAGATCAAAGGAATTGCCTACAATAACTTTAGTGAAATAAAAAAGTCAAGATGGAGATAAACCTGCCTCTGGTATTCCAAACAAAAGGAAAAAACCAATAATCTTGTATGTAATATTCTCTTCTAGTTCTATGGAGATACAATTGAGTCTGGCACATATGTACCCTGGTTCAAATAGACAAGATACTGAACGAACTAACTACGAGGTTAATTTACCAACATTTCAGTGCCAAATCTGTCCACAACTAGGGGGACCCCCACAGTGCTATTGGAACACATGGTGGACTTCAATTTGGTTGTGTGTGCCTTCAATTGTCTACTAAGTACTAACACAATCAACAAATATTAAAAATTTGAGCTGGTTTGAGCTTTGAATACAAAGGGTTTCGTCTAAAGCAAACACAAGATAGATATTCCATCTTTATGATCACAAAAATGAAATAAAAGACAATACAAGACAAACCACCTCATCATGTAGGAACACAACCAGCTTACTACCATAGTCTGGATTTGCGAAGGATATATCACAAACAGACAGACAAATTAAGCAACAAAAAACAGAAGAAAGATCTGGAGTTCTAGACAGATGAAGTATACCTCCCTACCATTTTGTTGTGGCTCAACGAAAGTGACTACCATAGTCTGGATTTGCCAAGAATATATGATAAACAAACAACAAAAGCAGTAAAAAGAAATTGTAGGAAGATTTAGAAAGATAGAAAAGTATACCTTTCTACCAATTTATTGTAGCTTAATGGCAGTGACATGCCATCATCATTTTCATCCCCATTGCAGGCACCTGTCCTTGAGTACCATGCATGATATCTTCTAGGTAGAAGCTGATGCTCCAAAAGCTCATTCCAGATTTGTCCATATGTTCGGTGACATGGCCCAGCTGATAGGAAATGCATGATCAAAAAGTAGACTTCTCTAAGATCGATCTCAACATCTGTCTCCACAGCAGGGCCAGACATATCCCCCTGTTCTGCATATGGAATGGTCTCTGATATCTTACTTGGAATGCATGAGGCAGTCATATCAAGACCAGATTCACTCTTTGGAGGAATGTACTTCCTCAGGGCCATATGCTCCATGTAACCTGTCGCACAGAGAACATGTGATAAAAGAATATGCTTTCTTTAAAAATATGTTACGTTCATTAATTAATTTTACATTTAGACTTCAAACTTACATAAGTATAAGCAACAACTGGCTACGGGAATTTATCGGAAGAAGTTTAAAAAAGAATCACTTAGGGATCTTAACAAGGAGAAAGCATTTTGAATCAAATGAAATACTAAAAAAGTAGAAAAACATCATCACAAAGAGAGGGGCAATTGTTTAGAATTCAGGAAAGTGAAAACGGGTTGTTCAGAGAAGACAATAGAAACTTTGACAAGATAGAACAATTTTTGCTGATAATACCCCCTTGCATAAACATATGCTTATATTTTAGGTTTTATAATTCCTATTAAAGCTATTCAAATAATGACACTTTTTCAAGTACCAGACACTGCTTGGACCTTTATTGGCAAAATTCATGACATGCACACCTTCAACTTTTCAACTTAATTAGGACAGCAATCATGATTCATGAGTCATGAACATGAAGGACATGAAAAGGCAAAATATTTAAGGCAGACCAAACCAAGGGGGTACAAGAAAGGGAGATGGAAGCAAGGTTTTGTTTGACCAATTAGTGGACAATAAACCCAGGAACCACAAAAAGGAAAAGTTAAAAGGAAATATAAGCAAATGCATGTGCACACTTTTATCCTTTTTTTATATAATTTATAATGAAACATGGAATGCGAATGGACAATATGCAAGTGAGTAGGAACAATTGCCACCATTACCTTGATCTATTGGTTCCAGATAGGCAGAACATAAAATGACCGCCACCACAAGAAGCCTGGTTTCGTTTTGAATTGTTCACTAGCAAGTAGCAACACACTCAAGGAGGACATTCATGTCCTTATTTGTCTTTTCTCGACCCTCTAATTTGCTAAAAGGGTGGAGCCAAATTCAATGGCAACTGGTGAAGCATATGGTACAAGCAAACTATAATACATTAATCGCTTGGAAAACAAGTCTCATCTCCTTCCACACCTCACAAGCAGCATTCAATAGATTATTCAATTTCATACACACACTTACAAGCGAACCCAAAGTTTCCTTTTGTCTTCTATAGGCATGTAAAATTAATTCCATGAAATGATTCATCTGGTGCCCGAGTCATTTGAGTTCCTTGTTCTATGGGTTGTCATTGACAGTTCTCACATGATACAATACATGAAGAAAAAATTGCAAAACATGAAAAGCTTCAAATCTTGTTTTTATTTCGACGAAATATATAGGTGCTGAGAATATAATAGAACCAATAATTGCAAACAAGAAAGGTAAAGCAGGAAACAAGGCTGATGGGGAGGAGGCTGAAGAGGAAGAGTGCAGAAACAGACATATGAAGGCAAGACAAAAGCATGGCCACTATGTCATTAATTAGTCCAATAGGAAGATGACAAGGGAGAATATTTCATGAAGATAACAAGAAATGAATGAAAGAGAACTTAAGGTCAGCACCCTATAGGAAAGTTAAACTTAAAAAGCTTCTACTATAACTGAGTCCGAAGCCTCTGTTAAACTAGCCAACAAGGAATAATTTTGTAGAGACCTCCCCAAAATTGAGCTTCACAGTGCGGAGGTTGTGTACGGATATCATTCTCCATCATGGTAACAGACAGGAAATGGACACATATTGCAATAACGAGCAGTTCAAGGATCCTAAAGAAGACCAAAGAGCACACCAGAGCACTCTCAGTCTCCCTCTTAAGCCTTCCCATCCCAACAGAAAAAGCAAAGTAGTCTAACCCTAACCTTCCATGCAGGCAAATTGATGTGAATCGCTGTTTCCAAAATGTGCACCAGTCACCGTTTAATAATCCTGTGACTGGTCCATGTCCACTTTGACGCTTGACCATATTCAACAACCTCTTAAGAATCGCCACTCCGAGCTTGTCATTGTTGGGGATAAATAAACATTACAAGAAAGCAACAGATAAATCAACCGCTCAGATGCGACAACAGATTGGGATGGAGGTGCCTAGGATTAGGGGGGAATGCAGACACTGGGAAGGGAACAATGGCTTCAAATTTTTGCACGATAGTACAGCACAAAATTCAATAATTGTGCATAAAGATTCAAAATGGTAGATACATCAAAAGGTCACCAAAGTCACAAACCCCACGCTTAGGATCAACTGCCAATGAATGTATTTAAGAGATTATGCAAGAAGACTTCCAAGATTTAAGTGAATTTAACATTGTAGAGACATTCAGAAACCCGCAGTTACGGGGAGGAGATTCTGCATATAAATCCTTTAGAATCATCACTTCCTTGTGAAGAAACACCTGCTAAAATTACTACAATGAGATGCAAGCATCCCTTGTATAAGCAAGACCATCGATACAAATTCACCAAAGCAAGCCTCCTCAAGATGTCAAACTCTCCTCCACGAATATATGAAACAAATGCAGATCCAGGAGTTCGCACACACAAATTCTTCTGCCAATCAATGCACTAATTAAAAAGCATCACTATCTCAATCTAATCATCCTAAGACACTAGAACATCAACAGAAACGAACAATTTTTTAAAAGCAGATGAAATGCATGCCAGATTCTCAATAGGCCATACCTCCACCGCGATGAAAATCAACCGGAAGGAAAATCCCGCGAATGCTGGAACTGCCAACGGAAGGACACGGAAAAGCCTAGTCCAAAAATCCCGCCTCCAAAGCCACAATCCCCCAACTCATCCGCGATCCCCGATTCCATAACGCACGGAAAGATTCACACCCCTTGCATCACGAATTGCGATTAGCCTCCTTATACGAGCCAAGACTCAAAAGAGAAGAGGGGGAAATCCTGCAAACCTCTGCAGACAAAGAAATGAAATGCGGTAAACTTTTGCTGCGTTGCTAAGCATCCACATGAGTCCAGAACTACGAGAATCGTATCCGCCAAAAAGAAAAAGTGAGCGGCTCTAGGGTTTCAGGCGAACCTGTGCCATCGATCTCGGTCGGCGGAGAGCGTTCTACTGTCGGATTGCAAGATGCTCAGCAACGGCTACCCACAGAGAAAGAGAGAGACCGAAAAAGAGCAAGAGAGAGATAGAAGGGTTGGGATAATCGGGGAGAGGCTCTTTCCTTTTTTTATCTCGCTCTCGTTCGCAGATGGCTGATGGCTCGAGAGGGGGTTTTGTTGCTTATATAGTATTCCTTCCACGCCCTTGACTTTATTTATTTACCCAAAAAAAATCTCTCCTCTTTATTCTTATTTAGGACTAGAGCGGTGGTTTGGTTTTGGATCGGATTCACGTTTTATAAGGACCGACTGAATCCAAAGGGCATCCGAACGCGATCCAGTTATCTTCAGTCAACAGGTCCAGATCTGATTACCCCATATGTATGAAACTCGTCTCTAGATCCAGATTTCATTTACTTGGTGTTGGTTGGGATGAGATTACAGAAAAGTTCCGATCTACTTCTAGGCTTCAGTGACATGAATTTCGGATCCAAATCTACCGAAATCAATTGATCATTTGGTTTGCTTTCCAGCAAAAAAACGGGAAAAACAAAAAAACGAGATTATATTATTTTCCTTTACGTACTTTTAAGTATTGTGAGGGGCATTTTGGTCATCTATGGGGACTACAATCAGCTGTTCGGGGAAGTTCGAGTTGACCTAACGAACCGTCCCTGTGACTGAACTTCCTTTCAAATTCAGTTGTACTTTTTAGTGTACGTTGAGTCTTCAACAGAATGGGGAAAGAAAGTGATTCATTCACTGCGTCCTCTTTTCTCTCTCTCTCTCGCTCTCTCTCCTTCCTTCTCGTTTACAAAAATAGATTAGATCAGCATCGGCAGTGGCGATCGCTTTTTTTTTTTTTATATATTGGCATCAGCAGAAGTTGTTACCTTTAGTCCTAATCAACTCTCTCTGCTGAAAAATCCGGTCTTAGTGTTCATTTTGAACTTTGTGATTTGGAAAAATCCTCCTGATCTTTTCTTCCTATGAGATTTTGTTCAATGTATTGTTTTAATATGGCATTTCGATCATATGATATGAATTCTTAAATCAGGCCCACATACCCATATCGTCATGCCAACATGAAAAAAAAATCACAATGAAAAAATCAAATTTTTTTAGTTTTGCCAGACTTATCGCTCCTCTTGATCCGCCCCTAACGAAAATCTTAGACTCCACCCCTACCAACATGGTAAACTTTGTGCATAAAAACTGACCTAAGCTACTTATTTTACTCTATTTAGGATGCTTTGGACCTAGTTTTTTAGGGTTACAAGTCATTAATATGTACTGTTTTTATTGATATTATTTGTTTATTTAAGTGTTGATTTGTTTATGATTTTTTTTGTTAGTGTTTTAAGTATGCATATATATGTCTAACCATGCCTTTGTATCCATATTTTTTAAAGTTATCTTATTTGTGTCAACATCTTTATACCCATATCCACAAACATGTGACCTAAAGGAAGCCACCTGAAAAACATGGGACATTAATCCTGCGAAATTGAAAAAGGGAAAGGACTTTTGATGAGAATGTCTGAAACGATGTTTGCAAGTGGTCTGGATACGGTTTGAAGCTTTTGCCAACTCATGCCGTATCGAATCCAATTCCGATCCCACCTCCGATGCATTTTTTTTATTGTAATGGAACCGATCTGTCTATGACCCTAATCTTGAGGAATACATTTTGAAAAAGTAAAATGATAGCATACATTGTTAGAAACAATAATGGGTGAGGTTGATCGAAATGGACCTGTGACGGATTGTTTTAATTAAATCGGTGGCAAACGGATACAATTAGGTGGCAAATCCAAGAAAGCCGATTGTCAGTAATTAAATGCCTTTGAAATATTGTAGGAACTGTTTTTTTTCATTGTTTTATATATTTTATACATTACTGTAAAATAATTTTGAAAACACTTGTACCAATTCACAAAATCAATACGTCTGTTACACTTAGACGTTGAGGCCGATTAATTTGCTCGTAATCAGCCCCTAAATTTCATCACATTCTTGTTCGAGTTCTTGATATTATTTGGGGTTTTCACTGATCAGGCATCCAGGGTCTTGTTTCAGGATTATTGGGGAAATTGAAGAAACTAGTGAAGTCAATGGTAGGACCATAGATATGAAGCCGTTTTCTGTTATATCCTTTTTTTTCCCCCCTTCCCATGTCGATCTCCACCGTATAAGTAATCGCCTGATTGGTTTAGGCGTTAGCGGTCTCCACCTTACTTCCATCGTCAGATTTGAATCCACCTGGAAGTCTGTCTCGCAATTTCAGATAGATTGCTAGTTATATTTCGCTTTCAAACATAGCTGCCTGCCCAAATGAACCCCGCCACAAATACTGCTGCTGCCTCAGACGCATCCGTCGCCTTTCCCCTTCCCTTGCTGCTGCTGCCTCAGACGCACACTCTTTAGCACGAGATTTTGAGTCTCGCCGTCGTCCCTCTCGCTCTTGCTGCAGCTCCTGCTCCCGCCTTCGCGCCAGGTACCCCTTCCTTTCTTCTTCTCCTCGTTGTTGTTCTTCTTCCTTCTTCTCCCAACTGATTTTGCCCAAACGAAACCCGACAGAAATCACTGCTACTGCCTCAGACGCCATCAACGCTCGCATTCACTGATCTTGAGGGACTGTTTGCTACCTCCTCCTTTCCCCTTCCATAAGGTTTACAGGTCTTTTTCTCTCCCTATCTTTCTCTCTGCTGCTTTGTGGCATAACGCCTTTTTCTTCTGTGATTTTTTTCGAGCTTTTTTTTTTAGTCTGATGAGGAAGAGCGTGCGGATCTCAAGTAAGATGTTTTTATTGTAGCGTCGATCTTTTGAGATTTTTTTTTTGTTTGTGGATTTGTAGATTTTCTTACGGCCGTCTATTCTTCATTTGGGCATTATACACTTTAGAATCGTGCTTCTGACTACCTTTTCCCTATTCTTTGTGGTATTGATGTTAGGAATTATACAACTAATTCGAGCTTCTGTGGATAACGTCGTGCATCTTTGGCATTTTTTCAAGTTGGGTTAATGATTATCGGGCTCTGATTTGCTTTTCGCAGCGGCTTCTGTTCACTGATTACGTTCTTCATGAATATGGCGGTGTCTGTGTTTAGGAGAAGTGGTGTTGCGAGTTTGAAACGATCAAAATGTTCTCAGACCCGATCCAACCCGTATCCACCCGTGTTCCATATCCGGATCCGCGTGTCGGCGTATCGGAGCGGGTACATGGGTAACCCACGTATCCATGTCACATAGCTGAAAGTGCATTAGGAATTGATAAGAGCTACACATTACTATAATTCACGTATCAAGTTTTGCATTTCAAAGTTGTGAAGTTGATCAACTTTGGGCTTTCATTGTTGGGCAGAAATATATGAAGCAATATAGTATTTCAACTACAAAAGTCCTTTAGTAGAGGTTATTGGTTTTTCAATTGCGTGAAATGGAGAAAAGCTGCTATGGAGAACGATCTAGTGTGGCAAATGTGAAGAGGAGACCCCAAATTTTGGCAGGACAGGTGGTCCCCTTCTTGCTAGTGAATCAATTGACAGAACAGGTATGTCAAACAACAAAATTGTAGATACTCCAGAAACACTATGAATAAAAATGAAGATTGATGATAGAGAGATATTAGAGAATCTCACTCATTTTCGACAAATTGTTGGTGCTCTCTCTTATCTCTTCATCACCAAACCAGATATTGCTCATGTTGTTCATGTTATAAGTCAATTTCAACAAAGACCCCACCTCAGTGCACATGGGGGTGGCTATGCGGATTGTGTTTTATGTGAAAAACACAATCAACAAAGGACTTTTCTTGTCTTCCTCTTCTATATTAGAACTAGTTGCTTATACCGATGCTGATTGGGGTGAAGATCCCAATAATAGACACTCCAACACTTGTTTTTTTGTGTTTTTAAGTGATTCGTTAATTTCTTGGCGATGCAAGAAACAAAACAAGGTGTCTCTATCATCAACTGAAGTTGAATATCGAGCCATGACATCTACGACAATGGAGATTGTGTGGCTCAAAAGTTTATTGAAAGATATGGGCACTCATCTTGTGGATCCTGTCAAACTTTGTTGTGACAACAAGAGTGCCATTTACATTGCTAGCAACCACACATTTCATGAAAGGACAAAACATATAGAGATGGATTGCCATTATGTTCGTGAAGAGTTCCTTCAGAAAAACATTGATCTCTCCTATATTCCATCTGAATATCAATTAGGCGATTTCTTCACCAAGGCTCTTGCTGCTACCAGGTTTCAATTTCTCGTAGGCAAACTTTCGGTTATCACACCGTAAGTTTGAGGACGGGTGTTAGAATGTATGTATCCCGATGTGTGTATATATATATGTATGTATATTACATATATTAGTCATCTAATATATGTTTTATATGTATATATATATATATATATATATATATATATATATATATATATATATATATATTATATTTTGGGTACCTAGGACACTTATGTAATTTTTACTTTCTCTATGTATCTTTACTTTTACTGTATTTTCTGTTTTTCCCTTTTCATCCTTTTCCTTTTTCTGTTTTACCTAGAGGGTGACTAGTCCCAACGGCTAGATTTCTAGCCGTTGGGACTGCCTCCTCCTTCTTCCTTTTGGCCTTCTCCTCTATAAATAGGGCAACTCCTCTATTGTTAAGTTAAGACTTTTTAGCCTCTTATTATATATTTTGTCAAGATCAATATATTTTCTTTTCTTCAAGTTTGAGGTTCTTGGTGTGTTACTTATTGAAGTTATTGGAAGCTTCAAGAGTATCTCTTGAAGCATTTGTCTTGACAAGTTTGGGCTTGATTTACATGGGAGTCCCATTTCATTGATGCTTGTATCTGAGAAGTGTTATTCTCTTCACATTTCGATGATCCATCTGTTGCTTAAGTCCGCGGGACTTTTAGCATTTCTTCATTTAGTGTAGATATTGATAGAAATATAGCACCAATATATGTAACCGGAAAATAGCAATCACGCAGAAAGAGAGAGAGAGAGAGAGAGAATGGAAACAAGAAGAAGCTGAGGAGAAGAAGCCGTGGCCAAAATGGTTTGCACGAACTCTATTTATAATCCCATTTCCAGAATTCTAAGAGTCTCCAATCGTAGAATCCTAGGACATTAATTACGTCATAGAATCATAGGAGACTTCACATATTACAAGGATATTAACTACAACATAGAATCCTAAGAGACTCTTCACATGTTACAAGGACATTAAATATCTTAACACATTTTACAAGGATGTGGAATCCTAAGAGACTCCTCTTCAACGTGCTGGTGGAGGATTTATAGTTTAACACCCTCCCTCAAGTTGTGCATGGTTTTGCACCATGTACAACTTGCATTTTAGAAACCAGAATCGTTACTTCGTTAATCCTTTTGTAAATAAGTCTGCTACTTGTTCATCTGTACAAACATACATAGGTTGAATCTCATTGTCTTTCACTTTTTGTCTAACAAAGTGTTGATCAATCTCAATGTGCTTTGTTCAACCATGTTGTATAAGATTAAAAGTAATGTTAATAGCGCTTTGATTATCGCACATTAACATTGACGTTTTAATCTTTTCTCCAATGTCTTATAGCAAATGTTTAACCCATGTAACTTCAACAGTACTTGCAGCCATGCATCTGTTTTCAGCTTCAGTGCCGGATCATGCTACTGCCTTTTGCTTTCGACAACTCCAAGACACGAGATTACGTCCAATGAAAATACAAAAACCGGAAATGGACTTTCTTTGATCGGGGTCTCCAACCCAATCTGCATCTGTGAATGTCATAAGTTGATATCCAGTAGTTATATTTTCACTTTTACCATAAACTAAGCCATCTCCTGCTGTCCCTTTAAGATATTTTAATATTCTTTTGACAGCATCCATGTGAGTATCTCTAGGTGCATGCATAAATTGAGATACCCCGAGCACTTAGTCTTTGATTTAGAACACTAGGAGTTCCAACAGGCTTACAATCAGACATACCTGACCTTTTCAGTAGATCCAACGTGTATTTCTGTTGTGTCAATGTGAGGCGATTATTGTGCCTATCAATCTCCACTTCAAGAAAGAATCATAAATCACCAAGCTCTTTCATTTTGAAGCTTTGCATCATCAAAACTTTAGCTTCTTCTATATGTTTTTCTGAATTGCCTGTGATAACAATATCATCAACATATATGAGAAGTAAAGTAAATATGTTTTCCTTCCGATAAATGAAAAGAGAGTGATCTAGAGGACATCTTCGAAAACCACATTCTTGAATGTTGCAGGAGAAACTGTCAAACCATGAGCGTGAGACCTGTTTAAGTCCATAAATAGATTTTCTTAGTTTACAAACCCATGCATGAGAGTCTCCTTTTGTATATCATGGAGATTGTTTCATATATACTTCATCCCTCAAATCACCATGAAGAAAAACATTCTTCACGTCCATTTGATGTAGTCTCCATCCATATTCAATTGCCAATGATATAATCACGCGAATTGTTCTCATTTTGATCACGGGGCTGAATGTCTCATCAAAATCTTCTCCATATTGTTGTGTAAACCTTTTTGCTACTAACCTTGCTTTGTGTCTTTCTATGCTGCCGTCAGGTTTGTATTTAATTTTGTACACCTATTTGGAGCCCACTATGTTCTTTTCGTGTGGCCTTGGAACGATCTCCCATGTTTCACATTCATGCAAGGCATCCATTTCTTCTTTCATAGTCTTTCTCCAATGATGTGATTTTGACGCTTGATCAAATGAAGTAGGTTCTTCCTCCTTGCCAACTTTTGCCATGAATAACTGAAAATCAAGTGATAAAGAATCATAGCTAACCCACCTGTGAATGAGATGACGAATGCGTTGGGATCTTCTAAGGTGGGGCATGTTGTCTTCTTTATTGTGAGCATCTCTGTCCCTTAGTCGTCGATTGTAGATAAGACTTGAATACCGATGTGAATCGTTGCTCTGTTCTTCATTATTGCTTTCGTGATGACTTGATGACTGTGTTGGATCTTCTTGATTTTCACTTTGAGCCATATCCGACGGTTGTATTGCTCTCTCTGGATCTTCACCTTGAGACACATCATAACAGGATCTGCGTTGAATAACTGTGTACTAGTCCAGGGATCGTAAGATTCAATGGTCATAGGCATTTCATTAGTATCATCAAAATTATGCTCATCAAAAGTAACATTTCTTGAAGTCTTAATACATTTAGTTGTTGGATCATGACATCGAAAACCTTTATATTCATCAACATATCCAACAAATCTACACTGAACAACTTTGTCTTGAAACTTGTTCCTCAAGGCAGCATCAACATGAACATAGCACACACAACCAAAAACCTTCAATTTCTTATAATCAGGTTGTTTGCCTAAGAGTGTGAAATATGGCGATTTAGACATCAAGAGTGTCATAGGCAAACAATTTATTATGTATACAGCAGTATGGAAGGCTTCAGTCCACAAGGAAATGGGCACATTAGTATCATGCATCATGCTCATGGCACTTTCAACTATATGTCGATGTTTCCGCTCAACTACACCATTTTGTTGTGGTGTGTAAGAGCAGGAGATTTGTCTAGTTATCCCTTTTTCACGTAGAAATTCAATAAAATCAAGCGAGGAATATTCTCCCCCTCCATCACATTGAAAATGCACCACATTGGATGAAAATTTGGTTTGAATCATGGCATAGAAGTTTCAAAATATGTGGGGTACTTCTGATTTGTGTTTCATGAAGTAAATCCAGGTGAAACGTGAGTAAGAGTCAATGAATAAGACATAATATCTTGATCCAGACATGGAATCAATAGGGGCTGACCCCCATACATCAGAAAAAATAGTTTCAAAAGGTTTGGAAGCCCTTTGATTTATATTATGGAAAGGTAAAACATGACTCTTACAAAGTCCACAACTTGAACATTTTTTGACACTTGAAGTAAGAGGTAAGCTTGATCTTGGAATGAGACTATCTGTGACAAGTTTTTCAATGAAATGTCAACCACAGTGTCCTAGCCGACTATGCCACAGATCAAACTCCAAAAATTGGTTAGGGCCCCTTACTTTTGATTGAAAATGACAAGAACTTGGCACTGATGACGCGTTATGAGAAAGAGAAAATGTCTTCAATCCTATATCAAAAGTGGATGAATCCTTGGGTAGACATTCATTGAGGACGTACATATTCCCTTGACGCTCCCCTCTAGCGAACATTTTCTTCGTTTGGAGGTCCTTGACATAGACAGAAGAATGTGTGAATTCAACAGAAGAGCTTGTATCATCAATGAGTTTAGAAATGGATATGATGTTCTTTTTGATATTGGAAGCAAGAACAACATTAGATAGTGATAGAGATGAGGATGACAATGGAATATGTGCATTTCCAATATTTGTAATGGGATGAGATTTTCCATCACGTGTTATAATGGAACTTCTACCATAATGAGGGGATAAGTTAGTCAATTTACCTGCATTTCCTGTCACATGGGTAGCTGCACCTCAATCCAAGAACTATTCTCCCTGCTCATTTTTCTTTATAGTCATCTTTGAGAATGCGGTCATCAATAGCTGCTGCATATCTTCGGCGGTTGATTTAGAACTTTGTCCTCCTTGTTTATAATCATGTCTTACCCCTTTGTTTTTATTTTGAGGATTAAACCAACACTGTGCCTTCATGTGCCCTTTCTTGTTGCATTGAAAACAAATTGGTATTTTTCTTGAAGTATCCAAAGGAGGCATACCTTGGTTATGTGGTGTTGGTAGAATGCCACGACCACCATGATTGGAGTTTCCATGGCTCTTACCAAACTTTACATTCATAGCCAACACATTTTGGGAGTTTCCTTGATCAGTCATTTCAATGACTCTTTTCATATTCATTTCGTGTTGGAGAAGTTTACCTTGTAGTTCGTTGAAGGAAGGCAGAATAAGAAGGACCTCAAGAGCTGTAATAAAAGTATGATAATCATGCCCAAGTCCATTCAAGGTTTGTTGCATCTTTTCCTTATCAGAAATGTTATTCCCTGAGGCAGCAAGTTGGTCTGCGATGACTTTAATACGTCCCAAATAATCCATGATAGACGTTGAACCTTTGCACAAATTCTGAAATTTTTTTTTTAAGTACATAATTCGAGCTTCTGATATTTGGGAAAATGTATCAGCAAGGGTTTCCCATAATTCTTCTGCAGTACAGTCATCCGAAACTGAAAGTAACACTTGTTGAGATAGAGTAGACAAAATATACGCAACCAGACTTTGGTCATGTCTCATCCACACAACATGTTCAGGGTTGCAGTCTTCATGAACAACAATAACTACTCCTGCCCCATTTTTTATTTCCTGCAAAACGGATATTGGTGGAGCCTTTGTTGAACCATCGAGATGTCCAAAGAGGCCTTGACTTCTTATGAAAGACATGATTTGCCTTTTCCAGATGAAATAATTCTCATGGTTGAGTTTTTCGGTAATAAGGTGAGGAAGAAAACTTGAGGACATGCCAGAATACGAAGGGTTTTCCATGACAGCAGAAAGGATAGGTATACAGGTAGAAGATGAGAGGGAAAGAAGACACGATATAACAAGATGTGTCCTTAGGTAAGCAAGAAGAAAAATGAACAAGAATTACGCAAGAGAAAAGTAAATTCAGGATAGAGATAAGATGAGAAAAGAGTTCTAACCAGATCAAACCTGTTTGGGTATTTCGTTAGGTAGAGATAACGTAATCTGGCGCTCTGATACCATGATAGAAATCTAGCTCCAATATATGTAACCAAAAAATAGCATTCACGCAGAAAGATAGAGAGAGAGAGAATGAAAACAAGAAGAAGCCGTGGCAAAAATGGTTTGCACGGCCTTTATTTATAATCCCATTTCCAGAATTCTAAGAGTCTCCAATCGTAGAATTCTAGGACATTAATTACATTATAGAATCCTAGGAGACTTCACATATTATAAAAATATTAACTACAACATAGAATCTTAGGAGACTTCACATATTACAAGGATATTAACTACAACATAGAATCTTAGGAGACTTCACATATTACAAGGATATTAACTACAACATAGAATCCTAAGAGACTCTTCACATGTTACAAGCACATTAAATATTTTAACACATTTTACAAGGATGTGGAATCCTAAGAGACTCCTCTTCAACGTGCTGGTGGAGGATTTATAGTTTAACAGATATGAGCCACCTTGGGCAATGTTGTAAAAAGCGTATCGTAAGGCGTATCGATCGGGCTTTAAGATACGCCGTATCGTAACGTATCGTAACCGTATCGTAAATTTAAAAATAATAATAATAATAAATCAGAAAAAATTTAAAAAAAATCAAAAAATTCATAAAAAATCAGAAAAAATTAAAAATAATAAATTCTTCATAGAAAACATGGTTTAGTCTTTTAGATAATGATAGACTTATTATTTTGCTAAATGCTATAAACTTACACGTTCACGGTTCATCATTCATACTTCATAGACATCAAAATTCATAACAATATCATTCTTTTTCATCTTTATCTTCATGGTTTAAAAAAAACCATTTCCTCTCAATGGGAATCAGCCACCCATGCACAAATCCATGGTTTAATAGATGATTTCATGGTGACAATCGATGATTTCACAATGAAAATCGATGATTTCACAATGGAAATCAATGATTTCCCTCTAAAACGGTACAATCTATAGATTAGAAATGAGGAAGGGGTGGGTTTTTATAAAAAAAAAACTCGAAAAAATGGGGTTCAAGTCTCCTTTTTAGAAATCAGCCCGTATCGTACGATACGGGCCGTATCGCACCGTATCGTACGATACGGGGGCCCGTATCGCACGTATCATACGATACAGGTACGATACACCCCCATTTGCGATACAGGGGGTGTATCGTATCGTATTTTGCAAACGATACGATACGTATCGTACGATACGGCCCCGTATCGTACGATACGTACAACACTGGGTTTGGGACTTCTCATTGCCTTGAGGCAGCAATTTGATGCAAAGCTGGACCCGGCGCCCTCGTGACGCCCCAACGAAACCGGCACTTCGCAGACCCTGGTTCGTCGTTGCGGCGAAAACTGTGGCCTCTGTAGCTGTTTTGCTGCTGCTTCCTCAGTTTGTGAAACTCATTGTCTGCTTTTGCAGGCTGCAACTCTGCTTGTCATCGTCTCCCGATCTTCATCTTTGCAAGAGGATCCACATAGGGAACCATTTCCAGCGAGGGAATAACTTCGGTCAAATCTTGACCATGAAGTCATTGAAATTTTAAGCTTCTCCTGATCCATGCAATCTAGGGCAAATCCCATCAATCTGAGGGTGTTGGGCGTCTGTCTCCAGCTTGGCCACTATCTTAGTAGCTTTCGTTGCTTGGAATATTTATGAAGTATTGGGTAAAACTTAAAAGTTATATTACTTGAAGTTGTGCAATATGCTGTGCATAATCTCTTATTTTTTGTGCAGTAGTTTGAACTTGACTAGTGGTAATTGGAAAATTTGCTTAGTCATGGCATTAAATATTGTCATACTACAATCTCATGTTTTACTTGCGCCCTCATTTGTATATTTTTTAAATTTAATTTAGGAAACATATAAGTGCATTTCTTTCTTTCCTTCGCCTTTTGCTCCCTTTTATAGCTTAATTTTGTTGGTTGCATGAGATAGAGTTTGATTGGCTAATCTTTCATACAGGCCTCTGTGAATGTGGCTTCCACTTTTGATTGGCTAATCTTTCAAGATTTATATCATGTGCAACACGTCGGTTGCTTCAAGAAAGTATGTTTACATTAATAATGGAACCATATCACAATCGCCAGTTGTGGATGCCCACCATATTATATTTCAGAAGACTTCTATGAGCTATTTCATGCTGTGGCTGTTGGCTACTGCCTTTATAGTGACCTTCTATTGTATGCTATTTTACAAGGTAAGCGACATCATTACTTGATTGTTTCATCCTCTTCACTTTTGGAATTGTGAAATTTGTTTCATGTTGCTCTTTAGTTCTATAACTGCATTACTTTCATATATCCTTGCTTTTGCAAAGAGCATTCTAGGAATTTTATATTGCTTTTAAATTGAACAAGCTGCAAAAAACAGGAGCATTTGGGACTGTCTTGTTTTTGGAGCATTCTTCTTTATTTAATCCTTACCGCAGTCTTCCATGGGAAGGTCGTCAAGAAAGGTAAGAAAAAGGATACCAGTAGATAGACACAAGATTACTAGCCTTCGGTGTAATTTTATTTAGTTGACTGTCAAAAGAATAGATTTATTGGGCATTTACTTTATAAATCATGCCTTCTTCTCCATATGATCTTGCAATATAATTTTTCTCCATACAAGATAATTAATGCTTAAGGGAAGAAAATCCTGGTTGCATAAACAACCTACTTAATTTAAATATTCCTTTCCAATTCATAATGCCTTACTTCTGTTGCAATTTCATTTGTTTCTGAACCCCCTTTTTCTTTGGTGAATTATGCAGAGTCAATTTTGATTATGCCAATGCTCGGAGTGCAGCTTGAAACACATTATAGAAGGTAATCCCCTGTGAATATTAGATGTCATTGGATGTTCTAGTTTAGTTACTGAGGCTGGTTGTATGTTTGAATGAAGCGTTATTATCTATTGCCCTTATGCTTCGTCAACCAATTCTGGGAAACTTAAATCCTAAGTGATGCCAAGTTGCATGCCAGTGCTTGGGCCGGTCAAGTGAAATAAGTACTTGTCTACAGTCTACTGCACAATTGGCTCTCCTGCAATATGTGCCTGATCATCTTCTTCTATCTCTGGATGTTAATTTTATTGACTTAGGTGGATTAGCAAATAAAATTTCATAAACATGGTAATTATATGAAAACTATGCGAACTGTAGAAAGAAATACTTGCACCAGTACCAAAAGTAGCTTGTTACTTTTCTAAAATAAAAGAATTTGATAGCCAAAAAATAGTGGAACAGCATGAGACAGCTTGTTGAATTCACTGCTAGAATTTATTCACATTGTAAATAGAAGGTGAAATCCAATATGGAAAGCCCATAACCTGATGACCATAGTTTTTCTTTAAGTTAGCTGTTAAGCCTGATGACCATAGTTGTTCTTTAAGTTAGCTGTTAAGCTGAACAGATCGTGAACAGTCAATATGTTGTTTGTGTTCCTTGCAAGTATATTTGACTATTGGACTTGAGAATGCATGCTAGAGTAAGTTTACAAAGCATGATAAAGTTCGAACTTGTTTGCAAATGAAAATCTCAAGGCATCTGACAATGATTGGATGTTGGTGAAATAAGTGTTGAGATTTTATTCAGTGGAATCTTAGTATTTAAGTTGCTTAATGGAATTTGACCATGTTGATGAAGTCTAAATTGCTTACTTGACAAGAATCGACCTTTTGTGAAAACCTGATGCCAAATAAGTTTTATATAATAAAATTTTGATGTTTCCTGATGTGTTTATGGGGTCTTATAAGATCTTTTACACGTGTTTCCAAGTTAGGTTTGGTGATTTAAGCGTTCTTTCTAAGTCAACCATGTATATATGGTCCACTTAATGGAAACAACTTGCATTTATGAGATTTCATGGAGGTGTTATTCTTAAGAGTTGATTATGAGTAAACCGTGCATATATGGTCAAATTTGTTAAAAGAACTTGCATATATGATATTCTGCAGGTGCATGTCTGTAAGCTTTTGGATAAAGGTTTTACTGAAGCTAACTAATTCAGCAATACATTGATGTCATCAGTTAGCACAACTGTCAGATGAGAAAGTATCAAAATGTAAAAAAGTATTTGTGAAATGCACAAAATGGGAAACTGGTAGAAAGTAATTCCATATTTGCACCTATCTTTTTAAATTTATGATTGGCCTTCTTAATTTTCAACTGTTCAAAGAAAAACAAGCATAAGTTGGTAGATTGCGTTTTCATAAGCTATCAAATGTCCTCAAAGTAAACTAAGAATAAGTTGTAGGTTATCTTTTGATTAAAGTCAAAGTTAGAGGAGAGAAACCATTGGGAGGGAAATTTGAGTCAATTCATTGTGCCCCACATTTGAGGTTTTGGAATGGATAGCCTGCCAATTCGGTAGCAGGTCCTTCTTGAGCTTCTATTTCCATTAAGGCAGATTTAAGGAAAGGTGGAATACAAGTTCGTGCTTCTAGCAGATATGAGTTGAGAAGAAGATAGTCACAGAAAACCCATCCTTTTCGAAAAAAACCAATAAAAATGCTAAAAGCAAGGAAAAATGGGAAAAACCCGTCTTTTTCCCATTTTTCGAAAAAACTCCAAAATGATTTTTTTTTTCTGTAGCATTTTTTCTTGTTATTTTTACATTATTTTTGCTTTAAAGTATAAAACATAAGTTAAGTTATTTATCTTCATTCCTATCATTACCAAAACATAGTTTTTATCATTGTAGCAAGTTATTTTTTGTGTTTTTTTTGTTATCACCTAATTTTTATGATTTTATCTTTTCTACATAATTGACGATTCTTTCCCAAGATTTTTAGCTTTGCCGAAAAATACCCGAGAAAAAGGTTGCTGTTTAAAACCCATTAATGATATTTGTGACTATGGATAAGACATACATTAGATACTTTTATATAAAACAGTATTGTCTTCTTGAACAACTCTATGATTGTCTTCATCATCTTTATCAACAAATGTTGAGTCTATTCTCTTGTCAACTTGTGCTCATCGTTGCAGATACTGGTGTTGCTGAAAGATTCTCTGTATGTTCACGCCTCTGTAGTTGCATATTTATTATATTCTCACTGAATTTTCTTGCATTTTCATAATGTGCATGCTTCTTTCCATGTAGTAAAGAGTGCCCAGCTGCAGATCCCCAAAAAATCCTACGCTAGGGCCTAAGCGAGGCCTAGTAGATCCTATTTGACAGAAAATATGGGGAAAATGAGAAAGTAGGAAAAAGGTAATTAGGGAAAGGGAGAAAGTGCAGATTTTGAAATTCCTTCAGGTCAAGCAATACATTAAATAAATTGGAATACCAAGATAAATTATCTGGGATGACCAATTTGTTTGGGCTGTGCAACACTCATTCAGGTGTGCCAAAGTATATCTTGGCTCTCCAAGTTCAAGCCCCAGGCCCTCAAGTATATGGCTTTGCTAGATTTTTCAGTTGGGCATATGGTGTTTGACAGAAAATAATTATTGGGCAAACAAACATGCCCTAGAAGATAGGACAAACAATAATGTCAAAATTTTAATTTTTTTTTTTTTTTGGTTTGAGGCACCTCACCCTAGGTGCTTAGGTTGTCATTCAATGCATAGTGTGTTCCACAAAGGTTTCATGTAATCCTGCTCCACAAAGGTTTCATGTAATCCTAAATAAATATGGAAATTATAATCAGTTAATTGGTTTATCTCGTTCTTGGATCTTGTGGCATCAAAGTATTTATTGAATTTCTCAAGACAAGTCATTATCCTGTCACCACTGTTTATTGTTCCTTGCACTTACAAGAAGCTTCTCTTTGCTCTCAAAATGTAATATACATAAGCAAGATGGATTTTTTTTCTTTTTTGGGTTTGTTGCAGCGGAAGGATTCACCACAGATTTGTTCCTATTGACAAAATTCTAAAACCTGTACTTAATGAATGTGTTACGCCAGTCACTTGTTATTGGAGCTTGGCATTAATTTTGCAAGAAGATGCAGAGCTAACACTAGTTTTCCAAGTAAGTATGTGAATTTTGGTTCTACTTTCTCTTAAATCAAATATTTTTTAGGTGAATTTTGTCCTTGGTGTCAATTTCCTGATATCATCCATCTAATGCTGTAGATGTTCTGTTTCCTAATTTGATTGTTGAGGCTTAGCATTCGACCTATCAATGTTCAGTTTTACATTTAGATTGGTTGATTTCAATATAACTTGGAAGGTTTATAGTGCTGCAGTTTTGTTTAACAAATGCTTTCATTTCTAGCCATCAGCAGATTTTCCTTACAGAGATTTGTCTTGATCCTCTGATTTTGCTTGCAGGAAGTGCACCCACCGTTGGAAATGTTAGTCTTAGTGTGGAAAGCTTTATGTGCTGTTGTTGATGGTAGACTGGCACAAATGAAGTGACAAATGGAATGGTAGACTGGCACAAACAACGGTTCTGTTGGTTGTAGTTTGGTGAAATTTTAATCTCCAATTATATGTTTTGGTTACATAGTGGATTTCTCAAAAAACTTCACTATTTTAAACAAGAGGTGCCAAATTTCCTGCAAGTCCTACAGTTCTCGCCACCAAATGATAAAAAAGTCTTGAGAGCAGTCACCATTTTCAATGTGAGATAATTTGTACAGACGGCCTTCGCATGGTATACAATTAAAGTTTATGTACGTACAATTTCAACTTCAGTTCAAAGTACTGCTTCATTATCACTCTATAAAAAGTTTATAAAAAGGCGTGTAACTTCTGATGATGTAACAAAACCATTCTCAAGTTTTATAAGGTACTTGATTGTTTTTGTGTCTGAATTCAAGCTACTAACCTTCCATACGCATGTTTAATGGTATATGGTCTACATATTTTACAAATTCATAAAATACATTTCCGTTATATTTTGCATATAAACTGATATGGTTGTTGATTCTATAACGTTAGATTCTGCAGAAAAATTTTCAAAGATACTTCTTCCAGAAAATGATCCATTCATGATTGGCTTATATTACCCATCGAACCAATGAAAATTCTATTTAAAACACCTTAGAAGGCTAGTTTTCCCAGTTTATCCCTCATTTTACCATTTTCTCCTTAAATTTGATGCCCGTGACTTAAAAAAATATATATTCATTTGAATTTTCAGTTGAGATTTGAACCGGGCTCAAGCTTAGAGGTTGATCTACTACCTACCCAATATGATAGATTAGGATCATCCAAATGTCGAAACTTTGTGCCAAGGCTAAAATAGTCATTTGCTAAGCATGTTCAAAGGCGGTCTTAGGGATGTCAACAGATCTGATTGGCATTGAACATACCTTCTTTTGGCCAATATGCTGAGGACCTCAAAGCGTCTTTCTTAATATAGTGGTAAAATTCTTACTCCATAAGGTGTGGATACTAATTAGACTGTTTTAGATCTGACAAGATTACCATAAAATTTTCTAGTGGGTTTTTCTATGACCTTCTGTATAATCATCCAAGAAACCAAAGATCCCCTCAGTTGAAGGGGGATTGGTCCAATGTTAGGTACAAATGTTGGAAGTGGGTTAGTTTTTTTTCTCTACACAGTTTGTCATACTTCGTGGCAATAGATCACTAAAACTAGTCAAACGCATTGCATTTTTCATGTGGCAAAGCTAAGGTCTGAATGCAATTTTCCATGACATAATTTAAAATTGATCTATTTGACATTATTTTCCGTTCTAGTCCAGTTAACATGGACATATTTAGCATAAACGTGACTCAGGATTAAAGGAAACAGTGCAGGAAGCTAAAGTTTTAAAAAGAAAGAGGATTTTAGTTAGATTGCAAATAGGACGAAGCCTTGTCAAATTTGCATACGCATTTTGATTGGGCAATCAAACTGAAAGCTATAGTGGCAAGTTGTCAAGGACTTGATGTTTCCGAGTCAGGTTAATTGCTTCATGTGCTTTTGTACTAAGTTAGAGTGCGGCATCGAATTGAAGGTGCACTAACTCTCTCTCTCTAACTCTCTCTCAGCCACCGACGCAGCCTTGAACTCAAAAGGCATGGAAAAGGGAGTACGAAGTTAGAACCTCTCATTTGTAATTTGAATATTACAATTTATTTTGGAGAATTTGCTGATAAAAGCTTAAAAAACGAAACATCTGAAAAGGCTCCGGAAAATTTAAAAAAAAAAGCAAAATATCATTGTTTAAGATTTTTCCAAGTAAGGGGGCCGCATAGGACAAAGACTCCATAAAACCCTCCGAGTCAACCAACCAACGTCGAGTGCGGGTCCCACCACCGAAACCGACGAGAAAAGGTAAAATATCATTAAGGCGGCCATGTTTCACTGTAATTCTGGAAACGCCTTCATTATTTTGTTTTATTGGCATGAGCTTCACTTTTTGAAGGTCACATGTTTTGTTTGGATGGAGGAAAAAAGAGAGGTGAAAAGGAAAGAAAATGAAACGATGAGGAAAGAAAAATGAAAGGAAATAAAATGAAAGAGGTGATTATAAAAATTGTTTGGATAGCTAAAATAATGTTTGTTTAAACTACATAAAGAAAAAAAAAATAAAATGTATATTACTTTACAATAATACCTAAAAGGGGGCGTCTTAAATGGTGGTAATAAAATAGTTAAAAAAAAAAGAGAGACGAACGTAGAAACTTTTTTGTTGTGATGGTTTAAGTGAATGGTGATAAAAAGATACTTTAGATAAAAAAAATGTTGTTATCACGTGTGAAACTTTGTTAATGCATCCATAGAAACAAATAAATGTCATATAAGATAAAAAAAGATAAGTTTTTATTTTTTCACAATCTCTCCAATTTTAAAGGAATTGGATTTACATTATAGTATACTTTTCATTCCTTTCTTTTTTTTCTCCCTCTTTGCAACCAAACAAGTTTTTCATTTTTCTTAATTAATCAACCAAAAAAAGGATTGATTGTTTTTCCTTTTCTTTCCCTCCATCCAAACAAAGCGTAAAGGTGTTGTCATTCGTATGCCAAGTTACATGGTTCTCTTTATTTTGCCATTTCGGTTTATTAGATGATGCTATCAAAACATTCACATTATGGAGCTAATATTGGAAGACATGTTCTCAATTAATGCATTTTGCTGATCTTATAGGGAAAAAGTTTTCAAGCTTCACTTTTCCTCATACAAGGAGAAGGAGAAGGTCTTTCGTTTTATCACTTACGTATTTTGGTTATTTTCAATCCATAACGCATGATTCTTTATTAGGAGCCATAATTTAACATTTGTTTATAAAAAATTAATGCCCTTATTGCCAAAAAGATAAAGTTATTTGCTTTCAAATGGTTAGATCGAAACTGAAAATTCCAAAAAGAAAATAGGACATTTTTGCACTTCTTAGTCAAATTACAAACATATCCAAACTTTTACAATCAATATTCTCCAATATTCTTCAAAGTAGTCCAAACTGTAGAGATTGTCTTTCCTTATGATAAGTTATTTGCTTCGAGAGGCAATAATTGTCTTTTCTATGACAGTTAATTTATCTCAAGGGGCTTAATGTAGCTGGTGGGACTTCCAAGGTGGTAAAAATCTAATAAACAATTTGATTCCTATGACCACTATTCCTCGTGACTACAGTCACTGGACACACAACATAGTGGACACACAACATTTTAATTGATAGATACACTGCTTCCCACCCAGCCATAAACCCCATGGAACAAGAGAAAACGAAAGAGGGGCTTTAGCCTCTTGAGGATATTTTTCCTGTGATAATTAATTTGCAAAATCTTGCAACCAAGGAATCTAATTTATCAGGAGGGAAAGAAAGTATCAAGCTTGCGACATTTGCGTTCTATATGGGGACATCATCACATTGGATTCAAATCGGATGTATCCTCAACAATATTCGCTTTTTGGGATATTCATATATTCAGATTCGAGAACAAACAAAAAATAAGTCACATTCGAACACAAATCCGAGTCGATTTTGACAATCATGTCCAATTCTGAATATGAATTTTAAACCTAATTTGACCAATTTTCAAAATATAAGAGGACTGGATATATGATATATGTATTTTTCAAAATAAATCTGATATGAACCCGTGTTCGAATTCGATATGATATTACATATATCTAAATCTGATCTGAATGTGAATATGATCGGATGTCATTTCTTAAATCTGAATTTGATCTAATTTTTTAATCAGATATTAAATTTTTTCTATATTTTATATTTTTTTAATAGTTGAATTAGATATCCGAACTAAATTGGATATATTTGATGACTAATTAATATGGAGGGAAAGGAATAGAAAATCAATAACAGAAGGAAATTAGTTGTAATGTAATTTCAATTCCTTCGCAAATAGAGAGACTAGAAGAGAAAGGAATGAACGATCATTCTCTTTCCTTTTTTCTCATTTTACTTCCCATTCACTTCTTTTCCCTTTCTTTTCCCTCCATTCATTCCTTTCCCTCTCTTTCCCTTTATCCAAACATAGCGTTAAATTATGATCCTAAGAGATAGCGATCAAATTCTTGTTTAAGTGGAGATTGTCTTTTTCGAAGGGCATAGTGTAGCTGGTTGGACTAATGAGCCTCTAAAAATCTATTTGTCAATTTGATTCTCAAGGCTACTATTTCTCATGACTACAAATACAAATGGTGGACACACGACGTTTTAGGTGACGGGTGTACTGATTCCCACTCAAGTTTTGAAGGAGTAGTAGACCCTATAGGACAGAAGAGAAAGGGAGAGGGGCTTTAACTTATTAGGATATTTTCTCTAGGATAATAAGTTTGCAAAATATTGCAAGGAATCTAACTTATCAAGAGGGGAAGAAAGTATAAGCACGTGACATTTGCCATTCTATATAGGGATACTAGCAAATTGGATTTGAGACGGATATACCCTCAGCTATATTTTCTTGTGGAATATTCATATATTTGGATTCGATGACGAATAAAGAAAAGTCATATTTGAACGCTAATGCGAAATGATCACACATATATTAGGATTCGATGACGAATAAAGAAAAGTCATGAACACTAATTCGAAATTCCATCACACTCTCCATCTAATTTTGGCATTCTTATTTAAATCTGAATATAAATGTTAAACTTCATTTGACTGATATATATATATATATATATATATATATATAATATGAACCCATATTCTAATCCGATATGATATCTACATATATCCGAATCTGAATATGAATATGTTTGGATGTAATTTCTTAAATTAAATATGAATATGATTGAATGTTATTTCTTAAATTAAATATGAATATGATCAAATTTCTTTATCACATATTATTTTTTTTTTATATTTAAAGTTCAAGAGAAAGAAAAGTTCACGATGAAAACAACGAGGACGTTCTCATGATGAGGGTCATCAAATATAAAATTTTATTCTTTTTAAAGTAAAGAAAAAAAATCAAAAATATCATTACAAAAAAAAAAAAAAGGGTTTCGTGTGGACAGTTACTTAGCCGACGCCTCCATTCGCTTCTGATGTGATGTAATGGGAATATATCGAGTAATATGCTTTGCTTTAGCCATGGAACCTGTCCGCTTCTATTTAGACCGTTTTCAGTTTGCCCATGGTGGGTGAACACATTACCCAAACGCCACTTGATCTCTCGTTCGATCTATTTCGCCAAATAATGTCATCAATGACGTCCGGGCGGCACGAGCATACGACTTTAGAAAAGGTTTTCAAATCTGGCTGGGCTGTGGGTACTCGATACTTGGCTTAAGTCAGGTAGGTACTTAATATTCAGCTGGACTCAAGCCCGAGAAAAAGAGTACTGGGTTGACCGGATAATTTATTAGACCGAGAGCTCTGGTGGGTTTAATAATTTTTTTATATTTATTTTATTGTTTATATATATAAATATAATATTTTATTATAATTAATTATATTTATATATTATTTTATTTTATATTTTTAATTTAATAAAACCAAGTTCAGATTTCAAGGCTTACCCTACTAGGGTTAACGACAAACGACAATAGTGATGCACGTTTCCAACTTATGCGGCTTTAACCGTGGCGCTTGTTTGAAAAGCAACATGAAAGTGCACTTTCATAAATTGAGGATGGCTAAAAAAGTTGGTAAAACATATCTGCACATTACTAAACATTTTACCTACGTTCCAGACAGTCGACATTGAAGATACTATTGATGAAAATTGACATTCAAGTGCATGTGCCGGTAATTACCCAATTTCCATTATTATCATTCTCCAATATTCTTCAAAACAATGTGGTCGAAGAGTGTAGAGATTGCCTTTCCCTATGATAATTAATTTTCCTCGAGGCGATTGTCTTTTCTTATGACAATTAATTTGTCTCAAGGGGCTTAGTGGAGCTCGTCAAACTAGTAAGCTGGTAAAAATCTAGTAATCAATTTGATTCCTATGGCCACTATTTCTCATGACTACAGTCAGTGGACACACAACATTTTAATTGATAGGTACACTGCTTCCCACCCAGCCATAGACCCCATGGGACAAGAACGGAAGAGGGGCTTTAGCTCTTTAGGATATTTCTCCTGTGATAATTAATTCTCAAAATATTGCAACCAAGGAACCTAATTTATCAAGAGAGAAAGAAAGTATCAAACTTGTGACATTTGTCATTTTATATAGGGATATCATCACATTGGATTCAAATCGGATATACCATCAACTATGTTCGCCTTTTGGGATATTCATATATTCGGATTTGAGAACAAACAAAGAAAAGTCATATTCGAACACGAATCCGAGTCGATTTTGACATTCATGTCCAAATCTGAATATGAATTTTAAACACAATTCGACTGATTTTCAAAATATAAGAGGATTGGATATATGATATATGTATTTTTCAAAATAAATCTGATATGAACCCGTGTTCGAATTCAATATGATATTGCATATATTCAAATCTGATCTGAACGTGAATATGATTGGATGTCATTTCTTAAATTTGAATTTGATCTGATTTTTTAATCAGATATTAAATTTTTTCTATATTCGATATTTTTTTTAACAGTTGGATTAGACATCCGATCCAAATCGAATGTATTGACAACCAGTACTTCTATATGTTAGGTTGGGAGGACATTAAAAATGTAGCATGCATTGCTGAATGGGCTAATAAACACAGAAAGGATATCTCCTCTTGGACCAGAAGGGGCATCGGATCAGAGCCGTCGGCCTGCGTTTGAAGTTGTTATCAATCTATCTGTATAGAGAAAAATCTATTCCAAACGATTACACATGTTATCAGATCAAAAAATGACATGTTCCTGAAAGGTGGTATAATTAAATGAGGCCGTGGACTAAAAGATTTGACGTCAGGGATATTGCGACGGCATTTGGCCGGCCCTATGCTAGAATCCGAGTTCGGGTTTGGCCCAGTAGCCTAGCCGGTACCTGAGCTCGGGTTCGGTTTGATTAAAATAAAAAAATTAAATATACAATAATGTTTTAAAATAGAAATATATTTTTAATAATAATATATATGATTTATTAAATAAAATAATATATAGATTTTTAAAAAAATTTGTTAGTCGGGCTGAATGGGACCCATCACTGAGTCATCTTTTTCGGGCACGAGTCCGAATACAAAATTTAAAAAAATAAATGGGTTTCGTGTGGACAGTTAGTTACGTAGCCCACACCTCCATCCGCTCCGCCCCTGATGTGATGCAATGGGAATATATCGGGTAATATGCTTTGCTTTATGTCCGTTTCTATTTAGACCGTTTTCATTTTGCTCATGGTGGGTGAACACGTTACCCAAATGCCACTAGATCCCTCGTTCAATCTATTTCGCCAAATAATGCCATGAATGGCGTTTGGGCTGGTCAACACTGGACACGAGGTTATGACGGCTGGGCACCTGGCTGAGTCGCCGATGAGTACTCGGTACATAGGGGCTCAGGTTATTGATAGGTACTTAATATTCGGCTCGATTCAGACCCAAGAAGGGTACCGGGTTGGCCCGATAATTTATCGAGCCAGTTCGGTTAGGCACAATAAGCTCGTGTGGGTCTAATAATTTTCTTATATTTATGTCATTGTTTATATATATAAATATAATATTTTATTATGATAATTAGTATATTATTTTATATTAAAATATATTTTTTAATTTAATGAAGCCAGGCGGCCGGCCCGGTGTAGAGGCTTACCCTACTGTATAGGGGATGCACCTTCCAACGTAAAGGACTTTAACCGTGGCACTTGTTTGAAAAGCAACATGAAAGTGCACTTTCATAAATTGAGGATTTACCAACGGCTAAAAAGTTGGTAAAACATGGCTGCACATTGCTAAACATTTTGACGACGTTCGAGACAGTCGACATTGAAGATAATATTGATGAAAATTGGCATTCAAGTTTATGTGTCGATGGATGCGCCATGTGTGTGGGTAAATAAAATTATTATCTACGTTCATAGACGTGAGTAATAAAATTTTACTGACACGTGGCATGCATTGATAAAACTTTTACCGGCACGTTATGGGCATCAATAAAGCTTTTATGGCACGTTATGGGCATCGATAAAACTTTTACCGACACATGCTAGCCGAGAGTGTGAGTGTACGGGAATAACAAGACAACCTCTCTCATGAATGGACTGTTCATGACACATTTTCATAGGGAATCAAGCATGGCCTGATATAAGTAAAATATCTAGATCATCTACGTCATAACATAGGTAAACTTTATATCTGGTTCTTAAAATTATATCAAGTTTCATAGGGAAAATTCACTCCCATGCTTCTTTGAGGGAATAAATTGTTCCGAAAAGTAGGGCAAAATGAAATCCTGGTAAAAATCTTCCCGAAATGTCTTCACAACGCAAACGCTTGAACATGATCTCCGAACACGAACTAATCAAACTATGGGTGCAAGTGAGCTTACGATACCGAATCAAAGGAAAAGGTTCTAACTTCATCTGAGTTTAGGATCAACACCTTCAATACGTCATATATAAGAACTAAGTCTCAAACCTACGTGATTTCCTTAAAACTAATGGGTTGTTTGATTGACAGTCTAAAATGTTATACATTTTAGAGGCAAAGCAGTTTTTTCCCTTTCAAAATGTCATTCAAATAGGGAAGCAATCCTTCTCGAAAGCAGCTTAGTTAGAATGATAAACATAACAAGAGTCCATTGTATTGGCCTGGTGCTGAAATAGGATTTCATAAATTAGGAACCCGAACCGGGTTTGAAAGTGGGCTTGGAAGACGACTTGTCATTAGTTCCACACCATTGCTCTCCTTTGCAGCTTTACTTGCTAAAGCTTTTGCGACACTTGTCTAAGTAAAAATTGTTCAGAATTCAAACCTTCGCAACTACAAGTTGCTGGAAAGGAAATGTTATTAAACTAGCATGATCTTATCTGAAGGGAAGGGTAGGGTAGGGTAGGGTGTCAACTAAAAAGAGGCACCAGAACACCTGAAGGTTTAACGTCCAAAAACAATGCTATGATATTCACCGGGACAACATAGCTTTGTTCTTCTTCATCTTTTTGGTTTCTAAGTAAATTAAGTTAGAAAATATTAATCAATAAAATTTTAGAATCGAAAAAGGCATACTTAACCTTATTCGCATCAATAAATACAGCCCATGCATTCACAGGGCTTCCACGTCAGTTCTAACAAGAGAGCGCATGATATCTTCCTGCCTGGAATCTACCAGATAGATGCTTCCGATTCTCGAAAGATTTAAGCCTTTTCTTTTATTTTTTCAGACAAGTGGATGCAGGGAGCCAAAAAGGTTTTTGCACCATGCCCCACGGAAATCTCGGCGAGTGGTGGTATCGATGATTCGACGACAAGAGAGGGCATTTAACCAAGCCGCAACCTCCGTTTATCCCAGGAAATCTGGGATGGCGTTCCATCTACACTCTCCCGCCATTGATGGATGTCCAACCATCCAGCCATCTACTTCCCCGGGCTGCAGCATGAGGTGACTTTGGACCATGGAGCAAGTTATGTTTCTCAGGCCTAACTTTGGTGTTCCAAACTTCCGATACTCAACCACCAGGAGCGTTTCTTTCTTTCCTTGTAAGTACAGGCACAAGGGTACCCGTGTGAGTTCTCAGTCCACCGGGAAGCCAGTAGTCTCAATCTCTTGTTGCTACCAAAATTCAAGACCAACGAGAAAACCCAACTTCGCCAACTTCAGTTTCAGACTACCCATCACCCCATTTTGCGTTTTGGTCCCCTTGGTGCACAGTTTCAGGGATTTCTTGTCTATAGGATTGAAGCCCGTCTTTGAAAAATGGGCTCTCGGCATGAAGTTCTGTGATCAGACGGACATTTTGATAGGGGAAGACAAATTCGGGGTCCTCGAATGCGGCGGAATCGGGATGGCCCTCCTCAGCACCTCCTTGGTGGCGAAGGCCCACATTAGCCCTGTGCTCGCGACGTTGGCAGCGAACCCGACGTTCGTTTCGGGGCTATTTGCGTGGGCAATAGCTCAGTCTATGAAGTTCCTGCTACATTTCTGCGTAGAAAGGAAGTGGAATTTCCAGGTTTTGGTGAGTTCCGGGGGAATGCCTTCTTCCCACACCGCGCTCTGTACCGCCTTGACGACTTCGGTAGCTCTCTGTCACGGAATCAGCGATTCGCTTTTTCCAGTCTGCCTTGGTTTTTCTCTTATCGTCATGTACGATGCTACCGGCGTTCGGCGGCATGCCGGTATGCAAGCAGAGGTGATTCAAACGTCCATTTTACTGCATATGGTTGTGTTTATTTCTTTGGTGTTTTACTGTTTTCCTCTAGTTTTCTGAGTGCATTGTACTGCTAGACGTCGCTCTATATCCGTCATTTTTCATCTTGGTGACCTATGAGTTTTGTTGGTACTTAGATTGTGTTCAAGTTCTTGCTATTCGGATGCTTCCCTTCTCCTCATGGTTTTTAATTTCAGTATTGGGGTGTTCGTCTGCTGCCTTATCTTTCCCCATGGGCCATGGCGTTGTCCTTCCAACGCTTGGTTGTCTGGGCTTCCCGAGGTTTTCTTCATTGAAGGGCTCCTCATCATGCAGAAAAGAACTTTTTAGGTTTTCTACAATACGAGACTGAATTTTGTCAATCTTAGTCCAAGAAGTAGATACAGTCAAGAGTGCATGGTTGCACAAATGTCGTATATGCAGGCCTCTGTAAATATGCACGAGGGTCTTATCTCGAAGAAGCTGGCATGGCAGCTTCTAGGGAACGATCATACAGTCCCAAACACGCGTACTTGTGAGATGTTGTACAGACAAACAATCATACAGTCCCAAACACACATACTTGTGAGACTTTGTACACACAAACAATCATACAGTCCCAAACACGCATACTTGTGAGACTTTGTTCTGTTTTCCTTAAGCTACTTAACCATCCACTTGCATCTCATCCAGTACACAGACTCGCTAAGAATGAATATACTTCACAGAAGTAAATCTGATGGCTTATGGGCTTGTAACCTTAACAATATGCCAAAGCTAAGGCATGCACTGAGAAAAAGAGAGAAATAGGAATAGGTTTGTCTTGAAGTTGAAATCATTGATAATATCCAGGTCTTTTAAAATTCAAATAACCTTTTTAGTCTGCCTAAATGTTTTTTATGTTTCAAAGACAAAGTCTGATACTTTGCACAAGCTAATTTAGTGAACCAAATGAATTTATGATCAGAGGGAAAGGAATATCAAAGAATGAGGTTTGGTTGATATTTTGTTGTCAATGTGTGCAAATCTGGATATAATCCAAAAAGCCTGCAATGAATGACACTGTGCAGGCCACTGAGTTTCTTGGACTGTTACTATGCAGGTTTAGAACTTGACTCCTGATTGTCCTACGTAATCTGCAATTTTCAAACTTGATGTGCTTACATTAAGTTTATCAGTGCATCTGAATTTTTTATCTAAATAGTTCGTGGGTGACCTCGTTTTCTTCTTTACTCGTTAGAAAACAACAATGCTAACAGGCCAACTCTAAACAGCGATTAGTTTCTGGAAAATTGATCCAGACTTCAAGTTTACATGATTTGTCATCCCTTTGACTTTCATCTATCTTTTCTCTTTACGAGTTCTGCCGGTTGTATTAACATGCTTTTGAAGATTGATTGGGATGGTTGTAGGTTCTCAATATGATTGTTGAAGATCTATTTAAAGGGCATCCTTGCAGCGAAAAGAAACTCAAAGAACTCCTTGGTCATACTCCATCTCAAGTTATTGCTGGGGCTTTTCTTGGCATGCTCATTTCCTACCTCTGCTGCAACAATTGCCTAGTTGGAATATAAGTAATTTCCTTCTCTCTGTCTCTGTCTCTCTCTGTATGTGGATACACATGCTGTATTTGTATTCATCGGGCTGTATGCTGGAAATTGCATATCAGTTGAGAGCATTTCCTTTAACAATATATAACTGGGACATTTTGTTGATCAGGATGGATAAAGCTGCGATCTTATTTATCAATTTTACCAGATGGTTCTCAGCAAAGGAAAATCATATCAAATGGTGTACTTTCTAATCATAATGGGAAAGTATTGAATAGTGTGATTTTTAAACTAGTGAAATTGACCAATCCAGTGTTGCAATGATGACTGATCACTGATCAGAGCAACCACAATATGTTTAGAGCAACCGCAATATGTTCATGCTCAATATTGACTGCATACATGTGACTGACTGAATGTTTGTTCAACATAAAATAGTGGCTTCGTGGATTTTTATCAGATCATGCTAGCCTATATCTTTTGGTCATTGAACGTATTGACTTTTGAGATTGAAATAAGTTATTTGTATCGATGTTTTGTATTAGGGAACACATTTTCAATTGGTTCATTATGCAATTCCCAATTAATTTGGACTTTCTGCTTGGGAAGACAGAAGGCAGTTAGCGAGAGCCGTAGGCGAGCGGATGAGGAAAGATCAATCCTGTTTATCATTTTTGATCTACATATTTCTACTGGTTCTTCAAATTAACCCGGCTGGCACATATAACCAGTAAAAGATTGAACTTGAACACTATATTTGTTCAAGAAGCAAGAAGGTGAAGTTTTTATGTTCTTGTGGTCATCCTTTATTTGAGCAGGACTGCAAGGTGCACTTGTCATATTTGCAAAACAAAAGTCTTTGATATAAATAAGATAACAAAAACTTGTTATTCAACCATATGGATATGAGAGAGATGGTTGACTTGAAGTAATATGGCCCGATACTGGTTACTCTAGTAAACGGTGTTGGTCCTGCCATTTCATTTACTGTTGCCTCATTGAAGCTAACATAGGTAACTCATGAAACATTTAATACTTCAGATGACAGTCCAAAGGATATATTTTTCAGGCCAACAACAAATCTTAATGCATGGTTAGGTGGAAGAAGTTCAAGCTGGAGGACATTGTGAGTTTGATACCTGGGGTGTTGTTTTTGCCATAACAATGAAGAAAGGGGGACCCCGCTAGTGGTGGGGAAGGGGTTTCAGGACGGGCTTGAAGTTTGAACCACTAGTGGTGGTGAAGGGGTATCAGGACGGGTTTGAAGTTTGAACTCTGGAACAGTGAAGCACTGCCGTCTTTGTGGCACCTCTGGGCTTGTGCTGTATGTCCAAATCCAGTTGTGGTTTCTCCTGAAAGGTTAGGTGAACTGAACTCTCCTTCAGTGAGGTGCAAAATTTAGAATCAGATTACCAAATGCAACATTCAGTACTGATCATAAAAATAAAATAAACTGTAGACCTATGTCAGCTGCAAAAATGGACCACCAACCATGGATGCTGTAGGCGGGCAAGACTGATGAGGTTTACTAGAAGACACCATGTGTACAGTACATGTAGAGGGGTATTTATGTGTAGAGCTCACATGCATGTATTCATGTTCACATTAGCATCTGGTGCTTACATTTTGATGAGGGCGACTATTCTCTTGGTGGGTATTCCTCTAGTGGTGGTTGAGATGTTTTTTTGGTGCTATGACGTGTGATATCATGGCGAGTTCATAAATACAAAACAATCTTCTATAGAAATTCTTGTTGATAAATCCTTCTGTCTAATCACAAAAGGGAGTCTCTTCGGAGACATCCTATAATCACAAAAAGGATACTTTGTCATTGTGAACTCTTGCACATGTTTTATTTTCGTCTATTATTATTATTATTTGGATAAGGAGTGCATGTGTGTCTTATTTGCAATTTACACACGTTTTTACTTTTGTATCTGCGTCAATGTTGTAAACAGGTTCCTTTTTTTTTTTCAATTAGAAACAAAGTTCTTATGCTAGTCTTTATTGCTATATTATTCCTAAACAGATTATGGCTGCTCAACTATCTGTTCATACATCTGTTACCACGAGGTATACACTTCATCTTTCCTATTGTATTTAGAATTTGTACATTTGCACTCCATCATAAGACGGGAATGTTTGTCTTCAACATTTTTAGCACAGAGATTGTCCTTGGCTGTTGATCTTGTACTCTGGAAGTAAAGCTTTCCCTTACAAAAATTGTAGATGCATTTCTAAAAAGGTCATGCTTTATCTACTTCAATGGACGCACTCGTGGTCTTGTCAACCCTTCCATCTGCTACCAGCTGAAACAGTACTGTGCATTCTCAAGAATATCCTTAATTCTGGGAAGCGTCATTCTAGGGGAAATATCTTAACTTCTACTTACAATATTTGTAAAATGTGCCTAAAAACTTCTCATTTTCGCTTTAGAATCTCAAGGGGGCTGTTTTCTCATGTCGATAGCTATAATATTCTAGAGTACTGTTTTGATCACTTCAAGTACGCAAGTGCACTGGATTGAAGTGATTAAGGATTGTGAAAGGCCATCATGGTCATGGTTGCTGGTGCAGGGGAAGGTAGTGTGTAAATTGCTGAAAAAGTTGTTCTTAACGCATTTATGACCATCTTGTAGTTGCATGTATCCATTCTTTTGTGATACTCACAATTGTACTGTTCTTATTTAATTGAAATGGAACCGTTGGTCCCTGGATATTCTATCCAACTGTAAGCGTTCCATTTTTATTTTGTACTTTCTGTCCTGGTGAATAGCTTGGTTTAATGCGTTTCTTTGGCGTGGCAAGAAAGAGGTAAGCTGAGACTGACCTCCTGTCAAGCTACTGTGCGGTGCACATGGAGGGTCCATCTTTTTTATCGCAATTACAAAACGACCATATATGTTCAAATAATGACATTGAATCTTGCATTTGCTTAAAACTGTCAAATAGAGCTTTTCTGTGGTGTAGGTTGTTTAAAGAGCCAATGAGTAAAAGATATTTGCTTTTCACAGTCAAGGCCACCTTGACGGCCCTTCGCTATGCTGAGAAGCTATCATCACTAAGATTGAAATGGTTTCATCAGAGCAATAGATATGATGAGGAGGCGATGCTTCATTTTGGATTGCAGTCTTGCTGGACCGATGTTATCGCTTGTCAGCTATATCAGATGCAATTAGAAAGATTAACACAAACAAATTGCTGTTACAACGATGATTGAAATTTTCAGAGAATTCACAGGATCAGACTTCTCTATTACCATGTGAAGCAAGAACTCAAAGAAACGAGCCCAATGATTTTGTGAATGTGCACATTATCGTACAAGATATTTAATAGGCTCGTTACATAAGATTAAGATGAATTCTCGGAGTTAAAGGCAAAGCCCTTCACTTTACCCTTGCTCCCCCCCTCCCTAAGAATTCAAGCCTGTTTTCAGCCCTTCAAGATGATACTCCCGTTATGCTTTAACCTACATATGAGTGTCTTTTCTTTTATAGGTTTGACACCATGAGGTTTCAAAACAAACGTTGGCCGTTCATCTATCTGTTGCGACAACCCCTTCAGTGATAGGATTACAACTAATTGCAACAGAAACAAACACACAAAAAATGTTCGACATTTTTGTATACGCATGATATCAGGGGCGGAACCAGCCGGGGCCCTCACCCGCCTCAATTTTTTAAATTTATGTGTAAATTAAAAAAATTATTTATCTTATATAAAAATTTTGAAAATGATATTTCAATCCATGTTAGAATTTTGAAATTATAATTATAATTCGGCTCTCTCATACAAAATATTCCTAGCTCTGCCCCTTGCGACATAGTACAAGATATTCAATAGGTTCTGTATAGAAGTTTACAACAAATTACCACAGAAACCAAAGCAACATAAAAAATTAAAATACAAGGGAATGGATCTCTGGTAGAACGAACAGTGAGGTTGGTTGGCAATGCGTGGAGGTTCCTCTTGGGAAGGTTTGGCTGTGTTGGCACCCGTTAAATGAGGACGGGGCGCGTCCTCCAGCCGCCCTCGCAAGAAATGACTGTAGGAAACAGTGCATTTTGCTTTCCATTAACCTTTCCCTTTCCTCCGGACGCATGCCATCTCACTTTTTTTATGAGTAGATTACTCTATACTGAATGAAGAGAAAACCTCCGACTTCCTATCATTTGAAAGTACAACCTGTTGATACACGATATCAGTTTTACCAAGGGAGAAATTTAAATAAGTTTACCACTTAGAGATATAGTTCTTTCTCTATAACGATAACCATATGGATATTACATACGCAATTGATTTTCTAATTACTAAAAAAAATTGACTTTCTTAACTGCGTGATAAGTAATTTTTTTACAAATTCTAAAATCAACAATCTATTTTTCTCATCAACGTCTTAGGCCTTCAAAAATCGCAAGTTTCAGTTTCCATTCTTAGCCTATGCACTATACCAAACGTGTCTATGATGTTAACATTAGCAAAAAAGGAAAAAACATTTAGAAGCTTCATAAATTTCAGTTCATATATATTATATATGTGTGTGTGTGAGATCAATCCCAAAACCATGTCAATGAGGACGAAGAAAAATGTTCGATAAAGACATTAGACATATATAGCTTATGTTACTCTAGTTTACATTAACACTGAGCCCATATTACAAGCAAGAAGTTCTAGAATGGCGCATATTCAAATCTGTGTAATCTTCTCCTTTGGAACCCACATATCTTCAAAGAAAGAAGCGAAATAATAGAAAAACTTGAGGTCTGTGTAATCCGAGCAAAATTTCAAAGGAAGTTGCAAATGTTGTTTACAAAACAAGTCCAGTGAGGGCGACTTATCGAAGGCAGCTCCAATAACAACAGCATATATAACTAAATGATGCTTATGACCTTGAACAGCTCCAACATTCATGGCTAGTTGAGTTTGATTACAGCATCTTCGATCTTCAATTTAAATAAATTGCATCTCCATTCTTCAATTTAAATAAATTGCATCTCCATTTGAGTCCAGTAAAAGATAACTTACAAAACTATGTACATACCACTCTGAGTGGAAGCAAAATTTGGCCATGCGCCATGATCTGTACTTTTGACTCGTGGGCAATTTGATGAAATTCAAAACCACTCCTATTCCTCCATCTCTTGGGGTGCAAGCTGTATCGGGACTCGCATGAAAAGCAGAACACACGTTAACTGGGGTACTGTAACATATACACTATTTGCAATAACAGAAGAATAGTACCCACAAGAATCAAACTGATGACCAACCTTTTATTGGTCTGTCAACTCGACTAGCTTTGCTACTCCCGACTAGTTATGTAACCAACTCTTGTACATATTATAAAATTCTACACACGTCATATTTTTAAGGGATCAGATCAACTTATCAACCGTATGTATTATATATGGGGACATTTGTTTAAAATAATTTGAAGCATTGAGATTTAAGAGCGCTTATATTTAATGCAGATAAGGCTTGTATTAAATCTCGCCCTCGGGCTTACGTAGCTGACCTGAATGGAAATATTCATTCGAATTCATGGAGATAAGATAAGGCTTGTATTAAAAGACAAGGCTTGTATTAAATCTCCTCGTTTGGGGTAAAGGTCAAAGTCACTTAAAATAGTGACGCTTGGAAATATCATGTTCTTGTTGAAAAGGATTCCTTCAAGTGACAAAATCTTGAGAAAGACTTATTTCTAAAAGTCATGGTCATGATACTGACACATATATATATATATATATATATATATATATATATATATATATATTTCAGTTGTTGGATCTCATATTGCAAAGGACATATGTATAATGCATATTTCTTTCACATTCGCATGTACCAATAACTAGAACAGGCTTTGATGAGCCGATTCTAATAGGATCGGATCCTTCTAGATCCGATACGGTGCCTGATTCAATGAGAACACGCGACGTATTTTGGTGTTTCTGTTGTTTGTTTTATTATCAAATTTTATTACTATCTTATTTGTATGTTTAACGCATAGGTTTCAGTTTAAGACTATTCACAAATTATTCCTTTCCCAATTCAATAAAACCGATTCTGTGAATCTTTTTCTGCTAACAGATTCAATTCAGATACCTTGACTATATTGATGTTTATCATTCGTTTCTCAAAATTAGTATATTTTTTCTTTGTGGATAGAAACTAATACCAATAGTTTCAGGGGAAATATGAGTTTGAAAAAACATTTTTCCTTGTTCATTCTGATTGTTTTGTTTTTGTTTTTTTTTTTTTGCAAATTAAATGTTGTGGGTTTGATGTATGCCAATTACTTAGTTGTAAACGGGCTCTGGTTATTGGCTGCTGAAGTGCTTAAAAAGGAGAAAATGCAGGAAAGCTTGACTTAATTTTTAAGTATTATATATAAAAAAGAAAGGCATACAACACACACATGGTTTTACCGACTAAAGCTAATGATACTACTTAGCAATTGGGTACCTTGAAGGATGGGGAGAAGTGTGGTAGCTTTGACTCTCAACTGAGCGGTAGACGGTAGAATAAAGTACTAAAAGCTTATTAAGTCAATCTCATTCCTCTCTTTTATTTAAATTTTTAAGAGGCATCAACATGTAAATGAGAAAAATTACCTTAAAGTATCAACATGAAAGTAAGTATTTTTGTGGGTCAAATTGTCCACGCTTTGCCTGCACCTGCCTCTACCTCACCTCTGATTGCTTTCATTTAAGGGTGGGCATCGGGCCTGGCCGGCCCAGTAAAGGCTGGCCCGATAGCCCGGGTCTCGGCCGAGCTTGGCCCGGCCCGTTTAAAAATAAAAATAAAATTTTAATAATATAATATTTTTTAAATATAAAATATATTTATTAATAATAAATATATATTATTAAAACAAAAAAATTTAAAATATATATATTTTTAAACTTAAACGGGCCGGGCCGGCCCAACAGCAGCCCAGCCCGACACCTACTCTTACTTTCATTAGTATCGCAATACTAATCACCATTTGGAGAATCTCATATTCCATCTTAATTTATAATGAAGGGTGGCATGCTTGATGCCTGAGTTACAGCTTTATTGACATGATCGTTGTGCAAAAGAGCTTATTAACCAAATTAAAAAAAAAGGTTTGAAGCTGGTGGAGCAGGGCTGGGCATTGGGCCCGGCCGATAAGAACGTCAAAATCAAAGCTCGGAAACCGTATCGGGCCAGCCCGAGGCCCGGCCCGTTTATAAACGGGCCGGGCCGGGCCAATGTAATTTCGGGCCTCGGGCTTCGGTTAATGCCCGAAGCCCGGCCCGGCTCGATTGATAATGGGCCAGGCGGGCCGGGCCTGTTTCTCATTTCTTCTTTCTTCTCCTCCTTCTCGCAAGAGAAATCGATTGAGTGGTTGTGGTGGACAGTCTATTGGAATGCAAAATCTGGCGATGAAATGAAAAAATGATCGACTGGTTACGATTATAACGAGAAGCGAGGGAGAGCGTGATGAAGAAGCGGTAGCGAGGGAGAGGACTGCGATGGAAGAAGCCCTAACGGGCAGAAAAAAAAAATCGTCGAAAAAAAGTTAGACGGACCTTTACGGTGATGGCGACGGCGACGGGTAGGACCGAAGGCTGACGGGGAGGACCGATGGCTGTGCAACGGCGATGGGGAGGACCGGAAGAGGCAGCCGAGGGCCGACGAGGAGGATGGGAGGAGGCAGTCTCGACGACGGAGATGAAACTTTTAACAACAAAAAGTCCAAAACCCTAAGTTACCTACGTTCATTTTTGTAAAAAAAAAAAAATACTATAATAGTAATGTCGGGCTTCTCAGGCCGCCGACGATCATAGCGGCAAACCCGAGCCCGGCCCGTTATTTACCGGGTCGGGCCAAGCCCGATAAAAAAAGCCCGAAACTCAATTTTTGAAGGCCTAGGCCCGTGGCGGGCCGGGTACCGGTACCCGGCGGTGGCCCGGCCCGGTGCCCAGGCTTAGCTGGAGCCACGGATTTAAAACGGCTGGCCATGGCCTATGGATTTAGAATCAATATAGATCGTCTGTAAATGTAAACTTTAGCTGATCCATGGGCAACAATTTATAATACTTGATGGTCTAATAAGATGTTGCATAAAAAAGTGTTTTTTGAGAGATCCTTAATTTTAAATTGATGATCTTAGTCCCATGGATTTTAAATTTATGCTACATGTTAAAAACCATGAATTTAAGGTTGGATTGGAGGAAAGGGGTGTTCGACCATAAATTCATGTATCTAGTTCTTAAATTATTGCGGATACGGTAAAGCAAACACAACCTAAGTTCTTGTATATCGGTCTTACCCCTTTAGCAGTGGCGGAGCCAAGATTTTTTTAAAAGGAACTATTATTTAATATTCAAAAAGCTTTATAGGGTTGCAAATTAAAATTTTGGACCTTTACTTTTTAAAATATAAGTACTCACCATGGCCCCTACTGGCCCCATTGATTCGCCTCTCACCTTTAATCTAAGATTCATAAAAGTGGCACAACCAAAAATTTTGGTTAGAAGGACACTAATCCAAAACTTACATGCTTAAAGAGGCACCAGTATGTATATATATATATATATATAATGAAATAAATATTTGAAGGCTTAACAATCTTAAAATAAAGTGTTTTATAGGACGGGTGACATATAGCTCCGCTACTAGTACGATCCGAGGCACTAAGTCTGGAAAACGGATATTTTAGTTTGGAAAACCTGTTGAAAGCCTATAAAGGAACTAACGAGCTATTATTATGTTATCACAAGTTTGACGGCTTGACTTCCGTAATGAACTCTTGGTCAATAATATATTATAAATGATTAGTTTTTAGCACAAACCAAAATCCTTGTTCGGATCACTGATTTTATTTGAAGGAAAAAAAAAGAATCTCATCTTTTGCTACTCTTTCTAAATTAAATTAAACAAATATCTACTTTATATCGTGTTTTAGAAGCTTAATTATATGTAGATTAGTCCTTGCAGCGTTGCTTAGAGAATTCTGCAGACTGCAGCCCTATCAACGGGGATTGAAGCAAATATCAAAATCCTTTTTTCAAATGATAGCTAGCCACAATAAACAAATTCCAAGTAATTTAGGAAATTCCTTGTTTCCATTTTGATATTCACATCTTACTTGTCACATCCACCTTTTCCATTGAAACTTGTGGAAGAGAAAGTCTAAGATCAACTATTTTAATCTCTTTAAGTTCACCACGAAAGCTTTGTTGCTTTCAATTCATAGACTTTTATTCTTCACCGTCTTTTATTATGAGTAATCCAAATATCGACAACGGAGATGTACGTGTGTCCGGCAACTAAAAACAACGCCAAGTTGCTGCTGACTTTGCATCTTTTAAAAGCAGCTCACGTCAGGCTTATGGATAGTAGCTCACGACTAACTGGAAGCCATTGCTGGTTGCGGAAACCGTTCCTTTTTTTGCTTTTCCTTTGTCTCGAAGTCATCCTTCGAGGAAGAGGACGAGACAAAGTTCAAAGTTCCAACAAACTCTTAGTCTTTCCCTTCAAAAATAATATGATCTTTAAAAAGAATGAATTGCAGAGATGCAACGTCTCTAGTTTTAGAATAATGAATCCCTTAGATGTAATGTAGAGAGACTTCTGTCGGTTTTGTTTGGATGAACCCTCAAACATGTTAGTTTTTTGGAAACCAGATTCTGTAAAAAATTTGGTTTATTAGTTTGCGTAACAAGATCAATACGATATTTTGTATTAAGAGCTTGAAAATTCTTAAATGCCATTTTAAAGGCAAAACAAACATGTCATCGAAGGGTATCACCCAAACACGCTATTCAGAAATGCATATTATTTTTCTTAATCTTGCACGTAAATAGGTGTTTAAGAAAAAAAAAGTATGAAAACATGGAGTGAATTAGTAGAGGCATAACTGCCAATACCAAACCCTTCAATGTTTCTTTATTTTTATATTAATATATTCAAATATTTGTTCTATTACATACATAATACCCTTTTGGATATAAAAGTATGTGAAATAAGTGTTTATGCAAAAATTTTTCTAGTTCCATCACAGTGAATGAGTGTTGTTGACTACCGAGTTGTTCATACTTTTGGTGAAAAGGAAGTGATTCCATAAATCTGTTTCATAAGTACATGGAAAAAATAATATATTGTTGTTCACATTAGAAATACCTTAGCGATCATTTGACTAAACTAAAATGACGTTTAAATAAATGGACCGTAGGATATAGTGAACAGAAAAATCGGATGCTATTAAATCATTTCTAAGTTCAAAAAGGCGTTTGATCGTAAGAACGGGATATCTTTGAAGCGCATAAAGGGAGCAGCTAAACGACGTGGTATATGCAACAAAAAAGTCCACCGAATGAAAATGGGATCCACATGTTCTGATGTTCATCGTCCTTTCGGAAGCAATTTTCAACACCTGCGCGACGTGGCACAAAGAGCGCCCGCCCTCGTTTCCACAAACCTCATCAGCGTAACTCTGGAGCAGAAGGGGAGGACGGGAGGATGGGTGAGAGAGAGAGTACGGCTATAAATTCAAACCCGTGATAAGAAATGGCGGTGGAATGGTCAAGTCGGCCTTAAGCTACTGGGGGAAGAAAAGTGTGAGACAGAGGGACGACAGGCCGGAGGTTTCGGATGGGAAAAAGAGAAGTTTGCTAGTAGTTGCGGAAGGGAATTCTTTGTTTACTAAAAAGAAGTGAGGCTGCCGCTCCGGATTCAACAAACCGCAATCGCCGTTGTGGAGGAAGATATCAGTCTAGTGAAGCGGTTTATTGGCTCAGGCAAAAAAGAAGAGTTTCTCGATATACCTTCTGGTTCGTCTCTCTCTCTCTCCCACCCCCTTCTCTCTCTCTCTCTTGTGACGTTTTGCTTTCGGACATATCGAGTGTTCTCGTTGTCTTGTTTGCTGTCCTGTTCGACCGACTACTTGTTCTCTCAGAAGTTGAGATTTTCATGAAACGCTTCTTCTTGGTGCCGTACGCGATTCGTGTTCTCTGAATGCGTCTCTTTTTCTTCAGTCTAGTTTGAAATTATGGTTTGCTGGTCGTTAGATATTTCTGGGACTTTTGTTTTTGCTTACTAGTTAGCTTTACATCATAAACGATGATTCTATATCGATAAGTTTTTACTGCTCCAAGAATGGCCATCGTTTATCTAATTGGAAATTTCTTGATGACATGCACGTTTTTTCTAGTATTGTCAAGAGTATTTTTTTTGCATTCTGGGAAATTTTCCTTTTCGTTTTTGATAATTGATTATTTATTACATTTTAGTTTAGTTTTCCTTCTTTTTTTTTTTTTGGGTTGGGTTGGTCTTCTTATTAGTAGCACTTAACAAGAAAAAAAAAAACGATATTCTTTAGATTCTTTTCAATTACTATAAGCTCTTCCCCACAATTTCGATTTCTGGTTGCCTGTTTTTATTTCTATCTTCTGTGATATGTCATATGCAGGACGGTTTTAAGTTTGGGCTTTATGCAGCACAATTATTTTAGGTGACGTATCACATATACAGTAAGTCATTCTGATAAGAGTGAAATTAGAAGTGTAATATCAAGTACTGTTAGTTTGAGAATGATGCGGGTATTTAAATCGTCCACAACCACTGTCAATCACGTGAGAAATTTCATTTTAATGTACATTAAGATCAGTTGTCTTTTTTTACCTGTTCTTCTTTCATTCTCGTCTGTTCTTTTCTAGTCTGTATGAGATATTTGACCATGACTAAAATTTATGGTAATTTTGTCTCTTCCGTTGAAATTCTGCGGAGACTCCAAAATATTAAATTTGTATGCCTTATTACTATTTCACTTGTGGCAACCATCTTGAAATCGGAAATCTTTGGAACAGCGTTCTTGTCTTCCTCTTGTTTCCCTTTGTTTTAGCTGTATAGACAAGCATAATTCTTAAACTTTTTAATTTTTAGTTGAGTGTAGCTTCTTGTTCTAAAGCTTTCTCATAGTTTATGCAGAGAACAAACTTTTTTTGGACTAGTGCCGTTTGCCTTAATAAGTGTTCGTAAAGATAACCGTCTCTACAATATCAGGATGATGCTTATACTTTATTGAGTATCAAATGTGATTTGATTTGCTTGAAATTGAACTGTGTAATATTTACTTATCCGCCAATAATGTGTTACCAACTTTATTCTCTCGCAGGAAACAAGCCATAAATTCATCTTCCTTTAGTACATAGGTTCTCATGGGTTGCATCTTCTCAAGACGTGCAGTTTGCGCACTTAGATATGAGGATTCCATTGTTCTTGCTTCTGAAACTTCTTGTGAGTTAATCTCTCTCTCTCTCTCTCTCTCTCTCTCACACACACACACACACACACACACACACACACACACACACAGAGACGCACAGACACAGGTACATATTCAATCTGGTTTAGTCGTTCTGCATTCCTTTCTACGTACGACCTGGATACTTCTTGTTCCTTTCAGTGGGTCATGTGCCATGCCAGAGCAAATACATAACATTTAGGTGTATAAATTAGTCAGTGCCAAGAAGACCAGAAAGGTTTTCTCTTCAGTTTTTGGCCACTGTATTGAGTCATTTTTTTGATGTATGCATACTCATCCTGTAGTAAATTCGTATGTTATGAAGTTTCGCTAAGCTAATTATATTCCTGAGTTTAAAGTGCTAATACATCTCGGACTCTCCATGTGAAAAAGCTTTCCTACCTTTGTCGCAAATCTATTCTATAGGTTCAGGAAACTAATATGGAAATATGTTCTGTGTAGTTGATGTGAGTGAAGTGGAAGCGTTATATGAGCTTTTTAAGAAGGTCAGTGGTTCTATTTTCAAGGACGGGTGCATTCACAAGGTAATCTTCTTCCTTCGATAATCTTTTCTAATACCATCCTGTTTGTTTCCTAGGAGAGATCATCTATATGTTTCTGACTGTTGATATTCTTAAGCAGGAAGAGTTTCAGCTTGCACTCTTCAGGAATTGTAACAAAAAGAATCTCTTTTCTGATCGTGTAAGTAACTGGATCCCTATATTTGAAAATTTGTTGTGAAATGGTTATGTAGGTGGTTCTTTATTGGCGATACTGGTAGTTCCACATCTGACAAAAAATTTAAGGTTGTTTTCATCAATAGTAGCGGTCTGACTTTCACTGAACAAGAATAATTAGCAAAAAGGTTAGGCTACAAGAAGATCATGCATCATAGTTGAACATGGCGAATGGTTCAAGTATGAGGGGAATACAGTAGTGAACACGGTTTTATAAAAAGGCCCAGGAGTCAAAAGAAAAATTGATACAACATACTTTAAATTTGGCTATCCAAAGTATAATTAACTTTGATAATAACACGTTTTAGTATGAACTATGAAGTAAAAACTAACATATTAATGCATTATTTTTATTGATCTTCCCTATATTAAGTGGTCAACTGAAAAATTAAGGCGAAGTTGTATTTTGCATAACAATATAAGAACACATGCATCATTGCCCACTTAAGAATTCTGAAACATAAGAGAGTATTTGAAGGGAAGAGGGCTTATAGAAAGAAAAAGAATCAGCAAGGTGGGGAGAAGAAAATGTCGTACCACTACAAGGTTGAAAGGCTTGGATTGATCCCTAAGTCGATCAACTGTGACTACATAGTCTACATGAGGATAATTCCTTAGACTAGTGATCTCCCTGTTCATGCTTGCTTGCAGGTATGACACTATGTTGTATTCCTTCCTTACTTTTTATAGGCACCTTGGCTAAACTTCATGCTCATGGATGTCATAGTGAAGCAACCTAGTAAGCAAAACTGAGGTCTAGTCCTAGAAATTTTCAAAAAGTTCTGATGTGCAGAATTTTATGGCAAATGGTTCTACACCATTCTTAGATGAATATCTGAACATTGTCTTCTTTTGCTTTTGCATCTCTGATGTTGCTAATATTTGCAGATATTTGATCTGTTTGATGTCAAGCACAATGGAGTTATTGATTTTGGAGAATTTGTCAGAGCCCTAAACATCTTTCATCCAGATACACCTGAAATTGATAAAATTGCATGTAGGTGATTTTCTTTGTTAACAAGGATTTTTTTTTCTTTTTTGGCAATCTGCTTGTGAGCAGTATTTTTCTTTATGTGTTGCATGACGGTTACCTATTCTAAATATCACTTCAAGATTGACTTTATTATGTCTATTCTAGTTGTGATTATTTCATCTTTTCATTTGTTCTGTTTTATATGTAAATGTAAACCTACGAGACCTGGTAGTTTCTTTAACGTGTAATCAAGTTACTTAAACCAAAGTGATATTTTTTTTTTATCCTTGATGGAACGTGCCTACATCAAATTTACTTGTACATTTTCTTTTCTCGAGTCAACTATTTTTGTTGAAACTTGAAATAACTATTCATTCATCTCTACTTTGAGACAGATAAATTTGTTCTCATGATTTGATGGAATTTTGTGGCAGTTGCATTCAGACTGTACGATCTCAGGCATACTGGTTACATCGAACGTGAGGAGGTAAACACTTGGTTTATGAAACTTCAACCTTCACCTTTAATTTTGAGGAAAATTCTATCGATTTGTATATACGGTAACTGGTTCTGGTGTACCCAACACTATTTTGAAGGGAGATTGTTTCACGTCCCTGGAGATTGGGTTCATCTACATGGTTTCTTAGATCACCTTTTGACTTGTCGGTGCTTCCACTTTTTTGCAGTTGAAGGAGATGGTATTGGCTCTTCTTCATGAATCTGATTTGCATCTTTCAGAGGATCTCGTAGAAACAATTGTTGACAAGGTTTTTTTTTTTTTTCTTTAAAAGAGGTTTGGGTTTTTTCCATAGATTTCACCCATCGTTTCCTGACTCTGTTTTACATGTGCTACAGACATTTGGTGAGGCAGATGCTAAAGGTGATGGAAAGATTGATGAGGAGGAATGGACGGTCTTTGTGCTACATAACCCTGCTTTATTGAAGAATATGACCTTACCATACTTAAGGTGAGTTTAGCACATCAAGTCAGAGCACCTTTCATAAATCCTAAGACGTATAAGGAGGATTCCGTAGGATGTAGTTAGTATTTTAGTAAGGCATTCCTAACTTCCAGAGTTGGGTGATTTGAATAACAACATATTTGGATCGTGTCAAGTGGACGATGGAACCCCAAGTGAATGGTTCAATGTTCAAATAAGTCTTCATCCATGTGACTCGTCAGCACTTTTTTTGTCACCCTGGGCCAAGGTTGCGACCAGTGTGATGGATGTTGGATTCTTGTCTTTTAGTTCTGTTGTCACATCAGCTTGTTGTCATCTATAGGATACACCCGCACGGGAACTTTATGCTGGCTGCTGCAAAATGACCCACCTTGTTCTTGATTCTCTCTCTCTCTCTCTCTCTCTCTCTCTCTCACGCACACACACACACACACATATACACACACGCACAGAGGGAGAGAGAGAGAGAGAGAGAGAGAGAGAGAGAGAGCGAGAGAGAGGATCTTGGACTCCTGGACTTGTGTTGTTCAACTATCATCAGCATGCATAGGAGACTTGATTCATGAGCAGGATCTCGAGTCTTAGTAACTTGAAGTCATAAATGCTCCCTAGTCAAAAAGCTACATCGAATGCTCAAAGTAGCTGTAAAGTCCACCAGATAACATGGATGACTTGTCGCAGGGGATGACTTGTTGCAGGAATTATCTGACCATTTGCTGTCAACGTCTCTGTAGGGATATAACATATACGTTTCCTAGCTTTGTGATGAGGTCAGAATCTGAAGGTACGGATTTGGCGGAGCTCTACTAATTCAGCACTGTGGAAAAAATTTGGACCTTGTGGATCTCACTGGCTTGCTTAAGCGGGTGATGGCACTCTCTCTTGTTGCTTGAGGGATTATGCCTTTTTCTTCCCACATTCTTCAACCGCCACCAACTTGGTGGTAAAGTGGCGACCTCAAAGGACCGTATGCACATGCTGCACGGCAGTTCAGTCGGTGATCTTTGCACGGTGGCGACGAATTCTGCTGGCGGTGGACATGTTTTCTGAAGGAGGGTGCACTCTGTGCATTTGTAGCCTTGTGCCTTTGACAACTTTCCTAGTGAGCAGCCGCGTCTCTGGAGTGACCAAAACGCTTTCAACGTGGATTGCAAGGCGAGAGTTCGGCTGCAGAACGTGAGGCGGACCATGGCATCTCGCAAAGCAATCTTCTGTTTTGCGGGTATTGATCTCGAGTGTTGGACCGCTCGAGTGTCTTTTCTGTGTTCATTTTTCCGCTTTCTTTCGTTGTACTTCGCTTAGATGTAGATATGTCTGCAAGTCTACCCTTTGGAGCGAAGGATACTTTTATGGCTGTAATTTTTAGGAACGGGTTTCTCACGACATTTTGCTGTCACCTTAGCTTAGTGTCAACAGACGAAGCAAAGCTTGCTTTTATCATTGCCGTTGAATCAAAACTTGCCCGAGTAAACACTTTGTTGTTAATTCTAATAGAGCACAAATCTTCCCATGTTCTGATGTGTGGATTTTGAGGTCAAACCATCTTGCCAAACATTGGGCTTGTATTACTGATGAGATCTGTCCTTTTAGATTCTCATTTTGCAAACCCAAATTTCTTTATGTAACCTTGGTGACTCAATAGTTGGAAAATGATATACGGCGCCTGTCGTGCGGTTTGAAATGTAGGAGAATACCGTTTCGTTAATATATCGTGATGGTTCAAGTGGATGGTGTTTCTGTTTCCCGGCATTGTAGGTGTTAAGTGTCGTCGGAATTATATGCTCTGACCCGTAGTGGAGTGTTGTGGCTGTGCAAATTTAGTGGCAGGGATTATAGGTTTTGATGCTTAAACAAGGTCACTGATGTGTTCCTGAGTATGATTGCCCCCTGACGTAAGATCCTCAAAATTTGAGATCTACCGATTTAATATTAGACCTCCCCTCCTAATCTTAAATTAGAATTCCTTTCTATGCAAAAATATAAAATAAGGATTCCGAGTGTGGATTTTAGGTTTGACGTCCGTAGATCCTTAATTTGATCAACAATATGCTAGAATTTCATAACAAACAAATCAACGTTACTTGATGCGCTAATTCAAAGTGTTACATCTTATATATTGTTCATATTCTTTCATACCGCCTTAGAAGATCCTGAGAAAGACAGGATAAACAAGTTCCAGTAATAGTGCATTAAGCTATACAGGCAATATGCTCGCTTCGTGAAAAAACTGACTCCTTACCCTTTTGCTTTTGTTATGAATGGAAACTTGCTGTGAATGCCAACTTAGAGCACTCCTTGGTTGTCGGGAGGAAGTCGCATATATTTCAAAAAAGGCTTTTGGGTCGATCAAACAAAATGAAGTTAATGAAATCAAAAGATGTTCTGGTTCTGATTAGTTGTTTCTCCGCCGCTCTTGCTATTCTACTCTATGGATACGTAATTGAATCATAGGGAATGGGAATGAAATGGATCTAAGAGTTCTAAACAATTCACTCTTTACTGCCTCAAAATCAGCCAATGTATAAAGCAAACAAATTGTGGCATTCAAGTCTACTACAAATAATCCACCTGAAACGAAAAATAAATCAATAAAATCCTAGTGCCCTAGACAAAGCCTAATTCTAATTGTCTGGTTACTCCAAGTCAGTGCAGAAGTAGGAACGTTTGACTGGGGCACTAATGCATGGTAACCCAAATTTAAGCCTTTAAAAAAATCAACACCCTTCAAATACGCAAAAAAAATCCTGCGGCGAAGCAAGATACGTTAAACTAGAACTCAGAAACACTAGAGAGTGACCCCAAACAAATCAATACTTTTACTCCTTAAAAACAGAGTATTTGTTCATCTTCAAGTGCAACACGGACATAAGGTCAATAATCAAATGCAGCATCTTCTAAAATTTTCGTCAGAAAGATGGAACCAAGTCTCCGATAATGATGTGCAAAGTGAGAAAACGTTGAATCTGTGAATCAGGTCTGACCATGATGGACATGACCCAATCTTGTCCGATAATTTCAGAACAGTGGAGGCAGTAGTTGTTCCCTTTCTCATGTGTCGAGAGAGAGAGAGAGAGAGAGAGAGAGAGAGAGGTCGCAAGTTTCTCCCTTTCTTAGAATTGATTGGAGATGGAAAGATCATACAAATTCGTCAAAATCGAGCCGCTCGAACCTTGCTTTGATTCAAATATTCATTCCTACCTTGCTGTCGTTATTTGTCCTTTGTTTGGAATGTTTTTCATTTTCAAATTTGAGTCTACGATTTACAATGGATTAGAGTTTTGTACTTCTTAATCTTCCCTTAGACTCTTCTTACTCATTGTAATGACAGTCTTGAAACTTGATTAATGGAACCTAGAGTTTTTGGTAGTATCTCTGCGACCATACACAGGAATATTCGATTACTTAGCTTTGGTTGATGAGTCACACGAACGATTTGCACCAAAAAGCCCCCCTTGCCCATACAGTGAATAAAGTTTCCATCTATTCCTTCATTTGTGCCTCTTCTCTTTTCTGTGATATCATTCAATCTCAAATGCTTCATATTACACTTGTAGCCACACTAAGCCAACATGAAGCAGTTGAACAGCTATTCAAAATTTAAGCAGTGCAGAGACAGATAATGGGTGCATGACCAGGGTAATTCTTACAAGTTTCATGGTACTGATGAATTCCAGTTTCTCTAGCCGTTGACATACTATTTTCTCTATAGTCAGTTGATTCTTATTCATTATTTTCTAGTTTATGCAGATGATAGACATACCTGTGAAGCTCTAGTGCTTATCATCTTTTATGGTATTCATACCTCAAAATGTTGCTCGTTCAATTTTGTCAGGAAGAATTTCTGCTGGCTCTGATTGTATAAAACCATAATCTGACTTCAGATAAGGTGAGATCCCAGCGACCCCTTTCTTAATGCCCATGCTTATTTCACAATATGAACTTCTGAGGGAAGTCAAGAAAAGTCGATTAGCGTCCATGGACTTCTGCATGTTTCTCCAAGAACACGATGGCACTTTCTAGTCTCCTTTTAGCTATTCAGATTGCATCGCTCCGACAATAACATGTAATTCGATCCGGTGCTTGTGCTTCGGGAATCTCTTATCCACATTCGTCAGCGGCAGGAAAACTGTCATGTGACGACTACACTATACGAACCGCTGCCACATGATTTTCTTGTTTCTATTTTTAGAGGCTTCTAGCTTAAACTAATATTCTATCTCATATTTCAGTTGCTCCAATTTTTTGACAAATGGCACACTCGCTCAATTGAGCGTGAGGGAGGCAATCGTCAAATTTGTTTATTTCTTCAATCCGTAGAAACAGAAACAAGGATGTGATTGTCAAGATTATCTATCTGATCTTTCTGGCAGTGGCATCTGCCAACATAAACATCACACAATGTGTTATACAATAAGCATGTATCGACATGTATGCGTGCGTTCATGGATTATACTAGCATTGAGATGCTCAATCGTCATGTTAAATAAAATACTTAAAAAAAATAAAATGGAAAAGCAAATAATATCAGTTGATTCGAGTCCAACTAGGCCTGGTATATGCAGGAGGTATTATGTAGGCATGGATTATTCAACAAGATTTCTAGGGAAGATATTTCACCGTAAACTGCTTTCTATCAACAAAATCATTGGTTATCTCAATGACACGAGATTTAGTTACTGATCTACTGGATTAGCATGCAATTCACCCTCTTAGAGACCATTTTGAGCACAAAGATTTAGTACTTCGGTTTTTCTTATATGAAGAATAGTTGCACAAGCTTCTTTAATCATATGGCTATTATGCCACCGTCCCCTGTTCATAACAAATGAAAGAGATGGAGAACGCAGAATTGATGCTGCGAGTGTTATCTTGTAGCCTAGTTGATGAGTAGTTTAAATGCCCCCTTTTTGGTTGCAAAAGATACAGAAAAACTCAAAAGATCAAGACAAAGGCCATAAGTTGCTTGACTAGAAAAATATGGGGCGATGCAGAATTGATGCTGTGAATTTTACCTTGTAGCTTAGTTGATGAGTAGTTTAAAACCCTTTTTGGTTGCAAAAGATGCACGGAACTCAAAAGATCGAGACTGGTCCTGAGTTTCTTGACAAGATAATGGCTCCAGTTGGCACAATCCATACATTTGTGAAAAGGAACTTCTGTTGACATTTTAAACAATCTAGCATGATGACTCTAAAGAAGATGGAAGTTGCCGAGGAATAAAAAAATTCAACCTCAATTTGACTGTAGTAATTAACAAGACACCAGCTTAGTTAGCAGCAAGAAATAGTTGTATGTATGAGATTCTTACCTGTTTTACCATATTTGGTTTTTAACTTGCAGAGGTCCACAGTTAACAAGTTGCAAGTAATAAAAAAGAAATAAGAAGAAAAAGTTAAACTAATGCCGCAATATTATTTCCTTCTTTGTCTACTTATTCAGATTTTCCAAGAATTTTTCAATATAGTTTGAGCAGCCTTTCTTTCCGATTCCCGTTTTTGGCGCTCTTTTGCAACTCATGAAATTGATGTGCCATCATATCAACCTGTAATTTGTTCCCTCAGCAACAAGTTTCACTTCTTTTCAAGCTCAATCAAGACATTGTCCGCATTGTATCTAAAGTAACAGTGTTTTCAATTGATTTCAACCTCAAACCCGTGGAGGTTCGTTCATTTTCTTTCCATTGGTTTGCCCCTATCACATAATAATCCCAATAACCCACGAATTCAGCTTGCACATACTTGATCGTCATTCTTTATCTGAGAGAACTGAGAAGTCTGAGATAAAAAGAAAGTTTTGACCAGTATCTCCCATCATAACTTTTGCTCATAAAGATTCAGAAGCGTTCCTTGGAACATTTTTCCGATGTTTCTTTTATTTTTATCAAGTGACGGAAAATTACTTTTCCATAGACGAGTATAAAGCAGGGAAATAGAAATATAGATGCCAAACTCACCAATCTTGATGGTGGAGTCAAATCAATCAATGGGCATACCTCCATTCTAGCTTACAATCATTTTATCAATGGATGGCACACCTTGAATCAAACCACCAGGCTATCTAGAGTCATTTACTTAACACTAATGTGTACGACATAATTCAGAATAAGATAGTGCATATAAATTGCTGAACATAGTAGTTTTCCTTCTCTAGATATTCTAGCTGATTCAGGTAAAATATCACAAGTTGTTACATTTGCTGCCATGGTATTTGTATCATTATTCTGATCAAAGTACATGCACATGCAAGTTGATGATACCTATAATAACGAATTTTTATCAAAAATTTGTTAATTAGTTACTTTGTTCATTCATTACTAGATCTTTAACTGGACCAAAACCTTTCATCATTCAGAGGTGCACGCCTTGACTCCATAAAGAACACAAGCATAAAAGGGAAGTTGACGATTCTCTTTCTTTCTCATTTCTCACAAGAAAACACACCTTGGACATGAGACGTAGTCATGCTCCTGGAAGCATAAACCTCTCCTCCGCCCCAAGGCCCTATAGTATACCTGCTTAGGCTTGCACCGAGTGTGGTTCCCACGAAAGTTGAGTGCTAACTGCTTTTATGACATCCAAAGCCCAACCCAGTGTACCAACCCCCTTGCATCAACTATTTTCAAGCGTGACAAACATACAGTAATTGAAACAGGTATGTTGTCTCAAACTTTTCAGATCAGCTCATTCTAGGGACGCCACAGAACGCACCTTTGGCATCGCAGCTTGGAGATTTATGGGATGGCACATATTGGCATGCAATCCAGACCATATGTTATCAGCAAGGATGGAATTGACTGCATCTGTAGGATGAAACTGATCCCACCAGACATGAGTGGTAGCATTTTTGCATGCCATTTGAGGAGAGATGCACATGATCCAGCCTCCGTACTGGCCAAACCCACAGCATGCTTCAGTAACCGTTTCAAAACCTTCATCAGAAATTAAAATTAAGCTCTCAATTTCAGATACATCTGAATTTAACCCAAGTATCCAGCATAGAAAAACTTGATTTGGACACTGAACTACAGAACACCACATAAAAGTTGAGATAAGCTCAGCAAAACAGAAATCATAAAGACTGCTCCTGCCCATCACTCATGAAAAAGGCTGAGGGAGGGGTCCAACCAGTTTATGAAACACAAATTAATTAATTCAACTTTTACTGAAAAATTTCATAGTGGTACATATCTCACCGTAGTGCTCGTGGTTCATCATGATATCCTCTGAACCCAAGAAAGCATCACAGAAGATGAACATTGCATCCTTAAGCTCCTTATTCAGTTCATCTATCATGTACCTCATTCCAAAATTAAACTCCATGATCATGTCATTTATTTCCTTGATGCATTCGCCTTCTTTGCTCTGATATTCCCACAAAAAATGAGGAGTGCAACCCAGAGGAGCCAGCCCCAATACTACAAAGCGCCGAGCATTCATTGTGTAGAGGGTCTGCAATTTTTTAGGAGAAGAAACTACATTGGAACATTCTAAAGTAGCCAACAATGGCGGACTGAGCACCATATTGCTAGACTGATTGACACCTCACAACTACCAACTTTATAAGCCCAAATCCAGAGCCAATGAAGACTCAATTAGAAAGGTAAGCTAGGATGATTTAGTTCCACTTGGCGACAATAATAACCGTCAAGTTCTGAAACAATTAGATTGTCATGGGATAAAAACATGGTGACCAGATCTTGCCAAATTATGCCTTGTGAAAAACATCATGATGAGGAACAGCAATTTCAATACCAATGCTAATAATGATTTTGATGTCATTGTTAATAATTATCTTTATCGATACTAGGTTTCTAGGTTTACTATTTTCTGAAGTAGCATCCATACCTTCAATCTCTGCTTCACAGTACTGATCAGAAGCTGATTGAATCCCCAAGGCAGATACAGAGATTTAACCCCAGAAGCATTTCGAAGGTAATGATGAATATAGTCATTACTACCAACTGAAAGAAAGAAAATTGATTCAGCAAATAGCCGGTTTGCTCTCCTTTCACCGAGACTCAATGTGATCAGCTGAAAAGTATCCACAGCTTGCTCAATCTGCTGTGTCAAGGAAATATGCTGCCCCTGGAAAATTGTACATGAATATCTGAGTCATGAGCAACAAATGAAGGTCCGACTTCACAAAGAATATTTATTCCAAAAGCAACGTATAAAATAGATTAGTATACATCAGAGTACAAATGCTGATTTGGTCAATTATCAGTTCACAAATGTCAGATATAATAGATAACCAACAGCCAACATTTTCATTGGGACCAAGAATTACTCCATTCTCTAATTTCTATGATGTGTGTGTGCCAACATGCACACATGTGCATATACATGTGTGTGTGTGTGGTATATATAGACTATAGAGAGACAGAGAGAGAACCAGATCAGAGCCACTTGTGAAGAGGATCCCAGCACCAGAGGAAGCATAATTGACTCCATGAATCATGCTGTGGACCTCACCACTTTGTCCAAGGAATGCAGGCACAAAAGGAAGTCCCATGTGCAATGCTGCAAAAGTAGACCCTTTCCATGAAGTTTCAAACGCCTTTCAGTTGTCAATCTTCAAATGGTAAGAACTAAGAATTTTTTTTCTAAATTTTAACAAACTAAGAATTTTTTTCTAAATTTTAACAACTCAACAAACATGTTGATGACTGCTTTAGTCTCAGCATTTGCTAATTCAACATTCATTGAAAATTATAGAAACCATATCTCCATAATCTAAAACTGTGGATCTTCATTCAAGTGATTTACTATTAAACAATTCAAGCATTAGAGAAGGAATCAGGAGCTTTAAATTTATATCAATACATAAGTATTTGAATTTTTCATAGCCCATGAAAACTTTTTATTCAATAGTATGATGGGCTTATTCTGGGGGAAATTCTAATTGTTGAAGAAGAGAGAAGCTGAGCTCTGATGACGCTTATACGGATTCCCTTCAAACTGACATTAGGGAAGTAAGACATGCAAAACGACTTATGACTGAATAAACATAAAATCCATGAAAATAAAGAAGCCGTTCAGATTGAATAGCAACAAAAACATTAACGGACAACAGATAAATGTAAAAAACTGACAAAATATGATAGTAAGTGTATTATGAAATTAACAGACAACAGATAAATGTATTGACATGTCACTAAGAAATACCACAAAGAACCGTCAGTTCCAAAATGTCAAAAAAAAAAAAAGTTTCTGGTTGTGCTTTTCTGTAGTTTGTAAGAGATGGAAAAACTTTGTATGTCCATGAGCATGGTTGAGGGACAAGAGAACAGGAATTTTAATCCGGTTCAAGTTAGATTTTCTTGAAGCAATTCTGCCAGCAGTTTTATCTCCTTCATTCATTAAACTATTGGAGTACATTTTCAGTCTTTGCTACTTTAGCAGCACATGGTTGGCCAAAATAGATCGCAAAAACTAACTCAGGGACAGAGAAATATATCCTTCAAATAGCATTTTTGACAAAGCTAGAACAATTTCAAAAATTTTTTGGAAGAATAATCTACTAATATGCAAGAGCATACTAACTTGCGCCAAGCAGGAAACATCTTTCTGAAGGCAAAGTATGAGCTCACAAAAGATAAGTGCATCAATCTGACACCCATGAGGAAAGGTTCCAAGATCACATCCTATGAACAAGGGTGGTAACGAACTTTTATGCTCTTGGCTTTAAACGTGTTAATTAACCAATACTGGTCGAGAATGCTTCAAACAATTGGAACCAATTCGTACGCATCTTCTCGTACATGGCTTGGAAGAGATTCTCGAACAACTTATCATGCCCAGTAGTTGTTTCAGATTTTTGTTGGAGATGAAACCATTTTGTGGCCTCCGTAAATTAATCAGAAAATAACAAAACGCAAAATATTCTATATATGAAAGAGCTAACAGAACATGTTCCCTGGAGTTTATCGAATAGTCTTCCACCGGTAGACACTACAAGATCAATAGTTCATCCACTCAAATAAAGTTAGAAAAATTTTCAGACTAACTATTTTATTTTTCATTCCTAAGTTACAATAGTACGACTCCTGTTAAAAGGAAGGAACATGCATTGCTTGATGAACTTTTTGAATTCAGTTCTGATTATAAAAGAGGTTATCAATGAATATGGAAGCATTATGGAGTAAACATGGAAGCGATTGATCTTAATGCTATTCCTTAGAGCTCTTAGGACAAAGAAATATAAATTAGTAATTTGAGTTGCGTCAATCGATTGGTCGGATTCTGATTAGCAGACGAGTCGTGGAAAAACATGTAAACTTTCGACCTAATAGTACAAGAAGCAATTCTGCTAAAGAAACGTCGTTTGCAGTCCAGGAAAAATCAAAGCCGTTTTTTCGTCATAATTTCATGTTTCTCCAGATATTTTAGAATCTTCAGGGATATTAAAGTGAATAGGGAAAAGAATTAAAAAAAATTCGACCCTCATTTCCTTACCTGAAAGTCTAGGCATTGAAGTAACAATCGGGTCTACCGACATTAGCCTAATTAACAATATAAATTATGCATATTCCATCGCATAAAACGAGCTTCTTGATTCTAAACTGCATAGATTTCTTGAAACTTGAAGTTGTTGCAGATTTTGCGTCTTATAGCACGTAGCGAACGGACGCCATCTGCTTCCGCCGAATTTAATGCGTTTGTCATTAGATAGTAAGCGAGAGATTTCTGCAAATAGATGACCACAAAGAACATTGTCCTAAACGTTATACGTCCATTATTTCTTCACTGACAAGCACGTGGACCCTAAATCCTTGATCCGATTCACAAACACTCGTGAAAAAGCAAAGATAGTTCTTAGTTCGTAGGCCACGCTTATGCGGAAAGAGTTACCGAGATAATCGACGATAAGCCTGCCGTTGCAGAATCTCCCCGTCGGCTTGTGAGTATCAAAATCTCGTCCATAGGGCGGGAGATCGGAACGAGCGAGCGTGCCGAGGAAATTGTTGGTGCCGACGTCGACGGAGGAGTCGCCAAAGATGAAGAAGGCAGGAGCTAGAGAGGAATTCCTATGTCTCGGACCTCTATCTTCTCTCAGAGAGACACATCTGCGATCCACTGGCGTTTCTTGGGGCCCGATGGCTGAGAGAAGGGAGATGTTGAGGAGGAGATGAGGCAGGGAGAGCACCATTGTCGCTTCAATCGGAGGATCTTGAGCGGTGAGGAGATCGGAGGGAACGCCTTTAAACATCGTCTCTTCCCGCCTTACTCAGAATTCTTGGAGAAGCGCGGGGTGGGCAACGGGTTGGGTATCAGATAAGTAGTTGGATACCCGACCCGTGATGAACTGTATATATAAAAATATATTTGAAATTCTTTAAGTACACTTTTATAAACTCTTTATGTATTTAGAAACTCTTAACATGTCACTAAACTTTTATGTATCACCGATAGCATCTTTAGAAACTCTCTAAGGTTTTATGAGATGTTAAAATATGAAATATTAAGGATTTTATGAGATATTAAAATATAAAATATTAAAGATTTTAAATATTTAGAAACTCTTGACACATAACCAAGGTTTTATTAAATAATAAAATATTAAATATTAAAGATTTTAAATATAAATAAATATTGAATCAAGACAAGTATAAAGTTGATGGTCGGACACAACCCGATGCTGAGCATGACATTTATAAGTTACTTTAGATCAGTGATTTTGGATCAGTCGGTATCTTTGAGTTCCGTAGATTCTTATCAATTAAAAGAAATTAGGCGAAATTTATCTAGGTTCATGCTCATTATTATATTCATATTGCAGTCTTGACATGCTTTCTTAAGAAAGGTAACATTTGAGCTAGGGCTTCGAACTCATTTGAAAAATATATCGAGCTCGTAAAGAAATTAAGCACACCTCAAGCCATTTTACGTGCTTGAGTTAATTAAGATGAGCAACTTGGCATGCTTCCTAATTTCCACCCTTTTAACTTATGCAACTCAGTCCATGTGGGCTGCATACCATGGATGTCACTTAATCTGATTTAGATGTGACATCCAACCAAATTGCTTCAAAAAAATGGGACATGGATGATATCCGATTAAGAATTTGGATTAGATTTGAGTTTAAGAAATGACATATGTTCATATTGATTCAGATTTAAGGATATAGTTTGAAGCAAATACCCAGTATCCAATGTCCATCCATATCATAATGCAGTTTGGATTTGGTTTAAAAGTTACATTCAAATTCAGATGTCAGTGCAAAAAAAAAAAAAAAAAAAACCGGATTTGGTTTGTTCAGATTCAGATTCAAATATGGTATAAGCTTTCTTTTTTCATATTCAAATTTGAATTCGAAATCGAATATATATAAACATCCAAAAAAGTGGATAGAGTAAGGATCTATCCAATGCAGTGGCCAATTCAAATATGGTACAGTTTTTTTTCATCCACATTCAAATCTGAATTCGAATTCCAATATATATAAACATCCAGGAAAGTGGATAAAGTAAAGATCTATCCAACGCAGTGGCCAATGCCTCATTTTTTAATCATCTTTTAAATATTCACGACTTTTCTTCCTTTTTTTTTTCAGAAAATGTTTTCCTCTAACTTCTTCCGAATCAGTGAATGGACTGACTCGGCTGCTGAAATGGACTATTACACAAGGCACGATCTAAGATCTTTTGAAGTGCGTCCATGTTTTCGTTAAATGACATTGGCATGCCTCCTTCCTAGAAACTTGGTTCGGTGGCAGACTTAGAAGTTTTTCGCTTGGGCACTGTAAATTCAAATTTCAAACTTTATGGAGTGCTTTTATATAAAAAAAGCTAAAAAATAACGAAGTTTATATCTGTAAATAAAATAACTTTTTGTGGGCTGACAGCAGCTACAATGTAGCTCTGCTTCTACTGATGTTCGTTTTATAGAGTTTGTTGGGTATTTAAAATAATATATAATCGTTTCATAAATAAATATGGCTTTCTAACAAATTCATGACACATTGTAAATCTACCTTAAATCTTATAAGTCATATTGAGGAAACGACCCATTCTTTATTTTTTAAAGTAACAATCAAAGACAGGGGCAGATGAGCGAGCTAAACAGTTCAATCTTTGAATCTAGGTGAGGTCAAACTAAACTCGAATTCAGAAATATAATACAATTAAAAATTTTCAATTTTTTCAATGTATTTTTTTTTTCAATTAATTAGGCCCCTCTACCTTGGCGTCACATCAAAATTTAAATACACTATAAACAAAAGAAAGAAGCTTATCAGAAAAATATCTTTATGCAAGCGAAGATGCCTCCAAAAAGAAGCCAAGTGAATGGAACCTTGTTGGCACACATAAGCGATTATTATAATAAAAAAGATGAAGATGCACGAATACTTTTAACTTTATTAATATTTAAAAACAAAACTAAACAAAATCAAGCAAAGGATTCAGCTAAGGTACTTGCAATTCTTTAATGCAAAATCAAGCAAAGGATTCAGCTTGCTAGAAAAGAAAGAAAGAGGGACAGATTAATGCATTAAAAGATAAGTGATTAACTTAAGCATCCTTTGGTCGGTCGTTTGGTGGAAAGCATGAAGGCCTTGCTATTTAAAACTATTAAAATTGATTGTTTGGAATGATCAAGTTCAGCAACGATCACAGAAAAAGACAGCCCCGATTTAAAATTGAAGTCATATAAAGGAAATTAATTAAGGGCTTCTTAGCTGTCCTTTTAATTGATTTCTTTAATGAATATGCACATGCTAAGTTAATTACTTGACTGGAGAGAAAGAAAAGCTGCATTTGATGTGGATGTGGAAAGAGAAAAAATCATGAATATAAGGTAAAAATATGAGGAAAGATGAAGCAATCATAAAAAAAAACACATAATTTTTTTATATTATAAAAAAAGATACTTAAATTTTTGGTAGTTAATAGAAGATATGCATAAATTTATTTTTGATAAGTGAACTGGTAGACTAGTGGAAGAATATTAAACGTACCTTTAAAAGGACATAAGGAATATGCCAAACTTTGTTAAATACATATCATGCTAAAAGACATTTACCTATAGTGATAAAAAGATCAATTTAAAATTAGGGCAAAAGATTATAAAATATAATGCAGCATATAAAGAAAACCCAATGAATTGCAATCGCCTTGTTGTTTCTTGTCCATCTCTTCACTAAATACATTAATTTATAACAAAAAACAATAGGAAAACCAACAGATAATGGAAATGGTATTGGTAAATTTGATAATAAGATAAGAAGTTGGGAATTAGGTAGTTGTCTAGCTGTCTTTAGGTATCTTTTACAGACATATATTAATATTATTAAGGGTAGCGGAAGCTTCACTCTTTTTTTTTTTTTTTTTCTTGTCCTTAAGTTTAGGGTTGTTTGGAAACCTATTTGTAGAGAAAGGAACAACTGTCAGCTAGAGCGTCATGCATCCATTGTTTGCCGTTTAAAAAAATAACACTCACAACTACAGTTTCATGAGCCTACCAGTTAAGTTTTCAAACAAGATTTGAGCCGACGATTGGACTTTCACGAGCCTGCCAGCCTTGAACTGATGTTTGGACTTTCACCAACTGAGTTTTCAACTTACACCCTCCATATTCATCTCTTGTTAGTACTTCAAAATTTGACCTCTTCATTCAGTTACCTTTACTAAAAGATGCCTAATTGAAAATTTCTCAAATTTTCTTAATGTCGGGCTGTAGCCTCTAACTGTGGCTTGGGCTCAACTGACTACTGGAAACTCAAGCCCAAGCTTGACCCGATTACCATTAAAAAATATTTTTAAATATAAAAATAATATTTAAATATGATTAATCATAAGAATATATACATATAATTATATATACAAATAATAAAATAATATAAGCTACCAAGTTTAGTCAAGTCAAGCCATCTGAACTATCCCGACAACTTATCGAGCTGATTGGTTGCCTAATGTTTAAGTTTGCGCCCCAGTCAAGTTGGGTACCTATCAAAAGCTTAGGTTCAGACTTGAGTCTAGTCGAGTACCGAGTCGAGTATTTATTTGGAGTTTAGGTCCTGCTTAATTTTTTTTTTTAATAAAAAAGTCAACTTATTTTTGTGAAGGTATTCATTTTTTAAAAATAAAATTAATATTGATGAACAGAAATTTGTTGGATTGAATCGTGCCAGCCGTGAAGAGTGAGAAGGAGAGATGGGGACGGCGGAAGTAATAGCGTCAGCCCTGACTTAAGTGCACGCGCTTACAGCCTTGCTGATGCTGACCTGACCGACCGTTGGAAGGACGGATGAGGACTCCCAGGGGCAGAAATGCCATTAATTGAAATGTGAAGGGCAGAATAGGGCAAGCGACCGAACCAAAAGCAAAGCGACAAAACGTGGTGCAGATATTTTCCCTAACGTTTTGAAAGGCACGTGTATCAGCTAATCATAACTCGCCACGTGGATGGTCGGCGAATCGGGGGGAGCGCCAACGGCTCCCAGGGACGGCTGACGTGTCAATGAGGCGTTTTCGTTTTCCGCATTGGCTGGCCCTGACCCGGTGGTCCTACGTTGAAGAATGAACTTTCCTTGATTGCCACCACCATCTGATGAAACTACCGCTTTGCCATTCAGTGGCCGATGACTCTCTGATTAAAACTAGACAAAATTAGGAACAATTTATGAAATATTTTCATAGCGTCATATTTTGTTTTTTAATGAGAGTGCAACATTTTAATTGACGGGTATATCTTATTTCATTTAAGTTTTAATGTAGTTTAAGCATTTACAAAAAAAAGAACGAAATGTTTTCGGATTTTATTTAAATGATAAGTTGTTGTTAACCCTTTTGCTCACCCAAAATATCTAAATTGGATCATTCCGTCCGAATTCTTTTTTCTCTTTTATTACTAAGTAACATTACTAAAAGAACCATCCACTTTTATTTCTATCTACTTTTGGGGTTTAAAGTTAAAGGAATATTTTAAGAGATTATATGTTATTTTGGTGAAGGTAAATCATTACCAATCACTGGGCCCTCCATGTGACGAGGGATTCATCATCCAACTTTCTTCGGACAGTCCTTCTTTTCTTTATGCCATGGGCAACCTGTGGGTGTCATCTGTGTGCTGGAGAACCGCTATCCATTTTTTTTTCTTCTTTTTCGGTGAGCCAGAGGATAAATCTCACCGCCGCGAAGTTAAGCCCGAAAGTCATTCTCTCCAATTCTTCATGATTTCGGAGTCCTGAGCTGCATCGGTGTTATCAAAACGATCACAAGAAATGCATTCTATTGTCAAAAGCCGTCTCCAAACGAGAGATGCACTACTTAGAGGAATAATACTTCAATATAACTTTTCAAAGTTTTTATATAGGTCAAACTAAATTTTTTAAAATTTAAAAAAAAAAGTTTATTTTCTAAAAAAGTATAAAAGAGGGTTTGGTCATGTTTTTCTCAGAACACATAAGAATTCTTGGAGAAGGAATGATTCGAGTGAAGGGAGAGGATGTTCAATCCGTACATAAGCTATAAAGGGGATCGGAATGGGGGGCGGACAGCAAATAACTGGGGACGTGAGATGGGTCGGTTCTAAATAATGAATCAGGTTTGAAAAATGTGAAGAGTCCTCGGTCACGGTGCCATGTTATTGCTGCCAAAAGCCATCGATTCATTAAAGCCAGAAATTTATATGCATTAATCAGTGATTAAGGAAAATGCCGTATCGAATTTCTGGATGATCGGCTTTGTCCAGTATGATTGAACACAGATCCTGAGATCCATCTGCCTAGGGGTTGTCAATTTGCGTTTTCTATAAAAGATCTGGCTTCATATATACGTAAAGTTTAGTTTTTTCAAAGTTAAAATATGTGGGTCTTTTTGAAAAAGAAAATATTTATTTGTAAAATTCTGTAAACCATTAAATTAAATCGATCGAGTAGCTTCTAATCAATCTAAATAATCCAGAAGACTTTGAATTTGAATCGATTTCTTCCGTTTTTGTTGCCGAGAATTTCCATGGTGTGGTTTAATTTCATAAAGCTCAGTAGTTCCTGTTCTCCTTTGACTAAAAAAAATATGTAAACTCAAGAATGTACCTGCAGGGTCACTTTTTTAAAGTTATCTATCTTTGCATGTGTTTGTTCCAAAGCTAAAATTACTTCATGCAAGTTTGTTTGGTGCATCTAACACCATAGTCGTATTTGTTATCGACGCTCTCTCTCTCTACTAGTTTCCGCAACACAGAATACTGATTCAAATGTAGGCCAATCTAGTTAAGCAACTAGAATCTTTACAACAAAAATGCAATATCTCAGTTCATCTCGTTTTATCGAAACTTACTTAAGCATATAAATGATCTCAAACTGAGAGGCATCTTCTGACTAAAGTAAAGCTTTTCCGTAGTTGATCGTAACTACAAAAACTTGCTCTAAGAATTAAAAGAACCTACAGTACATCCTTCAACAGTCAAAAAACCCGAAACATGCATGATAAGGACTACAAAATTAGAACCTCCAAAACGCCGCTGTTAACGGAGCATTCCAGTTATGAAAAAAATCCGAAAAGAAAATACTTCATTGTTTGGTTTTATAATCAAAATGACATCCTTTAGCTTTTCCCTTTTCCGGATTCTTTTCCACGCGACTTTTGGCCCCACTCAGTTGGGAGGCGTTTGGTGACCTCAGGTCCAAGAATCAGTGGGAGACCTGACATGGTGCACGCACCCGATTCTTGTCCTTTTTGAAAAAAAGCGAACTAAAAAAGGACACGGATTTCTAATCCAAATAAAGCGCCTAGCGAGAAGGCCTTGTAATTAGAGATTGTAAAATATCGTATCGCTTTGCATATTGGATTCGAGGGAACGAAGCGCATGGAACCTCTAATAAATTAAAGAGATCAAAGTTATGAAAAGTATCGTCTCTTTCAGAATTGCATATATATCCTTCTAAGGTTATGTTTGATGGTCTCATATCTTAGATTCCAATGCTACAACATACTTTAAAATCATGGATTTATATTTTATGGTTCGACCTTTCCTCCCTTCGGCCACAAATCTGTGGTTTTCACAAGATAACATGGATTTGAGATCCCCAATTAAGAAAAAAGCATTGTTTGTTTGAATTTGAATTTTGCTTCCGAGCTCAGATCCGAGGCTATCAAATGCGCCGTAAATGACATGAGGAGCCACTGAATCAGATAGTTCAGGTCAACAGGAGCCGCAAACATATACTATACAAGGTTAAGGTTTTGCCATTTTCTAAGTGATACCTTTCCAAATCTCAGGATTGACATGCCTATATTTTGTTAGAGAGCGACAAAACGCCACTTAGACAAGAGCTGGACCCAAAAGAGCAACACCCACAGGAATCAAATTGACTATGCGCTCCCACTAGGTCGACTAACTATACTATAATCATTGACACAAGTTGCTTATATTTTCAAAATAAAATAATTTTATGGAAAAAAATATCTGATGGTCTCATCTCGAATTCGATAACACAACAGTGATCATGGGATTCAATATGTGGCCATTGTCCATGCTAATTATCTTATTTATATAATAATATCTTATTAACTTTTATTTATTTATTTTGTGATACTGCCTACGCGTTCGATTTTTTCCCGTGATCCCAAAATGAAACAAACAGGATCTAAAGAAAATAACAGCCGTACTGGATAGGGCGGAAAATAAGAGGGGAAAAACGGGCGGAAGAAAAAGGGGCGAGAGTCGAGCCTCCTTAATTCTAGGGGTAAGATGGTCAGCGAGGTTCGAGGCGGAAGCGCGTGGACCCGCTCCATTTTTACTAATTAAAAAAAACGAAGAAAAGAAAAAAGGGAAAAAAAAGCTATCGTGCGTGCCAAGTCCGGATTTGGGGATTTTGAAAAAATCGAACGGTCAAGAAACCGCTCATCCGCCGTTTGACATGACGGACGTGTAGGAGACTAAATTGAAATACCAATAATGCCCTTACGGTCTCGCTTAATTTCTCGGGTCACAGAGTGCCGTTGTGAGCAGCGTTTGCGATGTTGTCTTAATAATAGGGAATCGATCGATTTAAGTTTGGATATTGGTTGGGTTTGGATTTGACACGAAATTAAGGTTCATTATTGAATTTACTTTGAATGTCCATACCATCATAATAAGATACGTATATTACAAAGAAATTAGTAAATGCCAAGTGTTTATTCATACTAATTGAAAAATATTGAGTTTGCATTAACTTATTCATACTAATTGAATTTAAAATTTTAGTGGCAGATTCTTAATTTTTAACTATCCATCGATCCCGCTTACAACAGCATACATCTCCACGAGTTTATGTGTCTTTAATATATTTTTCATTTAAATTAATCTAAAACTTTTAAATTAAAAAAAATTAAAAGTAGGGTGATACCTTGGATGTGAAACCATACTATCAACAGATATAGCGTGTTTGACATATGCAGTGTCGCTAAAACGAAGAAGTTATGTCAGTAATCTGAAGAGACTACCAGGGGCAATTGAGGCAGGAAGAAATTTGTGTAATCGAAAACTAACAGCCGTTACGAAAGAAGAAGTGCGTTAAAACCAACCCTCCGAAGACTGCGAGGTTCGTTCGGGAGAGAGAAGCTCCGAAAATTATCGTCGTGGATCATCTTGGAAGTTCCTGGAATTTCCTTGCCATAATCAGCCCCTCCCTCTCCCTGTTTCTCTCTCTCCGCTCCCCCCCTCCCTCTCTTTAAGAGTTCGCTGTTTCCTTTCTCCCATTTCTGGTTCTTGTCTGGTGAGAAATTAGTTCTTCTCCTTCATCTCTCTCCTTTTTCCCCTTTCCTGTGCCTTTTCCTGTATCTCCTCAATTGGTGTTCTGGTGTTCCTTTTTTGGTTTTCGTTCATTTTATCAGAGTCAGAAACCAAAAAAATTGAATATTTTTCTTGTGGGTGGTGACATTTTTACGGTTTGAGATAAGGGACGTCTTGCGCTTTGGGGCATTTCCTTAGTCTTTGGATTAGGGTTATGTCCCCATCGTCGTTCTGGTACGAGCTTTGAATTCTCGGTTTTTGTTATAGGAATTTGAGTTATGGGTTTGTAGTTTGATTCGTGAGTTTCTCAAGAATCCAATCGAGGGGAAAAGATCGCTTCTTTTCCTTTTAATTGGTAAGAAAATGGGTTCTCTTTCTTAATCCCTGTTGTTGTTAGGCGTGTAAGCCTTCAAATCCCAAGGCTTTTACTTGAGGTTCCAGAGGGAAGATTCGATCTTTCCCGTCCTTCTTCAAAAGAAGGAGTTCTTCTTGTGATCCAATGGAGTCGTAGGAGTTGTTTTTGGGGCTAGCTGCGTCTTTGGGGCGGTTTAGGTAGAAGCTTCAGGTTCTTCGGTTGGTTTCTGCATCCCGAGGATGTCGACTGCTGCTGGTGTTCTGAGCCCCGTTCGCGAGGACCACTTTGTCTCTATGGGCTACGCTCGAAGGGGCAAGTCATGGGACGAATCGATCCTCATCTACCTCACCCTTGCTGGTTCTGTAATCCCGATGCGCGTGTTGGAGTCGGATTCAATCGCCTCCGTGAAGCTGAAGATCCAAACGTTCAAGGGATTTCTGAAGAACAAGCAGATGTTGGTTCATCGCGGAAGAGAGCTCGCAAGAAACGATTCTTTGATCAAGGATTATGGGGTGTCGGATGGCAATGTGCTTCATCTGATCATTCGTCTGTCCGATCTTCAATCCATCACGGTGAAGACCGTATGCGGTAAGGAGCTTGAATTCCAGGTCGAACGGCATAGAAATATTGGCTATGTCAAGCAGCAGATTGCCCGCAAAGGAAAGGGCCTCGTCGATCTCAAAGATCAGGGTCTCGTCTGTAATGGGGAGGAGCTAGATGATCTCAGCCTTGTCGATGATATCTGTACAGATGGGGAGGCTATGATTCATTTGATAGTGCGGAAGAACGTCAAGCTTAGTGGGAGCCCGGTAGAGAAAGACTATGAATTATCAATCGTTGCATCGACTGTCAGCGAGAAACCGGTCGATGAACAGAGGACCACGGAGGAATGGAGCTATAAATCGGAGTTTGAAGCCATAACCAGGAAAACACCTGATAGCGATTACTGGTTGGAACCTGTGATTGTGAACCCTGTGGCAGGATTGGGGAGCGTGCTTAGGGATCTAATAGATTCTGTGGTTGACGGAATGGCGAGTGGTTACTCGCCTATCAGGTCTTCGGAGGGCTCAGGCGGTGCTTATTTCTTACGTGATTTCTCTGGTAACAAGTACGCGGCAGTGTTCAAGCCCATTGACGAAGAACCTAAGGCTGTGAACAATCCGAGAGGGCTGCCCGTATCTCTGGACGGAGAGGGACTGAAGAGGGGCACCAGAGTTGGTGAGGGAGCTCACAGGGAAGTTGCAGCCTACATTCTGGATCATCCGAAGGGCGGCAGGCGGCTCTTTTTTGACAATGCAGTAGGTTTTGCTGGTGTGCCTCCGACGGTTATGGCCAGGTGCTTGCATAGTGGGTTTAATCATCCTGAAGGTTATGACCGGTCTGCGAAAAACGTCAAGTTTGGGTCGCTGCAGATGTTCCAGAAGAATTATGGAAGCTGCGAGGACATGGGACCTGGTGCTTTTCCAGTTCAAGAGGTTCATAAGATCTCTGTATTGGATATAAGGCTGGCAAATGCAGATCGGCATGCTGGAAATATCTTGGTCTGCAAGGCAGGGGATGAAGGAAGAACCGTTCTGATTCCTATAGACCATGGATACTGCATCCCTGAAAACGTAAGTGAACACCTTGCTCTGCTGCCATTCTTTCTGAATGTTACTGCATGACGAGCTTAATTTACTGTATTTTTTCCTCCTAGATTACGCACTCTATTCATGACTCCTTGCTGCCATTCTTTTTGACCATGGTTCCTTTCTTGCATACCATTGCTTCATGAAAACCAAGAATGTGCATTGGATTCATACCTCCAGAATTCCATATTCAAAAACGTAGATTTTTTTACTTATTCCGTTTCTGGTGAAACTTGTGCTTTATGGAAAACAATTAACTAAAACCGTATGCTAGAGATTTTGATCTTTGAAACTTGGAACTAGTGAATATATTCTATATTTAGCTTGGCATAGTTCCATGAATTAGGGCTCCTGAACTTTGATGCATGTCTCCGGATCCCATCACTTCCACGCAGGCATGCTTCTGCAATCCTTTTCTGGTTGTGTAAAAGTGGTTTTGCTTATTGAGTGCATCTTTTTCTGCCTCAGTTTGAAGATTGCACCTTTGACTGGCTTTACTGGCCCCAAGCTCGCGAACCATATAACGCTGAAACCGTTGACTACATTATGTCCATGGATGCCGAGAAAGACATAGCACTTCTGAAATTTCACGGTTGGGAGTTGTCACTTGAGTGCTCCCGCACACTTAGAATCTCCACCATGCTTCTGAAGAAGGGTGCACAGCGCGGGATGTCCCCATATGAAATCGGGAGCATCATGTGCCGGGAAACTCTGAACAAGGAGTCGGTCATCGAGGAGATCATGCATGAAGCACAAGAGGGCATTCTCCCAGGCATGAGCGAGACTGCGTTCCTGGATGATGTTTCCCAGATCCTGGATCGTCGCCTGGATGACCTCGTTGCAAAAAAGGGGATTTGATTTTCTCTTTCCTAACACCGAAGATGTCACGTACCAGAATGCATATCTTGTATATGCGTACATATGTATATACATGTATCTATGTACGTATATATGCATATGAGTGTGCATGCGTGTGCATATTCGTATGCACGTATGCATATATACTATATAGCAGCTAGAACTGACCCCCCCTCTGTTTTGTTTATATTCGTCTTTGCAACCGCAAGGAGGTGAGAGGTTGCTTGATATTTCAGACTGCAGCTTTGTTTTTGCGTTTGTTTGTATGCTCTCAAACTGTTTTGACAGGTTAAAGTCCACTGTCACTGTAGCTTGTGACTTGCTTTTTCGATTCATTGTAGCCTTCTCAGACAGTAAGATTGCTAAAATAATGTATGTCTTATATTATATTTTCTGTTGTTTATATTACAAATGTCTCATAGCTGTGGTGCTTATTAACTCTTTCCGCTTGGTTTCTGTGTTTCCACGTATGAAGTGGAACTGTTCAAGGCTGTTCTCCTTGAATGGGTTTTCAATGTGCGGATTCCTTATTTTACTTGTGTCCGAGTAATTTCTAAGAGCAGATTCAAGCCAAATCTGTTGCAAAATGATTACTGCAAGAGATGATTCATTGGGACACTTTTAAATCGATTGTTTCATTAGTCAGTAGAAAAGAACCTGAATTGTTCAACTAGTCTTGAATCACTGATTTAGTTTTCCAAATGAATTCTGCATTCTTATCTTTCTCTCTCTCTCTCTCTCTCTCTCTCTCTCTCTCTCTCTGATATATATATATATATGGTTTTGATGCTATTTAATTCGTAAACTAATATTCATAAATCTGATAGCCAAACATATTTAAAAAGCACGCTGGTGTTTGAACACTTATGTCAGTATTGGATCGTATCAGCCTCTGTATTAGCTGCTAGACAGTCCATTGGAGGGGCTGATATGGAATCGTTGGGAAATCGGCTGTTATATACGAGGCCGATTAGACCCATGTCGGCCGATATATGCTAATAGATCTATGTCAAATTAGTTAGACAATAAACTGAAGCTTTTAAATCATATTTTAGACGCCGACATGTAGGAATATGAAGCAAAATGCGTCATGTATCACTGACAAAGATTATTTCTTAAAGATTTCGATACGAATCAGAAGCCAAGCTTCATGTCGTTGTTTATGACTACTGCAGTTAAATGATGAACACCATTCAGCAGGGCAAAGTTTGCGTTTTCTGCTGAAACGGAGGCTCTCTTCATGGCCAGTAGCTGATTGCAGCGTTTCTTCCATATCCTTTACCCAGGAGTTTTCGCTCCTTTTTTTTTTTTTTCCTTCTCTCGCTTTGTTCTATCTTTTTCTTGTCAAGTTACACAGCCATCCAGCCCGTTCTCCCTCTCTCTCTCTCTCTCTCTGACGAAGAAGGTTTGTCACCTTTCTGCCATTGGAGTTTCGAATTGAAACTTATATTTAGTAACCATTGAAGGGATCTTGAAGGTTGCGTTTGATAGTAATTACCAATGAGATGCTGTTTGGTAATTGGAATAGTAAGACACTGTTTTTCAAGTATTTGCCATACAAATTAGGGCAGATCTATGAAACATTATACTATAGTGTATCATGAATCTGCCTAATTTTGGGTGTAGAGACATGGAACAATGCGTTACTGTTTCCATTATCAAACAGGCTCATTGGTGTTCCTGTTTTTTGGTATGAAGGCATGGGCTCTCATCTGCAAGGCTTCCTCTAAAAGGTCCTTGACATGGGGAATCCTTGTGACAGATCTCCTCCTTCAACACGATGGAGGTCACAAAGGCGGCTAACAAGGTGTTGGCAGTAACAATTAGCGACATGATTGGTAACTTCTTGTCAATGATGAACTGTCAATACCATACTAAGGGTCGTCGAAGTCATCTTCCCCTTTCCAAGAATTCTTTTCTAGAAGGGACGTATATATCAGCAGGAAGTGATGTCTTAGCATGTTAGTTTGATCTATAAACAGTCTACTCTGAGCCCATATTCGTGGTTGCAAGCATAGCCTTGCACTTTTAGTGGCATCCATTTTCGTTACTAATAACATTTGGTCACACAACTCCATATCAGTAAGTGTTTCTTTTCATGAACTGGGAAATGATCAGAATACCCGTGGTCAGTAGTCAGTAGAAAGGGGAGCTCTCTTATAAATACCAAAAAAAAAAGCAGTGAAAAAATTAAAAGTGCAAAAAAGACATTTTTTTATTAAAAAATCCCAACTTCCTCTTATTTTATTTTATTTTTTTCAGTGTGTAACTATTGCGTTCACCAAACTGGTGCACTCAACTCACTCTCCAGCCAAGTATTGAAATGTCAAAAATATAGAAAAGGTTAAGAAAAAAAGTTAACCTCTACATGAACGAAGATGGAAAGGTGAAAAAAATCACATTTTCAAAAATAACCAGAAAGCCCTAAGTTATTTTTTGGAAAGGACGAAAAGAAGCAGTCACAGTGCCAACTTTTTTTTTATGAGGTGGGGCAGCACTTATATGAGTCGACCATTGCAATACCCAAATATGAACCGACATAACTATTAAGGGGTGGAGTGGAGCCAAAATTTTTCTGTTGTAGGGGTTAAACTATGATTTCAAAACTTTTACAGGGGAAAAAATATTTTAATTTTTTATATACATTAAAATAAAATATTTATAAAATTTATATTTAAGTTTTTTAATTTTTTAAAACTTGAGGGGGAGTCAAGGCCCCTTCTGCCCCCTGCCTCCGCCGCTCTAACTATCATTCTTACAGTAGGAATGCATGGCATGCATGAATAAGGGCCATGATAAAAATGAATACCGTAGATCACCATCTTTATGGCAGTAGCAAAGCTACCTGTCGGCTGGGGCAGGCCACTGCTTTCGGCAGCCCATCAAAATTCTTGTTAAAACGTCTCAACATCACATTGCTATGATTCTAAAATTGTATGCAGTGCCCACATCAAACTTGTATCGCCAATGCAAGTGCCCCTCGGCTAAAAAGTCTGGCTCTCCTATGGATATCATACATTGATGAATGAAGAAAGAAAGGTTTTTATGCAGCCGCGCATCTACCACATGTGAAGATTTGTGCATGTCCATATAATCACACCAAACTATAAAGACAAAGTGCAACATCCAATGCAGTTTGTGTGTTTAGCTCGTAGAAGGAGATGGTGGGAGGTTTTCTTGAAGTGGAATTCTCATTTTTGCGTTTGGCTTGCTAGGAGAGACTTCCTCCTCTTAATAGGCTCAAACGGAATGATTCTTATCTTGGGCAAACCACCAGGGTCGAAGCCAGGATTTTCTTCAGGGGCGGGCCGACAGTTCAATTTCTGGATCTGGGTAGGGCCAAATTGAATTCTAGTCCAAAAAATACATGTCGTAATTAAAAAATTATATTTTTTTCAATGTATGTTTTTTTTTATTGGCTAGAGTGGGGCCATGGCCTAGGCGGGCCCCCTCCCTCTGCCCCTGCAAACCACCCCAGATCAAAATAAATGAATTTCAAAGATCTTGGGCAGATCCAAAAAGGGTTTTCGAATATCTCTAGATCCAAACACACCCAATGCCAGATAGCTGCCAAGAAGCACAAGCCAGAAAACACAATGTGCCCCAGCAAGGCCTTCATAGCTCTAAATACTCGGATTGGTTACAGTTCCTCCTGTAATACTCCAACCGCCCCATGAATTGGTTATTCCTCAACGAGTCATGAAGGGTATAACGAACATACCTTGTCGCCGCATTCAGAGGGGCCAAAAACAGCTGATTCGCATAGCGCCATAGAACCGGTCCAACCAGAAACTAGAGCTATATGTATTATATGGACAGAAAGCAGGATCAACGACTGTATGAAAACAATACCAAGGCTAACCCATGGAAATACCCCTTCATCAAAGAAAGTGCGCTGGTTAATAATGAAAATGCCTCTGTTTAATAAAAAAACTTTTTTTGTATAGACAAAAAAGGAAATTGAAGAAAGTGAAAAGACTCAAAAATACATTTCTTTGACACTAATTTCAAAAAATGTCTTTTTTTTTTCTTTTGGCATATGTATATTGCGTGCATTCGAGCTGTACACACAACTCTTGTCTCCAAGCATCTCTCCTGAAGAAGGAAGAGCACCAGTTGAGAAGCATTTTATAACTCCCCCTCCATCCAAAAAAGCATTAATTAATTAATATCCTCTTTCCTAATTGCATCTAATGAAAAAAGCAGGTTCCAACTTGGAAGATTGGTCATCCCCTTCATGAATTATATATCATTAATTCAGTCATGTTCATTTTTGCTTTTTTGGACTTTGTGTTGATGGACATTGGAGGTGATTGACTCTTGTGAAAGCGATCATGTAACGGTCAAAGAAGGCGTTCTATTTATTTTCCACTACTTGTGTGAAGGCGGTGATTGTAGTATTAGGAAGGAGACAATCATCTTAACTAAACAGGCTCCACCTGCACCTTTCCCTATAGACCCGATCATTTCTTGAATGTGCATTACCAGTAGTGCAGACTTGCTCCGTTCCAATATACTTGTACTGTTTATGTCTTAGCATTTCAATAATCGAAGCTACCTGCACTTGCATGCAGTCCCTACTTGTTCAGTGGGTGGAGCCAGTGGTTAGTGTGGGCAGTTATATATATATATATATATATATATATATACCCCTTAAAACATTAAGGTTATTGAACTAGTATCCCCACCAGCCAAAATTTCTGTCTCCGCAAGTGTTTTAAAAACTAAGCTGCTTGAGAACTTAACCCCTATGGCCTTTGTTAATTTGAATCTAAATCCATTTCTTGGTTCAAACCCCACATTCAATTAATGCATGAGAAACTCATTCATTTTGTTTTTATATAACATGCACTGAACTAATTGTGCTTTTTGGACTAAAGTGAGAATGACAAGGTTTGATACTTAATTCTTGTCCTGCAGCTAGCTAGGTCCACACCTTTCACCTTCTCCTTATCTCTACCCACCAAGCATATGTGGTGGTTGTATAATGCTTGTATTATAACATAAGGTATGCATTGAGTCACATCTTATTTAGAGCCATAAAATGAAGACCATTATTGAAACATTAATACCATGAAATGTGCTCAAGTGAGCTTGTTTCGTTACCAACACCAAAGATTGTAGCGAAGAGAAATGGGTCCAACCGATGTATTGATAATAAGAACAATAGCTCTCTTTGAATATTCGATCTTCATGGCCGCTACAACTCACCGCCTGCAACTTTATACAAGCGAACAACTTATAAGTCAAAAAAGAAGCGCCACATGATATAACATTAAGTACGTTCACATACAAGAGTAAGCGTTAACCAACCAGTAGTGAAGAAAATGGAGTCAATGTCAATGAGAGATGGTGCACAAAAGAAGATTTTTTTTTAAGAACTTCCCAATCCATGAAAAAGCTGCACATTTCTTATCACGCTAATATCTATTATTGAATGAAAACACTTCATTTGAATGGACAATATAAATCCCAAGGGGGTTGGCCCAATGGGATTGAGGAGGGACTGGTAGGCCACTAGTTCCCGTTTCGATTTTTTGAGGGCCAACTCACTGTGCTGCAAATGAGGGGCTACCGATAAGCAAGTTGAAATACTGTAGGGGTGACACCTCAAAGCACTGAAGCAGGCTCTGTACCCTACCCTGTGGGATGAGAGGTTGGGTGAAGACTTAAGCATTCTTTCAGATGGTGGGTCAAACCTCTCTCACCAAAATGTAATGATATATGATACAAATTAGAACCGACATCCCTACGGCGGCGACAGCTCAGGGCTCGCCGGAATTCAGTTTTTTTCGTTCTTTTGAGTCGAGAAATTAGAGAGAGAGAGAGAGAGAGAGAGAGAGAGAGAATGGAGAGAGAGAGAACATGAATAAAAAGTTACCTTTGGGTCTTGCAGTGCTTGCATCTCCTCCAATTTCATCAAACAAAAATTTTAAACCTTCAAGTCATTCGTCTTACCGGTATCATTAATATCATCAGTCTGTTTTGGATCGTATCGGTGCCAATATATATTAATAAGGGCTGCTGTGGGCATATATATGGTTATATTTTTGGTTGTAGAGTCACTGTAAAATATTTTAATAAATTCAAAAACCAAAAATTCAAAACGCTGGTTCGTAACTAGTCCGAAGTTAGATTGGTCAAATGGATCTAGCCCAAATGTACATTAAAAAAGGCATATGCATTATGCTAAAACTTTAATATGGGGCAAATTGAAAGGGCGAGTAAAACAAGATCCAAAGACTTTAGGTCTAAACAAAAGGTTTTTTTGGGACTTGAAGTTTGATTTTTGGGAGTTAGGACATGAGTTTAATAAGTTCCACTCCACCAAGAGCATCTAACTAAAATCACCTATACTCAAGAATTGGACGTTAGATCCGAGAGGACAAAACAGAATGTTGATTAATTGTTGCAAACACGCATCATATGCAAAGCAAATTAAATGCTTGGTTGTTGAGAGGTCTCCTCCTAATCCCTAAATCAACAATTCGACGGTTGTAGGTTGGCATTTAGACAAACGGGTATTTTCTAGATCCAGATGAGCTGACTTCAGGTTTTGATGGCGGTTTCCGGCTATTAGCTTGGATATATTTGGGAGACGATTTTGGGTAGATCTCCTTCAGTTGTACAGGGTTTTGAAAGCCGCAAGCTTTCCAAATACAAGAGACATAGTATAGTTGGTCAGATTGGCGGGCCGATGAAAGTTCAGTTGTTAGTTCGATTCCCATGAGTGGTAGTGATCTAGATGCAGCTAGTAGATTCATGACACTTTAGTTGATGAGAGTGTTGCTTCATATCCAGGTTCTAAAGCAACTTTGAACCTTAGGGATAAAAAGAAGGAGGAAGGTCGAAATGTCTTTCAAACATAAGGTCCCACAAGTCCCAATTTGCTCCAAAACACCATTAAGCAACCAAGGACCAGCTAAAAGAAACTCAATCCTGCAAGCTAGCTTAATCATATTGATCTTTGTACCCTCATAAACTTGCGTATTAGAAAAAAGACAATTAAGTAAATTGGTTCTCTAGGTTTTTGTTTGAATCCACATAAACAGTTTTGCAATGAAATACAGTTGTAGTACTTGTGCGCACGCATTCTTTATCGCACAATTCAGATCCATGCATTAAAGAACATGGGTATTTGGGTCCCTCTAATTGGCCGACAAGGGCATGCTCTTGCATATCAATATTCAAACTTCAAAAGTTGATTACAACCTCGAAAATGTCCTCATGTGCACATAAAACTAGCTCCGTGCATGATTTATTTACCTTTTTTTTAATGCAAGTCGCAATGTGGAAAGAAGAGGCGTTTTCAAAATGCCTTTGGCTAAATAAGCCAGAGAACAAGATCTCATACGACTTCTTTGTTAGTGTTTGGAGGACATCTCACAAACAATCATGCGTTTTGTTTTTTCTTCCATCCAATTGCTTAGAAGGCCAGCTGCTTTTCTTGACCAATCTCAAATTAATGCTCCTGAGACAAGCACCACTTGTTAAGTCAAGTACATAATAAGGCGTTTGCCATCTTCTTAGACAGAGAACCATCAAATGTAGAAACCAAAAGCACGTATTGGAGCACCAAGTAGGATCCTACTCATAAATTATGGGGGCATTTGCCTACACACTGTTCTGATTTTTGAGATGGATAGAACACTGTGCTGGTACACCTGTTGCATGCCGGGCCTTTACCACATGTCAGGGTCGCTGCAGCCTTTCATGGATTTTTGTCCCACACTTCCGAGGGTTGGAAGTTTTATCTTGTTGTCTTTTCATGGATTGGATTCTCGTATTGCCAGAGCAATAGAGCTACCCAGTTGGGATACAAGATATATTTACAAAACAATTTATAAGAGTAAGGAAAATAAGTGATGATAAAGAAGACTTAAATTACTTAAATTAGAAACATGAAAGTGAGTAACAAGCATGATAAAGTTTAACGAAAAAATGGGTTTTAGCAAAATTCCTTCATAAGCACCATTTCGAAGGAAAAATAAATGCATTAACGGAAAAAAAGTAAAGATGAACCATTAATAGGAAAATTAAATCAATCACCTAATTAGCCAAATGAAATAATTATTTGCAAATGTTTTCATTCGAAAAAAATTCTAAATAAAATGCAGTTCCAATAAATAAGTAGGGCTTTCTCCAAGTTTTGGTGTCTTTGAGGAAAGCCTCAAGCTTCCTGTTTTCGGCAGGCATTGCAGGAAGTGAGATTGACCTCCTTTTAAGTAAAGTTTTTCGTAACTATATTTTGAAAGTAAATATCACGCAATGTCTGATATTTAAGGTCAGAGGAGGGACGGCTTGATTTTAAATTTAAGGTTTTCAAATCCCAAAAATCTTAAATCCCAGACTATCAAATGCCCCCTAATGAAGCACCCCGACTTCGTGATTAAATCAAGAACCCATAATAGTAAGATAACCCGTATTCCGGTTCTGTCTGAAGCTTGGAATTAATTTTGATCTTATTCCAAAACCCAATTTGGTTCTCCATTCAATGAAGTCCAGTTAGGTTGTAGTACTTAACAATGCATAAACTTTTGAGATTTTGAAGGTTGGATCGAATCGACATCCTAAAGTGTGGGTAGCACGCAATCGTTGACCCCTCAACATTTAGAGTCAAATTAGCGTCACAAGGTTTGAATCTTGACTTCTAAAGGTTGACGAAATAATTAATTATTCATTATTCTAATCCAATATATCAAAGCTGGCACAGTCCAATGAATGATAAAAGAAAAATTCTTTTTTATCTTACCAAGAAGAGGCACCGAGATTGGTGTTGCAATTGGTCTAAAAAGGAGCAGCTAAACGACAGACAAAAATTAAATCAGAGAGCTCGTCTACAAGGTCGGAAGCCGAAAAAGTTATGAAGGATGATAGACTAATACTATCTTTTTAACAATGGGGAGTGGAATTCTGTTTCTGAGGAAAGTTAAACAACGGATTTTTTTAGTTCTGGTCCTCTGGAGGTGGGGGCAGGGCCAGAGCTGGCTGCCGACCAGGAAATTTATATAAAGGAGAGGATGAGAACCTTAGCATCATCTCACTACTCAAGAAAGCTAGCAAGCAGCCATTTCTTGAGTAGTTTAACGAGAGCCAGTGCAGTTGTTAAGCCCGACCGAGATGGCACCGTCCCTTCGGCGTTGCATGGCCTTGGTGGTGCTGGTTGCTGTTGCAGCAGCAGCAACTTCCGCTTCTGCTCAGCTGAGCACCACCTTCTACGACACCGTCTGCCCCACCGCACTCTCCACCATCAAAGCTGCCGTGGTGAGCGCCGTGCAGACGGAAGCCCGCATGGGTGCCTCCCTCCTTCGTCTCCACTTCCATGATTGCTTCGTTCAGGTAATTAATCAGGCCATATCACAACAGAGCGAGCAGATTCCTGGCAGTTAGTTATCATCTGTCTAAGACTTTGAGCAGAGAGCAAGTGGGCATATTAACTTTGTTGAAAATTGTAAACTAAAATGCATGCATGTATATCTATAGGGCTGTGATGCTTCGGTTCTGTTGGACGACACTGCGACCTTTACCGGCGAGAAGACGGCGGGACCTAACATGGGCTCCCTCCGTGGCTTTGAGGTGATCGACACCATCAAGTCTGCCGTTGACAAGGCGTGTGGTGCGAGTGTGGTGTCCTGTGCTGACATTCTCGCCGTTGCTGCACGTGACTCTGTTGTCGCGGTATGTATGCCCTCTCCTTCTCCTTTCTTTTCCCTCAATCCTTTTTCTTTCCCACTTTCTCTATTCATACGGTTGACGTGTGTTGAAAGCCAAACTAACAAAGGATTGGAGTTGGAAACTTTTAATATTTATTTGATTTCGTTTAACTTGCTAATTCGTTCTACGGATAAATTATTTATCTATTTTTTGGCATGCTGCAGCTGGGTGGGCCTTCTTGGAATGTACCACTAGGAAGGAGAGATTCCACAACAGCCAGCTTTGGTGGTGCTAATACCGACCTGCCTTCACCAGATTCAAGCCTCGCCACCCTGACTACAGCATTCCAAGCAAAGGGGTTCAACCTGCAGGAACTAGTGGCGCTCTCTGGTGCCCACACCATCGGCCAATCAAGGTGTTCTCTGTTCAGGGATCGCATCTACAACGACACCAACATCGGACCCCTGTTTGCGGCCAGTCGCCGACTGCAGTGCCCTCGATCTGGTGGTGACGACAACCTTGCCCCCTTGGACGCCCTCACTCAAAATCGGTTCGACAACGCCTACTACCTCAACTTGTTACTCAGGAGGGGTCTGCTTCACTCGGACCAGGAGCTCTTCAATGGTGGCTCTGCCGACGCACAAGTCAGGACCTACAGCGTCAACCCTTTCGCTTTCTCAAGAGATTTTGCTGCTGCCATGGTTAAGATGGGAAACCTCAGCCCTCTTACCGGCAGCAACGGCCAAGTGCGAACCAACTGCAGGAAAGTTAACTAAGAAATCACGAGCATGCATCCGTATCCCACACCTCACATGAAAACATGTGAGGGGTGTTTTTGTCCTTTTCAGAAAAATGACTTTTCCCCTTCCCTCTTCTGAAGAGTTTCAAGTTTGTGTATCGTCGATGTGCGTTTTTTCTTTTGCTCCTCAAAGGAAGAAGTCATTTTCTAATCCCAATCCTGAGTTTAATCAATGATACTATGGGAGGAAACATAAATGCTTTATATATATATATAATACTCCAACTGTTACCCCTTTTTTTGGCGTATATGTTTGTGCACACAACTCATCACTCTCTTAATATTCCTACAATTCGATAAGTGCAGTTTTTTTACGGATTAATGGAAAAACTACGAAAGCAACAAACCCATTTTGCCAATCTCTCGCTGAACTTAATTTCAACTTGTTCACTAGTAGATGGTTAACCCAAACTGTTGATGGAACGCACTTATTGTTATAGCATGTAGTGCTTCTTTTAGACCAATCACTTGTGCACCTGTATAATGTTGCCGGCGGTGAGACGTTGTTGTCGGCCAAGAAGATTGAATATTCAAAGTGAGCTATTGTTCTTATGAATACATTGGTCGATTGGACGCATTTCTCTACGCTACAATCTTCGGTGTTGGTGATGTTTAATAACTTGACTTGCTGAGTGTTACTAGCCAGTGAAGTATTGGCATTTATTTGGTCACCGAATCAGGTACACTTCATTGGTATCGAACAACGACCTCAATTGGCCAGGCTAAGCGCACCAATGTGAAGGAATCTCGGCAGTGACTGTATTGGAACTCAGATCAGGTTTGATTCGGAAGGTATTGGAACTTGGATCCGGATTGTTTGGTGGAACAACGTTATTGATTTCCATTTTTCATTTTCAAGGAATGGCCGAGATGAGGTCCTAGTTGCTGCTAACTAGTTTAGAGACACACAATTAAGTTATTTCTTTTAGGTAGACATGCAAGAACAAGGCGAGCAATTGAGTTAAGATCAATGAAAGTGAGCTTAATTAGCTCAGCTTGGCCAGTTTCAACTACTTGGCATAAACGCCAATTAAATCAGCATTTTAAGATTGTGGGATTCAAATCCAATGCCTCTTTTGCTAAAAATAAAGAAAAAATTGCTAAATCGAGGACTTGGTCAGAACGCCTTAAGATTCCATCTTACATGAAAAGTCTGATTTTAATTAGCCAGATTCTGGAACTTAGATTTGCATTAGAACGTAAAATCGACCTCCCAAGTCAACGCATACCTTTCGTTATAATACAAGCTTTTATACAATCACCACGTACGTGTGGTGGGTAGAGATGAGGAGAATGTGAAGGGTGTCAAGCTAGCCAGCTGCTGGACAAGAATTCAGTTTCAAATCCTTCTCATTCTCTTGATTTGCGCCAATTTTTCGTTGGCGTTGTATTTAATAAAAAATACAAGACCAGTGCAAGTATTTAATAAAAGAAAAGAGTTTCTCATGCATTAATTGAATGTGGAGTTTGAACCACGAATTGGATTTGGATTAATATTAATAAGGTCCACAGGGGTTGAGTTCTCAAGCAGTCTAGTTTTTAAAACAAGTAGTCGACTGCATGTAACGGGTGGTGACTGGTTGTCCCCTTCCAAAAATACAATCACCGCCTTCACACAAGTACTGCAAAATGAATTGAACGCCTTTTTTGACCCTTATGTGATCGGATTCACAAGAGTCAATCACCTCCAATGGCCGTCGACAAAAAGTCCAAAAAGGCAAAAAAGAATATGAGGGCTTGATATTTGTCTTACTAGTCTCTTTAAGCAAATCGAATACATATTTCCGTTGAAAGAGGTATATATTTCTTTCATTCATTTGGATATCTGGATCCCAAGGAAATAACACAACCTTCCCAAATCTTTGATTTCAAAGGTTGTGCTGAGGAAGCACTTTGGCTTGCTGATAGTTTCCAAATTATTTCCTGTTGCGATTATGTCATGTACATAAATAAGAACCAAAACCATCTTATCACCGGCTTTTTTTATGAACAATGAGTTCCCTGACCTCTATTAATGATCAACAATGAGTTGTTGGCATGAATTATAATTATATTTTCGATGAACAAATGAGTGGTTGGCATGAATTCTAATAATATTTGTCCCTTCAAGAGCGGTGCTCAGTTTTTGATGCCGCACTCTTTGGGACTGCTTTAGTCGATAAAGGGACTTATGCGACCTGCAAACCAAATTTGAAGTTCCTTTTTGTGGGCTAACCTGACAACCACTGCATGTAAATATTTTCACTTAAGTCTCCCTTGCAAAAAAAAAAAAAACACTATTCATATCTAACGGAAATAAAGGCCAATTAAGATTGCGACAAATGCACTCCATTAATATTAATTTTGGGTACAAGTAGGGATGTCAACGGATCGGATTCGGATCGCATACATCTTTAACCATATCTGCTTTTTCGGATATTCATATATTCGGATTCAGATTCGAATTCGAATAAAGCAAAGTCATATCCGAATCCGAATCCGAATCCGAAATCCAATTTTACAATCCGAATCCGATCCGAATCCGATTTTTACATTTATATCCGAATCAGAATCCGAATTTTGAACCGGATTTTGCCATTTTTTAAGTATTAGATAGAGGATATTTGTCTAAAAATGAATCCGATCCGAATCCGTATCCAAATCCGATCCGATATTCATGTATATCCGAATTCGAATCCAAATCCGATCGGATGTCATTTATTAAATCCGAATCCGATCCGATTTCTTAATCAGATATTAAATTTTTATCCATATCCGATTTTTTCGGATCGGATCGGTCAGATATCCGATTCAAATCAGACATATTGACATCCCTAGCTACAAGGGCAAACGTTTCTTCATATTCCATTGTGTGACGTATTTTGTTTTGAACATTCGTCTGCAACCCACGGCATTGTTCTCCTTAGGAAGATGCGCAATGTCCCATAATATGTCCCAATTATGGTTTTCGTTTAGAACCGTTACTTCTTCCTCTATGGCTTGAGCACATATATGCCGGCTTCCTCATAGCTGCTAGGAACTCACTGATCTGTAATCTTCCCTTAAAATGCAGTGTGCTTAGTAGGGAGGTGATCATGTCTCAAGTATTGATCTGTGTTAGCCATCTGGATGTTGTAGTCTTCGAGGTACCTTGGTGGGTAACTTGTGCATTGTGACCTCCTAGTGATGACGACTCAGTTTGCATTTGAGAGATTGTCAGGTGCCCGGATTGCTGCTCAGAATCAGTTGTCACTGCATATTCTTCACTGCCATGACATGAAGTGGTCAGAAACACATCAAACTCTTTGTAATCATCACTAATGGGCAACACAATAGAATCGGAATATGTCTTCCCCTTACTAATATCATCCTTGGGTTTGAAAAAAGGATTTTTCTCATCCAATATGACATTATGAGATACATAAAGACGCTTTTTTTTTTTAAATCATAGCAGTGGTAGCCTTTTTTCTAAAGAAGAATACCCCAAGAAAATACATTTTATGGTCTTGTGATATAATTTGTCACTTCCTTGATTTTTAATATAAATTTTACTCTAAAAATTATGATGTGGCCGAGTTGAATTTTCCCTTGAAAGAAGATTTCAAGAAGAGATTTCTCATTCAAACACTTAGATGGCACGTGATTGATGATATAGCATGTCTTCATCATTGCAGTACTGCAAAGCTCCTTAGACATGTCCATCTAACATAGAAGAGACCTAGTAGTTTCAAGTAAATGTCTATTCTTGTGCTCGGCGGTCTACTTAGGCATGCACACACAAGTGCATTGGTGGCTCGTTCCAGCATCTCTCTCAAATTGTTCAAAATCCCGAGGTTTAAGTTCAATGTCATTGTTTGTTCTGAAATTTTCAATTCTAACTTCAAATTTAGTCTTGGCCGTCTTGTAAAAATTGAGCAATTTAGAAAACATTTAATTTATGTCAACAAATAAAAACAAGTGGCTTTAGAATAATAATCAATAAATGTCACATATTACCAAAAGTTGGTATATGAATCTATAGGCGAATGGCCTCAAATATCAAAATGCACCAATTTAAAAGGAACAACAACATTATTTTCAGATTCTGGAAAGAAAGTCTAGACATCTTAGCTAACTTGCAAATTTCATAGCATTGCTTACCAAAAGGTCCAAAACTTGAGTTGGGCATCAAAGTAGCAAGGTCACAATTTGACGCATGCCCAAGTCATTTGTGCCAATGTTCTCCATTCAAATTTGACCTCATCACCAAGACCAAAGATTTATTTTCCAGTGTGTAAAAGGTTGTTCTTCAACCCGCCTTCACCAATCCTCCTCCACATCACAAGGTCCTGCATAATGATGTTAGTGGGCGTAAAAATAACTTGGCAATTCAGGTCCCTTGTTATTCTAGATACTGAAATCAAATTAGAAGCAAGGCATTTTGTGATCATGACAAATGATATCTTGCCAATACCGATAACCTCCTTTGACGGACCATAAGCTATAGTGACCGATTTAGATATGTTGGATGACACATAATTTCTGAACAATTTTTGTTCCATGGTCATATGATCACTAGTGCCTGAATCTATAACAATCCTTGGTAATTGCTGGTATGATTGGAACAAGGGGAAGCAACACCCTATTCTGTTTCATGTTAACACTCTCAACAATTCTCTAATCTTTTCTACTATGGCCAAAAACTCATTATATTCAGTTTTATCGCTAGCAGGAAAATCGATGTTGTCTCCTTAAGTTTGTCAGTTGGTTTTCTTTGGTTCGATGGCTTGCCTAGAAGATCCCGTCATCTTTCATGTGTATGATCACCCTCCTTTTTGAATTGTATATAGTATCTTTTGGGTCGATTTTTCCACCGATTTGAGTATCGTCATCCGTCGATCACTTGAAAGGCTACTTTATCTCTCTCTTCACTTTCTTCGCTTACTAGTATTGGGTTCATATTTTTTCTTTTTGGGCTCATCCCACATTAACATAGAGCCAACAATAGAGAATGATGGTAGTTTGGGAGTCATTATAAGAATTTGACTTCTTGCAATCTCAGACTCATGTCCAAGGATAGCAAGTAATTCAAAACTTTTTTGTTGCTTGCGAAATTTTTGTTTCGATGTTAAGAGTAGCAGAAATGTTAACATGACAATCAAGTTCATCCCACATACCTTGAAACTCTCCCAAATGGTCACTGAAGGTATGACGCTCCTTTTTACTCACTGAATGTACGAGCAATGTCATTTTTTCAGTGCAAAATTCCTTAGCAGTCTTCTAGATTTGTTGCCACCGTTTGAGCAAAGAGAAAACCATGAAAAATTTATTGGTTCCATGGAATTAATCAACCATGCCATGACAAGATGGTTGTTTGATTGCCACTCTGTAAACGATGGTTTGAGCAAAGAGAAAACCATGAAAAATTTGTTGGTTCCATGGAATTAATCAACCATGCCATGACAAGATGGTTGTTTGATTGCCACTCTGTAAACGATGGATCATTTTTACTAGGCTTGGGAAGATCTCTAATCACGCACTCCAATTTGGATTTACTACTGAGGTAGAGCTTGACAACTTTTGCACATGCTAGGTAATTGGTGCCATTTAATAGAATGGACGTGATATCGTTTGCAGGACTAGCTTGTTCTTACAAAACAATCTTTTCCATGCATCAACCGGTTTGAGTTGTTTGCCATGGAGGAACACACCAAGGCAGAAGAGGTAGGAAGGAAAAAGACCACTACGGCTCACAAAGAAGAATGAACACAAGGAAACTAAAGTTATGTGGTTCGGCTAGATGGCCAACATCAATGAATAAAGGCAGAACACATTGGTCGGCGATTTTCATTAAGTCACCATTTACAGGAGTACAAGGATAAATAGGCAATAGCTGCAACTTCTCCGCAAGAAAATCAGTGGGAATAGAAAAGGAAATCTAGTGATTCTACCAACAATGTTGAGATTGAGATCTTTAAGCACAAGGAAACGAGATAACGATGAACTGTTGGACTATCGACTGGGCTACCAACGTACGATTTCCTTCCTTCAACAGAAGGGCTTAGTGACTCATGCATGCTCCTTACTCAAAGATTAATTAAATTATCTTCATACAACAAGAAAGATCCCACGTTGAACAGTACTTCAAAAGCTTGTATATTTATACATAAAGCATCTATGCTTTCCTCCTATTGTATCATTAAACTCAGGATTCGCATTACGGCAACAAAAAAAAGAGAAAAACACATTGACTCATATTCCCCCCACATCGACGATACACGTACATGAGACTCTTGGTTACAGAGAAGGGAAGGAAAAAAGGCGTATTTCTGCAGTTGCCTAATACGAGCGCTCGCGATTCCTTAGTTAATTTTCCTGCAGTTGGTACGCACTTGGCCGTTGTTGCCAGTAAGAGGACTGATGTTTCCCATCTTCACCATGGCAGCAGCGAAATCTCTTGAGAAAGCGAAAGGGTTGAGGCTGTAGGTTCTGACTTGTGCATCGGCAGAGCCACCATTGAAAAGCTCCTGGTCCGAGTGAAGCAGGCCCCTCTTGAATACCAAGTTGAGATAGTAGGCGTTATCGAACCGATTTGGAGTGAGGTTGTCCAAGGGGGCAAGGTTGTCGTCACCACCAGATCGAGGGCACTGCAATCGCCGCCTGAACGCAAAGAGGGGCGCGATGTTGGTGTCATTGTAGATTCGATCCCTGAACAGAGAACACCTTGATTGGCCGATGGTGTGGGCACCAGAGAGCGCCACTAGTTCCTGCAGGTTGAACCCCTTAGCTTGGAACGCTGTAGTCAGGGTGGCGAGGCTTGAATCTGGTGAAGGCAGGTCGGTATTAGCACCACCAAAGCTGGCTGTTGTGGAATCTCTCCTTCCCAGTGGTACATTCCAAGAAGGCCCACCCAGCTGCAGCATGCCAAAAATAGATAAATAATTTATCCGTAGAACGAATTAGCAAGTTAAACGAAATCAATTAAATATTAAAAGTTTCCAACTCCAATCCTTTGTTAGTTTGGCTTTCAACACACGTCAACCGTATGAATAGAGAAAGTGGGAAAGAAAAAGGACTGAGGGAAAAGAAAGGAGAAGGAGAGGGCATACATACCGCGACAACAGAGTCACGTGCAGCAACGGCGAGAATGTCAGCACAGGACACCACACTCGCACCACACGCCTTGTCAACGGCAGATTTGATGGTGTCGATCACCTCAAAGCCACGGAGGGAGCCCATGTTAGGTCCCGCCGTCTTCTCGCCGGTGAAGGTCGCAGTGTCGTCCAACAGAACTGAAGCATCACAGCCCTATAGATATACATGTATGCATCTTAGTTTACAATTTTCAACAAAGTTAATAAGCCCACTTGCTCTCTGCTCAAAGTCTTAAACAGATGATAACTAACTGCCAGGAATCTGCTCGCTCTGTTGTGATATGGCCTGATTAATTACCTGAACGAAGCAATCATGGAAGTGGAGACGAAGTAGGGAGGCACCCATGCGGGCCTCGGTCTGCACAGCGCTCGCCACGGCAGCTTTGATGGTGGAGAGTGCGGTGGGGCAGACGGTGTCGTAGAAGGTGGTGCTCAGCTGAGCAGAAGCGGAAGTTGCTGCTGCTGCGACAGCAACCAGCACCACCAAGGCCATGCAACGCGGAAGGGACGATGCCATCTCGATCGGGCTTAGCAACTGCCCTGGCTTTCGTTAAACTACTCAAGAAATGACTGCTTTCTAGCTTTCTTGAGTAGTGAGATGATGCGGTGCTACTAAGTTGCTCATCCTCTTCTTTATATAAATTCCATGGTCGGCAGCCAGCTCTGGCCCTTCCCCACCTCCAGACCTGGAAAGATTTGTTGTTTAACTTTCCTTAGAGACAGTATTCCACTCTTCATTGTTAAGAAGATAGTCAATCATCCTCTATAAATTTTTTGGCTTCCGACCTAGTATAATGCTCATTGCTCATGGAGAGCTCTCTGATTCAATTTTTGTCTGTCTTTTAGCTTCCCCTTTTTAGACCAATTGCAACCCCAATCTCGGTGCCACTTCATTTGCCTGTCTTTTAGCTGATAAAAAGGAATTTTTCTATACCAATCATTGGACTGTGCCAGTTTATATATATATATATTATATATATATACCTGTTAAATCATTAATTCGTCAACCTTGAAAAGTCAAGATTCAAACCTTTTGACGTTAATTTGTCCGTCTGTATGGGCGGAGTCAACGATTGCGCTCTGCACACAGTTTGCGGTGTGGGCTGGGGGCCACGCCCGACGCCTTGTCGATCGACGTTTGAGTAATGGACGCCTAATGCGTTTCACATCATTCATGTCATTTTTTTTTCATCGTAGGCCATTCAGATAACCTGTTTCTCTTTCTGTTAAAGTGTGTTACTTCGTCATCTGCCCAACAATTCCACGAGAAAAAACCAACTCCTTTTGCCAATCTCCCGCTGATCTTAAATATTTCCATCTTCTCTAGTACTACCTGATGGTTAACGCGTACTGATGTCTGCGAACATACTTAATGTTATATCATCTGATGCATCTTTTTGACCCATAAGTTGTTCTGTTGTGTAAAGTTGCGAGCGGTGGGTTTGTTGCGGCTATGAAGATCGAATATTCAAAGTGAGCATTGTTCGTATGATCAATACATCGGTTGGACCCATTTCTCTTTGCAACAATCTTTTGTGTTGGTAACTATACAAGTTAACTTTATAAGTGTTACTAGCATTATGTGGTCACCGGACGTACATTTTATGGTATTGATGAACAACATCGACCAAGTTAAGCGTACAAATGTGTAGGAATTTATTTGGACTGTCGAATTGTTGGGATTTACATCCGGAATATTGCAATTTCTGAAACAAAGTATTGAGTGTTGAATCATACACTTGCCAAAATCAAACCACCGTTATTTCCCCTTTCCATTTTAACGATTGGTGACCTTGGAAAGACCAAAATTAGCCAGTTTCAATTACTTGGCAGAAACGCCAAACTCAGCATTCTAAGATTGCGGGATTAAAATCAAATGCCTCTTTTGCCAATATATATATATATATATATATATATAGGCCTGAGATTTCCATCAGACATGTGAACTAGAGACATTAAAAATCGGATTTTAATTCGCCATCTTGAAATTGTTTTTGTACTAGATCGTAAAATTGTACTCTGTACCAATTAACAACAGGCTTTTATATATTTTCTATGTCTCTAAATGGATATATTGGGAACCGTGTCTGGTGTATAGTAAGACCGACCTGCGAACATCCATACAAATGTCTGTCAGTTGAATATTGGTCTTCATTTCTGGGCCTCTAATTAAGATGCAAGTCCATGCATACCTTTTCTTATAATACAAGCTTTATACAACCACCACACGCGTTTGGTGGGTAGAGAGTAGAGATAAGGAGAATGTGAAAGTTGTCAACCTAGCTAGCTGCAGGACAAGATTTCAGTTTCAAACCTTGTCATTCTCTTAATTTGCGCCAACTTTTCTTTGGTGTTGGTGGTGGTGTTGCTGTTGTCCGCATATGGCTTGGTGGTAGGCGCTCACTTTAGTGCAAAAACGAATACAGGTCCAGTGCAAGTATACAAAAAAGGGAATGAGTTTCTCAAGCATTAATGGATGTGGGATTTGAACCATGAATTGGATTAGGATTCGAATTAACAAGCTCCACAGGGGTTGAGTTGTCAAGCAGCCTAGTTTTTAAAACAAGCTGTCCACTGCATGTAACAGGTAGCTTCAATTATTGAACTACTAAGACATGAACAGTACAGTTAAAGCATAAACGGAGCAAGTCTGCACTACTCGTAATGCACAGAAAAGAAAATGATCGAGTCTGCAGGGAAAGGCGCAGGTGGAACCTGTTTAGTTGAGATGGTTGTCCCCTTCCCAATAAGACAATCACCGCCTTCACACAAGTAGTGCAAAATGGAACGCCTTCTTTGACCCTTTATACGATCGGTTTCACAACAGTCAATCACCTCCAATGTCCATCAACACAAAGTCCGAAGGGAAAAAGGAATATGACTGAACTAATGATATATAATTCATAAAGGGGATGACCGATCTTCCAAGTTGGTACCCCAATCATTGGACGGAGGCTAAAAATAAGTCAAGAAAGCTCAACACAGCTACCTGCAAAGTGGCTCGGAAGGTAAACGCATGGTAAATAGGCGCCTCAACCGGAAGCTGGTCACTGGCCCATCTCTCTACGACACCTACCCCTTTAACAGTGAGCCAAGCCCATCTTAGGGGCAGTGGTGGAGCTAGAAATTTTTTATCAAAAGCGCACTTGACTTAGTGGGTTGGATGCCTATAAGACATTGATGTTGACTGAACCCAGGTCCCACTCCTTCTTAATAAAAATTTTCAAGGAGTTGTGTTAGTTGACATGGGCAACAGCCCTCACGAGCTCACACGTAAGTCCGCTACTGCTTAGGGATGGGTCAAGAAAACACATGTCAAACACCAGTCATGGTGCATGGTGCACCCTCATGCACAACCCTTTCTCTCTCGCCTGCAGGGATTGCATGCCCCCATAACAAGATTTACGTGGAAAGAAGTGACTTTACATCTTTTAACTGTTCCTTTTGCAATGGAACACAATAGATAAGTGCTTAATAATTATTTCCTCATGATCAACATTTTCTTCATATGGATGTAATCTGATTTGATTGGATGACAGTAATACGATTGTCATGGTCCATTCTTTGTCTTTTTTGTTCCGTAACAACCGGAAGGAAGCCATCCCTTTTATTGAATGAGAATATTTGCAAACAAAACTGCAAAACATAAAAAAGGAACCAAGATATTTTGTACTCAGAATGAAGCAGAGTTTGTGCTGTCATAAGGTCGACTAGGACCCAAAACACGTATTCTCTAAAGCACATCTATGATTGCTCGGAATGAACCAAAAATCTACATTTTCTTTTGAAATTAACTCGAAGCACTCGAGCCCAGCCCCTTGGTTTGAAATAAGCAGGAACTTTTAACAAGGTTGTCAAAAAAACAGAGTTCAACATCTGATTCTCTAGCAAGATTGTGTCCTCACTATGGATTTGAGACCCCGTTTAGATTGTTTATGCAGCAGAGTTCCAGTAAGGCATAAGCCTGCCACTTCTAAAGCTACATGAGAACCGTCTCATGAAATATCATCGTAGTTATAGACATATCAAACTCTTTATAATCGTCAATATTGGCCAGCACAATACAACCAGAATCCTTTCCCCCCTGCCTAACAGCATCATTGGGTTTAAAAAGGGTTTTCTCATCAAATGCGACATCATGGGATACAAAAAAAAAAGTTTTGATTCAAATTATAGCAGCGATAACCATTTTTGAAGACAAATATCTCAAGAAAAGGACATTTTTTTGGCCTTGTAACTTAAGTTGTCATTTCCTTGTTTTTTAGTATAAACTATTTATCCAAAAATTCTCATGTGGTCAAGTTTAATTTTCGCTTGCAAGAAGATTTCATGGGGAGACTTCTCATTCTATTGTAAAGGTTGTTCTTCAATGAGCTTCCACCAATCCTCATCCTCATCAGAACGTCCTGCACAATGATTAGTGGGAGTCAAAATAACTTGGCAATTGAGATCCCTTCTTATTATAGAAACTAAAGACAAATTAGAGGCAAGGCCAGACAAGTGTAACACTTTAGATTTGTGATCATGATTAAAATGATATCTCTCCAATACCCTTAACCTGCTTTGAAGAACCATCAGCTATATCTCACAGATTTAGACATGTTTTTTGCATCATGTGCAGTACCTTTTGGGGCGATTTCCCTCCGATTTGAGTCTCTTCCTTTGTCGATCACTTGATAGACTAATTTGCCTCGCTCTTCACTAGGCTTGGAGAGATCTCCAATCACATATTAAAAGCTTAGATTTACCGCTGAGGTAGAGCCGGACAGATTTTGACCATGCTAAATAACTGGTGCCATTTAACAGAACGGACGCAATCTTGTTTGCAAGAATAGTTTGTTCCTGCAAGTGCAGAGCAATCTTTTCCATGCCCCACCCTGTTTGAGTTGTTCTCCACCATGGAAGGAACTCATCAAGACATAAGAGATAAGAAGGAAAAAGAGTACTGTGGCTTTTGTTTGAGTGTGGAGCATTTATGTTATTTTTCCGCTTTGCGGGTTTTGCCCTAATCCCATGTCTATGAGGGCATAGTTTTGGCTTGTACTTTGTAATTTTTTACAATATTAAACACCGTTCTGTGTGACAGCTATGGACGTAGAAAAACATTGTTTCCGAACCACTTAAATCTTTGTGTTTTTTCTCTTTTTCGGACTTCTATTCTTTTAGTGATTAAGAGTGTGAGAGCGAGCTTAACATTGGATACCATGGAGAAAGAAAAAAGATGTCCTACATCCACGAAGGACAGAACACAACTGTAGACGATTTTCATCAAGTCACCATTTACGGGAGTACAAACGAAATCTAATAATTCTACAAAAAATGTGGAGATTGTGATCTTGAAGCACAAAGGAAATGAGATAATTAAGGATAAACTGTTCAACTTTAAACTGGGCTATCAAGGTACGATCTCTGTCGTTCAGAAGGGCTTAGTGGCTCATGCATGCTCCCTATTCATAGATTAATTAAATTAGCTTCATGCAACAAGAAAGATGCCACGTTGAACAGTACTTCAAAATCTTTTATATTTCTATATAGATCATTTATGCTTACCTCCTGTAGTATCATTAAACTCAGGATTCACATGAGATTATGGCTAGAGCACATTGACTCAGATTCCCCCACATCGATGATACACATAATGACTCTTCGTTATAGAGAAGGGATAGGAAAAGAAATTTTCTGGAAAAGACAAAAGTACCCCTCACGTGTTTACATGGGAGGTGCCAAATACGAGTGCTCGTGATTTCTTAGTTAACTTTCCTGCAGTTGGTACGCACTTGGCCGTTGTTGCCAGTAAGAGGATTGATGTTTCCCATCTTCACCATGGCGGCAGCGAAATCTCTTGAGAAAGCGAAAGGGTTGAGGCTGTAGGTCCTGACTTGTGCATCAGCAGAGCCACCATTGAAGAGCTCCTGGTCCGAGTGAAGCAGACCCCTCTTGAATACCAAGTTGAGATAGTAGGCGTTGTCGAACCGATTTGGGGTGAGGTTGTCCAAGGGGGCAAGGTTGTCGTCACCACCGGATCGAGGGCACTGCAACCGCCGCCTGAACGCAAAGAGGGGAGCGATGTTGGTGTCATTGTAGATTCGATCCCTGAACAGAGAACACCTTGATTGGCCGATGGTGTGGGCACCAGAGAGCGCCACTAGTTCCTGCAGGTTGAGCCCCTTAGCTTGAAATGCGGAAGTCAGGGTGGCGAGGCTAGAATCTGGTGAAGGCAGGTCGGTATTAGCACCACCAAAGCTGGCTGTTGTGGAATCTCTCCTTCCCAGTGGTACATTCCAAGAAGGCCCGCCCAGCTGCAGAATGCAAAACATAGATAAATAATTTTTCAGTAGGATGAATTAGAAAGTTAAGCAAATAAAGTCAATTATATGTTAGAAGGGCCCAGCGCCAATCTTTTTTAGGTTTGGCTTCCAACACAAGTCAACCGAATTAATAGAAAAAGTGGGAAAGAACAAGGATCGAGGGAAAAGAAAGGAGAAGGAGAGATCATATATACCGCGACAACGGAGTCACGTGCAGCAACGGCGAGAATGTCAGCACAGGACACCACACTCGCACCACACGCCTTGTCGACGGCAGATTTGATGGTGTCGATCACCTCGAAGCCACGGAGGGAACCCATGTTAGGTCCCGCCGTCTTCTCGCCGGTGAAGGTCGCAGTGTCGTCCAACAGAACCGAAGCATCACAGCCCTGTATTGATACGCTCATGCATGTTAATTTAGAATTTTCGACAAAGTACAAGCTCACTTACTCTCTGTTCAAGTCTTAAACAGATGATAAGTTCCACAAATCTGCTAGCTCTGTTGTGATATGGCCTGATTAATCACCTGAACGAAGCAATCATGGAAGTGGAGGCGGAGGAGGGAGGCACCCATGCGGGCCTCCGTCTGCACGGCGCTCGCCACGGCAGCTTTGATGGTGGAGAGTGCGGAAGGGCAGATGGTGTCGTAGAAGGTGGTGCTCAGCTGAGCAGAAGCGGAGGTTGCCGCCGCTGCAACGAGAACGAGCACCACCAAGGCCATGCAACGCGGAAGGGACGACGCCATCTCGATCGGAGCAACTGAAAGCGACTCGACTCAAAGAAGCTGTTGCTGCTTGCTAGCTAGCTTTCTTGAGTGGTGAGATGATGCGGTGCTACCAAGATGCTCATCCTTTCCTTTATATAAATTCGGGGGTCGGCAGCCAGCCCGGCCCCTGCCCCTGCCCCTACGTCTAAGACTTGAAAATTTTATTGTTTCTCCTCCACAAATCTTCCGGCCTTGTATGATGCTTCTGCCTGCAAAATTTTAAGTATATTTGAACAACGACCACATAATATTTTTTTTTCTAGTGTCTTTTAGCTGCGCCCTTTTAGACCAATTGCAACATTAATCTCGGTGGCTCTTCTTAATATTATATATTTTTTATGATCAGAATGAGTGTTAGTTTATTTATTATTCGACTGAGACAGCTTTGATGTATACATATATCCGGCTTTCTTTAGAATAATGATCATTAATTCGTCAACCTTCAAAAGTCAAGATTCATACCCCTTTAACGTCAATCTGTCTCTCTCATTTCATGGGGTCAGCGATTGCGTTCTGCACACAAATTCGTGAAGTGCGCGAGGGAACCACGCCGACGCCATGTCGATCGACGTCGACCCTATAGTTAAGTTCACGTCGATCACCACAAAGTTAGAAATTTTTGATCAAGAGGGTTGAATTAAAGTTTTTAAATTTTGATATGCATCAAAATATCGTTTTTTAAAATTTTTATATAAAACAAGTAAATTTTTTTAAAATTTATATCTGCTTTTTTTAAAAAAAATTTAAGGTCGGCCCATGGGGCTCCATGGTTCCGCCCTTAATTACCATTGATTGTTATTAATGTGTCTTACTGTAATGGGCTCTGGGGATTTAATTGCATACAGCGGGTGGTGCATGCAAGACATGCACGGAAAAAAAGTGAAATGCACCGGAAAAAAAAAAAAGAAATGCACCTGAAAATAAAGGAAAGGGTAATAAAGTGTTCTGCATATATTTTTCAAAAGAAATGTTTTGCAGACTTTTGATTTTTTTGACTAATTTTTTATTTTATCTTTACAGAAGGCATTCCTTTTCACTGATGAAGAGTACCTTGGTCATTACACTCTCCATCACATAATTTTTTATGCACCGGGAGGTGCATGTAACCTGCTTCTGATTTATTCTCTAATCAGATTCGATCATAGAGAGAGTATTGAGTTTATTGGATTCATGTTGGACAACGGATGCACCTGACCCATATATTGAGGTTCTCACCGCCACCTTCAAGTTCGCTTCACACAAAAATCAGACCTTTTAATCTTTTTCTCAAGTAAGTAAATGAAAAAAAAAAAAAACATTTTAGAGGAGGAGTATGAAAAAGACTGGTGATAAGGAATATGGAATAATCGGATATATCCCGCACAAGTCAAGGAAAAGGCAATTAAGCCGATATGAAACGTTTGGTAACATGGACTCCTCTTTGAAATCTAGTTATCGGAAACTTCAACTTGAAAGAATCACATCAATGAACCTATTTTTCATAAACTAATTTTTATCATATACTTAAGTTACTCACTTTCATGTTTTTTAATTTATTTATTTTTTCTTTATTGGTATCACTTGTATTGTACCTACTCTTATAATTGTTTTTATATAAATATAATCTTGAATTCCAGGCTTCTTCCCTTCGGAATTATGTGCCTATTTTGCACCCTGGTAACTCTATATTGGCTTCCAAGCGCCGCACCGACAACATGATAAAACTTGGAAGCGTGGGACCAAGAGTCAGGAAAGGATGCAGCGGCCGTATCATGTGGGAAAGCCCTGGCGTGCAACAAAAGAGAGCCCAGCTCTGAACCCCTTTGTTAACCTCAACTGCTTCGGCGTATAACATTGTTACTTTTTTCAATTTAATAAATATTTAAAAAAATTCAATCTGATTATATATATATATATATATATATATATAAACACCCACATCAGTCCAGTACCGTCCCAGCACCCATACGGTCCAATACTTATATAGACATGATACTAGAGACAGTTGTAAGACGAATGAAAATTGATGATTTCAATGAAGGATATTTGAAGCTAGTTGGCTGACTCATGGGGTTGGCTTGAGAATCACCTACTCCGATTGGTAGAAAATGTGGCCACGCGTCAAGGTTAGCCTAGCTCGTCCCTGACTTGGTTCGACTCACCGGATTTGAGTTATTTTAAAATTCGATCGAGTCGACCAGTCAACTCACTGATTCATTGACCCTACCATCTGCCAATCTGAGTTCTGAGTTCAAGTCATGGGTTTCCCAACTATGATTTGAAGAGATGCAAGTTCTGTGCCCAGGACCCAAACATGAACTCTACAAGTAGTAGGGCATGAGCACCATGTTACCTCCTTGGGTTCACTTTCATCCAAATTTTGTTCTTTTGAATCAAGTTGTTGCCAATTTCCATGGTCAATTAATGGGTGCACTGCTGTCACTGTTAAAATGTGAACAGCTACCATAATTGATCACCCATAACCAATTTACGTTAAAGGAACTAAAAACAAAATTTTGGCAAGGCTAGGGAGTAGTTTCACATCATTCATGTCAAAATTTTTTATCATTATTTTCCATTCAATAACATGTTTCTATGAAAGTGTGGCACTTCGTCATCTCCCCAGCAATTCCATAAGAATTGTGCAGCTTTTTCACGGATTCGAAGCACGAAAAAAAAAAAAAAGTAAAACTCATTTTGCCAATGACTACATTTATCTCTTCACTTATTTTAAGACTCTGTGATTCGAATCCATTTCCTCTTTTGCAAAAAAGAAAGAAAGAAAGAAAGAAAAACCAGAATCTAATATGTTAATTCGAGACTTGGGTCAGAATACCTTAAGGGTATGTTTGGCAGCAGTGGCACATCGTTATTGTCTCATGAATTTATACTAAAAAACAGAACAAATTCATGAAATGTTGAAACAAATGTTGTTTTAATTTTTGAGGCAGGTTCATGGAAGAGTAACATTGTATTATTGTTGCCGGTATAAATTTAGCTTAAAAATTGAAGCAGATTTTTGAAATACAACATATTTTAATCTTTGTAACAGATTTATAAAAGACTCACAAAATGTTCTGTTTATCAAACAACCTCTAAATTCCATCTTGCATATAAAGTGTGGAAGTTAATAATCTGATTTTAATTCGCCAGTCTTGAACTTAGATTTGTACTAAGAACGTAAAATTGTACCGTCCAATTAACAACAGGCTCGTACATATTTTTCTTGTCCCCAAATGGATATACTGGGAATCGTATCTGGGGTATAGTAAAACCGACCTCTTGGCATCCACACATAAATGTCTGTGGATTGACGATTGGTCTATATTTTGTGGCTAAGTCAACTCATACCTTTTGTTATAATACAAGCTTTATACAACCACCACATACATGCGGTGGGTAAAGATAAGGAGAATGTGAAAGGTGTCAAGCTAGCTAGCTGGAGGACAAGAATTCAGTTTCAATCCTTGTCATTCACTTAATTTGCGCCAACTTTTCGTTGGTGTTGTCCTCATAAGGCTCAGTGAGAGCTGTTCACTTTAGTAAAAAGATACAAGTCCAGTGCAAACACTCTTAGCAGTTCAATAATCGAAGCCACTGACTACTTGTTATATATATATATATATATGTGTGTGTAACAAGTAGTCAGTGGCTTCGATTATTGAACTGCTAAGACATAAATGGTACGATTATACAAGTATATTAGAACGGAGCAAGTCTGCACTACTCGTAATGCACACGACCGAGCCAACTGGGAAAGGTGCATGTGGGTGTTAGTTGGGATGGTTGTCTCCTTCCTAATAATACAATCACCGCCTTCACACAAGTAGTGGAAAATGAATAGAACGCCTTCTTTGACCCTTACATGCTCTCTTTCACAAGTGTCAATCTCCTCCAATGTCCTTCAACACAAAGTCCAAAAAATAAAAAAAGAACATGACTGAATTAATGATATATAATTCATAAAGGAATGACCGATCTTCCAACTTGGTACCCCAATTGTTGGACGGATGCTACAAATAAGTCAGTGTTGATACGAAAGCTCAACACAGCTGTATTAGAAGCAAAAAGGAAAAAATATATAGTAAGGTGTTTCTTGGATTGTAGGCCCAAGTTGGTTATATGCACATACCTAATACTTTTAGATGACACATACCTTCCTTTAAGAGTGGGTCTACGCAGGGTGCATCCCGATGCAGGTAAATTTTTACAAAATTTACTTAGCTGCTACTACTTCGACCGGCAGGCGACAAGTGTAGGAAAGTGAACCAGATATAAAGAAACCGTTTGATAATGATCTGCTACCCTGATTAGATGCAACCAGCTGAGAGAATATTAATTAGTTAATGCTTTTTTGTATGGAGAGCATTGGTATAAAAGCTTCTCAATTGGTTTCTTTTCTTCTTTTTTGAGAGATTTTGCTTCAGTTGGAATGTCGTTGCTTTGTGTGTCGTTGTGGAAGGAAGTAACTCAACTTCTTTCTATGGTTCCCTTTGCAATGGAACCCAACAGACAAACGCTCAATAATTATTTCCTCATAATCGGCATTCTCTTCATATGGATGTAATCTGATTTTGATTGGACGACAATAATACGATATCTCTGATGGTGCATTTTGTGTCTTTCTTGTTCCGCAACAACCGGGAAGAAGGCCATCCCTTTTATTGAATAAGAATATTTGCAAACGAAAGTGAAAACATACAAAATTAAAAAGAAAAAGAAAAAAATGGAACCAATTTTTTTTTTTTATTACAGAGAATGATAGTGTGGACGAAAACAAATGTCAACACATTGAGATTCATGGGTGCATAAAAACCTTTCCTTCTCATGCATATATGTTGTGCATGAAGATGAGGACCCTCACTATTCATCTTTACAATGGTGCCACTTCATGCATGGCACACTGTCATGCTATAAGAATGACAATTATGTATATTCATAGTGTATATTCATGTTTCACTTCATGAATAGAAACATGTAGTGACATAGAGTTATGTTACTAAATGTTATTAGTGACCAAGATATTGCATCACAATTGCCACTGATTGGTGTTCATTGATCCTTCTTGTGCCATTGCTAATTGACACATAGAAAGCACCACTAATAATTATTGTTATTCCTCATTTTCTAAAGAATTCAAAGATGTAAGTCCTATATACTATGCTTCAAATCAAGACTATGGGTTAAGAATAGATTATTTATAATTTAAGCATGCTAAGACATCACTCTTTGATGATATGTACTTTTAGTCCTATGCTTATGCTTCAGTTATTAATTAAACTTACATGAACCGTAACATTTGGGAATTTCAATCATACGGACAAATTTATTTTTAAGAGTGGATTGCTTATGATTAGGCGATTATAATTTTAGTAGATACCTTTTCGGATGCGTGTTTGGCAACGCGGACGTTTTATCCTTGGATGTGCTGCAGGAAGGCATCCTCCAAGAATAAACGTGCCCCTCTCAAAAAAGGCAACTTTTTTAGTTTTTCGTTTGGTCTTTATGGGATTTTTTTTAACAATTTCTCATTCAAACAGTTAGATAAGGGTTGCACAGCTTTTTATTGGATTAGAAAAATATTATAAAACTCATTTCTGGCCATCTCTCAATGACCTGAAATCCATTGTCTTCACTTCTTGGTTTCAAAGTATTGAGATTACTAATTGATTAGTGCATGCATTCACCTGTACGTGACACAAGTGTTATATGGGTGCTTTCTTTTCACCTATAGCTTGTTCGCTCGTATAAATCTTCACCGATTGTTGTGTTCTTGAAGATTGAATATTCAAATTGAGTGTTTGTTATATATATATTATCAATACATTCGTTGATGGAATACATTTTTCTTCGCTTCAAATCTTTCACGTTGGTAATGTTGTTAAAGTCAGATTGAAGTATGTTACTAGTGAAGCATTGGCATTAATAGGTGCATTCAGTTTGTTGACTGAACGGCCTCAACCAAGCTAGGAGTACAAAAGTGTAGGAATCAGGGCAGCTGAATGTATTGGAATTCAAATCCAAATCAGGTCTTGTAGGAGAAAACTGGCGAAAGAGCGACTTAAGTGTTGACTTATTCTCATCCTAATAAAATCAAGCCACCTTTATTTCCGCAATTTCACTTTAATGGATGGTGACTGCAAAGAATATAGGGTCGAAATGTAGCTAGTTTAGAGATCCAGCTAGAGGAGAAATTGACGCCCCAGGAGTTTAAAATGGAAACTGACCGCTTCACTTATCGAAGTACAGCTAAGACGAACAATAATGCATGGATCTCCATGTAAGAGGCGCAATGGGGGACCCTTTTTATTAACTAAGGTTGTTGTTGTCACCTTCACACAATGCACTCACCACCTTCAAGTGTGAAATGAGTGGCTTCCCTTTTTTGACCAAAACTGTTATCACTTTCACCGAAGACAAGCATCTCCAAGTATCCATCACAAAGTCCAGAAAAGCCAAATAGAAAAGAAAAGTAAACAAATGATACTTCATGAAGGGGATGACTAACCTTCCAAGTTGGTAGTCAATGAAAGAAGATGGAAAAGAAGAAGTCAACATCGATCAGGGAACTCAACGCGGCAGTAAGTGGATCCGCAAGTACAAATGATATTGAAGATAATGCAGATGCATAAGAACTTCCGTGACATACAAATTCAGTAGAAAGATCGTTTAGTTCACTTTCTGTTGGATCTTAAATACTCATACAATTCTATAAGAGGGTAAATACTTTTGTTGGATACCTTACCATCAATCAGAAAATTATATTTTCCAATTCATTCACGAGAAGAAAATCACATCTAAACCAAACTCATGCCTTCAACTGATCATATTGGTCTTGCTGTTGTCAGTTCAGAAATACAGAAAAAAAAGGAAGAAACAATAAAACGTTTTAAACCTATTGTTAAATAGGTACTCGTACTTGAAGAGCAAGTATATTGGTCCAGTTCTGGTCTTAATTTCTGCAAAACCATTAGATTTGGCCACTTGTGTTCCTAAAGAAAGTCTAACTATATTGGTTCTGTTCTGGTTCTAATATCTGCAAAACCATTAGATATTTTGGCCACTTGTGTTGCTAAAGAAAATCTATTTGTATAACAGGCGGTTATTAACTGTAATAAGTCCTCTCCTTAAGTGGGTCTGGATCCAAATTATCGTGGGTGGATCCAAGATCCAAGAACCCAACAGTAATTTATTGATTTATGCGTACTAATTCAAGGGTTAATTCTCAATGAACACTATAAGTATGTAGCCAAACTCGATCAAAACAAGTTGAGTAGTAGCAGCAACTGGAGAGCCGTCATTCTCAAACAAAAGAACACACGTAGGCACACGCTTGGGGATTTAAGATAGAAGTGAGCTTGTAATTAGGTTATGGTTTGTCACAAGAAACTGGAAGGGACTAGAAAATCCAATTGAACTTCAACGTCACTCTGTATCAACACTACGGAATCCACTTGGCCCCAGGAAGGGGCAGGCCCTTGGATACAGAATATTTCATCACACATATTTGTGACATATATTTATGAAAAATTATCGTGCAAAGATAAATAAATCACCCCACTGAAAATTACGTCGATTTTCAGTCAGAGACAAGAAGTTGCAATCTTGATGAGATTTTTCCTCAATATTTTTCCGGATGGAGTCCTCGGTATGCTGCCAACAAACGACACTTTTCGAACTTTCTTGTATGGTGCAACCTGCGAATGAAAAATGCCAAATAAGTTTGGAACAAAACAGAAGTTAGGACTTAAGAGGGCGTAATTTCCTTTGCATTTTAGACTGCAAATCCATGAAATGTGTCGAGCTCAATAAAATTTAAGTTCAAAGATAAAAACTATGAAACTAAGAGGCTGTTTGCTTGGCAACAGTGACATGCTGCTACTGTTCTGCGAACCAGCCTCAAAACGATAGGGCAAATTTATGGAACACCGTTACAAGTGGTTTCATGAATCTGTAAATTTTTTTGGGTCTGATTCATGGAGCATTAACAATGCGTTACTATTGCCAAATGGCCTCCAACAGTTTGAATATCAGGCAGCACTCAAGGGAAGCAATGGGAGGAGGATCATACCTTCTTTGCGATGAATGTAATGACTTCATCTTCTAATAATACATCAGTTTCTTCTCTTCTTACAACATAAGCCAAAGGAATCTGCCCTGCTATTTCATCTGGGAACCTGGACCAAATATAAAACGTAAAAGCTCGATCCCATCAGACTCTCATTCAGTATCTATTTGATACAACTCCCAGCAAGCAATCCGCTAGCTGAATCCCAGCGGTACTCTTTTTGAGAAGGTACTTTCAGTGTTTTAAGCATTGTCATTTTTAATTAGGTTTAATATGACAGAGTTGTTTTTCTCGGAAAAATCGTAGGAAGTTTCGAAAAAAAAGTTGAAAAAGGGAAGATCCTAAAAATAACATGTGACAAATGTGAAAATAAAAATTTAATAGCCAAAAAAATGTAGAAAAGCACAAAAAAATGTAGAAAAACGTGCTTGCTATGACATTATGTTTAGGACTATGAAAAAGACTCTAAGTTGAAGCTAGAAAGCAACAACTATATTTTGAATTCACAAAAAGTTCTCAAAGTAGGATGGTGCACCAAGAAACACCATCTAGAAATGGATTTACAGTTCTACGAGGAGAAGACAGCCATAAGATGGCCTTTTAAGGTAAATAAATAAATAAAAAAAAACCTGAAAAGAAAAAAAATAAAAGCATGGGAAAGAGAAGCACTTGAAAAAGGCAACGCACCATCATTGGGTGGTAAAGTAAGCAAATTTCAGAGCGTTTACTGCCAATAAAACTTGTAGTATGTAGTTATCTTGTTCACTATTCAAAGTCAGAATCCTTCTTACAAGGGTGTAAGCAGAACAGACTTGGACCAATTTTTTTGTATATCCAAGCAGAACAGATTTTTTCCATGCAATTAAATTCAACTCGAACTCTGGCCTGTAGAATTTGGACGTTCAATTTTTAAGCCGATAAAATATAATTATCCACTAAAATGAATCAAAATGTGGTAAAATAAAAAGAAGCATGATGCAGATTTGAAAATTGAAGCATAAACAAAAAGTAGACCATTGTGCAGATTTTGCATCTTACTACTCGACAATATATTTATGAAAGGATATTATGAAAACTAATTTTGACAAGAATTCTTTCGTCTTAAATATGTTATGGCACTTTTCACCACAACATCTGCAGCTAATAATTCCAAATGTTATATTCGATTGTCACTCCTACCCACGCATTTTTTGCGGCCCTGAATTAATTCAGCACCAAATTATACAGATGAAGCTTGATATGATAATTTCATATGTGAAGTAATTCTATGAAGAAATCCATTTCTTAATCAAGGTCCCAAACTCGCGCGCGTGAATCGAATATATCCACGTTAGCTTGTTGAAGAAGAAGAAGAAGAAGAAGAAGAAGAAGAACGCTTACGGTACGACAGCTGCATCAATTATTTGGGGATGGGAAAGGAGCAGCGCCTCCAGCTCCGCGGGAGGAACTTGAAAACCTTTATATTTGATCAACTCTTTGAGCCTGTCGAGAACGAACAAGTAGCCATCGTTGTCGATAAAACAGAGATCCCCGGTTTTAAGCCAGCCTTCCTCATCTAGTGTCAGCTTCGTGGCCTCCGGGTTCGAATGGTAACCTGCATTATTCAATTCAGAAATAGTTCGTCAGTAAGGCTCTCCTCTTCTCTTTCAGAGAGATAACAGACACAGGGCTTACATGCCAAATAACACTGTGGATCTAAAGAACTAGAGCATCTTGAGGTCAGATCATATATATATATATATAATCTCATGTGAAACTCAAAAGAAATTGAAATGTCTAGAAACCGCTAAACTATCAACCTTAGGCTGAAGGGCTTAGTACTCTAAAGGGGTGCTTGAACAAAGGAATTGTGAGTGTCTGACGACTCTATCTTTAGAATTGGAGGATGTGTTCAATTCTTAGGACAGATTTATCAGACACTCACAAACTGTTCCTATGCCGAAACGCCCCTTGCATGAAATAAAGGGAAGCTGAAGGAAATTTGACATGTTTGAAGAAACTCGAAGGGAATTGGTTCTTGATCTCAATTGAATCATCTAAAGAGTATAAAATCTTATACATACAGGGCAAAAATGAATGCCAAGATAGATTTATACTTCCTGCAATCTTGTAAAGGCGATTAAATGGATATTCATGAATTAAAAAGTGCCATTTGAAGATCCCAAGAAGGTCAGAAAGAAGTAAAAATACATGCAAGAGAGAGAAAGGAGGAGGTGCGGGGCCAGGGAGGAGGGAAGAAGTAGCTGGTGTCTTCAAATCTAAAACCCTGGCTCTGCAAATGGATGGAAGAGTGGTAGTGAAAGGAGAGAATCAAAGATGGAGAGACTGTGTGGAGAGCAGGTAGACGCCATTCTTCAGCACATGACAACAGATAGAGGTGAAAAACTAGGGGGCATCCCTGAAAACCCGTTTCTTGCACTATCCACTACCAAGAGTTCATGAGCTAAGAAAGCCAAAAGGCAGGGTTAAGCAACAATGTCCCCAATGTGGAAGGCTGCAATGCCTAATGAGAGTGAACCTAGCATCAGACAGAGCCATTCAGCCTGCCAAACCGTGGATTCAGGACGGCAGACAATGTGATAGTCACTGGCTCACAAGAATTGGGTCTTTCGGGTCCTCTCTTAAGATAGATCGGTGTAATAATGGTATAAATAGGCAAATTGGGGTTTGTATTGCAGTAATTGAGTGGTCTTTCCTTCTAGGAGGGAATTAACCCTAATCTACAGGTAGGGCTGCACAGCGATTAGTCAAATTAGCTCGAGTTTAACTTGAACTTGCTCGTGAAAAACTTCACTCCAACTTGATTTGTTTATAAAAGAGTTGAGTTCAAGTTGCAATGCACAATTGAAATGTGAAACCAGTCAAACTAAGTTTGAGTTGTAAAAACTCGATTTGACTACATAATGAATGTTGAGATATAATGAAAGAATACTTAAACGGGTGACAACTAAATAAGTTAAGCGAATAAAGGAGTTAAATGACTCAAACTCGAGCTCGATGTTGCGTTGTCGAGTTGAGCTTGAACCTATTTTAAAGTTTTTTGATTTGAGTGGAGCTCGAAATGTCGACTTGGCTCATGTGCAGCCTTATGTAAGACTAAGATGGACTAAAAGTCAAAAATATGAGAAGGTAAGGCTAGGCCAGCCCAATTAAGATGCCCATGTTGAAGCCTAATTATCTAATCGTCCAAGACCCGATCCATTAGTAATCGAACAGGCCAGGCCAGGCCGAGTTTTATTGTGATGTGAGACAGCGAGTGAGGAGTGGAAGAGACAAATGTCTTGATTCCACCCATCAATAGAATCCTCTTAACTCTGCCAGAGACGAAGCAATTGGACTCCAACCTAACCGCCCGACGGCAGCCCTCTTCCTTCTCCGGTGCCGGTGATATATATATATATATATATATATATATATATATATATATATATATATATATATATATATTATATATATATATATATATATATATATATATATAGAGAGAGAGAGAGAGAGAGAGAGAGAGAGAGAGAGAGAGAGAGATTGGGAATTGACACGTGCTCCACGAGCAGGTGATTGACGTGAAAACGAGAGGTAGACATTTGGCACTTCAAATGGAGAAAAAACAAGAGTAGCTTTCAAGGAAAGGCTGCTCCAATTTAGCGTCTTGCGCAAGCCACTCTGATTACACTTCACGTGAAGCCTTTTTCTCGACTTCATGTCTTATCTGCGTTAATTGATAAGATTCGACTCGCTCATGTTATGCCACTTAAGTTTTGAGGCTAAGCTCTGCTACATCCACGGTTTTTTAAGAGTTTTTTTTTTTTTTTGGTGATTTAGATACTAAAGTACATGTAGATTAATATAAAAGTTATATATTCAAACACGCAATGCGAGTTTTAGAAAAGGAAGTATTTTAGCCTTTGATATTAAGATCGTATATTGCATGTTTTACATATTTATAATGCTCGAAAACAACATTGAAGAGCGTATTAAAATAAACTAAGAATATGAAGAACCATGAGTTCGTTTTCCTTTTCTACCAACCTTTCATGATGCATGGCCCCCGCAGCCAGAGTTCGCCTCTGCCGTTCTCCGCCAGCGCTCTGCCAGTCTCGGGGTCCACAATCTTCGCCTCCATGTTGGGCGACAGCAACCCGGAGCTCCCGATCCGCTTGCTCTCTTCCACCGTGTCGGTTGATGACCCCGTCCCCGTCGTCTCGGTCATGGCGTAGCCCTGCAGCAGCGCCACCTGCGGGAACCTGGCCTCGAATTCCTGCACCACGTCTTCGCTGAGCGGCGCTCCGCCGCACAGAACCGTCTGCAGCGAGCTCATATCGTAGAGGTCGAGGGTTGGGCTCTTGGCTAGCGCCGCCACGAGCGGCGGCGCCAGCGGAAAGTACGTCACCCCGTAGCGCTCTATTGCGGTGGCGATGGACTCCAGGCCGGGCTCCGAGACGACGACGACGGTCGAGCCGGACGCCAGCGCCCCCAGCCCTAGTACCGTCAGGCCGTAGACGTGAAACATGGGCACCCGACCGAGGAACGTCTGCGCGCCCTCGTTCAATCGGAATCTTTGCATCACCATGATGACCGTCGCCATGAGGCTCCGGTGAGACGAGGCGACCCCTTTGCTCCGCCCAGTGGTCCCGGAAGAGTACAGCAATGTCGCGGTGTCGCCCTGCCGGACAGCATCCCTCAGACCCTCCGTCGGCGTCGGCCCCGCTTCGACGAGCTGCTGCATTGTAGCCGCAACCTTCACGTCCAGGCGGCCTCCACCATGCGAGTAACGACCCATCAGGACGATCGGCAGGCCGAGGCCGGCGAGTTTCGGAAGGAAGTCGGGGGTGGTGAAGGCGAGGACCGGGCGGGAGTCGGAAGCTTGTTGCCGGATCTCTTGCGTGGTGTTCAGGGGGTTGGCGGCAGTGAGGACAGCACCGAGGGATAGCACGGCGAGGCAGACGACGGGGAAGAGGACGGAGTTCGGGGAGATGAGGAGGACGACGTCACCCCGTCGGACGCCGAGCGAGGAGAGGCCGGCGGCGAGGGACCGGACCATGGACCAGAGTCGAGGGTAGGTGACCTTTTCACCGGTGGTGGCGTCGATGAGGGCGACGTCGCCGGAGTGGGGGAATGAGGAGACGAAGGTTGCGACGTCCAGATGCTCCTCCATGGGGAGGGCGACGGGCTTCCGTTTGCTGTAAAAGATGCAATCCGAGGGGCAGAAGCCGCTTCTGTGTTCTACCAAGCGAGATTCCGCCATTTCTCCTGCCTTCACGACGGACTCTGCCACTCTCTCTCTCGGGTGGAGGTTCGAATAAGATCATTCATGAGAGATTTAATAAGCTCCCAGGGAAGATCTAATGCAGATTGCAGTGCACCAGTGTTTGATCCGTCCTCTTTTTTGTAATGTTTATAAATGGAATAAAGAAAGTTGTATAAAATTCCCTTAACTTGATAAACCAAAATATCAACTCTTTCAACATTACCTTACGAATTAAATTATATCTTCACGCTTCAGATAAAGTTTTTGACCTTTTCCTCATTCGCCGGTTAAGGGATGATGTCTTCAAACCTTTCCTTGTTGCTGCTTTATGAAATATGTACCTTGAAGGGAAAAAAAAAAATCTTCTTTCAAAACACCAAAGCCAACGAAAGTAAGTTAGAAATACAGTTGTCCTACCTTAAAAAGCTGCACTTAACTCCCTCTCATTTATAGCGTTTCTTGTGCTTGGAGAGTGGATGGACTTGAATAAATTCCAACAACCTCCCCTGCCGCTTCATGCATGCCTCGATCATGTTCCTTTAGTATTAGATACCATGCCCACCGTGTGGGCAACTGTCCACCTCAACCTCTGTGAACGTTTTTTAATGTTTTATTATCATGCACTGAACTTAAGCGTAGTTATATGGGATACCCACATACACCCAATTCATTGCAATAATAAAATGGATCGGTACCTTTTACCTAAAACTTTCGAGAGCTTGGCCGCCATTGATTGAGGCATTGACTAAGTAACTCGTATACAACGATAACTTGTTTATTTTCATTCATTTTAAATATTGAAAGTAATTTAAGTGGTGGATTTTATTTATTTCTACTGAAAGTGTAATGTTGTGGCCAACATATATTTGTTATTGTTTATTATGTTTGGGCGATTCAAAGCATTTATTCTTAACCGGTTCTTATCATTTTCATTTTTTTTTACTTTCTTTGAACTTTTAATATAACAATCTAAATTCATAGTACTTTTTATGTTATATTATATTATATATATAATTGTTTTATAAGAAAAAAGAAAAGGAGACAAATGATGAAAAGTTTAATATATATATATATATATAAATATGATGGTATTGCGAGTTGAAGCCACACCCACATCTTCATCAACCAAAGCTGGTGCCGCCACTTTGAAGAGTTCATCTGACTATATTAAGTGCCTATTTTTAGGTGTTTTGGTGTTTTTATTTATGTCTACTTTTTGTTAATTCCAATGTAGCCGTTGCTTAGTATAGTGAAAACGATGAACAATATTCAAATTATTACAATTAATAACAAATATCATTTAAGGGAAAGAAAGAGTATAATATGCATTTGATCAACCTTAGAGAGAGAGAGAGAGAGAGAGAGAGAGCTATTATAAATAAAATTAGAGGTGTTGGGGACATTATTATAAACTAAATTAAATTTTTTTCGTTCATTTTCTTTACAAAGCTAAAAAAAATTGACATTTCATATTTTTCCTTTCCTTTATATTCAAAATTAATTTTTACAATATTTTTTCCTCCCATTTCCTTTTTTTTTTTTCCTTCCATATCATTTTTTCCCGTTTCTTTTTCTTTCGACATTCCAGGTCATTGCTTTTTCATCCATCCAAACATAGCATTAATGAGAAAATAATGTAAAGGACCTCAAAAAACATGAACATAGCCACTTGGGTGCGACCACTAGGTTTTCTAAAGTCTCCATCTTTGTAGCTGGCATTCAGAGATATCTGAACCAATTGAAGAACACAGACAAAAAAGACTGGTTGAGGTCCCTTTTAGGGACATTTTATAAGTAAATATACAAAAAATTGGTGTTCATCAATGCATACATAATAGATATTATTATATGGACAATTGCCGACGCATGCCCTTATGTGGCTCCACTCCTATGAAAAAGAAACCTAGCCCAAGAGAGTTGCATGAACTACGAAAGAAAGAGCAGCTCCATCAAGGGAAGAAGAACTTTCAACCCTTGTACGTAATCAACTGTTTTAAGCATCCCCTATATTTTGAATAACCAGCAGGAAATCTCACTGCCCAAGCAAGACCCAAAGCGAGGGATAGAGCCATAAATTATTTTTTTTTTACGTGAGAATTGAATTAAAGTTTTTTTGTATTTTGACTAGAGTTGAAATATCATTTTTCAAAAATTTTTTATAAAACAAGTGAAATTTTCTAACATTTACATGCAAATTTAAAAAAAAAAAGTGAAGTGAAGCCAGAACCCATGCGAACTCTACCTTTGTTTCTTCCTGCCCTTGGAGTCCAAGCTCTCCCTAAGACTACCTACATGTCAACTAGCGAATTATATTCTTAGTTTGGTATTCGATAAATGCTGGGATTTTAGATCAAATTCATCGCTCTCCCTAAGACTACCTACATGTCAACTAGCGAATTATATTCTTAGTTTGGTATTCGATAAATGCTGGGATTTTAGATCAAATTCATCCAACACTTACATGATTTTTAATACCAAACCGGTTGGAGCCGATGCACCAACTGAAGCCAAGTCCCTACCCACCACTTTGTTTCTTGCTGGATCGACCCAGTAGGGCAGGCCGAGTCGAACCGAGACACCACCCCCCCATCATGATTGTCAGCTTTTCCTGTCCGTCGCTGAACGTCCCAATAATAACTACCCCCATGCGCTTCTTCGGCACGGAAGACAAAACGTTGGGAATCAGTAAATAAATAACAATAGTCGTTTCTTGAAAGCAACGGCGAAAAAGTTTTTCAAAAATTAACAATAAATATTAAATAATTAGAATTGATATTCGACACTCTTCAATCTGCCATAAAATCGAAATATTTGCCACCAATATATATATTTATATATATATATATATATATATAATGGGTAACTTTTTCCTTTTTTGATACTCAACCAGAGTTCAATCCTTGGAATCTTCACCAAACGGTCTAAAAATTGCAGGTAGCCTTGAGAATATCGGATCAGATTTAAGAGGATCTGATGCACAATGCACGGATGAATAAATGGTAGAAACTTCTCCACCTTGTCCTTATTCCCAAATCTAACGTTGCTGCTGAAAGAAATGAAATAAGGGGGAAAAAAAGTTTAAAGAAATCCCATAGAAATTTATTCCATCCATGCACTGAACCATGGAACGCAAGCTAGCCCTTGTCTTGTTTATAATAACGAAAGCACATGAATGCGCAGTAAGTATTTGCTAAGATGATAGGGAAGGCAGAGATATACCTCCATCTTGAACAACCTCTGGTTTTGGTAGACCAAAATTTATTGAGTTAGGGCGTTTGGTCTCAAATTGACGAGGAATTATGATTCTAAAATTTTTGTTTTCGAATTAAAATTTCAAACCATCGAACTCCCTCTTATAAAAGCAAGCACACAACAATTGGCCTTCATCCCCAACTTCAACTTCACTCTCTTTAAAATCTAGCTAAGAACACATTTTTTGAACTCTAGCAAAGGAAAATTTGTACACCCTATTTGGATGCACGCTCAATAGGAAGTCTTGTTTTGGCATGGGGGGTCTCTTTTGTTAGTGAAAACCCTGCCACAGCAATTGGCATGATGGCCAAAGGCGGAGCCAAGGGAGGCCGCATGGGTTCTGACCTCACCTTAATTTTAAAAAAAAATTATATGTAATTTTTAGAAAATTTCACTTATTCTATATAAAAATTTTAAAAAATGATATTTTAACTTTAGTCAAAATTTAGAAAATTTTAGTTTGGCCAACTCATAAAAAATTTCTAGCTCGCCTCTTAATGATGGGCACATCATGAAAAATTTTTGGTTCTAGCCACACCTTAATTAAAAAAAAAAGTTTATATGTAATTTTTAGAAAATTTTACTTATTCTATATAAAATTTTTTAAAAATGATATTTCACCTTTAGTCAAAATTTAAAAACTTTAATTTAGCCCACTCATAAAATATTTCTGGCTTTGCTCCTTAATAATGGGCACATTACAACAAATTAAAATACCCCATCTACAACACCACCATTCTTTGTCTCTTTTCACAACACCATCATTCTATGTCTCTCATTTCCTCCTCATGTGTATTATGTAAAGGCAACCTTTTGTTTCACGAAGAGGCCATTGTTTGCGCCAAATCTGGACAAAAGGTAAACTATTTACCTTGGCCTTCTTCTTTTCTTGTGTAACACTTACTTTGTTTTATGCTTCTGTTGTAAATGAACATCTCACCAACTGGTCGATCATTTGGAGTTTTTTATCTTTACTGGTCTTTGTGTTGAATCGTTGTTGAGATTGAGAAGCTCATGAGCTTGTGCTCAAGTTATTTTCTAGCTTGGCATGGTTGTGCTGCTCATTAACTGTTTGTGGATATCGCTAAACAGTCGATAAATGTTTCACTAGCATGCATATTAAGTTTAAATACATATAGGTAAGAAAAATTTGTTCGATATGTCAATTTAGAGCCGGTTTGACTATTATGGAACTGAATCCTTGGGCTTAAAACTGCAGGGTAGTTAGTGCATTATACGGTGAGCTTGAAAAAAAAAAAGGAAAAATATGGTAAGTTTTTAAAAATTAAAAATGAAGAAAAAATAAAGTGAGAAACTAATAACACAAACATCAAAAGATAAGTAGATTTGCAACAAATAAAAAATAAAAAATAAAAAAAAATGTTTCGCATTAAAAAAACTGAAAAATAAAAAAAGTGAAAAAAAGGTTAAAATGTATCGGTGATACTAATGTTGCATTTTCAATAACAATAAGGCGAAGGGCTTGATGCCGTTCTTAACTCCTCTATTTCTGTCCATTTTATGAGACAAACAACTATTTAGAACAATGAACTGCAAAATTATCAGCCTTATTTTGCTTGCGCCCTATTAAATTAAAATTATTTTAGCTGACACTTTATAATTTGTTAATGTATGGTTATTGTATAGTATATTGCCCAAATGCAATGAAATATATTTCTGATTGATGTTCCTTTACAAAATCTGTATGACACTTGTACATTATCGTTGCTTTTAACTTGTAGAATTACTAAACTTCATTTGAAATCCTGCAGTTTTTTCTGTATAGAATGAGAATGATATTCCTTGTTACCCTTCTATCAAGAAGCGTCTTCAGAAAATTTATGCATACCAATGGTGCGATCCTTCACTCACACTACCTTGTGTGTTTGTGGCAGGTGGATTTAACAAATTTGTGGTTGTAAATTTTGCTCTTTTGCTATTTCTTGTTAAATTTTTGCAGCTGAATTGATTGCATTTTGCTCTTTTGAAGTATAAATTTAAGTATTGGATTTATGGCATTTTCATTAAAGTTCCATATTTTAATGTTTGCAGAACACATATCTTCCAGCTCTATATCTTTTTCTTTATATATATATATACATATATATATATATATATATATATTCCAATATTTGTGCAATTTTTTTATTAACTTTGTAGTTTAGTTTATCTAACTGTGTGTCAACTACCATTCCCCCATTTTTTTGTCATCCAATAGTGAAAATTTGGTTTTTGTCATGTTGCCCAAACAGTAAATACAGGTTTTGAATGCTAACAAAAAAATCGTTTCTCAAAACCAGGTTTCAATAAAAACCATTTTTTTAATGGGTTCCCAAGCTACCGCATAAATGAAAAATGAAAAGTGCACCTTGCGTCGCCATCGGCCACTGCCAGCGACCGCCAGTTTCACCAGTGGCCGGCTGCCCAGACCATCAATTCACAAATTTTGCTTTATTTTTATATTGGTATATATATATATATATATATTATATATATATATATATATATATATTTTACATGTGGCTGTCGCTTAAAAGTTTGAAATTCAAAATAGTGGTGCGCCGTGGCGAGGCCATTTATAGCTTTACCACGGCCAGTGTGGGCTACATGTGGGCAGGTGCCCACACGGACCACAAAAAACTTTTTTATTTTTATATTGATATTTCTGATCAATTTTTTTCATTTTACATGTTGGTGTCCTTTAAAATTTTATACCTAATGCAACTTAATCAGAATTTTTTTGGTTCTGCCACTGTCATCAAGTATTATACTCACTTGTGCTTCTTGTATTAGCAATAAAATTTCCCTTAGCTTTTGCTTCTATGCTACTCCTTACTAATTTAGCCTTCGCATAAAGAACTACTTATCTGATGTACAAAGCTCAGGCTCTGCAAAAAAATCCGATTTAGCATAATCGGGAGCTGCAGCTACGTCTTGTTTCCTAACCTTGACAGCTTGGGGCTGCATTAATATGAAAAAGTTATGAACAGGAAACAATCTTCCTACAATTTTATACAAAGCCTTTCAAATTTCAACGCACAAAACCATCTAACCTCAGCTTTGATATCACTGCAAGTATTTGCTTTATATCCTTAGCAACTGAAGAGAAGACCTGCTCCACATTGAAGGTTTTTTTTGCACTATGCATACCAAGACCATTGTGTTACAGCCAGAGTTATATAAATAAGACGAAGCATGTGCGGTATATAAATAAGACTAAGCATGTGCAGACAAGAAAGAACCAGAGAAATAACTCAGATCACAGTACCAAATGATTTATATATCCACCCATGCCTAATCTTGTGATGCCACCACAAACTATAATTTGGATTAACACAGTGCTAGAGCCGAGTGGAGGTATAAAACGGCCTTTTTCATTTTTATCATGTTCATCTTATTCAGTTAGTGCCTTAGCGAACATATGAAAATGAAGGATTTTTAGTCGTTTCTTTCCTCTTTAAACTAAGCAGGAACTGACCCCAAGTTCTTCCAACGATTTGTCTCATTACCGATAGATGGGCAGTTTAATCTCATTATTCAGACGCAGATTTTTTCTCTCGATCCCATTTTCTGTCCTAAACATGCCACAACTTTTTGACGGAACAATTTATTCAAGATAAGTCATTCAGTAAACCTTATCTCAAATCACCTGTCATGGAATGTTGTTCAAGTAAGCAGTTAAATGAATTAAACAAAACCTTAGCAGCTTCTTGTAGATAGCAGGTTGTATACTTGTGCAATACACACATACACATCCACACCTATATATCTATTCATCTATTTGTGCATGCATGTGCATGTGCATGTGTGTGTGTGTGCTGAAATAGGAAAAAGACAAGCCTGCAAGGTTGCTGAAACCTGATCTGCACAGGAAGAAAGAACAGCTCCTGTTCTATTCGTTTTTTAATGCTCAGTATCAACACATGTCAGCTAAACCTTAAGCAAAACCTTATAGCAGCTTCTTGTAGATAGCAGGTTGTATGCATCTGCAACACACACACATACACATCCACACCTTTATATCTATTCATCTATTTGTGTGGGCATGTGCATGTGTGTGTGTGTGTGTGTTTGCTGAAATAGGGATAAGACAAGCCTGCAAGGTTGCTGAAAACTGATCTACACAGGAAGGAAGAAAGAACAGCTCCTGTTCTATTCATTTTTTAATGTTCAGCATCACCACGTCAGAAAAATGAATTAAACAAAACTTTATAGCAGCTTCTTGTAGATAGCAGGTTGTATACATGTGCAACACACACAGATACAAATCAACACCTATATCGATTTGTCTACTTGTGTGTGCTGAAATAAGGAGAAGACAAGCCCGCAAGGCTGCTGAAACCTCATCTGCATAGGAAGAAAGAACAGTTTCTCTTCTATTAATTTTTTAGTGTTCATTATAGTACTGATTAATTATGTACCAAAAGGCAAGAAAAACCCTTCAATGAATGCACTCCTTTATGGATCTAAACCTGTAAAATCGACATAACACATAAACACATCTTAGAAGCCTCCCTCAAGTTGAACATGCCCCTTCGAACCATTCAAAACTTACTTTTAAATGTCAAGGAATCAAAACCTACTAAATGAAAACCCTTCTGTGAACGTCTAAAATGCGTCGGGATAAACATCATTAAAATGTTAAATTGAAGTCTGTCTTCGGACGTTCAGACTGCAATTGGGCTGGACACAGTTAACTAAAAGCAGCAAGGCATCTTCATTGGATACACAATTGATAGCATTGACAGTATAATTATGGATGTCAATATATTTTATTTGGATTGGATGTCCAATTGAATCCTTCTGAAAAAATAGGATATGAAACAAATCCAGTATCCAATTGAGAAATTGGATTGGATCAGATTTAAGAAGTCATATCTGATCAAATTCAGATTTGGATAAACATAAATATCCAATCGGATTCAGATTCACATTGGATTTAGTTTTAAATGAATATCATTTATCCAACGTTCTTACATTTTGAAAATATGTCAAGTTTAGTTCAAAATTCGGATTTGGTTCAAACATTAATGTAAAAATTGGATTCAGATAGGACTTGGATTATAAAATTAGATATTGAATTCAGATATAATTTTCCTGTATCGAATCTGAATTTGAATCCAAATGTGTGAATATCCAGAAAAATGGATATGGTTAGGGGTATATCCAATCCATTGACATCCCTAGCTAAATCAGATTCAACACATACAGGTAGCTGCATTATTGTTAAGGTGCATGAGTTGGTGAAAGCAAATTCTTCATGTCCATCTAGTTAAAGTAATAGGAAAATACTAATGGAAGTTGAAGTGGGGATTTTACTTATTTGTAAAGAACGTCTAGTTAAAGTTTGACATTTCCAATTACTTGCACTACAAGCATAATGGATCTTTCAAATATAAACTAGAAGTGTATGGTAGAATTGACTGATCAGAAGCACTTTGAATGGTTAATGGAGGCTTCAAACTTTGGTTGAAATACACGGTAGCCAAGCTATGTCTAGTGTCACCAACAGTGATCAAAGCACAACTACAATTGGTTTCTTCTTATTAAAATTCTGTAATTATCAAAGTACAACTACAATTGGTTTCTTCTTATCAAAATTCTGTAATTATCAAATCACAACTACATTTGTTTTCTTCTTGTTAAAATTCTGTAATTATCAAAGCACAATTACATTTGATCAAATCAGTGCACGGTGTCTAGCTATCCTGTGAACCAACTGCAACTTAATTGATATACGGGTGCACAACTTGCTGATCAGTTATTGTGAGTTCGTCCCAGTTTATCTTGCTTTGATCTCATCAGTTTAGCTAAATGAGACATCCAAAATTGAACATCATCATGGAACCCAATATAAAGGTCGCCCAAGATGCTGAAGAAGGTGATGATGAAAGTGGAAGCCTAGCTTTCGATCAAATTTCACCAATATTTCATAAGTGAAGTGAAACCGATTTAAGAACAAAGGTCGCCCAAATCATGATGAAATTCTCAAAATCACAAGGAAAGAGGTGACTTTGGGACACAATAATAATCTCATCGGGATCATCTAAATAGATATATTTACAGTTGGAGAGCGCCTGATAAGCAGAAAATCATGTTTTTGGTCGACGCACAACTATGTTCTTGTTATACAATTAAAACATTGAACATTGATTTGTAATACGTTAAATTTTGGGCTGTTTTTTATTTAGAAAACAGTTTCGGTCGCTAAAAAATGATATACAACTGCCGACGTCCCTAGCTGTCATCCCGTCTTTGTGTGGCAATAGGCAGTTGATATATACCATAGTTGTCATGTCTGAGAAAGGAAATGATTCAAACGGTCAGGATTTAGTTTTGAGATTTTTAGTTCTCTTGGCTGCACCAAACTCGATTAAACTAGATTTCTGAAAGAAAGAACGGAAGATGACAAATCTGTAGCAGGAACTGCAGCCGGAAACGACGGCTGCAATTCTTAATGCTGGTAAGATCATTCTTCGTTCTTCTTCTCTATGCAATGAATAATATTGACGATTAAGATGTTCTGAACCAAAAGAAAAATGATGGTGGTGTTCTGCCTCCTTTAGATCATTCTTGCGTGATGACGACGATGCTGTAATCCTTAAGGAAGAAAGAAAAGAAAAGGTTGACGGTTTGCATGTGCTGTTCTTATTTCTCAATTGATCGTAAAATGGAACACAGTAACATTGCTTCTGATAGTTCTGCTTTTTCAACAAAATGGAATGAATTGAATTCATGGCCAGTTTGAGTGAATTATTGTTTCTTTTTTCTTTTTGATGCACAATACTTTTGCTTTGTCGCTTTTCCTTTATTAGATCTTAAGTTGGAGGAAATGCTGCAAATTTTAGGGTTGAAAGCGAGTAAAAGTTTTGAGATCGGCGTTGTTTACCTAAAAGAATTATCATAAATATTGCTCCGTTCAGATGTTTTTCTTCCTTTCTGTCATTAGTTTTTGTTTCCCAAAAAATGAGCCTAGGATGGGGTAGGAAATCATAGCATAAAACATATAAGAAACAGGATATTACAGCGACAGAAATTCTCGTAGAGAAGTTATTAATTCTTATTTGTGTTTCTGATTAATCATATTACCATCACAAATATTTACTTAGAGTATAGCCTCTTGTCATGTGGATCCCTCTTAATAACAGGAAACAGAAATTCAGTCTGCGGATGTGATAGGTAGTGCTACAATTCTGTTCTTTCAGAATGCGAGAACAATTAGTTCTCCGTGTTTTTGTTGTCTGCGTTCTTTTGTCTGGTATTTGGTAAATGTCACATACTTTTGGAACACTCGGTTCCCAAAGAACGCAGCCTTCCCCTTACCGCACACTCCCTATGGATCCTACTTTTGTATTTTTATCTGGGACAGAGAAATAAAAAATGACTTGCTTCCGTGTATTTTCACTGAAATGAGATTCCCTTGTCCTCCAAAAATGCATATCCTCTACCTTCTATCGTCATTCACCAAATTGTCATAGGAGTAAGTCGCATTGACCTTGGGAAGTTATCAGAAGTAGTTGTGGTTGATTATTTTGCTCCTGCAGATGCAGCGGAAAAAATCTCTGTGACATCATATACAATTTGAGGTCAAACGGCTGGAGCTTGGTTGATGTTCAGGGATTATTCTGTGCCTGGGGCGTTATGTAGGAAATGGGTCTTCTTAACTCATTTTGTCAATTGGATTTCCAGTGTAGCCACAGGATGCCTTGAGTTTCAGTGATTTGATAACCCAATGTGCTTGAATAGAAGTGAACTTGTTGAAGCGGTATAAATTTATTAAGTTAATAAAAAGAAAAAAGAGTCTTAAATTCTTAATTACTGCTGATGACTTGTGCTTCTACCATGTTTTTTTGTCTATTAGGCATCTTTCCGGAGGAAACTAGAAAGGACATAGTAATGACATCTGAGCGGGAAACATTCAGCGCTTCAGGGCCTGTACATCTAACTCCTGTTGATTGGTAATTTTTCTTTCTTTTTTGTTGATTCATCTTCTCAAGTTATGTTTATTTTTTATGTATGTTGATTTTCTATGTGCCACCGAATGAAATTAAAATGAATCCTTTAGGACTTAGTAGTAAAAACAGTACCACTGGAAATGGGAATTGAGAGGCGCAGTGGCTTGTGGCTTCTGCGATGAAGTTGCATTCCCAAAATCAAATTTTGCAACATCCGTAATAAGCAGTCATTGTCAGTGCAATTCCTTGGCGTGGCCTCAGCACTCATGCATATTTTAGGATCAATGCAAAAGTTTGGAACCAAGAACAGCTTAAAAAGGTGCTTCCAAAACCCCAAACAACTTCTAAGGATTTGCAATTATATAATCACGGACCCCATGTCTACATCTGAATGCAGAACTGCTAAAGGCAGTCCAGATGGTTGGTTCAGTAGTTAACATCAGCAAATTTTGCTTTTGGTGCACACACATTCTGCTCAATTTCAAAGACCTCCAAAATGTACTGTAAGTTATGCCATCACTGTTACAGGTTCTCTTCCCTTGCCAAATGTGCTCCCTCGCGTATGTAAAATGCTCTTTCAAAACATTTTGCTTGATCAATTATGATGGTAAAATTATTGCAAATAAGATTGTAAATTTCTATAACCAGTACTGAGGTCATAGACAGAAGATGAGGCCTCATCTTGAATTGAATATGATGATAGGTATGGTTACAGTAATCTTTGAGATGAAAAACATCTCAAAGTGGATGCAAAGAAGCTCAATCTTTATATAATAATGCCATCTTGTTATCTTCAGATTATCCTGGTCAAACACTTTTTTTGTTTTGTCTGCTCATTTGCAGCAATCATTGTCAGAGTTGATGTGGAATAAAATAAACTATGTTTCTTGAATCAGGGATAATCCTGACCATCAACGGTCTGTTGCTGCTAGTTTAGTTCAAGCTGTCTATGTTCTCGAACGCGACCGCCAATTGAAGCGCAAAGGAGCTGATGCTCTTGCACCCCCTTGGTGGGAATTCTTTGGTTTTAAGTTAGCACATCCTCTTATTGATGATGCTGATTTGTCAGTTTTTGGCGCAATTTTTCAGTTTAATGAACCACTTTCATGTCTGAGCTTCCAATCTCAGGCTTCTCCAAGTGCAGTCATTGCTTTCCGGGGTACGATACTAAAAGGAGATTCTTTGTCTCGAGACTTGAAATTAGACCTGAGCATAGTTCATCATGGCCTTCATCAAACTTCTCGTTTTCACACTGCAATTGAGTCAATTAGAAATCTTGCTCCTGTATATGCAAATAATATATGGTTGTGTGGCCATTCCCTTGGTTCAGCCGTTGCCATGCTTGCTGGAAAATGCATGGCTGAGAAAGGTATTCTTCTAAATACATTTTTGTTCAATCCTCCATACGTTTCTGCACCAATTGAGAGGATTAAAGACCAGAAGGTAAAAACCAGCCTGCGGATAGCCAGCAGTCTTCTCACTGCTGGCCTTGCAATGGCTGTCAAAGGAAGGAGTTTTGTATCTGAAGCAAATGAGTTGTTCACTGCTCTTTCAGCATGGACTCCTTGCTTATTTGTGAATCCAGCTGATCACATATGTGCAGAGTACATTGGGTATTTTGAGCACCGGAATCTTATGGATGCCATTGGGGCAAGCAAACTCGAACGGCTAGCAACGCAACACTGTATTGGAGGCTTGTTAATGGATGCAGTTGGACAGGAAAGCCAACCTTTTCATCTCATTCCATCAGCAAACATGACCGTGAACTTACATCCAGCAGCTAATTTTAAACAGGCTCATGGTATTCATCAGTGGTGGAGTCTGGATTTGCATCTGCAGTCCAAGCTGTATAGATACGTTGGGTAATTGGAGAGGAGTTTTCCTAACAAAAGTTGGTAAAAGACCATGTAGTGCATGTGGCTTTGCGTTTATAAGAGATGGCCATTCTCATTCATTTCCACATTCACTTAAAGGTGAGCAACTATAGCTGGAGTTTGGAGAATCTTATAGAACCAGAGCAACTTCATGATTATCTATTATCTCCCAAGATGAAATGCATACTTCAGATAGTTGGATTTTGTGTTATAAGGTGCATTCTAACACTAATTGAGCAAAGAAAATATTCCTTTCAAGAAAATGCATATCTGGTTGGCCAAGTTGGTAAGGAAGCTTAAATCAGTTGAAACTTGATTTAGTGTTATCTTTTGTATCTGTTTACTTATTTTCAGCATTTTTTTGCTTATGTCAAATGAACCACAGGTTAGCAGGTGAAATCAGGCTTGGAAAACGATTGGCTGGTTACTGTTGCTGTGCTCTGTTTTGCTAGCAGCATCTTTCCCTGCCTGGCTAAGTCTTTCCATATAAAACCAGAGAAGGATCTGGTAGCCAAATTTAGCTAACCAATAAAGAAATAAGGAAAAGTGAAGTATTTCATGTTCTTACATTAAGAAAAACTGCCCATATTGACTTTCCTTTTCCAACTTGTCCTTTCACTAGAGCTCTTCGCAAGGTGTACATTGGTTTTTGTCAATCACCCATAAGAAAAATCTGGAGAATTATTTGATTTAAACTGCATAAATAACTTTGCCTTGCTATGCTTCAGAATTGATTACTAGTACCGCACCAAATAGTAGAAATTAATTTAGAGCCTCTCAAGTCCAGCATTTGGTTAAATAAATGCAAAACTGTGAATTATATTTTCAAATTCAAGAATAGCAATTTTGTCAATCAGAGACTCGGTCTAGTGATCATTGAACACATGACCATAGATGGTGACCTGGCGATGGGAGAAGATGAAGGACCTGACCATAGATAACCCTCTGCCGTTATGTTTTCAGAGCTTTTCCAGTATGGGTCTTCATATTTTGAGAGAGAGAGTGCTGGAAACATTGTGCCCCAACGCACCATGTCATGTAGTGCATATAAGAATGATGTAGATAAAAGGAGAGGCAAGGAAATGGTGAAAGATATATTGCATTACTTAGCTCTTCCCATTATTTATGTGGGATGAAACTATGAGGACAACTATGCACATTCTTAATTAGGTATGTACAAACAGTGCTGGAAACCACTGAAGGTGGCTCATATAATGGAGAATGTGTCATTAGAACATTGCCTTAACTGTCTTGGACATGTGGTAATGAGGACTGCTCACAGGATTTGGGAATGATTTTGGTTTATGATTTTCAAGTTCCTCTAATAATGTGTAGTGAAGCCTGACAAAAGGGAAGTGCATTCTTTACTTTTTCACAGAACTGATTTCTGGTTATATTTTCTCAAGAATAAGTTGGATTTGCTTCCTGCACTTGAATTATTCAAGCAATATGTGGATGGCATTTTAGGCTATGACATGAACCTTTTTCATTCAATTGAGAGAGTGAATTTCCAAGCTTGAATCTCTTTCCGTTTGCAAGACCAGGTAATTGGGTGTTGTGTTTCATGTTTCCACTCCTCAATATAATGGAACACTAATTACAAACACAAGCACCCCAAGGGGTGTAGCGCATTGGGAGGCAAGACTGTTTACCTCAAAGGGGTCTGAGGATCAAATCCAGTGGTCACTGTCATGTCTAGTGGGTTCATCCTCTAGACTGTAAAAAGGTCATTAAGTGAGCTTTGTGAACCTTGAAAAAAAAAAAAAAAAACAACAGTAAGCGCGTATTTGAGATGGGTCTCCCCCCAATAGCAGACACGGGGTTCTACGTGAATATTGGAACCATACCTTCAACACTTCCCTCTATCTACAACCACCTGCCCATTGACTTGAATAAAGAAGAAAAAACCCATAAGAGGTACTATTCTCAAGAAAAAGAATCAACTATATTTTTCTAGGGACTTCTGATTGCATCTCTTAATCTTGCCAACTACAAGAAACAAAAGTAAAGAGAAATGTGAATATGAAAGACAATTACCAAGAAGCTATGAAAAGCAAAATTGAGGCTTTGAATCAAAACCAAACCTGGATTCTTGTACCTCAAATTAAACATAACTTCCCATGTTGTAGGTTGCAAGTGGACTTAAATGTATATTTAAAAATATTGTAATAACTATGAAAAGTAATATTCCAAAGACAATCCAAAAATCCATATAAAGTTCAGTTACTAGCTAGTGTGGTTGATAAAAGGAAGAAAGAAAAGGACAGGGATGACTGATCCAATTGAAACCGATTTGCACATGTCCGAGTCTGATTAATCTGATCCAAGTATAGGACCACAAACTTAACCAGCACATGGTGGACGTTGTGATCCCTCAACACTTAAGGCCAAAATTTAGACGTCAAATTGTCATTTTAGATCCAACTTTGTGGTTAAGTCTAGTTATAATATATATATACTACCGGTCCTTAAATCCAAATTGCCACATTATGGGCAGTGGCCATATGTGATCGAATGTCAACGCTTCAAGTTGGTGTATGAACTAATATAATAAGGGTCACGTTCCATTTTAAAACGAATTCTCTTTCAGAAAATTAAAGAGGGAGTGCATATATTCTGGCTGCAGTTCCTTCAATATTATAACGTGTGAACCTTCTTCAAGTCCAAGGTTATGAACAAAAGAAAAGAGCTCTTCTTTTATACTAATATCCGCTTAGAGATATAACTGTCACTTGCAGAGAGATTAAGTGTGAGTTAACCGATGAAATTGTGGTAGTCCAAACTAAAAGCTTCAGTGTTTTCCTGTCGCCATGTGGGATGCTGGCTTCTGCCGATTGGATTTGAGAGAGATTTGGAATGGACAGATTCAACGACGGAGATCTATCTGTTACTTGATCAGCTTTGATTTATTCTGTTTCACTTCGAAAACGAGAGAGGAAAGAGATGGAAAGAATTAATTAGTCTATGAAGTTGAGAATTTTGCTCTCATGGCATCCACCCAAGGCCTAGTTCCAAGGCGTTGGCGGCTGTAGAGGACGAGGATTTCTGCAGTGATCTGAAATCACCACGGATCTGAGTTCTGCAGTAATCAAAAGCAAACTCAAAGAGAATGAAAGATGTAGGGGAGAAAGTGTATCTGGTCTTCGGCTCCTTCATGTGAAAGTATTCTCAGACTATCTATTCCTTTGTCATGTCATCTAATATCTGTCAGTATGCATGAAATGTAGGTTTCAGTGGATTTGAAAGTCTGTCTTTACTGGACTTAGAACCACTTCTGCAAAGACCGAATACACTAGTTAATCCTAAATCTTTGTATTCTTCCACGACAAATTTAGTTGGAGGCGTGCTGTTTCTTGGCCAATATGTATGCATCAGCATGTTTTCTTTTTGTTGTCTAGTTACAAAAATATTTCAAACTATTTTAAAATCAAAATTAAATTTCAATTCCCAATTAAACTCAAATCGACCCAATGTCATTTGATAATGACAAACGTTGTTCCACTAAATGACCCTAATAAACTCTAAAAACAACTTAATGGCGTCTCATTTTACCATGACATGTCGTATTTTTCGCAGCAAACGGTGTATCAAACCCATAAGTTTCTTAATTAAGCTAGCTGACCCACCTGCCTTGTGCAGAACTTTTCACGTCCATCATTTCTTAATTACTATGCTGTAGGCATAGTAACTATGCTTCGGCCAATAGTAATTGTATAGCAAAATTTTCATCATACTGCCAGTGAAGCTCTCACCCAATTATTTTTGATCTAGTACAGGGTCTGCTTTTAGTGTCTCAAGGTACTGCATCTGTTGTAATTGAACTTGTATGTCTATGGTCTCCCTTTTGCAGCACAGAGAGTTGACGTACTTAAATTCAAAATGAGAACTGGCTGCCTATCTACCCCGCTCTAATCATTACGCCAATTCCCTTGAGGACGCTTCTATTTATTATTTATTTTAGTTTCATGATTTTAGGACAACTGACAAGCTCCATTCGCCCGGCTAGGGGTTCAAACTAAGAGGAAGGGTGTATGGTAGTGCTAAGTTGTTTGGAATACATTTTTTCGTGAATGCAGCATTCCATAATTCCAATGTTTGTTGATTGGGATGCATTTAGGAGTACTGTGCTGCGCTCCGAAGAATGTAACATTCTTGTTACCAAATGCCTTGTAATTAGGATCTCTAAGTTGAAAGCATAAAAGGGATTAAAGCTGATCAACACCCAGGATGTGTCTCTGAACAATAATTGATGAGGATCTGTGTAATTTCAACTATTGCTTATGAAAAAAAAGGGATGCATGCAAAGCTTTGTTTTTTAAATTAGTTGTTGAGCTTTAGAAGAAAGATAGAAATAGTGCTTGTAATTGATATTTATATCCCTTTCATCCTAATTTACATAGCTTCTACCTCAAATTAACTTCAAAGAGTATGCTTGATTTGTTAGTCTAAGAACAAGTAGTCCAGAAGATTTTGTTTTCCTATACAGGAGGAAAGAGAGAGAAGTAGGGCAGAGCCAAGGTAGGGTCCGCATGGGCACTGGCCTTACTCAAATTTTTTTAAAATAATAAAATTTACGTGTAAATTTTAAAAAATTTCGCTTGTTCTATATAAAAATTTTGAAAAAAGATATTTTGGTCCTATTCAAAATTCAAAAACTTTAATTCGGTCTTCTTCATGAAAAATTCCTAGCTCTGCCCCTAAGTAGAAGAAGATGTTCTCCTCTTGATTCGGTGGAGGACTCGTTCCAGCGTCTTTAATTCAAGAGACTCGCATATTTGGTGTCGTCCGGAATGCCGCAGAACACTGAATTTGCCATGTCCAAAATTTTGGAAAAGAAATTAAACTAAGATGTTCCATTTCAGCACCGAGATAACGAAGTAACATGCCAATGAAATTGGTGGCAGGCAATCCACTGATGAACGTGAAAACTACTTGTCGGCTACGACCAATACTGCATGTGCAATCCAAGCCAAGAGTTTCGATCTGCTTTTTCCTTCTAAGAAAATGAAAACTTGAATTAATTCGATTGGCTTAATCAATTTTCAATAATTTGATACGGTGCAGAAAGGGACCACGGAATCTTCATCCCATTTGCCCCACTAGCCTTTAATACGAGCAAATAATGTCAATTGGATATTAAATTAAGCCGTCTTCTTGAAGGAAAACTTTTGCAAATATTTTACTGACATATAAAATGCCTCTCCGACGTACTAGTCCTACCAGTCAGCTATCGCTGTCGATGTGCTTTAATTTCATGAACGGATGCATGTATAATGTAAATGCATATAAAGATTTTTATTCAATGTCATGAGCCCACACTAGCCCACATAGATGTGCTTGTTCCTTTATTAATATCTCAGTAAAATATCTCGTGGTTGTTTAATTATTTACATATCAGTTGCCCCTTACAAGTCAAAATTCAATGTATTAGTACCCTTCAGTCACAAATTTCGGGCTCCGCCTTCCTGATATATAAGATTTCATAAGAGTTTAGGAATCAAGTATATATCTGAGTTCTTTTGGCTTACAAAATTATCATCTTACACATCAAAAGTTGTCATTTTATATGTGTTTTTAAACATCAAATGACATTTCATAATTAGTTTTCTCTAAAAGAACCTTAACTAATTCTGCATGCAACTGTATACTTAGGACTAATTTATTTGAAAACGTGCTTTAGCTTAATTTCTAAACTTTCTCAAATCGTACTTTTTGTATTTTAAGCTATTTTAATATGTCTACAATTTTAATGGTGTCAACATGCATAGGGCTAGTGATGGGACGATTCTCTCATAAGTAGCTGGCTAGAAAAAAATGATGGAAATTTTTTCCCTCGTCTGTGGAGTCAGCATCAAATCTTCATCGATCATCATGTCCTTGTATACTTTTAATACCTCCCGTCTTTTTTGTTGGAACAAAGAGTGGGATGTCCGGTTCAATCACTGATCAATTAATTAGCGATCTCCAGCAATTTCAACCTTGAACCAATAGCCGACTGATTCTGAATTTATTTGCTTTGTAAAGTTAGAAACCAATTAGCAATTAGCTTAAGCTTGAGTTTTGATTACAGTGGATGATCAGTTCGTGTTCATACATTCACATAAGAGCTTAATCAGAGTTCATATCATAAATGAGGCAGAGCCTTCTGTTCTTAATGGCTACAAACTAGATCACCACCTGTCGTTTCCTGATCGATTGAGTTGAGAATTTCTGTTGAAGCGATTGATCTTTAATTAGTACCTCAATTTTTTTTTGTGGGTGCAGGCCATGCTTTGTTGTTACTTGCTTTTCCCATAATTCTTGCGATTCTTTGTCACTGTTTGGCAGCTGGAACGATCACATACTGTTCCATGAATTTAACCATAAAAATAGATAAATTCTTGAAAAGATTTTCAAACCAAGGAATACTTTTTTCGTACGTGGTGACCCCTTGCCGATCTGATCGAAGTTTTATACTTTTGATAAGATGGAAAAAAAAAAAATCAGACTGAATGAGGTTTCACTATTTTGCCAAAATGAAACTTACTGTGTTCCTACTTAAGATACACACTTTAGATCTTTATTTTAATGTCTTATAACGACAAAAAGGCTATAAGAACCAAAGATCAGCAGGGGGCCACTATGAATCCATTGATTTCATGTCTTTAAGAGAGAAGATCAGACTATAAATCGGACTGGATCAACCAGCCGCTAAGCACTTATATTTCTACTAGGGGCAGAGGCTGGTAATGTTAGATAGAGGCCCTAGACCCTATCCCTACATCTCGTAATTGCGAGGGAGCTCACTTGCAGTTATGAGATTAGAAAATTAATTTCTAAATAAAAGGCTTTCATCAAAAAAATCAATTTAATTTGTTACCAATTTACGAACTTGCCTAGTGGGATTCGGGAAATCCTGGAAGGCGGACTATAAAGCCCCAGCTTACATCTCTATCTTAAGTTAATCATGTGATTACCCTAGCCGTCGCCTCCCAAAAGCAAACCCGGGAATCTGACCTAACTCTGTCTTTCTTCTTCTTTTCCTGTTGCTGTTGCCTCTGCCACTAATTAGACGCCGCTGGTGATGCTGCTCAGAAGAAGAGCTGATCAAAGGTGCCGTTTGCTGCCAAGAATCCAATAGTGTGGGCTATGTGTGGGCAATTGTCCATATTCACCTTCAAAGCTTCTTATTTTTATATTGATATTTGTTAGCAACTTTTCTCATTTACATATTGGTGTTCTTTAAAAAATTAAAATTTTCTACCTACTACCCGAATTTGCTGGCTCATTCCTACTCTTTTAAGTATCCAATTACTTATATCACGAATGCCTATTTTGCTGGGCTGGCAGCGAGATTTGGGCTCCTCCAAAGGTCAGTTACCTCTTTCCTTTTCGAAGCAATGTGTTGGCAATTTTGGTTGATCTCGTTAATGGCTTCCAAAATGAAATGGCATATCGTATCGGCCGAAACAAGCACACCTCTATTGGTGTCTTCAAATTCTTTATCATATTCACACCTTTTCTCTAAAAAAGAAATTACACTTTATTATTATTTTATTTATATTATGTTGGCTGATTGGCCGGTATTAGCGTATAGGATTCTTCCTGTTTGATTGTGAACGGAACACAATGATATTAACAACTTTTAAAGCCTTGAGCAGATGAGCTGCCCTAGTGGGTAGTTTACTCGGTTTCAGTAAAAATGGAGTCATTTGCGTTTTATGTGGGTCTGTACGGAAAAGCCAAGGTGGCCGTCAGGTAAGGCTGGGCATAGGGTCGGGCTGGGTCTGCCCAAGGCTCTACAAAGTCGAGCTCAGGCCGGCCCAAAGTTTTTTCTAGCGACCCAAGCCCAACCCGCTTAGTTATTGGGTTAGGTTTGATCGTCAATTTTATACCATCGGTGCCAGGTTCTATATCAACTTATATTTGAAACTCCTAATATTTTATATTTTAATATCTCAAAAACCTTTAGTGAGTATCCAATGGTGCTATCAGTGACATATGAACAGTTTATAAGAATGTCATCTATGACACATTTAGAGTTTTTTAATAGTCATCAGCAATTTACTCTATATATATATATATATATATATATATACCCGACTTAGGTCAGTCCGACTTGACAATTTTTCTTTTATCAAGCTCAGGTGTCAAATAACCAGTCCAAGCCCAACATATCATAGGTCGAGTACCGAACTATCCATCGAGTACCCGGCCCATTGTCTACCATTTGGCCTCCCCAATTAAATGTTACCTTTTAAAAGTTTCAAACGTTGTTGTTTGGCTCCAATCAAAATTTTGAAAAATGTAATTGGCCCCTATAAAAAATTTCAAAATTTTTATTTAGTTGTACAAGTTTTTGAAGTTCATCCTTTCTAATAAAAAAAAAATCCAACTCCACCGCTGCTTGTTGAAATGCCAAGGGGGTGTCTTTGTTTTGGTTGGAATTTACTGCCTGGTAAAATGCGAGGGGCACGTTTTCTTTTGTTTGAACTTTAATTGCATTGGGGCATTTTTGTCTTTTGGTTTCTATTAATGAGTTGAATAGTTTTCCGAACATTAATTAGCATTCCAATATTAGAATAGGAGAACCGTTCAAAGTCCTGAGAGTGGTAAATACTAAAGGGATGTTCCGATGACAATCTTGGTTTTTTAAGTGTTTGGTTGATTTTGATGAAACTCAGTTTTGAAAGAACCTGGTTTTTTAAAAAAGGAGCCAAAAACTTGGCGTCCTTGAAAATGTGCGCCATTTAGAAAACAAAGTTTTTAAAATTCATGAAAAATCTTGTTTTTGGTAAAATCAAGTTTTCACAAAACTTAGTTTGACGAAGATACTAACCAGAGACTCACCCCTAAGAGTTTAAACTTAAATGCAATGGCCGACTCCTCCCCACACCAGCTCATGAAATTTGTTTTATTTTTACATATAAATTTCATTTTTTACGTATAACTACCCCTTAAAATTTGAAATTTAATGTAACGCCAGACATTTATGGCTCCAAATGGGTGCCTAGAAAAGACAAAAATGTTATATCAGACCTTATCCCATGTAGATCAGGCTGAAGGGATGAGGTCCGATTGTCTGAGACACCTTGAAGCCGTCCATCTCAGATCATGAAGAGCCCTCTCGCTTTTCAACCAACCCTACAAAATCTCCTTCACGTTCAGCCGCCCGAGAAGTAGAACCCTTCATTTTTTAGGGCCAGTCCCCATCACAAATCTCAGAAAACGCTATCTCCGAGAGCAATGCTGGACATTGACCGACGCGCCTTCTTTGATTTTGGATCTTAGCATCCGGCTTGCTTCTAATTTCAATTCATTTGTTGCCTGAATCAGTTGGACGGGAGAGAGAGAAAAGAGAAAAAGAGAAAGGGAGCCCATAAAATTAGAATATATATCAAGATTTGGGGACAAAAAGTTTTCTAGTTACAAAAACAAACCACAAGACAGAAGCAAAAAGACAAAATATATTATGCAGTAAACGAAATAAAAGCAGTGGGGAGAAAGTGGATGGACGGAACGGTATTATCACCCAGCCACAGAAGGAGGACGACGCCGCAGCCGAATGACAAAATAGACATCCCCTTGCATAAAACGAGCCACAGACTCTGGCGAAGAGAATGTGCCTTTGAAGACCCTCTTGCTGCGCTCCTCCCAAATGTGTCACCAAGCTGAAATGAGCCACAACCTCCAAACAGACTCCAGGAAACAGACAAGCGAGAGAAAGACAAAAAAAAAAAAAAAATGCAGGGTGAGTCTGGAGAGAGAAAGAAAGAGAGACCAGTCTCCTTCCATTCTTGAGATTGTTGTATTTTTTTATTTCACTAAATAATGATGAATATATCTCTGAAGGGTTGCTGCAATGGTCCCGAGATGATAGGCAGACAAATATTGGTTTCGAACTCTTGTAACATCAATCTTCTAAAAAAAAAAAAAAAAGAGGATGCTCATATATAAACTGAAGTATATAGTGGAATGTCATCTTCAAAGTAACCATAGACCCTAAGAAAATGAAATAAAGGGGATAAATGTTTGGGATAAATGCATTTGAAGTCTAAATGAACCCAACACTAAGTTGCACAAACGAATGCATGTGTGAGTGTACGCGTAATTACTAAAGGGATTTGTACTTTCCCTTCAATAAAAAGAAAACGGGTATCTTGTCTTGTGGGCAAAATAATCTTTCGGGTGTGTTTAACTTGGTGGACGCAGCAATATTTAAGGAGCCACAGTTTTCAATCATTTGTCTTAAGTTGGTACCTCATGAATGAATCAAGGACAATAATTTTTTTTCCTTATCTCAATTTACTTTGAAAAAAAAATCCCAACTATATATTTGGTGAGACAATTTGTTTGAGGGAAGCCATGAAGAGAAGCTTGTCTTGGATAACCTATCTCTTGCATCAAAATGCACCTTTTAATGGGCCATCAAAAGCCTAAGTTTGTTGTTCCTGTTTTTTGAGGCGAGCTACAAGATTGAGAGCTATTGCTCGAAAAAGAGCCAAAGTCTCATCCTTATCTCTAAAGTTTAGGGCTTGGTGAAAAGACGGAATATATGCATCTCTTTCCTATGCTTTACCTTCAACTCGGCATAATATTATAGTGCCACAAGAAAAAAACCGGTGGCGCTTTTATGTCCATGTTACCAGTTCAACCAGCTACAGTAGGGCCCCTTGAGACTTATTCCTCTTATCTCTCAAACACTTGAGAAAGCATAAAGGAAAAGCCTCCTTCCTGATTGGCATCTTGGCACATAGATCAGATGAAAGTAAAGAAAAAGGCAACAACACTTTTTGCAAAGGGAAAAGGAGGACCAGGGCCACAACCCTTCACCCTTCATCTGAGCACCTCCCAGGGTAAGCAAAGTAGTAGCTAACAATGCCAAGTTTTGGGAGACCAAAAACGCAGAAAAATATTCTCTCACGACCTAATATTTTTCTACTCCGCAAGCCCAAGGCACCGGCCATGGCCGCTTGCCCTCTACATATCGGTGTCTTGCCCCATTCATCTTCCTAAATCCTAATATATCTGGATTTTGAGGAAGCCAAGTTTTCCCAGACACCATGCAGTTTCTTTATTCTAGGCAATATTTTTAAAATATCCAAGATTTTTAGGAAGCTCAACTTTTGTTAGAAATCTCACCTTTTCTCAAGGCAATACAAATTTTAACAATTAGTGAAAATTCCAAAAAAGTTGTCCAAAACTTTCTTAAAAAAAATTGATAGAGTGAATAAATTATTAGTTTCTACATAAATTTATGAAACTTCCAAAGTAATGACATTTATTTGCATGCTTCAAGGGGCATAGCTCAAATGGGTGTGCTGAGATGCGTTATGTGGTGCATTTCTATTTCAAGCCACAAGGTGGATGCCAACGGATCGGATTTGGATAGGATATATCCTTAATCATAACAGTAGTTTTTCAGATATTCACATACTTAAACTTAGATTCGAATAAAAAAAAAAGTCATATCTGAATCCAAATCCCAAATTTGATTTTGCAATTTTAAATCGATCCAAATTCAAATTTTATATTTATATCCGAATCTGAATCCAAATTTTGAACCAGAGTTTGCCATTTTTCAAAATTCAATAGCTTTAGATACATGATGTTTGTCTAAAAATGAATCTGATCCAAATTCAATCGGATATTAATGTATATCCGAATCCGATCGGATGCCATTTATTAAATTCAAATCCGATCCCATTTCTTAATCGGATAATAATTTTTTTTTTTCATATCCGTTTTTTTTTCAGATCGGTTCAGTCGAATATCTACTTGAAGATCTTACTGTCCGGTACCAATATAGCTTAAAAGCAATGAGGAAGGGTGAGTGGGCTTCGACTCTCGCTTGGTTGGTGGTAGTATTAATCCTTTTGCTCACCTGATTTTCATCTATTTATATGAAAAATAATTCGCTTTGAGTATATTATAGGGTATGCCTCTTTTGACATAATACCTATGAGAAGGGCATTTGGGGGAAAATGGGTTGGCATTTAAATATACAGGATGCTGATTGAATTCGATCCGATATGAAGATCCAGGCCCATACTGACAACTCATATCATACCCATTTAAAATGTTTCTCCCCTTCTTCTATGCATTGTTTCTTCATCCTTTGAAATATTGTACATTTTATATTATTGTTCAAGTTTTCAAGACAACCACAGAATGTAATAATGCATCACATGAGAATTCTCCTTTTTGCAGAGAAATCCAATCCTGATAGCTAGACTCGTGACTTGGCTTCCCTGGAGAACCAAAAAATATGAGAAGATCCAAAATTATTGCACCGAAATGTGGCCCATTGGATCTGCTAGCCTTGCCAATTTACGCCACTTAATTCTCGGATATGTTGATATATATCCGGTACTGGTACGTCGAGCTTACACATGATTTCTGATGGGTCTGCCTGGTGGAAAGATCCAGATCCAAGTACCCATCCATCAGCTTGAACTTGACAGAAACTATAAGAGCGCTCCAATTTTGGGTCTGCTGGATTTTTTCTTTTTTCCTTATGACAGATTCAAATCTGATCTCAGACTCACATTTTAGTCGGATTTGGATTTTGTTATGCAAAATTACATTCCAAAACTTAGGGCTGTACAATGAGTCGAGCCAGTCAAAACTCGACCCGTATCTGACTCTGTTCGCTCGGGTTCAAATGTATGTTTGAAATGTTAAACGAGTTGAGTTTGACTTATAAGAACTCAACTCGTTTAAACTCGACTCAGCTCAACTACATAATAAATAGGTGAAATATCATGAGAGAATTGTTAAACAAAAGTTAAGGAGTTGAGAAGAATTAGACAGACTTAAGAGAAACCAGTTAAACAAGTTGAGCTCGAGCTCGATACTGTATTGTCGAGTTGTGCTCGAGCCATGTTCTATGGATCTCGGTTCATGAGTTTTTTGAGCCGAGTCGAACTCAAGCTAAACTCTGCTCATGTGCAGACTATCAAAACCTCTGCTTCGAATCTTTTAGTCCAAACTTGTTGTTATTAGTATCATATGGACTAATCAGGATGTGCGCTTCTAATAGAATAAAAACAAAGAAGGATTTATCATACGAAGTTTGACCCCATGCACCATTTCTTGGAAATAGAAAACAGATTTTGACCTGGCTCGCTTGCTCCAAACTACTCAAGGCCAGACATGTGCCCTGTCCCTTCCCATTCAAGCATGCAACAGCCCTTTTTCTTTATCTCTTTCCTACACCTTTTACACATTAGATCTGTTGTCGGATTGTCATTTAAATTGGAAAACACTAAAGTTCATATTGACATAATAATATTGCCATTATTGTTGTTATCTCATAGCAACATAGGGAAACTTCAATATGATATTTTTTTATTTTTATTTTATGCAGTTATGTATCTTTTTTTATTAAAAAAAAGTAGGTTTGAATCTACAATCTTATCCATTTTCAATATAATTAAATCATCTGAATCCGAACCATCTTCTTTCCTGTTTCCAAGAGAATTTTGGTTCATGGGTTGTTTAATCCAAGTGCTGGCCCTAGCAGGGACCAAGTTGTCCAAGTTATACCAACCCCAATGTACTTGTGGTGCTGAAGGGGGGCTTTGTGCGGCCTAACGAGCTCAGCCTTGGTTCTCTCTCTCTCTCTCTCTCTCTCTCTCATCTTGTCGATGGATAATCCATACAAATGATCCAAACTTGCCGGATGTTGGATACTTAAAATTTAGAAATTTGTCATTAAAACTAGGGGTGAACAACCAGTCGAGTAGCTCAACTCGTTAAAGCTCGGCTCATGAACTAGTTCGAGCCGAGTCACTTTCTTAACGAGTCGAGCTCGAGTTCATGAGTCAACTCGTTCAAATAATCGAGTTGAGTTCGAGCTCAACACGTAACTATTGAGTAAAGCTCGAGCCTTACTTGAGTTTGTCGAGCCTTAATCAAGTCAACATATTCAAACGAGTTTATGAGTTTGTCGAGCCTTAATCGAGTCGGGCTCTAGCTCAACACGTAACGTAACGATGAATATCAATTCTATTCAAGCGAGTTTGTCGAGCCTTAATCGAGTCGAGCTCGGGCTCAACATGTAACAATGAATATCAATTCTATTCAAACAAGTTTATCGAACCTTAATCAAGTCGAGCTTGACCTCAATACGTAACTGCGGGGCTTGCTCAAGCTGCTTCCGTCAAGTAATTCTTGAACTCGAGGTTTCATTAGTTGAGCCGAGCTCGAGCTGACTGAATGTTCACTCCTATTGAAACCATTAACTGTATTGGTGACAGTTGTTTTTATGATGATTTATGTTTTTTTGTTTTAATGAACTTTTCAAACCCATCCAACTCTGACTTATATATATCATGAATTCGTAAGAGTATCTGAACACACCCCCTATGCAATCCATCAAATAGGTTAGAGGAATCAAAGTTTTCTATACACACAAACACTCACTCACTCATCTAGTCATCTCATTTTTCTCCTCCAAGTCTGATTGCACATATAAAACCGCGACTACTTTACTTAGTCTCGACCAGAGCTACCATTGCAAATCAAGTTCTCATGCTGCAATAATTTACACGAGTACAGTTCTTTATAGCATTGTATAAATCATCAAGGTGCCAAAATTTGTTGGCACTAGAAAAGGAGACGTGCTAACATTTACAAAAGCAGGATGTAGAGATCGTTCTTAACAAACAAACCAACCATGTTATTCGCCAGTCAAAATTTTGACCAAACAACTTCTCCCAGCAAGGGCTCTAACTACTCTGCCTTTGCTGAAGGGCAGTCTAGGAAAGCCGAGTGCCCAAAACGTTTCTTTCATCCATCTGTCTCTTCAATTATAGAGATAAGACTTTTTTCCCCCTTTTGCATCCATCCCCTTTTCTGACAGCTCCCTTCCCCCGATTGCAGTAAGAAAAATCTCAGAACTACTGTAAGGAGAAAAGAAGCAAACAAGGACCGGACCCCCACTTGTTACAATCTATTAATTTGCATAAAGTAAGATTTAACAGTGCTTAGAAATCCAATCCAACCTCCTTTCCTTACCATGTACATACCTTTCTCTTCCATTGGTGGCCTCCAAAAATCCTAAAAAATACAAAATCCGGACCAGAGATCAGGATTTCCCGAAATCCCATTATCACCACCTGCTAATTCGATTAGTCCAAAACCATTTTACTGATCGAGTTTACCTACCACGCCCATCAATTTAGAGCCTCTCCTCTCTGCTCTTTTTGTCACTCTCATCCATGGCTAAAGAAGCAGAGAGCAAATCCACCCCTTTGAATTTCACACTCACTACTCTCTCTTTGTGTCTCTGAATGTGTGTATAAATACAAGGGAAATCGACCAGCACAACCAGAGCCCCAGATTTTCCCCCTTCTCGTTTGTCTTCTCTTCTCTTTCGGTGCTGCATTGCCATGGCGAGTCCCTATAGGAAGATGGGTAAGCTGGAGCAGGGCTCGGAAGCCAGCTTGGAAACGGGACAGGTCGATATGGCGGATAATTCCAAGAGGAAGAAGAGGCTGGCCCTGCTCTGCATTGTGGCCATGGCGTTCCTCTTGGCCTCCGGTGTCGCCGTCGGCCTCTACGTCCGGTCCAGGCGCTCCGGCTCGGGGTCCCGGCAAGGTGCCATCCAGCCGAGCCAGGAGATCGTACTGGCTTGCCGTCAGACTCTGTACCCGAACCTCTGCATCGACTCGCTGGTTGCTTACCCCGGCGCGCAATCGGCCGGGAAGTCCGATCTCGTCCGAATCTCAGTTAACATGACGCTCCAGCACGTGGGCAGGGCGTTCACTGGGCTGACGGAGCTCGCCGGGGTGTCTATGACCGGAATTGCCCGGCAAGCCGTCGACGACTGTCTCGAGCTCCTGGCGAATTCCGTCGACCAGTTGTCGAGGTCGATCGCCGCGGTGGCCGACGGCCGAGGCGGCGCTTCGGACGTCATGACGTGGCTGAGCGCCGCGCTCACGAACCAGGACACGTGCACGGAGGGGATGGGGGAGGGGGCGGAGGACTCGGTGCGGGACCGGGTGGCGGCGGAGCTCCACAACCTGGAGGAGATCGTCAGCAATTGCCTGGCCATCTATGCCATCGCAAGCGGCGACCGCGACTTCGCCGGGGTCCCGATCCAGAACCGGAGGCTACTGGCGGCCGACGCAGAAAGCGAGATTTCTTTTCTGGAAAAAGACGGCTTTCCGTCATGGCTAACAAGCAGGGACAGGGAGCTGTTGGCCATGGAGAACAAGGACGTGCAGGCAGACATGGTGGTGGCCTCGGATGGTAGCGGCACGTACAAGACCATAGAAGAAGCGATCAAGGCCGTGCCGGAGAAAAGCACCAAGCGCACCGTCATCTACGTGAAAGCCGGAAGGTAGAAATTCTTTTACTTTTTAACTCTTTCCCTCTCTCTCTGATATTCACATTCACAAACACACAATTGCTTCTTGAATGACACAAACTGATGGGGCCTGATAAAAATTTTTACATGATCTTTCTACCATCCCCAAAGTCCCCAATTCAATGAATCAGAATGCGATTGATTGGTACAGCGGCACCAACTGAACCAAGTGGCGGTGATTCAATTCTCCGTCAACGAATGTAACCGCGTTCTGCTCTCAACATCAAGAGAAAAGTTGAGCACAATTAGTTTGATGCATTAATTAGTTCATTTCGTTGCATTTAGTTGATTAGAACATACTGTGAAGGGCTGCTTTCTGGTTGAGGTCATCTTGATTGGGTAAGTGCTGAAGATGGCAGCTTTCTTCAATCATTTATGAGGTCGCTGGCAATTCCTTTCTCAAATTTGCAATCGGTCGATTCCCAGAGCGACCACTTTCCAGGAAACCTTCCCTTGAGTGCAGAGTTGCAGAATAAAGTCATCATATCTACTCATCTTATGAAATCCCCAACACCATTAATCCAAACAGAGTGCAACTTTCCATGATGGTGCTCTCCAAGGTGGGTTTTACAGATCGAGAAGAGTCGAATATGAAAAAAGTAGATTTCTTCCTCGTCTTCTTTTAAAATCTTCTTCTGCTTCTCCTCTGTGAATTGCTCCTGTGGCTGTAAACTTGTAAATGAATTTCTGTCTTCTTCTTTTGTCGGCGTCTGTGAATTTTATAATCCACCCAAATCCCTCGGTACTGTTCCTCCTGAATAAAAAGGCGACCTCCTTTTCATCGCCATGGAAAGACTGTTGCACTTTTTGACTTTTTATAAAGAGTAAAAATTCCCAACCAGTGGACTCACTCACATTATTATCTCACAAACCAGTCGGCCGTCCTCCCGTTTTGATCCATGACGTTAAAACAGGAGGCGTGCCCGCCCGTATTGAAGGCGCCATGACCTCGATCTTGCGGAGATCGAGCCACTACAGATGTTCTCACAGATCCTTCTTGCGAACTTCACCATTAAAAAATTACAAAGGGACACACACAAGTGCGTTCACTCGGTGGGTTCCTCCCTGGTTGGTTGAGTCCAGTTGGAGGCTGATCGGAGCCCCTTTGTCCATTGTACCTTTTTGCTTTTCTTAGTCCTCAAGTTTGCTGACATCCAAGACCTGTCATCATTTCTCCAGTTCCTCAATTATTCACAGATCATAACAGGGAGAGGAGGGCCGGCAAAGTAACATTCTAGACGACGACCTCCACCCACTTGTCTCTTTATTAACTCTCTGCAACCTTGGTAAAATCTAAGGCACAAGATTTTGGTAGTAGATGTGTGGATTTCTTAGTTCGATAAATCCTTCGGCCTTTCATAATATATATATATATATATATTCTAACAATTGATTTCTATATATACTAACAATTGATTTCTGGGCCAGATACCAAGAAAACTTGAAGGTGGCAAGAAAGAAGTGGAACGTGATGATCATCGGTGACGGCAAGGGCAAAACGGTAATCACGGGATCAAGAAGCGTTCTTGGTGGATACACCACGTTCCACTCAGCTACGTTCGGTATGTCCCTCCAGATCCTAGCCCCTCTTTTAACTCTAGGGCTCCATGGACGGATTTTCCGGAGGGTTTAGACAAAAAAACCCGTTTGTCATGTTTGGTGGGACTTGAATTCCCAAGGAGCATGACAAATTAGTCGTTTGTCTGAAGCGGACCATCCAATATGCTCGACCCTGGCATTATCGAGTAAAGAAAGGAACCCCCATATGCCTCATGTGTGGCCTTCTATTCTATTCGAACTACATGGGTGGCCCTAAAACTTTAGGGTAGGAGAGTCATCAACTTAATGATTTTGTGTGTTCTCGGCTCTCAATCGAGCATAGTACCTATAAGAATCAAACTGACAACTGAACTTTCACAGAGTTTGGCAGCTCGACCAGCTACACAATGTGTGTTACTCCGATATCATGTGGATGAACTGAGTGTCTATGAATCCAAGACGTGGAGGGGTTGGGGGAGAACAATTTTAGCCATTTCTTCTCCATTAAGAGTCTATGGTATCACTTTTTCTTTCTTTTGCCGACGCCCCACTAAGGCACAAGGGGCCTGAGCTATATATGTGGACCCGAACACGTCTAAGTCCGGCCATACCCACCTTCTGCCCACTACCGGATTCGATCGCGACTGTTTCTATACCTGGGCCCATCGGATCTGTAGCTCTTGTGAACTATGGGGCCGGACGTCGGGTCCAGACCTGAATTACGTCTGGTCCGGACAGCCCAACCCAACCTCTTGAGATCTACGTCAAAGCAACTTACACAGCTGAGGTGGTCCTGTATCCCCATTTCTCAAAAGAATAGTGGAAGGATCCAATAATTTACTTAAGTTTGATACAGGACCAAAAGATACCTAGCGAATTGGATCTTATCCGGTATCATTATCCCAGTATGTGATGATAAGCACCGGCTGCCTCTAGAGGGGCAGAAATGAGTGGTTAGTATAAGCCCACATTTTTAGGGTTGGCGTGAGTTTTTGTTTCTCCAAAATATTAAAAACTCGGCCTCTGGCGCCTTTGAGAGAAGTTGAATAGCTTGAGTCCAGGGATTAAGCAGCTTCTCGATCTTCTTCTATAACTTCACCTCTTGGCCTCCAAGCATTTGAGAAGAACTTGGTGAGTTTGAGTCAAAAGAACCATTTTCTGCCACAAGATCCTAAAATTTGGTGGACGTCCTTCATGCAACCCCACTTGTCAAAGAAACAAAACTAGAGAATCTCTTCTGGGTAGCGCAATTGGTTGCACCGTGTGGTGCGTATTAACCTCATCTTCGAAAGGTGCTATCCTGATGGTATTGAAGGTTGTCTATAGCCGAGTTTTTATTTTTATTTTTTTCCTCCATCCCTTACTCTCTTACACGGCTACATGCAAGTATGTCTTGAATTTGACTGACATTTTCGATTTTTTTTTGTCCATTTACTTAGTTTGTTATATAATATAGTAAGGGAAACAGTATACTAAAGAATAATGTTCTCCATATGTTTTAAAGAACAATGTGGTTCTATCTTGATTCTAGTGCAAGAAAATGCCAGTTTGTAGTTTTATTTCATTGGCTGTATGATATAGGAGTCTGAGCATGCTCTCATTTTTTCACATGATTTTTCTGGGCCGCACCGACAAGTCGAGCAGGGATTTGATTGTTTCCTACCGCGTAAGCTGTCCCCTTTTCCGGTGAAAACCCACAGCGGGCAGAAGCTTAGCTGTCATTCTCTCCGTCGCTTCTCCCTGAGAACTTTGAAAACTTGTTCTTATTTTATTGATAAAATCTTGGAAAAAGTAAGTGCTAAAAGGTTACGAATCAAAATTCAAAATTTGCATTTGTTTTACTAAATATTTGATGTTTTCTTTTCGGAAAGAATTCGGAACTCTTGTTGTTTGAAAATTAATGGGCTTCATTTTCTTTTTACATCAATTCATGTAAATAAAAATGTACCACTAGATTTATGATGCTCGGTTTCTATTAATCGACTTTCTTATAATCGAAAAATACAATTACATCTATTATCTGTATTTAGAGGGAAATTATACATACACATCGGGTCTAATTAATGTTATAGACACCAATTTTTACTAAATTGATCAAGAAAAAATTCGTCTATATATATATATTATCTGATTAATTGATAGAACCAACACGTAGGGGTCCTGAATTAAGTGAAAAGTCAAGAGAGCAAGTCAGTTCTTTACATCTAATAGACAGCTATGAGCCTCTGGCCTTATATTAAGTTTGTCAGTCGATTTTTTTTCTCTTGCCTTTATTATCGTTACCTAAAATTGCATGATAATAATCTAAACTAATGATAATAATAATGACATTATTGTTATTATAACTGTTATTGATAACATCAATATTAATAACAATGATGATGAAGGTGATAAAACATATACTGATTTATTACTGATCGTAGTTATTGATGCGTATCGAATCTTTCACTTTAAACTGTTAAATTAAGAACTTATTATAGGTTATGAATGTATAATCAGTATCGCACGCAATAATTGATTCATTGTTGTATTGTTTCTTTTACGATCTTATTTTAATAACTTCTCTATTGTCATTAATTGGTCAATGGGGTCGCTAAGCATGTTTATCGCATACCATTGATTAGTTTGCCGTCATATAAACCAATTGAGATCTCGACGTCAAGCCAATATCAAACTCTTATAAAGGCCAACTCGATGATTTTAAAGCAGCCGTGGAGTCAAATCAACTAAAATCCAAGAAAAATAATGATCAAGAAGTTGGATTTCATCATGATCTTATGATCTTGGTTGATATCTCTTGGCTTGGTGGTGTTTTTTGTTTTGGCTCCGCCGTTACTTACAAGCTCAATTTTGTCTCTGCAGCCGCAACCGGCACCGGATTCATTGCCCGGGACATCACGTTCGAGAACACCGCCGGCCCCCAAAACCACCAAGCCGTCGCTCTCCGCATCGGCGCCGATCACGCCGTCGTGTATCGTTGCGCCATTATCGGCTACCAAGACACGCTGTACGTCCACTCGCAGCGGCAGTTCTACCGGGAATGCGACATCTACGGCAGCGTCGACTTCATCTTCGGCAACGCCGCCGTGGTGATACAGAACTGCAGCATCTACGCCAGAAAGCCCATGGAAAACCAGAAGAACACGATCACCGCTCAAAATCGCAAAGACCCAAATCAAAACACAGGAATCTCTATACACATGTCTCAGATTCGACCAGCAGAGGACCTGGTTCCATTCAAAGGCAAAGTGCCGACCTATCTCGGCCGGCCATGGAAGTTATATTCTCGTGTGGTTTACATGTTGAGTTACATGGATGATCATATAAACCCCGAGGGCTGGCTGCCATGGAGCGGCACCTTTGCATTGGATACGCTGTATTATGGGGAGTACATGAACTACGGCCCTGGAGCTGCCGTGGGGAAGAGGGTGCAGTGGCCGGGGTACAGGGTCATCACGAGTCCAGAAGAAGCCAGCAAGTTCACTGTAGCTCAGTTCATCTATGGATCCTCTTGGCTTCCATCTACCGGAGTTGCTTTTTTGGCTGGTCTGACTCAATGAGAAAGCGAACTTGAGGTCTTTACTAGGCTTAGAAATCCTCTTGAAGCACTTGCTTGCCCTCATAGCTCTCTCATTTTTTGTGAAAGATCTAAAATAACGGGGTGAAATCATTGGTGGGTTTGTGGGTGGTGAATAAAAGTGTACAGAGAGGAGAAACTATAGGTTACAGCTTTTTAGAAGGTTCAATTATGTAACTCCATACACGTAAAACTCTTGTACTCAGGTCTTTTGCTATTATTAAACCTATTTGTCGACATATATGTGAAAAAGATTGCAGCGGCTTACTTAGCTCTTACGGATGCGAGGGATCTCAGCATGCATGCACTACCCATCATCATCTACACAATGCTTCTCATTTTACTGACACTGAGACAGAAGCGTCAATAAAGATGTAATTTTTTACTGACACTTGTTTTTTCATGCGTCAATAAATACCCATTCTTTTGTAGTGGTGCCGTCATGCCGATGAATCCATTATATATATACTATGGGCCTGTACTACTTACCAGACGGTTCTTTCTACAAGTAGTAGTAGTAGTTGGAGCTTTAGTATGTTATTCATGGAATCTTCCACGCATCAGCTTGAAAAATAGGCATGTTACGATTGCCATTATAATAAAAAAGAAGGTTCTTCGTATACAAAAATTGGATCATCTCAACTACTTTCTCCACGTTATCTCTCTTTTTGTGACTCACTGCCCACTTCACCTCATATGATTCTTTTGATTAACACATAAGCAGATGTACAAGTGACTGCTAAACAATATGATTATCATTAACAAAAATTAAGTATCTGACAGGTATATGCCCAATTTAGTTTAGGGATCTTTCGTTTCTTTCAAAAAGGTGTCATCTTTTTCACCTTTTTCCATAAGAAAAGTAATTTTAATATTTTTTTCAGCGGGTACGTGCGTCTAACGAGAAAAGGGGATTTTATTGCTGAAAGTTCAGGAGAAAAAGCAAAGCCTTAATTACGATAGATACAAGGGAAGGACGTATAAGCCATGGCGGACAGGGACGCCAAGTCCAAACTCGCTTCCTCCGTGTGGGTCCCACAATACAGAAACAAAAACCACACCTTTTAAATATGATATTTAAAGTATTTTTTGTTAAATCTAATCTTAACAACCTTAAGATGCAAAGTATGTATTAAATTGATCATTTTTTTAGTTTTTAATAGTGTTTATATAATAAACAAAAATGAATGGCTTTCGTAGCATCAACATTTTAATAACAAAAAATCAACAGTTTTCGTAAAAAAGGTTTTAAATAAAATAGTTTTTATACATATATTAAGATGTTTATATGTTATTAAAAATATAAAATAATTTTGTCACCAAAACTTAAAACGTCTACTTTTATCCTAACTCAAATGTCTTGCTTTCAGCACAATATATATGGAAACTCAAATGTCTTGCTTTCAGCACAATATATATGGAAAACATTCTTCATGTGAGATGACATGAGATTTGACAAAGCACATGGGGAACACATCGACGTTTACTGCATCGTACGCTCCATGTGGCTCCAAGCACGGCCTGTCTTTTCCTCGCCCGCTAATTGGCACCAGTCATGGCTACCTGCCTCTATCAGCCATAGCCCGAAACACACGGTAACTATGAACATAATTGTTTGATAATTTGTGAGCCTAAAAAAAAAGTTCATCAACTCATACTTTAAGTTAGATTACATGGGCTTAAAAGGATAAAAGCAGTACCAATCCTAACTTTTTCCAAGAGGCATAGTTTTGTTCATATTGCATTCAATCTTACAGTAAGGAGTGGTAACAGCCAGAACAGAACCAGAAAAAATATTTATTTTTGTATTGACATTTTAGAGAAATTTCTCTCATTTATATATTGATGCTTCTTAAAAATAGATGGCTTAAACTTTAATAGATCTTCACAAACCAGAATGGAAGCAAGGGGGACGGACAAATCTGACGACTCCATGGCCAACAGATGGAACAGACGGCTGCACACCCTGAATATGACATATCCAATTAGTGGTAAAAGAAAAAACAAAGGAAAGAAAAATAAGAGCTAGCTGCCCTGAGCTAGCTACGATGACGACAAGAGAAAGGCAGCCAAGCCAGCTGCGACGCAACTCCTGGACCGCCCACCACAAGAAATTAAAGTAACAAGTTTGGAATCCATTTCTTTGATTCAAAATTTTGTTCATACTCGCTCAACTTTACTTGTGCAGTTAAGCAGATTGTTCAATTACCCGTGTATTAAAAAAAGATTGGTGCTTAAACTTTGATGGGCTAGCAAACAATCAACGTATTGAATTGAAAATCTATGAACCCGCTAGCTAGCTAATTCATGCTGCTGTGATTTTTCGTCTTCAAAAAGTTGAGAGTATAAACTACTGGATGAAATAAGTTATTAAAGGCAGCAAGATGATCAGCATGACAACCATAAGCAGCCGGGAAGCCATACGGTGAGTGGTGTGGGCAATTGCCCGCACCAGCTTTGCGAAGTTTAGTTCTTTTTATATTAACAATTTGATATATTTTAGTGTTTATATACATATATATAGGTGCCCTTAAAAGCATAAAGCTTGTTGAATTAGTGCCCACACCAGTCAAAATTTCTGACTTTGTTAGTGAGGAGCATAAGTAGTTTAATTGGGTAGCCTTTACAAAGTGTAATTTGCAATATGCATATGCATCCTGCTATTGATAGTATTGTTGATTTCTCTTTCTTTTTTCAAAAAGATCCAATGAAGTAAAAAAAAAGGGTCATTTAAGTGTTGCTTAGCAATAACGCAGTGTTTCATGAATTTGTTCCAATTTGACAGATTCATAACACCTTTTCTAAGATAAAACGAATCAAATGTAAACTGTTGTGACAAGTTGTTGGTTTTGGGTTGATCTTTCATGAAGGTGTATTATCCTTCCCCATTCTTTTGTTACATATTGGAAAAAGGTGAGGGCAGCTTCTATTCAGAAAAAAAAATAATAATAATAAAGATCTAGCAAATTTTGAAAACAATTTAGGCGACAAATTTTGGAAAAAAGAAACCCAACAACATTAGTTCTCAAATGCGTTAATTTTATATAATTTCATGAATTGTTGTATCAGTGGGAAAAAAAGTTACTAGCAGATTGTGACTAGATATTCTTTAAAAAGTTACAACCAGATTCCTAATATATGCTCTTTGTTATGATGCATTTGGGAAAATGTCACCTTCGGCCAAAAGTGAAAAGAGACTTGCCGTACTTTATAGCGAAACCAAAAGGAACTAAGAAAGCCATATCTATCTGCAATTTAAGCTATTATATGGAGGGATTTATGAAAATAACTGGATTGTGGCTAACGAGCATAAATAAATACTTATTGTATTATTCCACATGCCTAAACAAACAATTGATTAAACTAATTTATACAGATTTATTAGAAGTTGGTAAAAAACCAATTGAGCGTCAACAGCTAGCACCCAGCAAGGAAAACCATGACAGCAAAAGCAGTGGTCACTCTTACTTCCAAGGGGCCCATGTCCCTAGTTTTCCTGAACAAGATTCACTTTTTTCCAAGGCCTTGTGGTGAGAGGCTGCACCCAAACCCATGCAACAATATGATATCTAGCAGACGTTGGATTCAGCAGCATAGTAAAATGTGCAACTCTCGTAGTATGTAAAATTTTGTAAATATGACCTGAAGATAAAGATTGAAGCAATTCATACAACACCTTAAAAAGTGTTTTACAAATCTGCCTCAACCTTTTGGGGTAGATGTACGAAACAGTTACAAATTATTTTATTTGTTGTATAGACGTTGATCTCATGCTTCGCATCTAGATTCAAATTCATTAGTAATTTGGTCATAATAGAAATAAAACTTGGGGTATGTTTAAGAACACTGTTACTGTTTCATGCATCTACTTTAGAAAGTGGGGTAGATTCATGAAACACTTTTTAAAGTGTTCAATAAATTTAATCAAAGTTACAGTAATATAATGTTACTGTTTTCCAACAACCTCATAGTGTCGATGACACTTGGTACTGATGGCATTCGTTATAGTGGCAAATCATGACAACAGATCATTGGCAAGTCAATTTGTGAATGAGATATATAATGACATCGTGCCCTCCACTTTGGTGATAGACCGTCTCCAATTAGGAGCACTAATGGACGAAAGCAACAAGAGATGAGGATGTAAGATTCTTTCCATTTTCCAAGATGTGACTTGACAGGCGAACCTTCTTATGGGAAACCTGTTTGTTTATTATACGTTCTATGATGAGGTTTTGCCTAACTCAAAAATGACGTATGCCCATGTCATCTATAGTAATTGAAGAGGAGAAATTTTGTAAAAGAGTCCATTTGTCATTTGATTGGTAAACCAAACTGTTATAAAAAATAACATTCTACCTGTTCATCACAGGTTATTATTATCGAAAGCAGATCCTGTACTTTATGAAAATCGGATAGGGACTCTTTCAGCCGAGCAATGAGCCTACCAAAATTAGAGGTTATCGTTAATTTAAGTTTTAGTTATGCAATTAAGCAACTAAAATATATTATCAACAAATTCACACATTTAGTGCTTATAAGTTTAACTGAGCACTTTAACCACAGCCAAAAAATGCTAGTAGGTGATTAACCATAGTCAAATTAAAGAGCTTTTCCTTTATAGGCATCAAAATTAATTAGTGAGATGATGACTTGTTTCTTTAGTAACAGTGGAAAGTTGTGAAAGAAAAAAAACCCAACTTCATTCACAAAATGAAGTAAAATCTTATCCATCATTTTGGTAAACCCTAATAGGTACATGTGTGCGTTTAACAATATCAAAGAGCAAAGTGTCTTGCTGATTATTGCAAAATACAACTTAAGTAATGCGTACATGCTTGAATCGCCAACAAATCCAGCCATGATTGAAGGTTTGGTCTGACTCACCCCCAACTCGGCCTGACTTACCCCTGACTCGTCCTGATTTACCCAAAATTGCCTGATTCAACTGCAGTAAAAATGCATTATGGTTATTTAAATACTCAACCGAATCAACGAGTAAACTCGCTGACCCAGTTATCCGTCAATCCGAGTCCGAGTAATGGGTTTACCAACTATGACTTTTATTCTCACATTCATTGACACCAAAACCAAGATTAAGACCAGATCTTGGTTGTTTTTTAAGAAATTTTTGCTCTATCCACTGCTAGATCTCATTACAAATTCACTTAGGCTCCAAAAACTCTCTCTCTCTCTCTCTCTTGATGTTACTGAAACCAACTCCCAGCCACTAGCTGCAGAACCTGATCATAGTCATCCATGCTAGGCAATTCTAGATGGCCCATGTTCTTGTCATTGAGGAAGCTTCTAATTATTTGAGATTTGAAATCCATGGATTTGATGTAAATCTTAGTTGGCATGGCATGTTTTTGTGATGTGACAAAAGATATACGGTAAAACCCGTAGTTCATCAAAATTACTTTGGATCTTAGACTAGACCTAAGATCCACACTTAAAATCTCTATTTTTACGTTTTTGCATGATTTAAAATTGAAAGGGGAGGGTCTGATCTTGAGGATTTTAGATCAGGGGCAATTAAATGCCTCTTAGAGGCGTATTTGATAGACTTGAATCTCAAATCAAAGGATGATTTGAAATCTTATTTACATAAGACCCAAAGTTCAAACAAACACCTGGTTTCACAACTATTTTTACTGTTAAAAAAAGATTTGAGATCCTCATGATATAGTAAAAGCCTCAGATTTGAGGTCGATGAGAGGGCGTCTGACTGCAAATCCTCGGACCTGAAATCCACAGTTATCTCAAATCAGCTCGGATCTCATGTCCTAAGTAGACAAATGCCTCCTAAATGATGAGAAAATTGCTAGGAGAGAAAATTTTGTTATGTTTTATTTTCATATTAAAACTCTATTGCATCCAAACACATCAAAACAAGGTTTTTGAAAACCAATTTTTTGGCCCTTGCAATCCACACAGGGCCTTAGTCATGTGGCGCCTAAAAGTTAACAATCAATTAACGGTTGGCTATTACATCATTCCAATTATGATAAATTGGATTTTTTGTCAAAAAAAATGCCCTAAGTGAGGAAACAAGTAGAATCTGGATTTCTTTATACGAATAAAACGTACTACGGGATGAAGAGGCTTCATTCGGATGTGGAGGAACACTAGCGTTTGCTTCTCCAAATTTGGGTGTGATTTTGGAACATGGCTAATATTCTTTGGATCCAAGCCAAAATGGCTTAATTAGGACAAGGCATTGAATTGCTTTGGAAGCATTAAATGTGTTTGATGGGGATTTAGAACCCTTGGCTCGAGTACGGAGAAACACTAGCCTGTGCTTCTCCAAAGTTGGCTGCACGAGATTTTGGATCACTAATGGTTGGATTTAAGCCAAAATGGCTTAATTAGGACAAAGAGATTGAATTTCTTTGGAAGCATAAAGTGTGTTTGATGGGGATTTAGAATCCTTAGCTCGAGTACGGAGAAACGCTAGCTTGTGCTTCTCCAAAGTTGGCTGCACGAGATTTTGGATCACTAATGGTTGGATTTAAGCCAAAATGGCTTAATTAGGACAAAGAAATTGAATTTCTTTGGAAGCATAAAGTGTGTTTGATGGGGATTTAGAATCCTTAGCTCGAGTACGGAGAAACGCTAGCTTGTGCTTCTCCAAAGTTGGCTGCACGAGATTTTGGATCACTAATGGTTGGATTTAAGCCAAAATGGCTTAATTAGGACAAAGAAATTGAATTTCTTTGGAAGCATAAAGTGTGTTTGATGGGGATTTAGAATCCTTAGCTCGAGTACGGAGAAACACTAGCTTGTGCTTCTCCAAAGTTGGCTGCACGGGATTTTGGAACATCACTAATGGTTGGATTTAAGCCAAAATGGCTTGATTAGGACAAAGAGATTGAATTTCTTTGGAAGCATAAAGTGTGTTTGATGGGGATTTAGAATCCTTAGCTCGAGTACGGAGAAACACTAGCTTGTGCTTCTCCAAAGTTGGCTGCACGGGATTTTGGAACATCACTAATGTTTGGATTTAAGCCAAAATGACTTAATTAGGACAAAAAATGCTCATTGCCTTTGAGGAAAAATCCAAAATTTCTAAGCATTTGAGATACTTCATAAGCATAAAATGGAACCTTGAAAAAGAGGATAAAGCTGAGATTCCCTATTGGAGATGCTGCAATAATAGCAATTTCTTCCTGCGCATATGCTCTTTGCTGAAATTGTTTGCCACTGCTCCCTTTCCCTAGAGTTTCCAACAAAATGTAATTTTCTTGGCCCAATTTCTTGTGAACTTGCTTAACCCTAGGGTTGGGCAGTGGGCTAGGCTGCACCAATTTGTTAATCCACCTGGCCTTTCGGATATGTTTGACAACGGTAACAAGTTGACGCTCTATAAAAGGGGCAGCTTCATGGAACACTGTTTCAGTTTGTTTCAATAATATGCCCCCATTTCAATAACAATTTATTACAGTTGCCAAATATTCCTTTTATAGCAGTAGCGGAGCCACATGGTGGCTGGTGTGGGCAGCTGCCTACACTAGCCTCACAAAATTAGTTTAATATATATGTTAATGTTTTGATATATTTGACTGTTATACAATATAAATGCTTGAAAGAAATTAAAGGTATTGAATGATATCCCTCACCAGAAAAAATTTCTGGCCTGCCTCCAAGCCTAGTTGTAGGTGGGATTAAGCATAGAAGAGGTTGGTAAATGTATCTATATTCACCCAATTCAATTAGAATTGCTTGGGATATGATCCACTGGACAAAAAACTTTGTCACACTATTTTCTTAAAAAAAAAAAAAAACTGCTATCATATTTCATTCAATAAATGTTCATTTAAATATAACAATGTTGGTGAAACGGAAAACATTCAATATAAATTCCAAACCACACTGTATCTGACAATCTTAACAATTTCCAGTTAAGTAACTCATATTCTGGGTCCTCATCAGGGGCCATTGACCCAGTCCATTAACTGCCTAGACCCTTTAAGTAGACAGGCCGGGCCGGGCCAGGCTCGGGTTTTAGTGGATCTAAAAGGTAAATTTTGGCTAGGGTCAGCTCATTACAAGCTAGACAACCGACTACCCAACAGACAGCTGGCCCACATGTTGTGGTCGTAGTTATCTCCAACCTTGTCCCCATTAACTTGTGGGCAGATATTAAAATTAAACAATAAACTCTATTTATTTATATTTATTTTTTAAATTACAATTGACAATGTTGCCCTTTTGTTTTGGTCAACATTTTTTTGTGTCAAAAATGTCATATACTGATCTAGATCCAAAACTTTTGGTGCTTTGGATTATGTCCAACTCTTATCTCATGAAGCAATCTCAAGTTAAATAACCTTTTATGGTCCAAGCTGCTAGGGGAGTAGTTTTAGCTTTGTTAGTTGCGGGACAACTGTTTAGATTACAACTTTATAAACACCAACTCGTATTTAATATAAGTTTATTGATTGGATCCGATATTGGTTTAAAATAATTTTTATATATGTTTGACTTTATGTATTTTGATGTATAGTCCAAAGAAAATCTCCCAAATTTTTGGTCGTAAAATTGATAGAACGCATGTTTTCCGTGCTTTTCATATATTAAACATCCATTGGACCTGCCGGTTAGGCCCATCTCTAGCTGCGGCGGAGGGCGGCCGTCCACTGGGCTGCCTTCCCTCGTTCGCAGCCGACGTGTAGGTCAAGCACCGCCGGTCCACGGAATGGGTCAAGCCCGTCCTAACGTGCACCTGAAAACGCCAAAAAAAGGAAAAAAACTGGTACGTCATCCTTTCTGTAATTATAAAAAATCGTAGGCATGTTCCTGTAATAAGAAAGGTATGTTGGGAGAACGTTCCGCTGGACGAGTTGGACGAAGCGTCGGTATTCCATCCGCCGCGTTTGGTTTCTAGCGGTAGCTGGGGACCCGCTAGTTGTCTGCAACTGCGTAGCGGACGAAGTCCTCTTCTACCCGCCCCGGTCTTCCGCCCGCCAGCAGGAAGCGTGTGGAGCCCACACCTAGGGCAGCACACGTGCCGAGACGAGCCCGAGCTTAGCCAGCTCGAGCTCGACTCCACTAAAAATACTCGAGCTCGGCTTGAAGCTTCTTATGACAAGCTCGAGCTCGATTCGAGTACAGAAAGTCGAGCTCGAACTGGGCTCATTTAACTCATTAACTTGTTTAACGTTTACTCATTTAGTGTTAGCTCGTACGTTAGCTCGTTTAGCCCGTCCAACTCTTTTAACCGGTTTATAGAATTCAAGTTGTTATATAACAAGTCGAGTCAAGTTTAAACGAGTCAAGTTCTTGAAACTTGAACTCAACTCGTTTATGATTTCAAGTTTAACTATAAACTCGAACTCGACTGGTTTATAAATGAGTCGAGCTCGAGCCGAGATTTTTCGAGTGAGTTTGAGTCGAGCTCGAGTTGGTTCGACTCGTTGTGCAGCCCTACCCACACCACCATAGGCTTCCTGGTGCTTTTTTTTTTTAGCCGAATTTATGCGTAAAATTTGTTTATAATTTTTAAATATTATAAATCAAGCCTATCTAGCTCGCAGTTGGGACAACGAAGCTATGAAATATTTAATTTTTTTGTACTATATATATATATATATATATATATATATATATATATATATATATTCTTTTCACCAGATGCAAATAATAAGGGTTCATCAGCCCCAACGAATGCAATGCAAATGGGGGGGCGGAGAGGTGGCAGCATATCTTGCAACTCGAGTACTCTTCAACTCGAGTGTGCAGCTCATAGCTAAAAAACCTACTTGAAGAGTACTCGAGGTGCACTAAAAACCCTACTTAAAGAGTAAAGTTGCAAGATTACCTAAGTTCCAAAGGAGCAAAAAAAAAAAAAAGACAAAGGTCTCACCACAAGAACTTAATTAGATGGGTCGGATTTAAGTCTTTTAAAATGTTTAATTTCTTTTTAGCTTATTTTGTTTGTTTCTGTTCTTGGGTCTTTGGACCAATAACCAATTGCTTCAATATCGTCTGAGATCTATTAAATGAACGAGCATTTTAATCAAGTTTGGGTGCCGCGTTTCATATAGAACTTCCATGCACGAAACTGATACCGCGTTAGGAACATCTGCCAGACATGGATGTAGAAATAACATTTATTTCACATGACATGGAATCATGTTATTTTACTAGTTGCCAAGAAACATACGCCGGCTCATGCAAGAAATTGTCTTAACTGGACGTACCGTCTTATCACACTACTGAAAGCAGATGTGTTTCCCGTCGCTAATGACGTAGCTAAATTTGGCCATTAGAGAACAACTATGAGCAGCATCACTAGAGATGAACCATCAGTGACACTACGTGCATCCACGTCATGGATGGAGATGACGCTTTCCACCATATGAAGATCTTCAAGCTGAGCCATTACTAGCGTTTGCTTACAACACATCAAGAAAGAATTGCTTTTGTTTAGCGTTTCCTTACTTGGTCTCAGGTTTTCTCGGGACACCCTCTCACTTCCATCTGCCATTTTTTCAGATAAACTAATCCCTTGGCATTCACTTCTCAAAGTCCAATACTTGAATAAGAATCTAAATCGCCTTTCCCCATCTCTCTACAATTGTCATCACACGCCCTTCTCAACATTCCTTTTAGACCAAATCAATATAGTCTTCCCTAATCGCATGTCTAATTAACCACGGCCACAATTAATGTGGTGTAAGACAGTTTCATCTTCTCTGTTGTTCGACGATGTAAATTTATAGTTCCAGTTTCCCACTATGTTTAGATTACAATGCCCTCAAAAAGTCATTGAAATTTCCGCACGATAATCAATTAGGCCTTCTAGCATATTCATCTTTAACCCTCTTCATTACATTAAAATCTCCTATATAACTACCCGACCTAGCCTATTCAGATTTTTTTGTCGTCAAATTAACAATTTTTCATTATGCATACATTGTTACCGACCGACTGTGTCTGGCCCGGCCAAGCCAGCAATATGGGATAATGCTTGGTCAGTTTGGGCATTACTCGGAAAGCAAGTAACATCTAATCGGACGTTGAGTCAAGCAAAAAGCAATGCACTTTGAATGTGCATCGTGGTGGTGCAAAGATGAAGCGTATAAGTGCATTATGGTCGTCAGTCCCTTTGAAAGGTGCAAGTCCGTCGGTAAGCTTCTCATGCTTAACATTGTTGTGTACAGGGATGCGTGTGGGTTAGGGATAATTCTTTCGATGGACGCATATCTGCGTCCACAATCACGTAGAGTCACATGGGGGGCGAGCGAGTAAAAGCTCATTGTCAAGGAGGACAATGGTCGGCCACTTTGCTTAATGACATATAGTCGGCAACTGACTTCAGTTGGGGACTTCCTTCAAAAGAAAATTATTTCCCACCCAGATTTTGTATAGAAGTAAATAGACACTTGAAGAATAACAGGGTTCCGACAGGGCTGCATGGCCAAGGCTTGCAAATAGTCTATTATCGGATAATCATGTGTTATGGTTTGCCGAGTATCTGACACTTCTCGTCTAATCTATGGTTCCAAAAGATTGATGAATGCTTTCGCTACATTAAGATTGAGCAAAGACTAGCCGAACGCTTGTGGAAACCGTTGACGCCACATAGGCTATATATATATATATATATATATATATATATATGGGCATGACGCGGCAGAGCCTTCATTCAACTACACAAAAAAAAAAAAGCAAGGGAGGCCGCCCTTTCAGTAAGCCAACGCGGGGTCCTTAATTAAATGTAAAGGCTGTTGTGCATGACTTAAAATAAAATCAACGCACGAAAATAATCTTTCTATGGATGCTAAAAAAAATTATATTAAAGTGGGAAAAAGTATTAATAATGCAAGTTGGAAAGGAGGTCGTTAGAATATGATGACATCATTTAGTAGGGGAGAAGGCAGCCCGCGTCTTCTGGACAACCAACCCACTGCCTACTCTTTCATATAAGAATGGTCATATATGAAACTCTTCCTAGTCTCCTTTTCTCCTCTTGGTTTATAACCATAATTGTGGCAGCCGATTCAGCATCTCTTGTTGAGGCAGCATATTCCTTTCAATATATAAATATATATATATATATATATATATAAACACCACATTTTTTTCATATTTATATTAAGATGCTTCCATGAGGTGAGCTAAGCACCAATTATGACTGAAACAAATTGTTACTTGCAAATGCCCGCCATTCCTGTGAAGTAAGATTTCCGGATGAAGCACCGCTCTTCAAAATTTGAGAAGTCACTGGTCAAAATATATCTGCTTTAATAAAGGCATTGATGGTGAATTAGGGCATTGATGATGATGCTCGCAAGATTGAAAATTGTGATGCAAGGCAAGAATGACAATGAAAATCATCATTCTTTCAAGGATGTAGCATAGCTGGTCGAGCAGGAGCATAGAGCTAGCACATCCTTGTTTTGATTCATATGGATGCTACAATCTCCTCAAACATTAAAAGGTGTGGTATGCTTAATCGAGTTGAACGCGCCCCATGCCTACCCAAACCCCGACACAACCCAAGAACCAGGAGGCAATTGGGCAGTGGCTAACCCCTCTCACCCAAAAGATCATGTATGATATATCTAAATAAAGTGTTAAGATATCAAAGAAGAATTACCGTTAATGCTTGTAACTAATTAATCTCTTGAAGCTGCTCTTTAAAAGAAGGAGCTATTCTTTTTAAAGTATCTTTAAAATGTCAAGGTCCTAGCACTATCGACTTCAAAGTCCAAGGATTCCCTCGGTGGGTAAAAGAAATTTCTCCCCGTTAATCTCTGTGTGTTCTTGCTTTGTCTCAGTGTATGCTTTTCCAATTACTGGATGTTCACACAAAATCACATTCACCTCACACCTTCACTACCAATTGCTGGATGTCCATAACCTGCATGGGAAATCAAGTTTTTCTTATTGCATATGCTTTCATACATTACATCAAGGCTGTATTTGCATGGACCTTGGACTGAATGTGACATGAGATTATGAGATCTAAAATCTTAAGACTTTCAGACTGAAGATCTGAATAAGGATCTTAAATGCCTTGTTTGAAAGACACGTGAATTACAAAAAATCCTTGACCCATGATATAAAATTTGCACTTTGGTAGATCTGTGAATCTGAGGTGGGCCTCACACCCTACCTGCGCTTGGATCTCAAATCTGGGCAATCAAACACCCCTTAAGGGAAGATGCGTAATGCATCAACTTCCTTCTAATGATTTTTCTTGATTCATTTGGCATGAGACAGCTTTCCCAACTTGAGAGAGAAAAACTTTTGATACTCTAAAAAATCTGTTATGTAGCGTCTCAACATAGGAAGATAATAATGTCTCAAGGTGCTCATGCTAGAAGATCCGCTGATTACCTCTGACTTTAGATTCATAGGTATGATTGAGTGCGCGTTTGTTGATGTAAAAGATGGAAACCAAAATCCATGGTTCATCAAACTAAGGATATCAAGTCGGACCTAATTAAGAACAATAGATGAAACCCTTATTTTAATCCTTTCCACTGACAAATGATGTAAGTATTGGAGAGGTGACCTTAAATCTATAGATGTCAAATCCAGAAGATCTAAGATCCAACTAAATCTGAGCTAACCAAATGCCCCCCTTTTTGCATGAAAGCATCGGAAGATTGCTTTTCCTAGAAGATGAGGAAAGAAAGGCACACAACGAGGGAAAGGAAATCCTCATGTTTTACATGGACCAAAAAATATTTGGCTGTGAGATTCATGGTCCGTCACCCAACGGACCAAAAAATCATTCAAGGGTTACGTTGGTGTGGGCAGTTGCCCACACCACCCCACATATGGCTCAGTCACTGTAAGGAAGAGTTGTGTAGCAAGAAAGAAGAAGACAGCACAAATCGTTTTGTTGTTTTCCTTATTTTTGTAAATGGCTTTACAGAATCAGGTTTTCTGTCAATTCACCTAGACAAGATCTGATGTGTTAATTTGCAGGAGTGGTAAAAAGAAAGTATTAGCTGGGCCCAGAATTTTACCAAATTGGAGCCAATATCATTAATTAATAGTGGTGATCAGGTATCTGGTATACCTAAACCCCTTTGTACATTATATTCAACTGTCAATGGCACCATGAACAGAAGAAAGAAACAAGTTCCACAATTGACAGGCCATCTACCCAACTTTATGCTTCATTTCCATCAGCTTTCTTTGCCTATATCAACCACCTTTGACCCCATCATGCACTTAGCGCCATGTTCTAACATAATCTAGATTAAATGGTTGTTTGTTGATGCATAATTTTGCTTCCCTTTTTAATCTAAACGTGTAAAGGTCTGAGTTGGTTTGCAGGAACTTTGACGACCTAAAACTTCAAAAAAATGGCACACACTAAATTCATTTGGATTAAAGGCTAGCAAGTTTCTTCTCATTAATATCTTTTTTTTTGAAAAAAAAGAGAGAAACAAGAAATCTCAGGAAACAATTATTAGTTTTGTTAATTGTCTTAACCAAGATCATCATTTTCCTTTTTCCCATATCATCTTTCTTAGCATGATCGTCTTACTTTATTAACTTATATGCTTTGCATGTAGTCATCCTCAATTTCAGGATAGGATGTAGCTTTTATGAAGTTCTGAATTTGCTTTACGATATTCCATTAACTTCCTTGACAAACTGGTAATTTCATGTGATTAAAAATACAGATGTCCGGCTGCAAGCTTGAAGATACTGCCACCCGGATAAGATCAAATGCTTGCTGTGAGATATGCATTGACAAAACTCCTGATGCAGCATTTAATCCAATTGGGCATGAATCGTTGTCTGGTCCAAATTATCTATTATTAATCACCATTTCATAACATGTTGTTCTGAAGTGGTTATCAAGGGAAGTAGCATAGCTGGTTGGGGTAGAGGACGTGTAAATGACACCTTCTCTCTTCAATTGCCATAGGCGCTACTTCTTGAAGCTGCAAAAGATGGGAGTCCTCTATCAAGTCGAAGGTGACCTGCTATCCACCTAGGCCTCGGCATGTCAATATATCTGATTTGAATTCGATATCCGACGTATTCGATTCAAAAAAATCAGATATGAAAAAAAGTTTAATATCCAATTAAGAAATCGGATTGGATTTGGATTTAATAAATGACATCCGACCGGATTTAGATTCGGATTTGGATATACAAAAATAGCTGATCGGATTCAGATACGAATTCGAATAGGATTCATTGTTAGACAAATATTCTGTATCTAATGCTATTAAATTTTGAAAATTGGCAAAATCTGGATCAGATTCGGATTGTAAATTCGGATTTTGGATTCGGATGTGACTTTTATTTGTTTAAATTCAAATCTGAATTCAAATCCGAATATGTAAATATCCGAAAAAAAGCATATATGATTAAGGATATATCTGATCTGAATCTGATCTGTTAACATCCCTACCAAGGCCCCGACGCTTAGAGGCAGGAAGAATTGGAGGGGGAGGGAGGAGGAGGAGATGCCTTCAGGCCTTTTTTTTTCGCCTTTTTTTTTCGGGTGGTGGGTTGTCAAGCCTCCGCCCACCCGTAAATGCTTATTCTATTTAAACAAGTGGCAAAGAAATCGTTTTGGGTGCAAATCATAGCTGACAAAATAAAAAGCTGATCCAAATATGACTGATATATAAATGAAGCTTTGAAGTAAGCAACAAGTGCTCAAAAAAAAGAAATACTCCTGTTGTAGGTGAAACTTGAACAAAGTAAGCAGTGACAGAGAAAGGTACATACAGGGAAAACAAGCTTTTATGTCTTCATTTTTTTCTTGTCCTATAATCATTTACAATTTTACACCATTATTAAAGAAAGATGAAAAGCACAAAACTCAACGGCTCACAGCGCATCAAAATGTAATGAGTGAAGATTTAGTTTTATTTCAAAAGTTATGATATTATTTCCAAAACTATGGCATCAAATATAGTTTGGAACAACAAAACTATATTAAAATATTGTTTCTTCATTATGTGTACCAAGTGAAATCTTTATTTTTCTTCGACCCTGGGGATACGACCAAAATGAGTGGGGCACCATTATTTACCTAACCGTTTGTTTAATAGTGTAAAGTTGGGATAATCTTGTACTAATGATCTTCTAAAAAGAAATAAGCCTTTTTCTCATATACCTTGAAAGGGCGGGGATTTGGTATTAGAAAATGAACATTTGTTTCTATTGCAAGTGTAAAACAAACATGAAGTTTTATGCTTTTCAGTAGGTATTTGGAGGTTTCAAGAAGCTTCCAATGCCAATATTAAAATAGTGAATGACATCCCAACTAACCCCCCTAAAAGCTGTGGACCTCAACTTACATTCGTAGTCTTTTAATATTACCTGCAATGTAACCCTTTTTAGAACTACGCTCTAGAATCAATCTTTCAAAGTTCTTTTAATAAAGTTAAGTCACAAAGTTGTGATTCTTTGATTTAAAAAAAATTGACAGTGGCTTTTGGTTTGATTCATTTGAATGTGAAGAAGTTTTTATATTGTTCAACGCTCAACAGTTTGAAAATGATGAGTTTCAAAGCCTTTTTTTTATGCCTTCAAGGTCAAATTAATTACCAACAAGCCTATTCTACATTATCGGACCATAAAGATCGATCAAATACATATTAAAGCTCCCGGTCCGAGCCCTTCACACGTTATAGCTGATGTTAAGGATATGAACATAAACCAGATGTTCGATTTGATTGGAATACAAGTAATTAATCAATCTGCCAGGGAAATCCATGTCCAGTTATTAACTAAGTTTCCTTTTGGTATAAGATTTCTCTTACCAAATATGAAAGATATCTATTTTCGAGGGAGTTGGCACAACCGACGGCCATCTTCATTTTGAATTCTCATAGTGTCAACTGCTAGTTATGAAAGAAGAGAATTGATATGCAAGTTGAAGCATAGTGGAGGTATCACCCGAAGCACCAAAAGCAGCCTTGGATCATGAAGAATAGGAGAAGTTTTTAGCTTTTTACTCAAATGGTAAGATTTCTTTCTGCTCACGTAAATGATGGCTAACTTTGACATCATGAATACATGCAATTATGTAAAGTATATTAAAATGTAATTTAATTTGTATTGTTTTGTTATACATTCAAATTGGAGTGGGACATCATGTTAAATTAAGCAATGCGTAGGCTGGGTTAATAGCTATATTTGATCCATTCACATCCATAATTGAGCTGATTGCCCACTAACCTAACCCAGTTAGGTAGGCTCAAGTAGTAATCTGACTTGACCCGACCATACTTAAAGCCTAGAGAGAATCTGCACATTTCAAATCAACCTTCTTCTGGGTGCGGCCCGGCCTCGAGCCCCTTGACCTGAACCAGGCCAAACCTTCCCTATCCTGGTGTTGGGCCTTCCTGGTAAAGACCGGATCAGGATCCGATCCGGGTCCATATCCACGTCTAACCGCTCCCTCCCCGCGAAGGCTGCACGCCTTGACATCCTCAACTAACGGACGAAAATTCAAAATAATACGGGAGAGAGAGAGAGAGAGCGCTTGTTTCCCCACCAAATCTGAAGAATATGAAAGAAAAAAAAAAAGATTCAGAGATGTCGACTCGCCGTTTTCTTTATTTTTGGGGACTCCATGAGAGAGATTGGTGGTTGGTAGTGAGGATGCTAAATGATGACGGGGATGATGATAGCGGTGCTGGTAGTTGACGATTTCAATCATCATGGTCGTCGTCTCTTCGTTGCTCCGATGCTTCATATGAAGATAAAGATAAGGGGGAGGAGCCGCTACCAACCGGAGACAAGGGGCAGGCCCTACTTTTCTGGAAACCCCAAGTCGACCATCTTCCCTCCTTTATCTTTTTCTCCTCCCAAGCGGCAGATATTACTACCATTTGTGGAAAATCCTGCGGTTTGTGGTGCCTAGTTCTGTTGGATTTTCCCGGATTTTTTCTGGGCTTTCAGCAGTCCAACTGGTGGTTTTCCAGAGGAGGTAGACAGTTGGAGTCCCTCTTGGTTGGCAGAGTACTCGGGTTCCGGTTCGTTCCGACGGGAGGGAGATGGGGAGATGCGGAGCCGCTTCTTTTTCTCATTATGCTGGCCTGATTGGCTTTCTTCTGTGTTCCGCGATTATGGTCGAAGCACAGACTGGTAATTGCGCTTGGGATATCAACACCATCGCTCCTTCGTTAAATTCCTCTGGGTGGACTTGCAGATCAGTTTGGAATTCCTTCAATCTTGGAGTAAGTGTTGCTTCATTTATGGTGTTGCTTCATTTATGTACTGAATCCGCATAACAAAGTCGAATTGTGTAGTGACAGGAACAATGCCTGCATTTCAGGATTCTTGGTATATATATATATATATATATATATATATATATATATATATATATAGAGAGAGAGAGAGAGAGAGAGAGAGGAATTGAAGCTAATTAGCTGTCTCGGTGGGCTGGATGGTTTTTTTGTTTTTGGCTTGCTAAAAACTGTTGCAAAAAAGTGTATTGGAGACAACCAATTGCTTGGCCATGGCTTTATGCGATAGAATACACCTTTTGAAATGGTTTTAGTGCAAAAAAAAAAAACCAACTGGTCATAAACGTAGCCAGCTGAGATTTTATATATATATATATATATATATATATTTATTTATTTATTTATTTATTTGAAATCAGCTAGCTGCCAAATGTTGCTGAATGACAATATTTAAAAAGTGCTGCCAAAAACACCATGCAATAGAAGCATTAGCAAAGATTTATGATTTGTTGCTAAAAGAAGTCATTAAATTAGCATCAGCCACGGTTTACGATGATTTTAACTATAAATTTTCAACTTTTAACCATATGACAACTTTATGACACATGACAACATTATATATATAAAAGATGAAAAAAAGGAGCTGAAATCCTCTTATCAACTTGACATCAGACATTGTACTGTAAGAGGTCATAGGATTTCTTCATGCAAACCCACATGAAGAAATCGACAAATCATGAGCACTTGCATTTCATCGACATGGTTTATATGGTTCGTAGATTAACGTGTGAAGCAGTCTTTCAGAAAAGTTAGACAGTTGCTACTTTTTTTATGAGTTTGACACTCTTTGTAACAATCTGTTCCATATATATATATATATATATTTGCCGATTGAAATATGCAGTGTAAACTCCACCTTTACCAACCGGAAAAGTCTTCCCTTTTATTCTGTTTTGGTGCAAAAGGTACCCATCAGTTTTCTCTTTGAAAGGCGAGCTGGGCTTAGGCAGACACCTATCAGGTAGCTATGTCAGCAGAGATGCACGTTGGGTATTGGGCCCATGACATTCTTCAACTTGAAGGCCTTAAAATCCGACCACTTCGTTAGATGGAAAGAGCTATTTTGGCGCACAAACGCATAAAGATATTGAACTCTAGTGCTCATTTAACTTGAAGGTTTTAAGCCAACTTTGAGGCTTCGTCAGGGGGATGGATTCCTGATGGGCAACGAAGTAATAACTATTGAACTGCCGTAGAGACACTAGCTTAGTTTTTGAGAAATAGGAATGCCTGTAGTCCTCATGTTGTTGCTGACATTATTGCAGCGATGGAAGGTCGGAGCTCACATAGCAGAGATAGTAAGGATTTAATTGATCTTTTGTCATCTTTAACAGAGGAATTGTGGATTTTGTGCGCAGAAACCTGAATATTTGTGTGTTGTTGCTATGAGGATGAATCAACTTGGTGAAAGGCAGTCGAGCATAAGCCACCGGATTCACTTCCTTCACTTGTGGAGTTGTATAGCCATACATTCAGAATAAACCATTAGAACCTTTTTCGGCGATGAAGTAGTCTTACATTGCCTTCTCTCATGTTCCTCTTTGAAGTGAATAATCCAAACTAAATATTGGTGCGAAGCCTAAAAATGCACGAAGTCAAAGTTAAGATTCAGCTTTCCTAATGCTTTGGACTTTCCCTGAGGCATTATTATTACATTATATGATATATTGTTCATGTTAATGAAACAGCACGACTTTTTCATGTTGTCTCAAATGCTTGATTCCTACATCTCTTGGCCTGCTAGATTGAAGTAAAGAGCTTGCTTGGGGGTTAGGCCCCCTACCTTTATTCCAACAAAATGGCAAGGGAAGGCCAAAACAGACCTCAACAATAAGCACAAAGGATTGACCCAACCCTTCACCAAAAAATGAGGACAAAACATACCCTACAGGCTATGCATATACATTTTCAAGTCAGCAAAATAATCATGAGGATCATTGGCATGCTCCATAATCAAAAGTCTTATATCAACTGTCGCAGCCCCTTGCTCTACAAAAATTCGCATGTGAAATTGATGAAGACACCCAGTTCTTGGCCTGCTAGATTAAATCTTGTCTCTTAAGATTGACATTATTGATTTCAAATAATTCACACTTTTAAATAGGTTTGCATTGTTTGCCTTATTATTTGTTTCTATTTATGAGAGGAACCAGTCCCCTGGACATGTCAAACAATCCTGAAATGCACTTTTACCATGTATTATCCTTATTGTTCCTCAATGTAAAATCCCCAGTCCCCACTTACTCCTTTACTCACCTAATAGTCCTCCGACTACTGCTATGTGGTAGAGTACACACCGCCTGTTTTAGAACTCTAGCCTCCTTCAGCTTGGAGGCTTTAAGCAGTTTACTTAATCAATTATGTGGAGTCTTTATGAGCTTAATGGCGTAGGATTTTGGGTGATGATGGTTTAGGAGAACCAAGCCTTTGGGGTCTCTTTCCCAAATACCTGAATCTTTTCTGGTATGGTAAATATACTATGATTGTTGTGCAATTGGAATTATAAAACAATGATGTTTTGTCAATTGAATTTTTCTGAGTCACCATATAGAACCTTTCAGTTACTTGTTGTCCATTAAAATACATAGGTACCTCTTTAACACTTCATTGCATTGTTCCTATTTCAACAACTAGGCCTGTTCACTTTTTTCTCTTTGCATGTAGCAGTTGGTCCAGTCTAACTTATGAAGTGTTTGTCTGAATCCTTGATAATCATTTTATTTTCTAGGTTAATCAATAGTTCATATACTTTTTTGTACATCTCTTACATTTTTGGAATACAAGATTTAAATACTTGCGATGTTATCCCTGAAAATCTTTGCTACTGTGACTTTAGTTTTTAAACCTCATCCAACTTTTTTTGTGGATGTAGTATACTCTTGTTCAAGGCAACATTTTGAGCATTATACTGTCAGCTCAGTATACGAGTGGGTGGGTCGGCATGGGATTCTCTAAAGATGGAATGATGGTTGGCTCTAGCGCAATGGTTGGATGGATAGATTCACAAAATAAAGCAAACATCAAGCAGTTTTACCTTGGTGCACAAAGCAGTACACAAGTTGTTGCTGATCAGGGTAACCTGCAATTCACTGACTTCACACCATCAGTTGTTCCTCAAGGGACCAATATATACCTCATATTTCAATTGAATTTTTCTGCTCCTGTCACAAGAAAGAACCTTTTATTTGCTGTTGGGAGTGATACTCCTATTCAGAACACATTGACTCAACATTCTGATAAGATCTCGATCTCGTTGGACTTCTCTGCAGGTTTGGTTTTCTTTTTCCTTTTCTCAATTGTTTACTATAATATGTCTGCATGTTAAAATTGACAACGTTATGTATGGAACTTGGCGAATGGATTTCCAACTATGTCACATGGGTACAGGTTAGACGTGGGTACCTGTGCAGTGAAACATAGCTGTATACATATATATACACACACGCACACACACACACATGTGTATACATACATACACACACACACACACACACACACACATATATATATATATATATATATATATATATATATATATACACACACACACATGATATGATATATGTATAACAATAATAAGATTTCAATGAGACGAACACCTATATTGGTTATTTATATTCATAAAATATAAATTACTAAACAGGAAGTACCAAAATAGACCAAAAAACATAAAATATAATTTTGTTGTATCACGCACCTGCACCCATGTCCAGCCATGTGAACAAGAGTGACGTGTCCTTCCAGGTGTGTCCATGTGATGTAAATTTCCAAGAACCAATCTTCGTCCTCTTATTTTGCATATCCCTTGATATATGATTTCTTGCAATGCTTTGTCAGACATTCTTTGAAAAGGTTCACTTCATTCTTTAAATTCAAGCTTTTTTTGTGCTGATCAGGTGCGCATATGTGTTTTGTCAATATTATTTATTTTAAACATTTTGCTTATTTATGTACTTCAAATTGCTTTTCCTGTCCTACAATGTATGCAAACCAAAATTATTGACTTCAGAAAATGAGGGTATTCAAGATGAGAAAGAGACCTTTTACACACTATTCAAAGATCTTTCTAATGATAATGGAGAAAGATAGGAACTATGAATTTGTGAACAATGAGTTGAAATATAAAGAAGATTATGTGCTTAAAATACTATCTGGAATACACGTAGATGAGAGTTAAGTCTGGTCTAGTGATGATCGCAGGTACCACACGCACCATGAGGCTTGGAAAGCAAGGCCCTTCTTAGGAGTTATGAGATGCACTATTTTGGAAAAAGGAGTTGAGCTTCCATTGCAACAGAAGCATGTTTCCCATTGAAAGGACGTGCTTTCTTTGAAAGGGAATGGGCTTCCCTTTTAAGTGGAAGGATGTCTTACAAAAAGTTTAGAGTTGAAAACTTGAGTGTTTTTTCTTTAGTAGAAAGGAAAATTATATTTTTCCCTTCCTACTTGCTTCATAGTCACTTCTTAATTTGCTTCCTTCTTTTCTAATTTGCTTCCAGTCCACTTCATGATCCTCTTATGGTTTTATTGCTGGTTTGCTTCTTGTTTGTCCCTATTCCTACTTTTGATTCACTTCCAGCTTCCAATTTTCAAATTGCTTCTTGCTCCCACTTCCACTGTTGGTAACTCTGGTTATTGTTGTCCCTGCCTATGGAGTACACAACGTTTGTAACTGCTTTATATCATGCAACAGCACAAAAACTCTATAAGCGAAGATGGCTTGAGTTTTTAGTGACTCATATGCCTAGATGTCCTTCGACTTCACATATTGTGTCATAATTGTTCCAAAAGTTAATGAAGCATTCATATGCCATAGAGAAATACACTTAAATCTCATAACTTATATTTCCTTAAAAACTAAAAAGATGCATCCATAAAATGATTCAGTGTCATCAATTCCGTGGTGTTATATCATTAAAAGAACCAGTTTTCCTCATCAAAATTATTGTCACATATATTGTGCGTGGGTATTATACAACGAGAAATTTCTCGGGTATAATACGGCAAAGTTGTATATCTCGAGAAAATCTCGGCAATTTTTAAAAAAATTTAAAACATTTGATAAATCTTGAAAATTATAAAAAATAAAAATTAATAAAAAATACAAAAAAAAACGTTTATAATACGTTTTTTTCACATTTTTTTTATTTTCTGGTGTTTTTAAAAAAGACGCGTCTAATTGCAGTTTTATACGACTGACTTATTTCTCGGGTATTATATGCATTTTTTTTTAATAATACGCATTTTATGTGACAACAGTAAAGGATTCAAAATAATGAGTATGTATAAAAGACTACAATTACCTATCTTTAGAGAGGATATGCATATCTTTTAGCCTATCCAAGGATCTCTTGGCAAAGGTTTTTGTTCAACCAATGGGAACTTTATCTACATGGTAAGTTAATTTTACCTTTTTTTATGTTTATGGAGTTCAAGGAAGTGTTATTGAACAAGTTATGTGGATATGAGGAGATTGACACACCTGTGTATGTGAATGAACATTCCCCACTAATCCTTGTTTTTTGACTTGTCTGTATATTTTCTATACATCAAGAACACCACTATCACTCTTGTAATTTGTTTAATAGAAAATATGTGTTAGGTTAGAGTTTTCCTCTGCCATCAATTTTAAGTTGATAACCTGTATCAGACAGGACCTTCTCACTGCAATTTTGTCTTTTTTCACTATAATGTTTTCAACAAAAACATGTCTCCAAGACTACAACAGATCACAACAACAGCTTATTGGGTTAAGACAAAGAGAAAATGAGTTACAGTCTTTGGAAATGTGATTTGAACAAATCCATTTTGAAACTCGTCGGGAAGGGCCGATTGTGAGCATAGAGCGAGGGAGCGAGAGAGCGAGAGAGAGATGTCACAACAAGGTCGGTTATTACTTTCCAGTTTCCATTGCTTAGCCTTAATCCCAACTGGTTTTCATTTTTCTTCACCAAATTACTCTTGGACTGGCATTTAATGACCAACAAGCTAATAAAAAATAACCAATTGGTGTGATTTTAAAATATTCTTTATGACCATTTCTCAACTAGATTGATCATGTTCTCTTCTTGCTATTTTTTCTTAATTAAATTATCTTTCAAATGGTTTTTAAAGGTTAAACCATATAAAGCGACTATACGGTACTTGTTGGATCATTAACAACTATTTGCAGATCAAGTTAGATCAGCATGGCCTGCAACTCATCACATGCATGCAAAAGCTTCATTATATATGTCACATGTCCTCTGTGGTACATAGGATTTTTCTTTAAATTATGTCTCAAATGGTTTTTAAAGGTTAAACAATATAAAGCGACTATAAGGTACTTGTTGGATCATTAACAACTATTTGCAGATCAAGTTAGATCAGCATGGCCTGCAACTCATCACATGCATGCAAAAGGTTCATTATATATGTCACATGTCCTCTGTGGTACATAGGAATTAGTTAACATGTAGCTTGATAATTAAACACCAATCGTGTATATGTATTTAGCCCCATTTATCTATCTTTTGACTCGTAAATGAGAAAAGGGGTTTTAATAAGTATCTGATGTTGTGCCCAACCATTTTTATTCTTCCAGCCATTTTAAAGCATGGATTTGTGAGGCATAGATATTGACAAGTGTGAAGATAGGAGTGGAGATAGGTCATTTTGCACTGCTTCTTAAAGAGGATGTTAACAAATCCACACTCATCTCCATCTTACGTATCTGCTTCAACTATATTCCATCCCTATCTCTTCTCCTGCTCCCAGATGAAGCCATATTCTAGACGCATTATTCATTAAATTATTGTCCTACAGGTACCTTATCTGCCTCGTCTTATCCCAGCCAACTGAAGAGGAGCCACGGAATTTTGGCTATACTCGGGTGGGGGGTGCTTCTCCCTATAGGAGTTATAATTGCAAGATACTGTAAAAAGTGGGACCCTCTCTGGTATTACCTTCATGCTGCAATTCAATGTCTAGGATTTACTATTGGGCTGGCAACTGTGATAGCGGGTGGTGTGCTGTATCAAAAGTTGAAGGTCAATATTCCCACACACAGAGGCATAGGGATATTTGTCTTTGTGCTTTCTGTTCTTCAGGTTTGTAATGTTCTCTTTCTCTTGGACCTCATTTGGCATGTTTCATTCATTTGAAAAAATCTGAATTTGGTGTATTTCCTTTGGTGGTTCGGTCTCCCTCAAATGTTTCTTCTGTTTTAGAATGTGCCGACTTGCTTATTTCACCCTTGGTCTCTGATGAGAGCTTGACATTCTGGCTTTTGGGATACAAGTTCTTTTGCCAGTTTTCCAGTTCATCATTCCTTTAATCTTGTTTAACATGCATTTGTCATTTCTTGTGAAGTTTCTAGTTTCTTGATTTGATATTTGTGCTCGGATGATACTTGGCTATTCTTATTTCATGTCAGAATTTTTGTTGTCATGTATTACTGATTTGTCATGTTTATCCATCGAATACGACATCATTACCATAACTTTATGTAGAATTCCTATGAGTTGAAAAGATTTTCTTGGAAATAGTCTTCTTGTGTTGGATAGAGAAATTTCAGATAGTAATCAGCTAATTTAGATAAAATCATGGAAATTAGACGCATTTGGAGGTAGTACCAAATGAGATCCTAGTGTGTGATCTTTTTTTGGGATTCTAGCCACTGTAAGTTCAGTGTGGTACATATAGTGTTAGTCCACATGTCAAATTGGAAAAAAAATCGAAACTCATGGGAATTAGCTCTTTCCCTTCTAGTACTTATCCGCATTGCACTTGGCATACAAAGCACTGAAAGAAAAGAGCAGGTTCATGACTTTGCTGTGTAAAGACTTTTGTACCATTCCACTTGCTTTTGCGAGCTCTGGACTGCTGCTTTATCAATATCTGCACATATCAGCCACAACACAGCAAACTGGTGTGAGAAAGGGTTCACAATGGCCCTTTCCAGATATCAGCCACTTTGGGGCTCCTATTCAGCCAAATTGGCCTACATTGTCTAATGCAGCCTTTATAGGCCAGTGTATCAATTGATTAATATTTAAGGAGTACCTTTTACTTTTTAATTAATTTCTTATGGCTGATAGAGCCCTGTTCAGGCTGATCGCCTATTGCCAAGACCAGATTTAGTTAGCCAGATCCAGTAGGGTAAAATGGGTCCAAATTCCACTGGACTTAGGCTTGGTATAAACTATAAAGTCTAGGTTGACCAATTCCGAACATGAATACAAGGTCTATAAGGATCCAACCCAATTAATGCAATGTTCCTATCTTGCCTCTGGTTGGTCTGGATTCAATTTCAGAAATTCAAGTCTGAATCCAAATCCAATTGCAGAAGATCCAAATAAGTCGAACCTGGTAAATGGTGAAACATACCTCAATCTGAATTTCTTACTTGATTACATCCGTACTTGAAATTCTAAAAATTCTGTCATGTGGCCCCTGTATTGGAAGAAGTTAAACTACTCCATTTAAGCTGTTTTGAGTACACCTTCCCCTCCAATAGCATCACAGGAATGTGCATGTGGGACTCACCAAGAACTGTGGAGCTCACCCAATGCACTGTGTTTTTATAGGAGGGAAAATACTGAAGAACTCTCTTTGAGTACACTTGTCTAACTAGGTGACATATTTTAGGAAAATAATGTTGTGAGGGCCACTGATTCATCAAAATACTAATGAAGTCTTATAATAGTGCCAGCTAAAGTGTGTCCTGTTTGATACCTGAACAAGGACCTCAAGATGATGACTCCTTAAATAGGACAAGTATTTTCATGAATAAATCATGTTGAGACTCCTGCGGTACTATCTCTTGGTGGAAGCAACAGGGCTCAGTTGTAAACTTAGAACTTAGAAGACAGTGAATGGCAAGAGCAAGAAATCTGTGTTTGTTTTTTTCTACTAGTTTGCATGCATGCTATAGCTTCTGTTTTCATTTGCTTGCAATATTTTATCACAAATTCCTGTGTACACATTAGTGTGTTTTCATGGTGGACAATGGGACAATGGCTATGAATAGAACTTTACATTATTTACGTGATCTGTCGGCACAAAGTTGTCGATGGAGCAGATTAAAGTTCAAATATCAATATCTTAGGTTGGGAATTTTATTTATGTTTTGTATGGTACTAGCTAGAAAGGATGGGACAGCAGAAGCAAACTGTCCCTGTTCAGCCTTCAAACGATGCTTTTCATATTCCTTTTAGTGTCATACATATGCACCTTTCCCCCATAGGCATGTCATAGCCTGTTTCCAAATTTCAGTAGTTCCGTGTGCAAGAAGCCAAATTAATTTACTTGAAAGATTACAGATTTAACTGCATCTTCAGGTAACAGCCATCTTCCTACGACCACACAAAGATGCCAAGATCCGGAAGTACTGGAACTGGTATCACCATTGGGTTGGACGAACTGCACTTTTGCTTGCTGCTGCCAATATCTTCATCGGAATTCATGTTGGAAAACCAGGAAAGAGTTGGAAAATTGGCTATGGATTCAATCTCGCTTTTTTGTTTCTAGCAGTTATTTTTCTTGAGGTCATCCTATGGATCAGACGGTTCAAGAAGTCTTCTGGATCTCCAACACCTCAAATGCATCCAGTCTAAGCTGCATGGACTGTTGATTTGATTGTCAAATTAAATTTTGATGTACACACAGTGATATACATTGCAGATGTTAATTTTAGCTTTCCCATATCTGCCTTAGTATTAATTCTGTATTGTTTTCCATAACTCTCATGTAGATTGATATATGTTTTAAGAAATGGGAGGAGCTACCATCCTTGTTTGTCTTTCCCATTTTCCTCTGCCCAACTTCACATGAAACCAATGGAACTCAAGATCATTTGTTCATGGCCTGGTCAAACTTGTAAAAGCAAATCTCTCACTTGTCAGGACCTATATGGAAACTAAATCCTAAATTTTAAGAATTCTAACATGACTTCGAGGTTTATCACCTCATTGAATGCTCAATAGGAGAGATGTACCTGGAAATTAAGGTTGTCCCATTAATTTGTTGCCAAGATCTTAGATCCTAGCAATTGATTGTTAGGATAACCCAGGAAACTTCTTTCACATAATTTAGACACGCATATACACACATACAATTGTCATAAATATGACGATTATGTCTTGAAAATATCAGATATTTTTGAGAAAAAGAAGAAACCACTATTATTGGAAAAATATATTGATATTCAAAACATCATACATAAAAACATAGCAGCGATAATGCAGTATTTTGAAACTTGCCAATATTCTAAAAGAAAAGTTTCAGGAACTCATAACTTTGTTTTTTTATTTTATATTCTACATTTTTTATTTTTTGAAAAAAAATATTTTCTTTAGATTTTTCTTAGTGAAAAGATATTTAGAAATTTTCAAGGAAAACCTCACTAATAAACAGTTGTAAGGGTATCACGTATACATTGGTGTCTCCAATACTGTAAGTCACGGATATTTCCTTCACCTCTACCTCTCATGTAGTAGTTTTACTGTTTGTTTCAAATTTCTTTCCAGAAGCTGGTAGTTGGAGCTGAGGGTTGGTGGGTCTGTAGGATACATGTACCTGCAAGATGTTTTCAACAGGTTGTTCTGCAGTTTGTGAATGTAGTCAACAGACAATGGTTTGGTGAAAGATTAGATACTGAACAGTTTAATCAATTTGAAGTTTTGTTGCAGAGAATGCAATATCTACTTGCAGAACCTTGTTTCTTTGTGACTAATCACTTCCAATGCCCAAAAAGCCCAAAGGTAAGATCAGCACAACAGAGAGTACCACCAACTCTTGAATCTGGCCACTGATTGAACCAAAGTAGGTCTATGATGAGGAAACCCATACCTGAGTGGGCATCGGTTGATATCAGCCAACCATGCCATTGTTTGCATTGTACTGATCATAAATTATGTTTCTTCCCTTCGTTTTCTTCTCTTTTTTGGATTATCCTCCAGAATGGTTTTATTTGGTTATTTCATCATTCTCTAGCCTTATCAGCAAGTTTTTTTCTTTTTCAAATTTTGTCTTCTACGTTTGAACAAAAATTTCCACAGTTTGCATTAAATAATTTTGAATTGAACAGGATCTATAAGAAATCATCTTTGTCGAAGTAATTTTATAGTAGATCAAATCAACAACAGAACCGTTCATCCTGCTGTTCTTTTCCGATTAGTTAGTGAGGAATGTGACATATTCCTAACAAGTAAAAACAAAACTGCCTGTTGAAACATTCTCTTGGCTAACCGACAATGCACTTTTTCAGGTGTCCTGGATTTATCCAAAGAGTCCACACTTTGCATCCAGTCACTCTGATTTTAACAGGATGAGCAATGGCATCACAACAATTTTTTGTGAATTGATATTTATAACAGAACAAATAGACAATTATAATGCTAGCTGATCGATCCCTATATCAGAGTTGATCAACAATGAAACTAGCAATCCAGGTGCTGTCATCAGTTTGATTAGTTTGAAGAATACGACATATTCCTGTACATATAAGAACTAGTAACATATCTATCGGCCTGGGCTACTCTATCCATCTGAAAAGAAGCTAAAAAACAGCAAGCAGAACAATGAATTTGCAGATGTGGAATCCAAAGCTTCTTTTTCTCTCACTCTTAAGCTAGCTTTCTGACGACATGCACATATATATGAATTCCACGTATGCCAGACCATTTATAACCTTGTTGGTGTAAACCAATCTTGTGGACGTAACTTTGAGCAGGAATTTGGCAACAAAATAACACTGCCATGAGTGTTCTATGAATTTTCCTTAATTTTTGAGATATATTTATGAAACATTAACGCTGTATTCCTATTGCCAAGCACCTCTGAGCATAACGTTGCGGGAAATGCATAAGAAGTCCATCAATTTTATGTTTGGAAATGTTTCTTGAATAATCAAACAATTGACCTCTCCCAATCAACTATTACGTTTAGACAGGTAAGTCACTCTCTAAAAATTTAGATTCGTGTACGTATTGACCTCGACTCTGCAATTGTTGATGCAATCATTTGAAAAATTCCAATGTTTCTTTCGGTCTATGATCTATATTGGTTTTTTTCTTCATTTGTTGTTATCCTTAATTTGCACACTACTTTTCATGGTACCGGGGCTAGGTTTGGTTATATATATATATATATATATATATATATATATATATATATATATATATATAGCGAGAGCGAGAGAGAGAGTTCTTAATGGCAAACCTCTAGTTGGGTGCAGATCATGGATCTCCCACCCACAACAGTGTTGGCAGCGTTGGGGGTTACAAAGATAGATTGGTAGGAAAAATTTTCAACTTAGAGAAGGCAAAATTAAGAGAAACATTTGTGTCGGTCGCCAAAATGAACTATATTCTTATATTATTGTCTGTTACCTCCAACCACAGATAGTCTGTAGTGTAAAAATTGCATTCCTACAGAGAAATCTATGAGAAGTGACATGCAATGAGTTCTTCTAGAATACCCTCTCAAACGAACAAGTTGAAACCAAGGCCTGTAAATTTTAGAAAACTCCAAACTCAATTAGGCGCTTAGTAAGCATGTTCCAGATTTTCTCACTTGTTGCTCCCCTTTGCTTTCAAGGATGGAAATGTGACAATTATTCAAAGATACATTTGGGGAGCCACATATAAGCCAAAGGGGACACCTGCCCCCTAACTTTGAATACTTTTGTATAAATTTTCTATCTACATAACTCCAGGGATAACATGGTGGTGATGGAAGTCTACAAGGAGGTGATAGACAAGCCAAAACAACATCACATAGTGCACTTCTTCACCTACTTGTTGTTCACTGCATACTATTATATCTAAAGGAAATCCAATCATGGTCACTTCTTATGAAGATAATCGGCACAGTAGCGCCATTAGATACAGATACGAACTGGGCAGGAGCAGAAAATCAATTGTGAGCTATTGCGCATTAGTGAGAGGAAACTTTAGTAATAGATAAAAGCAAAATTATAATAAATGCCATAAGCAACACAAATCCACTGAATTAAGATGTGATGAACCAGACAAAAATACAGACTTAAAGGAGAAAGTTCAAAGAGAAGAAATTACTACCCTCTAAATAAAAAGCAGTGAACAGTTTGTAGATATTGATCGACGCTAGTGGAGCAAAATGACTCAAAACGCTCAATCATCAAGTTAGGGCTCATTTGAACCTGATGGCCTATTTAACTCAAGGGGGAGCATTGTGAATTCTACAGCTTCACCTTGTCGGTTCGTGCTATGATTGATTGGACCGATACCTAGCCCCTAGATAGCTCTCCTTTTATGTCAACACATTACTTTGTTAATTCGCCACCTTTAACTTTTTTTTTTTTCTTTTCGTCCTTCTTAACTTTCTCTCTTATACTTCTCGCCCATTATGTGTACCACAAGGTCTATATTTTTTGTTCATTTTTTGACATGCGCAAAACAGTGAAGGGTCACTAAAGGAGTGCCTTCGACATCTTTCTACCTAAAAAAAACAGTGAAAAAAAAGACCGTATTAAAAAAGGTACCTTTGAAAAAATATGTAGGCCCTATTTAAGGATGTCAACGGGTCGGATTCTAAATTTCTAATCGGATGTACTCTTATTTGTATATACTTTTTTGGATGTTCACATATTCGTATTTAATACAAATCCAAAAGTCATACTTGAATCCAAAGTCTGGTTTCATCTTCCGAATTGGAATCTGAATTTTGAACCAAATCTGGCTGGTTTTCAAAAGGTAAGAGCATTGCATATAAAATAGTTATTTAAAACCAAATCATATGTGAATTTGAATCCAAGTCCTGTGGAATTATGTATATTTGAATCCGGTCCGATCGAATGAAATCCAGATCCGAGCTGATAGAATGAAGTCCGGATCTGATCCCATTTCTTAATTGGATACCCATTTTTTTTCATATCCATTTTTTTCAGAATGGTTTGTTGGGATATCTTATTCAAATCGGCTATATTGACAAGCTTGTGAACTTCTTTCCATTATTAACAGTAAATGTCTATTACGGTACATGTGGATTTTCCATATCAAATAATTTAGTCACAAAGTTGGATTGCTGCAAAGGTCTATGGTGTTCGTTCGGTCATCATAATGACTTTAGTCTAATTATTATATGTAGTCTGACATTATTATGTGTAGCTTCCAAAAGAAGGATGGCCCATGTACCGACGTGAAAAATACATTTTTGCACAAGGAATTAAGACTTCCATATGGAAATTCATCTTGAATATCCTTTCGGGTGAGCAGGAGGATTAGTCCTACAGCCCCAACAAGAACTGAAACCCCCTTCCTTTCTTCCCCTTTCCCCTAAAATCCAGAGTTGTGTTGATATCTTCATATGTTTTAACTTGCAAGTAGAGACCTACCCCCATTTTTATGATACAAGAGAACAACCTCCACGGGTTAAACTAGAGACATACTGCATAATGCATTCCAACCCACCCCACCCGTCAGAGGGCATCTTAAATATCCTCTAAAAAAAACAAAAAATATGATACATATATAAATTGTCTTAAACCAGTTTCGATTTGCTTGGTTCGCCAAACTCAATATTGAGTTGGTCGGTAAGATTGGTTTTAAATGCAATCCTGTTGACTGCTCTCCTGTTTTCAATGACTAAAATTTTACAATTATGCTGATCGTATGCACTAGCGGAAGCAGAATTTTTCTTCGGTTGGAGCACTCATTCAATACCTTTAATTTGTTTAGGGTACTTGTATTTTATATCAAAACATTAACATACACATTAAATTAATTTTGTGAGCAACCAGCCACCATGTGGCTCCGCCATTGATCGTATGTGCATGCACGATATCATAGTGACTAAAGACTGAGAAGATGATAGACATGCTGAACCAACATCTCAAACTGCAGTTTGAGACCAAAGACCTCGGCCTCTTGGATATATATATATATAATTCTTTGTCTGCCAGATGAAAATGCTCTCTAGATCTTTCGAAAGTGCCGACAAAATGGAAAGATTCCATTAAACAAAAGTTTTGGTGACAAATTGTCACCACAGTGCTATAATGGCAAAACAAGAAAGAAAATAAAAAAGAAGGAAAAGAAAGAAAGAAAAAAAAAAAGAATGAAGAAACAAAAAGAGAGAGAAAACCAAAGAGAAGATGGCAGTTAAGGGTGGAGTCAGAAATTTTTGGTTAGGGTAGACAAACTATAGTTATAGTTTCAAAATTTTAATGGGAACCAAAATATAAGTTTTCAAAATGTCTACCAGTAGCCAATGAGCCAAAACCGCCAAACTAAAATGAGGTTACCGTTTGCAATGCAGATTAGCTTAGAAAAATTAAATGCTCACTTGAAATGTTATTATTTGATTAATAAAACCAGAACAATAATCAATTAAGGCAATTTGATGGGCGTCCAAGGAAATCAATAGGAATCTTTTCCTGGAGTGGGTTCGAGGGTGGGGTGGGTCCGCAAGCATTATTAAGCCCACCCTAGTCCACATGTTTTCTCGTGATTATGATTCGAATAATTCATATTTAATAACTTTTTATGCATAAGGATCCAGCATGATGTATCGGCCGTTCCTGTTGCGATCTCTCAGTATTTCCCAGAATTTCTAATTGCTTCTATGAGTGTTGCCAAATTTACAAAGTGCGGTAGGGGTTGCTTGGCAGCAATTACACTTTGTGAGTATTTCATTAACGACTTAAAGTTTAAGATAGATTCGTAGAACACTTGTTCTAGTGCTTCATGAATTAACTCCACTTTTAAGACAAATTCATAAAACACTCACATAATGTCTCTGCTATCAAACGACATCTAAGAGGTCAGGAGGTAGAGACACTCTTGAGTGTCCCATGATTTGATGATTATACATCAATTTTAAAATAAATTCATGAGGTACTGGGTTTAGTGTTCCATGAACCTCCTCTATTTTTAAGAAAGATTCATTGGACACTCCCAAACAACCTTAACTTAAGAATGCAATTGATCGAATCATAATATATCTTTTACCATATTTCGAATTATTCAATATTAGGATTTGAATGCAACTTAAAAACTGGATGCAAATTTCCAAAAAAAAAAGAAAAGTCTACATCATCTTTGAACTTGACTTATAAATCCACCATATAAGTCTGATCGGATTCGATATTGAATCTCAATTTCACTTTTAAATGCATAATCCGAATCTGAAATGCATTACGTTATGTTAAGAACCGGCTTTTAAAAAGCATGGGTATTGGACAGAGGATATTAATTTGATATTGAATCTGAATCTAAATCCAAAATTAATCTCTCTTCAAAACCGAACTTTGACCCAACTGTATCTTATTTCTTAAATCTGAGTCTAATCACAATTTGTTAATCAAATCTTAAATTTTTTTCGTATCCGACTTTTTCGAAGCAATTTAGTTGAATATCTGATTCGAAATCCAATCCATTGACATCTCTAGCCTAACCCAGAATTTATAAGAGAGTTGAGAATATAATGCATTTTTTATTAAATGTTTAAATTATTTATTACTAATTATTAATTTAAAATAAATTCCACCGATACGGTTTAGTGCATCCAGACGATGGACGTCGTTTTCTAAGATTTTCTCCGTACCAGATGAAACCGATATTTACAACGTTAGTTTGCACGACTGCTCAAATGGCAGCCTTAAACTTTTGTGTCCCCCACGATGGGGATCACATAATCGAATACTATGTTCCATGGCGGCTCCACCATTCTTGTTCTAATAACATTTGTCTACCCAGGTTTCGAAGCAAGTTGGTACCTTGGCGGCATAAAAGTATAGCCTTAGGGGCACAAAAGTATAGCCTTAGGGGTTTTACGCCGAAAGTGGTTTCCTTTGAGTAAACATTTTTGAAAGAAAGTACAATTGAGACATCGCAAATCTAAACAGGTCCCTCTCACGCTTTGGCGTGGTAAGCCCAACTGGATCTCCTCTAATCATTTGGATATTGGATTCAGACTTCGAATCTCAATTCTTAAGCTATGATGCCACATTTACTTGCAATATATTTGATTCGTATTAATTTGGATATTGTGGAGTTCATATTACACCTTGATGTGGTTAATAACTGGATCATAGTTTTCACTGATCATAATGGTTCCACATTCTAGTTGGTAATCACACAGATCTGCCCAGTTCTTTTTAGTTTCTTACTCGCAGAAACAAAAATTTGGGTCGAAAGACTTTGTCATGATGGTGTAAAACTGCAAAGCTAGTAACCCAGCCCGTCCCCGGTGGCCTACCATGCTTTAGCTTTTGCAAGAGCATAGGGATCATTAGGTAGCCATTGGGCATCTCAGGTGTCAGGTGTCCACCCCTTCCTAATATGTTAAAAGGACTTCACATGGTAGTGCTGATAAGTTGATTGAATCAGCCAATTCGTCTCCTATCTTCCAATTTCTTAATAAAAAGTACCATATTTTATATGTATATATACATAAATGGTAGTCTTACAATCACAATAATAATCAAGAAATGTTAAAGTAAAAGAAAGAGAGAGAGAGAGAGAGAGAGAGTTTTAAAATAAGTTCAATACTTGGTACATGAGTGACAGACAGATATATTAAAAATTTCTAGATAGGTCCACAAGTGAGTACATTGCAAGAGAGAGAGAGAGAAAAGGACCATATCTTTAGAGAGAGAGAGGCTTTAGACTATAGGCCTACACCATACACCTGGGAGGGTTAACAAGATTTGAGTTTGTCTAGACTTGTGGTGTGGGGAGCAGCCTGTCTCCCTTACTTCTTTGTCCTCATACTCTTCCCCCTAACTCTTTCACTTCATCTTGTTCAATCATGGTCCCAATCCCAATCCCCTTCCCATCATCAACACAATAAACAAGTGAACAGTAAACATATCAGTCTGATCATGTAAAATAAACAATCAATTCGCCCCCACGAACAAGTCCAAATTTAGACTAAATAAATGGATGCGCAAAAAACTATTAAATAATGTTTGAGAGCATATTGTTTCTCAATGTATATGACACGCTCTGTCCTCTAATAACGTGCCATGTGGCCCACAAGGCTCCATTATAGAAAAGGAAATGTGGGTCATTTTTCTCAAAAAGCAGCATTGAAAGGCCATCCCTCTTTGTCTTCTTTCTCTTTCCGCTGAAAGGCCACGAGGCAAAGGCTCAATTTTGTTAATGAATTTCCATTTTTTTGTCCGCTCTCTTTTTCTTCCTCTTAACAATCAGGTTGGATCTTTTTTATGAAAATTATGATGAATCTATCTAGATCTGGACTACATATCCGGTTTTCTTGGGGCATTTGGCAATAGGAATATATAACTTTTCACGAATGATTTGTGAAAATTGAGGTATATTTATGAAATACTACTAGCTTTCTAGATCTGATGATCTCAGGATCTATGTACTACTCTGGCAAATACCTTGTTTTTGAAGAAATTTATAGAGAAACGTGGACATGCAGACTTGGATCCGACTGTTTTGAAAGTAACCAGTCCATGGTAACTTTTAATAAAGGCATGCCTATTAAAAAATTAACTACCCAAGTTACAGAACACAGTAGCTTCCAAGGTTGACCTTGTAGACATTACAGCTGCTTTGGTACTTTGTGATTTTCAGACCTTTTGAAAGTTCCCTGTACTTCGAGGCAGGGTTGCTTCGTCTGATCATGAACAAGGTATTCCTCTTAGCAAAGCAAATCGATTTCTATGTGTTGATTTGGTTTGTCCTGTTGTCCAACTGGAAAGTTGCATGAATGTTATCTGATCTTCAACCTAAACCTAAATAAGTACTCCCTTTTTGCTTTTCAGCTTTTTGGAAACTAAACTCCAAGAAAGAGCTGGCAGGCATGAGCAAATTAAGCTGAGGTTGTTTCTTCGGGATAATCATACAGTGGACATTTCGGAGAGTTGGTAATTCTAATTCGGCCAGGACGTTTTCTACTTTGTTCTGTGGATGATGCAAACAAAGGACGAGACACAGTGTTCCATAATCATGTTCATAACAGCAAGAGCGAGCCTTGCTTTGATGGGGTAAGTGAGAAAGTTATTCCATGGCTCAGGCAAGAGCGGAAGGCCCCTTTTCTCCTTGTCCTCAGGGTCCAGAGCAGTGTCAGTATCAAGTAGTTAGTTTTCTGCGTGTTTCAACTTGTATGTAATACTCACATCCCTTATAGTACAGGAGCATAGCCTTCCACTGGTTTCCAACTAGAGACGCACCTCCAACACGCCTCAAGTCTGTCTGACCGTTTGAGCTATGGCAAGTCCAGCATCCTGTTCTTGAACATACCAAGGCAGAACATTCAGTTCCTGGAATTCCCAGGACAAAGACTCAAATGTCTTCTTCTGTTTGGTGGATGTCCATTTCTTAAGACAAAGCTGAACCTGGATGCCGTCCATAATAACAAGAAAGATTATGAGAGACTTTACAGTGCACGAGCTTGTCGACTTACAGTTAATAGTAGCGAATTCTGTTCGACATAGAAGAAAGCACATGAACAAAAGAAAGTCATGGCAAATGATTGTTCAAATTGACTTACTAGCAGCCAAAATGGAGGTTCGGGGCAAAATGCCTGAAAAGGTTTTAATTTTGTTATACGGTTGTCTGAGATGGATCACGTTCTACCTTTTGCAATTTTCGTAAAGATTTTCCTAACCTTCAATGACTTTAATAAAGTTGAACGAATTTTGTTGCATAGGCATCAGCAGTCTTGAAAATGGTAATTTTTTAAAGAACATGGATATTAATTTGATGTATTAAGTATAGATAGATGACAGCAAAGGAGATACCTTGAAGAGGCTAAAGCCACTCCCCTCTTCCTCTTGTCTAAGGGTTTAGGGCTGCTTCACTTGGTGAACTTACAGTTACTTTCTTCAACTTGAAAGTAGTGTATATCACCGTCATCAAAACACTAACATTTATTACCATAACATGTGAGGGGCATGAAAAAAAAATTTATATGTAGGGGACATTTAGTTGAAGTGATGGTAGAAAAGCCCTCTCTCATCTAATACCGATCTATGGATCAACAGGCACAATCAACAAAAGTAATTGAGAGAGAGAACGTAGACAATTAGGTGGTTCAAGAGAAATACTTTTAGGTTTATGATTGACACAAAATTGTCTAATTTATTTGCATGGATAATAACTATTACAAGAAAACAGAGGTTTTTCCTTTTCATATTAAAAAGTTGTGCTGCACAACTAGCCGAGCCAGTTCGAACTCGACGTGTTTTGAGTTCAAATGTATACTCAAAATGTTAAACAAGTCGAGTTTGAGTTGTAAAAACTTGACTCAGTTCAACTACATAATGAACGTTGAATTATAATGAGAGAATAATTAAAGGTATAGCAATTAAACTAGTTAAAAGAAACTAGACATCCTTAACACAAATGAATTAAACAAGTCTAACTCAAAATTGTATAGCCGAGTCAAGCTAGGGCTTATTCTAAGAAGCTGAAGTTGGGTTCAAGCTAAGTCCAAGCTTGAGTTTTTTGACCTGAGTCGAGCTCAAGGTCGACTTGGCTCGTGTGCAAGCCTGCTATAGCCCACGTGAACCAGCCATACAAAGTGAACAACCCTTCTTCACCTAGAAAACCAAAATCATCTAACAAAATTTATGTTAATTATATTCATTGCTTGAAATGTAATACTTTTTGTAAATCTTTTAGGCAAATGCATGTCCAAAAGAAAAAAAAAAAGCTCATATTTTATGATTTTTGTATGAATATGTATTCCATTGCTCTTGTATCCATACGTTAAATTATAAATTAAATAAATAAAGCTACCAAAGCTATAGATTTCATTGCTTCATAATTTAGAAAAGTTAAAGGTAATAAGCAACGTTAGCATTAGCATCATCATAGTTTTTTTTCAATTAAGAGTTGTAACATTTATTAATTAGTGTTATCCTATTATACATTAATCAATATTTACGTAAGGTATACAACCATACCTAAGCAAAGATATATAAAAGACAATATTTTGAATATAAAACAAACAAGTAGAGCTCTCAAAATATTGATATCTTCCTTGGCCTCTGGTCGGTCTGATCCATTTCATCCAGTTATTGGCAATCTAGTTAGCCGCACCACATGCATGGTCGGGTTAATTTGGTCCCAAGTTTACAAATTAAAGAAACATAAAAATTCTGATTTACTTATGAGATTCTACAAATCAATTATTTAAATTCATGATGGAATAAATTAAATTCGATGTACACATCATACCCTTGTTTATATGGAAAATAAAGTAAGAAAGAAATGCAGGGCAATAAATGGCTTTTCATAGGGTCTAACGGGCAACACAATTAGATAACAAGGCAGTTCACATTTAAAAGGTCAGAAATTTGAATTTTGGTGGCTAACAAGCTAACATGCTTTGATAACAAATACAACAACCGAGTTAAAGATATATTATATAGGTCTACCCAAACCCCTAAAAAAACCGGAGCTTTGGAGTGACCTTAAAGGTTTTATGCTGAGCGTGACTTTTTCTAGGTACACAAATATATATATATATATATATATATATATATATATATATATATATATATATATATATATATATAAGACTTTTGGTAGATTTTCAAATTACTTCGATTGGAACACCATAGTGATTGTTTTTCCTTTTAATTTAGCAAAAGGAAATATAATTTTGTATAAAAATATTATCAAATAACACAAAATTCAATCGCGCGTGTCCTACTGTCCCCCTAAAGTGGAAATTTAAGAAAAAAAGGAAAAGAAAAACAAAGATTGCTAATTTGGTCGATTGATTGTTTCTTTTTTCCTTGTTCTAATAAGAAATGAATGAAGGGAATATGTAAATAAGAAATGAAGGGAATATGTAACTAATGAATGAAAGCTGGCACAGCAAATTGCTTTGAGAATGTTTTTGTGCCCAAAATGAGACGGACACGCGTCCAACCCGTCAGTATCCAAAAGCCCACCAAGACTTCCAATCCCACTTGTCGTTCTTGCACTCGAGAGAGACAGAAATGTTAAGCAGAATTAAAGAACGTGGTAATCGGTGGGAGATTCCAAGAAGAACGCTTTCCTTCTTCCATATCTTTACAACTGGCACCGTTCCCTTTCATGGCTTCCTTTTTTTCTAAAATTCATTATTATATATATATATATATGTACAATTTTTTCGCTTGGTTAATTTTAAAATTATGAAAAATATTGTTCAGTTTCTTTGTAAATTTGAAAATATTATTCAAGTCTTCTTAACAAAAATATTTCTAACTTCGCCCCTGCAGCATGTGACCATCTTCTAACAATATAAACTCCGACAAACCAAAAAAGTTTTGTATGTATATCTAATGCACCTTTTTAGTGTTGAGTTTTCAGTTCTGGTGAAGTTGCACGGATCTTTTTTGGGTGGATGGACGTCATAATAAGAAACATCCACTGAAGGATGAATTGGGTCTTAGGGTTCCCTCACCATAAAGGTCACATGCATGAAATTGGCGCCCACGTGCATCTTGATGAATAACAGCGGAAAGAGTCAAAATTGCGAGTGTTCGACAATAAAAGCTGCCTAAATCTGGTTAGTTTCTTATAATTGATCAATTTAATTTACTCAATCATATAACTTGATTTTGGATTGTTAAAAGTACAAGAACCAAGTAACTTTGTTTTTCCACTCTCAAATCTGCTTTATTTTTATCTTTTTCAAAATTTCAATTCTAAGGATGTATGTGTGCGGAACTATTTAGTAGATTAGTTTAGTAGGTTAGCTTTTCATTAATCACAAAGGTTGTACTTGTATGAAGGTGCTTTTGATATAAATATGCATCATCTGTGGATTTGTCCATCTGGGTTTGGATGGAGAAATCCTCCCATGATTGGATGAGAGCGAATTCGTTGGAGGATTTCAGAGTATATATATATATATATATATATATATATATATATATATATATATATATATATATATATATATATATATATATATATATATATAAAGAGAGAGAGAGAGAGAGAGAGAGAGAGAGAGAGAGAAGCCAAGCGTTGTTGTTTCTAGCGTGTGACTGCTGCCAATCAACACAAACGATTTCAAATGAGCAATGGACAGCTCATTCAGCCACTGCCCACCTTTTTTTATGTAGCAGGAAGGCTGTTGAAAAAGAGAGAGAGAGAGAGAGATAGATAGATAGATAGACTTAGAAGCCTAAGCTAAATTTCCACTTAGATTTAATACACTGCGTCCTTAACATATACAACAATGGCAACCAAAAGGAGAAGGTAGAAATGTCCCATTTATTGAGAGAGAGACAGATGGGGCCACATCTGCTATGTGTCTATAACTCAGGACTTTTGCTAAGTTTGTCTGCATCTTTCGCTTTCCGTGAGAATTATGAGAGAGCGAGAGGAGCAGTGGGGTTGGAGGCCATGACAAGTAACAGTAATTGGAGCAGACCGCGGTTAAGCATTAGAGTGTATAGAACATTCTAGACTGACATAGATAGATAGACAGGCAGATAGAGAGAGGAGAAGGGGTAATGGAACAGGCAAAGGTCATGTGATGTGATGAAGAAAACAGGATGCCCCATTCCCGCTTTGTCTTATGTCACTTGCTGGATGCTTTGAGCTCCCAATCATTCCCCACTGCAGTATTACTTTCCTTCCCATATATCTATATTAGCTGTGCACCCGATCGATAACAAAATGAACACTATGAGTCCTTCATGGTGTTCTTTCAGCTCAACTTGATAAAAGGGTATGATCCAATATTGTGAGGTGTATTTCATTTTTTTCTTGTTTTTAAAGTTTAGGACCGCATTGAAACCTAGTGTGCCAAATCCACTCTGTAAAGCTAAGAAAGAAAGCACTTACGGGAATCAAAATGGCAATGCGCCTCTTCCCACACTGCCAATACAACCGGTCACAGTTTCAACATGCATCTATGAAAGCGAAAGAGAAAAAGGAAAAGTCTACGTTTAGAGATCAGGGAGTGCATCTTTTGGTGGAAGGCCAAAGCTAGCTAGGAATACCGACAAAGGACGCGGAAGATGTCAAAGGTTCTTAATTATTGGTGGAGGCATGCAGTAGGGCCAGATTCACACCCATTTTCTTTCAAACCCTGAAAGCACTGTCCTCCTTTTCCAAGTCCTAAAAGGGAAGGGGAAGAAACAAAGGAGAAAGTGGGGTTTGGTATTCGGGCTTGGCCGGAAACTGTGGAATAAAGATAAGCCTCCTCTTTCATTTAATTTAGCAGATACGTGGGTGGGACAAATTGTGATGTATGGTTGAGTAGAATCACAGTAACATACTTTCAGTCAATATGTTCTCTCTCTCTCTCTCTCTCTCTCTCTACGAATTCCATTTGGGGACTACTTCGTTCTCCTTATCTAATTAGCGTGACATGAAAGAAGACTCTCATCTGCTCTCCAGCTTGAAGATACCAAATGAAAGAAGAGTCTCATCTGCTCTCCAGCTTGAAGATACCAAAGATGAAAAGAACTCTCTCTCTCTCTCTCTTTCTCTCTCTATCTCTGTGGATGGTGCCTATCCCTTACGGAGGAATCTAATAGCTCACTGATAACAATAACAATTGCACACATTGCAAGGAGCCGGTGGTATGCCCCTCCACCGCTTGCAGTAAACATTGGTTAAGAAAGAGAGAAATCTGTGCTTATTCTTCATCATGTTAAATTATATATTCATGATTGTTTTTTCCCCTCTGAAGTTTTGTTTTTGCTCTTGAAATTAAAATCGATTAATTCTAATCTATAATTTTTTACATGCATGAGAAATCAAACTTATATGCACGAGATTTCAAAGAAGTCGGAACCCACTGTTTATATGGTCCGATATATATATATATATATATCCCTCCCCTTGCCTAGCAATAAACAATATTGTAATACGCATGCAGATGATTTTACACCATATTGTTTGATATCAAAAGTCAAAATCAAGAGCCTTAATATTTTCGCTAGGGGCTGTCCATGAACTTATGGTCATAAAGCACTTGACGTAAACGCTAGGACCAAGGTCGAGTTTCAGGCAATCCCATTAACATATTAACTTGAAACTGGCCATATTTTTAAGAACTCATGTTGGTGGAAGATTTTAAGACACAGAAGAAGAAAAGAGAAGTTGCTACAGATTTTCTAGACGAAACGGAATGGAGATAAATAATTCCAAGTTGGGTTTCACTGTTTATTTTAAGACACCCATGCAGGTGGAAGCTTTTTATTTAAAACTTCTAGAAGAAATGGAAGGGGTAGTTGATATAATTTGGACTCGCTTATCATTGTTCCACCTGCCACAGAACAGTGTCAAGAGCAGCCATGCGGCCATGCCCTGTCAATGTAATTTCCCTATCCTTCAGATTTTCCGTTGTTATGTCTACACAAGTTAGGACAATTGCGATTTTGTTGCAATTGGTTCTTTGGTCACGTCGTGACATTCTGAAACATTGATGTGAAACTGATTAGACGAAGAAAAAACTATAAGAAATCGTGCCTTCTTATTTCTATTAAGAAATGTACAAACGGTTCCTACTGCCTTTTAAATTCACCATGACTATGATTTGGTTGATTTCCCGCAATCTCCGTTGGCCGCATTATTGTTTCCTTCTTTACTTTTTGTTTTGTTATCTTCATCATTATCTACCTCCATGTCTTCCTTCCATTTCCTTACTTTTAACATGCTTTAATTTATCCTTCACTGAGCTGCTGTGTCATATAAAGCACATCCTTGCTGCCATTCCTGGAGCATGCTTGTGTGGATTCCTCCAAACTCTATCTGCAATATCAAAAGCCTTTGTGCTAAGTTCCTTTGGAGCAATAGTAAGGAGGTAAGTGGCATGGTTTGTCTGCATTAAAGGAGAAGGTGGGGTGGGCTTACAAATATAGTACCAAGTTAACCATTCTTGTCTTGCCTTGTAGCATGGCAAAGCCCTACTTAGCTAAGACTCCATGTGGGCCTTACTCATTTTTATAAACCATGCTCTAATGCCAACTGTGACAACCCGGCCTACTCTTGTAATAGGATTAGGCTCCTAGCTTGGTGGCTCCAAATCTAATTCCTGACAGCTTAAACTTTTAACTCCAATAATAATAGGGACTAAGACCATCAACCGCTTAACCAACTCTCTTATAAGTTCTTAAAGACTATCAGCAATCTTTGATATATGACTAAATTTTTTACAATAAGGTGTTATATTCCACATCCTCCCCCCTCATCTGCACGTGTGGGATACCAGGCCTGAGTTTCAAACTGGCTCTCAAACCAACTATAACAATTCAGCCCACTCTCACACCACACCAAGCTTGGGTCATTAGTTTATTGACTGCAACTCACCCCTAGCAGCTTTAGTTATATCCTCAAAAAAACTAAGACTCAGGACAACCATCTATTTAACTGACCTTCTTATGAGTCCTTAAAGATTTATAAAAGTATTCAACAGGAGACTAAACTTTTTATATTGAAAGATTACAAGGTACAAGTATGCAGTTAACAAAGTGTTTGGACTGCTTACAGTTATTCTGGTGGCATTATAAGGATGGAGGGATCTGTCAAGCATGAAATATGGTAGGTCAATGAGGCCTCCAAGGTCAAGTTCTAGATGCACAAATGGACCTCCCTCCCCCGTGCCCACTAATCAGTTAGTTCCAAGTGAGTACTATCTGCCCAATATCAGTTGCAATATATGGCCGCCTCAAATGTCTTGGAGTCGACCTTGTCACCCAATATCCGCTCATGTGTTTGCTTCCAAGGAGGAGAATGTATCTCTTATTTCTTCTTGCATATCTAGGAACAATATATGGGATAAGATAGTAGAGGGATTCAGACTTAGAAGGTTTCCTTCCATGGATATAATCATTGGTCTAAAATGGTGGCTGACCAGGAAGTTCATGAACAAATCCTTACTCAAGTGTGCTAGGGCTTTAAGTTTTCATAAGTTTTGTCCTTCATATCCTCTCTCCAACTTAGTGTTGCTACGCAGGGGTGCCGGAGCCAGAAATTTTTTGCAATTCTATCTCTCATAAAATGAATGTCACTGTCAATGGATTTTTTTCCAACTATGAACAACCAAGTGAGCAGCCATTTATCACATTACCATACTAAGGAGACGATGGTTATTGACAATTAATGAAGCTTTATTTCTTGGAGAAGAAACTAAAACTAAACAAAAACGACAACATTAGTAGCAACCATTTATTCAACATCCAAATTAACTGAAATGACAAATAAAAGTTTGTTTCTTTGAGCTCAGTAATTATATGATAGGTCCAAGAAACTTCATATATCCCTTGGTAACCTTTCACTCATCCAAGCGCCAGCCCAATCAGCATCAAAATATGCTCGGAGTGAGAAAATATATATATTAGATGAGAGTGCAAATTGATAGTACATATGACTTAGCATAAGATATGCATGTTTGATTGCATTCGAATGCTCTATTGTTGGTTATTTTAACAGGTTAGATCTACCTAAAAAAAATTAATCATTGGAGGGCTCTAACAATCTTTCATATTCATTAGAATCATGATATTTAGAACATAATTTGATTGCAATCCTTTGGAGGTTGCCATGTGAAGGAGATAAATAGCATAGTTTCTTTGGGATAATAGTAGTTCTTTTGAGGAAGCAAGCTACATTAACTCCCAAGGAATTACTGTAATTTGAAAATCGTTTAATAAATTATTGTGATTTGAAAATTTTTCAAATAAAATTTTATATATATATATATAATTTTATTTAAAAAAAATTCAAATCACAATAATTTATATCCTTTAGGTATACTAAAAAAGGACATGTACATTTGAGGTATGTAGAATAAGGATATAGAGGAGCCAAGAAAACATAAAGCTCTCCTTAATTTGAAATACCAGGCACAGAAGACCTCTTCTAGGCCCTACATAGTCTCATGAAGATGGCAGACCACATAATAGAATGTATAGGGAGGAGATACCCGGAAGAGGCCGAAGTCTCTCCTAAAGGATATAACAGCCTAAATGGCTGTCGCATTCCCTCTTCCCTTTTATTTTGTAGATGATTTGATCTAGCGGTTGGAGCCAAAAAAATTTGGTTTAGGAGAACTAACGGGTCTCGGGCTTACTAGAATGAGTGTTTGCAGGACACGGGCCTACATCTGATGTGGGAACTACATGTGACTGGACCCAATTCCAGTTCAATCACAATAAAGGATTAAAGGTTTGGTGCGGGCAGAAGCCCGCACCAGTAACACAGTAGCTCCACTACTAATTTGATCCATTTGCACTGATAATATGTTGCTTTGGAGGCGGTACTATAAATTAAAGTTCACATTTTACTTGAACTAGGGCACGGCACTATTTTGTGGCCGCATCAGCCAATGTTGGTGTTCGCTAGCTTGTCCAAATGTGGTCGCCTCATGTTCTTGAGAAAAGTTGGTCTGGCCTTAGGCAAATAAAGTAGTCAGTATTCATTATATATTATGTTGAACTTCTCGAGAACAGTGGATCGAAACGGTGAATTAAGACACATAGCAATAACTTTACAACATTGGTGGAAAAACTGCTGGAAATTTGCACAAGCTAGAAGAATAGGGATGGAAACACTTACCTCTGTCGAGTGAGAATTGGTTGCTATAAATTTTAAAAAACCAACGATGGTCATATATATATATATATATATATATATATATATATATATAAAGAGAGAGAGAGAGTGAGCATAAGCAATATACAAGAAAAAGGTAGTTAAAAACAGTCCAAGAAAGCACCTAATGTTTCTCACTCCACGCCACCCTTCATTTTTTGTTGAGTTTTCTATCTTTTATGGAATTGTTCCAACCAAATTTATAATTTCTTATGATCAAATCAAACGTACTTTCCAAATTCATTAGATTCTCTATCGTTATTTCTATGTTTCTATATGATTTGGATAATTGCCAAATTGTTAATTGCCCCACCAAAAAATATATATATATATATTTACTTTCACTGCGACATGACTGACTTTCGTAATCTCTACTATCTGCAAACAGTGTTTCCCTCACTTTCTGTTGTGTTGTCTCATCATTACCCATCACCATACTTTTTTTATGTACTTATTTTTATAATTTTCAACAGACTTTCTCCTTTCCAAGTATCACGAGTTCTGGACCGGACCCAAGGGGCAGCTGGCAGGGGGGGCTATGCCCCCTCTCCCCTTGAGTTTTTCAAAAACTAAACTTTATCACATTAAATTAAAAAAAAAAATGATTTGGCCTATGTAACAATTTTGAAATTAGATAGCAAAGAATTCTCCCTCCACTAATTATGACCTACCACCGAGAAAAGATCGAAAGCTTCTCCCTTGGTTTCACCCTAAAAACCAAAATTGTGTCACACTTGGTGAAAGACATAATCCTATCTTGGTACTATGCTCCCCCACAACAAAAATTGAACAAACTATTGTTTGAAACCACATATTCTTTATGTCTTCATGAGCGTTGTTGTTAATTCTTATATATATATATATATATATATATATATATATATATATATATATATTCCTTTATTTTCCTTTCATTTCCTTTCATCAATCTGTTTCCTTCCATCCAAACAAGGCCTTAGTGTCTATTAATGTCCATTCAGTTTAGAACCACTGTTGAATTTTCATGTGTGTTGAGAGAGAGAAATGGCCGACACCATGAATTAAAAATCAACATCTTGGTACTTGTAGTGGGCGCGTACAGTATCCCATCTTATGGGATTAGTTTCCCATTCAAAAGGCATCCAAACCGTAGTCTATTATTCTATATTTTTATGGTGAAGCCACCAACAGGGCAACAATTGGATTCAATAACTAATTAATTCATTAGTTCATAATATAAGATAAGAATGTGCAGGACAGTGAGGAACTTGCAGCAAGATTCAACTATTTTTACTTGACAACTTTTCCTTTTCTGCAGTTGGGAATGTCGTTTTCTTGCTTTTAATTCATTCCATATCTGCTTTAAGGGCTTCCTTGTAAAGTTCTGCGGTCAAGTGCATGATAATGGAAAAAGGGCGGGAACTTAAGAATAATTTGCAGAAAACGACAGCAACTATTACCGTATGGCAGACACGAATCTACCTCTCTCTCTCTCTCTAGCTTAGCTGTTTCTCATATATTGTATAAATACTCTTTGGAAAAGTTACTAAAATGTAAACAGCATGCAACGAATCTAGAAATCTTCTGCATTACACAAATTTCACTATGCTTTCTCGAAACTTTAGAGTCTGAGCAAGTTAAATCGTCAATACTGAAATCTTACATCTGAACATCGAAACAACTTGCATCGACTCCAAGTTTCAACTTTCAAGGCATTGTAGCTCACATTTATACGAATAGCTTTGTTAAACACAAAATCATCCATTCGAAACTTAGCTACCTTACATGAATTTGAAATTTCCATCCTTTTGTTCATGTCAAATGCAGAGACGGTGGGATGTCTGTCCCTGCCCTCTTTATCAATGATTTTCTTCTCTCTCTCTCTCTCGCCCTCTCTCTCTCCCCCCTATTTCTAATAAGATTGCTAGTGAGGATTTTTAGTACCTCAAGAATTGATTTGAACTTTTACCCACGAACCAAAAGGATCATATAATGTTCTTATCAATTGTTTTTCATTTTTGAACGTAGACGTGCATCGCATATTCTCATCTTATTTTTCGTTAGCTTGATCTCTTGAATTTTTGTTATGTACATTATCTTTGTTATCGAATCTTGGCAATGAACAAGGACGGATCGACTTACATGGGCAGACAGACCTACAAAAGAGCGTGAACAGTGCGATTCCACCGGTTGATACTAAATTTGTGGCAGAAACATCCGGTATTACATGGGGACATTATTTAGGCATAAATATTCGGTACGACCGCTGGTACCCATATTCTCCACTACATGTGCATGCTTTTGTTTTTGTTCATTTTTCCCTTCTCATTAGCATGGCCGGGCCATTGTCTTTAGCGTGATTTGTCCATTAGGGACGGCAATTAATGGTTTTGCTCGGTCTAGAACACGTATGGCCCTTTAACTTTGAAGCTTTCGTTGTTAAAAACTGTCGTTTTGTTTGAGCTATTCAACAAGCAGCTGCTCCTAAAGTGCAACCATGCAGCTTGGCGATTTGAGTCTTCTTTTTCCACTAAACCACTGTTTAACTCCGCGAAAAGTTGCAGAAAGTTTTGAAGAGATCGAAGTGCTGACATGGTTTAATTGTGTCGTTGATATCTGCTGCTGGGTTGCATTTGTAACACCTCAAAGTTTTAGTTTCCTATATAAGATTTGTAACAAATCTTGAGGTACTCTTAAAAAAAGGAGTTGTTGTAGGGTTTTTAGATCGGAACTGAAGCTAAAAGAGGGTGGACTGGCATCTGTCGAACCAAGGGTCAAAGCTGGGTATGAGGATGGGTTACGTCGTTACAGAGTTTGTATAGCTCGCAGGCTATCGGGTGTCAATACTCTATTAAATAGTTTGAGGTGAGTACCAGAATTATGACCCATTTTTTAAATGTTCAAAGTTGTGTTTGGTGTCCACTGAGGAGATTGTGTATGTGCCATCAAATTGGTGCCACACTTTAGCCTCTATATGACACAGAAACATAACACCTAAGGAAATCAAACTCATAACATGAAGCATTGACACCCGATAGCCTGCGAGCTATACAGTGCCACTTGAAGTTATATATTTACCTAGCTCTTCGCCTCCAATGTCATTTGTGTCATGGCCTCCTCTCTGTCCTTGTCTCTATCTCTCTCTCTCTCTCTCTCTTTTATCACATGTTCCCAACAACCTTGAATCCTTTTTTTTTTTCTTTTGTATGCTTTGGTATTAGCTCATTACTCTAGTGGTAAATAGTTCCCAGTGAGCAAGAAGATTACTACCTACCACTCAAAAAAGCAAGTGAAGCCCCCACCCCTTTCCCTCTAAGTTTCAACGTTGTGTTTGGTGCCTGATAAGGAGACTGCATGTCATCGACTTGGTGCTACACTCTACCCCGTATGACGTAAAACATGACACCCATGAAAATCAAACTGATAACATGAAGCGATCACACAAGACAGCCGGATCAGCTGTGCTATGCACCTTAAAGTTTTGTGGGAAAATAGTCAAGCCCATAAAACATATAAAAAAAAAACGTGGTGGAACTATGTTTTCAAAAGTTAAGAACAATAGCAGTCAGAAAACAATGGAAAGAATAGTCATGAACATCCCCACTCATCATATTGTTGTGTTCAAATTATTAACAGCGGTCAACCTGCTTAAAAGTTGCATATTGCGAATTACACCCTTAGTTTTTTTAAATAAATTTGTGCTGATCTTTCAGATTCTCTTTAAAACATATGGAAATTACTATAACTAGGCCCCTGCTAAAATTGAAAACAAAGTATTAATAAGCTCCCACGTAACCTTTTTAATTTGTGCCACTATTATGTTCATGTTGAGATAGACCCGAGGCAGGTGATGAATGATGTTGTTATTGGGTGAGCAGGAGGTTGACAACCCACTGTCCGAACAAGATTCGAAAGCTCTTCATTCCTTCTACCTATGTGGTCGTGAACTGCATGAAGGCCTGGATGGGGTACAGTACACCCTTCAAAAACAAGAATACAAAATTTGTAGGAGAAGATGAGGTGCTGCAAATGGTGAGTTTTTTTTGTATTATTCTAATCCAATTTGTAGAAGGGTTGGGGCCCTCGGACTTGGGCTTTTTTGGCTAATACTCACCAAAAGTTTGGCCATTAGCGGCAGATGCTACAGTTGGCTCCCAGTGTCCCACATAAGGCCTAAGATTGTACCCATATTTTAACGCTTGTGGGGAACTGTTCTTCAACTTGACTTTTAAAAAAAAAAAAAACTAATTTAAAAATCTCACCAACCTTGTTCGCTCCCAAAGGTCGTGAAAGCTGAATCTTTGGTGTTAATAAATCTGTAGCCCTACATAACGTTGAAAATATCAAGTTGCTTTTTTCTGCCCTTCAAAACTTAGACGGAGTTGGTTTGCTAGCAGGAACATTCTCTAAGAATGTCTCATGAATCTGCCCTTAAAATTGGGGCATATTCAAAGGACACTAGTAATAATATTTCATGAATTTGTCCCATTCTTAAGGCAAGTTCTTGCCAAAGTCTGGACACCTTTGGAGGGAGGGATTGAGTTTGATACTGCTATCTTTCCCAGTGCTATAAATCCAAAGCCAGAAAAGGAAATTTGAGTTTGTCCAGGCAGCCTAGTTAATTTATTAATGTGGAGACACAGGAGGTGACAAAACTGAAAAAGAGACAATTGGAGTGGCGAAAGAGAAAAAGACATCTTGATGTGCTTCTGTGAGGTGTTTTGTCACATATTAAACTTGTCTTGTTAACGTTACCTGCAGCTCATAGACTACTTGATTAAACAAATCAAGATTTCCATGTTGCAAAATGGAATCATTGACATTGTAACTATATATATATATATATATATATATATAAAATTTGTTTTGACATATAGGTTTAGAAAAATTTTATATGGCAAGTGTGTGAGGGCAATTTGAGCGATGTTGTGCATCCAACATTCGCAGAGGATATTACAACGATATAAAGCTAAGTATTGCTTACATATATGTATACTTTCTTGCACCTTGTTGTTAGCTTTTCCTATTGAAAACCAAAGCCAACTACGGGGAGGTTGGGATCTAGGACACCTACGTTTGTGACAATTTTTAGCCGAGTGATCATCTTTGGTAGTGCTTTGTCGAGGTACCATCGATTCAAAATCATCTCCCGTTTAGATGTAATTATATGCACAATTTTTTTAGAACAAGTAAACTCTAGCCGTGTGCGTTATGTTCCTGTGTCATAAGGCGGTAGGGCGCGGCATGTAAGCTGAAAGGTGCACCGTTGCTATCGCTGACACCGACGCAGCTCAGGACCCCGGAGGCAGGGGGAATGGGGGGGCCTTTGGGCCTTTTTCGGGCGGTGGGATTAATACTCCTTGCTCACCAGAAAGTAAACTCTAGCCGTGTGATTGCATGTTGGAAGATCATCAATAGCATAATACCCCTTGCTCACCCGAAAGTAAACTCTAGCCGTGTGATTGCATGTTGGAAGATCATCAATAGCGTATAACTTGCAATAGCTTGATGAGATTATGACATAAACACACACATATATTGGTAGTGGCAACTCTCCCAATGAGCTTTAAGCATCATGTAATGGGGAAGGGAGCGGGATATAAGGAGAGCTCTTACCTTTTTTCTCCTATTCCTGGTTGGTGTTGAGTGTTGCTTTTAGATTTGAGTGGAAAATAGTACACCTGTCAACTAGAGTATTGTACATTTCTTTGTTGCAAATCAACCAATACCCTCATTCTCACCATATTAGCTACTTTAATGAAAACCAAAATACTTTTTTAAAAATGAAGGTCTCATTTTTCAACACATTTTAGTTGCATGTCTCCCTCATCTTATAATTGGTGATTAATTAACGTAGTTTTATCCAATTTAAAAATTTTATGTATGAATGTAGGGAGAAAGAGAAAAGGGAGGAGTTATTATTTCATCAAAGCACAGTTACTTTTTCTTTCGTATCCTTTTTGTCATGAAGCAGCCAAATTGGTATATGCACAAGTAACGAGCCCGACTATTTTTAAGAGAGTGGGCCTTGCTAGTAAATGATCTAATTATAGCTGCCCCATATGCTGCTGTCCTTGTTGTGCTTCCAAATAGAGTGCTATCTGGTAGACCTCCACTTCATATATTTTTTTGGCAACAAATATATATATATATATATATATATATATATATATATATATATATATATATATATATATATATATATATTATATATATATATATATATATATATATAGGTGACTCTAGATTTTGTTGACCTTTGGGAACATCATGTTTGAGTCATCCTATTTTAGGTTGGACAGTCCAGATCTCCTTTCTTCCTTCTCTCTTTAGTGAACTTCTCCCCCTCTCTCTCTATCTCCTTGCAAGGGGATGCCTTCCCTACCTTTCTATTTCAGGGATAGAAGAAAGAGGCAAAGGAAGCCCCTGCGACTCTTTTCCTACCCTTGTCAAGTAGCACCCATGTTAGCACGACTTAGTGAGCCTGCCAGTAAAGGGGTGATAGGAATGTCAGTATATCCGATTTGAAGGATATATGACCGAATCGATCTGAAAAAATTAGATATAAAAAAAATAATATCCGATTAAGAAATCGGATTGGGTTCGGATTTAATAAATGGCATTCGATCGGATTCAGATTCAGATATATATATATATATATATATATATATATATATATATATATATATATATATATATAAATATCTGATTGAATTTGGATACGGATTCAGATCATATTCATTTTTAGATAAATATCATGTATTTAATGCTATTAAATTTTGAAAATTATAAGTTCGTTCAAATTTTGGATTCGGATTCGAATATAAATATAAAAATCAAATTCGAATTGTAAAATAGTATTTTGGATTCGGACATAACTTTTTGTTATTTGAATTTGAATCCAAATATGAATATTCGAAAAAACTCATTAAGGATATACCTGATCCATTGACATCCTTAAGTGAGACGGCTACCGGGTGCATATGTTGTTTTGGTTAAAATTTAAGTTTAATTATCTTTTTACTGAAATTAGATCAAAACTTTTAGATGATTGATAATGAGAAACCTTTGTACGAGTTTATATTTGCGCCGTAGTTGCCCAAATCATGTGTTGATTATTACAAAATCGGTCGTCGGGAACGGACGATGTCAACGGTTCCGCTTGGCAGCAAGGGCAAGGAAAAAAACCTTTCGCCCATAAATATCATGTCATAAAATATTTACCGTCTTCCTCACATCATGATTTTTGAAGAAGATGATGATGATGATTCCGTTTTATATGAACAATGATATCATGGTATGGTGGTGAGGACGGGGACATGTCCATCCCTCCAATAATTGAAATGGCGTGAGCGCATCCCTCATGTATGATATGCTGGGGACCGACTCCATCGGGTCCCTAGGGACGCGCGAAGAAGCTGCGCCCTCGGATTCCCGAGATGGACGGCTCTCGTACGCCTGATGTTCGTCCAGACGTCCCCATCCCCTTCGGGGGATCGGTCCACGGCCACCGTCACGCAAACGGGGTACGGTGGTTGGACAGGGACGGGCGTAGGGGTAGGTCGGTCATTCAGCATTTTGGCATGCATCCATGCATGAGTGTGCGACCTGCTTGTAGTTGAGAAATGGACGTAGTGATCGTATCGTTTGTCGTTTTGGGCATCCCGTTTCCTTTTATATGTGTTGTATTGGTGTGCGGAAGAGAGAAGGGAGATGAGGGAAGGCTGTGTTCTGGATTGTTAGCTTCAGAGAGAAAGTTCTAGAGAGAGAGAGTGAGAGAAGAGAGAAGGAAACGATGTACGCAGAACCAGGCTTCCTCCTCCCTTACTTCCACAGCTTCCCCACCGACTACCAGCAAATCGAAGAGATGTGCAGGTTTCATAACCAAACTGCGACGGTACTCTCTCTCTCTTTCTCTCTCTCGCCGTGTCTCTCTCTTTCTACGTTTGATTTTTTCACTGAGTGAGAACGTCAGTTCAGAAATGATATAGTTAAGATGAAATATGATTAATTTAAGAGACAAGGGAAACCGAAGTGTCCAGAATTTAACACAGAATGGAACAAGAATGATTGAGTAAGGGAAGCGGAACCGCCGCCATGACAGCTCTGGGGTCCCTTTCTTCAGTTATTGATATAATTGTGGAATCGAATCGTTCTTTCCCGTGAATGGTTTTTACTTTTTAGTTTCTCTTCTGCCGCTACGTTCTCGCGGCGATTGGACCGCCAGTTAAAACTTCACGCTGCTGATTTTGATATGGGGGAGGGGGGCCGGCTCTCACCGTCGCCGGCAGGGCGGCACCCCACTGACCTCGACGGCCTTCGGTGGGCAGCGGTGTTGCCCCCATCCCCTTTCTCGATTCGGCAACGCAAGCGGCTCCGGCTTTCCCCGTTCCCCTTTCATTAGAGCCCTGCGCTGACATCGTCCTGTACTTCTTCCCGGGGAATTTTTGCGGCATCATTTTTTATCCCCTTTTGATGGCAGTAGCCTTTCGTCGACAGCCGGTGAGAACGGAGATTGATTCACGTGGAGAACCACCGGCCCGTCACATACCGAGAGGCGTGTTGCGCCATCGTTTGTGAGCGTGGAAGGACAAAGAGCGGCCGTGGGAACAGGCGAGGCTTTCTACTAGACGGTGAACCGATGGCCTTTCTCCTTTTTAACCGCGACGGTGACTGATGCGTTCCTGCTATCTCACATGTCGATTCAGCTTTGTTGTCCACACCGGAGGGTTCGCCCTTCCGATCAGCCCTGAAACTGCGGACTCAAAACCCATGAAAAGTGCGGAGAAGTGGGCCGGCGACTCTCGGACGGGGTGCTTCCTTGGGTGGGCTCGGTGCCCACTACCTAGTCCTGCCCCCAGACGGCCAGACCTTACGGCCTTTTTGGTCTTCGCAATTTGGTGATATCGCTTAGATCGGCCATATCTTGAAAAATGTTGAGTTACTTATGAAAGGAAAGACCCTTTCAAGATTGGATTTAATACTTTACCATTGAGTGATCTTACATACATCGCGTTGTTGGTTGTTCAATGCTTTCGTTCTCATTGTGGTAGACTTTGGTAGAAGATAGAGCATCGAGATAAGGTATCAGGATTCACTTTATGCCGTCGCAATTTTGGTTGCAAAACTAAACAATATATGCCAGTAAGAGAACGAATTTCTTCAAAAAGAAGGCAAGATATTTTGTGACTAGACAGAACTCGGAAAAGCTTTCCGCGTTGACGGCGGGTGGAAACTGTTCATCTTTTTCGTATGAAAAGTTGCGTTCTTACCGTGGGGGTGAAGTGTGTGATGGGGCTCCAGTTTTTCTCGCCCTGCCCGACATTTCATGTAATAAAATGTGGATTCTTTCGGAGGAGGTCTTACTGGTTGCATGCACCTTTTGGAAGGTAGTGCCTCTCTTTGTTCGCATCTTCTCGGGGCCTAATTTTCTAGGACAGGAAACTCGAACTTAAAAACCCTCTCATGTCGCTTTCTTTCTTTCTTTCTTTTTTCAAATTTTGTTTAAACTCTAATTATTCTTTAAATTAAGAAAATTTTAAAATAGGCCGCTGTATATATCTTAACCGATACATACACCCTTTGGCGTCTCGGTCGACAAACTGATACTCTGTCGGTACCGATATTGGCAGCTCTACTTTTAGAGAGCAGAGCGTAAAAACTTTTTTGATTGCCGCCTTAAGGAGGGAGTTTACATGCATGGCCTGACTGTCATCGATCCTTTAGGACAAAGGCAGGTCCCAAGTTGAGCTAATTTGATCTTCAGATTAGTGCTTTTGTTTGGGAGAGTGGCATGAACCACGTTTGGTTCTCCTGTTCTTTGATTCCTGAAAAGAGGAAGGTGTACTAGGTGAGGACAAAGATGAAAGATTCCAAGGACCAATTAATGGCGATGACCAGGAAAAAGCATGACAAACCCTGCAAGCATCATGTGGGGACTTAACGTTTCTTTAGAATTTGTTGGGGAGTGAAGAACTGGGACTACTAATCTTTCTCCCCATTATTGAATACTGAGTAATAATGCTCTGCTCCTCCGAGCACAGAGGCCCAACTGGCTCCCTCTGTTCACCCCTTGTTTTACGTGCCTCATCATCTTCTTCTACTCTGTTACCATCTTTTCTCCCATGGTAGTTTTATAGGATTAACCTGGCATCCAGTTTATTTCAGGAAAATAAAAACCAGAAAAACATACATATCTGTACGTGCTTGTCATATCAAAACTCTGCAGGAAACTGAATTTCTTTATCTGTTAGGGTTTTTGCCAAAGAAGCAGACATAAGTTTTGCTGCGGAACTGCCATTATCAAGCCTTGCTCTCCAAGAATAGAAGATCATGTTTTGCCATTTATGTTCGGATTTGATTAGCTTTTAATTAGTAATGGAAAAGAAAGTGGAATCACGGACAAAGAAAGGTAGACATGGAAAAGGGGCCACCAAGACAAAAGAAAAAGGTGGCAGAAAGCTCTAAAGAAAGGGCTGCAATGGTGCTGAGAAAAGCACGTGCCAAACGGCGTCATTTCCCATAATAGTAGGCCATAGAGTGAATGGAATTTTGTTCACTGGGGGCAGTTGCTACATTTTAGGCCATGTAGCTTACTTTTGATTGTGCTTGTTTGGCATTATATAAGAAACAGCAGATGCATTTACAATTCACGTACTGTAGAGTTCTTTGGACAAACAGTTGCCTGTTTTTAATAATTCAACTTCATGATCATATAATAGACATTTGTTTGTATGTGTTAAGAGTCCAAAACATGCTTTCTTTTTCCCTTGTTTATTCAGATTCAGAGTTCCTGTTTAGCGATCACTTTTGTAGTTAAAGTGTGAAAAGCTTGTTCAAAAATAAAAACATGAATACGCCAAATTTTACACTCTTCTTAAATCTACCTGTGTTCTTTACATGTAAACCTAAAGCTGATTCACTTTAAGCAACAGGGACTCTTTATACCCTGGTTAAGATGCAGTCCTAATGACGATAAGTTAAAAGGAGGTTGAGTTCAAGATCTAGAGTTGTAGCGTGCATCTTAGACTGTCTGCCTAATGCACAATTAAAAGAACGGAAAACGAAAATGTTAAAACTGGACAGTAATTATGCTTTTGATCGACCATAAAGTGAGAAAGCATGCATTTAATTACCAACTTTTTTACATCAACCTCAACAATTGTGAGAAAAAAGATGTGTGTATAACTGGCTGTAAGTTTTCCTTCACCTCTGTGACTGGAGGCTTGGTAAAATGTATGTTAGATGCTGTGATACATAAAGAGAGAAATTTGATGGTGTTTATTTCTGCTGTTCAGTAGTGTCAGGCCTCTGGTAAATGAGCTTGTCGTTGTTGGATGATGCATTCAATGAACTTGGTTGTGGAGATAGTAGAAAGTTGTTAATGGTATCGAGTCTCTGAGTTCGAGGCAAAAATACATATTATAAAAATAAAATGAAAGGGACAGAAGAGATGAGGGCATGGCAGATGGCAGCCCCAACTGTTTGGTCCCTTTCCAGCTGCAGTGTAGTTGTAGGATGAAGTAAGAGAAGGCAGTGTGGGTCTTCAGGGGGTTGGCCCAATGACTTAGGGTGTGAGCTGGTAGAGAGCTAGTTTTCATTTGAGTGTTCAATGTATCAACCTCTTGTATTGTAAAAAAGGTAATGATGTGCAACTTAAAGCATAGCATAAAGTAAGCAATGTACCTTTAAGGACAAGGAGTTGGTGGGAGCTTTGGCTCTCTAGGGGTGGTAGGTCTCTTCCACTCCCTTAAAAGATAAAAGACAAGTGGAGGGGCCAGTGTTGATTAGCTGTGCAAAAGTGATAGATTTGCCTGCAGAATACGGTCTCTTGGATCATTCCCATGCACTCATCACCCTCGAAGGTCACTTTGCCAAATATCGTTGCCGTCTTCTTCTTTCTTTTCTTTTTTTGCATGTTTGTTCGCCATTCATGATGCCCACTAAAGCTTTTTTTTTATATGCAAGTTCATCTCTGTGATGCGCTCTCTCTCTCTCTCTCTCTCTCTCTCTCTCTCTCTAAAACTGTGTCTATTCTGGCCCATTTGGTTAACAGTGAGATGAGAAGTTTGCTGGTAGTCAAGTCTAGCACTATTCGTTTTTTTGGCATTTGTTGAATGAAAAATTGAAAATTTACAAGACAGCAGAATAAGTTTGTCACTTCTCTCAACGGTTTGAATGGGTTTGTTATGGGCTTGAACATTTCCATTTTCCACTTGTGCCCAAGTAGGTTCGTAATTTACATTTTATATGTTTATCTCATCGAGTTCGACCAACACTAGACGCTGCAACAGAAAGGTTGAATCCACTATCTGGTTAATCTTCACGTCCTTGAAAATTTAGCCTCTGTCGTTCCCTTTGTCCACATAAAACGAGCATACATTTGTGGGCAATAAAACGCTTCAAAAACTCTGTCCACGTTATAAGAGTAAAACTAAAACACAACCTTTGATGTTTATAACTGCAGAAGTTTTATAGGTTTGAAGAGCTTCCGTGGCCGAGTGTTACACTGTTAAAGAGGTCATTGTAAACAAATACTATGTCTGCTATCAAAGCTGTTCCTAAAAGCTGAATTGCCAAAGCGTCAAAGCGCTGTTAAAAGATAAATCATATATATAATTTTCAAACATCAAACAACACCTTCGAGGAACAAGCTCTAGGAGAGTCCAGAAGATTTCCAAGAGGATTTTCGCCATGGTCGTTTAGGCATCTCTCTCTCTTTCCCGCGGAGATCTCTTACTGAATTTTTGTTGGTGTTGATGATTGTTGTTATTTGTTTAGATTTCCACCATATTCGAGTACGATCTTGGCGATGAAGGGGACCTGTTCAAGGCGCCCGAGCCCATCATAGAGGAGTCGACTCTGCCCCTCGACCCCGTCACCACTGCCGCCATCTCCCTCATCTCCGGCGACCCCGCAGATGACGTCCTTGCTAGCCAGGCCCTGGAGGTCGTCGCCACCCAGCTGGAGCCCATCCATGGCGACGGACCCCTCATGGCCGATGCCTTCTACGAGGTCAAGAAGGACCTTATCGAGAAGTCGGCGATCGACGAGGACTTCCTGGTGATCCCGCAGCCCACGATCCCGGAGACGAAAATCCCGGCGCTCGACGCGGAGGATGACGAGGCGGCCACTAACTTGCAGAAGAGCGTGAGCTCCGGGTGCTTGACCTCCATGGAATGGGTGAACAATGCAGGGCCGATGCGACCGGCTTTTCTCGATTTTCAGCGGCTCAATTTGGAGGATGCGTTTGGAATGAGGAGGGCTTTCAGCGAGGGAGATATTCAGGTGAGAATTTGACATTTTGCTTGAAGTGATAGGTGTTGCAGTTTCCGGCTTCATTTTTTTCTTATTCAGTTCTGAGATTTTTTAGAAGGAAACTGGATTTTTTAGAAGTCAAAGAAAGGGGAGTGAATTGTTTGATGTTTGATGTTTGATGTACGCACTTGTTTTGTAGTTTGTGTTCTTTAGCTTGTCCCTGGCAGAAGCTCACAAATAGAATTTCTTAATACGAGTAGCCGTATTGCCCAGATTTTGGTACTCCAAGATCGTTGGAATCCCATTATTTTTTAGAACATAATTTTGCGTGGATTTGAATTCAGTTTTGTTGTTTTGTCCTCCCAACTTTTGGTGGTATGAACGATGGCCTAGACAACCTAAGAACTTGTCTGAACCGGAAGTTCGGGTTGCCCCAGCGACAAACGTCTTGCTCAGAAATGCTCAATTTCATAACATTCTTAAAAAATGAACTCCAGCTTCTGTTTACACCAATCTCAAAGATTTTGCAACTCAAATCTTTTCTTACAAAACCATTGACAAATTGGTCCCTTTTTCTCTACCCTCTTTGGAGGGATAACTACTGTGCTATTAGGCATTTCGAACAAGAATTTCGTGTGAGAGGGCCAATGAAGTTTGTCTTCATGATTACTCATGTCTGATTAAAGTCAGGCGGAAATCACTCAGCCGTGGTTCCCACTACCAATCAATTTCAGGTTTCAATAGTTGCACATTTTCTGTGTTCTGATCGTTCTTAGATATGGAACCACACTAAACAGTATGAACGCCTTTCCTGTTTAATAGGATTATGGCAGTATGTGCTAGCTAATTCCCCTTTGGTCGTTCGGGAGTTTGTGTGAGGAATCTTTCACTTTTCTTTCAATATAAAAAAATGTTTGTAATGTTATTCTCACATCCCATTAGCATGGTAGCCTGTTACGCATACTGTCTGATGTTAAGAACTGATTAGCATGTCTGCAGATGGTCCTTTTCTTTTTCTTTTAGGCCTTTTACTATCGTTAGCTAAAATTTGACTTCATTCCCAAGAAGATTCTTTAGGGGACTGGTGATCCTCTCCGCTCTTCCGATTGTTTAAATATGACTTTTCCTCTGAAGTTTCCTATGGTTAGGGTCCTACACTATCCAATTGTCACCATGCATGATTTGGTGCATACATCATTTTTACTTGTTCTCCTGTGTTTCCATTTTTTGTTCTGCTATGGGTGTTTACAGATCTTATCCGTTATCTTTGTCATTCAAGTCTTCGATGACAAAGTTATTTTATATAAATCCAAATTTTATTTATATACATCCAAATGCCTATCCTGTTAGATGAGTTCAGTTGCTTGTATGTGCCTTTTATTGGTCACAATTGTCTGGTTTGCAATATAGCTTTTTTTCGTTCTCTTTACATGCATCAACAAGGGCAAAACCTTTTGGAAGAATCCTTTTTTTTTTTTTTGGAAGTATAGTCATGTTTATTTATAACAACAAAATTGTAGTGTGGGCTTCTGATGTTCTGTAGAATATTTGCTTACAGTTACTGCAAATGAAAATAATGCATCATATTTTTAGAAAGCTACAAATTTAGCTACTTCTACCTTAGAAAAAAGAAATGAGAAGGAAAAAGAACTTTTAAATAATATAACTGTTTAAGAGAAAAAATTATGTTCGTACATGCTCTATACTATATTATGTTTATGGATGCAAAAGAGGAATAAGGTTGGACAAGATGGAAAAGAATCACTAACAGAAAGAAGATGAAACAAGTTGGGAAGGGATGAAGGAATCACTGACAAAAAGCTGGAACAAGATTAGGCGGGTGGACCAGTATCACTAACACAGAATAGAACCAATCTTTCATCCACTCATCTTTTTCAAATACTGGAAGTGGAAAATTATGTTGCCATAGCATTTTGATAGTGATACATGTGTTCCTATTTCACAGTGTGCATTCCTTTTTCCTTGAGGTCTTTTCTCATTTCAAGCCTCAAATGATGTGGACAGCAGCACAAAGGGTTTCTTCCTTTTCCTCTTATGGTTAGAGTTGAAGAATTTCGTATATGCTTTCCCACTACCAAATAGTTGACATAATGCTGCTTCCAATAAGCGATGTCACATTAAATGCTATTTAGTGATGGAGCTACTTGAGTACCAAGAAAAGGGCATGGCTCCCATGTGAATCTTGATAACACCACGGGCACAATTTCTTTTTCGCAGTTTCAATTTTCTGTCATTTGTCATCACAAGATTTACAGACTAGATAAATGAAAAAGTTAGCCCAGGTCTAGTTCTGAAGTACTTGGAATGAAAATTGGAACCATTTAAATTTGTGATTCCTGATCAAGATGGTGACTAAGTGACAAACAGTCACAGTATGCTTCCCTAGCCTTGAGGAGTAAACAAGTATACCTCAAGTGGAAGAGATGGAAAGTGCAAAGCTTGCACATGCCCAGAGTGGAAAAACAGAATATCTTTTTCTTGGCATATTTTACTAGTTGGTCCTCATCTCCTGGACATGCACGGTATGTTTGCAGATTTCAAGAGTTTAAGCTTCTTTTCCGAGATTACACACACACACAATGACATGGGTACCTGGAGGTGTGCATGCATCTGTTCAGGTATCAGTTTTATCAAATCACAGTCACATCTTCATCTGCCATGCTGCACTAAAGAAAGTTTCCAAGAAGTTCCTCCATTGCTTTCTTTATTTCAATGCAAGATCAGGGAGACTATGCTACTGGTTTGCATACAGATGCATGTAGAGTAACTTTAGAAGCTTTATCCACTTTATTTTATAAGGAAATTCTTGGTGTTTCATGTTCTAAACAAATCAAAGCAGCCTTTGATTCTGCCATGAAAATAAACCCCTAAAAGGAAGGCTTTTTTTTGTCATATTTGAAGCATTAGATGCACAAGGAAGCTGTTTTTTAGAACTGGCATTAGTGGATACTAAATAAAAATCCATTGGCTTGACACTGCTGCGGAGAAATTTGTGTTCAACGAACATTCTGTTCTAGCTTTGCAATAGCATGTTTACTAAAAGATCTTTAGATGTCTGGCATATTCCACAGGATCTTGGCGATCATTGATTTTGAGTTTTTATGACAGACACTTGGAAATGGTAAGGCAGGGCTTCTTTCTGCACCATGCGAGCGGCCACTGACAATTGGCAATTATACGATCGAGGAACGTAAACAGCGGCTCCATAGGTACAGAAATAAGAAGACAAAGAGGAACTTCAACCGAAAGATCAAGGTAATCTTTTTACGTGTTGGATACATAAATAGTCTGTTTTACCAACACTAATCTAATGTGTGATATATTTTCGCATTTGAAAAGTAGTAAAATTTTATCCGTCCCCATTTTAGCAACCTTCTTGTTCTTCTGCTTTGGCTGGAACAATCACTTTGTAAATGCACACATTTTGATTTGCAAACTTCTTAGGGAACTTATGTTGGTTTCTTTATTGCTCAAAATAAGGTTTTTAGACATCAAATCAACAACTGTCCTTCCCTTCAGTAGCCTTGATAGTCGTCAATAAAGTGTGCTGAAAAGTATGTATGTCTTTCTAGTATGCTTGCAGGAAAGCTCTAGCGGATAGTCAGCCAAGAATTCGAGGACGATTTGCAAAGACAGAGGACTCGGAGTCGTCAAAGGCATCTTCGTCTGCCTCCGGGACCAAGTCTACTTAGAATCATCGCCTATTGCTCTTGTCTACCGCCTTGAACTAGAAGATCTATCTCTAGAATCTTTGTAGCGGTCTCTCGGATGGTTCAGATTCAGTTCATGGATTTGAACCGGTATTGTAAATAAGGTTCTAATAAAGCGGAAGCTGAAATCTGATGAGACCTTCCACTCAAGTTTTCTCTCTCTCTGTCTCTCTCTCTCTGTGTGTGTGTGTGTGTGTGGTGTGAAGGAGAGGCTGAAGCCTCCTTGGGACGTGGACGAGATAAACAGTATACCCTACCCCTAGTTTTTTTTTTTTTCAAATAATCTCACTCTCTCTGTCGCTCTTTCTCTCTTTCTGGCCTTAGTAGTTGTCGTTAATAGACTATTCTGTGCCCTTTTTGCCTCGGTAGTTTTCTAGTTTCGACTTCTCGAACAAAGAAGTTTACAATCTAAAATCTCAACCAAGTATTGCATAACTCAAGATGCACTACTTCCCTTTGATTCTCAGCAATCTTCTGTTTCGTTAATTTTTGGCAATGTTATTGTCTTCTATGCCACCACTTTCATACTCTTTGCGGCACCTTGGAGGGATGGAGAGAAAGGAATGGAGAGAAAACCTTTCTGTTAGGGGTGGGCAGTAAAACCGGGTCCAAATCGGCCCGACGAGCTTGAAAATGTGGCCCGGGCACCCGATGCCTGAAACCCGGGCCCGGGCCCAACCTGGCCCGGCCCGGTGGTAAGGCGCTTCTCCGCCTTGTCCTTTTCCACCACTGCCTTTGTCTTCTCCTTCTTCTTCATTGGCTTCTCCACCACCATCTTTTCTATTGCTGGGTGCTAGGTCGGAAAACGAGAAGTGGGAAATGGAAATATGAAAGAGAGCCTTCAGCAAATTTCCAAGGATCTATGGGGGGCAAGAAGAAGCAGTAGAAAGAAGAACCACATAAAATAGAGGAAAATGAAGGAATCGATAAATGGGAAAGGAGAACGAGCTGATTGCAGAGATTCTAAAATCACCAATGAAAAGGAGAGGACTGCCTCTCCTTCTCTCATAGGCCCACACGGAAAGCCTTCACTCTTCCAAAATCACTCCTTCACCTTCACTGCACAAAAATGACTGCTCGTTCATGGCAGACGAACAGCAAAGAGAGAGAGAGAGAGAGAGAGAGAGAGAGAGAGAGAGAGAGAGAGAGAGATGGTTACTTGTCGTGGAGAGGCAACGGGAGGTTACCTGTGGTGGAGAGGTAGAGATGTAAAAGGTTGGGGGCGACTGGCGTGGTGGCAACTCGAGGGTTGCCTCTTAATAGGCCGGGCTCGGGCTGACCCGGGCCAGTCCATCTGGCTCGGGCCTGGCCCGAGCCTAATTTTCCTCGGCCCGAACCCAGCCCATACAGGGCTAGGTCCCGGGCCCCCACTGGCGGCCCGGCCCGGTGCCCTGCCCTGCTTTCTGTGCTAATTAATATCGAGGGAAAGGAAATGAAAGCTAATAGGTGTGTTTTGGTGAGGATTTTTTTAATATAATTCCAATCCCTCAAAAAAAATAAAGAGATTGGGAGGGAAATGAATGAACATTGTTTTCATTTACTTTCTTCTCTTTTTCCTTTTCCCTTCCCATTCCCTCCCTTTCCTATTCCCTCCATCCATTCCTTTCTCCTCTCTTTCCCCCCATCCAAACCGTCAGGATGGACATGTAAGGACCGAAAAAGGAAATCCCATTTTCCTTCTAAATTAGAAGACAGGGGCCAGGGCCGACTCACCAGCGGACCATAATCCTAAGCTCTTCTCTTTTCCCTTCCCTTTCCTATTCCCTCCATCCATTCCTTTCTCCACTCTTTGACCCCATCCAAACATAGCGTCAGGATGGACATGTCTTTGAAGGACCGAAAAAGGAAATCCCATTTTCCTTCTAAATGAGAAGACGGGCCAAGGCCGACTCACCAGCGGACTCCTTAGCCTTCGTATGCTTTGTATCCCTCATCAAGACCTCGGCATGCCATAGATTCTTCATTCCCAATTTGTTTCAGCTGATGCAGCAAAAGTCATCATTCTTCAGTCATGTTACTAGGATGCGAAGGCATAACAGACGAAGCACGACGGCACTTTAACACTTTGATCACAACGAAGACGGCCGAGCGCAGACACATAGCGTTCCTGGGAAAATCTTGAAAACACGACAATTGAACAAGCAACAGATAAATGTACGGAAGCTGGGAAACATACAGACACAGAAAAGCTAGTTAGCCTCCTCGTGTAGGGCATGCCAAGCAAAGAAAACTAGTCAGACTTTATTACCATCAGAAGGCAGGGAAATCCATGTAAGACGTTTGCCAATCAGGAGAAACTATCCCTTCCCATATATACAAATGGTCCAACTTAGCGTGAAAGGAGAATCCCTCTCCCCCAAGACCCTCTTGGAAATTCAAACAGGGTAGGGAAAACGTCAAGCCCCCACCCCAAATCCAAGTCCCTCAGATGACGTCAAGTGCTTCGGAAAATGAGACATTATGAAAATCAAAACGAGGTAGAGAAACCCAGCGAAACTCCAACCACTTCCCCTCCCCACCTTAAGCAAGCCATTCTCCCATAAACAGTTCTCATCGACAAATGGACTACACAGCAAAAAGGCAAGTATCGTTTTTTTTTTTTTACAACACACCACACATTAACAACCTCCGAGGGAAAAGAAAACTGCAAATTGTAGATTGTGCCTGATTTAGTGAGCTCTACGTGACCAGATCACACGATAAGCCTTTCCCACAGCTGACCGCCTCCCAATTCCGCATGTAGCAAACGTCAACAAGACGTTGAGCATGAAAAAAACCTCGACAATTCATCAGGATTGCCAAAATTCAACCCCTAACGACCTGCCAATCTAAGGCCCTGAATGTTTTTCTAAACCATCGAAGTTTTCACTGGGTTGGCCTGCCGCGGTTATTAGCAACATAGTTGTTGGAAGGAACACGGACGCGTCTCCTGCCTGCTTGGCCATTCAGAGCCCTGACCCTAGCTTTTATTAGTCTCTGCTCCTTCATGTTCGCAAACAACGAGTCCAGTGTCTGAGGCCTCCCCTTTGAAACACTTGACGGCTTCACCACCTGCATACACGCCATGTCACCGCTCGCATTTGGTAAGGAGAGGTCTTAAACCCATACGCAGAGGCTTTACACGCTTTTAATTTACCTTTGCAGGATAAGCAGAAGAGACTTGTCCAACCTTCATCTGGGCAGCTGGCATTTGTCTGCACACAAAGAAACCATCATCACTAGAACAAAGGAGGCAACGTATAATTATTTCCTTTCTGTTCTACCGAGAATGCAGACACTGACCAATCCGACAAGCAAAAGAGAATCCAATTCGGTCACTTACCATAACAAAGAAAATAATCTGAAAACTTACAACTAATGTACAGGAAACAAAAGGGACCATAATCCAGATAGGAGACGCTGAGCGTTGCATCACATTTTAGAGTTGATAGTACGATCAAGAGCAAAGTCTCGTGAAGCAAACCATGATCGCTAGGTCTTGTAACCAGCCTCCTCCAAGTGATTTGTTTTATATATCCACGTAGCAAGGAGAGAATACTTGTACCCAGCTACTCTTAAAACACAGGAAAATAGAAGCCGTATCTTTTTGGCACAGAGATACCAATTACCAGCCAACTGTCAAAATCAAAGTTTCGCAGGCGGGGAGACTCCTGTTTGACAATTGCATCCCGACATCTTTATACCTAACTTAAAGCATGGATAAGAAGAAATAATAGAACAACCCCCTGGTAGATTGACGCAAGATATGTAATTTGTCAGCTCCCTCTTCGGAACTGCAAACTTCTATGCAAGAACATGTTCGGTCCATCATGGTTCCCTGGAAGAAGTTCCATGTGAAGCATCACGATTACCAAGGCCTTCAACATGGTTGACCTCCAAAATTCAACTCATCATGAACGGGATCATGACAGACCGATGTTTAGATGATTTGCTGCTTGGACAAAATCCATGAGGCAACAATTTTGTAAATTTTGCTGTTCTAACCTCCATTTTTCCACAGGACACTTCTAGTAATAAGTCCAGAGAAAACCAATCAGCAGCAGAAAAGCAAGCAATTTGAGCAGAACAAACCAACAAGAGCCATTAAAAACTGAATTCTCCTCCTGTCCACAGGCGTCTACGCAGCGCTCCCAGAACACCCCCAACAATGCCAATCTCCACAGGCTAGAATATCCCTTCACTGGACATAACACCTCGACTTTATCCACCAACAAGGTCAAAATTATAAAATTTTCTTCAAAACAACAAAAGATGCCAGCGGCTACAGGCCAAGTGAGAGGGGAATGCATCAATTATAGCTATCTTCATGTCAAAAGCTCAGAAAGCTTCTTCACACCATCTTGCTAGGAAGAGTGGTCCTTACCAGCTATGGTCAGAAGAGGACGCCATACCAAATTCCTAAGTTTGCACCTTCCCTCAGAAGATTGTGCAGTGCTTCGCTCACATAATAAGTTGAAATAATACTTCATTTGCAACAAAAACATAACAAGGACCATGAGGGAATTGTGCATAGTGGTGCCACCTTATACATTAGGCAAGCTTCCTGCAAACGGTTATAAATTTCATGTGATAGACCACCTGTGCTTGATAACTTTCAATTGTATCCAACTAGTACCCATATCCAGGATCTATCTAGAACCTAGATAGAGAGAGGCATGAAGAAAGGAGGTACTGTTTGACACCTAAGCAGATGCATGTAGACCAGCAGCAGGGTTCCAACTGAAAGGAAGTGCAAACCCATTTTCATGATGAGAAAGAAAAACCAAGGCCCTCTGATTTAGAATATGCCCATAACTTTCACCACTTCCAAATCCCTCATCATTCTATCATGTGTGACACTAGCTGATACCACACGTTGCAAACATATCAACCAACAGATTGACCAACAATTATGCAGAACTTCTTTCACAACAGATGCCTCATGCAAAGGAAGGACGTCATTTATAGATGTGGAAGACCTCAGTTACCTGTGATTAAAGAAGCCAGGACTAGCATCAGGTGAACGAATACCAAAGAGAAGTAAAACCAGGTAGAAGAAGCAAGCCATTCCCATTCTGCTAGCCATGGAAGAAACCAATACCTTGTCCTGCGCCAGTTCGGCACCCTCATTCGCACGGGTTCATTTGCGACTTTTCGAGCAGCTTCTACTGCTAAGGGGAATTGAGTGTCAGCTTTAAAATTAGATCTCCTCTGAGCAAGAACACCCTGTATAGGAGAAGAGGGAGATAGCAAGCATTAGAAAATTTACAGAGATACCCATAAGGAGAACCAACATGGATTAGACTTAAAGTCATGACAGGTCACCTGCCGAAGGGTTGACCTCGAATCAGCAAATCGTTTAAGGTTTGAAGCACGTGTTTGGGAAGTGCCGTTGTTTATGAAACCTCTGTTCTTATTCTGTTACACAAACTCCAAATGAATTAAAACCTGCGATCACTGAGGTAAAGAAACTAAGCACCATAAAAATTCACTTACTGCTATCCTCGCATTCTTTCCCTTTGAAACAGGTTTCTTGGACATCTTAATAATGTCATCTACACCAACAGTCGAGCACAAGCTTCAAGATTTGTTCATGAGCTATCTAATCGAAAATATATATGGCAACCTATCCGGAAAATGAAACAATGCAACTAGAGCAAAATTGACGCAATAATTTCCCCCACGGCCAGAAGAAATTTACCTAGGGTCATATCTATCTTCTTCTCGGTGAGAGCAATAGCTTCGTTTGTCAGTGCTGGTTTGGCTGCCATCTGCAGTGGAATCATAAAGTTCAATCAAATTTTACCGATAGGAATCCAATAATGGAAAATAAAACGCACAGATATAAGAAAATGGCCAATGTAAAACACAAGAATAAATGCATTGGGAAAACCCTTGATAAGCCTCAATGGGATTGCAACAGTTCATGCCCCCTTTATTGACGATTACAACTCTCTTGCTCTGACCCCTCCCCCCAACCCTACCCATTTGAACAAAGTTATTGCTTAAACTACGCCTCAAAAAAGCACAAGCATATAAATTAAATGCGGCAGGTGATGAAAGCCCAAAAAAAAACTCAAAACAGACAGAGAACATTTGAAAAATACGGACTTAGAAGGTAATTAAACGAAAGAAATCTCAAAAAATGCTACCGCAATTACCCAACTAATCATCCATCGTCTAAAAGTCATTCACACAAAAAAAAAAAAAAACACACACACACACACACTTAAAAACGATTATATCATACGACTCCTTCCTTAGACGGCCACCAGCCGAACCCTAAAAATCGAACATTAAAGGCGAGCAGATCTAAAAGGGATTACACGCATTCACATCGACGCCCACAAACGGATGCAACAAAAAGAAAAAAGAAAGCTCCATCACCAGTCTCTATCAAAACTAATTCAAGATACAAACCCTAATCACAAATAAGAACCCATCGAACAACGAAACTCATCCGCAAAACCCAACAAATCGACCACGCAAGCATCAAATGAGGCTCTAGGGAAAAAATATAGAATCGAAAGCCAATTGACTCACCGATCTCCAAAATCTGTATACGCCCAAAGATTCACTCGACAAGAAATGACTATGTCAGATAAAGAAGGACCCTAGGGAAGAAAAACCGCCAAATCCTGTATGAATCTTTCTCCTCACAAGCAGGAGAAGATGGAGGAGGCGGAACAAAATTAGGGTTTCTCAGGGAGGACGAAATCTGAGAGGTAGAGGCGAACAAGGGGAGAGAAGGACGAAATCTGAGAGGTAGAGGGTGGGAAGAAACGGCTTTCCAACAAGCCACCGATGAGGATGACGACGCATAAATTTTGTCCCGTCCTGGTGGCATTTTATAGGGCCACTGGTGAAGCGGGGGCCCTAATTTTAGTCAAATTTTCAGAAACACCCGTATCATTTCTTCATAATTCGGACATGTACCAATGGAAATGCAAATTATCAGTTCAGGAAAGGTTAAATTTGGTTTCTTCTCTCTTGAACCGTTACTTAAGATTATTTTTATGTTATCAAAACATACAAAAAAATTGGTGTAGTGTGAGTTTGTTTGATTAACATTGGTGAGGTTATATGTTAAGGTTAAGAGGAAAGAGAGTGAAACTTCTCCCTCTATCTAGTATTAGATATTACGTAATGGTTGACCTACTTTCAATAAAATTAGGACCATCGATTAGTCTGGGCATCTAGCCGGACAACCATTGGCTACTCGGTATTCGGCTTGACTTGGGTTTGGGCCCGGACCCAGAAAAAAAGGCACCATGGAGTCGAGCTTAGACCGGCCCATGCCTGACTTTGGTCGGATCCTGTTAGGCGAGGCTGCCCAGCCCTAAGTGTCATGGGTCAACCCTATTCGTCAATAGGGAAAGCCCACATGAAGCTCTCCCACTCATTGGGGCCCATTTGAATAAATGGAATTTGGTTTAGTTCAAATTTAGTGGAAAGTTTCAATTACAAACAAATACAGCAATTAAGTATAAGTAGTTTTGGAGCTATTATGGAATTTTAGTACTGATTCCAAGTTCTATGAAATCAAACAAATGTGAAAATGAAATGTGTATAAAAATTCCTCCAAAAAGATACATGATAATAAATGTTTGGAAGCTTTAAGTCATATATGATTGGTTCAGATATCTGATTGAAACCATTTTGAAAAAATCATATATGAAAAAAAAAAAATATTTGATTAAGAAATCGGATTAACATCCAATCAGATGCCGATTGGGATCGGACTTGGCCTTAAATATATCCAATGCTCTTACATTTTCAAAATTGGTGCTCTTACATTTTCAAAATCGGTCAGTTTTGGTTCAAAATTCAGATATGAATATAAAAATTAGATTGTGATCATCCTTGGATTGTGAAATCTGGTTTCAGATTCGAATTCTGATATAACTTTTTTTATTTATATTGAAATCAAAACTATGTAAATATCCGAAAAAGTAGATACAATTAAGGCCAAGAACGGCAACAATGCCGCGGAACACGCATAGCACAAGAATGCTGGGAAAGTATGGAACGACATCAAACAGGCGATTAGGTATGGGATTTTTCTTATTGAATCTAGGGATGTCTGATTTTGATGGACATCCAAATCTGATAACGCATAAAATCTTGGATGCTTTTTGAACTTGAGTATATTTTTGTCATTGTCATGTAATTCTAACCTTTGGTTTTACCTTGTCAAAAACTAACATAAAGTTAGTTTTAACAAAATGACAGATGCATGCAAAGCTACTTCTAAAAAAAATAAGAAAACAGGAAGAACCTAGTTGTCTATGGCTAATAAGATATAGTTGTATTCAGTACAATTAGATTTGAATAATTTGTTAGGGGCCTTTTGATGGTCCTAAAAGTTTTGAACAAATTTTTTAAATGTTTTTTTTTAAATGTACAGTAAAAACAATATTTTACGAAAAAAAATGGAGCGTGCAGCTCCATCCACTTTCGTGGAAAAGTATATATGTGATGAATCTGAAAAGGTATTTCTAAATGTTTTCTTTTAGAGGAGGTAAGGGTGTGATATAAGTAAAACGTACATCAAATTAATGCACCACTAACAAAATTTAGGTATAAAGAAATCTGTCACACAGATTGATGAAAAAAAAATAGAATGCAGTGTTTTTTGAACTTACTCTCATCCCGCAAACAACACCCTGCAAAACTAACGTAGTGCTTTTGTCACCAAGCATGGGAAAAAAGCAATTTGAAAAATGATACAACACAAAATCCCATATGTAATTCCTGCACAGGTTCCTTCTTAAGTTTTTCTCTCGGCAAGATTCAGTTGGATCTTGCAAAACTTTTCAAGTTCGAAGATTGGGTTCTTGTTTGGAAGACTGCAACCAACCAGACTTGCGTTTACATAAACAGTGATGGATAATAGATATCAGGATGATTATAGTTGGGGCAATTAAGATTTTTCAAATTAATATCCAATTTGACTTCAAAAATGAAGCTTAGCTTTGTTATCTATAAGATGAGAGATTGCTCACTAGACCGCAAGCAAGGCTTTCATCTCAATTTGGCCTGACCAAACCAATGGTACATAACATTTGCCCAATCAAATTAGGCATTGTTTAAAAACATGTGAAGGCAATTGAAGCTAAGTTAAGCAAAACGCCATATGCTTCAAATATACATAACCACATACCAAAAAAAACTAATGTAAACGCAAAAGTAAGGTCTAGTCTAGGTGAACTTCACCAAAGTGCTAAAGAACACCTCTAAAACTGCAAGTTAGCCACCGCCCTCGAAGCAACCATTGGCGTTGTAGATAGGGATGGACAACGGGCCGATCCAAATCGGTGTTTGACTCAAACTCGTCCATGTAAACTTGAGTCTAACTCGATTAGATGAGTCGAGATCGAGCAAAACTCGAGTTATAAATGAATCGACTTTGAATTACATAAACTCGACTCATTTAAACTCAATTTGTCTCATGTATTCTCTGTTTATTAATCTTCAGGGCATGGTCGGTACTTTTTTATAAAATTTAACACCTTTTTTATGGTTTTCATTTTCATTTGAAAATATATATATACGAATCAAGTGGCATGACCTTTAGCAACTACAGAATCTGAGCTCAAGCTTGACTCCAGCTCAAATCGAGCAATATATACCTCGAGATGAACTTGAGCTGGCCGAGCTCAAACTCAGGGTTGCTCGTTCTACACTCCTAGCTGTTTACAGCCTTCAAAAAACTTAAAAACATCCCAAGGCAGATAAACCTTGTCGCTTTCTTTCACTTGTGAGTCTACAGCCAATCCCTCAAGAAACATTGGATAAAATGCTCGAATTCTAGAACAAACAAGGTCGGGTTCATCCTCGTCGTCACACCTTGACACATGCTAGAAACCAAAGACAAGCTACCATGATCGTCATCCAGACATCATATTGTCTTGGGCTGACATGGGCGCTCGCCAGCCCCACGCTGGCTCCACTATTGCTATAAGCAGTTGAGTTTCTTTATCGTACCCGTGGAATGCCTATAATTTTAATTTTATGAAAAAAAAAAACGAAAGCCGAAGCTGATACAAGCACGAACAAACTTGAAATAAAGTAACTTGAAATAAAGTAGGCAACCGCTGGCTCCGGTACTGCAGGAGGTGACCCAAGTGAGACGGATGCAGCAAAATATTAGATTCGGTATGACAAGCTAATTCAAAGAAAGGAAAATGGCTATTTTATTAAATCAATTGCATGACTTGTTTGCAATGAAGGTTTTTTTACATCAAAGCCTTATTTCCTCGACGCAACCAGTCGTCCCGGTCGGAGAACCACAACTCAACATGCACCGCATATGCAGTAATAAATATAATAATAATAATAATAATAATTTAAAAGGAAAATCGGCTGCCTAGTTGCTGCCATAAACCCATTTTTCAGCATTACTGGTATAACTGACAAGTTCCTCCGGCTTGAACCAAAGGCTGATCTCATCCTTCGCAGTTTCAGGACCATCGCTTCCATGAATGATGTTCCTGCAAACCAACATATTACGTAATTAGAAAGCTTCAAGATATACAAAAAGAAACCATTAGATAACAAACACTAATTTGTGTGTTCTTCATGTCCTTGGATTTACAGGAACACCAGCACAACAGAATCAAAATTTATCTAGTTTACAGGATTTGATTATGATTTACAGATGAAGGCATCATTTAGATTATATAGTCGACTTTCATCTACCTAGGATCATCGACTGCCATACTGTTTAGAGAAATGACGATTTCCAACCAGAGTTGTCATTTAAGGAGTGCACTGTACTAGAAGCCGCAGCTTGTAGACCATAGATCGACATTCAGAAAGGTAGAAGTCCGGAGTAAGGTACTAGTATCTATGCTATTGTTAGGTGTCAGTTTGCACAGCAGTTGAACAACGAGCCACTCCCACCACCTCAACCCCTTCTGCCCAGGGAATTGTGGTCTATTAACTACTAACAGTAGAAGCCGCAGCTTGTAGACCATAGATCGACATTCAGAAAGGTAAAAGTCCGGAGTAACGTACTAGTATCTATGCTATTCCTAGGTGTCAGTTTGCAGTTTGCACAGCAGTTGAACAATGACCCACTCCCACCACGTCAATCCCTTCTGCACAGGGAATTGTGGTCCATTAACTACTTGATTCCGCTTCCTTCCTCCACCAGTAGACAGTATAGTTGGGAAATACCATGCCAACTCTACCCCAAAAGCAACCTCACCCTTTCACCACCTATACATCGACCCTTCTCTCCGAAGAGAATCCTGGTAAAAATTGCAAAGGGACGCCAAAAAACTGAGCAATGCAATTTCCCCAAGTCCTACTGTTAACCAAGCAGCCATTATTAGTAAGTAGAAATTCTCATCAGTTTTAAAACATACCGTCCAACCACAACTGCAAGGTCTCCTCTAATCGTTCCAGGCTCTGATTTCTGGGGATCAGTAGCTCCAATAAGCTTCCGGCCATACTTTATCACTCCTTCCCCTTCCCAAACCTGCAGGAGCAAAGGAGCAGATATTTTGAAATATGAAGACAAGACCCCTCCCCAAGAATCTGAAAAATATATAGGCAGTCGCACAAATACAATTTCCAAGTTAAAGAGGAACAATAGACAATATGTCTGATGGATAACAAAGGAAACATACAATGTAAAAACAAATTCCCATTAAATGGCGAAAGCAATAATTGTAAGAAACAACTGTAGTAGCTACTTCACAGGGGCAAGGAACAAACATGACAAAAATATCCGGATAAAAATTTGGCTACAATAAAAAAGGAACATTTTTAATGCTTTACCACTCTCATCATAACATAAGCAGTCAAAAATAAGATACGATACACCACATGTATCGTACAGTTATGATACAAGCACCATATCGTACGATACAGTTACGATACGCTAATTTTTACTGATTTTTTCAGAATTTTTTCTGATTAATTTCTGTTTTTTTTAAATACGATATAATTAAGATACATTACGATACAGCGTATCTTAAAGCCAGACCGATACGGCATACGATAAGCTTTTTACAACATTCAGCAATACACTAATACTACAGCTAAAGCCTAACCAGGAAAACAGACTCAAGTTTTTGTGACTAACCATCGCAAGAACAGGACCAGAGCTGAGAAAATTGCATAGGCCATTAAAGAAAGGCCTCTCCTTGAGATCATGGTAGTGTTTTTCAGCAAAGTCCTTTGTCGGAATCACCAGCTTAATGGCCACAAGCTTGTATCCTTTGCGTTCGAAACGATCAATAATTTCTGCAACCTAAATAAACAAAACATGGATTACCATAGAATATTTAAAACAAGGATCAGATAGACTAAATCAGAAGCTGTCTGCATTTTATCCTAACCACAGCATTTAATAGACAATAACAAGTTCAATGAATATTTCACCTCTTAAACTGTATTAGAAAATACTTTACCCCTTAACCAGCATACTACTTTTTTATTGTCAATTGCATCTTCAAAGGCATCAAACTACTGACTGCCACTATTGGCATCTTGATCATTCAAGTTGGAATATCAAGTCTTAATCTTGTAGTACTGCATCCCTACATTCATGTTGGTTACACTCAATATATAGTGTAATTTCAAGAAGCTTTAAAGGTTATTTTTTGGACACTGACATATTTCCAAGAGGAAATAAACAAGCCTATACAAAGCATAGATTCATTTGGAATGTACATTAAACATTTCAGTTTCACTTTACTGCTAGCCATTATACAAGGAACAACAGGATTTTCACGAACTTGTAGAACTAAAAACAATAAAACATCTTCTACCAACTAACTACTAATTTCTCATCTTCACTCTGCATGAAAATATTAAGACCTTCAACTGCGACAACCTGCACAGAACCTTCTGAAATTGTAAATATTAAGAACTAACAAAGCTTTTCCCTACATTTTAACATAGCAAACTAAAAGGCATCATCGACAGTTGCAAAAAGCATATGTAGAATGAACTAGGAAAAAGTTCAATTTTCCTTTTTCTTCATGAAAGAACCCCCCCCCCCCCCCCCCCCCCAAAAAAAAAAAAAAAGGAACACCGCTAGATCAGTAACTCCATCTAACAAGAAGCCATAGAATAACCTTCAAAAAAGGAAAACCAGGTAAAAGTTTCCTTTGAGGTCCCTTATAACAAAATAATCTGGATATTTGTGAACCATGGAAAATCAAATTTGGTTCCCAGATGGCTTGACGAAATCTGAAGACAAACTACTGAAATTGGTAAACCACATTCCCAATGAAAAATCTAAAAAATATGGAAACCATAGAAGTGCATGCAAACTAAACAAAGAATTCAGAAGGAAGCATTGAATAAAGCGATCGATAGAAGTTAAAATAGCTACTGACTTTACCAGGCCCCTTTGCACTCCATCTGGCTTGATAGCAATAAAAGTACGCTCCATCTACAAAATCACAACCACAAAATGACGACGGCAGAAAGAAGAAATTTGATGATATCATACCAAGAAGCACAAGGAGAAACGAACCTCAGCAGCTTGTGCAGGCTGATCCTGAAGCATGTACACTACAAAAGCAAAGCCACAAATTCATAAACAAAGGGACTTTCAGAATGCCTCTTCAGAAAACATAAAAAAAGAAAGCAGTTTTGTTTACTTCAAAATCACTGCCAAAGAAATTATTTGTTACATCATTTGGATTGATTCAAAGTTTAAATGGATCTAGTAGAAATGTGTTTATACAAAATGAAGTAAAAGTTTAAATGGATCTAGTAGAAACAGTAAAAAATTTATAAGTCAGGGGATCAGCTTTCATCCATGCTCCAAATCCATGCGTGCAGATATAGCAAGCAACTCCAATAACAGTAATAGATAGACTAGCCTGACTAGGTATGATCTCAAACACAAACAGGGCCCAGGCTAACAACTGATGTGATGCAAGCCACCAAAAAAGATGGCTACTTCATTTGAATCAGACAAGCAAAACTCACTATTCTCGTGATGAAAAATTGGATACAGTGTAATATCAATAAATAAAGGATCAGAAAGAAGGTATATCATTGCAAAAAACCTGATGGCAGCAAAATGAAGAAAGTGGGTGGAGGGATTGCTGTAGGGCAAAGTCTAGGCTAGCTGTCACATCTAAAACAGTAGCCCACGCCTTTTTTTCTAACCCATCTTAAGATGAAGCTCCTGTAGAAGAGGTTGCGAAAGCCTCATGCAAAAGCTTGAGCAGGGGCAGGGGCCCTCTTCCACCCTCCGCACTTAATTCAATCACTACCACCATAGTTTATCAGCTCAAACCTTTTACTTTAAATTCATCACGCCCTTTCTTCCACAAAGATATTACCACAAGGATGGAAAACAATCATCAGTCATAACTACTGCTCTAAAAAAAAAATCCAAGAGGGCCTTGGCGATGTACAAAAAGGAAAAGAAAGATTATGATTTAGCCAGTTTTGCATCCAAAACTTAAAAAGCAGAGGGAAAATGCTCAAATCGGTCAGACAAACAGGCCCTTTCATGACCACTTAAATTTTAAAATAGGAACATTAATTATCCTCACAATCTTAAAGTTGCCAATCAGTCATGCAGCCAAACTTTGCTACAAACCTTTGCAAACTTGTCAGCATCTTCAGAAATGAAACAATACCAAAAATATAGAAAATACTACCCTATACCAAGGGGACCCGAATTTAATGTTCTGTTCTTTAAATTATTCAATGTTAAAGATATCGACGGGGCTAAAGAATCAAAGATCCAATGAGCACATACAGAAATGACTAAAAAACCTGCTTAATATGATATAAGAAATAACTAGAAGACCTGCTGCAGGAAGAACTAGGGCTCCAGAAACCCATCCCCTTGAGGTACTCCTGGCTTCTGCCTGCTGATAAACTGGAGCCAGTGTAGACAATCTTCCTCTAAAAGAAGTGACAGGTGCCGCTGCTATTGCTCGCCCTTCTGCAAATCAAAGTTAATATCAATGAATTTGCAACCACATAAAAGGCCTTAATGATCTGCACACGATGGACGACGTGTGTGAACGATCAATAATGTACCAACGAAGGTCTAAGAAGCAAAGTAGTGAGCTTCTATGGATCACTTCGACGAGCCTAACAAAGCACCGTTCTCTCTTCGGACTTTCATTGCAAACGCTGTCAAATTTTTTTCTGATACGACCACTCTTTATTTTGCTTAACCTTTTCAATTTTTCACGAGAATGATACTACCCAAATAATCCATCGGCTAAATACTGTTAAGAAACCACAAAGCCATCGCAATGTCTACAAAACTTAAAGACAAACGGGTCCCTGAGATGACGAACTGAGAACAGTATGGAGCAACGTAGACGGAGATACAACCGCAACATAGGGCACAATGGGGAATGCAAGAAGAAGCACAGAGACTCAACGTTTCCCAAAACAAAAATGTGAAGCCTTTGAAAATTGAAATGCGAGACGCCTTTATGTCTTAGACAACAAAAACCCTAGCCAAGAGCACACGTGTCACCCGAACGGGGACGGAAAGTCTTCTACTTCACTGATATTAAAATTTCTACAACTAACGGATGGCGCAAAAGCAGCGCCCTAACATACTGTGAAAGAGGAAAAGCAAAGAACATTTGATAATTAAGACTCGGGCCAAAAATGACGCCGTCACGCTGGTATGAATATAAATTATATAATAACCTCAGAAATCGGTAATTTATTCCCTCAGCCATTTATTTAAAACAAGCGCGAGTCCTACGGTCAAACACAACCGTAGCCAGAGGACGCACTCTTAACTCAATAGTCAAAAATAAAAAATGTCTCGAGAACCTAGCGTCGAGAATATATATATATATATATATATATATATATATATAAAAGCGAGACTCATTACGAGACCCAATACTGCGGAACTTGGTACTGCCTTCATGGATAAAAATTAAAAGTCTATCATCTAAAAAGGATGGAAAATATGAGGACGCTGGCGAGCTCCGTCGGAACATTGGGACGGCCTACCCCGCGGTATGCATCGATAGCTTCCCCGTTTTCTTTTATTTTTTCTAAAAGCAGCCGTCCCATTTCGCTCAATAGAATAGCTCTCAAGGAGTCGTATGAGGACAAAAAGGAGAAAAGTTAACGTCCTGTAGTTCCTTTTCCCGGCCAACCCTCGGCTAACCAAAAAGTAGATGTCACATACTCCTATTTGCCCGATGACCCTTCAATTTACAGAATAAAAGCCAGGACCAAGAAAGAAAGCGCAAAAACAGTACAGTTTCGTCAGAAAGAGCGGAAGGCAAAAAAAACGCGCTAACGTTCGATCAAGATCGATCAATAAAAGAGCAGAAACTTTTGGAGTTTGTAGACCGAAACGCCCGGAAAGAACGTGCGGAAAACTCACCGGAGAAGAGACCCGAGTTCCGGGAGGCGGAAAGGAGCGCTCTGACGCTCCTTGAAGCGGCTCTGTATATCTGGGAACTCATTTTCCTCCGCTGGCCCGGACACGAGATCAAACAGAAAGAGAGGAGGACGAAGAACTAGAGATGAACTCGCTATCGCGCTTCAGAGACGCGACCAGTGAGGGCTTCTGGGAAGCAGGGGAAGGTATTTATACAGTGAAATAACGCAGCACCAGTGAAGGGTATCGTCCGTGTGGTGCTTAGGGCTCCACCGCACGCCGTCAGGTTTCCCACCAACGAATATTAAGTTATTACCCTTGCGCTCGGGTTTTTTTACAAGAATGTTCCCGTCTTATCTGGTTCGGGTCTATTTTCGGATCCGATCTGTTCAACCGTGGTGCAACCCGGGAACGGTTAAAAAAGGAATCGAAAGTGGACTTGATCTACTGGATATGGATCTGGATCTGGATCTGGATCTGGTTAAAATTTTACTTTTAATGGCCTGGGCCACCGGGTTTGGATTAATTTTCCTATTTTACCGAGTCTCATCTTGAATTATGAGTTTGAGGTCCGAGCTTCGAATTGATTCATGGTTTGCATTTTGCAAGTCTTCCCCACAACATATGCAACAATCATTCCAACCGCATCTTAAAATGTGAGGTTTTAAAATGTAAGGGGTGTTTGGATGACAATCACGAACCATATTTTGAGAGTTTTACCTCAAAACACTATTTCAAGAGTGTTTTGATGACATTAAAATTGGGTTTTGGCGAAACTTGGATTTTATGAAGAGCTGAAAAGCATGTTTTCCTTCAGGTTTTACAAGTAAGATTAATTTTTGTTTCTAAACCAAATTTTTCACTTGTCATCCATACATTCAAACCAAGTAGGGCTGCACACGAGCCGGTCGAGCACGAGCTTGGCCAGCTCGAGCTCGACTCAACTCGACCACACAAACTCAAACTCAATTTGATTAATTCATAAAACTCGTTTAGGCATTAACTTGTTTTGCACTAACTCGTGTAAGCATTAACTTGTTTAACTCATGTTACTCGTTTAACTCATATACGCATTTAACTCATGCAACTTGTGAAAATTAGCTTTTAACCCTAAAAGTTAAAACCGGTGATTCGGTGAATCGGTTTTGACAATATTATATAGAGCACCGCTTTACAAGTCGCATTGAGTATAAACGAGTCAAGTTCTTGAAACTCAAACTCGATGCGTTTATCGTTTCGAGTATCTTTGTAAGTTCGAACTCGACTCGTTTATAAACGAGTTGAGCATGAGCCGAGTTTTTTCAGTCGAGCTCGAGTTGGTTCTGCTGATTGTGCAGCCCTAAAACTAGGTTTTTAACCAAGTTTTGAAAAACTTGGTTTTCACCAAAAAAAAAAATGAGGGTGTCATCCAAACACACTGTAAAGTTCAAGATTTTGTGCATGATGTTAAAACTGAAAGTCAAATCTAAAGTTTATGGTCCGAATCTAATGAGGGCATCCCACCTAATTTATTTAGATAATAAAGGCTGCAACTGCAGAGCTGCTAGGGAGAAAGGCTGTCAAACCCTTCATTCCAAAGAATAGTGAGGGAGATGGTTACCGAGTGCTTCAACGAAAGGTTGGAGCCAAACACAACACTTCTCAGACTAGATTTGCATATCAACAATAGGAATGATTCAGAAAAAAGAAACAAATGTAGAAAATAATGGTGACCAGGCAAGTTGGCAACCTACTTGCTCTGTAGGAACATGTGAGGCCCCAAGCATTCGAGTCTCCTACCATCACCCATAGGAGAGAGATTCCAAGCATCCGTGAACAGCCATGGCGTACACGGAGTATAGTTGGCAAATTGGCCCACACTAGTTGTGAGTTGCTCAAGTCGCCTGGGACCATCTACTCACTCGGCCACAGTCAAGCAGTAGCGGAGCTGGCAACTGCCTACCCCAGCATGTGTAATCTTTTATAAAATTTTTATTTATTATGTGTCGGACTCAAGCCTGACCATATGGGGTGTCCACACCAGAGCCATGTCAATGCCTTGAAGTTCTATATGCACCCAATCAATTGCAATAATAAGATAGAAGATGGATTAATGCCCATCAATTAAAATATTTTGTTGTTTTGAAGCTCTATATGCACCCAATCTAATATCCATCAACTAAAATATTCTGCTGCTTTGAAGCTCTATATGCACCCAATCAATTGCAATAATAATAAGATGAATTAATGTCCAATTAAAATATTCTGCTCTGCAGGTCCGCCAGTCAACTGGGATCGTCAACTAGGTACACTTTTGTCGTGCATTGCTTGACTACTAAAGTTTAATATTTTTGAACTGTGAAATATCATGAACTTGACGAAGTATACACAAATGCGAGTTTTTCTTTAGGATCGACTTAGTAATTGTTCTTCCCTAGGTATAAATAATCATGCCAGTTTTTCTTCTATTCCTGCCGACTGTTTCTCTCTCTCAACTTGGTTTCTCTCGGGTAGGAAGGTTTTAGCCTTCACAATAGATACAGGAGATCACCAATTCTAACAAGCTCCTGCCACTGGCACGTGGCGAAGAGTGAGCAAAAAGGCAATCACATTGAATCTCCAAGGAGAAAAAAAGGAAAAAAACAAAAAATCTTGTTTAATTTAGGTAGGTTCTTTGGCTCCTCTCTGCTTGTTCTATTTCTAATGTAAAATCATTCTCGTGTGTTTCTGCTAAGAAGCTAGGGAATCTAGTGGGCAAAAAGATTACCAACCATCTTGACCTCAAACCTTTTCAATTAACAGAATGGAAGAAAACAAAGGAATTTGACTCAAATGTTGTAATATGGTTCCCACCTAATCGATCAAAAGAGAAGTGGGTTCAAATGAAAGGGGCGAAATGCCACCTTTATTGTCCAATAAGTGGTGGATTTCGCCCCTTGGCCTCTAGGGGTCCCTTCATTTAAAAAAAAAAAATAAAAACCATTTTTTTTAAATGTTCATAAAAAATGGTTTTGTTACAAATAAGGTCAACTCTGTTTTGAGTGATTCCATACTAGTTTTAGACCCGGATTGGGTACGATTGGTCGCCAATGCGTTCTAGTGAGTAGTTTATGCTCAAAAACACATTTTGGCACGAAAACAAAACATAAAACAAAAGGAAGGTCCGTCCATGCGCTCGTGGTGTTCATAGCATCAAATTTTGTTGTTTCAATCTCAGCTTTAAATTTTGAGTTTAAAATGCTCAATTTGGATATAGACTTAGGTTTTGGATCTAATTTAGATCCAACAGTTAGATTTTGGATTTGAATCTTGCGTTCGCGCTCAGACATGGGTTTAGAGCTTCTTTTTGCATCGAATAGTTGTGAACTAGACTTAGGTATGGATATGGAAGTTTGTTTTGGGTTTAGGGTCGGGCTTAGGGTCCAGAAATTAAATCCAAATGAACTAATTGAGAATTTCATTTGAGTGAAATGGATATAGTCCTTTCGAAAAAAATTTGGGTGATGACGGTTCCAAAATAAGTTAATTCATGCATAGATCTACATGCAATAATAAATTTTACTGGAAATATGGAGTTAGCAAGGTTGACTCCATGAGTTAATATTTAAATTTATTGGGTCTATATTGAAGTTCATTTTAAATGGAATTTGAATGAATGTTACTTTGAAAAAGAAGAGTAATAGGCGCCTCAAGAAAGTGATAACTTTGCCTTCTAATACTCCATTTTATTTGCATTTGGAATGCAACTATGTTGATACTCAACACCAAAATGATAAAAAAATAAAATCCCATCATCATTATAAAGGAAAAATGAACCATTGACAGTTTGAATGGTTTGACTTGAGAACATTTTACTTTTTTGACCATGTTGAAAAAAGGTAAAATATTTAATTTTCAAATTTTTTGTCTCACTAGAAAAACTCTAAGTTTTTGTTGCACCACTCAAAGAAGCATGTATTTATGGTCCTCAAATATCGAAATGAATTGAATTAGAATGAACCTTAGAAGATATTTTACTTGGAGGAAAGGGAATGTGAGCATGCTTAGCTCAAGTATAAGTATTACATCTCCAGACTTTATTCATGAAGATATGAAATTTAAATGAGTTACAACCCTTGTACATGTTTCTCTTGGTTGAGGACATACAAAGAGCAAGAGATTTTGTTACATTAGTCATTGGTTGTCTTGTGCTTCTGGTAAGTCAAATGAAAATAAATTACTTGAAAACAACAAATCACATAGTAGAAATGTTACCTATGTACTTATTTAGATTAGATTTCTTTCCTAATGATGAAAGCATCTTATATATGTTTTGGTGATGCATGCAATAGCTTCTAAGTGGTAATGCTATAGATCAAAGGAATGTTGTTTAGAAACAAGGCCATTTGCTATTTATTGTGAGACTTTCGATATCACAGTCTGCATTGTTGTCACCCTTCTCAATCATCATCTTCAAAGAAAAATTCTCCAAGACCTAATAGTAATGGCGACACACTGTGTATACGATCACAGCAACCCACAGAGAAGGTGGCCGGTCAAGGGCAGAGAGCCAGAAGGTGGCTGTGGCCAGTGCCATGGACAGAGAGAGAAAGATGGCTACTTGGTGTCAGCCATGGAGAAAAAGATACTCAAACAAAAAGACATACAATTGCAATGAAAATTCTGACGTTGGGCGATGGCACCTCCAGTCACAGCTCCAGCCTCTAGCAATTTCAAAGGTATGATACGATGTTTGAAATCTTCAACTTCGCAGGTGATTTGGGATTTAGAGATACAAACAAGGTTTAGTTAGGGCTACGTGTGAAGCCCTCTTTACCAGTTTTATTTAATTTTTAATTTTTTTGTTTAAAAAAACTAAACAGACTATAGTTAGGGCTACGCGTGAAGCCCTCTTTACCAGTTTTATTTATTTTTTATTTTTTTTAAATTAAAAAAACTAAACAGACTATGTTCCTGAGGCGTACGCCTCACTAAATGAGGTGCACACTTCAGGGATTTGTGCGCCTCACTGTCTTGCCTCAAGGCTTTTTTTTTCTAAAAAACGCTTTGAGTCGATTTTTTTTTTGTATGAAGCATACACTTCTTACAACATTGATGTTAGGCAAGTAACATTTATTTTTTGGTTTTAGAGTTTATAGATGTATTTGTTTGCTATACTTTAAGTTGTGATATTTGTATGTCCACTTTATGCTCACACTTACGTTATTGAAATAGAAATAGAGTACCTTATCTCTTTAGGACAAATTGTACTTTGTGCTAATAACACAAGCAATTATTAAATGTGTCGTATGACAGGTCGCGCTTCATGTTCATGACGTGAAAAATTATATACGACATATGTTCACTTCTACTATACTGTGGTTTGCAAATATCATCTGAAGTGCGTGAGTTTATATATATATATATATATATATATATATATATATATATATATATATATATATATATATATATATATATATATATATATATATATATATATATAATAATTTGTTAAACCGTTTGGCTCACCCCTGAAAAAAATTCTGGCTTTGTTCATGCTTTTAGATCATCTAAAAACTTTTGAAGAAATAATTTGTTCGGACAAGGTCATGTCCTTGCCGGTTCAGTGGCATACTCATCCCCCAAACTCACCTTGAAACATGCTAGAAACCAAACACAAGCTACCTTCATCATCGTCGGGACATACTATACTGATGAGATACTAATTTGCAAATTTTGATAGTAACCATATTATCATAGGTTAATCAAAACCAAGTTGCCCAAGTGAGAAACCCCTTGAAAGGAAAATGATCAACCAATGAGTTGAGTAATAAGTGGTGAAGGCTTTTTACATCAAACTTCCAAGTTCGATTCCCAGCCACAGAGCTAGAACTCAATATGGCACCATACATTTGCAGTGACAAATATAACCAGTATAATTCAAAAGGAAAATCAGTTGCTTACTCACTTTGAGAGACCTAGGTGAAGTCAGGGTTACTGACTTTGCTTATTCTCCTACTTGAACCAAAGATCGATCCAAGACTTTGCAGTTTCACTATCAGTGCTTCGGTCAATGATGTTCCTGTAAATCAACTTGTTCTGAGAATAGAAACTATTGAAAAGAAGATACTTAAAAGACACCATGAAATAAGACGTCACTAAGTGTGTGTTCTTTGTATCCTTGGATCAAAGTGGTGGAACCTCAGTCGAGGGGCACCGGAATAACAGAATCAAGTTTGTCTACTTTCTATAATTTGACAACAGTTTAAATATGAAACCAATAGATGATTTCCAGGAAGGTCAGGTCTTCGTCTCCCTGCTCTCATAGTGATTTGTGGATTGATGATTGCAAACAAAGTTCTGTATTTAGAGTTCACAGTGGGAGCCACAGATTCTTTTTATCAACAAAGAAACTCATTCCTCAATAGAATGGAGATGATAGATCGACCTTCAGGGAGGTAAAAACTCTGGAGTTAGGTGGCTAGTGTCTATTCCGTTACTAGGTGTTTGTTTGCTTGTGGGAATAGTTGGCACAATAGTTGAACCATGACTCACTCCCACCATGTGAAGCCCCTCTTGCACAAGGAATTGTGAACTATTAATTACTTGATTGAGCTTCCTTCATAAGTACATGATACTATGTTACTATAGCCAAACGACCCATTAGAGAACAATGCCTCTTTTCAAATAGAATCATGGTAAACATTACAAGCACATAACCAGCACTACCCCAAAATAAAAGAACTAGTGGTTAAGAAGCAGCTACGGTTTCTTAGTGACTGAAAAAAAAAATGCAGCCTCACCATCTATGTAGCCTCAGTGTCAGTAAGTAGGGTTCAACTCAAGTTAGATCCACCATTAGGTTTAGCCCTATATCACATGGGTACAAATGCAGCTGCCTGTACAGTGTGGGTACAGGTATATATATATATATATATATATTTACTGTTTATATTCATAAAATATATATTACTGAAAACAAAATACTAAAATAGATCAAAAACATATAAAAAGTGCAAAAATATATAAAATCCTGCAAAGATTAAGAATGTCACATTCAAGCAATGTCTTGTACCAGCACCCATCCACACGAGTGGTTCAACCTTTTAGAAGAAGCCATAATACACAAGGAATGTGCTTTGTCTCCCAACCTGACGGAGTTGAAAATCGACCCAAGGAAAAGTCTGTACCAAAATCGACCCAAGCAATTTCCTACCTTTTAAAACAAAGAGAGGGATCTGAAATGATCCATCACAGGACAACAAGACAAATTGGCCAAATGTGGACCGGTTCTCAAGTGAAGCAGCACAGCTATAGAACCCCCACCTCGCACCTAGGTCAAAATCGACCCAAGGAAGGCGCAATTCCCGCATGTCCCGCGTAGGAAAAAAAAAGCCATTGATAAACAGAAACTTTCATCGATCTTCAAACATACCGTTTAGCCAAGACAGCAAGGTCTCCAACAATTGTTTGAGACTTCCCTTCCCAAACCTGCAGGAGCAAATACAGGCATATGAGCAGCATAAAGAAATGACTGCTCTATGAACATCATATAATTCAAATAATATTCAAGCAGTTTTTGGGTAAATAGGAAAAGCATTTCATCCTATCATCTAAAAAAAGTCAAAGCTCCAACTTAACTCCTTGTGTCTTTGGGGTTAACAACCTACTTTGGTGCTTTGATATGTTGTCCTCACTGTGTTTCAACTTATGCATTGGTTGCTCCCTTTTGCAAAACAAGAAAGTTGGTACCTCGCATATTTGAAATGAAAACTGGCCACCTACCAACCCCCACCTCAACCGTTCGCCAACCCTCAGGGACAAATAATATTATTCCAGCACTTGCATGAATATAATATAATATAATATATTCCAAGCTAGGTTAACAAACGTCAGTATGATGAAATCCACAAAAGGAGAAACAAAATTCTCATTAAATGCCAAAAACAATGGTTCTAAATGAATATAAGAAACGACTACTGTTAGTTTATATCATGGGACACAACACAAACATGACAATAACATCCCGATAAAGGCTTGGATGCCATCAAAAGTGAAAGTTTTAAAAGCTTTTTCACTTTTATCGATAAGATACGCAGTCAGACCTCTTCTAAGAAAATGTACTTTGGCGTAGCAGAAGCGGAACAATAATTTGGAAACACAGGTCATGATTATCACATTTTATAGTAATTATATAACTAAAGCCCAAGCACAAGAACAAACTCACAATTTGCAACTAACCATTACAAGAACGGGACCTGAGCAGAGAGATTTGCATAACGTATCGACGTAAGACCCCCTAGCGCTGAATTGGCGATAGTGTTTTTCACAAACGTCCTTTGTTGGTTTTGGAAGCACCAGCTTAATGGCCACAAGCTCGAACCCTTGGCGCTCGAAATGAGCAATAATTTCTGCAATCTAAACAAACGGAACATGGAATGACATCAAATGTTTGAGATAAAGAAGTTGATAGACCAGAATAAATAGAAGCTGCCTGTACATTTAAAAGACAATGGCAAGCTGAAGCAAATATGAACCGCATACTATCTCTTTATTGTTAAGCACATCTTCAAAGGCATCAAACAATTGACTGCCACTATTGGCATCTTAATCATTCAAGTAAGAACATCAGATCTTCATCTTGTACGTAGTTCCGCATCCTTAAGGTAGTGTTTGATGACCAGAAATATGTTTCTCGAAAGATGTTTCTAGAAACATATTTCTGGAATTGGTTTTTAAGAAATAAAATTCTTGATTTCCAAAACTAAGTTGTGTTTGTTAGTTTAGAATTATTTTTCTAGAAATAAGTTTCTGCGTTTGATGGGGAGGGAGGAAGAATTGGAAATGGGAAAACCCTTCGTTTCCTTCCCTTTCTTCCTCCTCCCTCCTTCCCGTCTTCCGCCTCCGCCTCCACCTCCTTCCTCTTTCCCTTCTTCCTCCTCCCTCCTTCCCTTTCCTCCTCCCTCCTTCCTCTTTCCCTTCTTCCTCCTCCCTCCTTCCCTTTCGTTCCCTTCTTCCGCGCCTCCTACCCCTTTCCTCCTCCCTCCTTCCCTTCTTCCTCCTCCGTTTCTTCCGCCTAGCCTCTTTCCCTTCTTCCCCTTCCCTCCTCCCTCCTTCCCTCCTTCCCCTTTCCTCCTCCTTCCTTCCTTTCTTCCTCCTCCCTCCTCCCTCCTTCCCTTCTTCCTCCTCCCTCCTTCCTCCTTCCTCCTCCATCCTTCCCTTCTTCCTCCTCCTTCCTTCCTTTCTTCCTCCCCAACGGTAAAAAAAAAAACCAGAAATATTATTTCGGCTCTCAGCTGGAATAATATTTTTGGAAATATTATTCCGTTTTGAGCTTCAACGGTAAAAAAAGTAATTCCGCGTTTGATACGCAGGAATTTTTTTTAAAATTTGAATAATCTTTCCTGAGCTACAGTAGAATCCCTGCCTATCAAACGCTAAATTCATTTGGCTACACTCATGATACATTGTAATTTAATGAAGCTTTAATGGACAGCGGCGCAGAGGTGATCGGCGCCGAAGGAGTATGCACTTGTCCACTAAAGAAATAACAAAAGAGATCGAGTATGACAATTGTCAGCAACTCCATCTAATGGCAAGCCGTAGAATAACCTTCAAAAAAACTTAGGAAAAGCTGCATCTGAGGCGCCTGATCATGATGATATACTATGAAAATCCAGGAACCAGAGCTTGCATCGGATGGGTTTGACGGCATTGTCATAAAAAACAGGGACGGGTATTAAATAGCGAGTAAAAAAACGGGTATAATACGGCAAAGTTTTATATCTCGGGAATAAAACGAGAAAAGTTCAGCAAATTTTTTTTAAAAATTAAACATTTAATACATCTTAAAAATTATAAAAATAATAATTAATAAAAAACGGCAAAAAACGGAAAAATAACGGCAAAAAAAGGAAAAATAACGTATAATATGGGTATTATACGTGTTTTTTGTTTTTTAATGTTTTTTTTAAAACAAGAATAATATGAGTATTATACAACAGAACTGTTTTTGACGTTAAATACGCGTTTTTTTAAAAAAAAACGGCGTTTTTTGTGACTACTTTGACTTTGACCCATAGTTTCAAATACGGTTTTAAGGTTGGTAAAAAACAAAGTTTTTCTTGAGCGGTAAATAAAAATTTTGCTTTCTCCCAAAAAAATTATAAAAATTGATTAAAAATCCAAAAATTAAGATGCGAATGATGTGAATATAAAAATGCGGTAAATAAAAAATTTAAAAAAACGTGAAAAAACAAAAAAAAAAGCGAAAAAAATATGTTTTTTTTTTGCCTTTTTGTTTTGGTGTCTTTTCTTTAAAAAGACGTGTGTTTTTCGGTTGACCTGTTCTTAACGTTTTATTGAAAAACAACGTGTTTTCCGTCGCTACTTGAAATAGAGAACCACATTCATAATTTCATAAGCAAAATTTAAGAAATTAATAGCAACCATGGACGTTTTTGCTAGTACTCATAAAATAACCAATAGAAGTTAAAATAGCTACTGACTTTACCCGTCGTCCTTTCATCCCATCGGGCTTGATAAGAACAAAAATGCGCTCCATCTAAAACATGACAACCACAAAATGATGAACACGGAAGGAGGAAAATTTTAATGATACTATATCGAGTAACACAGGGATAAACGTACCCCAGCAGCTTGTGCGGGCTGATCCTGAAGCATATATACTGCAAAAGCAAAGACAGCCACAAATTCATAAATGAAAAGACTTTCAGAATGTTTATTCCAAAAAGCACAAAAAATATTGTTTAATTTACGTTAAAATAATTATGAAAGAAATTATTTATTGGTTACGTATATTTGTCTTGGTTCAAATTTTAAACGGATCCAATATCAAACAAAACAATGAAATGTGGATACAAACAGCAAAACAAATGAACCGGTGGATCAGCTTCCATTCACGCTCCATATCCAAGGGTAGAGTATGTAGCAAGCAATTCCAATAAAGCCTTTCACTTTAACTTCATCACTGCCCTCTCTTTCTCGAAGATACCATAAGGATATAAAACAAACACTCAGTCATATCGTAACTACTACATGGAAAGAAAAGAAAAGTCTAAGAAAGCATGACGATCTACAAAAAGGACAGGAGAACTTATGATTTTGGTGAACCAGTTTCAACATGCATCCGCCGATGAAAAAGATGAGGAAAGATGCTCAACTTGGTCAGACAAACAGGCTTGTCCATGGCAACTTAAATTTTAAAATAGGAACTTTGATGGTCAGTTACCAATCACTCGTGCAGCCCAAACCGGATAACTTTTCTGCATATATTTCCAATACTGTCAGCATCTTCAGTAGCGAAACAATACCAGTGGAACATACTATAGAAATCCAAAGGAGGATCCCAATTTAATGATCTCTCTTATCCAAATGCCTCCAATGTTAAAGATATAAAAGGGGTTAAAGATTCAAAACAAAGTTAGCAAACCCAGGAGCACAACTCAGATCTTGTAATCTTATTATGAAAACTACTGCCTCCCCACCTATCATAAAGCATCATTATCTTGGTTATGATTTGTCAATAACTCTAACCATGAATAATAAGGTCGTGAATCTAAAAACACTTGCTTATTTTGATTCAAAGCCTTTTTATGGGAAAGAAAGGATGCTCATTGAATGAGAAGAAACCAATTTTGGCTGCTGCCACGTCTGGCCCAAGAGCCAAAGTTAATTGGTGTTTCCGTTTGGATGTCTTCTCTCGTTGTTTATACCGGCAAGACCAGCCAGATAATGTCTGCTGGGCATATACAGCATAGTTAAAGAGACAATTTCTGTATTTCTTTCTTTTTTTCTTTCTTTGTCCCTTTTTAAACTTCCATCAGTATATTACATAAAGAAAAGGCTACAAAACCTGCTGCAGGAAGAACTAGAGCTCCAGAAAGCCATGCCCTCAAGGTACTCCTGGCTTCTTTCTGCTGACAAACTGAAGCCAGTCTAGACATCCTTCCTCTGAAAGAAGCAGCAGATGCCTCTGCCACTGCCCGCCCTTCTGCAAATTAGAGACGGTAAGCCAAAACTAAAGACAGAAGGTGGAAAGACGCGACGATACAGTTTCGTCGGAAAGAGCGACGGGAAAAACACGCCTCACTTTGGATCAAGATCGAAAAAATAAACAAAAGGTCACAGGCTTCAGAGGTTTGTAGAACGAAATCGTCCAAAAGAACAGGCAGAAACTCACTGGAGAAGAGAACCGAGTTCCGGGAGGCGGCAAAGAGCGTTCTCGCACTCCTCGAAGCGGCTCTGCATATCTGGGAACTCATTCTCCTCTCCGGGCCGGAGAAACGGAGACGAGATCAAATAGGAAATGGAACAGGAAGAGAGGAGGAAGAAGTGAGCTCGCTCGCGCTGAGAGGCTGGCGAAGATATTTATATAGTCAGGCAGCGCAACCAGAAAAGGGTCTCGGCCATGTGGTGCCTGGGGCTCAGACCTCGAGCACCAAATTCCAATTCTGAGAGGGAATGAAATTCTTAGCTTGGAGAAGCAGAAATCAACTGCACGGAAGAAAACTGACATCCTATTTCCCCGTAAAAGAAACTTAAGAACCCATCAGAGGAGAGACTACATCGAGCACCAAATTGCAATTCTCACTGGAAATTAAATTCTTAGCTTGGGTGAACCGAATCACCTCACTGAAGACACCATATGTCCCCCACAAAAAGAAACTTGAGAACCCATCATAAGAGAGGCTTCCTCAAGTAGTAAATTACACTCTTCATTGGAGATGAAATTCTTAGCTTGGACCAGCAGAAAGCACCGGCATTGAAGAAAAATGTCACAAAAAACACCTCACACGCACACACCATTCAAACAAGAGAGGACATAACCGTTTTACGTGGGCTGTAACATGGTCAGGCTTACAGCCTCTGTCCATGGACAACAGTCTCCCAGTTTTTTTTCATTAGGTTTTTCTGTAATCAATACAACATAAGAAACAATGGACAACAATGGTAAAGCATAAAAAGGCAAGAGACGGTCTTAGCATCTCATGCAGTGGCAAAACTTTCCACCTTTACTCCTTAATACAAGGAAGGCATATCAACATTTCCTTGTCTAAGAGGTGGTGACTGTTCAACATTCTCCCCTTAAAGTTGGGATCAAGTTTTGTACGCCACTTAGTGTACACAATAAGTGTACGCTGCAAGATGGACCCTACTACTAATATACATATTTATTTACTGCATTAATATTACATGTGCATAGTGAACATTCATACTCATGTCGTTGTACTCATGTCGAACATTCATACTCATGTCATTGTACTCATGTCCAACATTCATACTCATGTCGTTGTACTCATGTCGTTATCGCGTACTCATGTCATTATCTTATACTCATCTTATTATCTCATACCTATTATCTGACACATTATTTCATACCCTTAGCGTCTACGATAATGACATGGGTGGTATGAGATAATGATGAGTATGTGAGACAATGACATAGTACGAGAGAATGACAAATGTATGAGATAATGATGGGATATGAGAGGTATGATAGTATGAAATAATGAATATAAGATAACGATAGGGATATGAAATAACGACATGAATGGGACAAAAAAAATGATGACACTTCTTTGCTGTTCAGAGGTATATTGGTCATAACGATCTGCATATACTGATTGAGAATCTCAAAAATTTTTTCTATTTCCTTTTTGTCCCTATAAAAATTTTCTTTTTCTATTAACTAAGAGTATTTTTTGCCATGACTATATTGACGTACAAAAATTCCATGCATGTCAGTGACCTATATAACCAGCTTCACTTCAAGTTGGTGGGTCGATATCCATCAGGGCCAACTTGGTAGTAATCTAGTGATGTCGTTCTTTACCTATTGCTTTTGTGAATACATGAGCAAGTTATTCTTACGTGTAGACATGTTGAGTACATATGGTTTTGTACTGAATTTTTTTCTCAAATAAAATGACAATCTACTTAGATATGTTTTATTCCTTCATGGAATACCATGTTAGGTCCAATATAATAGCCGCCATATTGTCGCACATTAGAGTCATTGGTTCTTTAACTTTAATATCTATGTCTTAAAGGGGGCCTTGACCCAAATGAATTCACTCTCACATGCTAACATTGCTTTGTATTTGCCTTCAGTGCTTGATCTGGCAACTGTTGCATGTTTTTTTTATTTTTGCATGTAACAAGATTCCCTCCAACAAAAGTGTGATATACAATCGTTGGCAATTTATAGCAAATATTAACATTTAAATTGTGATTTTTAAAGACACTTTTTAGCAAAATATAAACATACAAAGACACGCAAATAGTCATAAGTTTGTTTTATTGAGAATGCACTCTAAAAAACTCTATTATGAAGTTTAGTTTGGTTTATAAAATAGGCAGCAATAAAACCACATTCATCTTAAAACTTGCTTGGAAAGTTGTTTTGAAAAGGAAAAAGTAGTAGGCACATGTTTGCATCCCGAAATTTTCATTGGTTTTGGAGTGCTCTAGAAAAATAAGGTTTTGTTTTGAAAGAGGAAATAAAGGGACTCGGCCGTCGGTACGAGGATCGACCGTTCCCGGTGCCTTTACCGGGGGTAATCAACCCAATGGCTATGTTTATCATTGATGCATTTTGTTTTAACTTAAACATCTTTTTGAATCTATATGCGGTGTTGAAAATATTGTAAGTTTGATGTTTCAAACTTTTGAAAATGTTCTTGAAGAGTTGCTTGAAAATGTGAAATGTTTTGAAGAAAAAGTGGAACTAGTAAATATCATTTGAAAAGCTTGTGAATTCATTTTGACATCATTTTAGTGTTCTCTTAAGACTTTAAGTAGGTTTGAGATTTTACTCTAATTCGGTTACCACCTATCTAGAGCTACATCTCATCTTGCTTAAGTTTTTTTGGAGAGGTGCTTGTGATCATAAGTTAAATAAAGTGGGTGAGAATGCATGGATGCATTTATCCTATATGATTGAAAGAATGTAAAACATTCCTACCACAACATTTATTTAAAGTCATTCCTACCACAACATACATCTAAGATTTCGTTGTTATAATTATTGTATATAAGATGGAAAAGTTTTTGAAAATGGATAGGGATTGTAGACCATCAAACATGATTCCAATATTGGGTCATTACTTGGTTTGTGGTCTTAATGAAGTTGGTAAATAGAAAGTTCGTGAGAGGAGAATATTAAAAGAATACAAGAGATAAAACATTCTTATGAAAAAAAAAAGAGAGATAGAAAAAGACATGTATATATGTGTACATGTCATCATGTATACACATATATGAAAGCTTAAGAGAAAAAGATGTATTAATTTGAAGAGAAAGAAGAAAGGTTTTAGAGGAAAAGAAAAATATACATACATATATATAGGTATGTATAAGAAATTTTGTAAGTGGAGATATTTGTCTTGAAAAGAGGAATAAAACATTTGAAAAAGAGGAAATAGAGCACATATGCATATACATTCATGCATATATGAAAATTTGTAAAATGAAAAGTGAAAGCATAGAGAGAGAAAGATGGGGGGATCATCACGTAGACATGGATGTATATAATATGTATATACATACATGCCTTCACAAGATTAAAAATCAATGAATAACTTAAGACTACCAACTTCAAGTTTAATGTAAGCTGGATGGAAGCTTGGACTCATGCAAGAGTCTAAGCTAAGTCTCTAAAGACATGTTAGAAGATTGCTTTTGAAAATGTTTTGAAAAATATGATTTATATAAGCATAGAATGTTGTTATTTAGTTTGTTGTAAGGAATATATTTCTTCCACCATTGGGTATGGAAGAAAACAAGCAATATAACGAGATACTCATTAGGGTTCCTAATGGGGTGATTATGAAAGAAACTAACATAAAATGACATGCAAATGCATTTTAACATATACATTTTCATGATGGTTTCCCCGGGTTGGACAAGTCTCAACCTCAAAAATCAATATAAAGATAAAGAATCCTCAAACCACACTCTCATTCCTACCATACATTGACATATAAATGGAAAACCAAGCAACTATGCATGGGTAATATACAGACAATATTCAAGCAAGGAAAGAGAGAGAGAGAGAGATGTGGAAAGAGAAAGATTCAACTAAGAGGGAGGGCATGAAATAACTATGAAATGAAAGATCATCTCATCTTTCCACGCTTCTGGCGCCCTTGAGCATAATTTCTTGTCTCTAAAAAAGAGATTGAGTGTTACCTCATTTGGCCATGGGGAGAGGAAGATGAGAAGAAAATGAGGAAAGCAAAAGAAGTCTATATTCGAGAAAGGAAAGAGCAACAACAACAAGATTATATTTGAGAAAATGAATAACATGATTTAATCGTAGAATGAAAGATTATCTCATCTTTTCATGCTCCTGGTGCTCTCGAGTATAGCCTCTTGATTCTAAAATAGAGAGTGAGAGCTATCTCATATGGCCATGGGGAAATGAAGAAGAGAGGAAAGAAAACAAAGAATGGAGTGAGGTTTGGATTACATACCTCTAAATGAGAATGACTTAGAGAAAATGAATACCTTAACTTGAAGATTCTCTTGAGTGAAGTTCGAAGATGATGTCTCTGAGAGGGTTGTAACTTGCTCCAAGTTAGAGAAGAAGAGAAATGGAAAGAGGAAGAGAAAAAGCTCAAGAGAAACCCTAAGTCTTCAAGTGAGAATACTCTAGGGTTTCTCCTAATGACCACTTTTACCCAAGAGAGAGGAAATAGAAGGTATTTATAGAGGATTTTGGAGCAAAAACCCAAAATTTTAATTTTTTTTTTTTTTTGTAAAAGACCAAAATCACCCTCTAAAATGAGGTTCTTTGTCAAAAAAGAGGGGCAAATGGGTCTTGTTTACAAAAAAAACCAAAATTACCCTCTAAAAGGATGGCTAACCTTAAGATTGATTTATTTACTATAATTGCTCTATGTTCAACTCCATTTGGCTTTACCCAATTTAGATCCAAAATTGGGTTTTGCGTTTTTAATAAAAGAGGGCATTCTTTTTGAAAAAATTTGGGGTGATTACAGCACCTCAAGAAAATGATAACCTTGCCTTCTACTACCCCATTTTGAAAGCTCCGTGCATCCGGGCGCACCGATGCACAGTAAAGGAGGGAAGGATACTTTGATAATATATTAAAAAAAATGTCATCCATAGTCATTTTACTATTTTTCATTTGCAATTTTGTCTTTATAAAAAGTTTCCTTTTTCAGTGTAGACTAAAGGTATTTTAGTCATTAACCGTACTAGTGCACGAAAATTCTTCCACCAATATGTTGGTTCACATTTTGTTGAGATGTTAAAATTCAACTATGTTGATACTCGTCACGAGAATGATAAGAAATGAAATTGCTTCATCTCTATAAAAACTAAAAATGAACCATTATCAAGTTAAATGATTTCACTTGAGTACATTTTCTAGTTTTGACCATATTAAAAAAAAATGATTTGAGTTTCAAATTTTTCGTTGCACCAGAGAAACTCCAAGTTGCTCTTGCATAACCATAATGTGCACCACTCAAAGAAGCATGTATGTATGGTCCTCAAATATCAAAAGAAATTGAATTAGAATGAGTGCATACTTTATTCTTGAAGATATGAAATTTGAACGAGTTACACATGCACCTTTATACATGTTTCTCTCTATTGAGGACATCCAAAGGGCAGGATATTTTGTGACATTAGTCAGGTTGTCTTGTGTTTCTGGTAAGTCGAATGAAAATAAATTAATTGACAACAATAACATCACATTGTAGAAATGTTGCCTATGTACTTATTTAGATCAGATTCCTTTCGTAATGATGAAAGGATCATATATATGTTTTGGTGACTGTGCTCTAAAATCATAAATGATAATGATATAGATCAAATGAATGTTGTTTAGAAGCAAGGCCACTTGCTATTTATTGTGAGACTTTAGATACCACAGTCTGCATTGCTCTCATCTTTCTCAATCATCATCTTCAAAGAAAATGAAGGAATGAAGTAATGTCTTCAGCCAAGTAGTCGATTGTGAACTTCGCACTCACTTAGAAAGAAGTTGAAGGAATGCAAAACATATTGCTTAAGAAAAGTTCAGAATTGTGAGTTACAATACCCAGATCTAAAACCTGAAAATGATTTTTTGTGGGTAGTCCAATTAGTGATTAAGACATTTGACATATTATTAGATAGAAGATAATTGAGAGCATTTCATTTGTTTACCTACCCTCAAGTCAATTACATATCGACATGTGTCATGTTGGAATTTCAAACATACGAAAATTTATAGTTGAAAAAAAATGATTTTTTGATAAGAGAAATGAGTTGATTATTTTCTTCCATGGCAATGAAGGAAGAAAACTTGGAGTTGTGGTTATGTTCCATGAATAACCTCTTTACAAAGATATTTTGGCAGCAATTGTTATTAAGTCAACCCTTTAAGTAATCGCTTGGGTGGAAAGCCATAGAGAAAAAACATTTCTGGTTAGTAGGTATCTCGAAGAAGGTGAAGCCCCCTTCCCTTACTCCCAGGGTTCAAGGCTACTTTAGGACCTGGGTAGAAAGCGAGACACCCATCAACTAGACAGTGCATTTGTCATTTGCTGTCCAGAGAAATAGCACCTATAGAAATCAAATTGAAGACTGAACTTTCCCTAGCTCGTCAGCTCGACTAACTACGCTATGCCCCTCAGAGCTGTAGTATCTTTTATTGTACTGAAAATCGATGCTTTGCTACATAGCAAAGGTATGATACTCTCTTGTAGGCAAATAATTTTTTGGGATGGCTAACCTTAAGATTGATTTATTTACCATAATTGCTCTATGTTCAACTCCATTTGGCTTTACCCAAGCCAGACATTCCTTTACTCCTCTTGTAAGACGTAAGTTTTAGCACACAATGAAAATTTGTCCTCTAATACCATTCAATGATTAGGCACCCAACCCCTTGAAGAAATGCATGACTTTCTTCTGTTTGGTCAACTTACTCCATTATAATTACAAGTGACATCAAATGATGCACCCATGAAAAATATCAGACCATGTCAGATGCCCCTTTAGGGGCTGTTTGGCAATAGTAACATATTGTTACTGTTTCATAAATCTGTCCCTAAAAAACAAAACAAATTTTTGAAACACTTTGTATTATGCAATCTACTCCACTTTTTTAGGCAGGTTCATGGGACAGTGATATTTTGTTACTTTTACTAAACAGCCCCTTAGATTCAAACATGGGATTACTTTTTGGTCCTCTTGAATAAGTTGTCAATATTATATACCAATTTTGAACTTACATCGAAAGAAACTGGCCTCATGCTTAATAAAAGCATTTTGAAATCTTCCAAAAACAAGATGTTGATGGATTATCCCCTTTATTTGTTTGCAAAACAGACAATCATGTTAACTTACTGCATTTGGCCTAACCAATCCAATGGTACATTGCATTTGTTCAATCTAAACATTGACTAAAAAGTATGTGAAAACAACTGCTTAGCGAAAAACTTGAAATTTGTATAGTCATACAACAAAAGGAAACTAATGGGAGCTCGAAGGTAAGTGAAATCCTTTAGCCAACGATGAACTTCAGTTATCACATATATAGTTAAATCAGTTACCACACGAATTGTTAAGTTCTCATAAGAGAAACATGAATTCAAATTAACTATTAGGCTCTGATATGAGAATCGTCGGTGATTTAAGTCCATGTTAGGTTAAATTTACAAATTAAGCAAACAATGGATTTCTCAACTGGGATCTCAAAAGTGTTACCTTGTGATAACCACAAATTTGTAGGCCGACAGGCAAGGGGTCTGACCGTAGTTCTGTAGTTTTAAAATCTACATATTTTTAGCAACATCCATACTTAATTGCATATAGGTGAGTAAGTAAAACATTTTATTTCATGTAAAATAACAATAAGAGCATGCTTGAACTTGAACTCCCTCCCAACGTAGCCTTTCCCAAATTTTTGGATAATATAAAAACTCTTGAACAAATAATTTGTTAAGACAAGGTCACAGTTCTTGCCGGTTCAATAACATACTCATCCCCCATACTCACATTGGAACATGCTTGAAACCAAACACAAGCTACTTTCATTGTCATCGTCACATACTATACATGAGGAGATACTAATTTGCAAATTTTGTAATACCCTTATGATCATAGCTTAGGAATGCAAGATTAGACTCCAAAAGGTGTGGCAAACCACTTAGGAGAAAGAAAACTAATCATTTCATAAAATCAACGGATTGAGATATATTGATGAAGACTTTTTACATCAAACTCCAAAGCCTTATTAATGGAAGCCTGATTTCCTGACTGGAAAAGCAAGAATTCAATATGGCACCATATACATGCAATGACAAATATAACAATCATAATGATTCAAATGAAAAATTGGCTTCTTAGCTGCTGCCATAGACCTAATTTTCAGTGTTGCTGGTGTAACTAGGAAGTTCCTCTTGGTTGAACCAAAGGCTGATCTCATCCTTTGCAGTTCGAGGATCGCTGCTTCCATGAATGACGTTCCTGTAAATCAAATTATTCTGAGAATAGAAACTTTTGAAAAGAATATACTTAAAAGACACCATATAATAAGAATCACTGAGTGTGTTCTTAATGTCCTTGGATCAAAGTGGTGGAACCTTCCCTATGGGGCAGCTGAATAACAGAATCAAGCTTGGCTAGTTTTCTATAATTTAACAATGGTTTGCATATGAGTCCAGGAAGGACAGGTCTTCATCTCATGGTGTTTTGTTGATTGATGATTGCAAATAGAATTCCGTTTTTAGGAGTTCATAGTAGGACCCACAGATTTATTTTTATTCAATGGAGAAACTCATACCTTAATAGAATGGTGACCATAGAACGACCTTAGTGAAGGTAAAAACTCTGGAGTTAGGTTGCTAGTGTCTATGCCATTGCTAGGTGTTGGTTTGCTTGAGGGAATGGCAGGCAGAGTAGTTGAACCATGACCCACTCCCACCATGTGAAACCCCATTTGTACAGAGAATTGCCAACTATTAACTACTTGATTCAGCTTCCTCCATCAATACATGAAACTTATAGTGTGTTAATTCATAGATGAAAAACTTTCATTTTCAACCTTTAGGAGTTGTTCGGCAGCAAAACATTGTTACTGTCTCATGAATCCTCCTCAAAAAAAATTGAGACAGATTCATGAAATACTAAAACAAATGTTCCATGAATCTGCTCCAATTTTTTTTGGACAGATTCATAAGACAGTAACAATGTATTACTATAGTCAAACGATTCCTTAAAGAACAATGCCTCTTTTCAAAGAGAATCAAGGAAAAAATTACGTGCAGATAACCAGCCCTATTCCAAAATAAGAGGAGTGGTCAAGAAATGCCTATGGTTTCTCAATGACTGAAAAAAAAAATGCAGCCTCAGCATCTATGCCTCCAAGAATGTCTCAATTCAGTAAGTAGGATCCAACTCAAGTTGGATGCACTATTAGATTTAGCCCTATGTCACATGGGTTACCAGTACTAGTGCTTGTATGGGTGTTGTTGGTATAGGTACAGGTGCTGAGTACTTACAAAAAACTTGAGTACTAAGACACGACTATATATATATATATATATATATATATATATATATATATATATATATATATATATATATACTGAAAACGAAATATAAAAATAGATCAAAAACATACAAAAAGTACAAAAATATATGAAAACTTGCAAACATTAAGTCAAACAGTGCAAGTAATGTTTTGTACCAGCACTAGTCAACACGAGTATTTCTACCGTTTAGATGTAGCCTTAACAGACAAGGTTTGTGCCTCATCTCCCCAACCTGATCCAGTAGTGCAAACAGAGGATCTGAAATGGTCCATCACAGGACAAGACAACTTGGCCAAATGTGGACTGGTTCTAAAGTAAAGCAGCAGCAGCTATAAAACAGCCAGCTCGCACTTAAGACAATGTCGACTCAAGGAAAAAGCATGAGCAGTGTGCAATCCAACCCCCCCAAACCCGCCAAAGTCCCACTTTGGAAAAGAGAAACGATGATAAATAGAAATTTTAGGGGCTGTTTGGTCACGTTAACGTTCTATTACTGTACTACCAACTTGTCTCAAAACCTAGGGCAGATTCAAAGAACATCATCACTAGTGTTTCATGAATCTGTTCTATTTTTTGAGGCATATTTATGGGATAGTAACGATGTGTTACTGTTGCCAAACGACCCCTTAATGGAGCTTAAGACATACCGTTCAGGCAAGACTGCAAGGTCTCCAACAATTGTTCCAGGCTCTGATCTCTGTGGATCGTTGTTTCCAATAAGCTTCTGGCTATACCTTACCACTGCTTCCCCTTCCCAAACCTGCAGGAGCAAATACAAGCATATGGGCAGCATATTATGAAATATGAAGAGAAGACTGCCCTAAGAACCTCATATAATTCAAATAATATTCAGGCAAGTTGCATGAATAATATAATTTCCAAGTTAGAGTAACAATAGTCAATATTTCTGATTAAAACAAACTAAGATGAAATCCACAATGCAGAAACAGTGTCCCATTGAATGACAAAACCAATAATTCTGGATGGATGTAAGAAATGATTGCTATTATTTATTTCATGGGACACAGCATAAACATGACAATAGCATCCGGACAAAGGTTTGGATGCAATAAAAAGTGAAAACCGTTAACTTTTACCAATAACATCTGCAGTCAGACCTGTTCTAAGAAAATGAACTTCGAGGTAGCAGATGAGAAACAATCATTTGTAAATACAGGTCATGATTACCACATTTGATAGTAATTCTATAGCTAAAGCCCAACCACAAGAACAACCTCACAATTTGCGACTAACCATTGCAAGAACGGGACCGGAGCACAAAAAGTTGGATAACGAATTGAAGGAAGACCCCTTAATTCTGTTTTTACGACAGTGTTCTTCAGCAATGCTCTTTGTTGGAATCACCAGCCTGATGGCCACAAGTTTGAATCCTTTGCGCTCGAAACGAGCAATAATTTCTCCAATCTAAATAAACAAAAGATGGAATAACACAAAACGTTTGAGATAAAGAAGATGGTAGACCAGAATACATAGAAGCTGGCTGTAATGGACCGATGTTTGCATTCACAGTATTTAATAGACAATGACGAGCTGAAGCAAATATTTCATCCCTTGAACAGCATACTCTCTTTAATTGTTAAGCGTATCTTCAAAGGCATCAAACCATTGACTGCCACTATTGGCATCTTAATCAAGATCAACTAAGAACATCAAATCTTCATCTTGTACGTAGTTCCGCATCCTTACATTCATGTTAGCTGCACTTATGGTACATTGTAAGTTAATGAAGCTTTGAAAGTTATTCTTTGGACAGCAGCACACAGGTAATCGGCGCCCAAGTAGCATGTATCTGTTTTCCTTCCATTGCTAGTTAACACAAGGTAAAGAAGTATGCATAGACACTAATGACACACAAAAAAAAGTATGTAAAATGAACTCCGAAACGACCAATGTTTCCTTTTCCAAAAGAAAGACAGAAGAGATCGAGTATACAACTCCCTGAAAGACAAAAGAGATCGAGTATAGATACTTTTGCTTGAGGAAGTCTTAAACTCCCTCTTGGTGGCTGATGCTAGGAACATCTGTTTGGTCTCCAACAATGCTTAGCAGTAGCCCAGCCAACGTGGGGCTGGCATGGGTGCCAGCCCAAGATAGCTTCACATTTTTGTCTGTTTAATTTCAAGTTTGTTTGTGCATGTACCTGTTTTCCTTTCCATAATTATGGGCATTCTACACGTACGAGAAAAAAACTCAACTGCTTATAGCATCAGCGGAGCCAGCGTTGGGCTGGCGTGAGTGCCTGCCCATGCCAGCCCAATGTACTAATTAGTACATAGTGCCCCATAACAAAAAATTTCTGGCTCCCCCACTGCTTACTGGCTTAAGGAAGATCGATAGCCTTGGCGCGGTGTCTTGGATGGTGTGAAGTCTCTCAGACATAGGTTTGTTATTCTCGGTATTGACCTAAGTTTTGACACTCTATGCTTAACCTTTAACCTTTTTGTACAGAATGAGTAAATGCTTCTTTTTGTATAGCTATTTTTGTTTAATAAAAAGGTAGGAGGCCTATCCTCCAAGAGGTTGATTCTGAAATAGTTGATTCCGAAATAGCAGACGATCAGGAAGAATCATTGATTTGAGGCCCCTCATGATGGTATAATATGAAAATCCATGAATGGAAGTTTGCATTAGATGGGTTTGATCCATAGTTACAAACATCATTTTCGAGTTTCAAGGGGGAGTTTTTCTTAGGTACAATACCGTAAATATATGTTGAGAATTTTGGTAAATTGTAAAACAATTAATAAAAAAATCAAAAATTAAAATGTGGAAAATGTGAAAATAAAAATCTGGTAAATAAAAAAATTTGAAAAAGTAAAAAAACAAAAAAGGTTGAAAGAACTTTTTTTTTTGCGCCTTTTTTACGTGTTTTCCTGCTGACTTGGTTTTTTAACAAATTTTTTTTCGAAAAAAGCGCGTTTTTTGAAGCTATAATAGTTTGACATGATCCACAACATCATGAACAAGCTACTTGAAATGTAAAACCACATTCCTAACAAAAATTTAAGAAATAGCAACCACGAAAGCACAAGCGAAGTGAACAAAATTTTTGCTAGTACTCATAAAATAACCAATAGAAGTTAAAATAGCTACTGACTTTACCAGGCCTCTTTGCACCCCATCCGGCTTGATAAGAATAAAAGTGCGCTCCATCTAAAACATGATAACCACAAAATGATGAACACAGAAGGAAGAAAATTTTAATGATACCATATCGAGTAACACAGGGATAAAAGTACCTCAGCAGCTTCTGCAGGCTGATCCTGAAGCATGTATGCTACAAAAGCAAAGACAGCCACAAATTCATAAACGAAAAGGCTTTCAGAATGTTTATTCCAAAAAGCCCCCCAAAAAATTCGTTAATTTACCTTAAAATCATTATGAAAGAAATTATTTATTGGTTACGTATATCTGTCTTGGTTCAAATTTGAAACGGGTCCAGTATCAATGTGTCTTGTACAAAGCGAAGAAATGTGGATACAAACAGTAAAACAAACGAGTCGTGTATCAGCTTCGATCCATGCTCCATATCCAAGGCTGGAGTATGTAGCAAGCAACTCCAATAAAACCTTTCACTTTAACTTTATCACTGCCCTCTCTTCCACAAAGATGCCACAAGGATATAAAACAAACACTCGGTCATAATCATGGTCATAAAATATGTTCTCGCGTTTTAAACAGCAAGGTTTCCTATAATGTAATACAGTGATCTTAAAAAAACAAGAAAAATATGCTAAATTTTTATTTATATGTAATATATATATATATATATATATAACATAAACATAAAAAATAAGTACCCAAGCAACAACTAAAGAATAGAAAATAAAACAGGCAGTTTGGCATTAAAAACGTGAAAAAAAAAACATTTAAAATGAAAGAAACCTGGAAAAACCCTGTTTTTCTTTTTTACGTTTTGTCATTTTTTCAAAAAAATGCATCTTTTTTTTTTTAGTTCTAAACAGCTTACTGATTTTTTCTCACGTTTTACACGTGTTTTTTTGGGACCATGGGACTCGTAACTACTGAATATATATATATATATATATAAAAGAAAGTTTGATATGTGCAAAAAGGACGGGTGAACTTATGATTTTGGGTTAGACCTGTTTCAAAAATCCATCCAACCATGAAAAAGATGAGGAAAGATTTTCAACTTGGTCAGACATACAAGGTCGTTCGTCCATGAAAACTTAAATGTTGAAATAGAAACTTGGACGGTCCTCACAATCTTAGAATTACCAAACAGTCGTGCAAAATAATACAGAAACCCAGGGCGGATCCCAATTTATTGATATCTCTTATCCAAATTCCCGATCCAGTGTTGAAGATATAAAAAGAAGGGACTATTCAAAGCACAGTTGACAAACACAGGAGTCGGACTTAGATCGGTAGACGGCCGGGTCAGCGACTCGGTCGAGTCATGCCATAAATTTTTATAATGTATTTTTACTGTAATCTTGCTGTGTGGTCTATTGTCTCCCCCACCAAGTATGGAACAACATGATTTTGGTTATAATTTCTCAGCAACAAGAACCATGAACGAGGCCGTAAATCTAAGAACACTTGCGTAGCTTATATTTATTTCTTTCTCTCTGCATCAACCACCCCATTCTCCATGAGCCTCTAGACGTTTAGAGACTCATGGTGAGAATATATTTGCGCTAGTATTTCTTTCATGGCCCTAATAAAAACATTCATGAGAAGAAGGACAAGCGAAAAATGGTTGCAAATTTAAGAATCTAAATGAATGTTTACACCTTAAGGGGCGTTTGATATATCAAGAATCATAGAGTTTTAAAATCAAAATGCTCATTTTTCAAGAAATTGCTAACTCGACGAATTCTCTTCTCCGATCATCTCACTGATGTTGCCAACAATGATTCAAAGGCTTTCTATGGAAAAGAAAGGATGCTCATTGAATGTTTTTTTTATCGTTGTTTATACTGGCAAGACGCAGCCAGATAATGTCTGTTGGGCTGTACAGCATAGATGAAGAGGCAATTTCTTTCTTCTTCTTTTTTTAACTTCCATCAGTCTATTTCATGAAGAAAAGGCTACAAAACCTGCCGCAGGAAGAACTAGAGCTCCAGAAAGCCATCCACTCAAGGTACTCCTGGCTTCTTTCTGCTGATAAACTGAAGCCAGTGTAGACATCTTTCCTCTAAAAGAAGCAGCAGATGCCGCTGCCACTGTCCGCCCTTCTGCAAATTAGAAATAATATAACAGCAATTTAAGCATGTCAACAATGGGGGAAGCCAGAAATAGGGCAGAAGGTGCAAAACAGCACAGTTTCGTCAGAAAGACCGACGGGAAAAACACACGCGCTCACGTTTGATCAAGATCGAATAAAATAATCAAAAGGCCACAGGCTTCAGAGGTTTGTAGATCGAAATCGTCCGAAAGAGCAGGCAGAAACTCACGGGAGAAGAGAACCGAGTTCCGGGAGGCGGGAAGGAGCGTTCTAGCGCTCCTTGAAGCGGCTCTGCATATCTGGGAACTCATTCTCCTCTGGCGGCCCGGAGAGTCGGAGACGAGGTCAAATAGAAAAGGGCACAGGAAGAGAAGAGGAAGAAGTGAGCTCGCTCGCGCTGAGAGGCCGAACGTATTTATAAGTCAGGTAGCGCAACCAGAAAAGGGTCTCGACCATGAGTACACGCCGTCAGACCTCGAGCACCAAATTCCATTAATTCTCACAGGGAATGAAATTCTTAGCTTGAAGCAGCAGAAACCACCTCCACGGAAGAAAACTAACCTCCTATTTTCCCAAAAGAAAACTTAGAACCCATCAGAAGAGAAACTTCATAGAGCACCAAATTGCAATTCTCACTGGAAATAAAATTCTTAGCTTGGGCGAACAGAATCACCTCATCGAAGGCATCATTGTTCCCCACAAAAAGAAACTTGAGAACCCATCAAAAGAGAGACTTCCTCGAGTAGTAAATTACACTCTTCTTTGGAGATGAAATTCTTAGCTTGGACCAGCAGGAAGCACCGGCATTGAAGAAAACTAGCATCCTATGCTCCCCAGAAAGAAACTTATAAGAACCTATTAGAAAAGAGACTACCTCCAGCACCAAATTGCAGCTTGGAATTAAAATTGAATTCCTTAGCTTGGACCAGCAGGGGCCACCTGCATTGAAGCTCTCAATTCTTTTCCAATAAATTTCTAATGGAAATTCTCCTTTAGCAGGAAGTCATAACCAAACAAATCGCATCGTCAAATTTTGGAATGGAGTAAAGAAGCTCCAGTAAAATGATGATTTCAATTTGATGACAAGCTTCATGCTCAATCTTTTATCTTCCTAAACAAAACCTTCAGTCTTTGTCTTTAATGGCATTTGCTACCCAATCCGTATCCGATTCATTTCGTATCTGATTTTTACACTCGCATCTGAATCCAAATTTTAAACCAAACCTGTCCAACTTTTAAGATCTAAGAGCATCAAATATCAGATATTTTGTTTAAAACTACGTCTATCCGAATCTGGATCCGATGGGAGAGGCCGTTGCCTTCCCATTCCGGCAGCCCCCTCAACCCCAGGCATCTGCGCCGCGGCGCCCGCCACATAGCCTGCCGGTGACTGGAGGGGGCGGTGGGCCGCTGGAATGGGTGACGGCTTCCCATCCCTCCTATAAGGAATCGATACAAAACTTATTTACCTTTCACAATAATTTCTTCGATTAGAATTCTATTCGTAGTAGTAGTTCTTCACTTAGATTTATAACTTGTTAAAAATGGGTGTAAAAATTACTTTTCATATGCACTATAAAGAGAGATTTGTCGTAGGAGGAAAAAAGAAAACAAGACATAGAAGTTGAAGAAATCTTTGTACAACAAACAGATCACATCGGCGGTTTTATAGGGACATTATTCAATTTGGTTATGGAATTAATAGTTATGATCATCGTATATGTGTCATAAACAATGACGTGTATTTTACATTCTTTTAGCTGAAGTTGACAAACTCGATTAGTGAGGCAAAAAGATTAGTTAGGTACACTTTTTGGAAATGAAACACATAGGTCTTCATCTATATTTCCAGAATTCGTATTGGGAAGAAAGGTAGCTAGAAAATTATGTTTGAGCCAACAAAGATACCTTGATTCAATTTGGAGAAGGTGTGAAATAGAAAATTTAATTTAATCCACAAAATAATTTTCTTACGAAAAGATGCAAATTAAGCATAAAGGATTGCCCAAAAAGTGAATAAACTAACTAAATATACCACATGTTCAGGCAGTAAAAAACTTAATTCAGGTCATGCTGGTTACTAAGCCTGACATGGGTTTTTGCATTTTGCTTGGTAAGTCAATTTCAGAGCAATCATAAATGGATACACTGGGAATTAGGAAAAATAATTATAAGAAATATTAATGAAATGGAAAAGAAACCGTATTATTAGATATGCTCCAAGATAGTGAAAAACCATGGTCAATTCGGCTCCCACGGTAAAGTGGGAGGTGTTGGCACTTATATGTACCACGGCACATAAGAACGTTCGGAAATGAAAAATTAAAAAGATCACGAAAACAAACAAACGTATCAGATATTAGAAAGGTGTTTTAAAACCAAAGATGTTCTTCGTCGACTCATAAAACTCAATACGAACTCCAAGAGACGTACTTCCTTAGTTCTTACATCTTTAAATAATCTATCTTTGTTTTATGCTATTATTTTTGTTCGCATAAAGAGCCCGTGGAACGTTAGACCATACTGGCATACTCTCTCTGGAAAATGCTATGATGAGTTAGTTAATGATAATTCTTACATGCTTCACTTTAATTTAATTCCATTTATTAGATAAGCAAAAACTGGAACAAGACGCATGAGCCAAGCGTTCCGCAGTATCTGTATTTACCATTTCACGCCTACCCAAAGAAGCCGAAGCCCTTCCCCTGCTACTGGGTCCAGAATCGCTTCCAGAATTGGTCGCTGATGGGGCTTCCACCGTTGACGATTGACGACTTGACCGTTCTTTCCACCCTTATTTTCAGCAAAACACCCCTTGAAAATGACTGTGCGAGGAACGCCAACTTGCGGGTTCTTCGTCAGGGCGATGGAAGAAAAATCTGTAATCGGTTGTCCAGACGAAGCACAACATTGAAGGCATGCAACTCCGAAAAGAATGAGACGTCTTATATCTTTCTGCATAATGTACAGTAGCTCGTTATGTACAAAGAAGTGAAAACTTCTAACTATAATTTGCTCGAGTCCTGAGGAGTATCACTGGAAGGATCCATTTTGCACTCAATCCTGATGGCTGACAACCATGCATCCACCTGGAAGGAAGAGAGAGACCTTAGTCATGTTACAGCGCAGGGAATCATCCAGATTCCGGAAGCAAGTATCATTAACCTTTTGTTGAGGAATAAACAAAGTACAGGCAAACTCTAAGGAAGTTGAAGCGCCCAATGATTCCGCTATTTCATGCTGAGCAGGACACAGAAGCGTACATCTTACAGACTATTTGAAGTTTCAATTTAACAGAAATACAAGTCAGACCGTCTCATTTCTCCTACACATGATCCAGTTGGATCACTTGTTTATGTTAACTAAGGAAGTATTAACCGAGTTCCATGAAGTCCCAAAACAGCTCTTCAGCAAATTCATGCACGAGAGCTAAGACGAGCATTTATCTTCGCATGCAAACATCAGAAAGCTAAGGTTTGATGAAGAATATTCAGGTTAAAATAATTGGTAGACCACCACGAGCATGCTATATATTGCCAGACTTTGGAATTCTTTAGAAAAGTGCCTAAAATTGCACCAATAAAGAATGGCGTACCTGTACTTTGGAAGAACTGGAGCACTCATAGCGAAGCCCTTGACGAGTGAGCATAGAAAATGAATATCTGGTTTCATTTTCATGGTGTATGAAACTTGGTAGAACGCCAACTTCAACAATTTCGGTCAAAAGAATGGAGTCTTGAGGGCTCAAATCTGCAACCAGAGAAACATCTTATATTTAGTGAGACGCTATGCAATAAAACTTAAAATCAACCGGAAAATAACTTTAAATCAGACTTGTTCCTTTTTTTCTTTGCCAACTATGGTGCTTTCATCAAATTTGAAGAAAAGGACAGACAACACCAAGCGTTCCTCTTTATCCCAAATGTGAGAAACAAACATGCAATGTACTTGCTGTATGATGGCATATTTACGATTTCTGGTGTCCACGCCAGTGGCATTATAGAACTTGTTAGGAAGAACTTTGAACATCCCACGGAAGAACAACCAAACATTAACGAAATGCCAAGAACGATGGGGAAAACTGAAGGAAATCGAATAGAACAGAATAAATAACAGAAATAAACAAGATTAGGGTTTCCTAATCACCAACTAATCCCCCAAAAGAGAAAAAGCGCCCTTTAAATGGGGCCGCAATCTAACAAAATGATATTGGATCCTGGATCCAGTTACACGAACCAAATGCTAAGTAAAAGAACCACAAATCAATAAATACGAATAGCACTGCGTCAGGATTCTGAACTCAAATGAAACCATTTCCCATTGTTATCATATAAAAGAAAAGGAAGAAATAGAACTCAGTTCTTAATTTCGATGTAATGCACATCAATGGAGCTAATCATAAACCAAGCATTCTCTCCGTCAAAAGTCAAAGAAGTTGGAAAGATGAGTTCGCACTCAATACCCCAGTTCAAGGATGTGGAAGCCACATTATGTCTTTAAAAATATACATTTGTATTACAATAAGATCAGATAGAAGTTATAACAAAAGTTAACATGGACCTTGCAGCTTTGGTAGGTTGCTCTGGTCCCCACTACAATATGAAATTCACAAGGTTTTGGAACAATTCTAGAACCTACATTTATGAAAGAACGGAAATAAATAAGAAATCTTCTCCACTCGGCTGTCGGGGAAATGAATGTGAGAAAATTGGTTGGCTACATAGAGGCTTCGACAATTATGTGATGAATGTTGACTCAACTTGTGGTTTGTTGAACCGTAGAAACCCTTGAGAAAGAAATTGCATATTAGCAGACATTGTTTGGTTACACTATGTTCGTTACAAATGAAAATTAGGAAAATGGATACAGAAAGAGAAATTACAAGAGAAAACCTTTCAGACCTTTTTGTTGGCTTCGGACTACATCAAAAGTACCTAAGATGATCTCAAGAACAAGAGTTTTCAATCAATCGTATTCAGAAATATATGTATATAAGAGACCAATAGTTCACATGTCCATAAGTTCACCATGCAAATATGACATTCATAACGCAAGCACTAGGAATTTAAATGACATCGGAAAAGGAAATCTGCACTTTAGCTTGTGTTGACTAAAACGATGTTTTCAAAGTCCATAAAGCATTATATAACTCAAATAAAAGATGAAAACAAGGATTTCATTAAGATGATTGCCTGATGAGTGCAAGTATAAAAAGATGCATGATCCATGAAGGACCATGAAATGTTGAAGCCAGTCATCTATATCTGCATCATCAACAGGTGGTTCCCAAGGCAGAGCCGTCCATCTCTGCAAATATATAGTGAAAATAAAGTGATGTTATTATCATAATCAGCATTCACTTATTGGAAACAAAAATTTACCAAGTATGTAAGCAGGTCAAAAATTACAGTTCGTGTATACAGATAGCCAGCAAGCCGTGCAGATCTTAAAATCTCGTCAACATGTTCCAATCTGCGGCCAAAAAGAAAAGAACAAAACGAATTAGTTTGCAAAATCTCTATCTTAGAAGGTCTAGTTATTGGATAAAAGTCAAAATTCCTTCCATACTTGGGTAGATGTCTTATACCCATTTTTCACTTGTTACAAACACAATGTATAACTTTGTGTTAGTTGTAGTGGTAGTGATGCAGATGATAACAGAAAATAATAGGACCAGCAAAGGCAGTTTCTTGAAACCACCGTTTCTCTTCTGAAGATTTTCTTTAACACTTCTTTAATTTTCAGAACGTCCCAGTCAGGGCATTTGTTACACTGAAATCGGTGGTTGAAGCTATCTTGTGACTGATTTAGGCTTTCTGCTTGTTGACCAATCTTTGAGTTGGTATTTGGTAATAGTCACTCAAATTTTTTCTTCAAAACTTTTCACTTGTGGATGTCTACGTGTGTTTTCTTTTATGTGTATATGTACATGAAGAAATTATGAGACTGCAAGTCACAAAATAACAGCAAATGCTGCAGTCAGAAACATGGCTGTCGAAGTGTCGCGTTCCTTAACATTGACTTAGACACAAGGAATTACTTTACATGATACTTTGTCTTTTTCATAAATTCACTTTTATTTTCCATCAATCTACAGCCTGCCAAGCCCTATTAACCTGTCAGAAAGTGCTTAATCCTGGATACATTAGGTATCTCAAGTAGTATTTTCCACTATTCCACATAGCACAAGAGCCTGTTTGACTTGCATGTTTTGTATCTGGTTCTATTATCCTAAATGGTGCCACGTATATCCTGGGCTGGTATAACATTCATTTAACATGGATCACAGACTTGGAACCTATCAACATCTGAATAGAGGTCTCACACTTGCAAATTTGTGCTCCTATCAAGCCATATTAATAGGTAGTACCGATTAATCAGAATCTTTGCCCCCGTACTACTATTTTTCTGTGACCAATGCTGTTGTGTTCAGTATAAACAAAACTATCCATGATTTAGTTTAATTCTAAGATTGTAGATGTTGGTCTATATATATTATATAGTCTATTAGCAGAATTAACACCAGCACTATACCAGCAGCTAATCCAATCGTTGACTAACAAACTACTGTCCTACCCTCTCAAATTAACTTTTACCTAGTGCATTCCACCAAGTTAAAACTTAGAAAATTAGACAAACAGAATACACAGCTGTCAGGTCTAGTAGCAAAAGTCCTCCATGAGCATAAAGTCAGTATGTAAAAGGACATGCTGTATTTTGTACATATTACCTAAATATATGTATATCTACACCCACTTTTTTTCTTTTTTCTTCTTTTGTGGGGGTGTGGGGTTGGGGAGTTCCTTTCTCTGCCGTTCAAATCTAGATGTTGCATGATGAAACACAAGAAATAGCTAGGAATCCAGCTTCACTGACATATAACTGGCCTCATTCTTGCACAGTGGACAATATATACATATAGGAGAGATGAAGAGACAAGAAGAAAGACTAACAACCAAACAGTCTTACTGTGCTTTAAGATGTGCTTCCCTCTCCTCTGCAGTAGCAATCTCCAAACGAATTGATTCAATTTCTGCTTTAGTCAATTCAACCTAAAAATTATCCACCATATCAGTATATGAAATTGATACTTTAAATATCATAACCAAGACGACTAATTAAGTATTTAACCTTTTCATCATTTTCTGAGCCAGATATCCAGGGTATCCTTGGTAAACTAAACATCTTCCGCAGAGATGATGGCCTAAATAGCCTCTTCTTGACCCAGAAACTGCCATATGGGAAAAAAGTAAAGAATCAGGAAGTCTACGATGCAACGTACATTGTTGAACTTCAATAGCTCAAAGAGCAAGCAGACCCCAATACATATCCCTTAAAACCTTAAATTATGTTGCTCTGGTGTTTGTAAATTCCCATACTTTTCTGATGATGGGATGTTGGCAGATGATTCTGGAGTTCCAAAGTACTCTTGGATAACACGGCTTCCTCCAAGGCTGTCATCAGAGTTGTTTCCTGCTTCCTACAAAAGGGAAAATACCTTATCGTACATTACAGCTTATAATATATAGAATTCAACTTTCTAGACCTGCAACACAAGCTAAAATTCATTCTTATTTATGCTCAACATAAGCTGCATACCATGCAAGGGATCTGCTTTATGAATAACTCAATGTAATAGGCCTCAGGACCAGATAACTGTTTCCATATCCCACCTAAATTTTATTGCCTATGCTTGTTCCACTGAAACACTGAGAATCATCGCAGATAACAAAGTGCAAGTCTGATCTCGGATCCAGAGCTACTACAAACATCACCAAGCAGATGTCTCTGCAATCAAATATGTAAATTAGTTCTCAATCTAACATCATCTCATAAGGCAATAGAAGGTCAAGATTCAAAGCATGGCTCATAAAGGAAGAGACAAGCTTCCCATTAATCTGATGAATGTAGAAGACTGGCAAAGATAAGCTTCTGACATAATGGCCATCTTACACATTCAGGGGATACTTGAATGTAAGCTGAAAGCAGATGGTGAAAAGAAGAAAACTCACAAAAGAAGCAAAAGGGCAAGCATAAACAGTAACTGGCATGTGTTCCCAGTGAGATGCACTTTGTATAGTCTATAGCAGATAGGTGACTACAGTTGTGGGAACAAAACGTACAACATAGCATTTCAAATTATCGGGCTATGGGGAATCGGACTATGGGGATACAACATTTCAAACTACAAGGCTACGGGGTTACGGTAGTACATGCATGAATATACATACAATTATGCATATGGGTTTTACAGTATGTAACCCAATAACAATGAAAAGTAGTGCAACAAAAGAAAAATATGTAATCCACCCAAAGCAACTGAAAGGTAAGTGTTTAAATCAAGTAAATAGATTTTAAATAAAAACAAAATGAGGGTTTCCCTGATTCATTTCTGGCTCAGACCTGGACTTAATTTAAACTGTGCACAGGGCAACCTTATTTACATGCCCTCATGTCTAGCCACATCCATAGAAGTGCTTGTCCTAAACTCCTAGACCAACGTTTCATAGTACAAAATAGTGACTAAATGGGTCTATTGAACTGAAAAGTGCCAAATGCTTATAACCCATTTGCCATGTTGAACACAATCCTCTGAACTGGTAGGAAGCATATACCTCAAGCAATCACATGCTCGATTTTCTAACATGTACCCTGAGGTAGTCGAGACTGTAGGCTGCCTTTCAACAATTAACCACTTTCTACGCATTCAACAGGTATGGTTACATCTATTGATGAAATATGCTGATGAATGATTAAGTAATTAAATATCATCAGAAATACAAAATGAGAAAGGCAAACTACCAGAGAATTTTTTAATATAGCAAAACAAAATTATCTTCAACTGAATAAAATCGTACCATATTGAGCACTTGGCATTTCTAACATTTCACTAATTTCTGTTCTAATTGCGATCAGCCTTGGGGTGATAATTTTGATTCTGACGTTTTCAGGTGATGTCACAGATAATACTACAAACCTACTGTAGTTTCATTTCCACAACATACTTCGGACACAGCAGAAAAACTTGGTTCCATCCAAATTCTACTTCCTACCCTGGTAACAGCAAGTTCAACTGCAATTCCTAAATGAAGCAATCAACTGTTTACTGGTCTATAAATCATGGACCTCTAGATTTTGTCAACGAATAGAGATTCTAGAGATTCATTTAACTACAAGTTTTGGCATCCAAAGGCAACAGAATGGAGAATAAATTCAACAGTCCAACCTCCATCCAGTGTAGCTAATCCAAAAACAGCTTGGCCCGTGGCATGACAATGTTTGGCTTCTGAAAAGGCCATTAAATGAATTGTACAAGTGAGACAACTCAAACTCAGTATTTAACCGTATAACATGCTAACTTCTAATTAAACATGTCCCTATCAAAAGAAGAATCATTGAACGATGGAGATACCAGAATATACTATTCCTGCATGTCTTTTTATACACCTTATCAGTGTTCATTTCATCTTACACACTCATCTGGATACCAAAAGCAAATGAGCCAGGAAAAGAAAATGAACTGGAATTTGTGTCCCCAACTCACCCACCAGATAACATTAGTCTGGACTAGGGGTTCAATTTTTTTCATGTCACACTTCAGTTCTTACGCTTGCCAGGAAAAATCTTCGCCCAAAACTTAACCTATAATTCCAGTTCCAAATATCATACCTTGACCATGTAGACTTAAAGGCTTAAAGTGCGAGCGTCTAAGATATCTCAGCCATCATTACTCCACCTTCTTCACCGGAAAAAAAAAGGCAGAAAGTACTAAAATTGTTTGCCACGATCTATCTGCAAAATCTTCTCCAAGCAAATAGCGGCATCACTCAATTGACAAAATTCAGAATCCACTTTTATCCAAAATTAGTAAAACCACCCACAATAACCATGTTCAACGCTCCCAACAGTTTACAAATTCATATGCTAGAGTCGCATGAAACAGTAAACCTCACCCTAAATCTAAATAAAGTCAAGTAAACAAACAACAAGGCCCTAGAGCACAATCAGTCATAAGGTCTAATCTCACGAATCAAACATCTAAGACAGAATTCAACTGATAAAGACAAGACCGAAGTAGACCATCATCTCGAACTAAGATCACACAACTACAAGGAGCAAAATAGGAACGGAAAAAACTTAATCACTAGATAATTACCCAATCTCCTCGTTGATCGGCAGGAACCTGGAAGAGCAAACTGCAGAGCAATCAACCATTGGCCGGGAACATCCACAGAACCGGAAAGTGAAACCTATACGGTTTCTCGACGGGCGAGAATAAAACAGAACCAAATCAAAGAAAGGTTAGTTTGCAAGAAAGCTTTTGACGTACAGGGATGGGAATGAAGGCACCCGTTGGAACTCCTCCCGTTCCATTTTTCTACTTTTTTACGGAAGCCTGCATAATGATTTTATTTTTGCAGAATCAGGGCTAGGTGAGGGAACAGTTCGGAATCCTCGGTTCATTTTCAATTTCAAATTTCCGTCCAACTTTAGTCTATTTTACGTCTAGGTGCTCACGTCTGAGAGTACGGGGGAAACAGCCGCGGCGTTCTGGTGGGAAAAGCGATCATATAATTTGTCAGTGGTGGACCAATGACACAGGGCCACGTGTCCAGCGCGTATGTAGGTGCGGTTTCTTGCATCAGCGGTTGGTCAACACCGTGGAGGGGGTGTCGACAATGTTGAAGGAAGTCCGATACGTTGGATCGAATCGGTAGTTAAGGATCCGATTCTCATAACTGGGCCTCCGGTTCGTGTGCGTCTCACTCGAATCCCCACTTTATTCTTCAAATATTCTAAAGCAGGATTATTCGAATCGGTTCCACTGTATGTTCCTTTCCTAGTGATAACCAATTTATCCGTAAACTTATCTTGCAATAAATAAGGTTTTGTTTATTGTATGAAATAATTTAACGTGGTATACGGTAAATTTTTGTAGAAAAAAATACATGATTAAATTTTACCCTCCTTACCCTCCTTTGATTTGAGGCCATTTTTTATTGCAAAGAAGTTTTTTGCATGGTAAAATTAAGTACATGGTAGTCTTTTTTTTTGTTAAAAATTGCACAATTCAAGCGTCCTTTTTCCAGCTTCCGAACCATTAATAAAAAATATAAACATTAAAAGAGTTTGAAGGTCAGGAATTAAATGTTGATAGTGTAGATTTGCAACTCAAGTCTTTCCCATTGCTTTGGTTGATCAACTTGAGAACCAATGTTACCAAAATCCACTTTGGATTTGAATATGAAATCCTAATGCTTTAAAGAATCGGTTAACTACATCAGAATTCAAATCTTTTTGTGGATCAAATCCACTTAACAATGTGTTTCTAATTCAAAGAATCAAAGGATGAGGAAAATAAGAGAATCACAAATATACAAAGGCATAAACACTTGAAAAAAAAACAAGTAATAGAAAATTAATAAAAGGTACAAGTAATTGAAATCTGTCGGATGTTGCCATATGACAACCTGGGCACCACGCTGCCTAAATGAGCCCGATGATTTATTTTTTAATATTATTTTATTTTAATATAAATATAATTATATAATTTATTGTAATTAATTATGTTATATATTAAATTATATTAAGAATGAGCTTGATCAAGCTGACCGAACTGTGGTCTGGTCCGAACCCATCTGGCGATGCGCTGACTGGGCTGGAACGGGGCAGGTGGGACGACCGCGAGTCGATTTAGAAAGGCGCGTAATTTTAAACGAAAAAACTACGGCCTAGTTGGCACGTGCGCCACGGTAGCATCTGGGCTTCATACGAAATATGAAGGTTAAAACACAAATTTACCCTTTGACGGTTATTCTGGAGGACGGAAAGGGGGAGGCCTTGGATTTGGGATGGATCACCTTTTCATCGAATCCGATTTGAACAGCAAATCATCTTCTTATCACTCTCAACGTTATATTTTATTCCTCCAAGATTATACTTTATTTTAAGTTTTGAGTGAATACAATGCATCTTTTAACTTTGGGGGGTCGTTTTTCAAACATAAACATGCATGACAAAAGCCAGCGACCACATAATTCAAATTCCCTAATTCTTTAGGGACATGGGCAGAACCAGGATTTTTTTTATGAGCGGGCCAATAGTCCAAATTCTGGATCTAGGTAAAGCTAAACTAAACCTGAATGCAAACAATACATGACACAATTAAAAATTTTCAATTTTTTCAATATAATTTTTTTTTTTTCAATTGACTGAGGTCGGGCTATGGCCTAGGCAGACCCTCTCCTCCCTTTGCCCCTGTTTAGGGCCCGTTTAATGGTTTTGAAACATAAGGATAAAAATAAATTTCTAGAAATATCTTTTAAGGAAAAATGAAACCGGAAAGTTGGTGCCTATTTCAATTATGTTGTATGTTTGATGGGGTTGAAAAATGTTTCTTGAAAAGTTATTTCTTAATTTGATCGAATGGGAAGAAAATGGTTGAACCTAATTCTAGGTTACCAAGTCAAAAATCAAAACTAGACTCAAGCTGACTATGGTCTTCTCATTCAGACGTGTAATTCAAAACTAACCAAATTAAATTGAAAGAAAGTCACGCCTAGTTGAGGCGCCTAAACAACTTAAGCTTGTTGTGAAAGTTGTTGATGCATTGATGAAGGTACACTCACAACTTTGGTGGATGGCCATTTAATTACTACTCGACTATACTCATATAATTTGTCCATCATTTACTAAGTGAAAAGCTGAGAAACTTTTTACCTTTTGATTTTAACTTTCTTGCCAGACAATATCGATTTTGGCTAGCCTTAAACGCACCCTCTTAAAAGTTTGCTCTCCAACTTTAAGACACGGAACCTCTTCGTTTGTTTCAAGAAGCCGTAGCATTGTTGGTCGGACTGGTGGGTTAGTAATTTTTGACTGTAAATGATGATGAATGTGCGACGCTTTAGGTGACAGGTATATTGTTCCTTTAGGTGACAGGTATATTGTTCCTATTATAAGTCTTGAAACAACTTTAAATTTCATAAACATGAAAAGAAAAAATTTCATAAACATGAGAAGAGAAAAAGGGACTTCGACATCATCAAAGTATCCCCTCTCCCCGTTTTTATTTTTATCATTTTAGCTTAAAGTATGTAAGAAATTCATATTTGTGCGTTTTTCGAGAGAAACCAGATCGTGTTGAGAATCTCTCCGGAGCATTTAGTCTGGATTGGGGTTCAAATCACGAATCTAATCCACGTACGTGATCTTCCAAAATAAAAAAATATTGTTCTTCTTTTTAGTAGAAACTCATAATAAAAAAAGGATAAGTTATGAAATATTGAGGAGAAGTTGGACCTAATGAGTTACTTGACAAAATATGGGAATATGGAATTTCTGGATGTATCTAACTAAAAAAAAAGGGAAAAAAACCCATAAATGGATCCAAACTCTACATAAAAAAAACTTCATTTAGGCCCCATAAAATTTATAGAAATTATACAATGGGCCTCAAGGAAAAAAATTGGCTCCGCCATTGTCAATTTCTCTCATAAGTTATGGACATTTATTTTGGAGTTTTAATTTTGAACAACACAAGTTACACAACTATAGTTTGGGTAAATAACAAATTATTTATCTCATAAGTTACGGACATCTATTTTGGAGTTTTAATTAACCACACCTATCGTTTGGGTGAATAACAATGACCAGTAAGCTTTTGAACGTTGAGAAATATGTATCCAACATTTTGCGTATATGTTCAAGGAACCACCTACTATCAGAAAATGTTAGTCTTATATAGAATGACAAAGATACTCAAATTGAGGACGAAAAATATCTGTTGTTGATGGAGGAAAGGTTTTTTCCTTTTAGGATAGTTTTTTTTTGCCTCTTCACACACACACACACACATATATATATATATATATATAAAGCTTCAATTAATAATGGATCTTTCAAAAAATTCTATTAATAGTTGAACCACTCTTTATTAAGTGGGCAACGCGGATGCGGACTCGGTTTTACGAAAATCAAGTTTGTTTTTAATAAGTTTTGAAAACTTAATTTACTCGTTTGGTGAAGGTAGTCAAGTTTTTCACTTCCGTTTACGAAGTGAGGCAACATTAGGTTATTCAAAAACGCAATTTCAATGAGATCCAAACACTCTAAAGACCTGACTTTATTATATATATTTTATATTAAAAATTTTCATTTTTTATAATCGGACCAGGCCCGGGCCCGAGTTATGGGCATTGGGCTGATTCAGGCCCGGGGCTTATCAGGCTGGGCCGACCCGATGCCCAGGTCTACACACACGTCCAGTCCAAATGCAGTTAAGAGCCTCATTCGAGTTTTTTTTCAAGAAGTGGTTGGTTTGTTAACCTCCCATTCAACCAAAATTTGTCAATCCTTGTTATGATATCAATGACTAACAAAGTTTACCCGAAAGTGGAAGAAAGATTTTATTTCACCCGTTAAATGTGGTGTTCCTTGAGTTTGTCTCCCTTTCATAAGCGTTCGTGGTAACCACTTTACCAAACAGGCAGCATTTTGGAATTAAATAAAATATTGTTTAACACCAATTAGAACGTGCAAACTAATTCTCGCTGAACGACGTCATAGGAACAGCGTTTTATCGTAAACAATGTCCACTACATATTTCTTGTTTGGTATGTGAATTAAATTTTGCAAGTTTTTTCTGAGAAAGAATAAGCTAATTTTAAGTATAGAGAGAATGCGAGGTCAGATAAGTTACATCGGTCGTTATTATCACACGCTCCCATTCGCGTGCCTAAGTAGGATTAGACAGAGTCGTGCCAAGCTATTAGCATTAATTTTGATCTCTTTGATCCCACTAACCGCCAAAGCGACGGAGCGGGATTTCTCTCTTTTGTACGCGAACACGGAAGAGCTCTTTGCACTCGAATTCCTTAACCAAGTGCCACCTTACCTTTGCTTTGCCCGCACGATTTGTGGGAACGGAAATGCGCGAACCAATCGCGCCGGCCGGTCGGAAAAGTTGGGAGATTCAAGATGTCCGGCACTGTACTACTTTCCGTTGTCATACATCTCCGGCGGTTGATGGAGAACACAATGGAAAAATAAACGGCTGAACTCGACACTCAAAGGTTCGTGGATTTCGAGAACTCGAAAGAGTTTAAATGGTTTGGTTAGGTCGATTCGACACATAAGTCACGCTTTTAAAAGATGGACAAAAACAAGTGTGGCCGTGACCGCCACGGACCCAGCCGGAGGCGGGAAAACCAGCCGGCAGGTCCGGCACCGTCTTCTTTCAGTTTTAGCCGGACTGGAGGCCGCCGCGGCTTCACCAGGAAGGTGGCCGACCGGCGATATTAGTCAAACGCCTATTTGGTCACATCGCGGCCGGAGCAGGGTCGACGGCGTAACTTTCTTTTCGGGGGAAAAATTGAGTCCTCCTCGAGCGGGAGGATTGGAGCCAAAAAGCGGGGAAGGGAAAAAAAATACATTAATTAATTTCTCTTATAAAATCGGCATTGCAACATCAGAGAGGCAGTTGGAGGAAATTCTTATCGCGTGGCCAACTCGCTGGTTCTTTCTATCGACAATCCGAGGGCACCGGAATTGTGCTTCTTGGAAGCTCTCCGGCGGTGTTCGAGGAATTACTGGGGTCGAATTCGGGGACGTTTCTGAAGGCGGCGTTTCTGGCGAGTTCCGGTTCCCGATTTATTTTCCTGCCAACTGAATGCGGCTTGCGTGTGGGAAGACTTAGAGGGATAATTTTCTTTTAGCGGAACGATTTTCCTGCGTGGGGTTTTCGTTAGCGTGGATCGAGCAGTGGAGGAAAGGAAAAAGGAAGGGGATCCGGAAGGGGATGAGGTTAAGATTCGCGTGCAGAGTTGGGGGTTTCCGCGCTTCCAGTTTTCGGAGTTTAAGGATTAGGGTTTTTTAGTTTCCTGATTGGCTATTCTTTCTAGTGATCGGGTATTCATGCAGGAGGAGATTGCCCCCACAATGGGCGCCCTGAAGCGTTGCAGTAGCGAAGAGGATTTTTACGGGGATTTTTCCCCAAGTGCGAAGAAACGGAAGGGAAATTTCCCTCGCCTCGATCTCTTGGGCGACGTTGCTGCGGCTGGCTTGGTTTTGAAGAATGGCGTTGTCTATTCGCCTGCCTACGGTGGAAGTCGGCGAAGTGAGGATCCGGAGGACATCTCTTCTCTTTGCACGGAAGTTTCTTGTTGCTCCGGAGAGCCGGAATCCGTGAAGAATCCACGGAGAATCGGGAATGGGGATCTACCGGGAGAGGTAAGGCAGGTTCCAGCGACGAGGAGGTCAAGCGGCCGAGTTCCTGTTTTGCCGTCTCGGTTAAGGGATTCAATACTCGATCCTTGGAAGAAAACCACTGTGAAGGACGTAAAATTTGACGCTGCAATTGCTAAGGAGGAGAAGATGAAAGGGTATAGTTCTCAAGAATCGGTGGAATCTGCAGAAGATTGCATTCCCGAAGTTGTTCCAAAATACACATGGGTGAGGAACTCCAGTTCTGTTAGTTCTTTCACGTCCGAAAAGGAAGGGACAGCTTCGAACCGGAAGAAGAGCAGCGTCCAGAGTAAAGTTGAGAAGCTAAGGAGGTTCATCGAGCCCCTAGCACAGAACAGGATGCAGTTCTTCAATCGGTTGGCAGAGGAGAGATCGATAGTGATGGACGAGGCGGGGAATTTCCCAGTGGGCAAGGTAAAGAATGGACATTCTGTTTACAGGCTGGAGGATTTTGCTCTCGGTGACGTTGTTTGGGCGAAATCGGCTAAGAAGTATCCGGCTTGGCCTGCAATCGTGATCGACCCGATGCTGCAAGCTCCACAAAGTGTCCTGAACTCGTGCATTCCCGGAGCTCTGTGTGTAATGTTCTTCGGGTATTCAGGGAAAGACAGAGAAAGGGTACTAACAACAGTTCGTCGTTTGCTCACGTTTGTTTTCGAGTATTTATGGGCACATTATATATATTAAAAAATTTCCGCGGTTTTCTGGTGGCAGGATTATGCGTGGGTTAAACAAGGGATGGTGTTCCCTTTTATGGACTGCTTAGACCGGTATTTGTTTTTTTAATTTCTGTGGTTAAAATTCTGTGGGCTCTACTATTTCATTTTTTTCCCATTAAAAGATACTAGTAAACCATCTATGGTACTGGCACGAAAATATGCTTCTTAAGGGTTAGCAAGGGTGTTCCCTAGCTGATATTTGTTTGTTATTTATTTACTAATTTATTTTGTAGATTCCAAGGCCAGACGCAGCTATTCAAGAGCAAGCCTAGTGATTTTAGGCTAGCCATAGAGGAGGCGTCCTTGGCAGAATATGGTTTTTTCGATCCCCAGAGTGATGGAGTGAGCGAGGATGGGCAGGGGTTATACCTTTCTGCCAATTCTAGAGGAGCCCAGGAAGCTACTGACTCGAACCAAGATCAGGAAAGCAACTCACAGGACGAGGCAAGTTTTTCCTGCTATTCCATTTTTGTTTATATGGTCTGGTTGATGACTGTGGGATCGGCAACACTTTGTGAGAATGACCTTGAACTATAAGGTCAGGGAGATTCTACTGCCAGTTGAATTGGATGGAGCTGGTTTTGGATGCTTAGTCCTTAATGGTGCATAGATGCTTCGGGAACCGAACATTCAATGGCCTTGTCTCATGGTTCCACAGTTAAGTCGCATACGTGGCTTGTTGGTCGCCCCTTATGTCGCTCCATGCAGATCTGCAGAAAACCTTTTTCTTTCTTTTTTTTTTCTCTAGTGCATGCCGTTCCTCTTTGTTTTAGACACCGACTATGGACCGCCTCTCATGCGTGGAAATGTTTTGGTCTTTTTTTGTGCATTATTGCATGCTATTTCTCCACCAACTACGTACTTGTATCCATGCTTAGACGTGTGACAGCGACAGCTCTGAGAGTTGCATGACAAATTTGTTGGTGCGTATGCTTCCACAACCAGATGCATTTTCATGGAGCTGGCCACTTTCTTGCTTCTTGCTTGTTGAAGCCCTCGTTTCTGGGTGAAACTGACTTCCGAAAGTTGTTGCTTAAGCAACTGAGCTTCTCTTTGTCTCGATGTTCACACTTCTTTGACACGCTTTTTGACGTTTTCAGTTAAACGCTAGCATCTGTTTCCTTCTGTACTTGCTTTGCGTTTGCGATGCTTTGTCGGTTCGTCCAATAGAAATGGATTATGAGCTTTTCTGTTATTACTCTTGTTGCTGGTTGTTCATTAGTTCATTTCGTCGCTGATCTTGATGTATACGCCCGTGTCTTTGTGGACACACCTTTGAACCACGAGATGTGATTTCTTTGCAGGAACTGCTGCCAACTCGGGAACCAGGACCATGTTGTCATAGCTGTGGTGGCAATCTTCCTTCTAAAAGTTCCAAAAAAAAGAAAGGCAGCTCTTCAGGCGTGCTGTTATGCAAACACTGCTCTAAGGTAGCAATTTCAAATTTTCAAGTATCAAATGTTTCTTCTCTTCAAGATCCATTGGCTGCTTAAACTGCATGCACATAAATGATTGTTGTTAGGACTAATTTCTCATCGCCATTGCACAGTTACTCAAATCTAAACAGTATTGTGGCATCTGCAAGAAGATTTGGCATCATTCAGATGGTGGTAGTTGGGTAAGAGAAGAGAAAGCATACTGAGATAGCTTTGGACCTTTTGGGACTTCACTACCGTTGAACTGTTGATTTTGAATGATTGCTTTTATTTAGCTTTGGTTCCTATTTTCTTGATAGGTACAATGCGATGGTTGTAAGGTTTGGGTACATGCCGAATGTGAAAAGCTTAGCAGCAATTGTTTCAAGGTCTGGTCCTTGTGCTATATTCTTGTTAATGACTTTCTCTATCTCAATCTGTTAAGAAGTATCCTTATTCTTTTCCTTGCTGAAGGACTTGAAGGATGCTGATTACTTCTGCCCAGAGTGCAAAGAAAAGTCAAATCCTGTTACCAAAATATCAGCAAAGTGGCAGCAAGAACTAAGGTTCTTTTTGTCGTCTGATTATTATTATTGTTATGGCTACAGAGTTGGTGGCAATGTGGCTTCAAAATCTTATTATGATCATCATGTCAATGTTGAAACAGGTCACAAAATGGTTCACAGCATTATCCAGTTCCAGATGAGCTCAAAGTTGTGTGCACAGGGGTGGAAGGGATATACTTTACGAAACTTCACCTGTATGTTGTCTTCACTAAAAATAGCTAGATACAATTTTGCCCTCTGGTTTCTATTTCTTGCTTGGTTTGGTTTCTTTTGAAGTTTCTGGATCTTGTGCTATGCACCACTAACCACTACGGTTAGCATTAAATCATTGCCATATCTGCAATTTTGAATGCTTCTGGAATTGTAACCAATGTGTTCTATGTTCTTTCATTGCTACTGCCTTGTGAAGAGGATTTGGTTAGAGGCTTTTTTCACAGTAAAATAGCATGCATGTCCTGAGCTTATTATTACTAGTTAAATGGATAAGAAAGGACCAGGTGGACGATGCCAAGATTTGTGTCCACTACGTTGCTGGTTGGCTATTAATAGAACCTCAAAATATGAAATTTAGTAGATGACCCAGTTAAGGTAAGCCTAAATTGGGCCATCGAAGATGCCCGCAAGTACATTTTTGACTTATAGTGTGAGGACTCGTGCCAATTGTGAGCTTTGAATTTTCTGTGTTTTAATTGTTTCTGTGCAACATTGTTGTTTAATTTTCTTGTTTGGCAACTAGAAGATTTTGTTCTTATATTCTTCATATGGATCCTCTGACAGAGTTATGTGTGGATGTGGTTCTTGTGGGAACAACAAGAGGACATTAAGTGATTGGGAACGACACACAGGTTCAAAAAAGAAAAATTGGAAAGCTAGTGTTAAAGTGAAAAGCACATTGATGCCACTCAGTCTTTGGGTCTGTACTAAAATTCAACTGTTTCTAGTTTGTATTACTTGGCTTATCGCTTTAGAAGTCAACTGTCTCACTTGTGTGATGCATATTCAAATTTTTGCAGATTGATCAGGTTTCAGCTTATGATCCCCATGGTCTTCTTTATTTAAATCCAGAAAATGGCAGTTCTATGCGTCTAAGCAAGAAAGGTCTACTAACTTACCTGCAGGGTAAATGATCTTGCTCTTCGAACTATTCAATATAGTTTATCAGTAATTATCCTCAGATGCTTGTATAGAGCTCAACTATTGCTCACTGTTATATTCGACTATCACAGAAAAATATGATCCAGTTTTTGTTAATTGGACTACTGAAAGATGTGCCATATGCCGGTGGATTGAAGATTGGGATTACAATAAAATTATCATTTGCATCAGGTACAAATTTTGTTTCTTGCATAGAGTTATAAGCATGGCCTGATTGCACAAATACATCATTTTTATGTTCTCTGTCCTGCCAAAGTCATTTATATTACAACTTTATGCACTTTTGTTCCTTTCAGATGCCAAATAGCTGTTCATCAAGAATGTTATGGAGCTAGAAATGTGCAGGATTTTACTGCTTGGGTTTGCAGAGCATGTGAGACTCCTGATATCAAGCGGGAATGTTGCCTCTGTCCTGTCAAAGGCATGGTTTCTTGTTATCGATAACCTGCTCAATATGCTGCAAGATTTGAAATTTTGGTTACATATTTGTTTCTTTAAAGATAACTGCTTCAGATGACCTGGGTTACATCTGTCTTGTTTCAATTATTTTTCATTTTTTAATGCTGTTGAGTACTTTTTTTGCCTCAACCTTGGAAGAAAAGGATCTTTTGGAAGGTGGCTAGGATCACACTGACATGGTTTTCCTCTCTGAATAGGTGGTGCCTTGAAACCGTCAGATGTCAAACCACTCTGGGCCCATGTTACATGTGCTTGGTTTTCTCCTGAGGTTTCTTTTTCAAGCGATGAGGCCATGGAGCCTGCAGTCGGAATACTGAAAATCCCGATGAAATCCTTTCTTCAGGTTAAATGTTAATATCTGCCTTGAGGATGTTGTGTATTTCATTCTTGAACTTCTCTGGGAAAGTGAGATGCAGATATTTTATGTTTTCACATAATTCATTTGTTTTTTTTTTCTAGGTCTGTGTCATCTGCAAGCAAATGCATGGTTCTTGTACACACTGTTGCAAGTGTTGCACACCATATCATGCAATGTGTGCATCAAGGGCAGGCTACCGAATGGAGGTAAGTTTATCTTAGAAATATCTTCTGATTGCAAAGCAGATTGGTTTTTAGGCACACATGCTGCTGGTTTATTGAACTTGCCTTTCTGTCTTCTTCCAAGCAATGTTATTTGTTAATATGTAGGCTGAATCTTGCTTTAATGCCCTATTTTCAACCTATTATTTCATGAATTTAAGGTTAAGTGGTTCTCTATTTTATCTCTGTTCACTATATTTCTTCCAATTGATTTTAGTGTCATGTTTCCTTCTGTGGCATTTAATTAATTACATTTTTTTCAAAATGTTGACTAGTTTTTGTATCATTAAGTATGTATAGGTATGTACTTATGTATATTTTCTGCATGTGTGTGGGTGTGTAGTTGCATATTCAGTACTTCCTTGTTTGATATGATAAATAGACTGCCCGTTCCAAATTTTCAAACTAATAACCATTCAAGAATAACTTTCTCAAATAAACATCCAAAAGACAATTAGACCTGTCCTGTATAAGGCTGGCTATCTTTGGCACACTTTTGGATTTGTTAGCAGCTTATTAACTGTTAGTAAATTTTGCCTTTGGAACTGCAGTTACACTGCATTGTGAAAAATGGCAGGCAGATTACAAAGATGGTTTCATACTGTGCCTCACACAGGTAATTTTTGTATTATTGATTAGGATATTTGCTATATTTTTCAAAGAACCGTCTCTTAACAACTACTGCACAGGGATCCAAATCCAGACACAGCTTTGGTGATAAAGACACCTCAAGGGGTGTTCACGATGAAAGGAACCCAGGGCAAGGAGAAACATACTCTTTCAAAGACAATGTCATTGGACATGGAAGTTCCTAGAGGAGCAGGTTCACAAGCTCCACTGCCAGTGTCATCATCTGCTGCAAAATGTCAGACCTTTGAAAAGACTGTAAACAGGGTATGTTAATAATAGCATCGATTGTAAAATTTTCACATCACAAATTTATCCTATTTTTCCAGAGTTAATTTACTGTGTCATCTCACACTAGCTCACTGCCAAGAAACATGCATTCAGGCCGTCAATGTGGGAAGACACAAAAGCAATGGACTAAAAATTTCATTAGCAAAGATCAGAATTGGAAAAAGAGAAAATTTATATACACGCAACGCATTAATTTATGCAATGCAGTAAATTTAGTAAATGAATACCAGTGTCAAATGCTGTGCAGCGGAATGTGCTTGAGGAAGAGATTAGCAGGTCATACATAGATCTAAATGGCTATCAAACAAAGCCCCCAAGGCATACTTATAAAATCCTAAACTCTATAAAGATGCACCTTGAGTATACTTTGGAACAAAAAAGATGAATATCAGATAAAGTACGCAAAATATGCTTTAGTATAAGTCCATATTGATGAACGGATCCCTCAGGCATTTTCTTTTAATGATGTCTGACATAGTGTTCATGTCATTTTTGGCTTCAAATGTATTTGCAGCTTGTGACTTGGTTTTCTTGTCAAATTTTAGAGATGATTTAGTTATCTGAAGAGTAGGAATTTATTAATAGATTCTGATGAAATTATGTGTTTCAGTTCAATGATGGGAACAGTGATTTTTTTGGTAAGTATGAGGATCATTTGTTTAAAAGCCACAACTCCTTTAGAGAACTTAGTAGTAGATATATAAAACAAATTCCTAATCACGTAACTTCAACTGTGGTTCAATCCAACGTTCTACACCAGCATATCGGAACCCAATGTTTGCAGGGTCAGTCAGGAATACATGGTGTTGTGTTGAATCAACTGACATGAAATGGTATGCCAAAGATTTGGAAAAAGTGCTAAAAAACATCAAATATAGCAAGGAATTTTGATTTGATATTGTTTCTGAGAGCCTTACTGATCTTGGATCATTTGTATGTACTGAAGGTAGCAAGGTGTCCTATAGCTCATCGGTTGATGGGTGCTCACCATCACTCCATTGAGATAATTCAGGGCCTTAATTCATTTGCGGTAATCTTCTGGTTTTAATTACTTATATTTGTCATTTTTTTTTTCCAACAATTCCAAAAAGTTACTATTATGCCTACTTTCTGGACAGGAGGAAAAGGACCCTATATATTTTGTCACTTTTGAGGATCGCCTGTCATATCTACAGGTGAATCACCACTACTCTAGCAGGTTATTTCACCTTTTTTGTTTTAATTTTTGCTAATATTTTTTTTGGTTACTCTGTGTTAGTTAACGGAGAAAAAAAGAGTATGCTTTGGAAGATCTGGAATACATGGTTGGGGTCTCTTTGCACGGCGAAATATTAAAGAGGGAGAGATGGTAAGTTCCTTGTTTATAAATACGAGTTTATTTTGTTATTAACTCTTTGCACCAAGCATATTGAAAGGTGATCTCTGAAATGCTTTTCCTTTATTACTTCTTGACACAAAGGAAGCTTCTATTTTCTGTTCACCACATTCATTGAAGAAACTTAACAAGACCAGCCGTTTTTTCATATTTTACTGAAGGATAAATTTTGGTTTTTGATGATTATCGTGATTTTTTGACAATGTATTACATAATATCACCAGGTACTTGAATATCGAGGTGAGCAGGTTAGACGCAGTGTTGCTGACTTGCGTGAGGCACGTTATCAGGCAGAGGGCAAGGGCTGCTATGTAAGTCATGCTTAGTCTGCCCTCCTGGGCTGAACTTTTAGATTTCAAGTTATCATCTCACTACTCTTCCTTCCCTTGCCATTGCTTTGCAGAAGTACCTTATTTTTTCTTTTCCCATAATAGATGTGGGGAAACATGCTGGACCCCACATGCAAAATGTAACTTGTTTAGCCTCGTGAAATGTAAATGCTGCCACTTCCTTTTACTGATCTGGGCATGACAATGCTTTTTTATGTTTCCTCATTATGTGGGGAAAGGTTATGTTTGGGTGGGTTTATATCCAAGTGTCACATCAGAATCACTATTAATAATTGTAAGGAGAGGATGGATGTTTGTTGAATCATCTTGTATCCTCTAGCATTCATGTAATCGAATGATTGTGTGCCGGACAACACATTTTGGCATCTCTTTTGTCCTTTACCTTTTCTTCCTTTAATCTGTTTCTGCATTTCCCTATGCAGCTGTTCAAAATTAGTGAAGAGGTAGTTATTGATGCTACAGAAAAGGGGAACATAGCACGGCTTATCAATCATTCTGTACGTTATAAATGTTTTCTGTTATCATTTCAAGTGCTTACATAATTTGGTCAGTTTTCTTATCTGTGAGAATCTTACCAAACAATTAATTAATTGCCATTCATTTTTCCTTGTGATAGTGCATGCCAAACTGTTATGCAAGAATCATGACTGTTCGTGGTGTGGAGTGCAGAATAGTTCTCATTGCCAAGACTGATGTTCTTGCTGGAGATGAACTAACGTACTCTCTCTCTCTCTTTCACACACACACACACACTGTTCATGCACACAGATACATCTACATGCATGCACACACATCCACACATGGACACAGTTGCTGAATTGTACACACTGACATGGCTTGGCAAAATTCGCAGAAATACTGAGTAGTTTCTTCCGTTACTAAAAAAAAAAAAGCAGGAGGGCTGTCCTTAAATTGATGCTGTCTTGTGTAATGCTTTGGACTAATAGATGATTAGATGTTCAGAGCATTTCATTAGAGCGTGATTTGCTTTCTGGCAAAATCATTCTTTATTACTGTAGCCGTCATTGACCATGCACACATTCAATATAAAGCATGTCTTGCTCTTAATTATTGGAGTTATAATGATTGTCATGTCGTTTAGATGGAATACAATTGTCATCTTCTGGTTAAGCTAGATTATCAGGTTGTTTTCCTGTAAAAGTGTTTCTTAAGGTTGCGAGGTCTTTGTTGTTGGGAAGAGCTCCACTTTTCTGTAATTTTGGTCTCATATCAAATGTATCGAGCCTCGGCCATCTTGTTCTACATCCATCTATTGTAGACTGGAAAATCAAATGCGTGCTGTTTCCTGATCTAATTAGGTTCATGGGCCTAGTCGGTGGAAGTAGGCACGTCCAACACCTGTTCCCATGCCAACCCTGCATTCTCAGAATGTGTTTCCTTGTTGTTTCTTATATTGTTCAGCTATCCTCATTTACTAGCTACTTGACAATATTTTTATTTGTTAGTTTGGTTTTGGTGGATTTTCAAAATTTGACTTGATTTTCTCTTGAAATTGGTTCTAGGTTGATTATCTTGTTGCTGTTTAATGGGTTATGTTTTGTCACTCATCTCCCTCTTTGTTCTGATAAACAGGTACGACTATCAATTTGAGGTTGATAGTGATGAGTGTAAAGTCCCCTGTCTCTGTAGATCGCCCAACTGCCGGAGATTCATGAACTAGAGATATGCTAATTAACATGCCCCTACTTCCCTGCGGCGATTTGTAAGCATCAAATCAAAGCTGCTGGATATTGGGAAATTGGATAGACTAATCTCCACTGATTTACTTAGGCCGATATTTTATGCTGATCCTCCTGCTCCGTGTCAGATAGCTGAAATCCTCGATCCATTTTTTTTATAATTCTTTAAAGTGTAATAAGCTCTGCTGATATCATCGTAAATTTGTAAATGTTGGTGAAAGTACCAATTGTTCACATTGTTATACGTGCAATTCGATATTCAAGATTTATTTCATTGTAACCTCTCTCTTTCTCTCGCTCACGAATTGTGGGTAGGGGATTGGAGAATTTCACGGGGCCTCTGTAGTTACATTGTTCAGGTGCACTGTTGCGTCATATTTTTTTGGACCATTTAATGGCAGACCAACCAATTTCCCAAATCCAAAGTTCAATCCCCTAAATCCAATAAAACAAGTTTTAAAAATTTAGTGACCAAACAAACCATGTTTTATATCTGGATTCCTTCAAAAATCAAATTTGGATTTATATCTGATCCAGCTAATCTTTACAAATCAAATCCAAATTCAATTTGACCAAATCAGTCCTTTTCAAATTTCAGGTCTGATCAAGTTAGATCTTTGCCGAAACAAATCCTCTTTCAAATCCATTTGGATCCACTTCAAAAACCTGAATTAAGTTTATCTACTTCCAAATTTAATGTCCACATCTGAAATCGAATTTCCCAAAATGGATTCATTGTTCAAAATCTAAATCAAATCTTGTATCTGATACCAAGAACATAAGATTTTCAAATCCATACTCCAAAAATTACAAGTTTGGGTCCTCAAATTCAAGCCTGGGTCGATGACAATACCTTCGTGTTTAACTTCAAACTTCGGATCTTTGTAATTTACATATCGGTGTCCTTTAAAAATTTAAAATTTTATAGAGATAATTTTTTTTTCACGAGACACCAAACATTTCGGTAACAAATTTTTTATTAACCATGGTGCAGTGACTCAGTTATCATGGAGCTATCCTATATAACTAAACTCAAATTCACCCAAGTTCAACACTATGGGGCCTTCACCTATCTTCGGCCATTATTTTATCCTTTAACCTCTGGATCTTTGCTATTTAAACCCGATCACTATTCTTACCCTTCGTTTTCGAACCGACCCATAAACTCATGACCGCGTAAATCGCCATGGGACGAATCGATTTCGAATTAATTTCAGCTCGGATCGAATCGAGCCAATCATCGTCTTCCTCCACATAGTCAATGCTCATCGTCTTCACTTGCTGAGACTGGGAGACCGCCATTTTTAGCGACCCTGCAGGACCGGCACCACGCACATAATCAGGCGCTTTGTAGCTCCACCCAAAGCCGGCCGACTACAAAGCCTACAACCATTGCATAAGAAAGAGGGGCCACTACTACCTCGCGAACGGGTGATCTTCTTTTCGTTTCGCAGCAGGGAGGGAAGGAGAGGAGGCCTCACCGCCATGTTGAAAAGGATGGGTCACACCGGACCAGAGGTGGAGGCACCCCGTCGCTGAGGATGACAGCTGCACCCCCAATCCCTCGGCTGTTGGCCCCCCCCAATAACTCGGGGAGGAATGATCGTTTCGAAAAGAGCACAGGGTTAACCCGCAAGGTGCGAAGCCTCTAGAACAGCCTTCATGAGAAATATAAACCATGCCCTTGCTAGGTTCAGAGGCCCGAACCATTAATTTCATGAGTAGAGCACGAAAATTTTCATGAAATCGGCCAAAATAAGAGTTAGAACTCTATGCTTACTGTATGCTCCGGATGGTTTGTCTAAAAGCTCGATGAATTATTGAACCATTACGGCATCATGGTTCATGGCTGCTGCTCATGTCATTGAGTGTGTGACAAATTTTTAACTTTTAATCATCCAACAACAATTATACACATAGCAGTATAGTTACTCCTTGTTTATAAGCACTAAACTTTCCAACTCTCCAAGCCCTTTACTCTGATCAGTGATGAGAATAAGGTCCCAGCGTAAATATTTTGAACTCCCCTTCTGTAGATTACACTATTTGGGATTACAAGTTACTGTTGACGTTAACTTCACAGAATTGAAAAAAAATTCCTCGAACTGGGTCGTTAACTCTGTCCAGGAGGGGCGGCATTCGGATAAAGTTGAACCTAATTTCAAGTAAATTACCATCACTGAGATTCAGTCTCAAAATTAAAGACACTCTCCATAACTGAACCTAGTTTAAACGATTTTCATCCTGCGGACCTTCTTTTAACGTTTCTCCGAAGCATTTCCGGCACATTTTTATGCCAGTAAAGGCGTCTCGCCATTCTTTTACGTATGCTCACATTCGTTGTTTCTCTTCCCGCATTAAGATGCATCAATCAAACTTTTGCTGGCGCCTCTTCCCTTTTACAGGCGCTTTTCTTTTTCCGTGCCATTGGATACTGGAATTCTTATATGATGATTCATATTCTAATGTTAACTGTATATAGGTACACGCATACACATTTTGGTTACAGAAGAAAAAGTATGAACGACTATATTTCAAATCATGCTAAGAAAAAATTGTGTTCTTTATATGTACTTTCGATAAAATTACTCATACCACTCGAATTTTCAGTTCAATAGTTACGCTTGAGGAACGCCCCTCGAGGAATTATTAACTATCATTCAAGTAAACTTGGCCCTTCAAGATCTTCTCACTTTATCATGAGGTGTGGACCAACTTTGTTAAAATTGGTTTTTCATCTTACTATCCAACAAAGAGTAAAAACTCCCACCCTTCCCGAATCTTCCTACGATGACATGTTATGCCTATTCACACACCCTTAACTCAGCTATGTTATGCCCCATAATGCAAACCCCTAAATATTTTCAACATGGCTGGAACTTCATTCAACCTTTATGTTACTCATGAAAGTTCATTTGTATGAAAAGGAAAACATCTTATCATAACATGAAAATGATGAAGTGTGGGTCCTTTGCCGATTTTAGATTTTTAAAGGGTCCATTCTTCCGGCTCACGTATTAGGTGGTCTATTTTATTTCCACCAAGAAAATATATGCATACAATTTCTTGGTTATTTTACATGGTCGAGGAAGAATCTTAATTCTACAAGATGCATGTCTTGGTTGGTGAAGGTGAACCGGCAGGTTGACTTCGTGGGTAAGTTATTTGTCATTTTATATAAACAAACCATCAAGCAAATGATTTTTTTTTTTTCTTTTTTCTCGTTACCGACAAATTGGAAGATATTTCGTGACATCAATATATTGTGCACCAAATTTCTCCTTAAAAAAAGTACAAAAAGAGATAGTTTTGTACCTATTTGACAATAAAATTACAGCAATACCACCGCAGTATAAGGAACCAACCGGTGAGCCTGTCATTCGTTTGGCGCGGAAGGCCGGTAGTTTCAGAAACCGAACGTTGAGCCCATGGCAAACTAGTAATTTGTCTCACAGTGGAGACTCTAAAAGACAACCACAGCCCCAACCTGACGGTGCAAGCCCGCCAATGGGCCCGGCGCCCACAAAACTTTCATCCAACGGGTCGAATCCTTGATCCAAGTATGGCTTCATTGAATCATTTTGAAATCAGTATCTCCACCCAGGATTTATATGGGGATTTTTCATTTTTGGGTACAGAGTGTGGACATTATTATTTTTTTATTGTTTTTGTAGTTCTTAACAAATTTAATTAAAATGGGTGGCCTCCTTCAATCATGTTTCAACACCTTTCTTTGAAAGTTGGTGCACTTAAGGGGTCATTGGATGTAAAAAACTGCCTGATGCAGATTTATAAAACACTTGTTTTATCTTTTATGAATCGTTGATTTATAAAACGAAGTGTTATTGTTGTCAAACAACCCTTAATTATATATTGTTAAATAGATTTTATGTCTTCATCTTAGTTGGTCTCATCAAAACGCTCGCTTTCCTTATCATTACAAGTATCGCGTTCATTCCTTATCAAGTATTGAAAATTTTAGATGTTTCGAGGACTATGATATGATCTGATCTGCTCACTTTCCTTCACAAACCAGGAAGAGAGATCTGACAGCATGGGTGCTCCGACCCGAATCTCGCATCCGCGTGCCGGAATGTATCCGACCCGTTTAGCGGGCAGGGGCCTTCTCCGGGCACGCACCCCACGTCAGGTATACGAGAGCCGTCCGCATGGTACGGCAGCTCTTGGCGGGAAGAAAACGTGACGAGCGCGAGCATTCGGGAGGTGGGGCGTCGGGCAACGGCGGTGTCCTCTCGTGGGGCAACGCAGCAGGCGTCCTCCACCACGTTGCTTCCACGCCTCCCTCTCTTTCTTCCTCTTCTCTATATATCACTCTTTGACTCCTCCCGTTCCTGCTCTCCCTTCTCTTCGGTGGACGGAATTCTGCCTCTCCCGGGCGCGGAAGAAGCCAACAAGAGTTGGACAACCCTTGATGCTCCTTTGTAAGCATTTCTGGTTCAGTCCTTCTTTTTTCGGTTATATTTCTTTTCTGTTCCTGTAGTGAGCAAATTCGGGGTCTCTTGATTTCGTAAAGCCCCTGGCCTTCGTGGAAATAGGACCATTTTGTCACCTCCCGGATTGTTTCTCTGGCGACTCTGTTTGAGTTCGGGGAATTGGGGTGGTCTTTAGTTGAGGGTGGTGACTGGTGAAGTAGGAATTTTCATGGAACTAGTATCCAATTCCATTCAAATTAATGAATTCATGCATGCGCTTGAAAGAAAAATAAAAAGGGAAAGGGCTTCACGCTTGAACGTAATACAGCTTAGACTTGTAGTCTTTCCTCATTGAGAGTTCCTGAGAAACATGAATTGTGGGATCATGTAAGCTGTACATTCTAAGATCCTTTTGGAGGGAAGAGTTTCAATGTTTAGTTTTTCTTCATATCTGATGATGGTTGTTTGAGGAGCCCGCTGTTAGGGAAGCGGACTGGGACTACTGGGGTTCAGTTCCTGACTATCCTAGACGGTTCTAGAAAAGGACTAACATAGGTGCTTGTTTGATCTGAACTTAGAGGTGTATACTTAATGGAGATCATGTGTTTAATGAGTTTTACTTCCACTTTGTTTTTGGAGTGATCAAGTCTCAACTGCAAACTTTGTATTGGACACGATGATAGATATTTGCATTGAACTTCATGATAGAAAGAGTTAAGCTTCTTATTTAAATCATTTTTTTAGTTAAAAAATGCATTGATTCAGATTAAATGACAAACGTGCTATACATAGGAACATAGAAAGAACATTACGTATATCTTCTATTGCATTGTTCAGACCATTTGATCATTCAAAACCTCACAATGACTACCATAATACCATTCTGTTAATATCTTTGTGCTGTCAAGTGTCAACTGCATGCAATTAGTTTACAGCAATTCTCTGTGAACGTAAATTTGTAAACAGTAAATTTAGTAAGCTACTCCAGTCTAATCCCGTCACAGATAGGAGCACTGAAATTATGTAAGAGAGGAAGGAAAAATTGCTTCACCTCACTTCTAGTTAGTTGCTAGAAATCCCAAGTGTCACTATGGGTTTGGAAATATGAATTGCATGATAACAGTGTTAACCGGCTCTAGGTTATACATACAATGTCGGTTTGGTATTCTCTTTGGCATTAAAGATTGATTCATATAACAGGACTTTATTGTGTTACCAGACACCTAATATGGTTACATGATGAGCAAGCATGCGATTCTTCGCAAAGTATGCTTATGATGTTGTTATCTTTCATGGAGGTTTGTGAGATGAAGCAATGTAGCTCATGCTTTTTAAGTCAATTGCTCCTGACCAGTTTTGTCACTTTTTCTCATTCGCAGGCATATATGCTAATGGCTTTTTGTGGAACCAATCCACCATCCAATGATTTTGTTATGATAAGTCGATATCAACTGAACAAAACAAATATACCACTAATGGATTTAAGAACTGGAAGCAACCTGCTTAAATCAAGTCAACAAAGATCCTACAATTTGTTCTTAAATGGAAAGCAAGCGAGACCTTTGAGTAGAAAACCTTTACAAACAGAATGTTCTGCTAAAAGGGTTGCAAATAGAGAATCCCATGGAAGTGAAAAGTGCATAGATACTGTTCTTGATGTGGGAGAGGAGGAACCTGCCATCACCAGATTCAAGATGTCAGACTTTTCATTGTGTGATCGTGTCAGCATTGGCCTTGCAGGCAGGGTATGCTCTTGGTCTTCAGCTATCATCTGACTATCAAGAAATGAAATTATTTCAGTATTTTTATGATGCAAAGAGTATGTCCCTCTTCAAGTGGTTGCCGTTTGTAATCAAATGGGCTTATTTTGAAAGTAAATTATAATTCATATTTCTACAGGGGGATGAAGTGATTTTTGAAGCCATTGTTAGAGATCCTGACAGGTTAGTTCTGTTGAAAGTCTTTTGATGCCCGAAGAAGAAAAAACTGACTATTACTGAGGACTTACTCCTTTTTATATTTCCAAAAATAGTCCGCTTTACAAATCAAAAGTTGTGCTGCGACAACTTACTACCTCCCAAGCACAAAGAAGAGGGAGACGGGCCTTGGAGGTGGATTTTTTTGCTTGTATCTTCTTTTCCTGTATCTTAACAATTTTATTTATCTACAGTCTACTCATATGCTTTCTTCTTTCTGATGTGCAGGTTCTGAAGAAACTTGCTCGTCGTCACCTTATGTACCATTCATATGCAATGCAGGTTCATGGCTATGTATCACCGTCAAATGGTGCTGATCATGGTTCTTTTGTTCTGGTGCATGGAGTAGGTGGCCAAATCTGAGAAAATCGTGTTACCTATTTCAGTATTAATAGATTTTGTCCTCAGTTGATTAGATGTTAAAATGTTTCCAGATGGATTTTTCCTTATTTACAATGTTTGAAGTGGTGTTCATAAATTTTATCTGTTGTCTTTACATGGTTTCTTTTATGTAGTACCATGGGAGTTACTCTCTACAACATTGGCTTCAGCTTGCAAACTGGCTTCCTACCTTAGAGGCTACTCTAGCATTGGATGAAGAATGTGCTAGGAGAGTCGGTGATGATACAATTGGAGGGCCTGCTGTTACACGACAACTGAGATTAATTAGAATTCTAATGAGGGACCTTCTGATTGGAGTAAGCTTTTCTCTTTTGTCCTGCAAGCCACAGTGTTGCACATTTCTTTGTTCAATGCTTGGGCTACTCATTGAATTGGACTACTTTGTTTGACGATCTGATCTGAATGCAATTTGTGTAAGTCCTTTGTTACCAACCTAACATTAATTACAGAGTTATGCTATCCTGCCTGTTTAGGTGAACTACTTGCATAGCCATGGACTTGCTCATACAGAACTGAGACTGGAAACTGTGCACATCAGCCCAGTGGATAGACATGTCAAAGTAAGCTGTTGATGCTATTTCTTAGTCTGTAGCTGCACCTCTAGTTCCTCTTGTTGAATTTTCCATTGTTTGTTATCAATACAATAAAAAAAGAGATTATGTTGTTCTTTTTCTGTTGTCAGGCTCCTTACACTGTATGTAACGCTGCTTAACATGATGCATGCTACTTTGTTTATTCTGATGGCTCTTGACAGGAGAATTTTTCGAGGAGATATTTTTGACTAGGTGATCATTCCTTTTGCTGCATAGTTCCAGCCTTCCAGGTTTTAATGCATTATAATCTATTTTGTAGGAGGAACTTGCACTTGAGTTGGTGGTTGGACTGTGGACGATAAAACAGTTTGTAAACACATAATGCAAGCCTTATTGGTTATATAACGTGACATGACATAAAAAAAAAAACACAATTTTAATTTTTTATTCTAAAAATTCATTGAAAATTGAAAAAACAAGAAAGCACAAAATCTAAGAAAAAAGAATCCATGAAAAACGTGAATTGCATAAAAATAACAAATATAACAAGTATATGCTACCCACAACATGCAAACTTTCATTAGGGATAATTAAAATTGCTGTCGGTACTTAAAAGTTAAATAGGCATCAAAATAAATAAGTTTTATTTTGCATGAGTTACTCCTTAGAGTCTTGAAACAACATAATGGCCACAAGATTGAAATTTCTGTTTGTTTTGGAGGACAAACATAGACTGTTATGCAGAAAACCATGAAAGCTTTAGTTTTGGTATATGAAATCAGCTCTAGTTTTTATTCTTAAATATGCAATAATGCCTTTCATGACGTACTTACTACTTAGTATTGTAAGAATTTATGTAACTTTTAACTTACTTTTTCGTTTAACGTAAGATATGACTCCACATCATAGGATACAAATAACATTGGGTGTACCTGGGGGCACATTCTCTCTTTCTCTCTCTCTCTCTCTACACACACACACACACACACACACACACACACACACACACACACACACACATATATATATATATATATATATATAGTTGTGTCCTTGTACCCATGTTTCTGGAATTGCTTTGTGTCCATATCTACTTATGTAGTCAAACGTGCTATACAGGCCTAGTTGGTGGACCATCAAAATGGTCTTAGCAGCACCTAGGGAGGCTAAAAACAGTAAAGTCAAGAAAGAAAAATCAGGAGAAAAAGAAGGCTGAGAAAAAAAAATGAGAGAGAGAAGAGATGAACAAAGAACGACAAAATAGAAGAAGAAGAAAAAGGGAAAACCTTTTTCTAATGCATTTTCTTTACTTGACACCTAGATGTCACAGCCTAGTTGAAGGTGGCACCGAAGGCTTCGTTATGCTTTTGGCTGCAAAGGTATCTGCACATGCACCTACATGCATGTGACACAATATTTGAGTTGTTTGAGAAGAGTCATGTTTCTTTAGAACTATTCAAGCTAGATCCAGCTGAACTAAAGGCCTTTGGTTCCAGTTTGGTTCTGTCATGCATCTTTTAGAAGACATCTGTATACCAGATTATTTGGATATGTGTTCTTTTTTTACAAACTTCCCTTCTTTCAGGTGGGGATTCTTGGAAATGCTGCTGATTTTGATGATGGAAATCCAACGGAGAATACACTTGAAGGAAACAATGACAGGCGGAGAATGATGATTGCATTTGACATGAGGTAGGAGAAGTTTGCTTTCAAGTTTAATTTGATGTTTCATTACTTAGAACTTTTTTTGGCTGCTTCTGCTTTTTTATATGTTTGCGTAGTTGAACTGACTCACCTGCCCAACATATGTATATTAAATGTTTTGTTTCTTCCTTTTTGCATTGAACAGGTGTGTGGGGTTTATGATGGCAAAAATGGTCTTACGAGAACTAATGGATCCTTCCATCTTCATGAAGTTCAAGTCTTTCCTCACAAAAGTAAGATGCTGATTATCTCCTTCGCCCCTACTCCCCCTACTCCTTTTGTCACCCCTTCACCCAGTACCATGCAGATGCACACACCTACACAAATCAAGATCGTTTTTTATTATTCTATCTGTTAATCCAGGGAAATGATCCATCGTGCTTGCGTGAGTTTCTCTTGCCAATCCTAAACAAAAGTTCTCCTTCGGGCAGTTCTGGTCTTCAAGTATGTATCTGATTCTTTGGCAACTTAAGTTACTACCTTGTCATGTAAATTTATTAGGATGTGTTCATTTTGAGGGGAGACAATCATGGGCCATTGAAGTGAGTGCTTTCAAATGATAACTGCATCCGTTGCTTTCAGATACTTGACAGGAATTGGGGTGCTGGATGGAATCTCCTGTCATTAATGCTTGCAACAAAACCTTCTGAAAGAATAAGGTAACAATTTTTCCACTGAAGAATGTGGTGTATCATCAAATTGCTAGTTCAGTAGTTGTCCTTTCTTTTCTTCCTTCTCTGGCTTACTGGAGGAGGAATACCAGCACCTACCATGTAACCTGGAGTTGTCTACAAAACATTCAACAGAAGCACTGGTTTCTAATCAAAATTTGTCCTGAAATCCTTTTTTTCCTTTGATCCCCACTTGACCTGTGGTTTGATAAGGCTGGAAATCAGCTTATCAATCACCTAACCATCAGGCTTGTAATAAATGTGTCATGCATTCCTTATTTTATTTCTATTTTATGTGTGACTGTGACCTTTTCCCTTTTTTACCTTCAAAGATAAAGATGATGACCTTTTCTCCACCTGCATGATCATGACTAGCATTTTCTCCTGATCTGATCTTCAAGCTTAACTTCATCAGCCAGGTCCATGAGCATGTGAAAGTTTCTGCCTGTGCAATGAAACTGATGTCATTAGAATTTTAGAATCATATCTGCTTGTGTTTTGTGATTAACGTGTCTATTGGTTTCTCAAATGCAGCATGCAAAATGTTAAAAAATTTTGGCAATTCTTATTGCTTTAGTAATTTGAAGAACTGCCTATCCCTGCAGTTGCTTAGATGCACTTCGGCATCCCTTTTTATGTGGCCCAAAGTGGCGGGTGGACTCATCAGTTGATATCATTAAGTGGGGAGTAGGTTCTACTGCTGTTCGGATCACAGAGGAGTATATATATGGTCGACATCAGGTAAGCATGTGACTCTTTAATAATTTGCTTGTGAACTTCACAATTCACCTCCTTAGCCTATGGTATGTTTTTGCAGTTTTACTAGCTGGCAGCCACTAGCGTGTGAGCGTGAATAGGTCTAGAGGTTGATGAAACGGCCTTTGGCTTTCGCTTATTGTCTAGATAGAGATGAATTGGGTTTCTTGTTCCCTTGATAAACTTGCTGCATTAGTTTCTTCGCGGGGTGAGAATCATATGTGTGATGGCAATCGACTGAGATGGAATCAAGTAATATGTATCCACTTGATCTCAAATTTGATCTTGTTTACCATCTTTATAAACAAAATTATAGAGTAGTAGGATAAAATCTATCTGGTCCTAGAACAGTTGTTTATGGTGAAATTAGCAAAGCTACCATGGCTGCTACTGACGAACATTCTTAGATATGGAGGTATTATCTCTTCCTACAGTCATGCAGGGATAAATGGTGACAACATTCTTTTGCTGTTAACAGCGGAGTAGGTTGGCATACTTCATTGAGCTGATGGAGAAGCTTAATCCTTACCCAGAGCTGAAGGTAAAACTTGTACTGTTCTAGTCGGTATCTCTTTTTGTGTGCATTTTCTGTTGCAGCTGTTAAAACAGGAAATTGTTGCAAGTGCAGAACTGGAATGAGTTCCTGCCAGGAACATGGCGCCTTTTATATTCCACTGGCAGGCATATTGGTCTCACTCTCCGCCAGCCTTTGCCAACTATCCTTATTGGCAACGCACACCTGGCCTTTACTCCATTGTCGGATAATTTCTTATTCATTCAATCCAATGTAGATTTTACGGTCATCTCTGCCACTCAATGGCCACACAACAAAGTTGGCGCTGCTGGGAAATTGCAGATAACTTGTAAATCTAAAGTTGCAGAAGGTAGTTGGATTTATGGAAGTGAGGAAATCGATGACAGGCCGAGTTTAATCCAGTCTGGTTCTCAAGAATCGTCTGCCAGAAAACCTACTAACAGAAGGGTATGGAGGAGAGCAAGCCCGGTTGAGGATATCCCACAGGCACTTCCCGTTGCTAGCCTCTTACCAGGAGAAATAGAGGTGACAATGAATCTGGATGAAGTGCCAGAAGATGTAGAGGGGATGAAGAAGGTCTTGCGGGAGGTTCGTGTGCAGATCCCACCTGAGATGTTCGATGTCTCGAAATTAGTTTGTGCGACATATGCTGATTCAAGATTATTGATTTTGCGAAGTGTTGCAGGTTCTGCACTCCTATTTACGCGTACACCTGCACAATCTTGAGGGCTACTGCCCACCCATGTTTGCCAAGTTGTAAATCTTAGCTAACTTGTAAAATATGTAGGGCTATTGCCCAGTCAAGTCTATCGGTTTGGCTAGGTTGTACGCCTTGATTCTTTCTCCGGAACTTCGGCAGATTAGAGGTCTTTATTTGTTTCGGCTATTTGTACATTATTGCTTGGTTCATCTTTGGCCAGTTTTCCCAACGGATTGAAAAAAGAAAAAAAAAAGAACTGCCAAATAATGTAGCGTGATTTGAGTTGCGACAAGGGATTGACGTAGGCCGTCTATAACGATAGATATGAACTTGATGCAGGTGAAGGACAATTTTTCTCCTTCCCATGTGAAAATCAATGTTGTCAATATGAGCATATCCATCAGAAGTGAGGAAATTTTTTCACGTAAAAGGGTTAGATAATGACCTAAGCGAAGATCTCTCTCTCTCTCTCTCTCTCTCTGAGCCTGTAATATGGTTCATTACTTTTCTGTGCACTTTGACTGAATTTGATGGGATTTCAGCTGTTTCTTTTGAATCTAATTTCACAGATGAAAGATCTAATTCTTCAGGTGCGAAAAAAGAGGGGAGGATCCTTATGCACAAGTTGCAGTTCATAAGGATTTAAAATCAACAGACTTAGAAGATTTTCTTCAAAATTTATCAGAGTGAAGGGTCATGAAGGATGATTTGTGCGTCGAATTTTCACGACTTTTTTGACTCGTAAATTTGAAGGTTCCGGCTTGATCCATATAAACATATTTCAACGAAGCTACAAGAATTCAGCCAACCCTCCCTTAAATAGCCAAGTGTTGAATTCACTTGGCTATACTTATTTATTCATTAGGTGCTAACGGTAAAGCGCATATGATGGTGGTGGACACTATCTCTGTACGGTGACCATGGTGTTTGTATTCCAGAATTAAGTCATCATCCCACCACTGTTTGATTCCATGGCACTCACCCGCCCCCTTTTCTGCCATATTGAGGATGAGACAGGCGGATGGAGTCACGTAAGGCAGGTGGAGCTCTTCGAATTGAGGACCGGCCGTGGGGTTCAGCTGGGGCATCCAGTTAGGCCAAGAGAACAGTGGTATCTTCGCCATATCTCGCTGATGGTAGTACTTGATGTAGCCGCTGCAAATGAAGTCTCCCGGATTCAACAGGAACCGTGGTTGCCACTTGACGAGATTTTGGAAGGCCTTCTGACCTGCATCTGACGAGACTGCTTCTTTCTGAGCATTCACAAACATGTTCCAGGCAATGAAGCCCAAGGGATTGATGAACGTAGTGTTTTTGAACAAGTCAAGAACACCCTTCCCCAAGTGGTCCAGAACGATGGGCGGATTGAAGAGAAAAGTATCCAAGTAAATTCCACCTTTTGCCTTGATCTTTCCGACAAGCAATCCGATGGCAGCACCAAGGGAATGGCCGCACAGCCAAATCTTGTTTTCTTGGCCGCATAAAAGAGAGAGGCGGTGCACGGCTTCCAAGGCAACTTTGAAGTTGTTGGACCAGGCGAGGCCGCCGAACGGCATGTTCAACACTGTTCTTCGGTCGCAGTCCGTGACCATGCCTCGGAATGCCAACACCAAGAACGGAGTTTCCGGCGCGTCCAGGTGGATGGTACGCTGGTAGATGGCTCCAAAGATGCCATCGTCATCAGGGCTGATGAGCTCTTTCAACAACACATAGCCGAAAGACTCCCACCATGGTGGTGCCAAGGCACGCTCGCCGATTCCGCCCTCTCGGCGATCATGTTCCAGGACGTAAACACCATTAATGAAGCAGGCGGCGACCGCATATTGATGCTCTTCATGTTGCCACCTGAACCAAGAGCAAAAAATGAAAGCAAGTGAAATAAGAAAGACAGATTTAGTTAATTCTACATTTAAATCATGAACAGAGAGTGAGAGATGCACCAGTTGGTAGGTAAATGCTTAGGTCCATGCGATGTGAAATCCGCCCTTTCTGCAATTCCACTGTACTTTTTGCCCGAAAATGATGATGAGGAGTTGTTTCCCATTTCAGAATTGAACTGAGAAAGTGAAAAAACATGATTTTGCCCCTTCGAAATTGAAGACAAGAAATGTACGAATATTTAAAAGCGCACACATGTATTTGTAATGTAAAAATATTTAATATAATGTAGTTAGTTATTGTTTTTATAATGTTATCAGTTATAATTAAAAGGATACAGACAAATTAATGACCACAATCTCTTTTATATGAAGTGAGTTTTAGTCATTTTGTTTCTTTGTTTCATCAATTTAACTTAAATTGTCAGCTAGCTTTTTATTATTTTCAAATCAAGAGTGCTTTTTAATAAATCCCACCTGCTCAAAAACATGGAACTAGACCTTCTGTTGTCTTCCTATGTTTTTTGTATCAGTCTTTTATCTTCCTTTGCCGGCAGAAAAACTGAGATGACGCCAATAAAATGAATTTCCACTTTTCTCATTCCACCTGGATGTTGTTGAACATGCTTATAAAATATCTTCATTGTTTATTGCTCTCTCTCTCATATGAGGAAATTTTTTTGCGAATTAGGTGCCACGAAAAGGTCCAAAACCTCTTTGTTTTGTTGATACATGTTTTCTTGTTAAAATAATTTGTAATTTGGAATAGATTTACAAGTTTGAGATCCAAATCCACAATAAGAAATTATAATGACAGTGCATGTTTTTTATCTCCCCCAAAAAGTTTTGGAATTCGTAAAATACTTAGATACTTGATTTGCGAGTTTATTATCATTTCTTGAAGCATGATATCACATGTATGTTCTTGAAATCCTTCCCATGCAGAGTTCAGGAGGACATAGCTTAAAAGACAACAAAAACAGAATACTCCACCATCGCCTTTCTTCTCTTCTCCTCAAAACCCCCATGTAGATCATTATTTTCCTAAAAGTCTCTTCATTATTTAATTAATTCTCAAACACTTTCTTATGGAGAGCCTGCTCTCTATACTTTTGCTAGCTACTCAAACAAGTTTGGTATCAGACCAGTGTTTGACAATATGATATAATTTTTTTGAATTGACTCTATAACATCAAGCTCCTCCAACTCCAGCTTCAATTTTTCTCAAAACCAAGTATCAAATGAAAGCTCGTAGGTTTGGAGTGTAAAACTAAATACCTTATTCATTTTACATGATCTTTGGCAGCATATTGTTGAAGGATACCAAAAACCTGAAGAAGATGTTACTTCGGCTTCACTGACTCCAATCAAGCAAAATGAATTCAAAGATTACATGAAGAAAGGCACTGAAGTGCTTCTCTTTCTTCAACAAGGGCTAAGTAAATCCATCTTTCTTGGTATTTAGAATGCTTCAAAATCAAAAGAAGCACGAAATATCTTGAATAAGGAATTTCAATTTTTTGATAAAGCTGTACCAATAACATTTCAATATATTTGAAAAGAATTTTACAAAGTCGATGGAAGACAACAAAAACATGCAAAAATTCTTTTCTTTGATTGCTCAATTACAATTGAGATTAGAATTTTTGGAGGCGATATGGACGATGAAAGAATTGTTGAGAAGGTTTTATGAAGTCTTGCTGCCTATATGTAACTTGGAGTTATATATATAGCTCTAAGGCTATAATCAAAGTAATCATGATTGAACCGAAATTAATTAGATGAGAGGATCTCCTTCTCAATTTATGATCAAAGTCTCTCCCTCCCAACATTAGCATAAGGATATTTACTATAGAAATAAGATGTCATTAATGCATCAAGGTTCCAAGCAGAGATGGAGCTACATTGCAGCAGGAATTGCCCACACCAGCCAACAAAATTACTTTATTTACATATACAAACTTTATTAATTTTTAGTTTTTTCATATATGAGTGCCCCTTCAAAGTTTCAAATTTAAACTAATAGTGCCCCTCAACCAAAAGTAAGCTCCCAGTCATAATGGCAGTTACAACTTACAACTGAAATTTCTAAGAAAGAAAAGACAATCAATTGATATGAAAGATGTAAAAGTTTTGTAAAAAAAGAAAAAAATGAACATTGAGGCCAGTGGAAGTTTTTTTGTCCAAAATTAATGAATAGAACATGATGATAAATGTGTTGACTGCACCTAACATGCTTGTAACCATGTCCCAAGACATGCCTTGCATTGGCCACTAATGTCCTCCCATGTCAACAGGTGCATAACTCTCTTCTTTAAGCATGTGGGTGCCTTTGTGTATAGTATTGGTAAAGAACATGAAAAGATTATATATGAAGCTGCACTACTGCCATCGCAGACATTGCCGCAGCTTAAGACATCAAAGGCCGGAGAACAGGGAGGTCTTTGGGCCTCATTCCAGCTGGTAGGGATGAACCTCTAACTCAGCCAAAAGACAGATCATACCTGAAGGTGGATTTGGAAAGCCACCTGGAATAAGGAGCCTAAGAAATGAAGAGCAGAAGAAACTTTTGTTTACCTTTTTTGTTTGGTATTATGGGATTGCGCAGTCCCTTGCAACTTCGACCAAATGAGGCACTGTTAGCATGAGAATAATTTGGACTCCTTCAGCTAAAAATTTCTCAAGCCAATGCCTCCTCAGAAGATCTCCTTTTACTAAGTAGGATGTAAAAGGAATGTAGAGAACTCTGGCCGCTCGGATTTCCTTTTACTCTCAAACGGCCTGCAAGTAATGGATGGAAGTCGCACAACAATGATGCTTAGTAAGGGGAGTTTGCAGCCAAGGGTCTTCCATCCTTTCTAGAGCATGGTATCATCTTTTATAGTTCTCGGACCCACACACTTGATATTTTTTGCATAAATAAGATGCAATTTCTAGAGAAAAGTTAGTCTATCTTCACCATGGTTAGTTTCATGGTGAGGAAGAGAAGCGCCTGTTTCAAATGTATTGGAAACATTAATGGCATGCGATTTGATATCTTTTAAAACTTGAGCGTGTTTTTGTTTTACAGTCAAAACCTGTGCTTGCATTTTTGTAAATTTTTTTAACAGGTGTTAACAACATACCACCTGAAAAAGAAGCCCTAAGCATGAATTGTGCTGGGGTTTGGGTGAGTAGTAGCTGCCTTAAGCTTGACGGTGCACGAGTATCACCAATAGAAATCAAGGTGGAAAGACACCATACACCACTCCTTCCCGACCAGCTATACTATACCTCCTTAAACCTGCATTTTGTAACATTTTCAATTTCTTGACTGCAACCTAAATTTTAATAGATATTTAATTTAGCTACTTTTTTTTTTATTAAAACTCACTTTAGACCTGAGGAACATGGTTTCCAGAATTTTTTAGGGTTTTAAAGAATTATAGCTTTACATTCGTAAATGGCACGCGAGGGATTAAGGCAGAAACAAGGGGACGGGTTAAAGAAAAACTTTATTATTTTAAAACATCTTCGCCTGATCTACTGCTCGGGGACCTTCTTAGGGTAGTTTCTTGCCATGTACTGGCAATCTCAAACGCCTATTAAAAAATTCACAGAAGAATGGCCTGTTTTTGCATTAGAACAAAGATTTCCATGCATGACAGTTCATTTCTTCAAGAGAAAGATCGTTCCAGTATCATTACTAACTATCAGATGGAATTTATCACAGCTGTTTTGTTCAAAATTATTTGTTAAGTGAAAAGACAGCTCCAAGTCTGCGCTGATAGAAGGATTTTCAAGCAAAGAACGGAAAAAATAAATTTAAAAAAAGGACACGGAGACTCATGTGATTTGGAGAAAATAATTAAATTCTCCGAGATCCTCGACTGCTTTAGATTCTTACATTTGTTTTAACATGTTACAATAATATGAATAATTTTTGTTTTATATTAAAATAGCCATAATAACAAAATACACATATATGCTCATCAAAAGGTTTGCGATTAAAGTTTCGGAAGTATATAAAAGGGCCGTTTGGAAAATTAGATGATACCTCAAAACCTGGTTTGGGAGGCAAAACTAGGTTTTTCTTCAATACCAGATTCTTGAAGTGCATTGGTACTATCAAAATGGGTTTGAGGAATGCCTATTTCTGACAAAACTTGATTTGGTAAATTGGGTGAAAACCCTAACACTGATCAGTCATTCATAAAAAAAAAAAAAAAAAACACTTTCTAAAATTTATTAGAAATTTTTCACAAAACTGGGTTAGAAGAAGATGTCATCCAAACACCCAGAAAAAGATACTTAGATCCACATCCAATAGATTCAGCAGTTGCAAGTAACTTGCATGTGAGCAGTGGTGATTGAACAGAAACTTACATCAATATGTGAGGGGCATACATACGCACTATGGCAAGACTGCTGGACTGACGATATTTCATGTAGGTCGCCATATTGAGTTTGAGTTGCATGCACAGAAGTGTACACAGGGTGGCAGATTTTTGAAATTTCTTAGAAAAGAAGTTGACATTATAAATATTTTCACCTTTTTTACAATCATTTTTTACCCTTTTTAAAATTTATTTTTATTATTTTAATAGAAGTATTTTGGTCACACCCCTTGTGCATGTAACCAGCTTGGAGAAATAAGTTAGTCACTGTTGTTTGGGCGATGAATGAATGAAAGTAAAGCACTGATGACTCGTAGAGAATAAAAAATATATGCTGTATATAGTGACATGGAATATGAGTACACCGAATAGAATCTGGACATTTTTACTTTGCACGCTCATCTTTTCACGTGGTGTTGGTCTCTAAGACTTTGCAGCCAACCTGTGTTTACATAATCATGATTAGAATGCATCATCTGAAAGGTGCACCACTAAAACACCCAACATATATAATGTCCAGTTCTTTTGTATGTCTAGGTAAGAGGGGGAGCTGCTCGGCTTAAGGTCAAAACCATTACCCAAACCTTTGTTGTCTTAGTACAGAGCTTGTTTTCTGTGCTTTGGAATGCTGCTCCTCTTGCACTTCAACTTGCATGTCAATAGTTTTTCTTTGGTAGTATAAATATAAGGAGCTAAAGTTTCAAGAAGTCAAAATGGATACTAGCCGTCTACCAGCCCATGCTCCATCTGTTGTAACAAATCCCTCATAAATACTTCCTTTGTACATGGTTTTTCTAATGCTAAAAGCATCTTCTTAGTGGGACGCAATGTTCTCTGTACCAATTATATAATGGTGGCAAAGGCATATGATTCGTGATTCATTATCATAAAAGAAAGGCCATCATGGACAACTACGTTTTTTCATTTTTTATTAGGCCTGGGCGTCGGCCCGGCCCGGTATGGGCAGGGTTCGGGTCGAGGATTTCCCTTATCGGGTTCAACTTGAGTGAGCCCGGCCCGGCCCGACGGACCATTAGGTCAATGTCTTCCTGATTTCGGAGGATGATTTCCTTCCTCCGCCGCGCCCTCCCTCTCTTTTCGCATTTTCCAGTTCATCGTTTTCTTGGATCAACTCAGGAGATGAAGAGTACTTGGACACCAACAACAGCACCTTCACTGTCTTCTCGTTTGCAGTATGTCTGTGAAAAACTGGAGGAAAAATATTCTTTGTTTTTTGTTGGGCCTCATTTCTTTTAACTCGACCCGTCTGCCTTTGCCATCTCTACCGTTGAGCTGAAGCAGACGCCCAAACGACAGAAAACCAGTCGTCTTCCTAGTGCGAGGAGCAGAGATCTCCTCTTGCTTAAACAGGGAGGCGACTTGGGTATAGGAGGAAGACGGCGTTTGACGCCTGCAGACTTTCTCCTAACATTCCTTTGGGTCTGCCGGCGCTGGGAGGTGGTCTTCCTCACAGCGGCAACACAAAAAACAATGGCAAAGAAGGATGAGGTGGCGGCCGAAAGCGCCGGACTCGGCTCCAGCCACCTTCTGTGCGGTGCAATGGAGGAGGTCGCTCCTCTCTCCGGTGGCGGTGATGGAAGTTGGGCAGAGGCAACCTTGGAGGCACAGGAGAAAAATCGTGTGCTAGGGTTTCATGAGAGGGCTAGAGAACTCTCGTGAGGAGAGAGAAAATGAAAGTGAAAATGAAAGAAAAAATCGGCGAGGGCTTTTATAGTCGAATTTTGAACATTACAAAATCAGTCCATCATTTATGTGTTATTTTCGAAAAATGTGTTAAATTTCTTAGAAATTAAAGCCGCAACAAAAACGAGCCGGGCTGGGCTCGGGCATGGTCGACCAGGCCCGGCCCGGTACCCGGCCCAGCCCGTCAAATAATTGGGCCGGGCCTGGGCTGGGTCTTGGGCCCGACGGGCTGACCCGGGCTGGCCCGGCCCGATGCCCAAGCCTATTTTTTATGCACTTTGGCTTATGGTTAAGTGAACCAACACTAGAAGTTTTTTCGATAAGGTTTTCCATAATAATGGTGGCATAGGCATGTGTTCTCTGAGGCTGTGAGGGGTAAGGAGTAAAAGAGAATTTATTTTTAGTCATTGTAGCTATTCTTTGAAAAAAAATGGGCATTTTGGAGATTTTACCTTTTTTTACTTTTCATTGTCTCCTACAAAAGTTCCACAACAACCTTGCCAGGGAGAGACCCTCTAACCTTTTATTGCAATAGCAAAAATTGGTAGTCTCCCTACATTAAGGGTTAGAACGAGCAGAGAAAGTAAACCAAACCACGATGACACCAAAAGCTGAAGGAACCAAAATTACATTGTTTGGGTTATAAGAGACAAAATATAATGACCAGGTTGTTGTTGTTGAAGAATTTGCACTCTATGAAATAAGTAGTTGTAGTTGTTTCCAATCAAAATTTGTTCTGAAATCCCCCACTTGCCGTGGGGTTTGATAAGGCTGGAAATCAGCTTATCAATCACCTAACCATCAACTTGTAATAAATGTGTCGTGCCTTATTTTATTTCTATTTTATGTGTGACTGTGACCTTTTCCCTTTTTTACCTTCAAAAATAAAGATGATGACCTTTTCTCCACCTGCATGATCATGACTAGCATTTTTTCGTAATCTGATCTTCAAGCTTAACTTCATCAGCCAGGTCCATGTGCATGTGAAAGTTGCTGCCTGTGCAATGAATCTGATGTCACTAGAATTTTAGAATCATATCTGCTTGTGTTTTGTGATCAACATGTTTGTTGGTTTCTCAAATGCAGCATGAAAAATGTAAATTTTTTTTGGCAATTCTTATTGCTTTAGTAATTTGAAGTACTGCCTATCCCTGCAGTTGTTTAGATGCACTTCGGCATCCCTTTTTATGTGGTCCAAAGTGGCGGGTGGACCCATCAGTTGATATCATTAAGTGGGGAGTAGGTTCTACTGCTGTTCGGATCACAGAGGAGTATATATATGGTCGACATCAAGTAAGCATGTGACTGTTATTATTTTGCTCGTGAACTTCCCATTTCACCACCTTAGCCTATGGTAATTTTTGCAGTTTTACTAGCTGGTAGCCACTAGCGTGTGAGCGTGAATAGGTCTAGAGGTTGATGAAACGGCCTCCGGCTTTCTTATTATCTAGATAGAGATGAATTGAGTTTCTTGTTCCCTTGATAAACTTGCTGCATTAATGTCTTCAGTGGGGTGAGAATCATATGTGTGATGGCAATCAAGTAACATGTATCCACTCGATGTCAATTTTGATCTTGTTTACCATCTTTATAAGAAAAATTGTAGAGCAGTTGGATAAAATCTGTCAGGTCCTAGAACAGTTGCTTACGGTGAAATTTAAAAAGTTACCATGGCTGCTACTGACGAAAATTTTTAGATCTGGAGGTATTTTCTCTTCCTATAGTCATACAGGGATAAGTGGTGACAACCTTCTTTTGCTGTTACAGCGGAGTAGGTTGGCATATTTCATTGAGCTGATGGAGAAAATTAATCCTTACCCAAAGCTGAAGGTAAAACTTGTACTACTCTAGTTGGTATCTCTTTTTGTGTGCACTTTCTGTTGCAGAATTGTTGCAAGTGCAGAACTGGAATGAGTACCTGCCAGGAAAATGGCGCCTTTTATATTCCACTGGCAGGCATATTGGTCTCACTCTCCGCCAGCCTTCGCCAAGCATCCTTATTGGCAACGCACACCTCGCCTTTAGTCCATTGTCGGAAAATTTCTTCTTCATTCAATCCAATGTAGATTTTACGGTCTTATCTGCCGATCACTGGCCGCACAACAAAGTTGGTGCCGCAGGGAAATTGCAAAAAACCTGTAAATCTAAAGTTGCATAAGGTAGTTGGATTTATGGGAGTGAAGAAAAGGATGATATGCCGAGCTTAATCCAGTCTGCCTCTCAAGAATCGTCTGCCAGAAAACCTATTAACAGAAGGATGTGGAGGAGAGCAAGCCCGGTTGAGGATATCCCACAGGCACTTCCCGCTGCTAGCCTCTTACCAGGAGAAATAGAGGTGACAATGAATCTGGATGAAGTGCCAGATGATGTAGAGGGGATGAAGAAGGTCTTGCGTGAGGTTCGTGTACAGATCCCACCTGAGATGTTCAATGTCTCGAAATTAGTCTCTGCGACATATGCTGATTCAAGATTATTGGTTTTGCGAAGTGTTGCAGGCTCTGCGCTCCTATTTACGCGTACACCAGCACAATCTTGAGGGCTAATGCCCACCCATGTTTGCCAAGTTGTAAATCTTAGCTAACTTGTAAAATATGTAGGGCTATTGCCCAGTTAAGCTTATCGGTTTGGCTAAGTTGTACGCCTGATTCTTTCTCGGGAACTTCCGCAGATTCGAGGTGTTTATTTGTTTCGGCTATTTGTACATTATTGCTTTGTTCATCTTTGGCCAGTTTTCCCAATGGAAAGAGAGAGAGAGAGAGATTTGTGAAGTGTTGCACAGGCTATTTGTACATTATTGCTTGGTTCATCTTTGGCCAGTTTTCCCAATGGAGAGAGAGAGAGAGAACTGTCAAATAATGCAGAGTGATTTGAGTTGCGACAAGGAATTAACGTAGGCCGTCTATAATGATAGATATGAACATGATGCAGCTGAAGGACAATTTTTCTCCTCCCGTGTGAAAATCAGTGTTGTCAAGATGAGCATATTCATCAGAAGTGAGGAAATTCTTTCACGTAAAAGGGATTTGATAATAAGGGAAGATTTCTCTCTCTCTCTCTCTGAGCCTGTGATTTGGTTCATTACTTTTCTGTGCACTTCGCTGAATTTGATGGGATTTCAGCTGTTTCTTTTGAATCTGATTTCACAGATGAAAGATCTAATTCCTCAGGTGCTATAAAAGAGGGTGTGGGGGGGGGGGGGGGGGGGGGGGTTCCTTATGCACAAGTTGCAGTTCATAAGGATTTAAAATCAACAGCTTGAAAGATTTTTTCCAAAATTTATCAGAGTGAAAAGCCATGAATGATGATTTGTGCGTCGAATTTTCACCACTTTTTTGGCTCATTAATTTGAAGTCTCCGGCCTGATCCATATAAACATATTTCAACGAAGCTACAAGAATTCAGCCAACCCGCCCTTAAATAGCCAAGTATTGAATTCACTTGGCCATACTTATTTATTCATTAGGTGCTAACGGTAGAGCACATATGGTGGTGGTGGACGCACTCTCTCTGCACGGAAACCGTGTTTGTATGCCAGAATCAAGTCAACATCCCACCACTGTTTGATTCCATGGCACTCACCCGCCCCCTTTCTTGCCATATTGAGGATGAGACAGGCGGATGGAGTCACGAAAGGCAGGCGAACCTCTGCGTCATAAGGATCGGCCGTGGGGTAAGGCTGTATCTTCGCCATATCTGGCTGATGGTAGTATTTGAGGTAGCCACTGCAAATGAAGTCTCCCGGATTCAACAAGAACCGTGGCTGCCACTTGACGAGATTTTGGAAGGCCGTCTGACCTGACGAAACTGCTTCATTCTCAGCATTCACAAACAAGTACCAGGCAAAGAAGCCCACGGGATTGATGTCCATAGTGTTTTTGAACAAGGCTTGAGGACCCTTCCCCAAGTGGTCCAGAACGATGGGCGGATTGAAGAGAAAAGTATCCAAGTAAATTCCACCTTTTGCCTTGATTTTTCCGACAAGCAATCCGATTGCAGCACCAACGGAATGGCCGCATAGCCAAATCTTGTTTTCTTGGCCGCATAAAAGAGAGAGGCGGTGCACGGCTGCCACGGCAACTTTGAAGTTGTTGAACCAGGCGAGGCTGCCGAACGGCATGTTCAACTTTATTGTTCTTCGGTCGCAGTCCGTGACCATACCTCGGAATGCCAACACCCTGAACGGAGTTTTCGGCGCGTCCAGGCGGATGGTACGCTGGTAGACGGCTCCAAAGATGCCACCGTCATCAGGGCTGATGAGCTTTTCCAACAACACATAGCCGAAAGACTCCCACCATGGTGGTGCCAATGCAAACATGCCGGTTGGACGCTCTCGGCGATCATGTTCCAGGACGTAAACACCATTAATGAAGCAGGCGGCGACCGCAGACTGATGCTCTTCATGTTGCCACCTGCACCAAGAGCAAAAAAATAAAGCAGGTGCAATAAGAAAGACAGATTTAGCTAATTCTACATTTAAATCATGAACAGAGAGTGAGAGATGCACCAGTTGCGAGGCAAATGCTTAGGTCCATGCAATGTGAAATTCGCCCTTTCTGGCGTTTCTGCAATTCCACTGTAGTTTTTGCCCGAAGATGATGAGGAGTTGTTTCCCATTTCAGAATTTAACTGAGAAAGTGAAAAAAACATTATTTTGCCCCTTTGAAAGTGAACACGAGAAATATACCCATATTCGAAAGCGCACACATGTATTTGTTGACCAGTATTTGATAGTTATTCCCTCAGCTTATGTAAATTTTTCATTACCCAAAAAATATTTAATGTAAAGAAGTTAGATATGGTTATTATAATGTTATTAGTTATAAGTAAAAAGACAGACAAATTAATGACCACCAGTCTCTTCTATATAAAGTGAGTTTTAGTCGTTTTGTTTCTTTGTTTCAACAATTCAACTTAAATTGTTAGCTAGTTTTTTATTATTTTCAAATAAAGAGTACTTTTTAAAAAATCCCACCTGTACAAAAACATGGAACTAAAGCTTCTGTTGTCTTCCTATGTTTTTTGTATCAGTCTTTTATCTGCCCTTTGCCGGCTAATATGCGTTTATATTTTTTATCTATTATTTTAAGAATTAGCTTAAAAAATATTTAAAATTACACTTAGATAGCACAAAAAGTGGCTAACTGAGACAATCAATGAGGTTCAAATAACATGTTATATCCCTGGGTAAACTGAGATGACGCCAATAAAATGAATTTCCACTTTCTCATTCCACCTGGATCTTGTTGAACATGTTTATAAAAAATCTTCATTGTTTATTGCTCTCTCTCTCATATGAGGAATTTTTTTTTGCGAATTAGATGCCACCAAAAGGTCCAAAACCTCTTTGTTTTGTTGATACATATTTTCTCGTTAAAATAATTTGTAATTTGGAATAGATCTACAAGTTCGAGATCCAAATCCACAAGAAGAAATTATAATGACAGTGCATGCTTTTGATCCCCCAAAAAGTTTTGGAAATTGTAAAATACTTTGATATTTGATATAGCGAGTTTATCATCATTTCTTGAAACATGATATCACATGTATGTTCTTGAAATCCTTCCCATGTAGAGTTTAGGAGAACATAGCTTAAAAGACAACAAAAACAGAATACTACCATAGCCATACTTTTGCTAGCTGCTCAAACAAGTTTGGTATCAGAGAAATGTTTGACAATATGATATAATTTTTTTGAATGATTCTATAACATCAAGCTCCTCCAACTCCAGCTTCAATTTATCTCAAAACCAAGTATCAAATGAAAACTCGTACGTTTGGAGTCTAAAAGTAAATACCTTATTCATCTTACATGATCTTTGGCAGCTTATTGTTGAAAGATACCAAAAACCTGAAGATGATGCTACTTTGGCTTCACTGACCCCAATCAAGCAAAATGATTTCAAAGATTACATGAAGCAAGGCACTAAAATGCTTCTCTTTCTTCAAGAAGGGCTAAGTAACTCCATCTTTCTTGCTATTTAGAATGCTTCAAGAAGCATGAAATATCTTGAATAAAGAATTTCAAGTTTTTGGTGAAGTTTCAAATTCAAATTTAAACTAACAGGGCCCCTCAACCAAAATAAGCTCCCAGTCAGAAGGGCAGTTACAACTTACAACTGAAATTTTTAACAAAGAACAGACAATCAATTGATAGGAAAGATGTAAAAGTTTTGTATTCAAAAAATAAACATCGATGCTGTTGGAAAGATCTCAACTGATAAACTTTCCATAACAAAAATCTTGGTATCACAACAGTTTTGGTTCATCTTTATCAAGAGCTTGATCCAATCCCTACAAGATCTCTGTTATCTCATTGAGAGGCTTACCCAAAACTGTGTAACGTCAACTATAAATATGTTGGCCTGTCATGAATACAAAGTGTGATATTTTCTTCTTCTCTTTCTTTCTGTTCCTCACTTTCACAAGTTTATCATGGTATCAGAGCACCTCTTCAATCGGGTGCCCCAATCGATCCTTATTATGGTAGGCCGGATGTCATCAGGGTTGAGTCCGCTCTCCTCTGATTAATGCCGTTATCTTGTGCTTGCTGGTGCTGGCACAGAGAGACCCATTGGGAACAGCGATAGTGTTCAGATAGTCAGCATGGCCAGTAAGAGTACACCTGAAATTGGAGACAACGGATGGTAACAATTTCCCCTCTTCTTCTTAGTGCTTGCTCTTCATTGCAACTCCTACCCTGTGGTTCTTTTATTTGCTTCTTTGTATTGTACTCGCCCTGATCAATGGCCAAGGGGCTAGCCGGTGCCTTCATTGCCATATCCATCTTGGTTGAGGACGATATTCCTTGAATGCCATATTTTTCCTAATCAGACCATTTAAATCAAGGGAGAAAATGGCAGAAGGAAGACACGGAACAGAAAAAGAATTACACGCTTCTTATGCTAACGAGTTTGATAGCTCAAGTCCATATTATATCCATCATTCAGATGGACCAGGTACTGCTCTTGTATCTCATCCTTTGACTGGAGAAAACTATACTATGTGGCGCAAGGCTATGATGATGGCCCTTAGTGCCAAAAACAAGCTTGGCTTTGTGGATGGGTCACTCTCCAAGCCTGAGAGCCCTGCACCTCTCAAATTCACGTGGGAGCGATGCAACAATCTTGTCCAGTCATGGATCTTGAACTCGATCCATAAAGACTTGACTGTTAGTGTGATCCATGCAACATCGGCAGCAGAAGTTTGGAGGGACCTTGAGGTCAGATTCACCCAAACAAATGGACCTCGCATATACCAAATACAACAACAAATCATAAATTGCAGGCAACACCAATCTTCCATTGCAGCTTACTACACCAAGATGAAGGGCTTGTGGGACGAATTAGCATTATTATATATGGATGTTCTTAATTGTTCTTGTGGGTCCGTGAAAACTATTGCAGATCTCCGCCAACAGGACCACCTTATGCAATTTCTAATGGGACTCAATGATAGTTATGCAGCTGTTAGGAGTCAACTCTTATTAATGGATCCTCTTCCAACCGTTGCCAAGGCGTACTCTCTTCTCATCCAAGAAGAAAAACAAAGAGACGTTAATATTATTCAAAATGATCAAAGGACTTCTATTCTTGCTGCTCAGTCCCATGATGGAGACAAATATAATCAAATCAAGGAGAAGGGAAGACTTCGACTAAAATGTGAGCATTGCGGGAAACTCGGCCACATCAAGGCAAGGTGTTATTTCCTCGTTGGTTTTCCTAACAAGTCGGGTTCTTCCATTGCATCAACAAGGCCAAAGGTGAACGCCACGAGGTCTCCTGCTACTGAACAATCCCAAACTCAGCTATTTCAAAAATTTCTTGAGTTCATGGAAAACTCAAGCCGAGGTACCAATGACCCCAAAGTAAATCTTTCAGGTAAGCTCCCACCATTCATTTCTTGTACCACAACCAGTCAATCATGGATTCTTGACACCGGTGCAACACACCACATCACCAATGTCTTATCTAATCTTGACCAACCCATAATCATAGATCATCCACCAATCAGTCTACCCGATGGCTCTAAAACTGCTGTCTTACATGTAGGAGATGTGATTATTTCCCCCACCATTACTCTAAAAAATGTTTTATATGTCCCAACATTTCATTTCAATCTCATCTCCATACCTAAGCTTTGTAGTGACTCAAAATGTGATGCAAAGTTTAATGAAAACTTTTGCTTGTTGTAGGACCGTCACTCGACGACTACGATTGGAACGGGTAAACTGAAAAATGGTTTGTACGTCCTCAATGAAGAAAGAGTTGCTGTTAGTACAACCATAACCAAACCTATACATTGGCATCTCAGACTTGGGCATGCTTCTAATCCCAAACTTCTTATGTTATCTCGATTGAAACTCATTGATTCTTATATGTCATTTGATAATTGTGATACTTGCTTTGTTGCTAAAAGTACTAGACTTCCATTTCCAACTAGTTCAATCTCTACTCATGCACCTTTTGAATTGATTCACTGTGATGTTTGGGGAGGCTACCAGACACCTTCATTAAGTGGCGCACATTATTTCTTAACTATAGTAGACGATTTTTCTCGATCTACATGGGTTTATCTTATGAGACACAAATCTGAAGTTTTTTGCATGATTAGAAATTTTGTCACACTTATAGAAAATCAATTTCAAAGAAAAATTAAACTTATTAGGAGTGACAATGGGACAGAATTTTTTTCTCAAGATATGCAAAATTTTCTTCATGAAAAAGGAATTGATCGTCAACATAGTTGTGTTGCGACACCACAACAAAATGGAGTAGTTGAACGCAAGCATAGAGATCTTTTAAACATGGCGCGATCCCTTCTTTTTCAAGCAAATTTGCCCATCAAATTTTGGGGAGAATGCATTACTACAGCAGCTTATTTGATAAATAGGTTGCCCACCGATGCACTTCACAATAAAACACCGTATGAAATCTTGTTCCAAAAAGCCCCCAATTACAAACACTTACGTGTGTTTGGATGTCTATGCTATGCCCATAATATTTACAAAAAGCATAAATTTGATATGCGTGCAAGAACATGTATCTTCCTTGGATATCCATATGGACAAGCGGCATATCAAGTTTATGATCTTGAAAACAATGTTTTGTTCACAAGTAGGGATGTTCGTTTTTGTGAAAACTATTTTCCCTACAAAAGTGAGAATATTACTAATGGAGATGAAATAGTAGTGCTTCCCTTACCATTCAGTGATCAAATCTTAGGCGAACATGAGCTCTTTCCACATCCAACCCAACACCAAGATCCCATTCCTGATTTACAAACAAATCATGACCACCACAATATTCAACCTAGTGATGAACTAGGCAACCAAACCCAAGATACTAGTAACCCCGACACCACCAATGATCCCATCCAACTCCGTAGGTCTTCCCGCCCAAGCCATATGCCCAATCACCTTAAGGACTACAAGTGTTTTTTTGCCCTACCTGTTTCCAACAAGTTGTTAACAAGTGATGGTTCGACAACACCAAAAGGTACACGTTATCCAATTGCATCATATATTGATGTCTTAAATTTCAGCTCTCATTATCAATGTTTCATGACTACCCTACTTGAGCAACATGAGCCTTCATCCTTTAGCCAAGCTATGCAGGACCCAAAGTGGCGAGAAGCCATGCGTGCTGAAATTGATGCATTGCAAGACAACCAGACTTGGACGGTCACCAAGCTACCTCCCGACAAAACCCCCATCGGTTGCAAATGGGTGTTTAAGATCAAATACCAATCTGATGGATCAGTTGAGAGATATAAGGCTCGTCTTGTTGCCAAAGGATACACTCAGACTGAAGGTGTTGATTATAATGAAACCTTTGCCCCCGTTGCCAAAATTTCTACCATCCGCTGTTTGCTCGCCCTTGCAGCGATTAAAAAGTGGCATCTATTTCAGGTTGATGTTAATAATGCATTTCTTCATGGCGACTTAGTAGAAGAAGTATATATGCACTTGCCACCTGGGTTCACTCGACAAGGGGAGAAAGATATGGTATGTCGATTGAACAAATCCATTTATGGACTTAAACAATCGTTTCGAAATTGGTTCTCTAAATTGACAACATTTCTGACAAATTTGGGGTTTTCCCAATCAAAGGCAGATTACTCCTTATTTTCCAAAACCACGACTAGAGGAAGCATCTTTCTAGTAATCTATGTAGATGATATAATTATTGCAGGTGACGACTTAGTGGGAATCAAGAATCTCAAATTTGTGATGAATGAAAAATTCAAGTTAAAAGACTTGGGCAAGCTTAGATACATGCTCGGCATTGAAGTCGCAAGATCTGAAAAAGGGATATTTTTATCTCAAAAGAAATATCTCCTCAATATTTTACATGAAACAGGCTATATGGGAGCAAAACCACATGACTCTCCTATGGAACAGCACTTGAAGCTTGATAATGAAGAAGGAGAGGTCCTCAAAGAAGCCAGTCAATACAGAAAAATCATTGGTAAGCTCATATATTTGACTATAACTAGACCTGATATCGTACATACAGTACATATATTAAGTCAATTTATGAGCAAACCTCGCGTCCCGCATAGAGAAGCAATGAATCGTCTTCTAAAGTACCTAAAGGAAACTGCAGGCTATAGGGTATTATTGTCTTCAGAAGGTCCCATTCAACTTAAGGCATATTGTGATTCAGATTGGGCATCATGTCCCATGACTCGAAGATCTACAAGTGGATATTGCACTATGATCGGCAACAGTCTCATTACGTGGAAAACAAAAAAAACAAACAACAGTTTCTAGGTCTTCCGCTGAAGCTGAATACCGATCCATGGCACTTACAACATGTGAACTCATATGGCTTAAAGCGCTTTTACAAGATTTTGGGATATTTCACACACAGCCGATCACTTTATTTTGTGATAATCAAGCCGCAATGCACATAGCAGCCAATCCTGTGTTTCATGAGCGGACCAAGCATATTGAAATTGACTGCCATATTGTCAGAGATAAAATTCTAAGTGGAGAGATTCAAACTCAGTTTGTGCCTTCATCTCAGCAAGTTGCAGATGTGTTTACTAAGTCACTAGGACGAGAAGTGTTCCAAACATTAAGAAGCAAGTTGGCACTCTTCAATCCAGGAACGCCAACTTGAAGGGGAGTGTTGGAAAGATCTCAACTGATAAACTTTCCATAACAAAAAACTTGGTATCACAACAGTTTTGGTTCATCTTTATCAAGAGCTTGATCCAATCCCTACAAGATTTCTGTTATCTCATTGAGAGGCTTACCCAAAACTGTGTAACGTCAACTATAAATATGTTGGCCTGTCATGAATACAAAGTGTGATATTTTCTTCTTCTCTTTCTTTCTGTTCCTCACTTTCACAAGTTTATCAGATGCCAGTGGATGTTTTTTTGCCAAAAATTAATAAATATAACATGATGGTAAATGTGTTGACTGCACCTGACATGCTTCTAACCGTGCCCCAGGTTGCATTGGCCACTAATGTCCTCCCATGTCAACAGGTGCATAACTCTCTTCTTTAAGCATGTGGGTGCCATTGTGTATAGTATTAGTAAAGAACATGAAAAGATTATATATGCAGCTGCACCGCTGTCATCGCTGACATTGTCACAGCTTAAGACCTCAAAGGCTGGAGAACAAGGAGGTTTTGGGGCCTCATTCCGGGTGGTAGGGATGAACCTCTTAGCTAAAAGACAGATCCTGAAGGATTTGGAAAGCCACCTGGAATAAGGATAAGGAGCCTAAGAAATGAAGAGCAGAAACCATTTTTTACCTTTTTTGTTTGGTATTTTGGGATTGCACAGTCCCTTGCAACTTAGACCAAATGTGGCACTGTTAGCAGGAGAATAACTTGGACGACTCAGTTCAAAATTTGCCAAGTCAATGCCTCCTAAGCCGAGTGGAAAGATCTCTTGTTCTTGTTGCAGACGATCTCCTTTCACTAAGTAAGATGTAAAAGGAATGTACAGAAATCTGGCCGCTCGGTTTTCTTTTTACTCTCAAACCGCCTGCAAGTAATGGATGGAAGTCGCACAGCAATGAGCTTAGTAAGGGGAGTTTGTAGCTGAAGGTTTTCCATCCTTTCTAGAGCATGGTGTCGGCTCTTATACTTCTCGGACCCCCACCCTTGATATTTTTTGCATAAATAAGATTCAATTTCTAGAGAAAAGTTGGTCTATCTTCACCATGGTTAGTTTCATGGTAAGGAAGAGAAGCGCCTGTTTTTCAAATGTATTGGAAACATCAATGGCACGCGATTTGATATCTTTTAAAACTTGACCGTGTTTTTAGTTTACAGTGAAAGTCTGTGCTTGCACTTCTGTAAATTTTTTTAACAGGTGGTTAACGAAAAAAGAAGAAGCCCGAAGCATCCCGTAAATTCTTCCTACTAAGTTGCCTTAAGCTTGACGGTGCATGAGTAGCACCAATAGAAATCAAGGTGGAGAGACCATCTACGCCACCCCTTCCCAACCAGCTATACTATAGCTCATGAAGCTGCCGTTTTGTAGCATTTTCAATTTCTTGACTGCAACTTAAATTTTACTAGATATTTAATTTAGCTACTTTTTCTTTATTAAAACCTACTTTAAACCTGAGGAACATTGTTTCCAGAATTTTTTAGGGTTTTAAAGAGTTATATCTTTACATTCGTAAATGGCACGCGAGGGACTAATGCAGAAATAAGGGGACGGGTTAAAGAAAATTTTTATTATTTTAGAACATCTTCGCCTGATCAACTGCTTGGGGACCTTCCTAGGGAAGTTTTTTGCCATCTACTGGCATTCTCCAACGCCTATTGAAAAATTCAGAGAAGAATGGCATGTTTTAGCATTAGGCCAAAGATTTCCATGCATGACGGTTCTTTTCTTCAAGAGAAAGATCGTTCTAGTATCATTACTCACTATCAGATGGAATTGATCACAGCTGTTTTAATTAAATTATTTGTTAAGTGAAGAAACAGCTCCCAGTCTACGCTGATAGAAGGATTTGCTAGCAAAGAACGGAAAAATTAAACTAAAAAAAAGGACACGGAGACTCATGTGATTTGGAGAAAACAATTAAATTCTCCTAGATCCTCGACTGCTTTAGATTCTTACATTTGTTTTAACATGTTACAATAATATGAATAATTTTTGTTTTATATTAAAATAGCCATAATAACAAAATACACATATATGCTCATCAAAAGTTAGCGATTAAAGTTTCGGAAGTATAAAAAAGTGCCGTTTGGAAAATTACATGATACCTCAAAACCTGGTTTGGGAGGCAAAACTATGTTTTTCCTTCAATACCAGATTCTTGAAGTGGCTTGGTGCTATAAATTGGGTTTGAGGAAAGCCTATTTTTGACAAAACTTGATTTGGTAAATTGGGTGAAAACCCTAACACTGATCAGTCATTCATAAACAAAAAAAAAAAAAACAACCAACTTTCTAAAATTCATTAGAAATTTTTCACAAAACTGGGTTGGAAGAAGACGTCATCCAAACACCCAGAAAAAGATACTTAGATCCACATCCAATAGATTCAGCAGTTGCAAGTAACTTGCATGTGAGCAGTGGTGATTGAACAGAAACTTACGTTAATATGTGGGGGCATACATACGCACTAGGGCAAGACTGCTGGATTGACGATATTTCATGTAGGTCGCCATATTGAGTTTGAGTTGCATGCACAGAAGTGTGCACAGGGGTGGCAGATTTTTGAAATTTCTTATAAAAGAAGTTGACATTATAGACATTTTCACTTTTTTACAATCATTTTTTACCCCTTTTAAAATTTATTTTTATTATTTTAATAGAAGTATTTTGGTCACACCCCTTGTGCATGTAACCAGCTTGGAGAAGTAAGTTAGTCGCTGTTGTTTGGGTGATGAATGAAGATGACTCACAGAGAATAATATATGCTATATATAGTGACATGGAATATGAGTACACCGAATAGAATCTGAACATTTTTACTTTTTGCTCTCGCCTTTCATGTGGTGTTGGTCTCTAAGACTTTGCGGCCAACCTATGTTTACATGATCATGATTAGAACTAAAAGGTGCGCCACTAAAACACCCAACATATATAATGTCTAGGTAAGAGGGGGAGTTGCTCAGCTTAAGGTCAAAACCATTACCCAAACCTTTGTTGTCTTAGTACAGAACTTGTTTTCTGTGTTTTGGAATGTTGTTTCCGTTACACTTTAGCTTGCATGTCAATAGTCTTTCTTTGGTAATATAAATATAAAGAGCTGAAGTTTGAAGAACTCAAAATGGATACTAACCATCTACCAGCCCATGCTCTATCTGTTGTAACAAATCCCTCATAAATACTTCCTTTGTACATGGTTTTGTGTTTTTCTTACGCTAGAAGCATCTTCTTAGTGGGACACAAGGTTCTGCTACCAATTATATAATGGTGGCAAAGGCATATGATTCCTAGTTCATTATCATAATGGCTACACAAGGTTCTATTTTTTATGCGCTCTGGCTGATGGTTAAGTGGACCAACATTAGAAACTTTTTCGATAAAGTTTTCCATAATAATGGCGGCATAGGCTTTTGATCTCTGAGGTTGTGAGGGGTAAGGAGGAAAAAGGAGTTTTTTTAGTCATTGTAGCTTGGCCTGGGCACTGGGCCAGACCGCCACGGGGTACCCGAACCGGGCCCGGGCCTTAAATTTTTGCGTCTGCCTATGACCTGTGGTGCCCGGCCCGGCCCAACATCATAATGGGCGTCCGGGTTAACAAATCGGCCCGTTGGGGCCCGTTCAGACCGTTATAAGTTCGATTTCAAAGTTAAAATATCTCTCGAAATTTGTTAGGGTTTTCTTTTGGACTTTGGAAAGAGAAAGAGCTGAGCCACCACTGCCAGTCCGCCACAGCCGCCGTTGACCTCCTGTCCGCCACCTCCAGTCCTTCCTTTCCCTTCGTTCTCTTCTTCCTCAACTTCTTCTTCATCTTCGTTTCCGCCTCATTTTGTCCCCTCAGTTCCTCTTCCTCCTCGTCTTATTCCTCTTCGTTTCCGTTTTCTTCTTTCCCCTCGGTTCCTCTTCTTCCTCATTCGCTTCCCCATGGATTGGATCCGGACCAGACGGACGGGCCCGGACCGGCCTGCCCGATTATCAATTTAAAAATGGGGTGGCCCGGGCCTCGGACTAGGAAGAAGAGGTCTAGTATCCGGCCCGATGCCCAGGCCTAATTGTAGCTATTCTTTGAAAAAAAAAGGCATTTTGGAAATTTTATACTTTTTACTTTTTATTGTTTTCTATAAAAGTTGTTTGGCAATAGTAACACAAAGTTACTGTCGTATGAAAGTACCTCAAAAAATGAAACAACAGATTCATAAAACTCTTGTTATAGTCCATTTTTTTTAATGGTAGATTCATAGTAAAGCATAGATGACTTGTAGAGAATAAATAATATAGGCTACATACAGTGTCATGGAATATGAGTACACCGAATATAATCCAGACATTTTTACTTTGCATGCCCATCTTTCACGTGGTGTTGGTCTGTAAGGATTTGCGGCCATCCTGTGTTTACATGATCATGATCGGAATGTATCATTTGAAAGGTGGCCAATAAAACACCCACCATATATAATCTCCAGTTCTTTTGTATGTCCAGGTAAGCAGGGGAGCTGACCGGCCTAAGGTCAAAACCATTACCCAAACCTTTGTTGTCTTAGTACAGAGCTTGTTTTTTGTGCTTCAGAATGCTACTCCTGTTGCACTTCAACTTGCCTGTCAATAGTCTTTCTTTGATAGTATAAGTATAAGGAGCTGAAGTTTCGGGAAGTCAAAAAGAATATTAATCGCCTACTAGCCCATGCTCCATCTGTTGTACCAAATCCCTCATAAATACTTCCTTTGTACATGGTTTTGTATTTTTCTTACGCTAGAAGCATCTTCTTAGTGGGACGCAAAGTTCTCCGTACCAATTATATAATGGTGGCAAAGACATATGATTCCTGGTTCATTATCATAAAAGAAAGTCCATCATGGACAACTGCTTTTTTCCATTTTTTATACTCTTTGGCTAATGGTTAAGTAGACCAACGTTAGAAGTTTTTTCGATAAGGTTTACTATAATAATGGTGGCATAGGTTTGTGATCTGTGCGGCTATGAAGGGTAAGAAGTAAAAGGGAGTTTTTTTTTTAGTCATTATAGCTATTCTTTGAAAAAGAAATGGGCATTTTGGAGATTTTAGATTTTTTACTTTTTATTGTCTCCTACAAAAGTTGTTTCGCAATATTAACACAAAGGTACTGTCTTATGAAAGTACTTGTTATACTCCATTTTTTTTAATGGCAGATTCAGAATAAAACACTCATGACTCGTAGAGAATAAATAATATATGCTACATATAGTGACATGGAATAGGAGCAGACAGAATAGAATCCGGACATTTTTACTTTACACGCTCATCTTTCACATGGTGAAGGCTTTGCAGCCAACCTGTTTTTACATGATCATGATCGGAATGTATCATCTAAAGGTGTGCCACTAAAACACCCACCATATATAATCTCTGGTTCTTTTGTATGTCTAGGCAAGAGGGGGAGCTGCTCGGCCTAAGGTCAAAACCATTGCCCAAACCTTTGTTGTCTTGGTACAGAGCTTTTTTTCTGTGTTTTGGAATGTTGTTGTTGTTGCACTTCAACTTGTCTATCAATAGTATTTCTTTGGTAGTATAAGGAGCTGAAGTTTCGGGAAGTCAAAATGGATACTAATCGTCTACCACCCATGCTCCATTTGTTGTACCAAATCCCTCATCAATACTTCCTTTGACATGGTTTTGTGTTTTTCTTATGCTAGAAAAATCTTCTTAGTGGGACGCAGTTCTCTGTACCAATTATATAATGGTGGCAAAGGCATATGGTTCCTGGTTCATTATTATAAAAGAAAGGTCATCATGGACAACTGTTTTTTTCCATTTTTTATGCGGTTTGGCTGATGGTGAAGTGGACCAACATTGAAAGCTTTTTCGATAAGGTTTTCCATAATAATGGTGGCATAGGTTTGTGATCTCTGAGGCTGTGAGGGGTAAGGAGTAAAAGGAAGTTTTTTTTTAGTCATTGTAGTTATTTTTTGAAAAAAAAGGGCATTTTGGAGATTTTACTTTTTTTTACTTTTTATTATCTCCTACAAAAGTTGTTTGACAACAGTAACACAAAGTTATAGTCGTATGAAAGTACCTCAAAAAATGAAGCAGCAGGTTCATAAAACTCTTGTTATACACTATTTTTTTAATGGCAGATTCATAGTAAAACACTGATGACTTGTAGAGAATAAATAATATAGGCTACATATAGTGACATGGAATATGATTACACCGAATAGAATCCGGACATTTTTACTTTGCATGCCCATCTTTCACGTAGTGTTGGTATGTATCTAAGGCTCTGCGGCCAACCTGTGTTTACATGATCATGATCGGAATGTATCATCTGAAAGGTGCACCACTAAAACACCCACCATATATAATCTTCGGTTCTTTTGCAAGTCTAGATAAGAGGGGAAGCTGCTCAGCTTAAGGTCAAAACCATTGCCCAAACCTTTGTTGTCTTCTTTTCTGTTCTTTTGAATGTTGCTCCTGTTGCTCGTCAACTTGTTTGTCAATAGTCTTTCTTTGGTAGTATAAGTATAAGGAGCTGAAGTTTCAGGAAGTCAAAATGGATACTAACCATCTACCACACCATGTTCCATCTGTTGTACCAAATCTCTCATAAATACTTCCTTTATACATGGTTTTGTGTTTTTCTTATGCTAGAAGCATCTTCTTAGTGGGATGCAAGTTTCTCCATACCAATTATATAATAGTGGCAAAGGCATATGATTCCTGGTTCATTATCATAAAAGAAAGGCCATCATGGACAACTGCGTTTTTCCATTTTTATGCGCTTTGGTTGATGGTTAAGTGGACCAACATTAGAAGCTTTTTCAATAAGGTTTTCCATAATAGTAGTGACATAGACTTGTGATCTGTGAGGGGTAAGGAATAAAAGGGAGTTTTTTTTTTAGTCATTGTAGCTATTTTTTGAAAAAGAAATGGGTATTTTGAAGAATTTACATTTTTTACTTTTTATTGTCTTTTACAAAAGTTGTTTGGCAATAGTAAAACAAAGTTACTATTGTATGAAAGTACCTCGAAAAATGAAGCAGGAGATTCATTAAACTCTTGTTATACTCCATTTTTTTAAATGGCAGATTCAAAGTAAAGCACTGATAACTCGTAGAGAATAAATAATATGTGCTACATATAGTGACATGGAATAGGAGGAGACATAATAGAATTTGAACATTTTTACTTTGCATGCTCATCTTTCACTGGTGTTGGTCTTTAAGGCTTTTCGGCCAACCTGTTTTTACATGATCATGATCGGAATGTATCTTTTGAAAAGTGCGCCTCTAAAACACCCACCATATATAATCTCCGGTTCTTTTGTATGTCTAGGTAAGCAGGGGAGCTGCTCGGCTTAAGGTCAAAACTATTACCCAAACCTTTGTTGTCTTGTTTTATGTGTTTTGGAATGTTGTTTCCGTTACACTTTAGCTTGCATGTCAATAGTCTTTCTTTGGTAATATAAATATAAAGAGCTGAAGTTTGAAGAACTCAAAATGGATACTAATCGTCTACCAGCCCATGCTCCATATGTTATACCAAATCCCTCATAAATACTTCATTTGTACATGGTTTTGTGTTTTTCTTACGCTAGAAGCATCTGCTTAGTGGGACGCAAGGTTCTCCGTACCATTATATAATGGTGGCAAAGGCATATGATTCCTGGTTCATTACCATAAAAGAAAGGTCATCATGGACAACTGCCTTTTTCCATTTTTTATGCACTTTAGCTTATGGTTAAGTGGACCAACATTCGAAGCTTTTTCGATAAGGTTTATGGTGGCATAGGCATGTGATCTGTGAGGCTGTGAAGGGTAAAGAGTAAAAGGGAGTTTTGTTTTTAGTCATTGTAGCAATTTTTTGAAAAGGAAATGGGCATTTTGGAGATTTTATACTTTTTACTTTTTATTGTCTTCTACAAAAGTTGTTTGGCAATAGTAACACAAAGTTACTGTCGTATGAAAGTACCTCAAATAATGAAACAGCAGATTCATAAAACTCTTGTTATAGTCCATTTTTTTTAATGGTAGATTCATATTTAAGCATTGATGACTCGTAGAGAATAAATAATATAGGCTACATACAGTGTCATGGAATATGAGTACACAGAATATAATCCAGACATTTTTACTTTGCATGCCCATCTTTCACGTGGTGTTGGTCTCTAAGGATTTGCGGCCATCCTGTGTTTACATGATCATGATCGGAATGTATCATCTGAAAGGTGCGCCACTAAAACACCCACCATATATAATCTCCAGTTCTTTTGTATGTCTAGGTAAGCGGAGGAGCTGATCGGCCTAAGGTCAAAACCATTACCCAAACCTTTGTTGTCTTAGTACAGAGCTTGTTTTTTGTGCTTCGAAATGTTGCTCCTGTTGCAGTTCAACTTGTCTGTCAATAGTCTTTTTTTGATAGTATAAGTTAAGGAGCTGAAGTTTCGGGAAGTCAAAAAGAATATTAATCGCCTACTAGCTCATGCTCCATCTGTTGTACCAAATCCCTCATAAATACTTCCTTTGTACATGGTTTTGTGTTTTTCTTATGCTAGAAGCATCTTCTTAGTGGGACGCAAGGTTCTCCGTACCAATTATATAATGGTGGCAAAGACATATGATTCCTCGTTCATTATCATAAAAGAAAGGCCATCATGGGCAACTGCGTTTTTCCATTTTTTTTATGCGCTTTGGCTGATGGTTAAGTGGACTAACATTAGAAGCTTTTTCAATAAGGTTTTCCATAATAATGGTGGCATAGGCTTGTGATCTCTTAGGCTCTGAGGGGTACGAAAGAGCATGTAGTTTTTTTTAGTCATTGTAGCTATTCTTTGAAAAAAAAAAATGAGCATTTTGGAGATTTTACCTTTTTTACTTTTTATTGTCGCTTACAAAAGTTGTTTAGCAGTTGTAATACAAAGTTACACTTCCTCAAAAAATGAAGCAGCAAATTCATAAAATTCTTGTTATAGCATTTCATGCATCTACTCCATTTTTTTTTTTAATGGCAAATTCATGAGACAATAATAGTATAAAGGGATTTTCTTTTTGACAATCCACGGGCATTCTGTTCATTTTGTATGAAATGCACAAAAAATGTGCATGGACATAAAGTATTTTTCACAATTTACCAAAACTACATCCAATAGATCCAATTGGTTATGCACCATGCACAAGCTCATGTGCATGACTCATACCCTTAAGAATGGGTTAGAGGCAGCCCAGGGGATGTGCATGATACACCTGGATACACATAACCACCTATCACTATCAGGTAAGAGAGCTATCGTTGTTTAGGACTAGGACCAAAACACCCACTACTCCAGCGTTTGACGCATAAAGCTTCCAAGTGGCCTAGACTACCAGATGAAAAACATCTCTCAGAAAGAGTCGGGGAGAGATGAGATCTCCCTGCTTAACGCCCCCACAAACCAACGTGTAGGAGCGAAGCAAGAAAACTCTCGCTGAGGAGCACTAAGTTTAAAACTTTAAATTTTTTAAGAGACATTAATATGTAAATGTGAAAAGTTGTTCAGAAATATCCAATATAAAAATAAAAAAAAATTGGAGCTCCTATGGGTAATTATCCACAGTAACCCGCACCTGCCTCCACCCTTGCCATTGTGGTTGTTTACCATTACTACAAATGAGGCAGATGAGGGACGACATAATCCTTTTCAACCCCGAGTCCCGTTGAAACCAAAGTAGCAAAAGGGCATTCCTAAAAAAAATCCAGTTTAATTTATCACAGGACTTTAGAATATCCATCAGAAACTGCCGCAAAAAAAGTTAAGTCCAGGTGCACTATCTTCTATCTTCTGCAGGGTCAAAGACGGCCTTTCTGACTTCCTCCCTCGAGATCGTCCTTAACAGAGGAAGGAATTCTGTTCCTGTGTGACCTTGGGCCATCCATTAGATCTCCAAAAGAGCTCCTAAACACTACGATGTCCCCGAAAGATCAAGAAAGAACTCGTTGCAGAGATGTCTAATATCTTCAAAATCACTAAAAGGAACACCATCTCTTTCCCAGAGTTGGATGGTATTCTTTGCCCTCCTTCCGTGAACTATGGCCATATGGTATGCAGAAGTATGGTCGCCTTCAGTCATCTATCCGACACGGGCTTTAGTACGCCACATTTACTCCTCTTCCTCTAACGAAAGCCTCAACCCCTCTCCAAGCACCTGGCCTTAATCAACTTTGAGTTGGTTCTAGCCAACTTCCTCTCTGATGCTTTAGTTTCTCGTGAAGACGTTATCAAGAGAAGTTCTGTTCCACCGAGAAAGTCTGCCTCTAACATGCTCCAGCTTGTTGATAACTTAATCATTGGGCAGCCACGGGTCGACACTCGCCAAGCTTCCTTTACCAGTTGACGGCATCCTTCACTAGCACCCTAATTTTGGTTAATTCTTTTTCGACTAGAATGAATGAGAACTTAAAAGTTGTTGAATAAGGTTTGGATGAGTTATTGAAGGGCCATTTGGCAGCAGAGGAGGCCCTTTGTGAGTGTTCGCAGTTCATCAGATACTAAAATTATTATTTTATGAATTTATTCTAATCTTTAATGAAGCCAACGAAACTTCCCTTAAATGTCCAACGGAAGTGAGGGCAAATTATTGTTGCACTCACAAATGCCCCGATTGAAAATTTTGATGCGTGTCTACTTTCCTTTTCGTAATTACCGGTTCGGGGGGAAGGGACTCGATTCACCAATAGGAACGTTCAATTGTTCTCACTGCATTTTACCAGGATGCGCTATTGTTTATTTATTTTGAAATATAAATCAACAAAATCAACATCTTGAACGAACCATAACGCCTCTCTTAAGATAGTGTTTTTCCTTCATTTTTCTCGCACTAAATGTAGAAGTATGATAGGACATGAATAAATAGATAGATATATAAGATAAGTAATTAATTTAATGTAGGCAATGAACGTCCAGTGATATGATGTGTGAAAAGTGCAAAACAAATTTTTGAGTAACATATAGAGAAATGTAATAGGAGCGGACTCGACTAAGATGCTAAATCTCTCAAAGACTTAGTGTGTAACCAATATTCTCAATATAACAATAGAAAGTAAACAAAGAGGAAAAAGCTTTTGCAATAGTTTGTGTAGCAAAGAATGACTTTTTAAAAGACTTATTAAGAAGAGGAAAGGGAGTTGACTCAATTAAGATGTTGAATATCCATGCATTAATACATTTAGAAAGCAAATTAAAGATGTAGAGCAATTTAAAAGAAATGTATCAGTCGTCAAGTTAAAGCCTAAGCAAATGGCCATTGATGAGTGTAGATAGATCTTTGCGAGTGGTGGACCCTTGTGTGGGCAATTTGGGCTCCCGTGGGATTTCAACTCAGACTTTAGGGCTTGGTTCCAGCCACTTGGTTGGCCCCATTGAACCAGGCTCAGTACCGTAGAGTTTAAGTCTGAGAATCTGCCTCTTCATTCGATTCGACGAAAGATCACACTTTCGGCCCTCGATGCCAGAAGTTGTTGATACTTCCTCAGAACATCATCTACTCGTCGAACCATTGGTTCACCCATCGCCCTACCACTACAGAGCTGCAACATTTGCTAATGAAGTCTTCGATGTCTTCCTCTAATGGTACCATAGGTCCACAAGCTGCTTGCAACATTCTCTCTCTCTCTCTCTCTCTCTCAACAAGTGATAGGTAGCGCAACCAATTGGGTTGGATGGCATGTTATAGCCATGTTCTTAGTTCACAAGATCTTGAAGGGTGCTATCTCGATGGTATTGAGGAATGTTGAACTTAGGATTATGGGTGCCGTTATAGAGGCTAAGTGAACCTATTATTGTCCCTCACTTTTTCTACATCTCCTCTCCTTCTCTCTTGCATATTGAGGCAATTTAACTTGCCCTTTTTTATTCCCTCTTTCTAGTATCATTGGCAAGATACTCTCCAAATAGGTCAAAGCCCCTCAACCTTCCCCCTACCTCCAAAGTTTAGAGTTGCTTCAGGACCTAGGTGGGGAGCAATACACCCATCAACTAAAGCGTAGCACATTCATAGTTCACAATATAGAGGAGTAGCGCCCACAAGACTCAAGCTGACGACCAGACTTTCATGTTTCGAGTCTCCTTGGTTGTAGGTAATCGTTAATAATCTTTGATAAAATGTGAAATTCTGAAAATGTCATTTGTTCTTTACAAGTTTACCTTCCAAGATTTTAACCAACTCAATCTTCTTTTAAGTTATTCTTTGAATATGTGTTATTGGAAAGCACAAGAAAAACAAGAGAATATGCATGCGTGTACCTGTTGTGTGAAAAGTAATTAATATATATTCCTTTTGTGTGGTAGGCTCCATCAAGTCTAGCTATTACTCTTAGTGCTCCAATGGTGCAGTAGCTTGCCTGATAATAAAATTCTAATAACCAGCCAAATGGCCTTGAGTTTTCAAACCCTTTCATTACAACAAAGAACCATGCCTCCTCTTGAATGAACCCGTATCCCTTATGATTGGATAAGCATACCCTTCCACTGTACGCATGTTGCTTTTTAAGTGCAATGATACCTGCCTTACATAATGCAATATGTGACCTACATTATATATTTTTCCTCCAAACATATAGGAAGTTAAGCCATTTTGGATCATTTTCCTCCAAACATATAGAAAGTCTTGAGCTGGTTTGAACTTGGGTAGACTACAATACACCCACCAATTATAAAGTTGTACATGCTACCATATGCAGTTCATAAAAATAGCATCCACATGAATCCAACTGATAATCTACTGTTGGCATACCCACCAACTACGAGGCACCAACTCGTCACAGTTGAACCTGACTAAACATTGGTTATGATTCATCTTTGCCTTCATCCTCTTGCTTGCGATGATGTCCTAACCATGTTGGTTTTCAGGATTTCCAGAACCCTAAGGCCTTCTTTTCTTGTTAACCGTGACAAGGTTTCTTAACAAGCAAATGTAAGGCATTTATCATTCTCGCGTTAATTTTGTGAAAACAAATTAGACCACATTTTGATTCCGCTTAAAAGGGTGAATTGCCACCACGAACTTCAAACACCATATGTACAATGAACCATTTTTGAAATGCTATGATCTCAATTCTAACTTTGTGAATCCTTGAATTTTAGGTGGCACCTATCTTTTGATAATGAAAAGGGCTATCCGCCAACAACTTTCGAAGTAAATATTAAACAGAAGCGTGTTTCCTGTCAACAATGCATTCACCGGAAGAGAAACCAGCAACCATGGAAAAAAAATACTCTTACAGATTAAAAGAAAATATTGGTGCCGTGAGAATGCCTATTTTTACATATTCCCGTTTAGCGGCGGGAGGTTGCCCGTTGACTGTTCTACTTCCATGTTACAGCATGCGTCAGGTACCCCGTACCAGAGAACAAAAATTTGCTTTCACTTAACACAAATTACTACGTGATCATGAGAAATTTTAAAAGGAAGGAAAGTATCAGCTTCATCTTCCACCGGAGGCTGGCATGATTTAAAATCTTGAATCACAACGTCAGACTGATGGTTATATGCCAAGCAGGCCAAACTCACATAGGATGATTTAGATTAGGCCTTGACGCTGAAGATCTGTGTATGTTTTCTTGTTATAGATGTTTCCTTCTTTGTCTTCGTACTCTTCCTCAAGATCTGGCCTCCATTGGTTCAGGCCCTGCCGCTCCTTTATCCTCTCCCATAAAATCTTTGCTTCCTGCGTTGAAAAGTCAAACCAGCTTTATTTTTCACTGAAGCGCATCAGCATGTATCTGAAAAATGCACACCTATGCAGAGCAATAAAACATTATGTAACCAAACTTGTGCGCTTAATGATAGCCCGAGCCTTTTCTGAATTGATTACAAACGTAATGGGGCATAGATATTTGAGGGAACTGATTGTCGTTTGAAGTTCCCAAATGGCTTGTTTGGAAAGGTACGCGATATTATCAAATTAAATAAGCTATCTTCTAATGCCCTTTTGAAATCACAAGACAGGATGCATAACAAAAACCTTTCCAAATTGGGATTAAGAAAAAAAAAAGAGCACAAATCATGCCCATAAGAAACACATTTTTCCACTTATGGGAAAAAACAAAATGAATGAAAATAAGATCATACATAGCAACGGGGAAAAAGAATTGGAAATGGACAAGTACAGTTCATACTTGCACTAACCAAGAAACCAGATAATAAAGCACATAGGACCAACTAGTCTACAATATGCACGGCAGATAAAGACCCAGAATGACCATTCCACAAATGAAGTCTGAAGACAGGCCAGGGTCCATTGTCCATTTTAGTAGATCATAAGTTCTGTAATGTCATGAAACTCGTTATCTGTTGGTTCCACCTGAGTTGCTTCTAATATGGACCAAGATATAATAAAGAATTGAAGAAAGTGAATGACAAACACAAGTCGGATGCCCATTACTACATAAATGATTGGGATCAAGATAACAGAAAAAAAATTACCACGGCATAAATAACAAATTAAAAGTCAGTATCTTTAACCTAACGTGCAGAAATTACCAGTCCATCGAGATGGCACATTACCCAGTCACTAAGCAGTTAGGTAACCCACTAGTTCAAGGACTGGTCCATTATGGGTCTGAATCCAGCGACCCGATGACAGAGTAAGCAATTCAAGATGTTTTGTATGAGCTGCCAACATGAAACTGTGGTAAACTGACTAGCATAGGCACATCACATAATGTGGCTTTAACTTCCAAAATTATAGCCAAGGTAGGAAGATAAAAGTTATGTCTCAAGATATCTTCTGAAATAGCTTATTTTCTGAAACAGCTCACAGTTTTCCAAAATTTGGCCATGCCGTCACACAATAAGTACCTTTTCAGAAAAGGGACTAACAAACGTACCTTAATAGATGTAATCTCGTTGAAGTTCTTAGTGTTTGGGATACCTAGGCAATTCATCCCATGTTGATGACGAGGCTCCTTAAAGTGTCGTTCAAAAGCCCTTCGTCCCCAGTAACTATGGTTCCCACATATCTCACATTTGAATTCCTGAAGGACAGGTAAAAATCAGTGATTCATGCATGGGAGCAATCCATAAATGAAGTACACCAAATCTACGTCATTTTACCTGGCCAAGGCCATGCAGCTTGTAAAGCCAGTAGGGAATAGGTTTGCCATCCCAACCCATGGGTAGTTTCAGAGGATTATAAATCTGTTGTTCTTCTTCATCGCTTTCACTCTCAGCCTGGACCTCCTCCTGAACAAGAAAATCATGCAAAACAAAACACCAATCTGGTAAATCACCAAAAAAAAAACAGGCAAACCACATAAAGGTTGATTCTAGAAAAGACAAGACACAAGCAAATTCCGAAAGAGAAAAAATTATAAGAAAATGTGGGGAAAGAAAAAGACCTTACCTGAATAAATCCCTAAAATAGTTGAATTACTTAATTATGCTATTTAAATATCTAAAGGATGCTCACCTCTTCTCTCTCTGCCTCCATTTCTTCATAAGTCAGTGCTTGCTTCTTTTCAATATTTTCCTTTGTCCGTATGATTGTCTGAAGCATATTCAAAGAAAAGCTTGTCAACGAGGAAAAATTCATAGTTGAGTCTCACAACATAAACTTTTTTAAAAAAAGGAACTTCACAAAAGACAATTGATAAAGAAGGAAATTAACCTCTTTTAACAATTCACAAAGCTTTTGCATCTTAGCCTCCATGAGTGCAACCTCTTTTGCAGCAGTAGTTTTCTGGGAGGGAGCAGCTGTACTATTTTGTACTAAAGATTGTGAGCCTTTGGCAAAATGTTTTCTGTCAAGTTTCTCAAGTGGTGAATTCTGAAACACAGATGAATAAACGCAAAAAAATCAATTTAATCCACAATTTTGTGTAATGAGGCAGAAGCTGAAAATAAATACACTTAGAAATTCAAATATTCTGCCTACTCCAACAACCATTCACATGAATGCAACTTCATCAGATTTGTAGTCACAGACAAACAAGAAGTCTACACATAGTTCACCCAACAGATCCCTTCTCAGTATTGGGACATTCTTGCAGATGTACATTCTTGATAGATAAAACAAATAAATAAATATACAAAGGTCTCTATTGGCCCTGAGAAACAACAGGAAAGCACTATAACAGACATTTCTTAAAAAATTAATGACATTCTTAAGACATCTCCATATGGTAGCAGTGTCTCAACATTAACTACGAAAACATAGAGGAGACAATGCAAGATTTTTCAAATGACAAAAAAGTGTACCAAAAACACCGTTTAGGAATTGCTCTGAATATTTTTACAGAGAAGTTTCAGAAGAAGCAGCAGTCACAATAATTGTGATTACCTAAATATATCCAAACCATTGCAATTCTACCAACAAACTTATTTGTCCAACCGCTAAAAATACCAGCATTTTCCATGACCTATTGTAAACAAGCAATGAGACTTTCCTGAACATGATCTGTCAAGGTGTCTTTAAGTCCTTCACTTACAAAACAATTCTAGAACCTTCTATGTACGGATGAATTGCCAAATGCAGGCTTTAGAGTTCTATGTGAAAAAAGTAGCAATTTTTTTTCTTCCAAATAATCACAGACCAACTACTAGTTTCATGAAAAACTACCAGACAAAAAGAAGTTTGTGATCACCTTTGTGAGGAAAAGCCTTTCTGCTCGCTGCTGAACTGTACCCCCAGTTTTTAACCCGAGAGCTGCTAATGCCTGAATATTTTAATCAAACAACCAGTTAAAAGAAATGAGTAAGAAATAAATGCAAGTCATGCAAACATGCAAGCTGAAACAAGTATAGGCCCTCTGGGCAGCGCACTAGCCATATGGTTGTATGACCGTGGGTGGACAACAAGATCTTGACCCTGGTGTGCTACACCATACAACAAATGTATATGAGCACCATACAACAAATGGGTGGACAACAAGATCTGGACCCTGGTGTGCTACACCATACAACAAATGTATATGAGCACTTTTCGCTAAACAGGATGCCCTTTATACACATGAAAAACCATCATACCAAGTTAAACGTCAAGGCAAAATCACCATTATGATCCCATGCATGTCATGGCAGGATTTCCACTAGAAAGACAACATGGCCAACCAAACGCGGAAAAATTTCACAGAACATAAATTTACTAAAGATTCAGAACACATCTAGATTCAGGAAGAAAAGCATTTGCTGTGCACTAGAGAGGCATGGGAAAACTTTTTCCAACGATATTTGCAACGGAAATATGAAAAGGGTCCCAGAGCAGTTTCTGCTTTTTATAAAGAATCATGCATATTTCAAATGGGAGAAAGATACAGAAACTGAAAAAACACTACAAATGGGATCGTGTCCAAGAAATTAGAACTGGATTGAAGTCATTGGAAGAGGGACAAGAGAGAGAGAGAGAGAGAGAGAGAGAGAGAAAGGAAATTGTGCACTCAAATTTTGGAGAAAACAAGATGTTTCCTCTGTTGTGTGACGGCACCTACTAAAGAACCAGCCTTTGGCAATCCACTGTGGCATAAAGTAAATTGTACTATACGAGGGAAATGCTAATTCACATGGGTGCAGATACAAGTGTGGGTATGGGTTCAGACATGGCAAATTTAGAATGGGTCCGGGGTAAAGACAGGGTTTTATATATATACTATATATATCAATGTCATGTATAATATACAAATATTCAAGATTAAAGCACGAACATCAAACATTAAAACTTATGTTCAATCATCTGAGCGTCATGAAGAAAATTACTTATTTGAAATATTCATAAAAACATTAGCCAGTAGCACAAGTATTGCCTGTGAAATCAAGTGAAATTTTCAATGTGGGTAAAATTTAGGAATGCTTTAGTAATTTTTAAGAAATAAAAAGGAAAATGAAGTGAATACTTTTGGAGAGAATAATTATTTGTAAATTTGGCAAACTTTGAGCATGTTTTAGTAATTGTTTCATTTTATAAGATGTTGTGAGTTGAAGAAATACAGGGAGAAATGAAATAAACGCCACCTGGAAACCCTCATTCACTTGCCTAATATATCTCATGCCAAAAGATGTGTAGCATGACTGCTGGGCAGGTTGGCGTGTTCTGGGCACATCTCCCATTTGGGGTGCAGTGCTGTTGGAGGCTAAGTCGACGGGTTTTGTTGCCCCCTCTCCAATCACCCACACCCCCCACCCCCCTTTCTTGTCTTTCTGTCTCTCTCCCTCACTGTGAGGTAATATTTTCCTTTCATGCCATCAGTCGGAACCTGTCATCCAAAATGATGCTGCGCATAGCACTCTTAATATTTTTTTACCACGTCTGACCTAGACCAATTCAAAGGGTACCCAGTTGCCCAGGAGTAACTGTGCCAAGGAACAGCCATACAGTCACGTGTATGCCAGGGTAACTCTTATACCTGTGTTGTATATAAGAAATGAGAAATTTGAAACTACGATCTGTCTAGGTAGAAAGTGACTCCCAAGGAAAAAGTAAACAAAGATGTCATCCCCCTAATTATCCAAAAGCATATTAAGAAACTAAGATGATATCTGTACTAATTTTATTAATTCTTGGAATACAAGCAGTTTTTGGAGTGCATTGATACCACACCCAAGGAAAAAGGAAACAAAGATGTAATTCCCCTAATTATCCAAAATCACATTAAGCAACTAAGGTGAGATCTGTACTAATTTTATTAATTATTGGAGTGTCTCACAAGGAGTTTCTGGAGTGCATCGGTACCATCAGCTATTATCATACAAAATCATAAGAAGGTGCCACCATATAATATTTGTAAGTATATTTTGCTGAACATGGATAATGATTCACAATTCTCATAGCAAGTGAATTTCACAATTTAAGACCTAAACCTAAGGAAAACAGATAAAATTTAACTGTTGAAGATATGTAATTGAGGAAAGGCAAAGCAGGAAAGAAAGAAGGTTTGGGGATCAAAGAAGTCAAGATGGCCTATCCTGGCAAAATATTCCTGGAGTAACAAGTAAGGCCTGATCAAAGCACTTGCTTTGCTTCGACCCGCTCACAAGTTGGCTTCCTATCATGGTCGTGCCTCCAAATTTTAATTTGCTACATATCCTTTTCTGGAACTACTGACCTTGAAAGAGTGTAAGAAAAAGAAAAAATTTCAATGTACCAAAAAAATGGAAAGCCATTGTTTTGAAGAGATATGGATATGCACAAATATCTTTGATAATCTCATCAACCACTCAGAAGTGACTTGGTTCAGCGGCATAAACATAAAGGATGTAATGACAGAATAATAACATAGCTACTCCCGCTGATGCATCTCATCTGGCACATTCAGTTCAGTAGCTTGAAGGGGGGATGATGAGAGTGATATTTGTGGCTGATAGGAACATTGAGTTCACAAGTAGTGAATATGTTGTACGCTAAAGTGAAATTAGACGCAGCAATAATCAAGGGCCTGAAACAGGCCCATCCAACATTGTATAGTCCCACATTAACCAAATAACACCATTACTCTTCATAAAAAGTATAAGTGAAATATCAAAGAAAGTGAAATGACAACATGAAGTTCCATTGCTGCATATAGCCATTTAGGTAGTACATGGCCAAGGAGAACTTAAAGAAAAACAGAAAATGAATATTGCAAAGATTTTTGGACTAAAATAGGAATGTGAGAAAAGGAATAGAGGCCATCAGTTTTGACTTTTCAGGCCAAATAGTATAAGAGCACTATGACAACTTTACAGGAAAATAAAAGATGGATGTCTCAAAGAATTTTGGACTAATGAAAGAAATGTGAGAAAAGAAACAGAAGATCACCTCTTTCAATTTTTCAGGGCCTACATTGACCAGTTCTTCTGCAGTGTCGTAATAATCAAGATCAATTAGAGGTTCAATCATAAAAAGTTGTCCATTTTCTACACCATTGTTTTCCCAACCTCGCACCTTATTATCTTCCCATTGCTCTTCAAATTCCGTCTCAACCTACCAAACACCAACAGAATTAATAGATTACAGTCCAGAGAAGCACAGGCAAAGAATAAAGAGCATATGAATGTCTCATCAGCAACATCATGGTTCTCTCTCTATAATTTCCAAATTAATTTGTGATTATGAATACATGCTCAACTGATTTGGCCATTTATAAAATTGTGACAGCTCAGGCAAAACCAAAGAATTAAATAAGCCAGGCAAAAACCATATTCCATTGATACAGTGATTACTGTTCCTTGCCTCAACCTCACAGAAACGTAATTACAGGAAGGATTGAATGCAGACTAAAACTAGAAAAAAAGGAAATGAACATAAAGAAGAAAAGCAATGAGGGCTAGATGTTCATTAATCAATTTTCAACTATCATAAAACGTCCCCTTGAATAAGGCATCCTAATCAATTTGGATCTGTGGATCCAAGACAAAATAAATGGATAAATAAGGGTCCAAACTAAATAACTTAACCAAACAACTAAAAGTGGATCCACTCTAAGATGCAGACTAAATAGATCAGGCCTGCGCCGACAACCCCCCACCCCCCCAACACACGCACACAAAATCCTCTTTACTGAAAGGTAAATTAAATAGAACTGTGATAAGAGAAGTACCACCAGAATTATAAAATGTACTAAAAAGCACAAACCTAGCTAACCATTTCCAGTTTGTAGCACCAATTGCATTCATATGACATGCTACAAGCATACCTTCGAAAAAATTCTGTTGAGATCCTGTAAAGGCTCTGTTCGCTGAAAGAAAGAGATGAGATACTCTAACATGTGCGTTAGATAGTCTTTATATTGCCTGCAGAAATAAATGACAATTAGAATAACATTCCTTCTGCAAATGCTAATCAGACAATTGTCTGCTTTTTATGCATCCAGCAGAAGCAAACTGTCTGAAGTCTGCATACAGTTGGCATCTCAAATTGTCAAAAAGAATGATCTAGATGATCACCTTGTCAACTTCAAATCCCTCGGTATATCATGAGTTTGTGGAAAGATGTCCAAGTAAGCAGAATATTCCACAACCTTTGCGAACTTAGAATTAACAAATTCATTATACAACTCATGCAAGTCCAGGTAGCGACCAAAAGCTTCCTGAGAAAATAAGTAACACATTCTAAATACCATGAGATCTTGAGAATACAAGAGAAGGACAAAAGCAAGTAACAATAACTATGGTAAACAAATCATTCTTCCCAGTAAGCTTAAACATCCATCATGATACAACCCACACAATATTTTTCACATTGTGAAACTTTCCAAACCATCTTCATCATATGCTTCAAACTTCAAACAAACTCACAGCAAACAAAAACATAAAAATCCTGCTATATATACCACTTTCAGTTCAAACAATTACTAATTATATATGTGAATATGACATAAGCTAGAAATTACAGTGAACCTAATTTCTGTTTAGTAAAACATAATGGCCTCCTACAATGCACTGGTAGGATCCTGGCCTTATTTGTGAAACGGCTCTTAGAACAGCTGATGCATCCTCTTAAGTCCAGTTCTAAGCCTGAATGCCATACACCATCTTTACAAGCCCAAATTATTACAACTTGATATTTCCTGGTTCATGTTCTAAAATTACAAATCAAAAGTTAAGTCTCATTTCTTTGCGCTGGAGAAAATGGAAATTACTTGATTTCCCATGATTCACAATTCACATAACTTGGAACCAACTTTAGGCATCAGTTATGGTCCACATTGACAAACACCATTGCATAGGGATGTAAAATGTTCAAACATAAATCAGTTAAATGCATGAGAAATGGGATCTAAATTGGACATGCTACAGCTTGAAAAACAAAATCCCAAAAACCATTTATGAAATGTCTGAATTCCTATTAACTTACATATGTGTTCATTACTCTTTTAGCATCATGAATGGAAGAGAATACTACTAGCTATATTGTCAAGGCGCCCAGGCAGCGTGCCTATTACCTATGCAAAAGAAGCGACCCATTTTTTTTTTTTAGTTATGTTAACCGTTACATAATAAAATTATGCACTTACTGACTGAACTGTAAGCTTCTATTCAAAGTAAAACTTGAAAAACCGTTTTGTTCTTTTCTAATTGAATGATTGCACTTTGTAAGTAAAGCCAAAAAGTAAAACATGAAAAGCTATTCTGTTCTTGTTTACAAGACAGACTAACAGTACATTTTCAGCTTGTTTACATGCTGGAAAACTGTGCTGTTCTGTTCTAGCTGATGCCTTAGTCTGATACACAAAACAAGACACATCATTGTTGTTTACATACTGGACACGATGCTTGCATTTCTTATAGACTATTTCACTTATAGACCTTATAGATTATTTCATTTGAATCATTTCAGACAAAAATCGTATCCAATCAGTACATATAATATACATTACAAGTTTACAACAGATTGTACATATAACATATAATATACATTATGACAGATTATACATATATGATATAACAGATTGTACAAATCAGTACATTATAATATACATTATAACAGATTCAACTGCAGATGCAACCACTTTAAAAATTGCTTCAGATAATCAGATTTACTAATATACATATATAGCACATTAATTTACAATATGTAAATATACATTATTTTTTATTGTACATATATTATACATTATAACATATTGTACATAGTATATACAATAAAATCACAGGCATATACCTTCCCATGGACTAGGCGTGCTCGCGCCTAGTCCAGCCTAGGTGCCAGCCTAGATGCCAGCACCACACCCATAGCCTAAGTGATGGACTTAGGCAACAAGTGTGGAAGCGACGCCTTAACAACAAAGAATACTAGTATGAAAAAATATCAATCTATCCCAACCATATTATGCAACTGAAATTGTCAAGATGCAAAGATGCAGCACTCAGGCATGTGCTTGCATACCACACACATGTTTATGTGTCCACAGAGAAAAAAAGAAAGAGAGAGAGAGAGAGAGAGAGAGAGAGAGAGAGACCTCGCCACTAAATTCAATAACAGGTTCTTCTTTAAGTAGCTCTTCAAGATCTCCGGCTGGATCCAGGACACGTGCAACAGGATGTCGTCTATGGTACTCACGTATCTGCCAATGTGGACAGCACTTAAAATAGGAAGATGTTTGGTTGTGATAGCAAGAGGAAAACATGGCAAAGCAATAAGACTCAAGACATTTATCAGATGAGCTCCAAATTAAAAGCTACCAGGATGACAACTTCAAGTAAAAAGCTAAAATGCCAAAAAGTGGTGAGCCTGGGTTAATAAGCCATAAAACTAAATACCTAAGCCCAAGCAAGAAGATAACATATAACCAGCTATAATGTTCATTACAAATGACCCATGCTTGCCTAGATAAACTCATAATCGGTGACAGCCACAAATATCCTCAATATTTTGAGAACATCTCAATATTATTTTCATTTTGAAGATAGCAGATATATCAGCAAAAATTTGGATATTCTTATAATATCACCAAGAATGATAACATCCCAATATCATTGCAATATTATACCCTGTTAACTTTCCTCATCTTTCCATAACGTCCTTTCAAATTTTTAAGCATCTGATTTTTTTTATTTTTTATGCTCACAAAAAGTGTTTCTATTTGATTCTTAATATCTGTGCAACAAAGATACTAGAAAACTTACTACTTCCCAAACCTTCATGATCTTTATATTTTTTAAGTTTTAAAAGTTGGCAAGGGTTCCAGAATAATGTTGGTGATCATATACTCAATAATCTTGAGAAGGAAGTTCTATAATAATCACCCAATTGCCTCAAATCACTGGCAATGTGAATCGCCAATACAGGGGTGCAGTGTCTCATTTTTAATTGCCCCTGAATTTGCAGACGGCATATAGTCATAGGTTTAATCAGCTTTAAACCCTTAAATCTGCAGACAGGATACAGTCATAGTTTTCAAAATTTTACGAGGAATGCAATGTGACAACAGGGGTACTTCTATGATTCTATCAGCCCACTCTACCTTCTTTCCACCTGCTTTTGGTACTTGGATAATTCTTGCGTAGATAATGGCTTAAGATGAAGAGTATCTACATCTTTTACAACATATTTTTATTGTCAATTTTTCGCTAGCTTTATATATTTGACATACTTAATATTTTAAACTTTAATTATTAGTCTAGATTATGATGCATGAAACATCTAAATTACACAAGTAGTCCATTTTGGATGTTATACCCATGCCAGTAGGGCAATTCCAGGACACGGGTACTAACACTGCTGGTACTTCAAGTTTTTTATTTTGATCAGATCCAGATGGATTCTTTTTTAAAGCATTTGTGACCCTAACTTTATTTAGGAAGGTTAACATTTTTTATTGTTAATGACACTAAATTATTTATGAACTTATAGAACTATTTTTGTTGAGATTTTTAGATCATCAGACTGGAATATCTATGAACTATGAATTTATTTTACTTAATCTTTTGTCACATATATTGTCATGAATGCTCACCATTGAGCGTTTAATGAGAAAAGAGACAGAGTGATTTGAGTTGTCCAAATAGTGGCTATACAGGATATAGCTGTGCTCTTATACATATAGCAGTATTGACATACCCACATTTTCTGAAATTCTTATGTCCTGCCCTATGTACTGGCAGTGTGGCACCTACATGTGACTTCTGAAACAATTCAAAAACTTTTATGTACTCGGTTATTTTAAATGTGTTTGTATATACATATATAGCCAGAACCTCATTCTGGACTTCTATAGAGTTTTCTAACCAAGTCATACCCCATACTACCCAGAACCTCATTCTGGACTTCTATAGAGTTTTCTAACCAAGTCATACCCCATACCCGCACCATTACAATATGTATATGGATCGAATATACAGTTAATTTGCTGTTTATGTTTCAGAAACTTTTTTAATTCACTGTTGAGGTAATACATTATAGAAAGATCCATGATTTCATCTTTAATATCATCTCGCATCCAGATGGTCACACATAAGAACGTCTAAACACCCACCTCCTTCAATCTGTCATAGAAGGCACTGAATACATTCTGCCCACTTGCTGTTTGACCTCCAAGTGCAGCAATCTCATCCTTCCTTGCACTATCTTTATCCTCGTATATCTCAACCTGCAAAACGAAAGAATAGAATATAGACAAGCATTTTCAGTTCACGAGTACATAATCTCAGGAAAATGCCAATAAATAAATACATTTTAGAAACTAAAAAACTTAGTAGTCTGAACTCTGAAGTGCTGGGCACGCCAAAAGAGTACAAGGAAAAGGGATAAGGAAGAAGCGGGGAAACGTGGAGGAGAAAAAGAGAAGAAAGGAAGAAAAGGGGTAAAAGCAAATGACAAATGAATGAAAAAGGCAAAAGTAGAAGAGAAGGAAAAAATAGGAAGAAAAAAAATAAACATTTTTTTAATTTAGGTGCTTAAGTGGTCCAAAATAGTAAAAAAGGCAGGCACCTAGGAACATATTTGACACGTAAGCTCGAAAGCAAATTTATGACTGCATAAAACATTCATAATTTTTAATTGTGAACCAGGATAACAAAAACAAAAAGATAAGCCATTAGAAGCAAAAAAGTGTACCAACTACCAAATGATGATGCATGAGTACATGGTACTCTTACACTAACCAGACATAAAGGGGGAAAAACCAACTATAAAGTTGTAAATCAAACTCCACCTATTACTAGTTCTGTAGTGTGTCAGCACAACGTAAATCCAGAATCATCACAGTTGAGATACTAAACGGGATTGTTTGGTGTAAAGAAAAAGGTATACACTTCTCTATTTGAACCAGAGAAAAATAAAATATAGAACATTGAAATTATGATTTAAAAATGTTTCAAGTTATTTGTTGAAATTTGAAGCCATAAGTACACATGAACATCATTCACTAGACATACATATCTATTCATGCTAGAGGGCATTAATTGATTTTCAAAATGTATTTTCTACTATTTATTTTCTTGTGGAAACCAAATCCGATCTGCTAGACTATGCCATGTTAACAAGATTTTAAATGCAACTAACAACTAAGCATTCCCAAATCAACTTCTAAGCCAAGAACTAAACAAATAAATGCAATGCACTTTGATCTCCATTCAAGCAAATTTGCAAAAGAATGGCATGTTGGATACATACTTCAAAAGAATGCCTCACCAGATTAGTCTAAGCAACTTGATTCTCTTGCTCTAAGATTTATTGGATGATTGGCGTCTATTTCTTTCAATGGCAATTGCGCAAAACACAAGGACCGGTTAAAGAGACAACGTTTGTAAACCTTAGAATGGATATGGGATTAGATATTAACGATAGGAAATTTAAGTACTTCCCAAACCAAGATGGCATGTAATACGGTATATTCTGCCTGCATGTCTTTAAGATAGACTATTTTTATGGGTCACGTACAGAGGTCTCTCTGGCTCCTACTATTGGAACCTATAACAGAGGAAGGTAACGTCCATTTCTTGACGCGAAGCAAATTTAACTAGTAATAGTTGTTCCCAAAAAGGTACACGTATAGAATTTTCTGTTTTCACCTTGACTACGACTTCTTCCTGCGTTTGCCCAATCTACTACCTGCTTCAAACTTCAATATTCTTTTTATGAGAGTTTTCGGCTTTAACCATCGTTCCACGGTTTTATGGACCAAGTGTTTCCAATGCGGACAAGATATATATATCAACATTTACTAGAGGGATTTTAGTAGCATACAAACTGAAAAAATGATAATTAGGGCACAGAGTCGGCTCCTGGAAAGGGATATACCAGCTTCTCGGTGGTGGAGAAAATGGAATCAATCATGTGGCGGACGCGGTGGTTCTGGAAGAGACGCTCTCTAGCAGTTGCAGGCTCCTTCTGGAGGTCCTTCACTACGAGCCGCTCGAGCCGCTCCACCTCCTCGTGAGCCGACCGAGTCACCTCCAGCAAAGTGGACGACATCTCTCCCTGTCTCTCTCAGAGGAGGCAATGGCCCTCTAGGGTTTCGTTCGCCCTCTACTTCTCGAGAGGGCGGGAAGAGAAAGAGGGAGCAGAAGACGAAGACGCCAGGAGCAAACACTGGAAGCGCAAAAATTTCGCGAAATTTGGTTTTGCTTCCTTTTCCCCGAAATTCATATGGTAGACGTTTTCGAAATCTCGCCCACATTTTTCAGTAATTCCGGGAGCCTCAGTCCATATTGTGAAAAATCTGAAAACAAAAAATTTCAGAACTTAACAGGACAACGGAACTGTCTATTAAATTTCTTCCTTCGATCCTAGATGATATCTGTGTTTCGGTACATTCTTTTGTATATATATATATACATATGTGAAACTGTGTAGCTACCAGATTTTTATATACCTAAATTTGATAAAAATCATCTGGGTTGTCAATTACAAGAAAATCAATAAGGCGATTTATGTTATAGGCCTTTACATGAAAGCATGAACTGAGTCCCTCTCCCATGACATGCAATGGAAAGCGCTGTGTATCATTGGAGAGAAGTTCCTTTCCACCTTCTTCCGTAAAAACCTTTGTATGAGAGTTTGTTGGCAATAAATAAATAAATAAATATATATATATATATATATATATATATATATATATATATATATATATATATATATATATATATTTGTAATGAATGAAAGTTGACCCTAGTTAATCATCTAACTAGAACGGTCTATTTGAAACAAATGAATAGTTGAGAACGATAAATAACAAAAAAATATAAACTAATATTAAATGATAAAAATATTCATCATTTTGTTTTTATCTTAACCATCCATCGTGTTGGATCCGACAGTCCAAACTAAATGGATAAGTAACTTTAAAATGCGAAAATCACCATTCAATTTTTATATATTATTTATTTAGTTTTATTTATCCAACCCTCCAGATGTTCCGACCGAGATCAAAGGGTTTAATCTTACATATATGCCTAATGCTATCTTATGACTAGCATTTAAAAACTTATATTTAAAAACTGACACTATGTTTATGTCAGTGGCATGATTTTCAGATTGTTATTTGAAAATTTGGAAAGCTACTTAGAGAGTTTTAGGTTGTTTTTTGATGTTGATTCTGTAATGTAAGGTCAAGTGTGATCTGAATTAGATCTTAAATCCGTGGATTTATCAGAAAATGTACTTTGAGCTCGTGACCATTAGCTGCCTTGCGTAATGGCTAGGACTTTTCCCATTATCCTTTATTCCTCCGAGTTCTTGAAAAGGAAAAAATTGCAAAACCATGCAAATATTTTGTTAAATAATTGTTTAGACTTACATAAAAACTAAGGAGTCAGACAAAGGAGGCAAAATTATTTAGTCTACGTGTTTACTTAATTGAATTCAAGCGATTTCCTTACGTATAGTGCGTTAGGCAATTGTTTAAGAGCTGTTTATGACGTATTATTCTTGCATGTTTGTTATTTTAGCTGTTTTATTTGTTTGCATTATTTTACAAATAATATACACTTTACAATTTGGTCATGAACATTATTACACTATGCTCAGCTTCCCGTCACTTCATTCCTCACTTTATACGCTTAGGGCTTCATTTCGTCTCATCGTGTTAACAATGTCGGTTAGAGTTCATATTCTATTTGGGGTTTAAATAAACAAGTAATCGGATAATAAACATAAATATGGCGGGCTATTTTTTTTTATATTCAATATTCATACATTTCAAGGTTGGTTTTCAACATCCAGATTGAATTTCCGACTATATTCGGTTGTGGATTTCAAATTGAATTTAATTGTGAATTTTAAAGTTCTATCCATTTTTTTTTTCTATTTGAAACCGAGTCCGATTCAAATATGTGAACATTCAATAGATCAAATAATTAACTGTACACTCTATTCAAATATAGTATGTTCACATTCCTACCTACCAGATCACCACCCGACACGAGTTGGCCACAAAAAATGTAAGCCAAATGCATGTCTGGGTAGCACTAAATTGAACCCTAAACCCTAAGAACACAAGTGGTAGAGTAAATGCTTCAAATTTCTAATTGAGTGATAAAATGAAATATTTTTCTGCTTAGCGAAAAATATGTTATACTTGTGACAGACATCTCAAGTGGGTTTAGATCATAAGCTCATTTTAGTTTGTAAATTAACCCATTACTGCGTCTAAAACATTTCGCTCACTCACTCTCGTTTCATATGCTGTCATAAAATGGCATGTTTGGGGTTATGCCCACAATGAAGAAAAAGAAAAAGCTCCGCATTCTTTCTGTGTTTCCTCTTTATTGACAATTTATGGTTGAGTTGAAGGCGAAATGAAAACCAAAATTGGACTGTCTACTAATAGATAGTAATTGTCCAGGTTTTCTCAGAAAAGTACTTCAGACGCAAAAGCTGAAGACTGTGCCCCAAACGAAGGACCGGCCGGTTGGAGGCGAAAAGGCGAGAGGAACTATCTCTCTCTCTCTCTTTCTGGTGAGAAGGTCTATCGTCGGGATGGAATGAGAAGCCACGAGGAGGAGGAAGAAGAACCTTGAGAAGTTTGAGGAATAAAAAATGACCAGCTGGATCGCGACGGCGGGCAGATGGAGATTCGGAGGGTCGCTTCTTGGGGACGATGAAGCGAGGGAAGATGATCCTTTGGGCTTCATGGGAGATGGCGATGGTCTTTGCTCTCTATCCCCATTGCAGGCACCAGCTCCTCTCTCTCTCTCTCTCTCTCTCTCTCTTACTCACGATATGGGCATATTTCTGTTGTTGGCTATGGCAATTACATTTCGTTTTATGAGTATGCCACTTGTTTCTTTGACAGAGATTGTACGTTTTTGCTGCTTGTTTGGTTGCTGGCTTGGCGTGCATGTTCTTGGTAAGGACACGACCAGCCCATCCCTGTTGAAGCTTTTGATGAATGATCTTTTATTGTCTCACTGGCGGTTGGTTTCAGTTGGGAGGGATATAATTCGTTTTCATTAATGTTGTAATGGTAGAAATGCCAATTGTCTCACTACGATGCGTCTTTTCTCCTAGCAGCTATCCGTTTTATATTTATTGTTGAAAAAATATTGTTTTTCTTATTAATCAGTTTCTATCAGCAACGGAGGAATGCAATCCGTCTTTCGTTCATCTGCGGATCTTTGAAACAGAAGCCTGAACCTTGGCTTTTTTTTTTTTTTTGAATAAAATCAGTAAGAAGTAAGAGTTACTTTCTGGTTAGTGGACACCGAGCTAATTTAATTGTTCTTAGATTGCGTGGTCTTAGTGGTTCTTTTCATTGAACTGGTTGGATTTACATTTTTGTTGCTTATTAGTTGCTGCCGAACATCTTGTGTTGCTAAGCCATTTTCAGATTTTATTACGGTCCATTTTATCTCCGGGGAGAATATTGCATTTGAATTCTACTATGTGAAGCACAAGCCAGCCATTGCCGTTGCACAAAACGCTGCTTGCTTCATTTTCTGAATGTTGACAAAAATATTCCGTTTTCCTTCTGGAGGATTCTGTAGTTTTGGAACGTGGAAACAAGCTAAAATAGTATCTTTGTCTTTTTTTCTTTTTGTAGTCAATGATTGTATTCTTCAAACCCATCAAGTTCGCTTTGCTGTTCACCTTTGGTAACCTGCTCGCTATTGCAAGGTAGGTAAGTTGCCAACATGTCATCTATTCTTTTATCAGATAAGGTCAAGCTTTACATAGTTTTAAGAACACAGCCACACTGTATTGCAGATACATTTGATGATTTGGTGCAGTTCTCTATTTTTGTAGTCCTAAAAATACAGCTACATGTTAAAATAACTGTAAATGAACTGAATGTGCGCAGAAAAAGGAAAAGAAGAAAAATTTGAAAAGAAGTAAAAAAACAAATAAGTAGATGTGTATAAAGACTGAAAAGGAAAAAAAGGAAAAAAAGTAGCAAGAGAGAACACATAAAGAAGAACAAGAAGGAGGAAGAAAACAAGAAGGAAGATAACCAGTCGCTTCAAAAAGAATAAATAGGTAAGAAGATGGCAGGAAAGAAAAGGAGAAAAATGATTACATAAATCTGCTGGTTCTCCATGATTTCTTCATCTTCTTCTCCTTTTTCCCCCTCTCTCATGCATGTAGTGTTTGCAGCATGTTCATTTCTTTGTTTTTTTCTCATCAATATTATATTATGTTTTGCATACATGACCTGTTTTACGACCTAATGGTTGTAAAAAGGTTCTCCATGTGTTTTTTTAGATGATCATGTTGTTAAAAAGACTCAAAATGCGCCTAGGCTTCACATTGCCTAGGCATTGGAAAGTAGTTCATCACCAGTACCTGTTGGGCCGAGATGTTGACCTGAACTGGACACTCCTAGGTCTGTGCTTGAATGTGCCTTTCACAGCTTGCTTCCATATTTATAATATAGCATTGGACATGGTATGTTTATGGAATCATGATGTTGTTCTCAGATCCCACAATTAAACGCTGGACAAAAATCACACCATGTTTCCTAGAATGAGAACATGGTCTTCTTGAAACATATGTTTTTAGAACATGTTTTCCAAGAATACAATATTCTTATCCAACGCCCTCTTATGTCCTCATCTTCAGTGATACACCTTTTAGGTTTTGTTTTCAATTCAATAGGTCATTCCCAAATCTACTTTTTCTACTATTTTAAGCATTTCAGGTGAAGGGAAGATGATTAAAAGTTTTCAGTACTGACCTTTTCCAGTTTTATGTTTGTCAATTACTTTTCCTGTTGCTGAATTTGCTGGTGAAATTTTAAGGTTATAACCTGACACTCCAAAATGTTATTTGATAATTTGACATGGCAGTACAGCCTTCCTTATTGGGCTTTCGAAGCAATTAAGGATGATGTTTGATCCTGTTCGATTATATGCAACGGTGGTATACATAATTTGTGTAATTCTGGCACTTGTATGTGCACTGTGGGTACGTTTAGATTTGTTTTATTTCTTATTCTTGATCCAGTAAGTTAGCATCATATGCTTCCTTGGTTTTGCACTATTATATGACAAATTCTTTATATTTTTCAGTTCCAAAGCAAGATCCTGACATTACTGGCCATCATTTGTGAGATTTGTGCTCTAATTTGGTAAATCGTATGCATTTCCATTGCTTCTTTATTTTAAACCTGTGCTTCCATTAGTTATAAATGAGTGGCAATGTTATGAAATGTGTATCACAACCTGTATTGGTTGGGTCAGGAATAAGATACATATTGTAATGTAATGTAATAGATCTTACAAATCACAATTTTTGTTAACATTTATAAATCTACAAAAATCAGAAAATTTCAGAAAAATCTGAGAAAATACACTAAATTAAAAAGTTATTTTAACTACAAAAAGAAACTACATATTTCACCTTCCAATGGCCATGAATTGCACAAACTTGAATATATAATACTAAAGAAATAATCCTACAGTGAACCGTCAATATGAACATTTTCATTTGGAATAATGAAAGTTAACAACTTATATTGTACCCCATACTTAAGTAGGCATAAAATAACTAAGTTTTAGCATGTATGACTTACTCGTTGAAGTATTGAACAACTTGATGGTAATAAACTTCAATGTATTATTTTGGACGTTGGGAATAGGCTCTTACATGAAGGAATCGTGAAAGCCTTAATTTTGGAGCATGAAATGGGGCTTAAATTTTTTATTTTTACTCTAAAGGTGTAAAAATACCATTCATGACAATATTTTTTTAAAATTTTAAGGAATTTATGTAACTTATAGTTTAAAAGAACAACCATTTTTTTGTGTGTTGAAGGTGTAAGGTAAGATACACTGAATAGTCTGAATGTTAGCCACTGCTAACCTTGATAAACCCTTACAAGAGGAAACCCAAATACACACGCACACACTCAGCCCTAATCTCCAGGTTAGGATTTCTCCTCCCAGAGGAACACCCGATACGTTCTGCGACACCATAATTACAGCTGCCCAACCCTTATTTATACTTGTTCCTATGTCAGTCTAATGGGCCTGACCCGCAACCTAGGACCTGGTCCCTAACAATATCGTATGACAATGAAAGGTATGGAGGTATATCGTAAGTTATACACAATAGAGTATATTTGTTTCAGGTATGTACCATATCTGTTTCCCCTATACTTCATGTATCATAACATATTGAACAATGTGTCTCAATGCTTACGATTGGGTAGTGGGTCTACAGTCAACAATTCGAGTTAATAGACTTGGTATAAGATATTTCAAAGCAAGTTTTATATTTATGCAAAAGATGAGCCACATGATGGTTCTCATGTCCAAACTTCTGCTTATATAAAAGAAGTTCATATCACCAGTTATAAGAACACTGAATGATGTAACTATATTTGGAAAAGTGGTTCCAAATTTGTTTCATTAACAATCACAAAGTGGTTATGCCACGTGAATGAACCCCAAACTTTCATGAGAAAACAAGAAGGCATGTTTTTCGCACTTCACATACATCCATTGGAGTAGTGAATAAGCTGCCCAGGTTTACTCTTACTTTCAGAGAGTCTAAATGACAAGTTATAGTTTGCTTGGTAAGAAGATGGATGTGAGGGCGGTATGGCAGAGCACTAGGCTGCTCTTTGGAACTTGGGTTTGCTTTTTATCTGCATACAGGTTTAATTCACCTTTGTTGTACTTGAAATACTATGCAAAATGGGGTTACCATGAACGATGGTGCTTTTGGAATAAAATCTGGTCATTTCTAATACAATATTGATGCCTTTGGTCTGTACAGAAACCACAATACAGCTGACTAGCTGAGCCTTTCTAACGTTCCTGTAATGCATATTTTTTTTCAGGTACAGTTTAAGCTACATTCCATTTGCTCGAAGGATGGTTTCCCAATTGTTTATTTCATGCTGTGACACAGAGATATAGGCTGCCCTTGTCCTTGATGGCAACAAAAACTTACTCCCTGTGAACCCCTAGTTGGGGCCTTCTCCAGTGTTGCTCGTGAGTTCATTCTTTGTTGTCTGACAATCAAGCTCTGTGTCTGCACCTGGTTGGTTGGTGCACCATGTTTTACAATCTAACTGTCCCATAACTGGTTCCTGTTGTATCTGATGCCAAGTTGTTAAAATTGAAAGCCACACACAGGTCCTTGAGGACCTTAAACTGATTAGTTGGTTTGAGTCATTCCAAGTCGATCGACTAAAAAAAATACTTGTGACTGGATTTCTCCCCTTATTTTCTCTCTTACCTTTTTTTTTTCTCTTTTCCTCCTAACAACCATCCCTATCTTAGAATGGGTGAATTCTGAAGGAAGAGTTGACATGACAAACCAGTTCCAAAATGGGGACTAAAACACAAGTCAGTTGACAATCGACACAACTCACTAACTGGACCAATCTGCAGGCCCTTCAGTAGGGCTTTGACAAAAGAAGTCTGGTGTGTGTTTATTATGAAGTGATGAAACGCTTGTGCCACTTTTAGGTGCACAAGTTATGTTCTGAAGAGCGAAACAAGTTTGTATTATGAATGCTGGTTAGGTCTTGTCTACTACCAAAAGATTTTCCCCAGCCACCAAGAAAGCCCTTAGAGGCCATTTGTTCCCCGTTCCTGGGAAGGTTAGGAACAAGACATCATTTTCTTTCTCTCATAAATGGTAAGGACAAATGTGGCTCTGTGAGGGCCTCATTTGATTCGCAATGAACGGACACTCCGCATAACATGAAGCATCCGTTCCCCAACATGAACCCACATAATGCTAAAACGGGGTTTTGCGAGTCACAGAAATGCACGTGGGCATGTTACTGTGCATCCCCCGTTTGCATTGCGGTTTGGTTCATGAGCATGCATTCCATGGGACATGTTTTGCGACCCAAGTACCCTCTTAGTGCAGTTCGTGATCGTCTTCTGGTATACTGGCATGTTAGGTAGCAGTTTGAGCTGGGATTTGTCTTCTGAGGTTCTCTTGCTATGTGTCCTTCATTTCGATTTGATTCATTTCTTGCCCAAACAACTGAGATGGTAAAACCCCCACATGCAATCATTAGGTCAGATCAGAAGTGAATGCATCAGAATTTAGGCTGTCTTGAAATTGTATACAAATTTGTAAAATTTTGGTTGAACCTTAAAATTTAGAAAATTTTATTTCGGCCCTTATTAAAACTTTTAAACTATAGTTAGGTCCATGCAACAAAAAAATTCTTGGTTCTGCCCTTATATGCGGCGCTCAGGTTTGAGTGTTGAACCATGCATTTGGTACCACTGAAACAACTCAGCTCACTCCTATATTGTACTGGGATCCCAGCTTGTTTCTTGGTGGCTTCGGTCCCGATCTAAAAATGTTAGGAAACAAGACAGTTAACTACTTTAAGCTATTGAAGAACTCTCATAATCTTTAATATGATAAATGGACATCCTGCAATCCACCCCTTAATAAATGACTTGAGCGACTCCTACACGAACTCATGCTCTTGGTTTGACGGATTCCAGCATGTTCCTAACTGTGAATCATGACAACCAATGTATGACAACCAACTACATGAATTTGTTGCCATGCCCTCGAGCAAAGGTCACAGAGGAGGGGGAAGTCAAGCATACGAGGAGATGAATAAATTCAACCTAGCAGCTGCCTCCAAGATCGTTTTGCTGTCGAATAGAAGGGAATGGTTGAGGTGGATCCAGAGGCGACTTACAAGGAAGCTTCCTGGCTTTCAAACCTTGCCGTGCTGCCGAATCTGGCACACATAATTTACATCAGTCGAACCGACGTTGGAGTAGATATAGCTGACAGGCTTTTAGATCTCTGTCTCATGTAAGCTTGTGTTGTATGCTGTTTCTGTGCGCTACTGTGTGCCGATTACTGAAATTTTGCTGGTTGATTAAGGCTGGAGGCCTAACCTCCCGCAAGCCTGTTTCCCCAAGAGTCGGCTTTTCTGCCATCGAAGAAGGCATTTGTGATTTTAGAAGGTTTCTAGCGGTCACCCAAGGTTGTGATTTTCTACATTCAATCTCTTTGTTGGAACATATTATGTCGCCTAACAAAACTTTCATCTGCCTCGTTAGGAGGTTGGGTATAAAACTTTTTAGTGTTGGGTATAAAACTTTTTAGAGGCACTGAAACAGGCCTTATATCCTGGGGAGGGGTTGGGTGAGGGCTTCGGGCTTCTTTCGGCCGGCCGGTGGGTGCTCCACCAAACTGAAGAATGTCAAGACTTCAGTATCTCAGATATGCATTTGTCCGTATAAACTGGTGAACATATGCATATCCCCATCTTGGGAAAAGTTAATTGCGCTGTGTGCCTGACAGCTTATCAATGACTAAAATTTAAAAATTTAGCCGTTACAAGGGTCATAAATTGTTGTTAAAGCCACCATAAATCAGCATTATACCATAACCATTGGCTAATATTAATTTAGTATCCTTTTTAATATCAAAATTTTAAATTTTAATGATTCGGCAACATCAAATAACATCCAGCACATGAAAACCTTGAATCCCCACCTCCCCACTCCTTAAAACAAAAAAAAAAAACAAAAAAAGAAAGAAATGGATATTATGAAATGCATGATTTGGAAAAAAAAACTAACATATGGGAACACGTATGTTAATGGTCAAAAGGCGAAACAGGGGCCCTGCGCTCCCTGAATTTCTATTTTTAAAAGTTTGCTGCATAAACGTTATGTTCCTGAAATCCATGTTTTAAGAAGACAACGTTCTCATTCTAGAAAACATAGCATAATTATATCAATTGCACGACAGTTGAATTCAGAAACAATACCGACAATCACAGCACCTTTCCTGTAACAGCAGGAACACAATCTCCTACAAAGTGTTGAAGAGCATACCTAAACTTATCCTGAAATGTGAGAATAAGCCCTGATCATATGCCGAGTGCGTTGTGCTATACAAGACAAAAATCCTCGATTATCCTGCTTCTTCCCCATAAACAGTTGCAATATTCAAAATTCTTTCTTATACATCACGCTAGCTGCATTTATGCTAAGGGATCGGACAAACTTGACGAGGCATCAGATATCTAGGGAGAATAACGCATATTAATAACCAGTTTATGCCCATCTATACATCTCGGTGGAATGAGAAGATGGTATATATAAGTCCAAACTCCACTCGAACTACTCGAGCTGGACTCATTAAAGTTTGGCTCCTGAACGAGTTCGAGCCGAGTCATTTGCTTAAATAGTCGAGCTCGAGTTCATGAGTGGACTCGTTCAAATAATCGAGCCGTGGACTCAAATTGTTAAAGCTCGACTTGGCTTGAAAATGATGTGTAGCAATTTTTTAAATATCTGACACGTTTCTTTAATTAAAAAACCGGTATATTGACGTCAATTAATTATATAAATTTTTACAAAAGCTCCTTCAAGTTTGTCGAGCCTTAATCGCTCGTTTTATGGCAAAGTAATACCATATATTCAAACTAATTTTTCGAGCCTTAATCGAGTCCAGCTCGAGCTCAACATATAACTGCCGAGTCGAGCTCGAGCTGCTTCTGTCGAGCTATTCTCAAGCTCGAGGTTTCATTAGTTAAGCCGAGCTCGAGCTAGCTGAACTCGGGCTCGACTTGACTCGTGTTCACCCTTATTAGTAGCAGATCTAGAAAGTTCTAATCAATGGGCACTCTTATTTTAAATTTAGAACTTAAATGGAGAACTCATCTGTAAGTAAAAAAAAATGGAAACAAATAAAGTTCCTATATGTAAATAAAGCAAATTCTGAAGACTCGTATGGGCAATTGACCACAGCAGCCACAACTGGCTCCACCACTGGATCCCACCTCAGATTTTGGTTGGTGTTATTTTTTAATTGCTTTCTTGTGTTAGGTATTGAACATGGACGCATTGTCAACAAAGAAGGAAGGAAGGAAGGGGAGAGAGAGAGAGTTGCAGTTGCCTTTCTTTGCCTTGTCTGATAGCGCTAAATTCTAAATACATGAAATGGAATGTTGAAGTCATTATAGCAGAGGCCGCAGTCCCTTTCCGATATGTGTGTGGTTGCCTAATAAATTACTGTGAATACACGAGAGTTATAAAGGGCTTGCCTCACTACGTTTGAATACCGAACCAAATCCCCGTGACGTCCAAGCCTCGAGGCTTGGTGGTAGCCCGAACCAGACTTTTGAACGTCCCAACTTGGTCGTTAATAATTGAAGGGGAACAGACGCTTTTATCCATGGGAAACGTAAGGCAGTTTATGAGCATGCGCCCTCGCTTCATAGATGCCCTTATTTATATGTCACAATCTTTCCTAATAGGGCAGCAGTTAGTGGTTATTTTCTATATGACGTTGAATTTTCATCACCACCCTACATCTCATTTTGATAGATGTGTGCCGATGCATGACACGTGGCATGTCATGTAACTGATGGCAGTGGCGGAGCCAAGATTTTTCATCTCTGGAGCACTTGCATTGGTGATTAAACTGTGGTGTGGGCATTGCATAAAATTTTATAATCATAACATTATGAAGTTAACACAATATAATGAATTTTTTGATGAACTGACGTGGGCAGTGGCCCATCCCAACCAACAAGTAGCTCGGTTACTGTTTGCCTGTAACGACCTTCAACTTCAGGATTTAAATCATCTAAATGAAGAAAAAAAAAACTTTATGATTGAATAAGATATAAAACAAAAATTACAAAGACGGACAATTAAAAAGAAAAAAATTGAATCATGTAGAGATTTGCTTGGTTAAAGAAAAAGGGTCATAATATGTGGTTCTGTCAACACTGTAACAACTCGGTCCACTTTCACATCGTCTTAAACTTTTGATTCGGCGGTCTCCAACCTACCTTTACCTTTAGCAACTTCAATTCAATTTTGATCGGCCCCAAAAAAGTTAGGAATCATGACATATTGTTGGCTTGTATAATTATAGCTCTGGAAGCAAAATGTGAAAACCAAAAGGCATAATTGGCCCCACGAAAATGGCCTTGCGTCTGAAACGTGTACTATCGGGTGAGCCTACATGTTTTCTCAAAGTGAGATGCAAAAGACACCTTGGCTGATTGATAAATTTAGAGGAGAGGGAGACCAGGGACTAAAAGCAAGTTTTTTTTTTTACTGAATACAACGAATATCTGATTTTCAAGGACATTGAAATTTGATTTTACATTCAAAAACCAAATATTCCTATTCCTGATCCAAATTACGCTGTCCAAGTATTCAAATATGATATATCTGATCCGAATCAGAGTTTAGTACGTCTCTAATTTTCCTATGGTTTTAAGCAGAAAAAGATCCTAATTTGTAAAAGTAGGCGTGCGCGATTGACTGAAGAACTAGCACCAACCTGCTAAGAGAGAAGTGATTTTTTATGGGAGGTATTTTTGTCGTTTTATATCGAAAATTAATATATTTATATTGGCAGATAGTTTTTTGAAAACTTCTTTCAAAAATTGAGCACCTGTTTGTTAGCTTTTGAAAGCTGAATGGTGATTTCTTAAGCTGGGTTTTTGTTAACTTTTTCAAGATTGATAAAGAATTGCCAGCACATGTTTCTTTTCTTTTATTATCAGAAAATCTAACATGCAAGAACAGTGCCATTTGATTGCCACAAATTGATCGTGAAGGTGGTCGATAGATGGATATCTCAATTTAGAGAGAGAGAGAGAGATGGAAGGGGGGAGAGGGGCGCAGAACCACAACCATTGTCCTTAATTTGCAGGAGATCACCTTGAGTCTCTTTAGCTCAATGCTGACCAACATATAATACCCATGAGAATCGAACCTGAGACTTGTATGTGCTGCACTATGTTACAGACAAATTAGAGAGAGAGAGAGAGAGAGAGATGGAAGGGGGGAGAGGAGCGCGCAACCACAACCATTGTTCTTAATTCGCAGGACATCACATTGAGTCTCTTTAGCTCAATGCTGACCAACATACAATACCCATGAGAATCGAACCTGAGACTTGTAAGTACTGCATGTCCAACCAACTGTGCTATAGACAAGTTAGAGAGAGAGAGAGAGAGATGGAAGAGGGGAGAGAGGTGCACAACCACAACCGTTGTCCTAACTCTGCAGGACATCACCTTGAGTCTCTTTAGCTCAATACCAACCAGCATACAATACCTATGAGAATCGAACCTAAAACTTGTACATGCTGAAGGACCAACCAACTATGCTACAGACAAGTTAGAGAGAGAGAGAGATGGAAGGGGGAGAGAGGGGCGCTCAACCACAACTGTTGTGTTAATCTGCAGGACATCATCTTGAGTCTCTTTAGCTCAATGCCAACCAACATATAATCCCCATGAGAATCGAACCTGAGACTTGTACTATCCTACAGACAAGTTAGAGAGAGAGAGAGAGAGAGAGGATGGTGAAATGAGGACAGGTTTGGTAGATATAGTTTGACAAATCCATAAAACCGCAGAAGCTACTAATCTTGTTTGTGTTTGGACCACAATGACACCGACTTCCTTTTGTTCCACCCATCGTCGTTATTCAGGTCCACTGCTTCTAAGAAGAAAAATATCAACTAAGAATGTTGTCTAAAGTGGACGTCGACTCGAACGAGCCTCGGGATTTTATCAGATGCCTCCAACAGACTGCATGCCCAGGCGGCTCCACAAAGGAAGTGGGTACGGTGGCAAGCTGGATAGACAAATATCTGACAAAACGTTAAATTAGCATACTTGATAGGTTGGAGAACATAATGTAGAATATGCAACCCCTCCAACCCCAACCACTCAGGAGAAAAATACCAGAAAGAAACGATAAATTACTAGTAGTAGAAATCGGAGATCCCTTTAGGGTGCGTTTGCATGGCTGAGACGGAGTATCTCACATGTATTTTTTGGGACACTTTGTCTTAGCCATATGTGATGTTCATTGAAACACACCCAAGATTTTACAATCTTTTTCAGAGTAACCGAAAATTTTAGGCTACATTTGCACCCTATGGGCAGGGCCCTTAAATGAAATGCCAGGATTGTTTGATGGTAATGACGTTTCGTGAGTGTGCCATAAATCTACTCAAATATAAATATTAAAACAGATACATAAAACACTAGAACTAATGTTCCACGAACTTAAACCCAATTTTTAAAACTAATTCAAGGAACATTCACAAAATATTTCTGTTGCCAAATGATTTTTCAGGGATTGTTTGACATTACCAATACTACTATCTTATGAATCTATCCTAAAAAACGAGTCAAGTTCAGGAAACACTTTTAAAAGTGTCTAATGAATCTAACCAATTTTGGGGTTAGGTACATCAGACAATAACATAATGTTATCATTCGCCGTTTAGAGTATTTTGATAGCAAGGACACTTATTGAGTGTCTCATGATTTTGCCTCAAAAATAGAAGTAGGTTTATGTAACAATAGTTTTAGTGTTCGATAAACCTACAACCTTTTGATCTTTTACTGTGAAATTATCCTTTTAAGGATATCTAGTAACAAGAACACTGTATTAGTATTCTATAAATTTGTTTCACTCTTTATAATAGATTCATAACAAGCTACTCGAACAGTTAACCAAACACCATCCTTCTAACAGCGTGTATCCTATCGTGTCTCAAACATGCCCTATTCCGGGCAACTTCATGACCTTGGGCCCTGTGTGAACATAGATTCACTCTACTCATCCACTTGTGTACATAATTGCACCAAATTGGATAGCTTGCTTTATATATTTATATATATATAAGAGAGAGAGAGAGAGATGGCTCTATAAGGAGAGTAAGCAACAAACAAATCGATGCATAAAAGGATAGTGCAATGATATGGGCCTTTGAATTTTTATGATATATCTTGAATTAAGCCTTATCCTTATTTTTTATGTACGGGATTTAGTAGTAGGGCCAATTTGTCTCGAGTCAGCGTATATATTACCAGAATTCGAAATGAGAAACCGAGAGAGTTATTCAATTTTATATTGCATGCGCTTGTTCTATTGGCTTTGTTCTTAGCTGTTAGGGGTGCATAAGCATGTGAAGGCGCATGTCATGATATCGACACGTCCAATCAAGGGGAATCCATTTTCAATCCAATTGGCGAAATCTAAATACGATACGACATGACACCGTGAACAACATACGCTTGCCATCTTTGAAATTAATGCCTGGAAAGTATAGAAAATGCTATTTGCGATGTGTCTAAATACAAACGGGTCAATTTAGAGAGAGAGATGATGGTGATATAAAACTGATCAACATGATTCTGTCTTGGATAGTTATCCAGATAGGGACGTGTTTGTTTTTTACTTCATCAATATCTATGGATCGGAAAATGAGACTACTCAATCAACAACGGCAGAGCCAAAAAAATTTACAAGGCTAAATTAAAGTTTTTAAATTTTGACAATGATTGAAATATATTTTTTCAAAATTTTTACATAAAACAAGTGTTTTTTTTTTTAATTTACATGTAAATGGGCCCGAGCCCAAGCGAACCCTACCTTGGCTCCACCCTCTATACCCAATAATATGGATATAAGGCAATTATCCTTTATCTTGACGAAAAAGAAAAGCAAAAAAAAAAAAAACAAAGAAATTCAAATGAAGGATGAAACAAAATTGGCTTACGAGTCTTGAGGTCATGATGAAATTTAACAGTGGAGTGCATATCTATCTCCAAGCGCATTCTCGACGCACACCTATTTCAGAAAACCTTGACAAAGAGGAACCATTAGCTGATTTGCCGTAATCATTTTCTTCTCCATCCAGAGTGTACCTACATATGGGGGCAGCTAAGAAACACAACACTCCTTGAAGAAGTTAAAGTCCAAATTTCAAAGTAATTGGAACATTTTAAGTGGAATTTTCTCGCTGGTTACAATAACAATTGTTTTATGAATCTGTTTAAAAACTCACAAACTTTTTATTATGGTGTTTTATGAATCTACTATATAAAACGTTGAGGCAAATTTATAGAATAATAACAAACAAACGTACCCCAAGGGATCATTTGGCAACGAAGCCTCAAGGAACTCAATGTGTGGAGCATAAATCAACAAGGCTAGGGTTTGACAAGTTGGAAGAGGTCAGCGGCTCGTGAACACATCCGTCGCCGTAAACTGATAAGAACAGTGTTGTCTGTATCGGCCTTGATAAAGCAACACACCCGCCAACATCGGTCAGTGTCTGTCTTTTTCTATTACAAAGTAATTAGAAGTATTTGTTTTTGAAAACTATATGTGATGAGTGAGCGACGATGTGAGCATGACCATATAATATACTGGATAAGAGTCGATGGGCCCTTCTCTAGCTTTTTCTTTCTCCAATTAAAACCAATATATCTCCAACACATCCTCCATTTAAATCTTGGAAGATGCTATCTTAATGATATTGAAGAATGTTGAGATTGGAGATTAGAGGTGTCATTATGGAGGCTAAGTAGACCGGTTCGTGTTCTTGTCCCTCTCTCTTTCGATTATCTCCTCCTCCTCTCTCTCTCTCTCTCACACACACACACACACAAACAAACACATATTGTACTAATTGACTTTCATAAGGTTGTCTCTCCCCCTCTCTTCATCTCTTAATTAACATTCTTTGAAAATGTTCATAAGTAAAACTTCAATTTTCAAAATGTTAGAAGGGCGATGGTCCAAGGATGTTACAAGAGCCAAATTATAATTTCTTGAAAGTTTTTTTATTGGTAAAACTTTAATTTTCAAAAATGTCAGAGGGGTGATGGCCCCTACCGGCGCCCTTGGCCCTGTCCCTGCTCTCTCCCATCAAAAGATTCCAAGTGTTACTTAAATCAAACATCCCAATGGATTTTATATTGGATTTTGGAATCAAAATTGATCTGAGGGGAGAGTGGCGGAAGTAGGTGCGGGCATGCGTTGCCAGCGGCTCCCGAAGGCCCCCTTCATTTTAAGGTGTGAGCATAGACCAGGGGCGGAGCCGCATGTGGGCATGTGTGGGCATTTGCTCACACAACCTAATAAACATCTCTTGTTTGTATAATGGTTAACCCCAAACTTTTACATACTTACACATAAAATGATAAAATATCCTTCAAATATATGGTGAGGTGAGTGCCGCTTAACTAAATATGTCTTGCTCAGCCACTGACGTAGACCAGTTAATAATTGAGATGGCTCTGCCAAACCTGTTGATACTGCCCCACAGCTAATTTTTTTTTTTTAATTTCTGATCACTCTACGACTGGTCACAAGTGGCACAAATCTGATCTTCTATGCCTTCATCTGAATGTCACTCTTCATCACAATGCATCGGCTCACCGGCGAGCTTACGACACACTGCATTTACAAGAGCATCGTTTGGCCGACCAAGTGTCCGTACGACTGGGAAGAACACTTGACTCGGGTGATTGGTTTTTGTTTTACCACCAATAATCAGGTGGTGCCAATTTCTCTTCTGAAGAAATGCACGTGATCGCTGTCGAACGTGGAAGAACTGTTGGTTCTTGTCTGGATCCGACTTTCTCTGCAACATTTTTTTTCTTCCAATTTTCTGGATGGACAAGATCATGAGGCTTGGTGGATCTGAAAATTTTAATTTTACATCTCCTAAAATTGTTGCCGAAGTTCTCGTTTCTGGATTAATGGTTGAAAACTTCACACACGCATACACTTAAATATCCGAGTTTTCACGGGCCTTTCAATGCTTAATTTTGTGTAGCATGCAAAGTTCTAGAATCAGATTATGCCTCTAATATGTTATTGGTTGGATTCATTTGTATCCTTAATGATCTGTGAATTGCACAGTGAAGATCCTTGCGGTCAGTCGCGTTAATATATCATTGGAGTATTGTACTCTAATTTTGAAAGCATATTTATCATATTCAATCTTTTAGATGCTTTAATTAATGGTGAATTCAATGGCTTAATATTAATTGTGAAAGGTGGTTAATCTATCAAATCGGCAACACTTTTGCAAGTCATTATTTCTACGTCTGTTCATGTTATTCACATCTTTAAGCTTCTAGAGGCATGCCTCACATAAGAAGGTGTTTCGCTACAATAACAGCTCATTAATGTCTCACAAATCTGTTTCAAAGATTGAGGCAGATTCATGGAACACTGCATGACGACAATTCAATGAATTTACCTTAAGTTTTGGGACAGATTCATGAAACAATAAACAACATGTTATTGTTACCAAACAGCTCCTAAAGTAACATAGCCAGGTAAACGGATTTAGTTATGTTTGAGAAGATCTTACCATCCAAATCCTGTCCATTCACATCAAATTGTGAGCTGAGCATTTGCTTGTATGGATCGACTCAGTTGGATTATACCATAATGTAGGACATTCAAGATTGATTAATTCATCGATTCCTTTATTTTGAGCTGCTTGCTAGGTGATTAACTTTTTAATGGGTAAGGACCAACTTTTTACTTCATTGTCATCAACTTTTGGAGGATTGAGATCAGTTTCATTTGTATTTTACATGTGCAACATTACAAAGAAAAACGTGATTCTTTTCCTTCCTTTTTAATCTTGCATGGGAGAGTTACCACTAGTTGGTGTAGCAGTAATTGATTAATGAAGTAGAATCTCAAGGAGGATCGTCCAGATGTGGAAGGGATATGCTAATTTACTAGTCACATCAGATTTCATGAACTCTTGAGCACAGGCATCAAATTTCATCAGATTCATTGACTAGCACATGCCTTGTTTTCGAACAGCTGTGGTAATGATTCAAGCTGTAAGTGTGAATGTTAACAATGAGCAGAAACTGTCTTTCATTGTGAGAGCAGGGGTTGTTGTTAGACCGTGTGCGAACGAACTAAGCTATGCTGAAGTAGCTTGGCATCTTCTATACATGGTCAAACATATTCAGGGGGAAATTGCATGGTTTTGGACCTGTTTTATCACCAGGGCGTGCATATAACCAGCTTTCGCCTAAGCGGCGGCGCTACACTAGAAGATGAAGAAGGTCATTACTCGGATATGGGCAGAAGGAATGGGATTCTTGCCTCTTAACAGTAGACTCTCAACGGCGCGTGTGTTCAAGGATAACCCAGCTGCGACCGACCAAGGAAGGAACGACCGAGGGACACAGCAGTCGAATGGATCTACTAACTATCCAGCTTTCAGGAAGATTTTTGTTTCGCCTAAGCGGCGGCGCTACACTAGAAGATGAAGAAGGTCATTACTCGGATATGGGCAGAAGGAATGGGATTCTTGCCTCTTAACAGTAGACTCTCAACGGCGCGTGTGTTCAAGGATAACCCAGCTGCGACCGACCAAGGAAGGAACGACCGAGGGACACAGCAGTCGAATGGATCTACTAACTATCCAGCTTTCAGGAATATTTTTGTTTCGCCTAAGCGGCGGCGCTACACTAGAAGATGAAGAAGGTCATTACTCGGATCTGGGCAGAAGGAATGAGATTCTTGCCTCTTAACAGTAGACTCTCAACGGCACGTGTGTTCAAGGATAACCCAGCTGCGACCGACCAAGGAAGGAACGACCGAGGGACACAGCAGTCGAATGGATCTACTAACTATCCAGCTTTCAGGAATATTTTTGTTTCGCCTAAGCGGCGGCGCTACACTAGAAGATGAAGAAGGTCATTACTCGGATCTGGGCAGAAGGAATGGGATTCTTGCCTCTTAACAGTAGACTCTCAACGGCGCGTGTGTTCAAGGATAACCCAGCTGCGACCGACCAAGGAAGGAACGACCGAGGGACACAGCAGTCGAATGGATCTACTAACTATCCAGCTTTCAGGAATATTTTTGTTTCGCCTAAGCGGCTGCGCTACACTAGAAGATGAAGAAGGTCATTACTCGGATCTGGGCAGAAGGAATGAGATTCTTGCCTCTTAACAGTAGACTCTCAACGGCGCGTGTGTTCAAGGATAACCCAGCTGCGACCGACCAAGGAAGGAACGACCGAGGGACACAGCAGTCGAATGGATCTACTAACTATCCAGCTTTCAGGAATATTTTTGTTTCGCCTAAGCGGCGGCGCTACACTAGAAGATGAAGAAGGTCATTACTCGGATCTGGGCAGAAGGAATGAGATTCTTGCCTCTTAACAGTAGACTCTCAACGGCACGTGTGTTCAAGGATAACCCAGCTGCGACCGACCAAGGAAGGAACGACCGTGGGACACAGCAGTCGAATGGATCTACTAACTATCCAGCTTTCAGGAATATTTTTGTTTCGCCTGCGGCGGCGCTACACTAGAAGATGAAGAAGGTCATTACTCGGATCTGGGCAGAAGGAATGGGATTCTTGCCTCTTAACAGTAGACTCTCAACGGCGCGTGTGTTCAAGGATAACCCAGCTGCGACCAACCAAGGAAGGAACGACCGAGGGACACAGCAGTCGAATGGATCTACTAACTATCCAGCTTTCAAGAATATTTTTGTTTCGCCTAAGCGGCGGCGCTACACTAGAAGATGAAGAAGGTCATTACTCGGATCTGGGCAGAAGGAATGGGATTCTTGCCTCTTAACAAGAGACTCTCAACGGTGCGTGTGTTCAAGGATAACCCCGCTGCGACCGGCCAAGGAAGAAACGACCGAGGGACACAGCAGTCGATTGGATCTACTAACTCTCCAGCTCTCAGGAATATTTTTGTTCCTGATTGGTGTTAATACTGATGTATATACAGATAATCTTTATATTTTCTGTAAATTCATTTTTTGCAATACAAATGGTGTGGAAGCCCACTTTCTCAGCAGCTATGGCTGTACCATGAGTCGAGCCAACGAGCTCAGACTCGTTTTTTAAATGAGTTAAGCTCGAGCTTATAAACGTGTCGAGTTCAAGTCATATAAACTCTACTCAATTAAAATCGAGTAAAACTCGTTTAATCTTGGTCTTCTTTTTTGCAATTTTTAAACTTAAAACGATGAAAAGTTGGTAAACGAGTTGAGCTCGAGCCAATTAAGCACTATGGGGTCGTTTGGCAGCAAAGACTTTTTGTGAGTGTCACATGAATCTATCCCAAAAATTAGTTTGAAAAAATTCATGAGACACTTACAAAGTATCTTAGTTGATAAACTACCCCTATATGTTTCTGCTGATGGAAGACAAGACAAGCCGACTTCCTCTAGGGCATTTGTGCTTCCCAAAACATCATGTTATTGTTTAAAGCTGCGTTTGTGATATTATGTCCAAAGTTTGGAACAACATTATGTTCTGCTTTTAAATGCTAAGATACTTTGTAAGTGTTCTATGAATCATATATTTAAGCATATTGGTGCGACACACTAGAACTATTGTTCAATTATCCTATTCCAATCTTAATAGATTCATGGCATTCTCATATTTTTAGTTACCTCATTTCATCTATCCTGTCCAGCGCCCATTTTATTGCAGAGTGCACGCCAAAAAAATCCAATCGAATGGACCTGGCCATGTTTGTTAGGCGGTCATAGTCCAACTCTGTATCTAACAATAAGCGTCACCCCTTACGCAAGCCGAAGGCCCAATGCTGTTGATATGGAACCAAAAACCGACAAAATATACAAAAGAACTTTACCTCTTCTGATTATAAGATCTTCACATTTAATTTCCCCTCCAAGAGTAGCGAGAAAACATAAAACTCTTCTTACTGACCAGCAATGTTTACCTTTTCTTTTTATCTTGGGTATGTTTGATGGCCCACACAGGAGATAACTTCTGCTTTAGCTATAAAAAAAGCAGGTGAAAAAGTATTGCATACCTTGTGGTTGGTGGCCACGAGAGCCTCGTGCCGCAACCAATCTAACCAATAACGAAATTTAAAATTAAATTGCTCAGGTTGTCATATATATATATATATATATTACACAGAGTCAGTGGTTAAAAACTTAAAAATAGTCGTTACTAATATATTAGGAATGGCTTGTGTGGTGTCCGATTTTAATTTTTAGCTATCAAGCAATAACGGCAATGAGCATATTTAAATCCTCCTAAAATACAAAAAAAATTATTAACAAATAAAAAACTTCAAAATTATTAAACGTAAAAATGAATAAATGAACACCTTTAGATGCGCTGATGAATGGAACATATGGATACCGATTAGATTTGAATAAGCCCATCTAAGCTAAATTAACAATCCTTGCAGTCCCTTCACCACTCTGTCTATTAAGACAACGTTTTAGGCACACAACGGTAAGATTACTGTGGAAAAAGGTCGGACTTAGAGAGGTCTGACTTTTTTGCATGGGAATTTTTTCCCAAATCAATGAAAAACACAGGGTAAAGTTTCGTGTGTTTGATATTGTAGGGAAAAACGGTACGAACGAGGGGAAATTTCTTTGATGCACAGTATTTTTTCCTAGTATCAAATGGAGCCTAAGGGAAGGGGGCGAATGCAGAAAAATTTGGTGAATGAATACTAGTTATAAAAATTTAAAATTTTTAATGAGCACTAATATGTAAACGAAAAAAAATTTCATGAACTATTAGTATGAAAATAAGAATTTTTTGCCGGTCTATATTTTTAGCATGACAGAGTAAACGAGCGAACAATCTGGAGGAGAAAATCATGTTGATGAAAAGGAAAAGAAAATTATGGAAAGAAAAAATCAACGATTTGTTGATTACATCAATAAGAAAAGGGAAACTGCCAAACCAACAAAGGAAATACAATCCCGGTGCATGAATCAATCTATCTGTAATCCAAAGGAAAGATATCTTTCCAAGAATGACTTAATGTAAATTTCCTATATTTTTAGCATGACAGAGCATGAACATACAATCTGGAGGAGAAAATCATATTGATGAAAAGGAAAAGAAAATTATGAAAAGAAAAAAGCAACGATCCCTTGATTACAACAATAAGAAAAGGGAAACTGCCGCAAAGGAAATACAATCCCCGTGCATGAATCAATCAATCTGTAATCCAAAGAAAATATATCTTTCCAAGAATGATTTGATGTAAATTGCCTAATGGAACCTCACCCAACTAATATGGTGTGAGAGAGCATTGTCGTGGATGTAGGAGAGTAATGTAGGAGAGCAATACTCCGAACCACATTAAAATTCTCAGTGATTTCATTTTTTTACCGTTGCTTGATTTCTAACATATATGGCAAGCTTCCACAGCGCTCACACATGCATTTACCCCTATTTAAAGGCCTTTTACAGCGATGAAAACTGTACCCACCAGAGAATTAGGCTCTTTGGGGGGGGGAGGGGGGGAGTCGAACAGGATCTCTACCACGACGACTTAGAGTCAGAAATTCAAACACCCTCTAGAGTGAAAATTTTTTCTAGGAAAATTGATTTATTTCAAGACTTACCAAGAGCACACGTAGCAAAAGTCTCCTGTTTATAGTAACAGGGGAAAGTCACCAGTTGGTCGTCATGTTTGTCTGTCTTGAGAATGAATGAGACGCAATATAAGTACTTGCTTGATGCCCTTCATGGGGCCACTGGATCTGCTACCGATTCATATGAAAAGTAGGGAAGAATCTAAAACGGCCGTGGTGGGTGAGGGATGATTCGTATCTGTTATCGAGAGAGAGGGATCACCTACCGGACTCAAATGATTGATGTGATCTTCCAAAAAGGAAATCGATCGTCAAAAAAGGCGTCGAGTTACGGTTTTGACTCGTTTTTCCAAGCCTTCAGACTACCTTTACCTTTATTACGGAGCAAGAAAAAGGAGAAACCAAGAGCGACACGAGTGCTTTTTGGCTTAATCTTTGCACCTACAGACATTGTGGAGGGAAGAAGAAGGTGCAATTATCACATCCAGTTGAACGTCTTATCAGAGAATGTATGACTTAAGTGAGATGGGGTTTTCCACTCAAAGAAATTATGGGTAGGTGCAGCTAATCCGTGACCTTATTCGTGTTATTTAGTCTATTTTATAGTTGTAAGGAAAATTGACGAATTTCTTCCTTCTGTTGGTTGTCGGTGATTTGTTATTCAAAATTGTTTGCGGATCTTTTTTTCTCTTTTTCGGCGTACTGATCTCGCTTTTACTTTAAAAAAAGAAAAACATTTTAAAATGGTTACATAAAATGTGGATGTGGACATGCAAACGGCTAAGGAGCATAAGTTCATGTGTTGCCTATTATCATCATTTTACTTAAAAAATATGTTTTTGCTATGCAAGAATTTAGGTTGAAGGACTAATTTAGCATCATTAACGGAATTCCACTAAGGTTTCATTAGGGGGTTTTAGAAAAAACTAGTTTTTTTGGGTGTGCAAAAAGAGTATTTCATTCTATCACCCCGACTGGGAAAGACGAATCCTCAACCAATCACTTAGATTTCCATGAAAAAGCCCTAGTGATCTAGGAGATGTTTGTGCGTGTTGGGGGGTTTTATAAAGAACTAGTTTTTTTGGGTGTGCAAAAAGAGTATTTCATTCTATCGGAAAGAAAAATCCTCAACCAATCACTTAGATTTTCATGAAAAAGCCCTAGTGATCTAGGAGATGTTTGTGAGTGTGAGAAAGAGAAATAGAGAGATAAAAGACAAAGAGAGAAAGTAATTGTGTATCTTGACAGGCAAAGAGAAAGGCAAACCCTATAAAGTATGAGAGCCTACCCGAGTGGTGCTGCCAATACCTGGACTGACCTGGCCCAAACTTGCATGCACATCGCAAGACCGAGTCAAGCGATTGGTACCCAATTCGACCCAGCCCGCATTTCACTCATGTGGCCTCAGCCTAGCTCATTTCAGGCTTGAAATCCAACTATCTATCAGATACCCACCCAGCTTGATGTCTATCCTTGCAGGCAAGGGGAAAGGGAGAAGGTGGAGGACTTTGGCTCTTTCTCGAGTGGGTTGTCTATCTTCTCGCTCTGCCAAATTAGGGTTTGGCTATTAGATGTGCAGACATAGTTGTAAGCTTGGGATATTATCCCTTTCAAAAGCTGAAACAAAATATACCAACCCACCTAAGGGAAAAGGAAAAACAGGGGCTCATGAGAACCATGGTGAAGCAACATACGACATTTTATGCCTTCCCCATGGTCTCTCCTTCAATCTCTAGCTCCCCAGTGACCACAAGCTTCCTGAAAATCACTGTAAAGCAAGGAGTTTCATTCTTTAGACAGAACAAAACACGACCAATCTAAAGTGACGAACACATGTGCATACCTTTTCCTTCGGCTTCTTGGTAGCTTCCTTTGTAATGTCATGACAACCACTCGACGAATAAAAGATAACCTCTATTTAAACTGAGCCCCCCTCAATTGGAAAGGACAGCTTCCCAACCATGAATCCTTCAAACTTAATTGAAATTAAATAAGATAAACTTCGTCTTACCGCACCTTTGACAATTTTGTGGCCTACGTTTCCCCTTGTTTGTACTTGCACAATTCTCAAGGTGTCAACAGGCATTGTTTAAAATAACATTACCACCCTTATCTCAAAGATTAAATCGACATAAAATAAAAGTTTTAAAAATTAAATGTGATTTAATTAGGACTAATCACGGAATCTAAGTGTGCTACTCACGGACCAAGAGAGCTGTCCCCTCAACTTAACGCCATCAAGATCCGCAATTGGGACCCCTCGTGTTTTTTTTTTTTTTTTTTAAACTCACAATACAACCATTAAAACATTATTATATATATAGTTTAAATGGATGGGATTTAATTAAAACTAGTTACAGAATCTAAGGCGAAAAGCTAAACTTAATGCCATATAAAATCCAAGAGCGGGACCCCTCGATTTTTTTTTACTCATAATACGGGTAAAATGTGCCAGGTGTCTAGAGATTCGCCGCCTGAATTGTCTCCTTACCAACCAACCCATATTGTGCATGTCGGTAGCGCTACCTAAGCTACTCATGAAAGGCCCTTCACAGTTTGCTTTTCCATTGCACCAAGAGGCACATATCTCTCCTATTAAATTTTGGATATATCTTTAAAAGACTCAATTATTCTCTGTTCTTTGTTTTTTTGGTGGGTAGCATTGGGAAAAGAAGTTTGAAGATCCCTTTTTCTCTGGTTCTCATCTACGTGAGACTTGGGTGAGATATGTTGCAATCTCACAATTTCCAGCTATATTATACCCCTTACACCTAATGTCTTTTATTTTTTTGGGTGAACGATAGGTTCATCCACTGCTCGAAACAAGGCCCGAAGATCCTTCATTCCCTCTGCCTTTGAGGTCATGAGCTGCGTCGGTGACAGCGATAGTAACAGTGCATCCTTCAACTTGAATGTCGCGATCTACCACCTTAAGACACATGAACATAAAGACCACAAGAATCAAACTAGAAACATACTTTTATGTAGACCCCTAACCCGACCAACTATGCTATGCCCCTTGAGGCATGTTCTCTATGTATTATAACTAAATTAACAAGAAAAAAACAACATCTTGATCACATATTTTCTTAAGGAATAACCTTTTAACATTCTTATTGAAGGAAAACAAGAAGGCCCTTTAAATTCCATCATTTGGCAACCAAGTGATAGCCAGAGTACCCCAGTTGTCCCAAAGGGTGTAGTGCAACTAGCTTGGATCAGCAACTGGTCTCACTTCCATTGGCAAGGGTGCAGTCTCTTGTTCTAAAACACCGACACAAGCCATTACTAGAGAAGCAAAGGAAATAGCTTTGGGTGTTTGTACACAGGCAAACAATAATATAGTCCGTCTCTATTAGCAGAACAAGAAAAATTTATTGGAGGATATATATTTAAGATTCTTATTTAAAAATAATTTTTTTTAAAAAAACAGATATGAACAACTGCCTATACCAGTCACAACGTGGCTACGCCACGGTCTATTTTAGCAACGTAAGGGCCAACTTGGCATTGCACCATGGTACCCACTAACTAATTACAAAATCTGATGATCTTACTAGCTACGTGGTTACTAATATTATTTTACTGTTTACTTAACTCTCAAAGATCTGCCTAAGATCCTCCGCCTGTTTCCCTTCTTCCTTTCTCATTAGTTGAAAGCCCCTTCTTGAATATTCAGGCCAACTGTTTCTCATTAGTTGAAAGCCCCTTCTTGAATATTCAGGCCAACTGTTTCTCATTAGTTGAAAGCCCCTTCTTGAATATTCAGGCCAACTGTTTCTCTTTCTTGTTTGTTTTTTTAATGGTCCACTTGTGTATTTTCGCGTAGAGGTGTACGGTTGACACGAATATTCAAGTTACGTCACAAAAAGGAGAGACATGACCAGAGGCCAGTTGCCATATCAATTCTGTAATTCAGAAATCAACTGTAATGAACTATTATTCTACTTTCTACAGTCCCACACGACATCTCAATACCTCCAAAAGCAAAAGTATATGGACCCCTCATAAAGATAATCTTAAAGTAAGGAGCTTTGCAAAGCACCTTATTATTTAGTCTACCACACTTTTTTTTTCCCTCTTTATTTAGGAATATAAAGGACTTGCAAGACAATTAGAACCCAATGAGCCTAGTGTCGGGTGAGCAAAAAGAACATCTCATGGCCTCAGTGTGAGAGGTCGAAACCTCTTCCTTTCTATTTCTTAGCATCTAGGGTTGCATTGGTACCTCGCTTATGTAAATTGTGGAGTGATCTCTACGTTGAAGTTGGTCCCAGGGGCGGAGGGCGGGGCCCTCTCCAAATAATTGAAAAAAAATTACATTACCAAAATTGGAAATTTTTAATTGGGTGATGTATTTTTTAGATTCGGGTTTAGTTTGGCTCTACCCAGATAAACTTGTTGTACCGTTTGGCCCGCTCCTGAAAAGAATCATCGCTCCGCCCCTACTTGGTCCTACTTGTGAAGTTACAGCTTAGTCAAATAAAACATTGATGAAATTGAAGGGAAGCATAGATCTCAATTCACTCTTTTGTTGCAATTGTATAGAACTCTCACTGAACATCTGGATAATCGAATAATATGCTTTTGTTCATAAGCATTTTGTTTCGTCTCGCTTAGAACTTTGTAATGAGAGGTGAACACCTAAGAAGCCGTTTGGCAACGGTAACTGGTTCGTAAACCAGCATAAAAATTGGGCAGATCCATGAAATACTGTAATATAGTGTTTTATGAATTTATGTGATTTTTGTACCAGATTTATGAAACATAACCAAACACTGTTCTTAAAACACATTGGCATTCTCGGTGTCGCTTGTTTGATAAAGCACATTGTGATGGAACATCTCGTTCCTGTGACAAACAATTTGCCTGCCAGTTGGAAAGACCTCTTGTTTCCGTGGCTGTTCAAGTTGTCTCTGTTCCAAAAACACGAACAACCACCCTCTTATGTGTATCTTCTCCAATGTTAAGATTTGCAGTACACGTGATAACGGACAGTGCAACAACCATCTCCTGGTAGCCGCAATTACCTCGCGTCACCAACCCTCCTTATTTTGAACCTCTTTGGGTCTCAGAAATTATTGAACCAATTTAACCACAACGCACAACAATCTTGACTTTTGTTTAATTATTGGCTTCCATAATGACGCCTTCAACGATGCCTTACGGTTGACATGACATTGCACAAAAATAATTTAATCTATGTCTCAACATATACAAGTATGAATATTTATAGACGCTTGACCAAAGCACTTTCCTATAATTTTTCTTTCTTGAAAGAATCTTTAGTGCTGTTGTGATTGCACTTACATTCTCTTCTTTAGAGTCTTAAGGCTCGCGTATCGCAGAATATGACAAATCTAAAAATATTCTTTTAAATTTGTTAAAAAAAGTATTTATTTACCTTTTTTTATTTTTTTAATGGGATTATTGGTGTTGAATATATCATGGTAGGTCTAGTTCAGGCATTAAACAATTCCGAGCGGAGCGAGACGGTTTCTTTCCGTTGTTTAAATAAACGAGGAGGCCGTTGAGCTCAACGATCGCGCACCCTGTTGTCGTTGACAATTCTTCGGACGAAATTACCCCTTTCGTTTTTGGTCGACATAGACAAGCGGGAAGCGTATTTTCTTGCCTCACTTGGGGGCCATTTCGTGCTTCTCTTTTTATTCCCGCTCGTTGAATTTCGGAACGCTGTGGCGTCCACGTAAGAGAAGCCCTCTTACCACAACATCCTCAACATTAGAGTCATGGTCAAAGACAAAAGGTTCTTTGCGTGCCGATTTGAACTGCCGGAGATTAACTTAATTGTCAAGACTAGAGAATGTGAGCACAAGCATGCTAATTTGTGATTAGTGGGTTTGAACACCTTTAATTTTGTGATTGCATAAGTAAAACTGGCTCGATTTGAACTCGCTCGTTAAAACTTGACTCGAACTTCACTCGAAAAAATACAATTGCAAACAATTTGGGCAGTGTTTGACAAGCCAAATTTTTCTTCCTTTCTTCAAGAGTACATCCAAACTTAGGTGTGAAAATAGTGCAGAGATGAACTGACGATGTGTAGTTACATGCCCGCCGAATTTTGAAGTATCCACTCAACTCGATTTTGAATTCTAAACCTGCTTACAATGGAGAAAGACGATAAACGGGAGGCCCTTTTAACTCAACCGTTTGACTTCCTCCGTGGAGAACGACGGAAAAACAAGGACGGCCGGCGGCGAGGACAAGAAGGACATTTCGTGAAAACGTCAGCGATGTGCTCGGAAGACGAAGCGATAGACATTTATACGGAGACTCGAGCCAGGAACGAGGTCTTCGTCGGACGAGTTGCCGCATTTACTGGTTTTTTGAGATCCCTGAAGACCTCGGCCCTTGCCGCCCGCAGTTGCGCTCGGAATCGACGCCGATCTCTGCTCTCTTTCCCCGCCGCCCGAAGTCCGATCTCCGCCTTCCTCATCCCGTCATTAATGACGGCGCTTTAGATCGAAAGGGACTCCTCGGCCAAAGCCAACCCTGGACCAACAGCTCCCCCTTCGTTCCCAAAAAAAAGAGAAAAAAACGCACTCTCCATCATTCGACGACCAATGAAAGCTTGGAGGCCGTGGGCTTAAAGGCGATTCATCGTCTCATAGTCGGCATGATTCTGTAACAAGGAATCATTGAATTTAGTTACTGAATGATGCTTTGTTGTTAGTGAAAATTTATTGAGAAACAAATAATAAAGTGGTGCTATCTCGAAATTAATGTGCTTGGGGGGTCTTTGTTTGATGTAGTTGTGCAGAATCTGTACTTATGAAGGCGTTTGGTTAATAAAACACCAACACTTTGTTTCAAAAACCGTTTTAAAAATTAGAACAAATTCAAAAGACACTAATTTTTAAGCCAAATTCATGAAACACTGAATTAGCTAAGTGTCTCCTTAACCAAACACTCTCCATAAATCAAGGTAGAGTGAGACTTGAATCAGTGATTGTGCTATTGAATTGATTCGGATGCAGATAAGCTAAATACACAAAAAAATGGGTGCTGGACTGTACATACCAAATAGGGTAAAACTCGGACCTAGTCCCTCTGGTAACATCCCCAGTTATGGCATTTCCTATTCTATCTCATAGTGAAAGTTGTTTCTTCAACTAAAAAAAAATATGTGAAGACAAAAATTAAAACAAAAGCCAAAAGCTATTTATACAACTTGGAACAGAAAATTGATTTACATCTAGGCAATGAGCCAGGCTGCTGGTAGATATGCATTACCTCCAGGTCGGCCTAATAATTTATCGGGCCGGTTTAGGTGGGTCCGATAATTATGATTAATTATATTATATATATTATTTTATATTAAAAAAATATTTTTTTTTTAATTTAATCTGATCGAGCTCCAAGGGCTCATGTTTGGATTTTACTTGTCAGATCGAGCTCGAGCCCAGGTTTCAAGTGTGTGGTCGACCCGGCCAATGCAGCCTTAATTAGAAGTAACATTCTGGCCACTTCATGTGAGCTATTACAAGGGCAAACCATATCCTGCTTTTTCTATTTGAACCTCATTTTGGTCATAATCATCAAATAAGAGCTTGCTGCGGGCAGTAACCCCATGGCTCGAGTTTGATAGTCGGTCGAGTTAAAGGTAGAAGATGCTTGCCAACTCAAACATATGAAGTTAAAAGGCATAAATTTTCACATGTTTTGAAATTAAATAAATTAAATGTGTGGTCTTCATTTGCTGTTTGTCAGCAGAAGCAGAGACGCACTCAGATAAAAATTATAAAAAAAAATCCGGTCTTATTATTATATATGGACGAAACGAAGGGCCCTAAAAGTAATTTCCTCGATCAAAACAGGCCATATGACTCTGCCCCGCTCGTTTAATGTCCACAGCGCCGATGTTGACTCGTGCGTCGCTTTTCTCCCCAACAAACAGGGAACACGAGGACGAAATAAATAAGAAACGAGAATCTTTTTAGTGATTTTTTTTTTTCCTTTTAAGAAATAGATTCTTTAACTGCAGACGATGACAGAGCCCCCGTCGCTGTTGGTGACCCTTTAAAATAACTTTTAAGATAACCCCTACCTTTATTTTCGGTGGGGCCGCTCTCTCCGGCACGTCACCTGTGAGGCTAAAAAAGAAAAAACAAAAAGTAAAAGAGAAGAAAGACGCACGTCATGCATGATGCTCGAAGTTCCTCAACGGTGAACTTCTTATTTTTAAACTCCGAATGACGCTTTAAAATAAAGGGCCGTAACCGTAAACCTCCTATAGAAACACGTTTCACCTGATTTTAAAACTCATACAGTCGATTCCTTCTCTGAATCTTCCCCGGTTTTTGCTTTTGAAGTTTTCTGAACTTTGTTATCAACCGTTGGTCTCGTGAGGTAAAACTTTTTGTTTCTTTCCCATTATTCTCGAGTAAGCGACGACTATTCGAGAACGTGGTGCTTGATGTCATGCATTATGCATTCGCGGCTTTTGACCAAAGAAAGGGTTTACTGTGCTCTCCGCCTAAGGACGACGTTATTAAAATACCCGTTTAGGAACATACACGTCACGCTCTTTAATTTTATTCATCTTTTTAAATGCATGCACACTAATGACGCGATAGTTGAATTAGAACATTGAAATTCCTTTTATATATTGATGTATGTATGTAACTGTAAGAGCACATTGTTTAGATTTATGTGAATCAATTTTGCATCAATATAATGTGCATTTGTAAATTTTATTTGGTCAACAGGAGTGTGAATCGTGGCCTGAAAGTCAGGCTTCATGTGCACGGTTTCGGCCTCGGAGTCCCACCGGCAACAAAAGGAAAAGACCGTGCAATTTAGTGGATATCATGACCTTAGTAAGTTCTAAAGCAAAATTTGATTATTTTATAGCATAAGTTAATACATCATGCAAACGAGGAAGCCACATATATATATATATTTATGCGCTTGGAATATTTGTTGGTAAAGCTTCATTTTCCTCATTGGCTCGGAGTTTTATTATTATTATTATTATTATTTTCTTCACTTTTTTATTTTCAAGAAATGCGCCTGAATTCTTCTAATCTAACTGTGATTAGAGCATGAGCTAGATCGGCTGCTGCAAAGGCTCAACTCGAAAGATTAAGCTGTTAGTCCCACCGGACTCTTCCAAAAAGATTCTAATAGATGATACTTGGTCTTCAAATTTTGAACCCGTGTCCTTTTACATTTAAAAAGTCTTAAATTGATTCTTCTAGTAATGACAACCCATGAGTTTCATTGCCCCCCAAGCAATTTGATCAAATCTGATAGTAAAACATTTTGTGAAGGCTGAACCCGACCACCTGAAGTTGGGACACGGCCAAAGAGCAGGGCCGAACCTTGGCCGGCACAGTTTGCCCATTACGTGCTCCAATGATCGGATCCCGTAATGCAAATGAGGTTCATGGGTCATGGCCCAAAACTCTGGGTACTGGACACGTGTCTCGCCCAAGCCCACGGGATATACTCCTAGGAATCAAAAGTGGGTCCCCGCATTCGCCAGCCCCTAGTTTAGACTAGATCAATGGTCGCAGCGTGTACTTCAATCGACAAGTACGGTGGCAATAACCTTGCGTTCAAAACCCAATCTATGCTGCTCTGCTGGCTTCCATGATTACTAAAGCAACAACAAACCTATTATTACCATCCCTTTGAAGTGACCCCTCAACAAATGAGCTGAGCTCAACAACTGAAGTGGGCTCGAACAAGCAAGGCTCATCGAGCAGCTCAATTAACGCAGCGGCTCAATCAATACAATGATTCAAGTTAAAATGTACTCAAGTTTGAGGGTAGGATCAAACTTAGCACGAGGCAGGGTCGGGCTCTGACCCATTGAGCTCTGGGCCTGGTCCGAACGGAGGGCGACCAAAACGCAAACGCCGGACGCCAAGGGTGGCTTTGTAATTTCGAGATAACCGCCGGCCTACGACGTCCGGCACCGCAGACCTTAGAGGCCTACGGCTTACCCACCTAACCCGAGCCTGAGGGGTTCGGATCCGAACCGGAGTAGGCGGCGAAGTCAGCGGGGCCCATCCCACATCCGCTGTCAACTGCCGAATCGTGGCCATCCGCCGCGGTGTTTTCCATCCCGAGGACCCACGTGTGATTCTATCCGTCCATCTGAGGGCGCTGATGGGAAAAAGAGAGAAAGATGAAGGGGGAAATGGAGAAAATGGGGGCGGTGGGGCCCTGGTGGTAAGTGAGGGAGCAGGCGCCCTGGGGTAGATAAAGAGAGCAAGTGGGACCCGCGGGTGGAGTCACTTGCTGAGCTGTCGGCCAGAGAGGTCTATAAATAGGAGAGCCACCCGGCAACGCCGGTTCTAGTTGTTCAGATTCAGGTTTAGCAGGGGCGGGAGAGCGGGTGGGAGAGAGAGAGAGAAGAGGGGTGGCATTCGTTTCCCCTGTTTCTTTTGTCGTTATTTATCGGTTCATTTTCCTCCTTCCTTTCTCTGTTTCTGGAGGCGAGTGAGAGACAATCTGCGGAGAATCTCCAGATTTTTCGTTACCTTAATAGGGACGATCGATACCCCGTGTTTTCCCTTCTTCCTCTGAATCTGTAGCGGTATTCACCGAGAAGATAAGCGAGAGAAAAAGTTAAAATAAAGTAGAAGCAAAGAGGTACGTGCCGGCGCGGGTCTCTGACTCTCTGCCTCTCTTCCTCTCCCTCTTCTTTCCTGTCGAGAACGGAAGAAAGGTTCAACTGAATTGCGTTAATTAGTTCTGCCGTTCTGGTTAAAGAGTACTGTGAGCACCTGAGCGCAAGAAGAGCCTTTCTTATCTTAGATTATTTTGGAGCACCTTTTCCTTTTTCTTGCTTATTTCCGAGAGTTCTTCGGTCTGATCGGTCGGAGGACGCGAAAGTTTGATGTGATCTGTTTTTTCAGAGGTCGAAGTGAGGTAATCCCTGGCTTTTTGCCGTTTTCGGTGTGAAAGCTTCCGGTTTTTGTTGTGAAATTACGAAAAAGTAAGCTCTTTGAAGTTTTTCTTGATTTAGACTGTGGAAATCCAGTAGTTTGTGCAGATCCGCGGTTTAGAGGGGAAGGTGCGTTTCTTATCATTCTCTAGGTCTTTGCATGACCCAAGGTAGAATTTGTAGGCTGTAAGGTAGATTCTCTTATTGAAAGTCGGGAACTCTGAAGAGCCCTGTTTCTTTGGAGTCTGAACTTCAGACTGTATCTTCGAGAAGCGTTTCTTGTCAGCAAGATAAAACGAGGGAAGGCTTCTTTGCTTTTGGAGTCTATAGTTCCGTGTTGGGACCCAAAAATGCAAAAGAAGCACGTTGTTTTGCTTGAAAGAGGACGATGAAAGGATTGAAACTCTTTCAGCTTTTCTACATTTCTAGGGTTTTAGACCTGAGCGATGCAGCAAGTCATTTCAGGTTGGAAGAAACAGCAATCAGATATAACGGATTTAAAACTGGGCACGGCTGCGTCGCCGAAATACATTTACGATGAAAAAACGGACTTTGTGCAAAGTTTTGGAACCTACAAAAAAATAGGGAAAAGACGAAGTAAGAAAAGTTCAAAGGCGATCTTGGTTTTTTTCTGATTTTCTTTTTTTCCTGAAGCAGGAGAAGCAATAAAGCTTACGACAGCAGACGTCGCAATGGCTGCGGTGCCAGGTGTGGGTCTTCAGCTGAGGAACGAGTCGGTCTTACTGCCGTCTGTTCAAGGCAAAAGAGGATTGAACGCACCGAACCCCAGCAACAAGGCCGTCTGCCGTCATGTGCCGAGAGATAATAGTATGTTTGGGGCAAGAGTCCGCCCATGTTCCGAAAGGCTGCACCATGTCTGGCGCTCAGACGGACCCGGATGTACTCCCGAACTCAAGGTTGTCCGAGCGATGGGAATGTCAGGGGAGCCGACGGAGCCGCTTGGTCTCTATAATTCGGCGTTCGACAAGGATTCCTGCGGAGTAGGGTTTGTTGCAGAACTATCTGGCGAACCTAGTCGCAAGACGGTGAGTTGTTTGTTTAGTTTCTCCCTTTCTCCGAGAGCTATGTTTTGCAAAGTTAAACGGACAGTTTAGTTTTAGACAATGGACCCCACTGGCTGATCTGCTTGATCCGTTTTCCTTGTTTTTTTTTTCTTTTGTAAATCGAGTTTTGAAAGCCTCACAAGAAGTGGAGGAAGAATGTTTTCAGGATTTGCATTTCCAAGATATTTTTTGTCCAGTTAATTTGTACGTTTAGGTATCAGAAAATACTGTCATTCATTGTCGAGAACTGAGGTTTTATTCTGAGGAAGGTTAAATACTGAACCACCTCTTTATCTCTCCCCGACGCGCGCATGCGTATAGATGTGCATTCATACACAAATATATGCTAGACACGAAACAAAAAAAGTTTTCGTTGGTCTTGCTTCGTACATTTCCCTCAACTCCACTCTTGCTTTTCTTTTCCTTATGGTTACTGTACAAATGTTTGTCAGTCTAGCTATACGTTTGTTTGTTTTGGACGTATTCCTGCAATCTTTGTTTGGTTAAATTTGATCACATTTTCTTCGTTTAAATTACTATCAATATGTTTACTGAAATTTCTCCTGCATCCTCCTATGTGACATTGCAAGGTATTGGATGCACTGGAAATGCTGATTCGAATGGCACATAGGGGAGCTTGTGGTTGTGAAGTGAACACCGGAGATGGAGCTGGCATTCTTGTTGCTCTCCCACATGATTTCTTCAAGGAGGTATATGAGATCTTATTGTTCCACATTTCACATGTATGAACTCTTTCCATTATATATGCCTGGCTAGTTATCTCGTGTCTCTAACCTGTTTGTGCATGTTATATTTCTCCTAGGTTGCCAAAGATAGTGGATTTGAACTGCCACCACCTGGTGAATATGCTGTTGGCATGTTCTTCTTGCCAACAACTGATGGTCGCCGTGAAGAGAGCAAGATAGTGTTTACTAAGGTGAGTCATGACATGGAGATATTTGAATTTGTCTCTTGCATTATAGCTGCAACGACAAATCACGCAAAAGGAAATTTTTGATACATGTGGGTCCTCTCTCGCAGCTTTTAGTGGTCTTAAAGTTAAAGAGCTGATCTGCTTTTTCTTTATCATGCATATTCCTGTTTCTGATTGGATGTTGGTACAGTCTTCATAGTGCAAGTTATTTCTTTCCCGTCTTTTGTTGCTGTATGTCGAACTCCTTATTTTAACTGAATGGACCTAGACCATGAAAACATTATGTTCCTCTGTAGGTTGCGGAGTCTCTGGGCCATCAGGTTCTTGGTTGGCGTCGTGTTCCAACAGACAATACAGGCCTAGGTGAGTCTGCTATTAACACGGAGCCAGTCATTGAGCAGGTGTTTCTCACTGCAAGTTCAAGATCAAAGGTTGACATTGAGCGACAGGTCTCCTTCAACACTAATACTCCTTTATGTGTCTAGATGCCCTGTTTATGAAGATTAGAGTTCTCTCTCTCTTTCTTCATGTGGCATTTAATGTGAATAGACTATTCATGCTGCAGATGTACATATTGAGGAGAGTCTCAATGGTTGCAATTAGAGCTGCTCTGAACATGCAGCATGGTGCTAAAAAGGACTTCTACATCTGCTCCCTGTCATCCAGGTCTGGAAATTTCTCTCTTAGCTGTTTTTTCTATATCTATTTTCATTAAATTGTTGATGCAAGTTTTAAAACAAAATATCTATCAGTATCATGTGTGTATTTAGATGTTTTTGGAAAACTAAACAGTTTCCTTTTTCTTCTGACAGATGTTATAGTTGTTTATTTTGTTTTGTGATCTGTGCAGAATGTTGCTTCATCAATTATTATTATCAACTCTGTTTGAGCAGTCCAGATTGATATTTCAGAAACAATTGAAATTCATGCTACAATAGCTTGTAGCAGCTTTTATCCTTTTATAAGCTTTTTCCAGCATGCTCGAGAGATTCAAAAAGCAAAATTGTCCATGGAAAAACTGGACTTTGTATATGTAATTCAGTTCAAACTACTCCAAACAGAGTTTCATGAATTTTAACATTTTAAATATCCATTTTCTTGACGTTCCCATTTTGTAAATTCATAATATCTCCTACTTTTGGTGCCATACATGGTGAAGAACTTGGATCTTTTCCTTGATTTGGCAGGACTGTTGTGTACAAAGGTCAGCTCAAACCTATCCAGTTGAAGGATTATTATTATGCAGATCTTACTCATGAAAAGTTTACAAGCTACATGGCCTTGGTAAGTATACTGTCTTTTATTATCTCCTCTGTCCACTAACTTCTGTTTTTCTTGGTTGGGGGGCGACTATTGGTAAATGATTATCTTTGAGGTTATCCAGCATGTGAGGCATTTAAAATGGAAATAATTTATAGTATTGGCTTAATGCCGTCTTCTTTTTCAATCTATGAGATCGGGTGCTTTGGGTAAGTTGGACATATTTTGATGCTGAAGTAAAACATGTGGTGAAATTTTATGGCAGCCTTTCATGTAAAATGAAATAGGTTTTACATTATTTTGTGAAAGAGTTGTGTTGAGCTTTTGGATATGACCTGTAGTATGGTGATGAAGCAAATATGGAACTGTGCATATTGCAAAACTACTGTAGGGTTTGTGTTGGGACTGCAGGTCAAGTGAAGATGTGGTTAGGCCAAATTCATTTATTGCAGCAGGTTTCTGAATTGAGCTGCAAGTCAATAGAAAAGGTTGATTGAGCCATTGTGGTACTAACTACTTCAAACTCTTTGACTTCTTTGCAGATCCATTCTCGTTTTTCAACTAATACTTTTCCTAGCTGGGATCGAGCTCAACCTATGCGTGTTCTGGGGCACAATGGGGAAATCAACACTCTTCGTGGAAACATTAATTGGTAAAGCTATAAGTTATTTACTCTTTGTCTTCTTCAGTAATTTCTTGTGCTTTTAATATTTCTATGGAGTTTGTGTGTAGCTTTTGCTTGAAACTGAATTTTGACTGATGACCAGGATGCGAGCACGTGAAGGTTTACTTAAGTGCAAGGAACTGAATCTCTCAAAAGATGAGATGTTAAAACTTCTACCCATTGTTGATGTTGGTTCTTCTGATTCTGGTAATTCTTCAATAACCATTTCATGTTTTATATGAAAAGTTACTGTATTACAGAAAATAATATTTCCTAAAATTTTTCAGGGGCATTTGATGGCGTCCTTGAACTTCTTGTGCGAGCTGGAAGAACTCTTCCTGAAGCTATCATGATGATGATACCAGAAGCATGGCAAAATGATAAAAACATGGATCCGGAGAGAAAGGCTTTGTATGAGTACTTCTCTGCTTTGATGGAACCCTGGGATGGGCCTGCTCTTATATCATGTAAATTCCTTACTCTAGCAGCTTCATGCATTAAACTTTGAAACAGAAAAAGCCCAATGTATTTTCATCTTTAATCAATTTGAAATAAATGATTGGTCCTTACATCATTATTAATATATTCTTTTACACCTTATCTGAGCATTGCAACATGCAAACAATTCTTTTGCTGATGTTTGCTCGTAAACTTGCAAGATTTATTTACCAATGTCCAAATTATGTTGTTCAAGTATCAGTGTGGAAAATTATCTTTTGAGCTTTTATCTAAAAGATGCTGTAAGTGGTTTTTTTTCCCAAGTGGTCTGTAATATGATTGGGCTAATAAGTTTACATGTTCATTATCTTAGAGAAGTACACCTTTCTCTAGTTTGAAGGAGTTCTGTATGAGGTGAATTATTTGTGCAGAATTAATTAGTCGTAAATGTTGGAAAATGCAGTTACTGATGGCCGCTATCTTGGAGCAACATTAGACCGAAATGGTTTGAGGCCTGGCCGCTTTTATATTACACACAGCGGTCGTGTTATCATGGCCAGTGAAGTTGGTGTCGTGGATATACCTCCAGAGGATGTGTGCAAGAAAGGGAGGCTTAACCCTGGGATGATGTTACTAGTAGATTTTGAAAACCATGTGGTCGTTGATGATGATGCTTTGAAAAGGCAATATTCGTTGGCTAGGCCATATGCTGAATGGTTGAACAACCAGAAGTTAGAGCTGAAGGACATTGTTCAATCTGTTCCAGAAACTGAGAGGGTTCCACCAGCAATAGCTGGGGCACTGCCTGTATGTTTTGGTCCTTTGCAAATTTTCCTAGCATTTTTTTTGTGGCCTTTTGGATCTTTAAGCCAGCTATTCCTGCAGGTACATAAGGATGATGATAGCATGGAAAACATGGGAATTCATGGTCTGTTGGCTCCTCTGAAGGCATTTGGGTAAACGTCTTGCTATTTTATTTATTTTTTTAATTACTTTTTCAGATTTTCTCTTTCACTTGGTTCCATTTTCCCCTAAATGTACTTAAGAGGAACCCTATTTGTTTCTTCTGTCCAGTTATACTGTAGAAGCCTTGGAGATGCTCCTGTTACCAATGGCAAAAGATTCTACAGAGGCCCTTGGTTCCATGGGCAATGATACCCCACTTGCAGTAATGTCACACCGGCCAAAACTAGCGTTTGAATACTTTAAACAGATGTTTGCTCAGGTAACAAACCCCCCCATTGATCCAATTCGTGAAAAAATCGTTACGTCGATGCGCTGCATGATTGGCCCAGAAGGAGATCTTACTGAAACTACTGAGGAGCAGTGCCATCGTCTCTCACTTGAAGGGCCACTCTTGTCCATTGATGAGATGGAGGCTATTAAAAAGATAAATTACAAGGGCTGGAGAAGTAAAGTGTTGGACATTACTTTCTCCAAAAAACATGGTCGCAAAGGTGTGGAGGAGACCCTAGATAGGATCTGTAATGAAGCTCGTGCTGCCATACGTGAAGGCTACACATTATTAGTATTATCTGACAGAGGTATATTTGTACCAGAAATGCATTGATTCTGATTCCCTTTGGTCATGCTTCATGTTAGGCCCTAGCAAAAGTTGTTCCAATGAGTAGTTTTTTTATTCAATTGGAGCTGATAGATGTGTTTATCATGTTTTTTTTTAAGTAGAATACATGATTAGATCAGTTGTTTGGAAGCTTATACATGTTTTCTTAAAAGCAATGCCTCAAATTGCAGTAAGGCTTGATTGGTGAAAAAAACACACTTTTCATTAACTACTTCTATTTGGAATATTTATTTTGAGCACATAGATTGGAAAATGCATCAACGGGCTCAGTTTTTATGCAAGAACAACAGCTACCTCTTCTACTGGAGCCTAACATGTTCCCTGATCAAATGTTAGCCTTAAGCTAACAGAGGGTAATTACTCACGCACATGCTCTTGCAAAGGCCCAGCCTTCACACCTTAAGACTGGTAATTCTAATGATGATTAGGGTTAACTCCCCTAAAGACCTTATATACCGCGATCCTATAACATGGGGGTGCGTTATTGAGACCGACCATCCACCTGACTCAGTTCCTAAACTGGCTCCACGCAGGGCAGATCCTGCCTCTGCTGACCGGACTCTATGGACCCAATAACAGACTTTCCCTACCCACTAACTTCACGCCTGACACCAAAAGGGTGAGGACCCTGTCTCTGTGTTGTTCGCTCCATATGTAAATTTTTTTTTATCTATTTAAAATATGTTTTTTTTTTTGTAAATCAAAGATTGCATGATGATCTTCGTGCTTCATAGTTCATAGATAGCATCAATTTTGATAAGAAGAATTTTACGGATGAGTATTGGAAGGTTTTAAGAGAATTTAGTAATGCACATTGCACTTATTTATAGAAGCCTTGTCTTCAGGGAAGTTCAATTGTCTGGTTACAACTTGCATGTGTTTGTTCAAAAGTCAAATAAAAGGTTGCTGACTTTTGTTTCTTTTTCCATTTGCTGTCCTGAAATGAAGCATTTTCACAAGACCGTGTTGCTGTTAGTTCCCTACTGGCAGTTGGTGCGGTTCATCATCATTTAGTTTCAAATCTTGAACGCACAAGGATTGGGTTGATTGTTGAGACTGCTGAGCCACGTGAGGTTCACCATTTCTGCACTCTTGTGGGGTTTGGAGCAGATGCAATATGTCCTTATTTGGCAGTAGAAACTATTTGGCGTCTCCAGGTTGATGGTAAAATTCCTCCTAAAGAGGATGGTTCCTTCCATTCTAAGGGTGAGCTAGTTGACAAGTATTTCTACGCATGTAATTATGGGATAATGAAGGTGCTCGCAAAAATGGGAATATCAACATTGGCTTCTTACAAGGGTGCTCAGATATTTGAAGCACTGGGTCTAGCTTCTGAAGTGATCAATAGATGTTTTGCCGGAACCCCAAGTAGAATTGAAGGTGCTACTTTTGAAATGCTTGCTCGGGACACACTTCGCCTCCATGAGATGGCATTTCCAACTAGGGCTTTACCTCCAGGTAGTGCGGAAACTGTTGCTTTACCCAATCCAGGGGATTATCATTGGAGAAAAGGTGGAGAAGTTCATCTTAATGATCCTCAGGCTATTGCAAAGCTTCAAGAGGCAGCAAGAAGTAACAGCGTTGCTGCTTATAGGGAATACTCAAAACTTGTAGAGAATCTTAACAAGGCGTGCAATTTGCGTGGTATGCTTAAGTTTAAAGAAATTGGAAGCAGCATCCCTCTTGATGAAGTTGAACCTGCAAGTGAGATTGTGAAGCGTTTCTGTACGGGTGCCATGAGTTATGGGTCGATATCTTTGGAGGCACACACTGCTTTGGCGGTTGCAATGAACAGAATTGGAGGGAAATCAAATACAGGTATATTGTCATGCTTTCTGTTTGCAATGGTGTAACGTGTGTTAGAGTGAATTTTCATATTCTATTTTACTGTGGAGATTTCATTGCAGATGTATCGCACGTAGAATCTAGAGCCATGGAAATCAAATCTAAAATGATCATAAATGAATAGTGGAAATCATATTTCTTGTTTGTCAACTGAACATTCTTAGTTCTTGTTAACTGAATTGAACTTGTCATTGTTTCTTCTCATTCGGGGATAGAGTACAACCTCTACCCTCTTTTCTCTTTGTTATCCCATCTGCTGTTAGTATTCTGTCTTTCCTTATATTATGTTCTTTTCTACATTTATCTGTTATGCAGGTGAGGGAGGCGAGAACCCATCTCGCATGGTGCCGCTTCCAGATGGATCAAGGAACCCCAAGCGGAGTGCGATTAAGCAAGTTGCTAGTGGGAGATTTGGTGTCTCTAGCTACTATCTTACCAATGCTGATGAACTTCAGATAAAGATGGCTCAGGTAGTTTCTTGGCTATTTAACTTGTTCTTTACATCCTTGTCTTAGGTATGATTTTGTAGTTCAATTTTCCTGTTTATCTATTGAATTCTTATTGGAATGGGATTCCCTTGAACCAGTCACTTGTTATAAATTTATGTTCACACACAGATCCTTTTTACCTTGCAAAGCACCTCAGCGTGCCTTTATATATATATATATATATATATATATATATATATATATATAAAGTTGTGTAATTTAATATATTCAAACAAGCATACATGTGGTTGAATTCCCCCTGACTGCTGTTAACTTTCTTTATATTCAGGGTGCTAAACCTGGTGAAGGTGGTGAGCTTCCAGGTCATAAAGTAATTGGTGACATTGCAGTCACACGTAACTCCACTGCTGGTGTTGGACTAATCAGTCCACCACCTCATCATGATATTTATTCAATCGAAGACCTTGCACAACTGATTCATGATCTCAAGGTACTAATCAGAAACTCCTTTCCACCTGTCTATTTCTGTCTGTTCAAACCATATGTCAGCATGTGAAGAGAGATGGTTTTTTTTTTTTTTTTTTTTTTTTTTTTTTTTTTTTTTTGTGGGGGGGGGGGGGGGGCGTGTTTACACTAGTTTTTGGGATTGATTTTGACCAGATTTTGACATGCATGCGGCAGGTTACACTGGATAACCACTTTATTATTTATAAAATTATTGTTTCTTTCTGTAGAACTCCAACCCAAGTGCACGAATCAGTGTGAAGTTGGTCTCTGAAGCTGGTGTTGGAGTTGTTGCTAGTGGAGTAGTAAAAGGCCATGCAGACCATGTCCTTATCTCTGGCCATGATGGAGGAACTGGAGCCTCTCGCTGGACCGGCATAAAGAATGCTGGTTTACCTTGGGAACTTGGTTTAGCGGAGACACATCAAACTCTTGTTGCTAATGATCTGCGTGGTCGAACTGTACTTCAAACAGATGGACAACTTAAAACTGGAAGAGATGTTGCCATTGCTTGCCTCCTTGGTGCTGAAGAGTTTGGCTTCAGTACGGCCCCTCTAATAACTCTTGGATGCATTATGATGCGAAAGTGTCACAAGAACACCTGTCCTGTTGGTATTGCTACTCAAGATCCTGTTCTCCGTGCGAAGTTTGCAGGTGAACCAGAGCACGTAATAAATTTCTTCTTTATGCTGGCTGAAGAAGTGCGTGAAATCATGTCTCAGCTTGGTTTGAGAACAATCAATGAGATGGTTGGACGTGCAGACATGCTGGAAGTTGATCAAGAGGTGGTGCAGAACAATGAGAAGTTGGAAAACATTGATCTGTCTGCCTTGCTTCGTCCAGCATCGGAGATTCGGCCTGGAGCTGCACAGTACTGTGTGCAAAAACAGGATCATGGGCTGGATATGGCTTTGGACAATGAACTTATTTCTTTATGCAAGGTAGCTATTGAGAAAGCTGTCCCAGTGTACATTGAAAGGTCAGTTCGAAATGTGAATAGGGCTGTTGGCACGATGTTAAGCCATGAAGTTACTAAACGTTACCATTTGGAGGGCCTGCCTTCTGACACAGTCCACATAAAGCTCACGGGTAGTGCTGGCCAAAGTTTTGGTGCATTCCTTTGCTCAGGCATCACCCTTGAGCTTGAAGGTGACAGCAATGACTATGTTGGAAAAGGATTATCAGGTGGAAAAGTTGTAGTTTACCCTCCTAGACATAGCAGATTCGATCCAAAGGAAAACATTGTCATTGGTAATGTTGCCTTATATGGTGCAATAAAAGGTGAGGCATATTTTAATGGGATGGCTGCAGAGAGGTTTTGTGTTCGTAACTCAGGAGCAAAGGCTGTGGTGGAGGGCGTTGGTGATCATGGGTGTGAGTATATGACTGGAGGCACTGTTGTTGTGCTTGGTAAAACTGGACGGAACTTTGCCGCTGGTATGAGTGGTGGAGCAGCCTATGTTCTCGACATAGAGAACAAATTTCCATCACGGTGCAATCTGGAGCTAGTTGATCTTGAAAAGGTTGAAGAGGAAGAGGATATTACGACCTTGCGCATGATGATACAGCAGCATCAGCGTCACACTAACAGTGAACTAGCCAAGCAAGTTCTTGCTGATTTTGATGTGCTTCTTCCTAAGTTTGTTAAAGTATTCCCAAGAGATTACAAACGTGTCCTTCAGGACATGAAAGCTAAGAAAACAGCAAAGGAGCTGGAGGAAGCCGAATTGAAAAAGAAGAATGCCTTTGAAGAGCTGAGGAAGATGTCTTCTTCAGCTCAAGCAAATGGGGCAATCAAAGAGGTCTTCTTTTTGGTTCCTACTTTCCTTCTGATGATAATAGTTTTGGTTACTTCATATATGTTGATATCATAGTCATAAAATGCACTTTTTTTTCGAAAAAATATGTATAAAATGCAAGAAATAAGTCATCTGTTTAAAATTTAAATAAAAAAACACCAAATCCAAAAAAAAGTGAATTTTTTTTCGTGTTTTCTTGGAGTTTTTCCTTTTTTTTCATTTTAAGCTTTTTTTCACGTTTTTTAATGCAAAATTTTTATTTGTTGCTCATTTAATTATTTTTTGACGTTTGTAGTATTAATTTTTCACTTGGATTATTTTAAACATTTACTGTATTTTTCCTTTTTTTTCCAAGCTTGCTGAGAAAACCTTGGCGTTTAAAATACGAAAACATTTTTTTTCGGTGGTTGAAATCATATTCATGCACATGTGCTTGGTTGCATAGCCTGTGCATTTGATCTGTCTCAATCAATTTTACAAGGTTAAAAATTTACTGAATGGAAAGTAAATAGATAATAAATGATGCGTTGATCTTTCAGATCAAAATTTGGCAATTCTGGTAAGAGGAATCTGGTGAATAATAATCTTGATCAGAACTTAATTACTATCTGTTGATTAACAGTCATCTGGCAATAGACTTGTTAGAGGCAGTCATGTGCTAATGCCTATGTCATGATTCTGCAGAATGGGCCCAAAGTTTTTAGACCCACTCGTATTGGAAATGCAATAAAGAATGGTGGTTTCGTGAAATATGAGCGAGAGGGTATTGCATATCGTGACCCTGCAGCTCGGGTTAATGACTGGAAAGAGGTTATAGAGGATGCTAGACCTGCTGAGTTATTAAAAACACAATCTGCTCGTTGCATGGACTGTGGAACTCCCTTTTGCCATCAGGTATGTCTCTTGATTTCACCTCAGGAATAATTTATGCAAACTGGTCAATTTAAAATTTTATTTGTCATAGTTGCGAATTTTATGAAGTTGTTTCTTTCTCGTTATTGTCTTAATGATTTTCTGTAGGTCGTTCTTAAGGTTCTAGCTATACAATCATAATAGAACACATGCCTACCTATTAGTTAAGTGGGTTAAATTGGTTTTGTTTCCTGCATTTGCTTCACTATCCACATTTCTGCAGAAAATTTTCATTTGGCCCCCAACCTGAACTACATTACTTCTTAATAACGGATATTATTAAGATGCGTCTGCGCCAAAGTTTTCAAGTCAAGTTGCATACAGCAAGCATGTTGCATTTGGCATGTGAGAAGTAAACCTGTAAGGGAAAAGCTGTTGTCAATGACCTTTCTGCCTGCATGTCATGTGGAACTTTGGGTTTGGAATTTGATCGTGGAGGTGGCATATATTTTCTTAAAAAATCATTATATCTAACATTTGGCTTTACATGTGCTTTATTTTTTTTTCCCTCTTTTGTTGCACTAGCTCTTCTATGCCTATTTTCCAGAAGTGTGTAACAAAAGAGAGAGAGAGACTTATTTCCTGCATTTTGAATTTACAGGAAACAAGTGGATGTCCCCTTGGAAACAAAATTCCTGAGTTCAACGAGCTGGTCTATCAAAATCGTTGGAGAGAAGCATTGGATAGGCTTTTGGAGACAAATAACTTTCCAGAGTTTACTGGCCGAGTCTGCCCTGCACCATGTGAAGGTTCCTGTGTCCTTGGGATCATTGAGAACCCAGTATCTATTAAGACTATTGAGTGTTCTATCATAGATAAGGCCTTTGAAGAAGGTTGGATGGTACCCCGACCACCTCTGACCAGAACAGGGTACGGCTTCGTTTTTCTCTATTCCTGCTTCTTCATTTTGTTTGTCTCCTCGGAATAGGGTTGTTTTGAGATGGACTTGTTTTTGTGGTTAGTTATTCTTTTGTTGCTCTTTGGAAGTCTGTCTTGTAAGAACAGTGATTTCTGGTGGAAGGTGGATGAGGCTAAGGTTTTCTTCTTTCTTAGAGTGACCCTTGCAGTCCTATGTAGTTTAAGCATCCTACCTGGAGTTCTGGAGTATATTCGTGGGAATCATTCCTCGAATGAATTACTCTAGTGGATCCATCTCATGTGATTGCAACTTATGAACTTGTTTGTCTCGTTTGGTCCATGCTGCAAGTGGAAGGGAATGATTGTCCCAAGGCACCAATAAATCTCACTCCTATTGTATTTTGATTAAATGTTCAATTGTAGGACCTACTATTTCAATTACAATTTTGGAATTCCATGCAACTTGTTTTCACTTGTTGAGAATTTTACTTTGATAGTATTGAGCGTGGACCAAAATTATCCATGATTAAGTCACAGGAAGTGATCTGAATGTTGTAGTGGACTTGTTCCAAAACTGGCTTGTTATCACTTGTTGGTTTAGGTATCGTGGTTTTGACCATGTTTGTTCCTTGATTCAGGAAGAAGGTTTCCATTGTGGGTAGTGGACCTGCAGGCCTGGCTGCTGCTGACCAACTTAACAAGATGGGTCATTCTGTTACTGTGTATGAGCGTGCTGATAGGATTGGTGGGCTGATGATGTATGGAGTTCCAAACATGAAAGCAGATAAGGTCAACATTGTTCAGAGGCGTGTTGATCTAATGGCAAAGGAGGGTGTTGAATTTGTGGTGAATGCAAATGTTGGGAAAGACCCAGCATATTCTCTAGAGAGGCTTCGTGCTGAAAGTGATGCATTGATCTTGGCATGTGGGGCCACAAGACCAAGGTAACTTTTGAATCTTTTGTCTAAACATGCTCTAAAGGGACGTGAGGTCTGACTTGCTTAGGAATTAAAGGAATTGATCTTTGTTTACAGAATGTTTGTCATGTTTAGGCTTTAGGGTAACCTGAGTGGCCCTTGATGCATTTTGCTTTTCAGTTAAAGGAAGCCCATTTTTGTGCCTGAGGCTTAACTTAGAGATACATGGAAAAAAAAGACTGAGACCAGGTGGTGGAGACTGCTGGAAACTAAATTACTCCATGTTATGTTTTCTAAAGGAAAGTTCGTTCAAAAAGATTGCATAGAGTAACATAAACCAAAAATGAAAAAAAGGAATCATCTCAATTAATCGGATCAAACAACAGGCTAGCCTGACTGGCTTTGTATTCCTTAGTTGGTTCTTAGTTCACATTTTAAGCTCTAGGTTAACTGTTCAAACAATAGATTTATTCATCTTGATCTCTCTGGTTCATGGTCGCTGAACGTTTGATTAAGATCTGTAACTTTTCTGGTGCAGGGACCTTTCTGTTCCTGGCCGGGAATTTAAGGGAATTCATTTTGCAATGGAGTTCCTTCATGCGAACACCAAGAGCCTCCTGGACAGCAATCTGGATGATGGTAATTATATATCTGCTAAAGGTAAAAAGGTGGTTGTAATTGGAGGTGGTGATACTGGAACTGACTGCATAGGCACATCCATTAGGCATGGCTGCACTCAGGTCATAAATCTGGAGCTTCTTCCTGAGCCACCTAAGTCTCGTGCACCAGGCAACCCATGGCCACAGGTACTCTTTTTTCTATATTTTCTTGGAACAGCTTGCTTACTAAATGTGTTTTAGATTAATCTTTGTCAAGTTTTGGTGCATTTCAACTCTTCCATACTGCAAAAATGCATTGCTGTGTCGTGTTGGTAAATCTAAGGAATGGGGCGTAGGCAGGTGGGCTCTCCATGGGACCTACGCCCCATGGAACCTGCTCTTTGAAACTTTTTAGTTAATGTTGAAATTTGGGTGAATTTGAGTTCAGTTATATAGGGTAGCTCCACTAGATTCGGATCACTGCCCCATGGTCAATTAAAAATCTATTAACCATATATTTAGTACCCATGAAAAAAACTTTGGCTCCATCCTGTAAGCTTGTACATTGATTTCTACCATCTTCACTTGTCAAAGTAGGCCTGACAAAAGGTCTGTTATTTTCACCTGCATTCTACTAACTAACGGATAAAAATCTTTTCATGCTCTGCCCTATACCTTGTCGTGCCACTCTATGCAGCTTATCCATCCAGTAGCTCGATTTTATGATTGTGCGGTTACCCAAGCTACCCTCCTACCCGATTCCTTCCAAAATTGCTATAGATGTCTAATGTTTCTTTTGTTTATATTCAGTGGCCCAAGATCTTCCGAGTAGATTATGGACACCAAGAAGCTACAACGAAGTTTGGGAAAGATCCACGTACTTTTGAGGTTTCAACTAAGCGTTTCCTGAGCGATGAAAATGGAGCCGTCAAAGGGCTTGAAGTGGTGCGTGTTCGGTGGGAGAAAGATGCTAATGGGAGGTTCAACTTGAAGGAAGTTGAGGGCTCGGAATGGATAATCGAAGCAGACTTGATTCTCCTAGCCATGGGTTTTCTCGGTCCCGAATCGGTAACTTATATTTCCCTTTCTCTTTAATGGCCTGATGAAATGTACCCCCGATTTTTCTTTCTGGATCGTGCATAATATTAGCTGTCAAACTCCCAACCATTGATCAATCTCCGTGACCGGTTCCATGTATGAATCAATGCTTCAAACAATCATTGCTTTAAAGAATGATTCCATCCTTAAGAAGGGTTGCCTATCGACCAAAAACACCTGTTTTTCCAGTCTATGCTCTGCATTTGAGATGTTAACTTGCTTCAGGCACGTTCATCATCATCTCCCTCTCACATTTCTCAATTTTTGGCTTTCCAGGGAGTTGCAAACCAGCTAGGAGTGGATCTAGACAACCGGTCGAACTTCAAGGCTGAATATGGCCGTTTCAAAACGAACGTTGATGGAGTCTTTGCTGCTGGAGATTGCAGGCGTGGACAATCACTTGTTGTCTGGGCAATTGCTGAAGGCCGGCAAACAGCTGCCGAGGTTGACAAGTATCTGATGAAAGAAACTCTTGTCATACCCCAGGCAGAAGAAGCTCAAGAGAACAACAAACAGGCAGTTGCCACCTAGAAAATGGGTGAATTAGTCGAAGATACCAAGTGCGTGAATAAAGGCCCAGATCTCTACTTGTCCATGGTAAAATTGGAATTATAAAGACATGGCAATACATGGGGAGGGCTGATGTAAAGGCCAGCGGATGCTTCATGCAAAAAGATTACAGGTCCGTTTTGGTGACCCGAAATTTTGGTCAAGTGGTTTTGGTAGTCGTCTAATAGTAGTGTCCTGGAATAAATTGGGAATAAGTTGGTTTTTGGGGCCATATTTTTTCTATTGCAGTTTTTTTTAATGTTTTTATGTGCCCATTAATAAACGTTGTATAGTTCTCGAGTTCCTCAAATGGCAGTTGATCTTTTGTCTTGTATAGTTTGTCTATTTTTATACCTGTGGTCGAATATTGTATTGTATAGAGGTACTGGTGGTCCTCATCCGTGCAAGCTGTTGGAATCTCGAGTCCAAACAAAAACCGTTAAGAGGCCATCTTTTCTCCAAGTCAGAAATCAAGAGATGGGTTCGCCCACTAAGTTGGACGTGAATCCTGAATCCGTTAACGAGTATGGAATTCGATCCAGGGTTCAATGAAGGCCTCGGGCTTTGTGTCCTTTCTTTTCTGGATTTTCTGTCGCAAGTCAGCTTTGGGTAATTCCACGATGAGACGCACAAAGGCTGAACTGGGCCTGCACCCGAAGCTATGATCTACTCTGGATTTATCAGGCTTTTAAAAACAATCAGTCGGTCCTAAAGACAACCAGACCCAAATGTCAATGCCGCCGTAGTTGGCAAATTTGTTGATCCCGACTAGCGAGCTGCTTGAATCAGTTAGGATTGTGAGGTCACGAATCAGGATTCAGTCGTTTCACTGCTTAAGTTTGTTATTTTGTGAATTGAAATCTATATTCCACTAAAGAGATCTTCTGGGGGATAGACCCCGACCTTCTCAATAAAAAAGAATAAGATATACAACCATGCAGAGGGAATGCTATGCATCAAACAATGAAGAACACCAAAATTAAACCCAGCCGTACAGAAACATAAAGGCACACCAAAAGGTGATCTAAAGCAAACACCGAGACAGCGCCAAGCAATTCTAAACTTGTTATTCTATTTACTCTCAGCAACTTGCTGATAAAAAGAGAGAAGAGAACATGTGTACACTTAGACTATCTTTTCCCTAAGTCATTGCTTTGTTAGACATCCAATTGCTAACTTTAGTAAACATACACACATTCATATTACGTATTATTTAGTTTTAGCAGAAGAAAAAAAGCAAACTTGAAGCCATCTGACATCTACCTTTTTCATTTATTTCTAGCAAAAAAACATTATAAAAAAAATTTTATGACATCCAAGTCACTGAATCAATGCTCTAACCAAATGACCTAGTCATCAGCTGATTCGAGTCCGAATTATGAGTTCGCCAACTATGTTCTATAGTGGTTTATTTTTATTTAAGGCGATTGAAATCATCAAATAGAGACAACAACCAACTACCCACTTAATCGGAATCAAGAGTTAGGGTAGGATAGAGGGAACACAGGCAGCCGTGCCATGTCACTTAGGACCTTAAATTCTAGTTATTACTCGTTCTGAACCTTGAATCTTGGATCGAATGGCAGCTCGAATTGCTTAAAAATTAGGGGTTTCCAACTGAACCAGCAAAACATGGATCTGGTCTCACTCATGGATTCGGAGTGAGTAGTACTTGTTTCCACCAACTCAGACGGCGCTCATATCTTACCAGTTCGGGGATTTGCAATCAAACTGGATCCGATACGCAAGCTTAGGAGCCTCTGAAATGAGTCCCGTCCTCTTGGGGATATGAATAACCTCCTTTTAACCGATTGAGGATACTCTAGTCAGCAATTTAAAAATTTGGAGTTATCGTGGGAGTATAAGTAGGGGAGGGGCTGCGGTCCTGGTTGCCTTAGTTTAGCCTCTTCAACAATTTCGTTTCCCGCGGATATTTGAATAAGAGAGAGAAAGGAGGAGGAGGAGGAAGGCGAGGGACGGGGAAAAGAGTAAGAGAGGGGAGAAGGCATGGGGAAGTACATGCCGAGGGCAAAAACCATCTCTTCCTGCCGTTTCTCTCCGCAATCAATCGCTCTCTCCTTCCCTCTGTCGAGGTCTCAATTTAGATGGTAAACATAAGCCCTGCGTGTGTGTGTGTGTGTCTGTGGATGTGAAATGAATTTCTCCTTGCACGGACCTGCATGTTTATCGTTTCCTGTCTGAATAAGTACGATTGAGGACATCGAATTCCCTGATCTTGATGACAACTTGCTTCTACTTCTACTTTCTGCTGCTTCTGATTGAAGATCGGTACTTGAAATCTTTTTATAGCCTTGCAGCGGCACCTGATCAGCAAATCCTTGATCGCTTAATCACTTGAAAAGTGAAAAAACTTGAATACTCGAGTTGAGCACCATGATCTATGGTAATCGTTGTTTCTTAGTAATTGTGGACGTTTTTGTGCATCACGATTGCTATAGCTGTTTCAGATTGACTTTGTTTTCTTGACTTTTGTTTGTCAGTAATCTGAAACCTTGAGGTGAGAAAGTTTTGAAGGTTCAAATTCTTCAGGCAGCTGTAGTCAGTCTCGAACTAGTGAAACTCGAAGATTAGGCGATCCAGTAAAATGAATTTGAGTTGCTCATATTTCTGCTTTTTCTGTAATCGGATACTTCGACATGCAGCAAGTCAGTTAATTAGCTCCGGAGCAGCTAGATCAGGGACTTTTTTGGTGAACTTGTATTCTGGATTGAATTTCACTCACTATAGCAAGCTTGGAGTCTAGTTGCCTTATAAACGACGACTTCCTGCTTTCTGGTTATGCTGCACGAATTTAGTAGTTCGAGGCATTAGTTGTAGCCTTAAGTTGATTTCAGAAATAACTTTTCGTAAAGAATTCATTTGGAGTTCGTATCTTGAATTTATGCACTGGTAATTTCAGTTGGACCTTTTTCTTTTCTCGGTCCTTTACTAATAGAAAAGAAGCAAACCGAAAAATTTTCACTAACATAGTTACTGATGAATGATAATTTAGCTGAAATTTGAAGTTTCCCGATGAATTTGTGCAGATACGGAGTTTATCCTTGGAACTGCTTATTTCAGCATAGCTGCATTTGATATTTATCTTGTTCTGACATAGATCATGCCGGTATGGTATTAATATTGGTACGAAATGCGTATGAGAAACCATGCCGAAGTGTTCAACGTTTAACAAGCTTGTTTCAAGTATGTGCATTGAAAATTGTGGCTTCAATAAGTGACCTCGTTTTTACTAGACTAAGACGTCAGATTTGAGCATTTGACATGAATATGCAATTGACGTCATTTAAAAAACATTTCCATCACAAAGATCTTTAAGTAGTATGGTTTTTTTTAAGAATAATGATGATTCAATATGATTTTCTCATGATTGTAATTGGTAGACGATAGTATTTTCACTAGCATGTCTCTGGAAGTCCGTTTTAATTCTTTCGAAAACCATATTATTATTTATTTGAAGCACGAAGCAACAATTTGTCTAACCTTCTCTGTACGCATTTGAAGTTGTTTATACCTGAGCTTTTTAAGCGCTCACATGCTTGGATCAGCTCCTGGCTATCCCAGTTGCCCTAAAAGCTAAAAAGGAAACATGTACCCCCTCACCAGCAAATACTCTGATATGTTAATTTCTTCGCCCTTTTTCCTCCTCTTTTTAGAAATTTGTTTTAAAATTTTCTTAATTAATGCTCCCTGATAGAAATGCAAAAGAAAAAGTTTGTTCTTTTCCACCCGTCCCATATAGAGAACTGTACTAAATTCCTACATGCGCATGGTGTGGGCATGTGTGGGCTACGTGCCTGCTCAAATAGATTTACTCATTGTCAATAGCGGGCTAGGACAAGTAACATGAGATGCCCTGTAAATGCTCAACCAATAAAAGCTTTTGGCTCCGCCATTGTAATTTCAACATACTTTTTCGTCTTTGCTGCTGCTGGTGTTCTCTTACGGAATCATTTTTCTGAAGCAGAACATGAATTCGGTAACAGATCAATAACTTTGCAATGATGCTCCATCATTCTATGAATTTTGAAGGTACGAAGAAGATATCTGGACGGAGATCGCCAAGTACTTGGACAAAAAGTCGTTGGTGAGGCTGGGGATGGTGGATCATTGGTTTCACAAATTTATGTTCCACGAGAGCGTCTGGAAGTACGCATGCCTACGTGATCTCAACGTTTCACCACCCAAAGAAGTTGCCTTCAAATGGCGGGAGCTCTATGCTGCATCCTTCGGTAATCCCATGTCACCCATTTAAGTTCTCAACCCCGTCGCTTCAGTACAGAAAAACAGTTTGAACATGATATTGTTTGCAAAAGCTGTTCACAATTGAAAAGCATTTGCTACGACATTAACATTGTCTTCACCCAGCAGCAAGCCTTCAAGATGCTTTCTTGGAGTGGCTGTCTGTTATAAATAATTCCTACCTTATCACAACTCTCTTAGCTGCTTTATTACTAAGCTAAACAATTCTGGGGTTGCCCATGGCTTGCGTTGTAATGTATCTTTACGCCATGATGACGCACAAGATTGCAGTAGCCACTATATACTTGGTAACGGAAGTACTTATGCACCTGCGTGTTTTTTTCGTGGCAGATGGCAGCCATTCGTATACCAACAGGCAGCCAGAGAAGCACATTGGTGAGTTTTCTGTAGTTAATATTTCTTTCACAATGGTGTGACGGGTTAGATCTATGTACATATTCTCGTTGTTGTGGCTCTATATGAGTCTTCAGCATGTGGGGAATAATTGCTTTTGCAAAAGGCGATTTTGTATGTATACACACACACACGGGGAGTTTTTATTTGAGAGCTCGAGGAAAGCCATTCCGATACAATTTCACACAGGTGATTGTGGTTTATATCCACTGACAGTGGTAAAAGTTGTTTTGATAAGAGTATCTGCCGTACGAGCTTAGCTTGTTACAGGGGTGGGTATCGGGCCGGCCAGCCCGGCCCAGCCCAGGTCTCGTTTTGGGTTCGGTCCTGCCCATTTAAATTAAAAAAAATATTTTTTAATTATAAGATAACATTTTTTAATATAAAATATATTTATTAAGAATAAAAAATATTATTAAAACAAAAAAATTAAAATATATATATATATTTTTAACTTATCGAGCCTAAACGGGCCGGGCCTGGCTGTCGGGCCCCGGCCAGGCCCAACGCCCAGCCTTAGCTTATTATAAGTTCCAAGTTCATCTTTCACTTTTTAGTTTTTTCTAATACAACACTCTTTTCTGTAAACATTAATTAGATCATTCATCCAAATATCAAGAGAAGATTAAGTCTCTTAGGAAAAAAAGGATACGAGTTCTCCCTTAACCATGTCATATTTGTCATATGCAATGTTTTTTTTATTGAAACCGGTTGCGCAATTTTATCTCTATGCGAAAAACAATGAAGCAATAGAAATCATGGTGTTTGGATGCATAGTAGGGTTTTATAAGTCAATTTGGAGTGTGTATCTTTTATAAGTCAATTTGGAGTGTGTATCTTAGGCTCTCACGAAATCCTACATTGGAAGTATACCTTTTTCTTTCTTAATATATATCTCAATTCTTAGGTTTTCCAGCATGGAGATAATTCCTCTATGCTTAGTTATGAGAAAAAAAATTCAGATTTGGTTTTCGCACTTTAGTTTCCTAATAATCTTGTGCTTGTAATTTATTGCCATAGTCGCATACTTTATTCGAGGGTGAGACTCTTTTTGGCTGAATTAGACAGTTTCCTGGAACACTTTCATGGTCTATATATATAACTTCACGCTGGATTTGTCATAGGTAAGGAAAAGTAGAAGGTTAATCTGTAAAACATAAAAATACAAGATGCAATGCAGAAAATAACCCACAACTTGGGGGCTGTTATGAAAGATTCTTTTCGATTAAAACCTTATCCTCTTTCCTTATCCCTGTTCGTACAATACTTGCGACATGTATAGTTAATTTAATTGTGTTATGCATGATGCGAGGCTGTATATGGAATGGTCATCAGAAACTGTTTTGCTTCTGCCTTAAGAAAAATAGGCATAAATTAATCTAGAGTTGGCTTTGAACTAAAGGACTAATAGAAGTTTGTCTAAGAGGCGCCATTAAAAGGCCCAGTGGCAAATGAGTGGTTACTTCGGTCAGCCATTCGTGGGATCTACATGTTGACAGCATCGTGGTGAAGGGCTCTCAATGGTCGTTGCTACTTAAACCAATCATTTGGAGCAGCTGACCACACTTCCCGCTCGAGAACAGGACCGAATTAGGTGTAAATCAAATGTCTAGTCCACTTTGGGCGCCAGGATAAGCTAGAGGACTTAATTCATTACAGCGTTGCGTAATCAACAGCCACCTAAGAGGTCCACCTGAATGGCTCCAAGCTTCTTGCCACCCAATTTTTTGGCTCGTATAGTCATGATTACATTATATATCATAAAATCATAATTGATGGGCTATTTCCTTACCTTGGGCAAAGTTATGGTTTTTTGAATCTATATTCCTATTTGTCTGTCTGCATTCCACTTAACTCAATCACTAAGCTGTAGAAGAACAAAAATTCTGATTAAGGAGTTGTGGAGTAGGTTTAATGGATGGAAGTAACACTCAGATCTAGGATGCTGCTTCAGTTTAAGCACATCACAAAGCCAGAACCAATACGGATTGACTTGTTCCTCTTTCCAGATTGGATGAGAATCGGGGCGTTTCTCTTCGACTCAGCAGTGGCATTGGCAACAGAGAAGCTACGCATTCCGGATATTTCTTCAAACAAGTTGCCAGCGGACAAGATGGTGCAGAAAATGGGTTGTTGCATCTTGACGGGCATCAAGCCGGGAATTTGGATTGCTGGTATTATTCTTTCTTCGTTTCACCTTACAGGTGATGGCTCCTTAGTAGGGTGGTGGTTACGTTGCACCGGGGTAAACCAACAAGGGTTCGGCCTAGTAGGGAAGGGCCGTTAACTGTCATGGTTCGAATACCACGGTTCCCAAATGTTTTCCAAGCTAAATCTATAAGGACAAGAATCGATGTTCTGGATGTACACCCACGTAGTTCTGTTGCTCCTTGGAAAGAGTTCAGGTCCGAATTTCCTTTTCCAACACATCCCGAAGTTGAATTGTACTCTAAGTCTGCTGAAAGTTAGGGGTTAGAATATCAATACGGACATGACTACCGGATTGCTTGAGGGACCAGATGTAACCATCTGGTACCTCATGCCAACTCAAGCCTCACTTGCCGTCAAGCCTTTGGTAACCTCAGGAGCATTGATTGGTAAGGTTCCAATTGAATGAATTTACTGTCCTCTTGTCTTAAATTCGAGTACTTGAAGTCACATAGATTTGCTAATCTGGGAAAAGCTTCAAACCGAACTCTAAACTTTATCAAACAAAGGAAGGATCTATATAACACCCGCGAATCTTTAGCTTTTCATTAGCAAAGCTGCAAAAGGTCTCATCGTAAGATCCAATCAGCAGTCTGACTCCAATGAGTTTTGGGATCTGGGATTATTAGATGCCCCCGAGTTTCAATTGAGTGCTATTACGAAGTGTAGCAACCAAATGAGATTCAGATCCAGGCTTGAATCTGCTTTCTGAAACCAAATCCGACTCCAACTAGCTTAACGTCCAACATCTACATGTACCCAAAATTTGGACCCTATTCATGATGTCGGCTTGAGTTCGGACTTGCATTTTTATACAAGACCGCACGTTTTCTTTTTTATCAGTCCGCGTAATCATTCCCAAACTCGATCGATGGGAGTCGGGCTAAGAGAAATATTTGACAGAAATATCAGCAAGCCATTTCGACCGGAAAATTTTACAAAAGGCACCCAACTTTTATGTGGGATAATCAAAACAAGCCGACATTTCAAGTATGTTTTTTTTTTTCTATTCCTTCACGGTTCAAGCATGTTTCTGTAAAAGATTCATTTAGACTGCAATTGGCATGAGAGAATTTCTCCATAATCGCGTCGTCTCTAAAACTAGATTACAGTTTGTAACGCTGTGGAGTTGTCATTGAATGCAGATTTGCAATTGGTCAGGTGCCCCGTTTGCAACCTCAACACTTGTGAAGGTTCAATTCTCATCCTTGTGACTGTTAACCCTGTAAATCTGCTTTTGTTATTTGTAACTTGTTTTCTTCAAGTTATCATCGTTTATGCAATAGAAATCTTATGATCGAGATAAATTATTATCGAATGGCGAAAGCGAATGATCGCACCCAACAATCGTTGACTCAAACAGCATGCCATTGTTTAAGTGAAATATACATAATACATTCATGGGGTGCTTGGATATGCGCATTTATACAGACATAATACTTCTCTCGGAGTAATAATCTTATAGACGACAAGCTTAATTAAATAATAGTAGGGATCGGTTTTTATAAATAAATTCCTGTTGTGCAAAAATTGATTGATTTGTTGTTTTCAATTAAAGGCACCATGCAAACGCTTGATGCGAGGCATTTTGAGCTGTTTCTCCACCAGGAGTACAAGAACGGGACGTGGGAGTACGAAGAGGTTGGATCTCATCGAGTTGAGAACTGCTGTGGAGCTATAGGGGGTATCTTCGATGCTGTGCACCTCAGGAGCTCCTCAACTGCAGGTACAAATTCCTCCTGTTAGACTACTGGAAATCCAGTTTAAAGCATGAATTTTTGGTTCTTACGTATACGCATCATTGGACCAATCTAGTCAATTGCTATTAGTTAATAAATTCATCTGTTTTAGCAGCTGACTTTTATATGAAATTGGATATTTCTTTTAGACGGTAGTATTCGGTTACAGGTTCCTACTTAGTCTGACTGTTATTCATACGCCATTTGATTCATTTCCAGTGTCAATTGAAAATCCAACGGAGTGCATTTGGATTCGGTCTCACTAGTATATGAAATCACTTAAGTGCAAGTCTATTGAATAATCAACCAATAACTACGACGTGCTACAGGCTTATATAATGCTCGAACCTGATCTGTCTCAGCCATGTTCTACCTACTTATAACATATTAAGGGTGCATCTCTAGACTGACGCCTACGTTTCTCATCGCACGAACTGCAACCGTGCAGTGAAATTGGAGACTCATTCTTTCTTTCTTGTGGTGTTCAACAGAGGTTCTCAACATGAAATCATGGATTGCAGAACCAACAGACTTCCAGCCAAGGGCAAGGATTGCCTGCCATGCAGTTGCCGTCAATACAAATTTACAGGAAAACGAAGGTACACATTTGCTTCTCCTTTGCAGTTCTCACTGCACCCTTCTCCAATCAGTAAAGCGACACTCACTTGATAGTAGCTACAATCTTCTGCATTTGAGAGTTGAAATTGTCATCTCATATAATGAACGATCCTTCTTATATCATAAAGTATCCTTCTTCAGCTCATTTTCTTAGGATCAACTTGCATCATGAAGGACCTTTCATGAAGGAACTTGTATTATTTCAAGATTATCCTGTATCTCCAGTTCAAGAGCAAGCCTGCTCCACCATAAACATCTTCCCATTCCTTTCCTTTGGGAGCTCCGCAAGAGTAACATGAACATGTAAGCAGTAGCTCCTACTTTTCAAAGGAGATGACAAGCATTTCTATGTCGCTATATGCAGGTTTGCAGGTGAAGTATCAGATAATGAAAGCTGGAGAAAACGGGCCGATTGTTTCCATAAGGATCTCGCAGCAACTCTTGTAAACTTTTAACTTTGCCAGTTCTGGCATGAACCTTCATAGGCTATTTTAGTGATAGAATGCTAATGAAGGGGATTAGGGACACGCCATGATCGAAACAGTCTCGGTGATGTACAGAGACGGTCTAACCAATAGTTCCATGGTCCAGCTAAAATTGGATTCCGGTTTAAGTGGCATGAAACCGGAAAAAATTGGACATTCGACAGAATGCAGACCTAAAAAATAACACATAGAGGAGATTATATGGTTTCCTCAGTTTTCTATATTCAAAGACGAGACTCCACAGATTAAACCAACCTAAACGAGCATCAGACCTCTGCTGGAGAGGTAGGACGAGCAAATTGATTCAGTTCAGTATCCACTAACTTCCCTAATCCAAACCGCGCAAACGAGATGCTTCAGCGGCTTTCATCTCTGGCCTACCTGCTGACATCAACAAACTCTAAAGGCATCAAAGAAGCATCGCAAGAAGCCAAAAGCTGTTAGTTTGCACAATTTCTGCTACTTCAATTTCTTTTCAGTCCTATTTTTTGCTTTCAACACGAGAAAATCAAAATCTAAGTTCCACTCGGTTATTTTACCAAACAGTCAGCCTTGCCGTTATGTCACGCAGTCATCACGCTCTAAGCAACATCATCTGGTCTGTGCCACATAAGCTGTTTCAAGTACAGAATAAAAAAAGGGCAGTGCGGAAAGACAACGTAATTTCACTTATCAACCCTTCTTACGTCTGCAATTACCAGACTGCATTCTTTCTAAGAGGCACCACCTAGCTGCAAATAACCAACTTCTTTCATGTCAGAATCATCAATATAAAGCTTAAAGCAAGAAATAATTCTCGTCCCTTTCAAGTGAACACGACTTTGCTTTATTTCTTGAAAGCTAACCAAGAAGTAGGCCTACTGACAATGTTATGAACATGATATTTACATTCACGTTGTCTAAGGATGGTATGGTATTAAGTTAAACCATTTGGATGAGAATATTTCTACCAGGAAATCTCTCTATATTGAACTAACAGATGAACAGCGGAATGAAATATGAACTATAAGAAAATTCACCCACGTACTGTTGAAATCATTATATAAAGCTGACATTAACAGTAGAAATTATGCAGTTACAGTTAACGGTAAAAACCATGCACATTAGAGGAGCTGAAGATGGGAATAATCATCCTTCTTTTCTCACAAAAAGTAAAGGCAAAATTGTTCCCATATGCATTTTCCATGAAGGCAAGGGAAATAAACAAACGTACCAAAATAATTTCCATCTCTTTTTCTGAAAGAGGCCTGCGTTCCGGCAGAAGTGAAGCTTTTCCACCAACAGCCGTATTTGCTGGTGGTGAAGGAACCCTAGTCCATGACAGAAGCTTTGCGTTCAAATCATCATAAGAAGATGGTGCTTGTTCTTGAGATTTTGGAGCGGAAGACCCAGAAACTGAGGAAAAAGCCAATCAGAAATATATTAGAAATATATTTCCCATATATTCTAGATTACAAATTGCGAGTAGCTTTAGGAAGGAAACAGAAAAAATCATCCAAAAAAATTTCACGGACGATAATTTCCTGTAAATGTGAGAAACATGCTACAAAATGAGAAACTGAAATTGATGAATGTTTACAACGCTAGAAACATATTTACCACCGGATGGAAAGTGTACCTTTTTACACGGAAAGACATTATTTTAGTTACGTCTTTGGGAAAACTCTTACTTTTTTAAGTTTAAAAGGAAATTAATATCTTTACCGCAAAGTGGTTCCACTTTGACACCCGCACAGTATCCCCTTGCATACAAATGAAACACCTTAAAATCCATAAAATCAAGACAAACCCAAATCTATTTCCATAAACATGATACATGTTAACATGCTAGACAAAAGGGAAAGAAATTTCACAACTTATTGACAGCACTCGCTCCTTTACTCCCAATATGCTTATTTTCAGATTTATTGGACTTTTGTTATTGCAAAGAAATTTTTCTTGGACTCAGGAAGCCAAAAAAACCTCAAATGCAAGTTTTACATGATGATCTTGGTTTCCATGGGCAATTTGTTGTATCTTCAAGTGGACCAACTACGGGAATTTATCAACTCAATAAATGCACAACACGATATTTATCTGCCTGAAGAAACCATCACTCTTATCTGCTTTTTTGCACTACACCTTAAGTCCAAGATCCTTTGTAGGCAGCGAAGCGCTTGAATAAACCATGGTTGCTTTTATCACCACACTTTATGCAAGAACCAAAATGGTGATGCTTTTACTTCATTGACGATGATGGTGTGCCTTCCTTGATTCACCATAAAAACTCCAAACTCAAAGTATGGTTGCAGACCTCCAGTATTTTGCAATCGTCTGCACAAACTGTGGTTATATGGTAAATTAAGAATGTGATTTCATGATTGAAAAAGGTATCTGTGGGTAGCGTCTTATTTTTAATTATCCAGACTGTAGCTGGCCAAAAGTTAGCTCTCTTATTCTCAACTTTTTCCTTTGTGTTTGCTTTCAAAATCCACCTCGCTGCTTATGCTCCTCACAAGAGAGAAGATAGAGACAGACAGAGAGCATGAAAATCAGGTTGAAAAGACAGACAACTTGAGTCTGATTTTTTTCAGCAGATTTTTAGGATATAAGACAAACTTACCCATGGTTGCAAATCTTGTGTTTCCATGTGTTTTCCATGTGCTCTCATAAATCCCATAGACATGGATAAACACATCCTAAGGTAGAAATCTTTTTACAATCAAACATGCGCTAAGTCTTAAGATGTGATGTTAAACGATCTACCAGAGATAGGTTCACAAGATGGACTTAGATATGTGTAGTGAAATAAACCTAGATATCCTCACCAGTTAAAGTAGCATATTCAGATGCTCCCTGGACAACAAAGTGACAAACTACGCAACTGATTGGATGATCAGTCTTATGTACCATATTCAAACAAAGTTAATAGCATCACCACCTTCAAATAGAAGTGTCTATGAAAGTCAAGCCCCGAGCATAGTCAGAAATCTCAGCAATGCAGAACAAATGAAATGAAAAATGGGAAAGCATCTTGATATTTTGATAATATTGCCAAAATGGAAATATCACAACACTGCTGAGGATTTTTAAAAGAAACATTTTCTATATATACTTTAAACTTTTTTAGTTTTTTTTTAACATTTCAATAACTTTTATTTTTCATCGATGTTTTTAAGGAAAACCAGAAAAATACTCACACTTTCATAAGTTTTTCTCTTACTTTTCATATATTCTTTAAATATTCTGGATTCCAGCGATTTTCCTGATAAAAACAACATTTCCTATTAATACCTGAGAATGATGTTTGTGACTACGGTGCTAAGCAATGAAGCAACCGAAGCCAAGAACACTTCAGATGTGTCATCTTAGCATAGATTGAAACACAATATTGGAGGACAGGAAAGATTTGGCAACAACTAGTGGGCCACAGTAACCATATAAAATCATCAAGGTACAAAATCCTTAGGAAGGTAGAATGGAACAACCCTTCACTCTTTTTAAAAGAGAATTAGATGTGCCATTTTACTCCAAGTTCTAATCAACAGCTGACAAGTTCATGGCAGTTACACATGTAAACTTGAAGCAAGTGAAACCGTTCACAGCAGTAGCATTTTTCTCATTTATGTGAAGATACAACTACTTCCATATAAGGAGAAGAATGTGCTTGAGAACTAAAACAAGAACAAATAAAAATTTGACTTTAGACAATATGTCAGGGGAGGCCAAGTCTGACCTGAGAAATGCATTGATTCAGGAAGATGGAACTCACAAATTAGTAATTAGTAATGACAGGTTGAAATCACAGATCAGTAATTAGTAATGACAGCTTGTAGCATGAAATGTCACCAACTTCTTGGCCGAAACACTGTCCAAGGCTATAGCTCAATGTGTCATCTCAAACCAACATTCCTTTCTGGAGTTTGGTCTGGCACAAGCTAGATCTTACCAAGAAAATACTTTTAATCTGGTAGTACATACTGGTGAAAGGCATGCAAGAACAAGAGATTCAGCTTTGAGGCATAATGCACTAAAAAAAAAAAGGAAGAAGAAGAAAAAGAAAACTACATAGAGACAATGATGCCAAGGCCTAAACAGCAAAAAGAGTGTCAATCAACCTTGCCCTATAAGACAAGGGTAAATAATATGAAGACCCTTAGCTACATAAAGCTCATACACATGCTATACTAGCTGAATGCTTATACAAGTTCTGGTTTGCACCCACATACTAAGTGTTAAACATATAAAACCTCAAAATATGTATATGGCATCACATAAAAAGGGTTTGCGCCCATTTTCAAGTCAAAGGAAAAGATTAAAAACAGAAGAGAAGTTGTAGCAAAAGAAAGATCATAACAAAAGAGCGAAAAAGAAGCTCCTGATCATCAACTGGATCATTGAGAAGCCTACATATCATCAAATAGATATAAAAGAAACTGAGAGAGGAAGACAGTGCAAAGTCCAAAATCTCTAACAAGATCAGACCATCCATCTCATCCTAAATGAACGACCCCCTTCTTGTCTCCTGCAATCAGTTACATCAGTTAGATAACTGGTCCCTTTTTCTTCTCTGTAGCTGATGGATGGAGGAAAAAGGGAGGCCCATTTCCAGCAAGATGGCAGAAAACAGACTCTATTGCATATTTCATCTACCCTCTGGCTGTACAATGAATCGTGCCTACTGTGGTTAGTGCCTTTTTTCAAGGGCAAATAGTGGATTCCCTAGAAAAGGTAATAAGAACAACTCTCTCTCTCTCTCTCGCAGGCAAGTTTGACAATGACACCGAAGTCTACAACCCAAATTGCCAAATACACGTGTATAACTTACAAAACTTTACCTCAGACAAAAAAAATCAGGTACATTTTTAGCAAGTAAAACTAAAGTTTATTTTCTGATGGAGTATAATACTATCCATCATAATCAATTACTTGAGAAATCAAAAAGTTAGTTCAGAGAATACCACACTTTGTTTTGAAGTGCCTATACATGTGGTGTGTTGTAACTTGAAGTGCCTATACATGTGGTGTGTTGTAACGCTTGACAGGCATGTCTAATATCCCAGTACTATTAAATACTTTGAGGTTCGAAAATTATGATATTCAAACTATGTAAATGGACAATACTATTAGTATGGGCACAGTTGAACAGGGACGATTTGTACCTCCAAAAGTCTGCTTATACACCACAAAGGTAAAAAATAGTAAAAGTAGTACAAAGTAAACCCGCAGCGTGCATTACCATCACTTGACAAAAATAAACCGTAACAATCAACATTGGTGGGCCCAACTTCAAAGTCATTTTTCAAACGCCAAAGCAAGCACAAGTTTCGTCAAGTGACAATCTTCATGGCTTCACTATCATTCCTTCCTGCTGATTTTCCAACTTCCATTACTTGTCCAACTTGGAACATATCATTGATCCCATATATTCATTTCAAGAAATGATAATATGCTTAAACATCTCAAACATTGCTTCAAATTTCTCTACGACTGAAACCATGAATATAAACCTGACCCATCTTGACATCTCTATTCTTAGCTACACGGACTCTTGCCTTCCTGCAGCTTCCTGGATATGTATCAATCTTGTTAAAAGTTAGGGCTTAACACCAATTCTTAGTAATGGACACCATAATTTATCCCTCCTCTGTGCCATTTCTCATTCTTGGTTCTGCAAATATTCACTAGAAGGAGCGTTAAACATCATGCACATTTTATAACAGTCCCTTGTGGAGAATGAAATATGTTGATCCAAATCTTCTCCCTTTTCTGAAGATTAATAAGTCATAGAAATACTGAAAGGAAAATAACACGCCTTGGGATGGTTATAATAAGCTAATAGCTGCTCCTACCACAAAGAAGGCCTCGAGCAAAAACTACACTTCCCGATTCCTGCATGAGAAAAATGGGAGGTTAAGTACTTCAAATTTCCTGGTCATCCATCCGAAACACAGATTGTTGACTTCCACGGTAGGAATTGTTGACCAGGCAGATTACATTGAACCCTCAAGATGAAGGTCTTTATACAGACCCTTATAAAGGACACCGCGCCCAATACAAGTTCGTTCTTCCAAAGAAACTATCGACCCTGATAAACCTCATCTTCCCAAACAAGTTCCATAACAACCAATTAGAATACGGGAAATTTGCATAATGAACAGGGACGTGAAGCAAAACAACCATGCCGGATTTTCTTTGCTTTCTCTATTTTATAAAACCATTTAAGAACTCATACAATAGCATTATGAGAAGACATGAATCGATAGGAAGCCCAAGAACGACGCAAGCCAGAGAAACCAATGTAAGGTCCCCAAACAACCAAATCACGATACAGCAAATTTTTTTACAAAAAAAAAGGAAAACGAAAAACAGAGAGAGAGAGAGAGAGAGAAAGAGGAAAGGAAAAGAAGAGAGAAGAGGAAAGAGACAGATAAAGGAGTAAGATTAAAACCAGCGGGTTTGGGGTGCCGCTGAGGGAATTTAATGCGGGGGATCCTCTTCGCCAAATGAGTTCCTGCCATTCTCTCTCTCTCCTCTCCTTCTCTCTCTCGCGCGCGGTCAGAGGAAAGAGTCTCCTCGGTAGGAACAGGGTCTGCCGGACGCTCTTCCTTTATTTAGCCTTCTCTATACAGAAAATTATTGAAAAGACGCCCAACAAATAGATGAATAACAAGACGCCTATTCTTTTAGAGAACGTTCGCTCCTCCATAATCAAGATCCTGGAATGTTAATTGTATAATCTTGATTCTCGAACTCATGAGTTGGGAAACAAAATCGAGTTTTTCAAAACCGTATTGGATTTGCAATTCGTAGATTAGTTTTTCTGGGAATGAGATTATCGACATTTGAAAGATTGGAATTCAAGAGTTGTCTTGAAAATTGTGAGCACACCAGAGTAAATTTTTTAAGCAGTCAGCGACTTTTCTAAAATTGGTATAAAGTCCTTGGACGGAAAAAAAAGATTTTATAAACGGGCATAAAACCGTCTGAAATTATTTTTTTACATTTTTCTCTCTCTCTTCTGTCGACCCTCCCAGGGTTTCTGTTCTTTTTCTCGATCAGCGATTTGCTCCGGAACCGGTAACACCGAACTTGGTGGAACCTTTAATAGTGTGGCTAAAACCTTGCACAAGAAACCCATTAGTTATAAAGGTTTCATTTTTTCCATTAAGTTTATTTTTAATAATAAAATACGACTGCCAAAACATTGGCTGCATAAGAATTGAGTCGAGCTTGAATTCAAGTAGAGCTTGAAGATCAACTCAAGGATACAACATTAAGTTCAAACTCTATGTGAAGCATGTTTCATTTCTTTCAACTCGTTTACCTAATTTAATTGTTACTCGAAGTTGAGCTAACTCGACGCGTTGTGCAGCCAAAAGAATAGAGATGCCTGGCACCGTCAGGTGCTGCCAACCGGCATTCCAATGGTCAAAAAAACCGTGCTAGAACGACAATTCTTTTGCCCTGGATTTGGACATCAAATAGGCATTCAACTTGTTCCGGAGCAGGTTCCGCAAAACACGCCGCCTTTTCATTAAAAACGGCAAAAAGGTTACAATTTTGAACTTCCAACTTCAAATCTCTTTGTATGAAAAGAAAAAACAAAAAAAAAAAAGACACCGCCTAGAGACGGGTGACGATATCAACCTTCGCTCTGAACCGCAGAACGGCCACCAGCCCTCTACGCTCTTCAGCTTTCCTGCATTAGCGGTATCATCTCGTCGGATGGCCGGTGTGAGACAGAGAGAGAGAATCGGCACCGAGGATTTACCTTTCACAAGCGATGACTTCTCCAACGGCAAAAAAAAAACATAAAAGAGAAAGGTGCCGGCCTGCGCCTTTGCCACCTCCTGCCACAGGAAAGACAACTTCCTCTAGTCAAGAACAACGAAGGGGATGCGGGTGCCTTGTCATGGCTGGCGAAAGAGCTCCACCTTCACTACGCCATGGTCGAACCTACCATTCCTCAGCAAGGAGCGAGGGCTTGCCGCTGTTAGCCACTGAATCGCCAGGCAGAAATAGAACTATTGAATGGTCATACATCTGGTAGCACACAATCGATGATTTCTAAATGTCTAAGTCGGAAAGCCCTGCCTCTTTAGCTGGACAAATACTTTAACAGGAGGAAGCCGTATTCCATCAAAGAAGAAAAAGGGAAAGAGGGAATACAACTGCCTCTGCCATATGCACCCGCCTCTGGAAAAATGGTGAATCAAAGTGGGGAGGAAGGCGGGCCTGAGGGCTAAGGTACTGCCCACCTCAAGCTGAAGACAACCATCAAACGCGGTGAGGGAGAGAGGCTCTAGCCACCTTTAGTTTTTGAAGTTCCGAAGACTTTTCTGACACAAACTGTCTTGGATATCCGGGAAAAATTATACCAACTAGTTGCGTATCACATTATTGAGATTTTGGTGTGAAAACCAAAATCTCATAAGAAAATTAAATTTGTTATCCGAATGCAAATTTCTGCAAACTAACAATACTTTTCAAAATTTAAGAATACACAGAAAATGTATAATAAGTACACGTGGAAGAATGCATGAAAATGTTACTAACAACAGAATATTATGATAAGATAGTGATGCTTCAAAATAACTGATATGTTCGAAAGCTTTTGCAGGACTGCATTTTTAAAGTCTCAGAATAAACAAAGTTTTTCAAAAAAAAAAAAAATGGACCAAGCTCATGAGCTTGGCCTCTCAATAGGGAAAAGTTGTGTTTTGCAGACGTCAGTTTTTCAAAAAGAAAAAAAAGAACGGACCAAGCTCATGAGCTTGGCCTCTCAATAGAGAAAAGTTGTATTTTGCAGACGTCAGTGTTTAAAAGCCTCACAGGAAAACTATGAGATTTTCAAAACCGATAATAACATTTGTGCCTATGTTTCAAACCAGCCAAACAAGCCTAGCCTCCTCAACCCTTTCCCTGTGCTGTCCATTCTGGAATGCTTCAGATTGGTTAAAATCTAATTGCTGCACTCAACACCAGCAGGTGCAACCTCCTAGAATCAAAACCATTGAATTCCTTCCTGCACAAAGCCTCAAATTATGAGCTATTCAGATGAAGATTACATTGATTTCCAGTTAAAAAATGTACGTAAAGAGATGACGCGGGGCAGTACATGACTTAACTTGGACTGGCCTGACCAGAGTTAACCTGATTGGTTTCAGCTAATTGAGGATAGCTCAAACCAAACCATGTCTGTTGTCTAATTGCTGAAGAACTGAGGCATATTACTTAACAGGCAATCAGTGCATATAGTGAGTTTAACACATGGACAGTGAGACTTGAAAATGGACAGGTAGTGTAAACTAAAGCGGACATTTGGTCACACTGCTTACATGAAGCTGACATGTATAGCAGAAGCTCTGGACTAACTTAATGTGGAAATCTGCTTACGGCTTACCTGAAGAGGAGAACTGCGGATAAGAAAGTTCTAATTCATCTGCCTCTGCCAAGGTCTTGAACTCTTGAAGCAATGAGTGATCTTTAAGAAACGGTCAGAGTTTTACATTTGAATCATCAAGACCACTTCTCTCATGAAGTCTTTAGCCTCAAGCATGCAACTCCACCCACAAGTTTAGACAACACAAGGCATTCATTCTGTAAAATCTATAAGAAAATATATGTCTCTTGGAACGTTGGGATCACCAGGGTGACAAATTTGGGCGATAGTGAACATGCTCTCGAAAGTTCCTGATGAAATGGAAAGTCATCATTTTCAGAAAGCAAATCAGATTGATATCTACATGCATCCGCGTGTATCCGCATAGAGACAGACAGACAGACATACAGAAAAGAGAGACAGAGCATGCACTTTCAGAGATCAATCTCATGGTATATTTGTGCAATTTTTTGCTATTTCCACTCAAATAGCCCTAACTGTAATTTGAGTTGTAACATGAAAGCATATGAGGTTTGCACATCTATAAAGGAAAATTGTTACAGAGCGCTTTTAAAGTACATTACCACAGTAAGTGAAGGCTGTTGAATTAACATACCTTTGGTAGCTCAGTAGTTTGTCAATGGAAGAAATCACAAAAAGAAATGCATAACAGTTGAGTACTAAAGTCTACAACATACATAGCAACGAGGAAAAAAAAATGAAGTGCAATATCTTATCCGAGAAAAAACATCGTTCATAACTAGAAGAACCATTCAAAGTCAGAACTTATAACATAAAAGAAAAGAGATGCTGACCTGTAAGCAAGTGCAACTGCAAGTGAAGGCCGAAGTAAATACGTATTACACACTATTCTGTATTCTCCTCAACTATGCTAAACAAAAAAGATGATGCAGCACCAAAATATCCATGGTTGCGTGTTTCCATTTCAAGCATTTGTAACAACCTATAAATCTCTTTCATTTGTGGATGAGATGTATCTTTTACCATGAACACATGAACTTCGTTTCCAACCTCAATCCAACTACACCCTGGCTGCTTTATTACCCCCCTGTCTTTCATCAGCCTCCTTATTTTAATAGCTTCACGCCACTTTCCTGTTTCTGCATATATGTTCGAAAGAAGTACATATGGGCCAGAGTTTTGAGGATCCAGTTCAAAGAGCTTTTCTGCCACTCGCTTGCCTAACTCAACATTACCATGAACTTTGCAGGCAGAAAGGAGGGAACCCCACAATATTGCATCGGGAGGAATTGGCATAGTCTTGACAAGCTGCTCAGCTTCATCCAGACGACCTGCCCGACCAAGTATATCAACCATGCAAGTATAATGATCCCTTGATGGTATCAATCCATGTTGACTAGTCATAGAATCAAAATACTTCCAGCCTTCATCCACTAACCCTGTATGGCTGCATGCACACAAAACTCCAATCATTGTTATGCCATCAGGTTTCTCTCCAGATAGTACCATATCATTAAACAGGGTAAGGGCTTGATCACTATGTCCATTTTGTGCATATCCTACAATCATTACATTCCATGAAACTCGATCACGCTCCTTCATTTTTACAAATGCTTGATAAGCATCTTCAACTGATCCACATTTGGCATACATGTCAATCAGCGAGTTCCCAACAAAGATATCACATTCTGGTCCAGATTTAAACTGGAAACCATGCTTTATTACATGACCATGGAGTTGTTTCCCATGCTGCAAATCAGCGAGATTGGCACAGGCATTAAGAACATTACCGAAAGTATAGTGAGTAGGTCTAAATGATTCCCTTTTCAATTGTTGGAACAAATTCAAAGCTTCTTCATTTTGGTCATTTTGTGTATAACCAGCAATAAGGGCATTCCATGACACCACGTTTCTTTCAGCCATTCTAGAAAATGTTCTACGAGCATCTTCAATATTTGCAGCTTTTGCATATCCACAAACCAAAGAGGTAGCCGATACAACATCTCTCAGTGGCATCCTGTCAAAAACCTGTCTAGCATCTCCGATCCTATTGCACTTGGCGTACATATCCACCAATGCATTCCCAAGCACCATATCATCTTCAAAATTAGACTTGATAACCAACGCATGCAACTGTGCACCCTCCCTGACTGCTGATAAGCAAGAACATGCATTAACCACACTTGACAGTGTGACCTCATCAGGACATACATCCTGGTCACTCATTAGAGAGAACAACTGCAAGGCTCTATCAGCAGGACCATTTTGAGCGTAACACGTAATTAAAGTATTCCATGAGACTATATTTCGCTCAGGCATCTCCTCAAATATAGATTGTGCACTCTCCACCTCACCACACTTTGCATACATGTCGATCAAAGCACTACCAACATAGTAATTACAATAGACAGGTGAATGTACAACACTACCATGAATCTGGAGGCCTATATCAAGGGCCCCCACGCCTGCACATGAGCTTAGCGCACTACTAACAGAGAACAAATTCACGCCAAAGCCTTCACTATGCATTTTTGCAAAGAACTGCAATGCTTTAACCCAATGGCTCTGAAGGCTAAATCCCGAAATGATTGCATTCCACGATACTTCATCAGGAGAAGGCATATCATGGAACAATTGGAGAGCATGTTCAATATCCCCCATTTTGGCGTATCCAGTGATCATAGCATTCCAAGAGAAAGTATTCCTTTCGGGCATTTTATCGAATACTTGACGTGCGTCATCCAAACACCCGCACTTAGAATACATGTCGATTAGGCGATTGAGGATGAAGACTTCATCATAAAACTGAGACTTGATGATTCGAGCATGAACCCTCCAGCCATTTCTAACGGACTTCTTGTCGATGCAAGAGTTCAACAATTTAGCAAAGACGGATGAATTAGGGATCTGCAAAGCAAAAAGAGAGATCCTCAACTTTTATTCCAAAAAGAAGGAAGAAGAAAATTATTCCCCACACTTCAACATATCTGTATGGCAAAATAAAAGGAAATAAACCTACCATTATCATCTCCGTTCAACCAAAGCAGTTACGGAAGGGGCTTCATTGGTTGTGAAGGACTCTCAGTCCATGACAGAATCTTTACGTTCAATCACCTCGAGAAGGTGCAGCATCATCTTAAGGTTGGGAAGGAGCAGAACGTCTCTGTTTAAGCGCGTACTTCAACGAAATTTTTGTAACATACAAATTTCATGCACTTCCACTGACAAGGAAAGCCCTTTTCATTTTTTATATAAAAAGAAACTTAAAACATTTATTAGAAAAAACTACAAAAAGCCGCTTCAGTTTGGAAACGCTCAAGGTCCCTCTCGAGTCTCGACCTTTTGAGCTTCCAGAAATCAACGTCCAACTTTTCAAGCAAATAACTAATTCTCAGAACACCACCCTAATAAATGAAAAATGTTATTTCTTGAAAATGACAAGTTAACCTCCCTCTCTCTCCTCCATTGCCGGTAGGTGTCCACACCACGAACCCTCGACCACCATCCCAAAATTCCAAATTCCACCATCTGAAATTTCAGAGACAACACAAACTGCTCCCTCTCCCTCACAGCAGATGTCACCAGGTTCTCAAATTCCAAAGAAGTTTTCTACCTCATGAATATGTTCAGTCTGAATAATTAGAGGAAAAACTGGTGCTCACGATTGCACTTGATTTAACTCGAAGAAACCGGCGAGAAACGATTATGTGGAAGAAGGCCGTTCTTGCCAGTGAATGCATAATATATTTCGAAGAAATGCTTTCATTCTTTGAACGCAAGGCTGCAGTTCAGCGGAAGAGGAAATTTGAGTATGAGACTCTCCGGCCTAGAGATTCAAGATGGGCAGGCCTCTGAAGGTGATCTTCTACTTTCGTATTCTTGGCCGTTTAATCAAATAGGGCAAATTCAAATTTAAGATTTTCACTTTGCGGGGGAAAACTTCATATTTAGGCGGCATCGCTCCTCTGCCTTTGCATGCGACTTGGGCTCCCTCTTCTCTCGACTGTCTTTTCCGGTAATCGGACATTGTATGGCCCAATCAAGCTTTTTTCTTCTCAATCCAAGAAACCTTGCATTGTATTGCTGTTCAAAAATTTTCCATAAAAAACGTTTGATTTCCGATGCCCACATTAGCGCTCATAAAAATCAAATTAATCAGAGACCCGTTTTTCGCTCGACCAGTTATGCTACGTCGATTGAGACGCTCTCAAATCGAGTACGCTATTGCTTCCTCTCGATTTGTGAGATAAATAATTGCACATGTCATTAGGATATGTTTTCTCAACAGATTTCTTGGTCGTGAAAAAAATAGTATCAATATTACTTGTCTTCCTTGAAAAGAAACTGCTTAATCTTTTCTCAGTTTCACCTATCACTCTTACTTTTCTTCTTGTCATAAGTCTCAAGTAGAGAAACATTGGGACACGGATGTGGAAGGAGATGGATTTGGCCCGCTCTAACAAGATATGTGAGAATTAGATTCAAACCTGCATTTGATATCACGGTGAAGCCATGATAACATCACGACTGCGTTATGGTCTTCTTTGCACATTATCCGAGTATTTTGATATTTCTAGTGCTGACTCTGACTGATGGTCTTCAGTTTTGAAGGGTCTGATACGCCAGTGAAAAAAACCAAAGGCTGAGTCATCTGCAGAACAAATTAATTAATGGATTTAATGAGAAGAACACATAGCTCGGGGCATAGTGAGAAGTCTGATGAGTGGAAGGGAATTCTAGTGATATCAACTCTTACAATACACCCTTCAACCTTGCCCCTTAAAGTTTGATCGTTTTCTACTTAGTGCCCCTCAATTTAAAATTGTTGGTTCCACCACTGGCTCTAGTTTTGGTTTTGTGCATATTATAACACACATAGTAATAAAACTAAAGATGCATGGACAATGGACTACTCAGACCAACCAGCTATACTATTCTCCTATCTTGAGAAGCCATTTTAGCAATTCCTCGGCAAATGATAGCCAAAAAAATTTGCATCCTGTAAAGAAAAATGGAGTCTGTGCCTGAATTCCACTTAGCCTTGACTTTAAACTTTTTATAATCCCGTAGCTTTCAGAAATTTCGAGCAGAAGAAAATCACACAAAGAATACCTTGAAGGGTAGTTGATTTTGAAAATGAAAATTAATTCTGTTCATTGATGAATGAAGTTTATCTTCAGTTTGTTTGATTTAGGAGACAAAGGAATGGGAGATTTTCATGTTCAAACCCACCACATGTCGTAATAGCCACAATAGGAGAGACTTAATTCTTCATAAAAATGGCCAACTAAATTGTCACATTGCCATCTGTTACTAAATTATGTCATTATTATTTTAGTTAATAATTTTTTTTAGTGAGCAGAAGGTTAACAATGCGCCACCAAAAAAAGAGGCCCGAAGGCTGCATGGACACCAGGCAGTGGCGGAGGCAGAGCAGTCCAACCTCTGGATCTGGGTAGGGCCAAACTAAATTTAAATCTGAAAATGCATAGAGTGATTAAAAAATAATTTGTTTTTCAATGTAAATTTTTTTTTTTTCATTTTGCCAGGGTGGGGCCATGGCCTAGGCGCCCCCCCCCCCTCCCTCCGCCCCTGACACCAGGGACGGTAGCAGTGCATCTTTCAACTTAAAAGTTTACTTCTAACGCCTTAAGTTGACAGTTTTTACGAAAAATATGACCCTTATTTCAAAAATAAAAGATAAAGACTTTTTTAAAAACATAGGAAAAAAGGTATGCATGAAAATAAAAATTTCCCAAAAAAAATATGCTTTCTTTTCCTGCGGTTTATATCGAATTGCTTGTGTAAATGAAGGAAAAGCTCTTATCTCCATGTAATGTCAGCTGACCCTTTACCGAACAACATCCTTTAAATCAAACATGGGTGATGTTTTCACTGCAATATCCTAATTTACTTGGTAATCGAATAGGAACTGTCTTCTAAAAATAAGAATACTATTTTTACCTTCATAGAGAGAAAACTCCTACGGGTGAAACTTTCGATCAAACATCTTAAAGAGAACGCATGACGATGGCTACATACATAACGATGATGAATGGCTGCCTAAGAAACCCAGGACTGGACAGTATGGGGAAATTTTCACTTTTCAACACTTAATACAAACGCAGCAGAAATTTAGAGATATTATATGCCAGATGCATTATGTTATACGAAGAAAATAAAGGGCCATGTTGTATATTTCGCTTGTGATTTTTTAATTTTCTCTGCTTTTATGGATTCATGATAACAATTATAGAAGCGACATTGCAACATAAGGATAAAATTGACCTGTGATTTTCATATCTCAATCGAAAATTCTATCACCCTCTAAAACGTAGCTATAAGATTATTGAGCCACAGAGACTCTTCGCAGCTAGAACAAACATATATGCGTAATCACTAGAGTGAATTAGAAAAAGGACAACTTAAAAAGTACAGAAAGAAAAAAGTCACAAGTAAATCTTGTTTTAGTTAGCTAAGAAACGATTAGTGGATTGAGTTTAATATTTGACAAATTATTTTGCTTGTTTAAAAATTTTTAAGAGGCATTTGAATGACACTTCAAAAAGCTGTTTTGGAGGCAAAACTTTCAAATCAAAATTTTTGGAGTGTTTGAGTGACATCAAAACTAAGATAAAAAAAAACTTCATTATGACAAAAAAAACTGTTAAAGGAGTAAAAAATCTAACTCCCCTTTAGAAAAATTTGTTGGGTTTTCATTGTGCCACTCAAAACACCTGAACCAGATTTCCAAAACTCATTAAAAAAAATTATTTAATAAAATATGTATTAAATGTGGGTGTCAGCCGAACACCCCTCTCCTTATTTGTTGGGGAGGGATTCCTATCAAAGCTGCTCACATCCAATGTATCACTTATCGATTGATGGTGATTGGAAGACTCATATTACAACAAAAGGAAAAAAAAAAAGGTTAGAAACAAATGTTTAATTATTGAGTTTCCATTTTTTTTAAAAAAAAAATCTAATGATTAAATGATTTGCGGGGCTTCCCCGCTCGTCGAAACCAAACTCTGTCCTCATGTTTTTACTTTGAAAAGGAGATAACAGGCCGACATATATGTTTTTATTTATCGAGAAACTTTTGGTAACATATATTTAAAATTGTTGAATAATTCTAACTATCCAAAGTCACTCAACAACCATATAGTAGAGAGACCATCTATTTAAAGCCGATAAATGATTAAAAAAAAATAAAAAGAAAAAGTGTGACACCTTTGTAAATTATATTAGATGACGGAAATCTCTACACATTTTTCTTCTTATTTTTCTCTTAATTGTTTACGATCATGGATCGGATGGCCCTTCTTAACTTTGTATTTATAAGGATCATTGGGCATCAATGAACGAATGTGAGAAAGAGAGACATCCAATCTTAATGTGGCTTAATTTCTAGTATTTACATAATATTAGAACCCTATGCTCTCATATCTTTCAACTTTGTAATTTACGTGCGCCGAGTTAGTAATTTATTAAAAAAATGTCCTTCATAATTTTTTTTACTTTTTTCATTTTTAATTTTGTCTTTACAAAAAAAAATTAATGGAAAATAACAGTATTTTATAACCATACATGGTGCATATAACGTGGTTCCTAGCTAGCGTGCACCACGGGAACGAGAGGTGCACCTTTCTACGTCAAAAGAGGTCCCGCAGTCCATTCAATGGTCGAACTTTGACTGCCTTTCCTATTGGCGCTTTGGAGCCTTGATGTTAACCTGTTTGATCTCACACGCTTTGTCCATGAACAATAGAGAAAAAGCGTGTCTATCTTCGACCAGTAACTCTTTGTTTCTTCTCCCTCGATTCTCCCTATAAGACCTCTGCTTTGGCACTCTCCCCAACTCACAATTCACACCAACGCCTCTCTCTCTCTCTCTCTCTCACAGTGCAGTCATGGGGAATTGCTTGGTTTTCAAGCTTGATGGTGTGGAGAAGGAGACCAAAAAAGAGGCGTTGGGGGAAGATTTGAAGCAGAAGACCCAACTCAGTGACAGGAAGCTACAAACTGGAGAGCATGTAATGGCGCTTGGTTTGTCATATAGAATCGTCGAGCACAAAGAAGACAGTGTGAAGAGTACTAGTGGTGTGGTGTCACCAGAGGAGGGGGGAGAGAAGAGGGTGAGGGTGAGGGTGGTGCTAAGCAAGAAGGAGCTTGTTCAGTTGCTGTCAAGATGCCAACGGAACCTGGGCTCGCTGGTGGATGTCATAGGCGAGCTCAAGATGGTCTCTGCTACCGTGTCTAGTGGGCCAAGTCCTCGGCTTCTTGGTGACAGATGGACGCCTGCCCTGGAAGCCATCCCTGAGGATGTCTAGCTTCCGGTCGAGATTATTAATCTTCAGAAGGCGATGGTATTGCATCTGCAGCTAAGCTGCACCCACAGCTGGTTTCATAAACTCGGTTTGGGCCGAACAACGAGGTCACTGACTCTCAGTCTATCTTGTCTATTAGTTACAGGGCAATAGTAACACATGTTATAGTGTTCGATGAAAATTCATGAGACAGTAACATGATGTCAAGATGTTATTACTGTTATACAGCAGCCCCAAAACTTCACGTCACAAATGGCAATAATAGAACGATCGTGGAAGATTATTGGTCATTCAAATAGGACGTCGAAAGTTATAGTTACTGACAATATAGGAACTCATCACTCTGCCCTTGTAGTCAGAGCAAGCAGTACGTCCCTCGTTTATTGTACTTGATGTTCTCAACTGAATACAAATGAATGAGATCCTTTCGTTTCTAATCCAAAATAGGAAGTTTTAGTTTTCTACTTTGCTGTATTTGTAAAGAAAGGACCACAAAATTGGAACCGGATCCTATCCTCTCTCCAGAATTCGGTAAGACTTTCTATTTTCTGGCTTCAATTTAACAACACTTCCTAGTTCTACAAGAAGCCTTCTAGTCCAAGAGTCTTCCGCTTTTAAGAAAGAAGAGACAGTACTAAAATATGAATTGATCTTTTTTTTTTTTTTGAGTTAGATTCATGAGACACTCATAGGGTGGAAGTATTCCATAAATTCCTCCAAAATTCCTCCAACGATTGGAGTGAATTCATGGAACACTATAATTAGGAGTTGATAAAGCTGTAAAGCAAATTCATAAAATACTCACAAAGTATTCCACTTGCCAAACGATCTTTTAAGACCTCTTTAATGTTCTCCACACGGGATCAGTCCACCTTGCCATGTATAATCATATGTGAAAAAAGGACCAAATAAATAAGTCGAAGCCCGGAAGATGGGGACCCTTATGTTGCAATAAAAAGTAATAGTGTAGACATTAGGTCCCTTTGATGAAGGCATCTTTGATAGTTGAACTAGCGACCTTTTTTACCATTTAACACCATCACAAAGGAGGAAGAGGGAATACCGTTGTTGACCCAATTCTCATGAAAATTTAACCACGCATGGCCTTCCCAAGAAACTATCAATTAACCTGTTCACAAGCTTGTGAGATCCAGTTGAAGGAGCACGGATTGTCCATGACATCTATCCAAGTTGTCGGTGAACTCACGAACTACAAGATTTGGTCCATGAACACATGCCTTGGGAGAAAGTCTCCTTGCTTTTCTCCTATAGCACGAGCAAGGACGTGCTTCATCTTATCACAAATTACCCTGGTAAAGATTTTCCAACTGGTGCTGCAGAGGCTGATGGATCTGAAATCCAAGCCGCCTTTTCTGCAAACTACCAATAGTTCTTCGTCACTCTCCGTCCAAATCTCAGACAAGTCGGTATCCAAAAGGAAGAATCTTTGTTTTATTTTCTCAAAATCTCCATTCGCTTGGCCATGGCGACACTAGGGGCTACTGAAAGGGTCTTGCCTTGCCCTTGACCCTGAAGGCAGAGAGAAGAGGGAGGGCCTTCAGCCTTTTAAGGGTATCCTCAAATTGTTGTCCAGGTCAATTAGCATCAGGGCTAAAGTTCTCCTTGCAAGGAGAGAGACTTTCTTCTCTTGCATTATTCATCCTTCCGACCATAGTTCAGTACTATAGAGAATATCAAAATCCCCAAAGCAGGGTCCAAATAATTTGCAACTCTGGTGGTGGCCAGATACCAGTCTTACATTATCGGCTTGCAAAATCTGATGTAGATATTGCAAACGCCGATTTGTTTGAAACGACATAATTTACAACATTCAAATTCCATTTCTGCAGCTAAATCATAAGAAACGAAAAGCGTGAAAATACTAAACAGCACGGGCTAACCTAAAATGCGTGCAGCATGAGTATGCATGAAAGTGTAAATGCAGCTCTCCTTGCACATTATTATTGTGGAGTAATAAATGAAGAGGTCATACGAAGCATATATGGAAATGCATGAGAAATCGCAAGGACTTGGAATACAGTTCGATGTGAATCTTCACTGCTGTTACGAGTTTGCAGTGTCAGTTCCAAGGGATTTACTAGGCAAAATTCCTCAAAAAGCTGGGCATGAAAAAAGACGTCTAGAAACATGAATAGAAATTGGCATTCCATTGTTGGAAAGTTAAATAAGTGACTATACTAAATTGATATATTAGGAAAAAGGAAATAATTGAAGAATGTAAACTATACTAATGCCATTTTTAAGAACACTTACATAAAAAAGGCCTGAGATAAGAGTCAGAAAATCCAAAGATAAAAGATAAAAACTCAAGTCTATACGAAGTCACATGCCCTTTAAATATGACTATTTCACTTGAGTTTGTGAAGTTACATTTCTTCTTCTATGACGATTGAGAAGAAACGAGCCACAAAGGTATTCAAAGACTTCAAGTCATCCACCAATACTTGAGACCTAACCAAACAAGTTCACAAAGTTTAAAGCTTCTTGTTCACTGTACATGATGGTGGACAAGTCTGCAGGACTGAACGCTAAAAAGAACAAAATGGAGCAGAAACTACAGCAGCCGCTGTCTCTTTCTCGCAAGGTTATCAAAAACCTGCTTGATATCTGCTGGAGTTACTGGCTTAGATGGGTCAACAGACTCCTGTATCAAGTAAACAAAAAGTCAATCCAATTGCTTTCAGATTACATATATCTATATATATATGCACATACGTGGGTGCAAATGGCCTAGCACATCACTTCTTTATGAACAACTCAGCCAGGCTGAAAGCATTGATTCTTCCAATCGCTCTTTGGAGAAATAACACAAGAGAATAACTTCAGCAATTTCCTGTAATCATGTACTTGTGTATTATGGACTGGTTGGTGAGGAGCAGCAGCCTCAGTACGAGGTTGAATAAGATCATGACTTTAAGCTCATCTTCAAGCAATGTAAAGCTCTAATTGCATCTTCCAGCTCCTAGTTGTTTCGCTCTGTACCAATAAATTATCGTTTGACCCAGACCACGACATGGTGAGACCAGGAAGACTTGCTTCCCAATCTATGACTCTACAATAGAATCATGTGTAAAAGCTAGTCTTTCCATTAAGGATGCAGTTCAATCATAAAATGGACCCCAGACAATGGCAGGTTGGATCAAAATCATAAACAGATATGTTCTATGCCTGACACATGGATTATTTAGTGCAATAAGAAACATATAATCTACAAACCCTGGAAGTGGACAATAAATAGAAAGCAAGTTTCAGGATAATGTACAAACCAGAAAAGATCGAAATTCATTCTTCATGTCAGCTATGCCACTAAGAATCTCTATTTGTTGAACATGATTAAGTTTATTGAGAAAATTCAGTTCTGCACCCTCCTGCTGCTGTAAATTTTCTGCCCTTTTCTGCTTTGCCACCTTCTCATATTCCTCCATGGAGTCCTCTTTGTCAATCAAATAAGCAACATTTTTCTTATCATAGAATTCCCGGCAATTTTCACAGTGGCAAAGCTGATCCCTCCACCCCTTTGAAAGAAACATTGGTTTCTTCTCCAGAACAAGGGATGCCTCGAGTAGGTTATGTCCTAAAACACAGGCTGGAGTTTGGACATGAGGATCACAAGTGTTTTCCTGGATCAGGTCACCATTGTTTTCAACATTTCCTTTGGCTTCCATGCCTTCCTCACTTAATACTGCACCACAACCAGCATCATTCACCACAGAATTTGATGTTTGATTTCCAGAGAAAATATCCTTCTCAGGCATCACAGAGGATGACGAACCATTTTCCACCACCATATGCCTTCTACCAGACAGCACCCAAATTGAAGGAGGATAAAGCTTTAAGAAAGAACAACTGATTGCACAATCTTGGCATATAAAATCTGCATATATTGGCTCTCCCTCATCGTCTCTAGGTATCTGTAATTCCAGCAAATTATAGCATTATAGCATCAAATATAAAACTCAACCACCTCCAAAGACACACATTGGAAAAGAGCAACAGTAACAGAAGCAAGACCCAATAATTGGAGAAAAGAGATAGAGAGGTCATCAAAGATCCATATACAAAGGTGTAAAAATTACATTACTCATAAGTAACTATTATCAGAATAAACCCCTCAATATTCTTGCCACAAGAAAAAAGGACAAAATTGTGGATGTGCACTGCTGATGGAATTATGGATTACACAGCCTGTGTAGTATATAAGTGTAGTATTATGTTGTTGGCTGTGTTGGATACTACACTTATGGATGGAAATATAGATTACACAGCCAACAACACGATACTACACTTATATATTCCAGCACTGCACCTTCCTAATGCCATGAGGTAAATTCCATCAGCAAGTTCAAGTAATACAGATTTAACAAGGTTAAAATCCACTCTGTATCTACAGCCTCTGGGAGGGACACTTCAAAATTTCCAGCCAACCATTTGAACCCAGTGGTTAGTGTGGCTATTTCTAGAATCCAGATTGTTAAGAAAATGAAGAATGTGACATTGGTAAAAGTAGCTCACCTCTTCAGAGGGCCCGAGACCTATGTGATTCTCATGGAACCAATCCTCACAAACGCAGCATTGGATCATCTCCACCTGCTCTACAGCATCTGGATCAGGATATGGGCGGCCACACGTGCAATAGGCACCTCTGTAGTTATGATTATATGAGTTATCCTTGTTTTCTGGATCTTTATCTGAAAACAACTTGCAGGTGAAATTTCCAAACTTTGAATTTCCACAATCACATCTGAAATTTCTTTTCGTCCACAACTCCACAACCTTAGTCCAAGAGCAATAGAATTAGAACGTTATCATCACTGGAATGTAATAAATAGATATAAAAAAAAGACAGCAATTATGCACACAAGAATAAACAGAAGAGATGTTACTTGTATCACCAAAGCATTGACCATTTAGGCCTCTCAGTAAGGCCTCAATGGCTAATCCAGAATGATACCAAAGAGATTCTAGAGAAATTGCAAGACATGAAAAGAAAAAAAACTGGATAAAGCCATTGACTGGCTAAACCAGCCATTAGAATTCAAAAGGATGGAAGCAAATGAAGGGAACATAATTCATGTGCCCGCTTGAAATGTTCTTCAACGAGGAGAACAGCAAGAAATTACCAACCACAAATCATATTTCTCATCAAGTGTCTGTATTTGGGTATTGGCCATATATGGTAATGAAATATTTGGTAACGTCTAAGTTATGACAACCGAAAAAACGCAAATAAAATAAAATAGTAGATTATGAAGATGCTAAGACACTTCCAACAATAGGAAATTATCATGAGATAATGCTTTCCTTGGAAATTCAAATAGAAAGAGAAACCAAGTTAAAACTGCTTGCATATAAGCAACAAAAGGAAAAATGCCAAAGGACAATTCTAGCACTTAGGTTTAATCACGCTGTCTATCAGCCTCATTCAACTTCAGTCTACCATTTTTACATGCTGGCAACAACAGGCGACCTAGTAAATAAATTGCAGCCAAAGATGTCCTATCTATGGCCTCTTTGCAAAATAACCATTTACGTGGCTACACAATCAAAATGGTAAGTGGAAAATCATTGAAAGTGAGAGATTTTTCCAAAAATATCTCTAACAAATCACTCTAAAAATTTTTTAGAAGGAAGAATCAATCTAATGCTTCAACATAAGCAGAAAAAATCTTCTCCCTTGCCATATGACATTTCATATTACATGTCGCTCAACCAGACGTGGGTATGGGATGTAACATGAGATTCACATGGACTAATCACAAGGACATAAAAGTTCACTAGGGAAAGAGGAACCAAAGAATAGCAATTATGCAAATAAGAAACTTCTAGACGTCCTACAAACTGTTAACAAATTGAATATTGGACAATAACAGATCTCCTCAATATAGTGACCTAACCAGAGGATACAAGAGCTGTTGTTTATCAAGTGAAAATCTAACATTCCAGATTACAATCCAGCAATATGAATTTAGAAAGAATATTCTGCAACAAGTTAGCAACATAATACCTGAAAATACATTCTTAATTTTTCAATCTGATATAAAGTTGACCAAAGGACAGCATAAAGGGAAACCAATGACCACAACGACAAAGACAACTGAAATTGAATACCTCGTGGCCATCGTGACAAGCCAAGCAACAAGCTGTGCAAACTCCAGCATTTCCATCGGGGGTACACGTGAGGCACGAAAAGATTGCCTGCCTCTTCATATACCCTTTATTATAGGTACACTCGTTGCCCTCATCGCCACCCAATACCAAATCAGCCTCCTTAAGAAACAACAAGCGGAATGAGTAAATCAACAGGTAAAGAACTCAGAAAAAGAACAAACTGGTCCCATAAGAGAATAGGTATTTCATATGGAAAATTGCCAAGAGCACACCAATTATTCCCGAGACGACACCAATTCCGTTTCACAATCGAATTTCATGGAGAACCCAAATGCTAAACCCATAAAAGTAGATGCCATGAGAAACACCACCGAATGAAACCCTAAAGGCCGATCAGATGAACACGAGAAAATCATTACCAGTTCTTGCTCCTCCATTCCCTGAATGTATTCATCGATTGTTACCGTTTGCTCGACCTCATCCTGAAACGCCTCAGCCATCTTTCTCAGAAAGGTTTCAGAAACACGAAGGGCACAAAAAACGATTGAGTTCGAGATGAGGGCAAGGACCAGAACAACGGTAGATTAGAAATGGGTGGTAATCAAAACAAACCCTTGACAGCCATCTTGAAGAATGATGGGATGCCCAGCAGATGATAACTCCCCTGCAAAGGAGGGAAATTTCTGATAAGCCCCTCACAGAGAGACAGAGAGAGAAGGGGGAAATGGTTGAAAAGGATTAGGATGAAGATTGAAACAAGAGGAAGACTAGGGATGCCAAAAGAAAACAAAGAGGGAAAAAGAGGTGGTGGAAAGCTGTCAACTACAAGATAGAAAACCCAGAAATTATGAAGGAGAGATCAAAGTACAAATGCTCATAGAAGAACAGAGGAGGGGTTGTCCATTTGGGAGAGACTAAGATTTGAGGAGGGGAGCTATGTGGGCAGTGGGAATGACGTTCGAGTGCTTGTGGCTTTGTTGATGTGTCTATAAGGACACGTCGTTTGGGAGTTCAAAAATTGAGAGGGATTGGCGGAGGGAAAAAGAAGAGGCTTCCTTCCGTCTCCCGCCACAATCTTCCTTTTTCTTTGTCTTGGGTCTCACTCGGCGCAGACCAGATCAAACATTCCGTTGTTTGTTCGTTTGGGTTTCATTGGCTCTTCCATTGTTTCGTTCTTCAAGCAAAGCATTGCTTGAATGGGAATAGTTAATCTTGCACATTTCGTCGTTCTCTTTGATGCCTTGAACTCAGTCCCTTTGTGCGAATCTCTCAGTTATTTAGATTTGGCTTCTTGATTGAATTTACGATGCATAGCTTTAATTTCTGTTTGTGCATCGTGAAGGTCGTCCCTTGTGAGAAATGAATCTTATATGTACACGACCTAACGTTGACCGGACCTCTATCAGATCGGACTAATCAAGAAACGCTGTTGGATTCTTTTAAGCACTTGCGTTTATCATCTACTCTACATTCAAGCGGAGATGATTGGGCAGGCGAGCCAATAAAAAATCAATTATTAGTTTGATTTTTATCAGTGCTACTTTTATGAATTGCAAATGGTAGTAATGTGACAGTTTAATTGATGTATGCATCATGAGCTCACCCAATCCCAGAAGCAACTATAGATCCCAAAGCATCAAGAAATGAAAGAGGATTTAGGTCATTCTTCAGGTGGGTTCCGCTACGATCCTAAGCCTGAGGACCGAAAGATGGGAGAGGCTTCAGCCCTCTCCTTACGGCTTCCGGCCACCGGAAACTATTCTCCATATTCATTAGAGTTTATCCACCCTTAACAAAAAGTTTGCTTAATTGAATAAAAAGTAGTTTAACCTCTAACTACGTTGCCATATATAAAGCGACTATGTTTTTTTATATTTTATGAGAGCTTTTATGAAAAAGGATAAAAAAGGGCCATTCGGATGCAATCTTCACTTCAAATAGCTTACAAAAATGTATATTTATTTAATGTGTAAATGGAACTTTATAAGCCAAAAAATTAGACCGTTGGATTCTAAAACCTTTGAAAATATTAGATGTATAAATAAATAATTATATTTTTTGTCAATAATAAACTGTTCACATCAGCCCATTAAAATTTTTATTGGGATTGCTCAATTTAGTTTGGGATGACTAGAAGGCATATATGGTGGTCACACCATATTTGAATGTGTAATTCAAGTGCTCACAAAGAAAAAAAATTCTAGCTCTACCACTGTTTTTAATTGATTATTAAGTTTAGGACATAGAGATTGACACTATTCAGGAAAACCACCGTTCATTATATAACTTTTTATAATATATTTCTTGTACCATGTTCTTCATTCATGTTTTATTATGCCTGATTCCCTGAAGCCGTCCATGAATATGTGCCTTTTTTTTTTTTTGTTAAGTTTGACACTTTGTTGTTCAACCTAATGATCCTTAACCTCTATTAAAGTGGACTTATATTATAGAAAAAGTAACGTTATTATATAACATTGCATATTATTTCTTCAGCTTTAATGAATTATGAGTCTTGGCATATGTGGTAGTTGCACATATAATCACATAAATTTTATGCATTTTCACACTACTAATCTCTAACAATTTCTTTATTCATATATAAATGTTTGTCCCATCATTATTTGCCTAGTGCCCCTTACTCATTTTATTATGTACAAGGTTTTTTAAAATGAGTGCTCTTTGCTTAAAACCTCTAGCACTGCCCGGACCGGATAGTTCCCACTTTATTAACAATTTTCCAAGTACTTTTCTTTTTTTTAAAAAAGAAAAAAAGGGAAAGATTCAGCATCTCTTTTTTTATTGAATGCGTCCACCTTTTTCATTTACCATCATCAAAATAACCTAATTTTAGAGGTCAACTTAGGTAATTTAGCAGGAATAAAAGCATGTTATTTCACCCTTAGATCTTAACGAGTAATAACATGAGTTAGTCATATCTTTAAGCATGCACGTTTTCATAAAACTAACTTTACCAATACACTTTCATTAACATACATGAAAACATGGGAATTATTATGAAGATCATATTCTATATATATATATATATATATATATGACTTTTATTGATGTTCCTAGCCACAAAAATGTGGTCTAGTTTGGCGGATTCAGTGCATCTACTGGTCAAGTCGAGATCGATCAACTAGGATTCAACTATGTGAGGCTGGCGCATGCGTTACATAACGTAAGCAGTCAACAACTGCATGTGAAGCCTCATTTGCAGAATATGATTGGTGTTTCGCGAATCGAAGGATTTTATCTGTGTTGATTAATTGGAACAAAATCCCTTCAATTAAAATCTTTCTATTTATTTTAATCAAGTTAGTTGACACATTTGAATTGTTATCTTAGATTCTGATATTAAGGATGAGAACGGAATTAGAGTTCTGCAAAAGTGGGGTGAGTGTTTGTATCACTCATTTGTTGTAAGTAAGTAGAAAGCACATAGGCAGCATAATGGAGAAGAAAATAATATTCTTCGATGTATTCATCTGTAGCTAATAACACTACAACAAGTTTATAATGGCCATATGATAAGATTATTCCAACATAGAAAGAAGGATAAATATTTAAAATAGAAGACGAGTTTTTCTTTTAAATTTGGCGCTCGCCGGATAACATATGATCAGTTGTGTTTATTCGTCAATTATAGAAAATAATATTATTTTTAAGTTTTTCGCTCTAAATTACTCAAAGAAATAAGGTTCTTTTTCTGGAACAATCGCGAAAATGAAGAAAACTTTCAGATTATGCGGGTGCTCATAAAAGATCAATTGCTTTCACGAAGAATATGCTTTAATTTCCGTAAAGTTATTCTCTCGGCACAAAAATGTAAGGAATATTTTCCTCTCTAGTATTCGTATGGCTTTTAGTTCAGCTAAGAGGGTTTGGGGCCCACAACGTTTTTTTCTTTTCTTTTTGTTGTACCTAATCAAACAAAGTCGAAATTATATATTGAGAAAAAGAACATTACAAAAAAATAATAAATTTTCTTCTTTCTTTAACTTTATCATATTTATCTTATCATGATAACATCCTACTAATAGCATTTGGTACATGAAGGTACCCCAAAAATTAAGGTAGATTCATGGAACGCTACAAAAAGGTTTTATGAATTTGCCTCTTAACTTTTTTAGCAGGTTCTATATGAAGCAGATTCATGAAACCGTATATCATCATTCTATTAGCCAAACAACCCCTAAGGAGTTCCCTGGTTTCGTTGTTGAATATGAGATGTTGGTTGAGAAAATAGCTAGGGCTGATCCATCAGACATAGTTGCAGGTTATTATTAACTCGAATACCATCTAATTAAGAACTAAAGAGCGACCAAGAAAAACATGAATTAAAGAGCAACCAATAAAACATGATGTTAAGGGAACCTTTTTTTTTTCTTGCTCCATCATGAAACTCATCGAATGAAGCTATAATTTTACATTTTCAATTGACGACACAAAAATACATGATAAACAATAGAAGGGCAACACAAGATAATCACACCATTACTCCATGTTCTATTAGCTAAACGACCTCTTCGGGATTATATATCACAAGATTTTGAGCAAGCTCATTTATTGATCTAAATTTCTAGACTATGCTTTGCATTTTTGTTCATACATTAAGTCAGTTTACAAAGTTAAAAATCATTCTAGCTTATCACATTAGAAGTAATGTTCAAATTATCGATACGCTTGAAAAAGACGCCAGATTTTGGTATGATTCTCCATTTAAATAGCTTGTTTTATGCAAATGGGTATTATGATTATAGTTGAACATCATGTCCTACGACTAGATAGAACTACCAATCTTAACTTATATCATGGTTGATGCAAGCTCTACTACATAGAAAACTAAAAAGAAACCAAAAGTTTAAGCTCTTAATTAGCAAAGGCAGACTAGAGATGTGTAGCACTGAAATGTTGTGAATTATCACAAACTATGTCCTTATTGATAGATTTTGAAATTTGTCATCATTGTGATAATTATTAATGCATATGCATATAGTTTCCAATACAAGTTTTTGTCAGGACTGAACAGATTGAAATTATTTATCATGTTTTACATGACAACGTTCAAAGAATAGATATCCAGATTCAATCCATTTCTTCTTCAAATCAATTTCAAAGCAATTCCATGGGCCAAGAATCATTTCAAGCACTTCAGAGAAGTTGAGGATGATTGATTATTGGTCCCAACTTATTAGAGACTACCAAAATGCATTTGTATATGCCAAGATCATCTGATCGTGGACATTGATTGGGGTTGACTTAGATTTCCATTACCATTAAAACAACTTACTAATTTCATTTGGCATGTTATGTAATAGTTTTTCAACCGAGGGTGGGCGAAGCCGCCTGGGGTTACGAACTACGAGGGTAGGACAAAGGTTTATGAGTTGTCAGCCATATTCTACAAGAATTTAAGATCAAATAATTACATTTGCGGGAGTATTTTAGTCTCCAACGCTAATGTAGTACTCCGGCTCCATGTGGCTGACGCAAGGAGATTCGACGTCAGTCCTCAGAGTTTTGGGGGTTTTTCCATTTTCTATTAGTTTTCTGCAGACTCTTTCTATCGCGCTCGGTAAATCTCTCCTTTCGAGCTTTCTTCCTGTCCCCATTCTCGTTTCTCCACCAAAACTTTTGTGGGTGTTTTCTGTTTCTGTTCATGTCCACGGAAGGAGGAGAAGAGCAGATGGAGGTGTACTCGGTCTGGGCAATCCCTCCAGAAACGGTGAGACCGAGGCTGAAAGCATTGATGGAAAATCTCAGAAACAAGTTCGGGGGACCCGAGTTCGGTCCCCACATCACCATGGTAGGCGCCATCCGCCTGAATCGGAAGGACGCGATCGCCAAGCTCGTCGCTGCTTCCGAGGGGCTCAAACCGATCAAGTGCCGCATAAGTTCCGTCTCCAAAGGAACCTTCTTCTATCAATGCATCTATCTTCTTGTTCATCCGGACGATGAGGTGAACTTTCTCTTTCTTATCAGGCTCTGCTTCCGTTTTTCGGGATTATCCTGTACAAGATTAATGCAACATGAAGTTTCGTTTTGTGATGGAGGCCATCTGACAAATAAACTGATTTTATTTCGAAGCTTGGAGTTTGTGCTTATAATTGATGTACAAACATCCAAATGGCGTTTGAACTTTAATTAGAACTAAAGATGCATGCTATTCAATACTGCGATCATGAAGTCTTCTTGATTGATTTGAGTTTCAGTTGGATGAGTTCATGTGGTGCTCGGCTTAATTCCGCGGCGGTTGAGGCAATATTGATATACAGTTGTTCTCATAGGTGGATAAGATATCAGAAACTTGAAAATAAGGACGGTGATTGCCCAACCTGTGATTTTTTGTCACGTTGCGGCATTTGATTAAGCATGACAATTAGAAGGTGTTCACTTGCTCAAGGAGCACCGAAAGATTATACAGGCTATACCTTTTTTGTTTGTGATTTTGATAAAGGAGTCATAAGAAACTGTGGAAATTCAGAAGCCGAGGTGCTAAAGTAAAAGGTCCCAATTGCCTCTCAAAAAGGATGGCACCCTCAATTATGCATTCTAAAGTTATCTGATTGCTAAGACGTTGTTGCCTTGTCTTACCTCAGACAAGTTAGTATGACTTTGGACATAGAATTGTATGTCCTCTACAAAAGACATATGTACCTGCCAAATTAGTCACAAAATTTTTTTTCTCTTGCTCAGGTGATGGAAGCTAGTCGACATTGCTGTGGACATTTTGGATATGTGAGCTCAAGCCGTGAGTAGTTATTTTAGTTGCTTATATATTCATTTTGTTATTATTCTGAACACCATGTGGTGGGTGGTTAATTTGAAATTTTGCTTTCAACATATTAATGCATGAATGTCGGTCACCATGATCCTTGAAGGCATTAGCAGAGGTGCACATATTGAATATCTAGTGGACGTGTAGTACTGTAACATAACCTATGAGCGCCATCATCTCAACTGGAGCTATTGGTAACACCTCCCCGGTAGACTCTTAGATGTTCTAATACCTAATTATGTGTTTCAGGAGTCTGCAGGTATCAGCATACAAATGAAGTCCCTGTCGGGTTTTGGTGTATATGTAAATGAAACTAAACATATATGAGTTCTTCTGGCAAAAACATTAGAGTTGGAAGGTCATGCCTCATAAACAATAGACCGTGATAGCAATTTTTCAGGGTCCTATTACACAACCTGGGTGCCATAATTTGACATTGTCAAAGTCCATGTATTCTTAAAGCTGGTGCTTGAAACTGCGTAGAATCCTTTTCTGTTTCTGTAAGGAGTCCGAAATCCTTTTTATATGCTTTCAGTAAGAAAAGTGCCTGCGGTAATCAAAGTATTTAAGAAATTCTCTATGTTCACTACTTATGAAACATGAATCTTGTAAGATTATCGATTCATTGATTGCAGCCTACATGCCACATTTGAGTCTTTTGTATGGAGATATCTCGGAGGAGGAAAAAGACAAGGCAATAGAAAAGGCTAAAGCCCTCGACAATGTCATAGATCAGCTGGAGTTTGAGGTGTCCACTCTTGCTCTTTACAGAACTGACACTGAAGACAAAACCCTTGAGTCATGGGAGTTGGTAGCTGACTGCAAACTTCGAGATGGAAACTAATGGATTACTTCGAAGCAGAGGGATAATATCTTCTGTAACTCGGTATTGTGGTTGTGGCTTTCTGGTCACAAAGAGACCTGGTCCATAGTAATGCAAGTCTCGTGCATGGTTATAATAAAAGCTTGTGTCTACATGGGACTACAAGCAGTTGGGAGTTTGTAAAACTTCTTCTGTTCTTTTTGAACTGAACGAATGACTGGATTTTATTTACCGTCATCCTTTTCAACTTCTAGAATAACTTCTTTGTCTTATCCTTCACAGAAAACTTCCAATGCTTAACCATTTCAAGAACCTCAACTTTATTTTTCCACATCATGCAGATTGATTGCCCATTCCTGTATTAGTTTTTGCTTCTTGATAGTGTTCAAAATGTCGTAGATTGAATTGTTCACCTTTGTTGCAAGTCTCTCTCTGTGCCCTTTTTCGATTGGCTCACTGGACATAAGTGTAGTCTTCACTATAGAGCGACTCATTAGGATTTCATCCTGTGAAAATGTTTATTTGTTTCTGCAGCATCCAGCATCTTCTTTATATACCACTGTACAAATATAACTGTCATGCTTCAGGCTACTTCAATTGCTTCCTTCCTGCATGGATTGCAAAGATTGTGGTTGTTACTGGAGAATGAGCTGAGGGATAACGTTAAGGAAGTTCATGGTTGAATTCTGCTGTCAGCAATTGGTTGGCACCAATTTTTTTCTGATGTGCCCCTTTCAGATTTTTTTGGGGTTAAAAACCGACCTAATTTTTGAGAAATTATAAGTAGCCACTTCAATTTATTAAATAATTCATTGGCACACGCTTTATTAATGAAAAATGTTAAAATATACTTAGAATGACGGCTTTAATTTTAATTAAAAAAAAAAAAGAAAATTTCTTAACAGAAGAAATTTCACAAATCGCAAGTTTTAAGCTTATTCTCAGTTTTCGTCTCTCACTCCGTCTCTTCTCTCTTTCTCTTTCCCTCCACGGGTGGATATTTTACTTCGGATGAAAATGTAAGGAAGCTTATAAAATTATTGTGAATTATGAAAAGACTCTCCATTCAGAAGTATTTACTTTTGTTGAGGGTAAATGGTAGGACCTAACTCCGGTATAGGCGACAGCCCAGTCCTAGAGTCGATCCTACACCCAAGATCCTCGTAGAGGGTCCACACGGGTCTAAAGACGCCTAAAGATTGAACCAACACAACTCAAAGAGGAAACTAAGGCTAGACTCAGACCAAACACACTCCTTGTAGCCGGATCTTAGGCTCTAGGCCACCGAAAAACTACAGGAATACTGGACAAATGCGGAAGCGATTCAAAACTATGCAAGGAAAATAGCAAATCTAACTAGTCTAAATGAAGTACCTCCCCAAGGCTTGTTCGGGGTTCATTTGATGAATCTTCTGGAATTCTTTGATGATCTGCTGTAGGTGCTGTTGAGGATGAATTCCAGACGTCAGGTTGTAGCTGAGAAAATCGGGACACCAAGGTGGAAGGTGCTGCAACGCCAAGTAAGACGCCAAGTTGGAGAAGATCGCTGGTAAAGTCTTTGATGTCTTCTCTTCAACTCGGTTGCTGCTGCTGGTTTTGACGGAGCTGATACAAATGCTGCTGCTCCGGGTGTGGCAGTAGGCTCTAGATATAGCTGAGAGAGAGCCTCTTAGCTCAGCCCACTTGGCTGAGTGCCGTGGTAGCACACGGGATCCGGTTGTTTGGTGATAGCAACCTCAATTCGCTTGGGCGAGTGGATGAAATGCCCAAGGGTGCACACCAAATGCTGTAGTCGTGGCTGGGGATGGGTGGATTCAGCTTGGTCTTAGCTGAGGAATTACCTAACTACAGTCAATAGAGGAAAGCTCGGCCGTAGAGCTTGGTAATGATCCTAAGTGTGGCTGGCTTAGGGCCGGTTAGGAGCGATAGGGGCTTGGACGGCTTCGGCTACGGTGTAAGGGAAGATGATCTAAGGGTGTGAGGTCTAGAATGAGGTGGCTTAAGACAAGGGAATGTGGGATGTTGATTAGGAACTGGTGGTTAGGTTCAAGGATGATTGAACGAGTGGCTTGGGTTTAAATGAGAGAGCTAATGAGGAACTAAGGAGGGTTAGGGATCACGTGAGTGAGTTTGACGTGGGATCAAAAGGTGGACTCCTACACTTGAACCTAGGATAATCCTCTAGATCTAAGGCTGAAAATTCAAATGTGGTAAGTGGGATGTGATGTGGCTGGGATCTAGGGATGGTTAATGATTGAATCACCTAAACTAAAGAGCAAATCCCTCCAAATGTGGGCACTAGTGGCGCCGGCTCCTCCAATGTAGTCAAATGTGGCGAGGTGGCGCCTTGTGGAATGATGATTCCAAATGTGGGGATTCTCTTCCAAATCACGTGCAAATCAAGGGTCAGATCTTCTCCTAAGGATCTGGATGAAGGGCTAGGAGAGACTTAGATGGGTAAGGATGAAGCTCGTACCACTTTTTGAAGCTAGAATGTAGGAGTTTCCCCTTAATTCTCGCCTAGAAAATCTCCTCTCCATGCGATATCTCCTTGGAGTACTTTTGGACGGACTTACCCTTGGAAATGATGGTCCCACTTCGTGGCAAGGAAGGGCACTTTGGTCCTTGGGTGATGATGACCAGAATCCCCCAAATGTGGCCGGAATTATGGCAGAGGTCGCCGGAAAACCAGAAGTTCCCGGTGACTTGGTGCTTGCTATCGCCTAGGCCGTTCTTCGCGAAACCAATGTGTATCTTCTTCTTTCTTTGCGTGCAATCACCTTATATGGTCCATTCCCATGTCCAAGATGGTCTCACCGTGATTTCTTGAGGATGGGATTCTGATTTTGCCGGCGAAATTCCAGAGATGGACCGCGGATGAAAACTAGAATCGATCGACTCTTCTTGTGCCGTTTCCTTGAGTGATTTCTCAACTAGGAAAGCCTCAATGCCTAGGATCTTCTAAGACACGTAAAACTTAGTTTAAATCAAGTTTCAACCGTGGAAAAGAAGGGAATCTCGGCTGTGACTCGAGACTTCTCCTCTTCTTGTAAGTCAAACCTTGGATCAAACCAAACCAACGTAGTTGCTTAGCTTTCACCTTAGGAATCCAAGAACTAACCTTGTATGAGGAAACCGTGGGTTTGCTGTCCTTCCTTGGATGAAGACGCAGCCTCCTTGTTCAACTTAGGCCTCTAATATCTCTGATGTAGCAGAGATATTGCACCCAAGACGTGGCTGGGTAGATGCGAAGATGAAGACGATGATAACTCCTAGGGCCGTGGCTCACCCAAGAGAAAGCCCTCACCTTCTTCTTCAACGAGAATTGATGTAAATGAAAGAGAGGGGAGATAGTGAGGAGTTGGGAAGGAGAGGAGAGGAAGACGTGAGGGGGAAGGGGAAGTAGAGGGCCAGCATGCTGGTCTTGGGAGAAGAGATTGGAGGGAACGTGAGAGAGAGAGAGAGAGAGACACGAGAAGAGAGAGAGAGAAGTGAGGAGAGAGAGAGAGCAAAGAAGCAAATGACCTTGATTTCCCAAAATTCCATCCATTTACACATGAATCAAAACCTTATATACATGAGTACATAAATCTGGTTCCCATGCATGGAACCAGCCCAAATCCAAATCCAGAACATGCTAAAGCAAAATGGATCCAAGGCACAACCCGCCTTGGTAAGTTTGAATCCAAAACCGAATTGGCGCAAACTCAAATAAAGCAAATCAAGAAGTGAAAAACGGCTAAGTCCTAGCTAGACGCCCCTTGAGCCTTGTGAGCTCAAGGTGGGGACCTCGTCCGGGTTGCCGCCCAAACTTCAGACTTGACACATCCCTTAACCTCATTGAGCTGAGCTCAATTCAGCCAAGAGACCTCCCTAGACTCGTCCTAGACCGACTCTAGAGACTTGGGTTTCGATACGACTCAAGAATGGACCATGGCCTATACCAGAGAAGTCCTATGGATCTAGTATCCTAACTCGCGGATTCCCCCAATTGCTGGTCTTCACCTAGTTCATTCATGTCCTAGAGCCGTTGCATATCCTCCCGCACCTCCCACTGCATTTGCTCTAGGCTCGAAGTTTAATTCCATTGAGCCGTGATCTCTCACTGTGGCCGTGCCTTTGGCCTTGGTTAGGCCTACTCGGACTAAGGCTCGTATCAGTAAAGATGTTTTATAAATATGTTTGATATTTTTCATTCACAAAGCTTGTATTTGTAAATTATTTTATAAACTTGAGCAGATATATGGAACTTTTCAAACATTAAGTGATTCTTTATACGTAAATAAAAGTTGAACCCACTTGTAAATTTCTCAAGCTTTTAAAAGAAAAAAAAAATTGTACACAAACTTGGTAGCTTCTGTTTCACCTGAGAACGATTTTCACGTTATGCCGTTAACAGGGAAATCCTCATTCCCGCGGTTTAGACCGTCGGACATTTATGTCACATTTTATATGGAAATTTTTGGACTCAACCTTTGGGCCAGAGAAGATGAAGAGTTTATGGTCCTAGTTGTTTTAAGTTTAGGCCTTCCAGGATTTGATTACGAGCTGAACCTGAAAATTTTCATCTTTTTTTGTATCTTTGGATCCATAGTTCATGATCTTCAATTAGCTTATTCTTTTACCAATTTACCAAATACTACTGTTGATATAGTCTTCATTCTTTTGTAGGCCCCAAATTCTAGATAAGGTTCTTTCAAATTCGCATCTTCTTGTCCAATACTGACCTAGAGCGGCTGCAAAACCCTTGATATGCTCTTTATTCCTGGAAAATGTTCAGTTTTGTTGAAGAGAACACCATGTACTTAGTTAATGCATTCAAGTTTTTCCAGGAGATTAATAACTTACTGCCCGAAAAAAAAGGCCAAAAGCATTCCCTCTTGCCCCTTGGGTCTTGGGTTATGTCGGGAACTTAAGTGGAGTACAGTACAATTAGACTGTGGTAGTTTTACCATTTGCCATTTAAGGGAGTAAAATCTACATGAATCAAACAGACGATATGCCTTTTACATGCCGCCTGCCTGATCAACTATGCTACGCCTCTTAAGGCCTAGTTAATGGTTTCCTTCCCAAATCTGATGAGATATCTCATGTAAATATTTGAATATGATTTTGTACATTTTAGAAGGAGTCCAGATCAGACTTAGAATCAGATAAGATTATATCCATAACTATGTCTGATCTAAATCCAGTCTCTTAACATCTACATATGCATCAATATGAAACAAAAAAACATGAACTATTCTGGTTAAGCATCTGATATGGCTGCTGTCATGTACATGAGACAGGCTGGGCATGGTGGGTGAGATGAACAAATTAATAGCTCCATGCTGGCTCACCAATCTTAGAGGCCAATTAATGATGGCAGGACCTAGAATTTACTGCATAAACCTAACAACCGGCATTTCCAGAGAAAGATTGTTCATATTGATACATGAATAATTTGTTCGTCTCTAAGTCGAAATGGGAGTGCTTGACAGCCTTGAATTCTGATTCTAGAATTAAAATTCTAGAAACAAAATTCCACTTCAAACTGGAAATGGAATGAAATTTCATTTCTAGTTTCCTGTCTGATGGTCTGAAATTTTGATTTCGAGAATTGAATTAAAATTCCAGAATTGATGAATTAAACACGCACCCTAAAAAAAAATGAAAATTTTCTAAAAGTCTACAATGATAAATCCACCCCCTAGTGTAGAACCACAATTTTGGATTTTTTGTTCAAGAATGAGACTATAATTCCTGAATAAAAATTATCTTTTTGATAGCGCAATTCCCAGGACTGAGAATTTTAATTCAGGGGAAAAAGGGGTGGGGTTTCGGCCTCTTCGGGGTATCTCCACAACCCTACAAGTACAAGATAGTCAAAAGGTGGTTTCAAACAACTTTTGAGGGCCTTTCACTTTAATAAATTAGAAAGCCATGCTTTTCCGATACTTGGAAATCATGTTCCGGTCTAAAAGCAAGGATCTCAAAGAATAGTTTTAATTAGGATGTGAAAAGATCTTTTGATAAAAAGGTGAAACTTTAATACAACGAAACCACAATTGATCACCTTGGATCTGAGATCAATGTGGATTTGAAGACTTTGTATCCAATGGCAGAGCGCGAGAAACTTCTCGTTAAGGGGCACTTTAAGTTTAATTTCAAACTTTAGAAGGTACTCATATGTAAAAAATTAAAAAGTAATAAAGTTTCTATACATATATAAAATAAATTTAGTGGGCTGGTGTGGGCAATTGCCCACGCCAGCTACAATGTGGCTCGGCCACTGATTGGATCTCAAGTCAAACCACACCTCCAATCGAATCTCAGATCCATGATCTTGGTCTCTTTGGGCATCTTCTCCCCCTCACAATTAAGAACAGATCACGATCCAAGGCAAACAACTCGACCACGTAAATTGTACATGTATGGCCAATATTAGTTAAGACCACTTTAAACGTTGAAACTCAGACCACATAAATAGTCTTTCACAAGGTCGCAACTGCTCCACTATGCAGATTAAATATCAATGGCAGGGCACCCATTATCTCTCAAGCCCCAATATAATATGTGCTGCAACATTTGAATTTTTCTCTCTGTTCACACACACTCTTTGTCTCTCTTTCTTTCTTTGTTGGTTGGGTTCGTGGCAGTGACAGAGCTAGAAATTTTTGGTTAAAAGGCACTCTAAACTTAAATTTTAAACGTTAACGGGCGGGCACTCATATGTAAAAAAGTGAAAATTAATAAAGTTTTATGCAGCAGCTACAACTTAGTTCCGCCGCTAGTTGATGGGTAGGTAGAAGGCCGTGCAAGTTGGTCTCTCTTTTCCTCTTTCTCTCTCTATGTCTCTCCCAACATATATATATATATATATATATAACACGCACACATATACATGTAAAAATGTTTGAGATGGCACATTCCGATGATTTTCTTTGTCACCTCCAACCACAAAAACGGCTGACCAGGTGATGCATAGAGAGGACTCCGGAAAATAGGTGTTCGCAATTTATGATGTGGAGACAAGAAGAGCGTAGTGTGGAATTTCTTGGTCCATTTTGGTTGCTTATAGAACGCAACCTTATAATGGCCCATGCCATCGTCTTTAGGAGCAGAGCTGGGATTTTGTTTCAGGGCAGGCCAAATAGTTCAACCTTAGATCTGGATAGGGCCAAACTGAACCCAAATAAAAAAATACATTGCACAACTAACAATTTTTTATTTTTCTAATTAATTTTTTTTAAAAAGTTAGTTAGGATGGGGTCATGGCCTAGGCGGACCCCCTCCCTCCGCCCCTGATCGTCTTCAACTACACGGCATGACCTTGAAGACGGAAACGAAGCTAATCATATCGCCCAAATTCAAATTAATTAAAGACAAGATGCACCGAATTCCATGTCTAAGCAAGGTGACCATTCCGGTGTCATTCCATCTCTAATTACGGCCATAATCATGCTAACAAACGGTATTAACTTCTACTTAACACGGTGACCATTCGGGTGAAAACTTGCTGTGAGGGGTAGACCCTCAATCTTTATTGACAAAAAATGAAATATTTACATAAAAAAAAAGTTCAACTAGGGATGAGTGCTTGCACGAGAACCAAAAGTTACCGATCCACTTGTTCAGGAACTCGAGCTCAATGTGGGAGTGAGTCGGCTCGTCATAGTTTTCATCTCGAGATCACTGCTCCAGAAGAAGTTGGCAAATTAACAGTATTTCCAACCTTTGGATGAACTTAAGAGGGAGGGCACACACCACACCATTCCATCTCGGGTGTCTCGCATGCTATCATTTGTAGTTTACAAGAGCATCACTTATGAGAATTGACATGCTCTTATTCTCCGAGTCTCCATTTCATATATGAGATTCAATCCTTTAGTCCGTCGGGTTGTGGTTAATAAGTGACAAAGGAAGCTCCTGTAAGACCAAATAGGAAAAATGAAAAAATTATTAATTTTTCCTTTTTTGAGAAATATGAAACTACCTTTGGAAGCAAATAAATCACTATTAAATGAAAAGGAAAACGCCGTTTAAGAAATCGAGACAATAAGGACACTTTGTGAGTGTTACATGAATCTACTCCAAAGATTGAGACAGATTCGTTAAACCGATCACCTTATTCGATTTCCCAGATGTTGCTTAATTTGATTTGGAAACCGAATTAGATCCAAAAATTTAAAAAAAAATAAATAAAGAAAGGTGATTATTATATCCAAATGTTGGCATGTATTAGGTTTAGATATCCACAAAATGGGATATTATCCGATTCAGTACAAGAAAAACCCTATACGATGTCCGTATCCAATTGCTTGAACTCGGATTGGGATTACGTCAGGACACCCACATCCCTAATCACCCGATTGACTCGTTGGACCCAACGAATTAAATGGGTCCAAACTTTTCTCTACCAAATCTTAGTTCTACCTAAACTGACTTGATAGACTTAGCTTTCACTCTTAGCATGCCTTTACTTTTCAATCTAAACGCTAATATTCTCAAAGACTTTTTGTCCCTTCTTTTTTTTTCTCTCTTTTTTTTTCAGGATTCTCTTTTACATTACCAATGATTCAGGCGCAATCACTCCTTTGAATATTTTCGTGGACTTTCTGCTAAATATGTCGGAGAGTGCCTCACTTTCAAGAGAAAGTGGGACTAATTATCAAGATTAAATTAATCGCTCTTTCGGTTAAAAATTGACCCCTTTATGTAAGTAAGTGAGTAACCGTTATTCTCACGTCATATGTGACGTGCAAATTTCAACCTAAGTCTGTATGGATAGATGGCTAAGCTCATCATCGTGAGGTTGGAAAATTTGAATCTCAATGAATCAAATCGGTGTCGCATCTAGGGCTGCACAACGAGCCGAGTCAACTTGGACTCGACTCGCTCGAAAAAACTCGGCTCGTGCTCGACTCATTTAGAAACGAGCCGAGTTCAAGCTTACAATGATACTCAAAACGATAAACGAGTTGAATTCAAGTTTCAGGAACTCGACTCGTTTATAATCGACTCGACTTGACTCACAAACTGGCACTCTATAATATTGCCAAAACTGGTTTCACAAGTTATACGAGTTAACACTTACACAAGTTAATACCAAACGAGTTAAATGGATTAATCGAGTCAAGTTCGAGCTCGATTTTGTATATTCAAGCCGAGTTCGAGCTTGCTATAATGAGCTTGAGTCAAGTTCGAGTCGGCCAAGCTCGGCTCAACTCTGTTCATGTGCAGCCCTAGTCGCATAGGTCCATGCCGGCTGATGCGCTTCGTCTCAACTCGTGATCGGAAGCGATACGGGCATGTATCAAAATCAACAGATTTCGTATGTTTTGATTTTTTTTTTAATTAGCTTAATTTAGCTCCACTCATATTTTAGTTTCCAATACAAACAAAACGTATTATGATGTAAATAAAGCCGTAAATATTTGGTATCGAGCTGGTAGCCTTTGTCCTGCTTTGTTAGAATGCAGTTCACTTCAAGTTTCAACCGTGCTTAATGTAATATGAACTATTTATATCCACATAAAAGGCGTTTGTTAGGACGAACATTGTATTTTTGAAACACATTTTTTTTTTTAAACATGTGTTTGTTTGTCAAGAGTAGCATATTTTTTTAAAAAAACACACACACACTGCGATCATGAATTTCATTTGTATATTTAACAATAAACAATGAGGTAAGCACATTATATTTTCTAAAATAATAACATGGTACCTTTAGGCCACGCTTGAATATGTGGTATTAAAATGTATGACATTAAAATGCCAACATTTAGTAGTTGTGAAACAAAAGTTTCAGGTTCCACATACCAAATCTTGTGTGATGATTTGGAACTTTTGTCTTATTTGTTTAGGTGAGTCTCTAATAATAATGTCTCAATCTCAAAAGTTTTACCTGTTTAGATGGAACCATAATGCTATGCTAGAACAAAAATATCAGGACCGAACAAAAACACCTGGGATTAAAGTTTCATGGTTATTTTATCATAAGACTTTTTTGGATTTTTGAGTCCTAGTTCCACTTCTACGTTAGAATATCACGTATTCAAACACGGCCTTAAAACATTTGTCTTAAAGAATTTGCATTTAGAGAGCAAAATATAGGGTCAAAGAGCATTTATCAAAGGGGCCTCAAGACCGGTTCATTCATATATAGTTATATGGACGTCACAGTGGAACACCGGGAAGACATCGAGGACCTCTACACGCAACAAGTATGCACTAAACAAGGGTTGGGTTATTTTTTACTTTTTTATAAAGTAATGAATTTTTTAGACTTTTAACGTTTTTACAATCTAGTTTTTAAAACTGTTAAAAAAATTCCTCTTTTGTTTTAATAAAAAGTATTTTAGTCTCATGCGCGGCGAGGTGCATGCGCCCTTTGAAAAAGCGTCGCCACTCCTTCCTCCGGCATCAGTCTCCGCCATTTCCGACGTCAAGCGGTGAATTTTCACATGGCATTGGGACGTTAATGGAGTCAAAAAGATTTAAATTGGTTTCCAGGAAAGCGGCCAGATCTTCTTCCGCTTGACCACGTGATCAGGCTTGGCGGCCGATGTCACCACTGACTCATCCTGACCTCACGGAATTCCAAGTTAATTAATTGGCCGACGAAGTCGACGCGGAAATTTTAGTTAGCGAACAAATCAAACACGCTCACCTTTCAAATACGTATAGCTGCTTAGTTTGAGTTACGTGCAGATAATAGGTTCAAACAGGGCGGACGAATTTGTACATTTCTGAACCCTAGGGAGAGTCCAAATTCAATTCCACCTTCCAGATAATGCACAATTATCATTTAAAAAAAACAATGATAAATCTATTTGTCATACTACATAAAAAAAATGTAATAAAATACCAAAAATTAATGAGGGTTGAAGCAAGGACGGAACCAAGATTTTCTTCATGGGCTGGCAGGCAGTCTAACTTGTAATTACTTACTTCAACTACTTGAATGTAGTAGTTTCCATCACCGTTTTTGCAGTGTAAAGGAGTGCACCGTTTTCATGTTAAACTCATTGACTTGGTTTGTGTTAGTTGCCCCCACTGACTTGGTTTTAGTAAGGAAAAGTTACGTTTTAGCCTCCAACCTTACCGAGTCCACATCTGCATGCCCTTACTGAGTCCAAGCTTTTGTTCTGAATTAGTTAAAGCAACCACCATGACCATTCAATGTGCTGGGTCCCAACAGGTTGGTGACTTAGCCCACAAAAGTTATGGTCCTGAGCTAATAAATTGTTCAGTATGCATGAGGCTGCTCACATGCATGCAATCTATGGATTCAATGGTTTCTCTATAGATCTACGGGTGTAGTGTACAAAAAGCTAGAACAATGTTTTAAGGGGCATAACATAGGTGGTCGGGCTGGTGAGAATTTGGTCATGCCATAGGACCGTCTAGATCACCAAGCCTAGGAGAATTTGGTCATGCCATAGGACCGTCTAGATCACCAAGCCTAGACCTCGAGAGGACAAAGAAAAATGAAAGGGTTTGATCCTTTTTCGAGGGGCTTCTACTCACCTTACAAATAAAAGACAGAGCAATAATGTGATATGACAAGATATCACCTGAATTTGTGAGGACGGTTGGATTACCTGCATGAATTAGGCGGACACATTCACTCACATTAAAGTCTCAACAATAAAAAAGAACTATACAAGTAAATGATATATTTCTTTTTCATGGCGGAGCAAGTAGCAAATTGAGTGCTGCTACAGTGTGTGGAAAGAATCCTATGCCAACCATATGTTGAGTTAGAAATGCCGGAATCTGCTGATCCAAAGTGGGACCTGTGATCAGAGATCATGTGATATATTTATGGTGTGATTGATTAATGAAACAATTAGGTGTTAATGACAGACATTATCATCGATATCTCGGATTCTCGGTCGTGAGATGAAGTGTCTCGGACATTTTCTTTCGGCCTTGTGAACGAATATGAGACTAATTTAAAGATTTATGATCAAACGGTTTTTTTTTTTTTTTTAAACTTCACCTACCAGGTGATGCCAAGTCTAAATTTTCTCGTGGATGAGGGGCCTGATTTGATCCACCAGGATGGGTGGTGGGCAATAAATTCTTCATAAATGAGCTTTTGTGCCATGAACGAATCTTTCCTCCAGCTCACGAGAACAGCTATATTTTCTTTAAATAGCAGGATGTTCAATACAATTACTTGGATGGTTCTAGGAAGTAAATGAACATGATGATCAGTATGGTTATCTTTAGCCATCGAGGTCTCAACCTTACTAGTGATCTTTGCTTTGACTTTTTTTTTTTTTAAATATAGTATTTCCTCATAAGGTCATGCATGTTCAACCCAGGTCCATTTCTTGGGGAGCATGCATGCTCATTAGATGATGTGGAAGATTCCTTACTACCATTAAAAAACTGTTAACTAATTTATCATCAGCTAAATACAAGTAGACAAGCCATGACTTATTGTTGTTGTTGTTGTTATCTTGTTGATGTTACTAATTTAGAATGTCTTCTAAAAGTACACCAGTTTTGAGGGATGTATCATAGCTGATCGAACTGACAGACCAGTGAAAGTTTGGCCATTAGTAATTTTACTCTTTTAGACTGCAAATGGTGGATGAACGATACTTTAGTTGACAAGAGTACTGCTATCCATCCAGAAGCGATGCAAAAGCGAAAAGGGAGAGGCGGGTGCACTTTTTTTCAACCCAAGCCTCCAAGATGGGGTACCTGGGTTCATACTTTGGCACTAGTAGTGGACTACATTTTGTTTCCTTTTCTGACTTCTCTTTGCTACCACGCCGAGCAATTACATAAACGTTGGTCAATTTCAGATTGCCAATTTGGTTTAACTTTAAACATTGAAAAACCTAGGGAAATGCGTGTTTTGCTTTTCAAAATATTCTTATGCCAATTGGAGCAGTCTTTTTCTTCACTGCTGTGTGAGAAAAAGCTTGTAAAGTAGAAAACCCAGTTCTTTCCACATTAAAAAATTTCTATCATGTCCGTGCAATGGCGATTACCAACATAGTTAATGAACTCAACCACCAACTCAACCTCCCCTTTTCCTTGACCAGTAGCTCGTTTATTCTTTTCAACGTCGTAATATTTCTCTATGGCGACTAATGCTTTCGACCTTCCGAACTTAGAAGTGTGAAAACGCCGGGCTTGGCCCCCCATCCAAATTGACAGGAAGGGAACGAGTCAGTGGTTTTCAAGTATAAATAGAGAGGTTTCTACTGCAGAGTTTTGTCATCCAGAAGTACTCCTGTTCTTGGCATCGAGAACTCTTCCTTGCTTCAACACACACAGAGGTATGGCCTCTTGCTCTTCTTGTGCTGTAATCTAGTTCTTTGATTCCTGTAGTTGGTTGCTAGTAGACCCACCTTCTGGTTTCTGTCAACCAATTTTCTCCTACGTTTTGTGATCTTCGATGAAAATTTTGCTTCAATGTTTTTTCGAATCTCTTTGCTGGTTTTTATGGCATAGCCTTCTCCACGAACAAACTGCTTTCGTTGGTCCTTATGCTCGAGCTGCTTAAGAGTCTGATCAAGCTTTCTGTCGAGTGATCTCCCTCTTGCTAGTCTGTCTTTCGCGCTCTCTCTTCAATGGAACTTGATTTTTTCATGTATTTTTTAGAGAGTTCGATGGCCGAGATTTCTATGAACGGATCCCATGCTAAGCCGGCAACCAACGCCGTCACCGATGAGCAGATCAGTCGGATGGAGAATGGGAATCAGTCTTACCCTCAGGAGTCTCACTCTGGATCAGGGTGCCACCTCTCGGTTCAGTTTCTGCAGAAGGTAAAACTTGATCTCCTGCAAATAATTTTTCTGCATCTGCCTTTTACTTCTCTGCAAGCTCACCATCCACCAGATCCAGCAATCTTCCCTTGGTCGCATTTATTTTTCTGAACTTTTCTGCACTTTCACCTAATCTTCCATGCAATGCTTTGTGGAATTTATTGAACCATTTATGACTCGTCGCGCTTCATTAATAGCCTGATGCTCAAGCCACTGGATATGCTCTGTCTTCTTTCCCTTGCTATACAGGAAGAAATTCAGAAACAACCCAACTTCTTTCCTCCAAAAATAGCTTATCCAGATGCTACGGCCTTTCAATGTTCTCCGTATCGGTATTTGAGCCTTAGCTTTTTACTGAGCGATACAGTGAACTGAGATGTGTCAGCCTTAAAAAAACTAAAAATTGGAAAGTTAGTAAGGCAAAGGAGAGGCAAGAGAAGAGAAAAGAACGCCCACATTCTGCAGCTTTTGTAAAGAAAAAAGGTCTCGTCCCGTATCGTCTCGGCCACTGGCCGATACGCTAACCATGTAATGCTTTGGGGTCCTCTTCTTAGTTTATAGTATATCCAGCTGTAGCATTGAAGCAAGAGATTGATTCTTGCGAGCTCCAGACTCGTGACGCCTCATTTATTGTGGGAGCCTTCATCGTTGAACCGCTGAGAAAGCCGTTCAACCAAGCTTTCCATTATCAGTTATCATCCTTATCGGCTTTGAAAAACGAGTCAACAACTATAGTCTTCGTCTTCCTCAAGACTTAAACATGTGCACGGCTCTCATGCCATGACCAATAAATTGCTTATCTTTTTTTTTAATCCCTTTAGATGATATGTCGTCAGTTTGATTTTTAGTGGGTACTGTTTTTATGCACTGTAAATGATGACATATGTAATAGTATACCATATGATTAGTGAGCTTTGTAATACCTGCACAGATGTAATTCCTCATCATTTGGATAACTAAATTAAATACCAAGAGATTCGATTCAATCGAATTCGGTACAGCCAAGTTAGAGAACCAAAATCAAATCCTAACAGTTAGATCCTTGTTCTTGGCAGCTCATGTTTGGAAGTAATTCTGCTTACTTGGATGACCTAAACGAGTCTCGATTCTTGCATGGTTGCGTCATTGGAGTTTTGTTTTTAAGATCGAAATATAAAGCTGGCCTACTTCTTGCTTCATCTTTATTCATCACGACAAATCAGTATTTGTTCCATCTGTTCGCTGAGACAAAAAAGAGTGTTGTTTTATTACGCTGAGAAAGAGAAAGGGAGAGGGTCGGTAACGATGATGATGCTGCTGGTGATGCCTGAAAAGAAGACGCTGGCCGGACGCTGGCCGGTGGGTGTTGATCAATAATTTGCCTGAAAATTTTTCTGTACGTGCAGATAATCGCGGAGGTGTTTGGAACGTACTTCTTGATATTTGCCGGGTGCGGGGCAGTGACCATTAACAAGAGTAAAGGGACCATCACCTTCCCCGGCGTTGCCATCGTCTGGGGTCTGGCCGTCATGGTCATGGTCTACTCCGTCGGTCATATCTCCGGCGCTCATTTCAACCCGGCCGTCACCTTCGCCTTTGCAGTCTGCAAAAGGTTTCCATGGAAGCAGGTACAATTATAGATACACATGTGATATACATAATATGCTTAAGGGATAAAAACCAAACTATTTAAATTTGTATTAAATATGATTTTAGACAAAATGTGAACCTCTTAATGTATCGATAAACATTAATTTTATATAAATCATATTTTACTTCAAGTTGTTTTTGTGAAAAAAAGAATTGATCATTTCTACTTTCAACAGTTTTATGTTATAAGAGGTGATTATTTTTTATTATTGAAAAACATAATTAAAGTAAACGAACTAACTTAATATATGTTTCTCTCCAAATCACTCTTATGTAAAGTTAGATTGCAGAAAAAATACCTTATAATTAATTGTAATGGATCTGGATTTTGCCTTACTCAAGTGACCATGCTTGTTATATATATAATGAATGATGATTATACTATATCAAGTCACTCAACCATTCAATTAGAATCGTTTATATGTTCATATAAATGTACGAGAAAAAATAATCTTTCTCTTACTTAGTGTATATCATGTTAGATTAGACGGCCTTAGTGAGATGACAGGTGATTTTTAAAAAGAGGGAATCACCATTCAATTCTCTCTCTTTCTTTCTCTCTCTCTCTCTCTCTCTATATATATATATATATATATATATATATATATAATCCATTTACGATGGGGGAATTAATTAGGTCAAATGTACAGGTTCCTGCTTATTTTGCGGCACAAATGGTGGGAGCGACTCTGGCGAGTGGAACGCTTCGTCTGATGTTTGGTGGAGGCATGCTGCACTACCCCGGCACACTCCCTGCAGGATCGAACATGCAGTCCCTTGTTCTTGAATTTGTCATCACCTTCTATCTGATGTTTGTCATCTCAGGTGTTGCCACTGATACAAGAGCTGTAAGTCAGCCTAACCACTACTTGCTTTTGTCATGTCACAAATTTCAATTGTCAAATTCCAAGTCTTTTTTATATATATATATATATATATTGGCTTGGTTGATCTTCCTGAACCCATAAATTTAGCATAAAAAATCAAAACTTGGCAATCTCTTTATTTTTATGTCTTGTGGCCATGAAAAAATTCTTTAGTTGACCAACTTTTTGTTTTTTCAATTTCTATTAATCTATTTGTAAGTTTCTAACTATTGTTGGGTTCCTCTTTAATCTTCTTAACTGCAGGTTGGAGAGCTTGCAGGAATTGCAGTTGGGGGCACCATCCTATTAAATGTGATGTTTGCAGGGTATTCATTGGAAGCTTCCTTGTCTATAATTTCCTTCCTTGTCTATAATTTCCTTCCTTGTGTTGGGTTAAGTCTGGGTCAGCTGGGTCCAGTTAAGCCAACTCAGCCGAGCCAGGGGTGCCGCAGGGGCCATAGCCTCCTCTCACATTGTGAAAAATTAAAATCTACCAACTATTTTTTTCAAAAATGTGAGTTGGGCCCTTGGCCCCTGTGAAAAAATTCAATGTCTTATGACAGTTCGGCTGACAAAAATTCTGGCTTCGCCCCTGCACCCAAGTGGACCAATGTACAACGAATAGAACGGCCGCCTTAATGGCGGCGGTGGCGTTTTGATTTGCCGGGTAGGTGTGGCCTAACATCTGTGTGTTCCTCATTAATGCAGGCCTATTTCTGGGGCATCGATGAACCCGGCGAGGAGTCTAGGTCCGGCCATAGTCGGGAACCAGTACCGCAGCATCTGGGTCTACATAGTGGGTCCAACCGTCGGTGCAGTCTGTGGTGGATTGGCCTACAACCTGATCAGATTCACCAACAAGCCCCTGCGGGAGATAACCAAAAGTGGTTCCTTCCTGAAAAGCTCGGGGAGAAGTGGCTCTCTTTAATCAATTACCAAGTCCTTCTGCTTCTCTTTCTATATATAACAGATGTGTGATGTAGATTAAGCCTGATATATATATATCTATCTAGTCGCATAGTATGTAACCGGAGAGTGGAAGGAGAAGTTTGTCTTAAATCTTCTTAAGTGTTCTGATGTAAAATATGAAATGAGAGTTCGAGTAATGGCCTCATTGTTGGTGCTTTGCCCTTGATTTCAGGCAAGATTTACTGGTCATTTTTAAATGCTAAAGTTTCTAACTTGAATGATATATATTCTCAATTTGGCATTAGTTTAACCCCTGTTGGACTTGTAGGTATAGTTGATGACTGGCCGAGTTGGCTCGAAAATCGCACGAGTAAGCTTGGATCACTAGAAAGCCTGGCCACGAGTCAAGGTTGGCATGACTCGCTCCTGACTCGTTCAATTCAAGTTATTTAAAAACTCGACCGAGTGAACGAGTCAACTCGCTGATCCAGTGACCAAGTCATCTGTCCATTCGTGTTCGAGTCATGGGTTTGCCAACTATGCTTGTATGCACATGCACATATGAGTCTAAGCTTGAGACGGAATGTTCCCTTTTTACTGGTGAGCAGGGAGTTTATGAAGTTCGCTGACTTGAAAAGAGGCCATAGCCTCCCTTTTATCTCACTAGCTCTTGGGGTTAAGAGTTTGCTTCAGAACCAATATGGTCTAGGTGAGTAGTTCCCTGAGCAAGGCAGCGCCATAAGAGTCAATACATTGAGGGGCGGAGTCAAAAGTTTTTCATGAGGATGGCCGAATTAAAGTTTCTAAATTTTGACTATGGCCAAAATAGCATTTTTTAAAATTTGTATATAAAACAAGTGAAATTTTTTAAAATTTACATGTACTTAAAAAAAAAAAATTTAAGGTGAGGTTTCTGAACACACCCACCCCTTTATTTGCACCTCATGCCTCGAAGCTTACTCCTGCATGAGTACAGGTCCGATAGAGCCAGGATTGTTTGGGCTCTCAGCCTCAGGGAATCACAATATCTGAATCAGATCGGCTTAAATCCAAATCCATAGTGCAGATCATGTACCTAATTACAGTTTCAAAATTGGTGGAAAGCATAGCTAAAGAAAAGGTTCAGGAAAAACACATTAAAAATAGTAAAAACAGGTCTTCTGAATTAAAAAAAAACACACACACACACACCAAAAACGAGCAAAAGTGTTTGGCATTTTTCATTTTTTGGTTAGTTTTTAATGACCAGATTTTTACTTTCATATTTCTCATATTTTACTTTTAAGGCTACTTTCTTAGTTTTCCGAAAGATTAATTATTTTAATATTCACTGAATTTTTCTGAAAAAACAACTTTGTCATTTAAAAAAAACAAAAATCCTTGCTGTTTAAAACCCAAAAATGATATTTATTGGTATGGTGGAAAGTACTTCGAATCTCCAGGTGGTAACGTAGTAACAAAAGCAGCTTGAATGTTGCACCAAAATGTCCCGTTATTGGTTTTGAACTGTGATGTCCCACAAAAAAAGTCGCCGGAAAATTTCCTTCTTCTCCGGCGGAGATAAGCCATCTCATTTTGACAGGCATGGAATGCATAGGCCTTACAATGACTTAGGTTCCCATGAATCTATTAGTTCGATCCAATTTGTGTAGCTGTTTAGTCACTTGTCTTCTTGCCAGAAGCTTCGCACAGGCGCAGCCCTTGTATCTTTGCACATAAGCACCTTTAACCGGGTTTGTCTTTAACTAAATTGAATTCCAAAGTCTTCAAACTTGGCCGGCTGCCTCCATGGATTTTAGTCTTCTGGTTCATCTTCATAAAAATTATAGTTGAAAATCTGCCTATCTAGGAGCCCGGGCCTGCCCTGACACAAGAAACTCAAATTTGGGCTTAGCTCCGTTTAATATACATATAATATTTTTAATAATAAAATATATATCATTATTAAATTAAAAATAATATTAAAAAACATATCAACTCAGGTAGACTTTTTGGGTCCCATCAAGCCGAGTACCAGGTACCCGTCAAGTATCCTACCTAATGTTGGGATATGGACGAACGAGGGAGACTTAATTTTCGTAGGCGATGTTTGAAACTAATATATGCAGACATATGGAATCGTATGCATGCAGCGAAAATTCATTTATGATCCCACAGACGTTGAAAAGTTGTTGAAACTTTGGAAAGAACATCCAAAACAACTGTCCCGTTGAGAGGGTTTGGTTAAATTCTGTGACTTGGATTTCTAGAAACAAGTCGTCCTGTTTCTGGCAATGTTGCAGGAACAGAAGAAGAATGTTCTCAGTTCACATCGACGCGTTGGTATAAGATGCAGACCCGAGAGAGTCCGTGTTTGATTTTCGAGGAGTAGTGGCGCAGCCACGTGTGGACTGGTGTGAGCAATTGCCTAAGCAATTGCCTACACTTACCCCACAAAATACTTCTAGTTTTTTCGCATCGTTGCTTTTAAAAGTTTGACTATTTATACATATTAGTAATCCTCCAAACATAGAAGTTATGGATCCGCCATAGACGGGAAGCATCTTTTTAATATGAGGTTACCTCAAAATATTGTTAATGTACAAGATGCGCAATGAAAGACGTGAAAACTCAAGTATTGTCTATACTGCCAAACGACCTTACGTAGACTATAATAGACTATAATTGTAGGAGAAAGAAATAATTCCTACTAGAGAGGAGAAAATTTTGACAATTATGGGGCCAATCCATGGAAAGCAAGTTCTTGATCTTGTCCCTTATGCCTATGAAAACAGACAAAAGTAACAATGCCAGCTGATAATTTACAAAACTATTCCCACATGACCATCGATTTTTAGTTCTAACTTCTAAGGGCAATCCCTCTATATTCTGATGAGTTAGGTATCCTGGCACGGCTGCACACCGAGTCGAGCCAGCTCGAGTTTGACTCGTTTATAAACTAGTCGAGCTCAAGTTGAAATGCATGCTCGAAATATTAAACGAATCGAGCTCAAGTTGTTAGAACTCGACTTGTTTAAACTTAATTTGGCTCGACTACACCATCAATATTGAATTGTTATGAAAAAATAATTAAATGAGTAACAACTACGCGAGTTAGTCGAGTTAAAAGAAGCGAGACATACTAACATAAACAAATTAAACGGGCCAAATTTGAGCTCCACATTGTATTGTCTAGTCGAGTTTGAGCTTGTTCTATCAAGTTCGACTCGAGTTTGAGCTCAAGCTTCCTAAGTCGAGTCAAGCTGGAGGTGACCCAACTCGAGTTTGACTCAGCTTATGTTCTTAGTAAACGAGGCGCCTTGGGCCCCGGACGAACAAACAATCTGTAAAATGGAAGAAAATAATTGAAATTTTTTCTTTGTAGATTGGTGTTGTAAAAGTAAGTTTGTATCAGATGGCAAGTAGATTTGATTCATCAATGCAAACATGGATGCCGCGTGTTATACACTGTATTATTTTAAAATAGCTTTTAAATTTTCCTATTTGAGTTTTTTTTTTCACATATTTTTCTCTTATTTAAAAGCATGTTAACAATATTTTGCTGATTTACATATAGCTCATCCAACTAAATCATTGAATTGGCTGATTGATCACTAAATTGACAGCTTAACCAATTTCAATTGCATACAACCCTGATTTGGAAGCCAGCATTTTATCTCTTTATTTAAAAATGGGCATCATTTTTTTGAATCTTTTGACATGGTTTACAGGCCTTGGGAGAACTGCCACATGTTGCACATAAAACTTGATTTATTTATTAATTGTTGCATATTTCGCAAAAAACACATTTACATTTTCAAGGAGCAACAGAAACATGTTAGATACTTGAAATTTGTACTCTATTTACTTATGCCTGTACATGTCATAAATAGGCAGTTAGAATTTTTTGTGAAACTCAATTTTGTGTTTGTTGTTTAATAAAAAATTTACACATCTCTATGTAAAAAAATGAATAACTGGTACACATAAAAATTATGTGAATAATCTGTTTGCAGTTTGATTGACTTAATGAATTGTCTATAATGGCATTAAAAAATATGGCGTCCAAGAAAGGTAATTTCGGGGAAGGTGCAGGAGTGATACCCCATAGAGGCAAAAGCTCTTCTCCTATTTTTTCCGGTTCAAATGGTGTTTAGGGTTGCTTCGGAATTTGGGTAGGGAGCAAGACACCAGTCAACTACGTCGAGACTAAGAAAAAAAATTAAAACAAAATTAAATCTATCCATCTGATTCAAATTTTATGGTTTCCCACCATCGATTCAAGACTAGTGATTCCAAAACAATAAATACACGGTTAATATTGCCAAACAACTTTTATGGGGCAGATTTGATAATGTGACCAATTTCTCATTATTTTATAAATATGCCCCAAAGATTGGTGTAGATTCGTGAAAAAATCGTTACACTATTTTTTTCACATAAATTCATGAAACAGTAATAAACTATTATTGTATGTTGTCAAATGTCCCTCATAACATGTTAATGGTCCAAGAATCTGTTATAAATGCTCTGATAGATTCGTGGAACACCATGTTATGGGACATTAATATAATGTTTTTATTACCAAACGCACCTTCTAAAACAATGGCACACCCGGAATAAAGTTTGAAGTTTGAACTGTATGGTGCTCATTGCTCATGAACTAATTAAGTCGAACTAGACGAGATGGCTTGAAGAGTTAGTTGCAGGCTTCACTCTGTGCATGCAAGAAATATACGCCAAAAAAAAGTAGGAGTTGGGGACCCTGCTGATCTAATGGACTTGTACTTATTTTGGTTGTCAAGAAGTATAATCACTTAATGGTTTGAGATATTAGAATAGAGTAAGATTCCATGTCTCTTCCATTACTGTTATCAATGTCATTGTTATTTTAAACTTGTTCATTCCTTTTCAATGAACTTTTTTTAATGCCATATTTTCTTACACTATTCACTGCATGCCAACACAAGGAACTAAACATCAGTAGTTCATTAGGTACTAATGGTATTGTCTTGGTTCATGTTAGTAAAATTTGGGAGCACCTTGTTACAGAGCAAGGTTTGCCTTTTGAGAGATGTTGCAGTAAGAGGACCAAGAGTAATATAAAGAGAGAGTAGGATTCTTGTTTTTTCTTCATAGATTCCATTCTTCTTGCACGTATATTAATCTAAACGTTCGCCATTAATATCGTCTGAATCAGTTTCTTCGACCTAGACTGCAATCACCCGATAAATACTAGGGATGGGTGATCCCTGTTTTTCATGAATGTCAATGAGAAGTTGGCCCTTTGAGAGCAGGGTTAGTGTTACCTTAGCTTAGGACTTAATTGTGTTTATTAAATACCTCTTTTTATTCTCTACCTGCTTGTTTATGCTACCTGATATTGTCTGCAGGTGCTTTTTCTCCAAGATGTTTGCATCGCATGGCTCTTGAAAGACCATTATGAAAGTGCTTCCATATCATAGATCTCGTTTCTTATGTCATTTTTTGTTTCTCATGTTTTAAAAACTCTCATAACTAGTTTGGAATTGAATTCTTTAACACAAGCAATGTTTCACATGATCATCTTGGGACGTAGTTTCTGTGGTGTCCCATAAAGACAACAATCTTAACACCTGTGCTGAAAGAGGCTTTTAGTGGAAATCCAAATATTCAACCACTCCCCCTTGGAACTCCCTTCAAATGCATGGTGAGAATTACAGTGAATAGAGCTTTCTTTCTACTAAGATTCCAGATGAAAGTATTTTCGGTTACAGATATCGATGAAAGTTTCAAAACCTGCTATTGAACACCTGCATGAGAACTTTTCACCCATTCCTACACACACACACACACACATGTATGCACTGTGTGCAGACACATGTTTTCTTTCTTGCATATGTTTACCCTGATCTGTTGTATACTTTAAGCCATGTCTATGAAGTTTGTTCACAGCCTCGTGCCCTGTTTCTGCATTCATACCCATGTAACACATGTATAGCAGGAGGTCATCATGTTTAAATCTTACAAGCATACGACATTGCTGTTAGTCTTCAAAAGAGTGAGTTTCCTTTCTATCATATCCTTGAGCACTGATTGGTCATATTTCACATATGAAGCTTGACTTTGTTGTCTTGGTGGACAGCATGATAGAGAGAAATATGTTTCGAGATTCCTCAATCACCTCCTGTCATGGAATGCAGCAACTTCACTTTATGGTTCGTGCTGAAGCTTTTGCGAGTCTAGGGATAAATCTACTGACCATTTATAAGTGGTGCATTTCTCTTCTACTTTGCTCATCTCCTTCTTCAACCTTTTCCATTTTTTTGAGCTTGCCTGTTTTTTTCTCTTCTTTACTTTCTCATTTGAATCATAGTTGACATTCCTTGAAGATTCTTTTAGTGACATTATCATTTTAGTTGATCAAATCCACATAACATGGAGTGTGCGCAGCTGACTGCATCAAGCAGGACCTACAAAATGGTGGTCATGTGCAATGAGTTCCCTTAGTTTGGTCCATATCTGTATTCTCAAATTCTAATTGCTAGTGAATCCATGTGAATGAAAAATGCCCTTCCTTTAAGTAGATTTCAGTCCAATTTCCTCAAAATGATTCAAATATCATGGTTGTTTATACTATTGTTGGGCCCATAAATGGCTCTTATACTTGTTCTTTTGGTTAACCTTCCTTTCAAAAAATAAAGTTTCTATCATCCAGTAATTACCATTCATGTTCTTGTTTACTCACCCTGTTCCAGGGACAGGAATTGGACCCAGTGACTGCATTAACTGAGTAATGCTATTTGATAGCAGGTCCTTTCTCATTTTTGTTAATACACACGCACACACACACACACCCCTGTATTGAAACTTGCATTCTTAGATGTTCTTCCAATGACAAAGTATACTGAAACGATTTTTCATTTTCAAAAATAAGGAGCCAACATAAAATATTTCCTTTTTTTTAGTTTATAAGTCGTATTAAAGAAATTTTTGTTCTCCCTTTTTTGGCTTATAAAATGTGAACTGAACAAGAAGGACCTTCTGTTAATTATTAAAATTCTAGACGTGGATTATATTTGTAGCATCAGCCTTTGTAAAGAATAATTTAAAAATACAAGTTTCAACTATAAGAGGTTTTGTGTAAACTCATATTTCATCAAACTGCTTCAGGTAAAGACAAGTCTTCAGCTTTTAATAAATTTAACTTCTGTCTTCAAGAAATGTAGTTTGGGAAAAAGTGTATAAAGCAGGAATTGCTCTAAAGTCTAACTAAGGTAAGAACATTTTTTTTTCACTTGAGTAAATTCGGTGATTGATATACATATACAGAGAGCGAGAATATATATATATATATATATATATATATATATATATAAGAGAGAGAGAAAAGAACATGAGTTGAATCGATGGGATGTGACTAACATGTGAAACTCATAGGGGTTTATGATATTAAATAGTAAAGTTCCTAAATATATCTGCAGTTATGTTTTCAGCTGGCCATGGAGCTTCCATATGGTGTTGTGAAGACAAGCAATGATCTCTGTGATCTGGGAGATCTATCCTATTAAAAAAGGAGTGGCCTTCTGGAAGGATCTAGTCCTCAGACATCTTGGAACTACGAACCTTTTTTTTACATGTATTAGTCATAAATTTGCTTATTTTCTTGCCTTTTGAGTATTTTCATGTCAAGAAATTGGTTGCCTGTAAATTTATTTTCTTGCAAGCTGCAACTAAATCCTGTATAATTTCCAGTATAGGAGAAATCAAGAAACAGTATAGGAGATGGAAGCACATGAAGTTGGTGGATTTGTAGTGTTGGATTCATAGTTGTTGTGATACAATGCACATGGGTCTCAGTTGTGATCAAGAGAAGTCTTGTCAGCCATGTTGGCAGCATTTAAGAGATGCTCCTAGCATATACAATTCAACTGCGACTGCATGATCATGAAGAGAGAGAACTAGATCACTACAGACTCAGACTGTAAGCTTTTCCTTTACATAGCCAGTTGCGGCCACTGCATTCAAAAACTTGTTGTTCCTGATAAGTTGGTTTACTTCTCATCTGTTAATGTGCAGTTGTGCAGTTCCAAGACAGAAAAGACCTATGGTATCTATCATCTCTGCTCCTCTGATCTCCATTTATTCACCTATCCTGCTGCATTGTGTTCCTAAAAGACCATACATCAGTACCGCACCATACTTCCTCAATCATGGACTGGTTTTCTTGCTTGTCAAATGTACATGCATTGCATTCAGTGGGCAGATTAGTTTGCTTAACCAATTCGGATTCAAATAGATTTTTTTAGTACTTATTTAGGAGAAACCACTTTCGGTATAAAACCTTTAAAGTCTAGCCCTTATGCTTCTAAGATTCTAACTTACTCTCAACCTTGTGGACTCTGTCATATTTTTCAATTCGGATGTTATGTTTGCCATCATTTGTAGCTTAAAAAAATAATGCACGGAATTGTGATAGTGACCATGGATTTGAATCTTGGACCCCTTTGAACTTGAGAAAGTTTAAGAGAACTACATTAAACCTCCCGTTCACTGCCATATCCATAAGCATAATGGCATATAAAGAGCACTGTCCGGAAATGGAAAGGAAAAAAGGAGCAAACAAGGAAAGAGGAACATGAAGCGAGACGGGTCGGTGCATTACCAAATTTTTGACCGTTGAAAACAATACTTTAATTGCCCAAACGTGAGCCATTCAAAAAAATAAATCGACCGTTGGTGCCCTGATGCGCCATCTTCATCCCCCTTCGTCGCTCTCCCCCTCCGCACCAGACTGCCACCGCCCAACACCCACGCCGCCATGGTTTCTATCCTCAAGAAACCCTCACCCCTTCGCCGGAGCCCTCGCCGGAGCCCTCGCCAGAGAAAGACCGTCATCCCCGTCAAGGCTATTCCCGGTCCCACCCTCCTCCTCTCCTCCATCGGCACCTGCAAGCGCCGCCTCTTCCGCCTCTTCACCGGAATCGTGAGCCACGGGAGCGGTAGGAAGGCCGGGTACAAGCGACTTAACAACCGATTCCCGTCCCCCGCAGTCCACGCCCTTCCGCCAGCCCCGGACCGGAAGACGGTGGTCCTCGACCTCGACGAGACGCTGGTGCATTCCACCTCCGACCAACCACCGGAAAAATACGATTTCGTCGTCCGGCCGGTGATTGACGGCGCGCCACTGACGTTCTACGTCGTGAAACGACCTGGCGTCGACCAATTGTTGGAGGAGATCGGCAAGGACTACGAGATCGTCGTCTTCACGGCCGGCCTGATGGAGTACGCCAGTCTGGTGCTGGATCAGCTGGACTCCAGGGGGCTGATCTCGCACAGGCTGTACAGGGACTCATGCAAGGAGGTGGAAGGGAGGCTCGTGAAGGACCTCTCTAGGCTCGGCAGGGATCTCGGTAGGGTGGTCATCGTCGATGACAATCCGAGCTCTTACTTATTCCATCCGGAAAATGCAATTCCGGTGAGTCCATTCATCGATGACCTCGCCGACGGCGAGCTCCGAAGACTTGGAGAGTTCTTTGACATCGCCGGGCAGTTCGATGACATGAGGGATGCTGTGTCCTGCTACCTCTCGGGGCTGAATAACAGCGAGCCTTGCAATTGAAATTTTTTGCTTCTGTCCCTAATTGTTTGTTGCTTCCCGAGATAGCTTTTTCGAACATCCATTCGATCGTTGTTGTAGAAATCGACAGATTATTTGATTCATTCTCTTCCAACTTGTTGGGATCTTTTTATGTGATCCATGCTTCCACACACACGCAAAGAGAGAGAGAGAGAGAGAGTCATTAAGTTTGAAGATGAATGGTCTGGATTGATCCATGTCAGCTTAACTTTTTGAGCGATAGTTTTGTAGAGAGAGAGAAAGAGTCAATGAGTTTGAAGATGATATGATCAGGATTTTGATCCATCTCAACTCATCTTTTTAAGTAATACTTTTGTTTCAGATGATACTGATAATTTAGATCCACTTTTAGCATATGAACCAATGTTGATTCAGCTCACTACCAGCCTACCAAGGTGTTCTTTCTCAGCATACTTGGCTTAAGTCATATAGGCTCATTACTCTCTCTCTCTCTCTCTCTCTCTCTTTATATATATATATATATATAACACACGTGTGCGTGTGTGTACAGTAAGATAGTATTTTCTTTTGTATCAGGTGTCCTTTTGAAGGAAAAATTAATGCAGCTTTATAGAAAACCATGCGAGTAGTTATAAGGGAAAGGTCAAGAGCCAAGTTCAAGCCTGGTATGTCGGCAATAAAAACATGTTTTTTGAAAGAAAAAAAATGTAGTTAGACTACACGCTATTTGATGAAATAGACAAGTTTCCTTATGGTAACTAGGATAAGCCCACTTGACAATTATATTAATGAATTTGCATGGAAAATCATTGGTAGTCCAAAATGGTATTACGTGTCATATAAATGCCCCAATGTTCAAGCATCTTATGTGTCACACCAATTTCCAATAATTTTTTTCAACTCTTCTATGAGTACATGTAAATAGTATCAATATTTTGACTAGTAGTACAAAAAATAAGCAACTTAAACGTAATAAATGGCTGTTTCATGCATATCCACAACTTTAAATTGTATAAAACTAAAATAATTTGTGCGCATTGTTTTAAAAGAATTGAAGTCATCAATTTTTCAGTCTCAATCTAACATTGTAAGAATTTAGACAAACTGCATGTGATATTTATCAAATGTCTTCCATGTCAATAAATTAGTTCGATGTCTTCAAAGAAAAATGTCACAAAACATTAGCAGCATTTTTTCTTGTTTTGGTATTATGCCCAATTTTTTCATGATACAATGTTATAGAGGTAACTCATGAACATACAACACTGTAACACTCTATGTTGAGACATATCCTGCCCTTTTTATTCCCCATGTGAGGTTATTTTTCTAGTGTTCTCAAAAGAGGCCATAGCACTCCATGTATTTCTCCTTTCCCCGAGGTTCATAGAGTATGTTTCATGATCTTTTACGATTAGGATAGTAGCAACATGTTTCGTAAAAGTTACCTCCATTGAAGTTGAGTGTCTTGTCATCGAGTAAACTACACCCTTCAGGCCTGACACATCCTACTCTTATTAGAAAGAAAATACAAAATTGTTGTATATTTCTCTTTGATCAGCTATACTATGATTATGATTGAGCATTTTTTATTCAGAACTCTTGGAAATTATTGCTTCTAATTGCCTGTTGTACAAATTAAGTAAATGACACCCAATCCAATATGTTATACTTTAAAAAGTTGAAAGCAACTCAAACAATAGATAATCTATAGGATTATTTGACTATGGTGAAGGACAAAATACTTCTGCAGTTACAAAAGAGCCAATGGCCCTACACTCCCTATGTAACACTCGTTGTTTTTGTAGGTGGGCCGGATCGGGTCCAAACCCAGACCCGAATCCACCAGTGTGGGAGCCCGACGTCGCCCTCCTCTCCCTCATCTTTCCCTCGTCTCCCTCGTTTCCCCTCTTCGTCTCTCCCTGTGCTATGACCACAGTGTCGTGAAAGAAGGAGACGGAGGTGGTGCATAGCGGCGACGAGGACGACGGCGGTGGCACTGGTAAGCCTCTGATCTCTCTCTGCCTCTTCCTCCTTCCTCATCCTTCTTCTCCTCTTCCCTCCTACGTAGACTCTCATCTCACCGTCAGCACCCTCTCTCTGGCTGTCTCCCTCTTTTCTCTTGTGCTCCTCACTCACGGCTCTCTCCCCATCTTTTTGTCTCTCTCTCGTGCTATTCCCCTTCCTCTGCCACTCCCACACTTTCTCGTCCTCTCTACTGCACACTCTCCCTTTTTTCCCGTCAGTTTTTCTTGTTGTTTTTTACTATTTTGGGGTTGTTGGTTTGTATTGCAGTTGGGGACACATATTTTCCCTCATAGCAGTGAGGTGAACGCGTAGGTGGTGGCGGCATTGAAGGATTTTAGCTGTTTGAGGACCTCTCGAACTCATGAAGTGACTGTCGGGAGGACTGCAACAGTTCAGACTCTTGAATTGGGGTGAGCAAGGCGTAATTGAGCCTATTTTATTGTATATTTTTTATTGAAACACGCGTAAATATTGTTGGAGCATGGTAGAATTAAGTATTGGTGATTTTAGGATATATGTTAGCGACTTTGCTTTTTGGGGAAAGTTTAGGATCATGTTGGAGAAGTGTTGATTCATGTCTATCATGATCTTTTAAGTTTAAGGTGTTGATTTTTCGAAGCTATTTGGGAACATGGTAGAGATTTTGATGTGGGTGAGAAGATTTAGAATCATGAGAAGATTTAGAATCATTTTATTGAGCATGTGGTGCATACTTTTGTCAATGGGCGTATTTCTATGTTAGTTGGAGTAGAGCATGTAAGTTGGGTGTATTATTGGGAAGACGATTCAACTATAAAAAACTAATAAGAAGTGTGTTAGTGATAAAGTGATCGAAACTTTGAGTTTAGATGTTTGGTCACAACTTCTCGGGCTGAGAAGAGGCCTATTGGAGGGCTTTGTAGGTCGATACTACCCGTCGACACTCTCGTGAGGCAATAGCATGCCTCAATGATTTTGTTTTTATTTGTTTTGATTGTGAAGTTGAACCAATAGAAAATTTAGTCATTTACCACTTGTGTATATTTGCAGGTACACTGGGTACGTCCCGTAGACCTTGAGCGACCAGATTCGAAGCTCGACGTATTTTAAAGAGTGTTGTGGGCGCGCGACAGGTATGGCGGCATTTCAGGCAAATCCTTGCCTAGGGCCAACGTGTGAATGTGTGTTCCTAGGAACGTGAGATCCTAGGATTGTGATGTGATTGATTGATTGTTTTGTGAGTGAATGTATGTATTTATGCAAATGATTTGACATATGATATGATTTGATTTGAAAAGCTATTAAAAGCTTGTTTTAAAAATGTTACGCATTTGCATGTGCATGCTAGAATTGATAACTGCTTAGGACAGATGAGGTGGGGTATCGAGTCAAATGTCTCCTCAACCCCAATTGTGCATTAGAAAGCATCATGAAATGATAACTACATAGGATAGCTACGAGCCAATCACAGACCGAGACTACTCTCTCTGGTTTGACTAAGTTTTTCAAATATGTGATTGATGTGATAAGTGATGTGAATGTTTTGTTTTGTTGCATACACATTGCCGTGCAAATGAATGAATTGGAGGGTAGTTGTACAAGTACTGTTATGACGGCTAGCTAAGAATGTAAATTATATGTGTAGCCTTCATGTGGAAGCATTTGGAGGTATAGGTGCACTCGTGGAGTGAACTAACCTCATGAACTAGCTGGCCATTTTGTGAATGTGTTTCCATAATGTTAAATAAGAAATAATAAGAGATGAGAAGCCAGTGGGTTGTGGCAATGTGCTTGGAAGACGTCCCGCTTTCGCCACTAGTCTCGCATGTTCAGAGCGCATGCGGTGCAATGCTCCAGGGTACTGTTGTGTATTGTACTTGGAGCGTTGGACTCCTGCCTTCCCAACCTGGGTGTCCTAGGGAAAGCTGTGTATCTCTCCTTGGAATTCATACATCCATAAATGAGTACTATACTGCTGTAGTGGGTGAATGGATCCATACTGTTCTGGGTCACCACGTGGGTTGTCTCTCGGTTGTAAGCCGTCCGCGGTGTGCACGTGTCTGTGTTTGCATCTACAGGAACTGTCAATTCACTGAAGTTACTGAAAATGTGATGCCGCCCGCGGTGTGCACGTGTCTATGTTTGCACCCACAGAAACTGTCAATTCAGTGAAGTTAATGGAAATGTAATGTATATAAATGAAATGTATGTGATTGATGTGCATGTGAATGTTGTGCTTATGAAAGCAAATGAAATGTTTAAGCATGCCTTGCATGTGATTTGAAATTATGTTACTGTAGCCATTGAATAATCTTTACATGTCGTGGTCTATTGTTAGGGGCCTTCTTGATAAATAATGTGACTATGTTCTGACACGACATGATGATAGATTATTTTTATGATTGTTCTCATATTTGAACCCTACCTAAGAGGGTTTGGTATTTTCGTGGTTTGTTGCCATACTGCGAAGGCTAAGCCTTCAGTTATTTTTTTTTTCAAGTTTTGGCGGACTCGGGGTAGTAGGTTAATTGGATGATTTCACTCATATCCTATTGGGAAGGTTTTTGGGTCCTTTGTAGTGCCGGCGGGTCTTATTTTGATTTTATTCATGATTTGTTTTTGTTAAGCATCAATTGTATGGTTTGAGACATTTTTGTCATACATAGATGTGATTTTGTATGAATTGAAATTGTTATATAAATGAAAGTTCGTCTCATTGTTTTGAATGACATAGCTCCTTGTTTTTGAGTTGTTGTGTAGTTACATTTCAATACTGTCACATTTCAATACTTTATGTTAAAAAAAAAAAAATATTTGAAGGTCAAAAGGTTAGGGTGTGACACCTTAGGACCCGACATGTTCTTGCACTAGGAATAGTGGTTATTTTTTCACAAAAATAGGTTATGGCCCTCCTTGTACCCCTCTACTTTCAAGTTCACAGAAATGTTTCAAGACCTTTTTCGATTTAGAAGAGAAGCATACTGAGTTGATACTGAGTTGCGGCAATGACCATATGTTTCGTAACGGAAACTTCATAACCCATTTACTTTAAGTACAAGTTTGATAGTATGGAAAATTTTGATGGTTGAAATTGTTGTTTGATTGCTAAAGAAGATTTTAGAAAAAAAAGTTAGAACTCATGGCTTTGAGTAAATTCTCTAGAAATGTCATATAATAACCTTTACAAAATAGAAATTTTTTTGTGGAAATTCCTTTCCTTTTATGACACGATCAGTATGGTGGTTGGAACCTTTAAAATAAATTCACCAGGAAAAAATAAAATTTGCTCATCAATTAATGACAATTAAACGATAATTTTTGTCATCAAAACATTTTTTATAACAAAACTTCATACTTCGTCCTTAATTTATCATAAACATTTGATGATTGCTAAGTTAACAACTTGTGATGAGTTTAGCCATCACAAAAATCAATGTCATTGTTGTGATAGACGGCATTTTCCAAAATAATTTTAAACAAGGATGACTTTTTAAGGTTTCTTTTCTTTTAATTTACAAATTCAAACTAATGAAAGTATTAAACCACATCATTTCTACCTTCTATAGCTCAAGCTAGTATTACTAGTGAAATGAATATGTATGATAATCAATTTTGGCTTCGTTGAAATTCTTCAACCGACACAGAAAAAAGGGGTCGCTTAATGCTACAATTTCATTGTTCAAACTTCAAAGTTGTAAAAGGAAAATTAATCGAGTAACAAAATCAACTATGAATTATTACTTAGATCAGTAGTAAGATATGTAGCAATAATTTTCATTTTCACTAGGTGTACATTTGCCAAGGGAAATGGAAGAACCGCAAACCATAGTAGAACATGTCATGAGTTGGTCATGTCTGTTCACCAAAAAATGTCGATACTCTATGGAACACTGGCCAGACCTTGGCTTGAAGGCACTATCGTACTTCAGATGAAAAGACTAGTCACTAAATGCACTTGAATAAGATATATATATATATATATATATATATATATATATATATATATATATATATAATAAAAGAGAGAGAGAGAGAGAGAGAGAGGAAAAAGAAGAAGAAGAAAGTTCAAAACTGACAAAAGAGAACAAAAGAAAAAAAAAGAAGCTCACTAATGTTAGTAGCTAAAGTGAATGAAAATGATAGGTGTTGAAGATACACCAAAGATACTGAAACCCTTCTCTCTTTTTTTCTGCCCTCAAGGTCTAAAGCTGTTTTGGGACATGAGCAGAGAATAGTACCTCCTTTAACTAGATTGTCGTCTAAATGGGTAGCACCTTGAGAAATTAAACTGATAATCAAACTTTTACTGGTGCAAATCGAAATAGCAATTAAACAACTTTGCATCAGAACCTAGCTATGAAAGTTAGAGATGTCCCATTTTGGGATATTTTGTGGGATACTTGAAGAGGCCGATGTCCTTCCCCCTTTTTTCCTATCCCAAGTCTCACCAAATATACTATAACCCTTCAAGCATTTTAGTATACTTTTAGGAACAAATGAAAGTAGTGTTTTATGCAGCATGTGTTTTGATAAATATACGCAGTAGCTGCAAAAAATAAGTGATTTTGGTAGTGCTTAACATTGCTACCTTCCAACAACGTGTGACTCACCATGGATATGGATATTGGGGTGTGAAAGGGTTCGGGCCAAGAAATTGTTTATGGCATTACCATGATGGGGTTGGAGTCTATTAACTATTCTCTTAGAACGGGGAGATATCCCAAAGAAAATGAAGTTTGTCCCTCCTTCCTATTTTTGAAACCTCTTTCTCCATGCCTCTATGCCTGCTTTGGAATTTGGGTAGAAAACGGTACACCTATTAACTAAAATCTCATGCATCCATCAAAGCTTGAATAGGTAGTGGTAGACCTCATTCTTTTCTTGGTTCATGATTGGCGTAGAGGTACCACACCAATTCATCTCGAACTTGGTGGTTAAACTCTATTATAGTGACACCAATTCATCTTGAACTTGGTGGTTAAACTCTACTATAGTGACACCAATTCATCTCGAACTTGGTGGTTAAACTCTACTATAGTGACACCAATTCTTGTCGAACTTGGTGGTTAAACTCTACTATAGTGACACCAATTCATGTCGAACTTGGTGGTTAAACTCCATCTCGGAGGAAGATGAGAAATTTGAGCAGAAAAACCAAGATTTTGTCCATTTCTCACCGATCCAATCATGGCTTTCGAAGTTGAAATCACCCGCAATGGCTCAATGGCTCTGAGAGTTTCATTTTGTGTTCTTTCTCAAAGGGAGACACCAACTCATCTCGAACTTGGTGGTTAAACTCTACTATAGTGACACCAATTCATCTCGAACTTGGTGGTTAAACTCTACTATAGTGACACCAATTCTTGTCGAACTTGGTGGTTAAACTCTACTATAGTGACACCAATTCATGTCGAACTTGGTGGTTAAACTCTACTATAGTGACACCAATTCATGTCGAACTTGGTGGTTAAACTCTACTATAGTGACACCAATTCATCTCGAACTTGGTGGTTAAACTCTACTATAGTGACGATATTGTAGGGAAGGTCCTATGAAAAAATAGCGCGGCTCTAAGATGATAAAAAAACTTAACACATTTTTTTCTTGTTAAATGAAAATGTCATCTTGTTCAAAACTCTAATCATGACATCCCTTTTTGTCTCACTTCACACCTTGGAACAACTCACTGTTCTTATACAGTAGAGAGGGGCGGCTAGGAACCACAGTATTAGAGTCAAAATCCCTCCTCGCCTCCAACCGGCCTCAAAGGGGAAGGCCCTTTCCTTTCCTTTTTTTTTACCTCTAGGGGTGAGAAAATGAATCTCATGCATCCATCGTAGAAAAATAATGCCTCAGGAAATTTAAACAAACAACGGACTTTTTAAATGGTTGAAGTTAATTGACTCGCTTCCAAGGAGACGACCAACGGATCGGATTCGGATGAAAGATTGTAGTTGTCAAGGTATTCGAGTAATTGGATATCGAGTCGTTCTCACATTCAGTCAAACGAGTCAGTATGAAAAGTCTGAAACCACTTTCGATTTACTTATCCGAGTCGGACCCTGAGACAAATCCCTGTCGCCGTCTAAAAGCCAAAAGTGAATAAACCCTAGAAGGATCCGTCCTACAAGCTCACGAGTCTCGGCAGCGGCCGCTTCCCCGCCCTCCCCCCGCGTCTCTCCGGCAACCATGGTAGATCCTGCTCCCCGTCCTCCTTCCCTTCTCGTGTTTCCCACTCCTTTCCTGCGTCTGATTTTTTCTTGGCTTTCTTTTCCCCCCTTTTGCAGACGTTCAAGAGGAGGAATGGCGGTCGCAACAAGCATGGAAGGGGGCACGTTAACTTCATCCGCTGCTCCAACTGCGGCAAGTGCTGCCCTAAGGTCTCTCTCTCTCTCTCCCTTGCTTGGTCTTCTTCTTTTCTTTTCTGGGTTTCTTCCTTCTGAGATTGGTGTGGTTAATCTGATACCAGGACAAGGCTATTAAGAGGTTTCTTGTCAGGAACATCGTAGAACAAGCCGCGGTCAGGGACGTTCAGGAAGCCTGCGTCTATGATGGTACGCTCTTCTTATTTTTTAGTCTTTTTGTTGTTCCGCGTCTTGAATGAATCACGCGATCTAGTTCTTTTGGGTTTCTGTGGTGTTTTGGTCTCTGGGCTGTCCTTCTGGGATTCACTTGGATGAGGTGCATCTGAACCCTTTGTTGGTGCTGTTGTCCTTTTTGAATCTTTGATCTGAACTACGTTATAATTCTGGTAGGGTACACTCTGCCGAAGCTCTACGCAAAGATGCAGTACTGTGTTTCATGCGCGATCCACTCGCATGTGGTTCGTGTGCGTTCGCGCACTGCGAGGCGCAACAGGGAGCCCCCGCAGCGCTTCAGGAGAAGGGTGTGTGGCAATTGCATTATTATTTTGCTTGGTCCTTTTTATTTTTTGATTCCTTTTCAGGTGTCTTGGTTTGGTGATTAATTTGCTCTTGATTTTTCATCAGGACGATCTTGCTAAGGCTGGGCAAGGTCCCCGTCCTGGAGCACCTGCAAATCCCGTGCGCCCGTGATGAATCTGCGACCAATACACTGCCCTAGTCTGTTCATCTATTTTGATGAAATTTTGATGTTAAAGACTTTTTGTAGTTTCCATTAACTTTGATTGATTTACTTTGTGTTTGCTGAGAAATACTCAGGTGTAGCATTGATATTTTTTTTGAGATATTTGATTAGAGGATGGTCTATCAGTAGACTTTAATATGGCACCTTATTGGTCAATTTAATGGTATTTTCTTGTTCATGATACATTTACTTTGTTTATATTCTCATCCTCTTGTAGCTTAGTGTTATCGTTTTGGCTGCTGTCTTTGTATATGCAGCATTTTTTTTAATTTTACATCGGACTAACTTTGTTGGTAATTGATTTGATTCAAAATTCATGAATAAATTCTGTCACTAGGATTCTAGTTTTTGTATACTAATTTTTCTTCTTCAGATAGTTAAGCCACTAGCTGTTAGGAATATTAATTTTATGCTGCTGGTATGTTATTAGGAAATGGAGTTGGTTAGGGCATTAGAAGAAGTGGGAACATATTTTTTTCTGAGTTGCTTGTGGTTGATTCACGTGTTCATTGTAATTGGTTTAGTATGCAAGAAGTGTAATTAGCTATATAATAAGGTTCCTGCAAGTTTTATCACATAGAGTATGTAACTTTTGGACCTGCAGATGTGTTGTTGTATTCATTACATTATTGTATTCTTTTCTAAAGGTCTAGGATTGTCACTGGCTGTTACCTGCCAATGTGCCTCTCTTATTGATCCAAGAGTCATTGCTCTGAGCAGGGTTGACTTAGGTTAAAATTTCAATAATCTATGTCCATAATATTTTCTTTTGGTCTGTCCCAAATAATGGTGGAAGCATCACTGCTCATTAGTAAGTTCAAGTGAACAGGCATATACGTTGCTACTAATCAAAGGCTGGAGTTAAGAAGTTTTTATTTGTCACGGAAGGATTTCCCACAAAAACGTCTTTCATTCGAGATGTGAGTAAGTACTCTCTGACTTTTGGCTTCTTGGTTGCCATTCAAGTGGCATACAACCAGGAGGATATCGGTTCGAGTAATTAATTAGTGGTAACATTTTGCTTGCGTAGGCATAATATCTAACTTTACCTTCTTCTAGCACAACTGAACTTGGTATGAGTGCTCTCATTTTAGGAAGCCTTTTTGCACCGTTTCGCAGTTTATGCGTCTGCTAAATGATGGGAGGCTTGTAAAGTACTGCGGTTTAACATCGTATCATCTTGGGTGATTAAAAGATTTACTTGCCATCGAATTTGAAACAAAACAGTTTGCAGCTGGTAATGTGCAGGAAGGCTACAGCGGTTGGATTGGAGTGGCTTGTTTACATAACTCATTCCTGTCAGGTGTAGTTCTTGATGAAATGTTATCAAGTAGGACTGGCGAAAGCCACTTTTAACTACGTTCTTTGTAGCTTACCAACCACCAAATGAGTAACTTGGGGTCAATAGAATGATGCCTATTGCAAGAGCTGTTGCAGCAGGAAAGGGTGAGGTGCATTTTATTAAAAAAATGGTGATTGATCCTTCATATATTGCTGTTTACCTGGTAATATCACATGGGTGTTGGTGCGGGCGATGGATGCAGTAATTTTCAAAAAAATTTAAGTGCGGGTGTGGCAATGATGTATATATATATGTGTGTTTATATATTATAAATGATTTGCTACATAGCTAGTTAACTGTTTAGTAGCCTTATTTATCTATATGTACATGTAAACTTTTTGTTATTAGAGATGGTTGATTGATATGCACATTTAAAATTGTCCGGGTGCTGGCTGGTAAGTAACACCCATCTCGACAGAGCCAATTAAACGGAAAAGGAGATTACTTATGGAATCTTTGGCAGAAAATGTGTGTAAGGAGTGTTCTTGGGCATTCCATATGCTGGGGTGAAACTGAGTACTTTTATATTATTCTTACAAGTAAAACCCCAATGGAGGTTGTGGATACCGAGCACTTAACCAATGGATGGTGGGAAGAAGAAGAAGAAGAATAGGTCCATCCTTTTATTTCTTGCTGCATGGCTCCATGTAGCCCTATTGCACGACGCTTGCGTCCTTCCCTGTCACGGAACCCTGCATGTTAAACACACAGAATGGTGCGTTACTTTTGAGGGAAGTGGTTCTTTCACAAGGCGTCACGGATAAAGGGGCGGAGAGAGTACTTCGAGCAGTCAGTGTCCATGGCAATGGGGTAGCCTAAGTCGACGCCGCATTTGCTAGGCAGCTTGAGTGCGTTATCCGGGTTGATACCGGGCAGGTTAGCCGCTCCACTCTTCAGGCAACTGCAGATCCGTTGCCGGTCATCCCTCTCCCTTCCTAACCCCTTGACCGTCTCCATCCCCTTGCAGCAGCTGTCGCTGGGAGTGCTGCTGCCGTCCTTGCTGGTCATCAGGTAAGGAATGCAAGTCTCCACGGTGAGGTCGACGCAGTCAAAGGCATCGGCGGCACCCTGCATGATAAGAACCAGGAAGCCGATGAAAAGACTGATGAGGGAAATCAGGGAGGGAAGAGATCGAGCCATGTTAAAATTTCTGTACTGCTTGCTAGCTGCTGGTTGCAGAGACGATCATCTCATATTGCTTATTTAAATATGCGTAGAAAGAGCAAAATGCACTTCATGTGATGTCGCAGCTTGGAGAACACAAGAGTTGTGTGAACCAGATCAATTTACTCCAATTCCTTCTACAAATATCAGGAGGTGAATTGTAAAGGCTATACCTGAATCAGTTTAAAAAGATGCGTGTGTAGAAGTATTTACTTTACGGCATGCCAGAGTGACTAGATTCTCTTATCATGGCGCGGCAAGAGAGCGGATTGATGCAATAGATGGGGTAGGAAATGGTAGCAGTTAGTTTTCGTTTGGAGTTTTTCCTTACATTAACTCTTCATACAACAAAAAAATATGTAAGTTATGCACCAAAAGTAGGCCTGTCTTATACTTTGGGGATGATGGGAAGTGTGAGAGTTTTAACTTTCAGGGACGAAAAAATAAAATATTTTTCCTACTCACCCAAAAAATCTATTGGAGTCATATAACTTTAAGTTGTCTTGGGTAGATTAAATTGTGTAGATGTGTTCAATATGACTAAAAACCTATAATAATTACTTATTTGCACTTCTTAAAAGAGAAAGATGTGTCTAATTTATATTTTTCATTAAAAACAAAAAATTTATGCGTTTAATTTTCACTCCATGATTTTTGAATCACCAAAATGACCTCTGTACCAGCACAATTCCGACAATTTGAAAGCCAACTCTGTTCTAAACCGATCCCTATATGTGGAATTGTAGAAGAATAATGAAAAATATAACAAGGGGATTGATGAGGGGAGAGGGAGAGGCAGCAGTCGAGTAGTCCGTCCAGTCTTATATTTTGCATTTGAAAATATATATATATATATATAGGTATGTTCTTCATGACTCAACTATGGAAATGAACATATAAAAATATTGTATTCTTTTTGTGACATGCAAATGAGTTTCCTAAGCTAAAAAATGGATTGCAAATTATTAAACTTTTTTAAAGTCTTACCTACACATTCAAAAAATGTCAACTTAATTTGCCTGAATTCTGTTCTTGAAGATCACATTCATACAATTGATTTTCCAAATAAAAAAAGTGAAAAGGGTAAACATAATTGTGACGGATCTATTTCACATATATATATATATATATACTCTATATCCAGACAAGCTAGATATTCCTTTTTCCAGATTTAAGCAAGACGGGATACTGGTGTCCAGAATGAGAATTTAATCGTATAAGTTCTGAAAATGAAACTCACGTTTGTTATACATAAACTAAATATTCTATTGCCTAATGACATCTCTTTTGTCTCCCCAGTAGAACATGTTATTTGCATTCTTTGTTATTTCTTTGACAAGAAGCCTTTCTTGTAGGCTAATGGCTTGCAGATAGGGATGTCAATGAATTAACATATATCTGATTACCGATTTTTAGTTTGTTTAGTTGGATCTGTTTTACTTGTTAGATTCAGGTGCAATAAACAGCAACTTGAATCTTAGTTCAATATCTGCCTAGAAGTTTATAAAGATCCAATCTGCCTCCATATGACGCTTCGGAATTCAGTTAAAAAACATAAGATCCAAATCTGAATCTGAATTTGCATAATGTTTTGTTCCAAGGGATGTATAATTAGTTGCTAGTTTGATTCCCATGAATACTATTTTCGAAACCTTGAATCGGACGCCAAATTGAATGTAGGACGTAGTCTTGCGAATCTAATAGAAATCGCTCCAACACGTGAATCGAATAAAAAGCGAAGTCAATTTGAAGATGACGAACAGCATCCTGCTCTTTTAAGAAGTAAACCCCCAAATGACGTGTGAAGCGTATCGGAACTGTTTTGAAAAGTAAAAAACAATACTACAATATTTCAACGTATCGGCCCATACATTGGGCATCTGCCTCAGGATGAGTAGGTTGATGTTTGTGGGTTTTAGACAAATTAAAATTTTTGAAATGTTTATTCTCTTTAAAAAGTTGAATGGTGATTATTTTGAATTTTTTTAAAAATTAAAAAATCATTTTTGACATCACCAAGGGAAAGCGATTCACATTAGCCGATACGGTTCGGCTTACTGTATCGTTCAAGGTGGACGTTACGTCAACATGTTTTTTTCAAATGCACCTCGGGCATACGATTCGGTTTATAAAACCGATTCTCGACGTCAATGGGGCCGACGTGTTATGATTGCTTTGGTTCTTGGGTTGCGTCTCTGGGGAAAGCGTGGGGGGATCTCCTCCGTCCCCAACCTTCTTCTCTCTTTCTCTCTGTCTCTCTCTCTTTCTCTCCTGAAATTCCCTGAAAGCTCGAGCTGATTCTCTCGGCTGTTCTTCCAATCCGTCGAGATTCAGCCATGGATGCTAGGGCGGTAACGATTCCCAAGGCGTCGGGCGCAGAATGATCGATGTCTCTAGGTTGCCATCATCACGAGATGGGCACGAACGGGATGTATCCGGATATCCTAGACGCTGGTTCCGGTGACGTGGAAGCTGGGGTTCCCCCTTCCTTCGTGGAAGAACAAAACGAAGGAAAGGGTGGAGAACCAGGAGGAGGAGGAGAAAGCCCTAATTGCTCACCTCCTCAGGTAGGCTCGTTTGTTTCATTAAATTGGGAGTTTTCGTTTCTTCGGAATCGAGGATTTTTCTTAAGGAATTCAATCTGGGACCAATAATTTCCCCCTTGTGACTAAAGGATATTCATTCAATTGCCTATCCGTTCCACTTGCTTCGGTAAATCGAAAAGGAACTCTTATCGTGCGCTACCTCTCCATGCATAGAGAATCGTAGGTGGTTCTCTATAACTGTTCTCGTTGGTTTTATTTTCCGTTTTTTTGGTTCATCCGTCATTGGATTGGTGGTTACGTTGTTGCGAAGAGCGGCATACTTGACTTGCAGTATTTGGTAAGTCCTTTGTTAATATGATTAAAATCGACTTAACCGTTGAAAGTGTTCCTTGTATTCGTAAATTGGACGTTGAAGATATTTCAAGGTTTATACTGGATTCGATGCATGACAAATTTTTATGATAGTTTATTCGTAAGAATTTTGTTTTTCTTTTCTTTTTTCTTTGTCATTAGATAAGTATGTTATTTGGAGTTTCATCTTCCTTCTCTATGAGATTCTGTTGCTAGAAAAATTTGACGGCTCAGCTGGTAGACTTCGAGAGTTAGAAGGAAAGTCCCTTTTTAATGGTACTTCCAATGAACGGTTCTCGACATTTTCACATGATCATGGGTATTTGTCTCTGATGGAGTACAAGGTGTCATCTTCCATATTTCTTGCCGGGATTAACGGTAGATGTATTTTGTTCGAGGGTTCTGTTTCTTTTGCCATTTTATGGTGGTTTTAAAAGCCCGGGATTCTTTTAAATGGGAAAATAATATCTTTAAGAAGAAGGGCGGAAAAGTGAAGGTCTCAACTCTAAACTCTGTTGAGTGTCTTTGAAGCAATTAAATTGTTCTGACTGCTATTTATTTTGGATCAGGTACCTTCTGTTTCAGTGGATAATGATGATTTCCATCAAACGACAACAAGTTTATCTGGCCAGGGGAATATTCAGACACAAGAATACAGAAATGTTGAGCTTGAGCTTAATGACGTCAATGGGAATAACCACAAAGATGATTTTGATGACAATAACAAGCCTGGAAGATATTTCTATTATGACTTCCCACATTATGAGGAAACTGGCGCATGGATACCAGTTTCTGTTCCACCAATGTCTTCAAGCAACCATGAAGAATGGAATAAGTCCTTTGTTGATAATGGAGGCTACTTCCCCGAGGGAGATATGGGGTGGGATTGGTTCAGTAGGGAAGATAAGGAACTCACCATGTGGGATGTGGTGAGGGAGATGTTGGTAGTAGCTCGTGGGAAGATGAGCAATCTGGCATCGGGTGACAATTGCAGAATCTCATGGATGTCAAGCCACATCCTCCATCAAGCTTGGAAAGAAATGGCTCAGACTCTAACAGAGACAAATTTAAATAGTGCAACCGAGATTCTTGAGGCAGAGCCACCTAAATGGTTGCCCGATAGTTCGGCATCCACCTGCATGCTGTGTAGTGTAAGATTCCATCCCATAATGTGTTCAAGACACCATTGCCGCTTTTGTGGGGGAATATTTTGTGGTGATTGTTCTAGGGGAAGAAGTCTATTGCCATTTAAGTTTCGCTCAAATGACCCACAACGTGTCTGCGATGTTTGTTGTGTACGGCTGGAGTCTGTCCAGCCCTACTTGATGGATAAAGTGAGCCATGCTTCACAGTTGGCAACACATGATCTGACAGACCTCAGTACATTGAGATCCTGGGTAAATTTTCCCTGGGGTCAATCAATGGAGTACGAAATTTACAAGGCTACAAATACAATTCGTGGTTATTGTAAGGTACTTTGGTTTGATGCACTTTTCTGCATTTATGCGGTATTTTTCTAGACAAATTGCATTTTCTTGTTTTGCGTCCCCAACCATTAGCACTGATAAGCACGTATGTTCCCCTTCCCAAGTTCCTTATTCATGACCATCTTACTGTCGTTCCCATTCTATATTGAAAGAAATTGTCTTCTGTCTCAACTTATGGGATTTTCAAATTATACTTTCTTGTCTGGTGGTCAAATCCTTCCTTTTTTTGTTTTGTTTTTGCAAGAAATGTTTCGTTCATTTGGTTTCTTTAGTTACTTCAATCTAATTGAAAACTTCTTAATCGTAATGTTAATTGTACCTGAAACTTGAGAGCAATTTTCCAGGTCGGTATCTTGAAACCAGAGAGATCAATTCCAGATAATATACTTAAACATGCAAAAGGTCTGGCAATTCTCACTGTAGTGAAGGTTGGTGTAATGGTTACGTATAAGGTAGGGACAGGCCTTGTGATTGCTCGCAGGGAGGATGGTTCATGGTCGCCTCCATCTGCAATCTCCTCCCTTGGTATTGGATGGGGTACTCAGGTACTTTACTTTTTTTATTTTTGCTGTTCACTGAAAGCTTTCATTCTCCTTTTTGTATACTCTTCATGCATTTAAGGATTCTCGACTGGACTTGGATCAAATCAGCGGGTTTCAGCTAGATCCCTGAGCTATTTGGCCAGAACCGTGTTGTTGCTCTTATGCACAAGTTCATGAACAATAAGATGACTCCAAGATGCTTATAACCTGGGGTTGACTTGCTTAGTCACCTAGAAAGATCTGAAAAGAGCTCTCTTGAAGTAAATCAGGCAATGGTTGCCAAACTTAAGTTTGCCTTCTTGGTCCCTTTTTCCAGATGGGAGGTGAGTTGACAGACTTCATTATCGTGTTGAGGAATGAGGATGCTGTGAAGACGTTTAGTGGAAACGTGCATTTCTCTGTCGGTGCTGGTCTAAGTGCAGCAGCTGGAGCTTTGGGACGTGCAGCTGAAGCTGATGTACGTTTGGGAGACGGTGGATATGCAGCATGTTACACATACAGCCGTAGCAAAGGTAATTTTACCATGCGAGATAATTGTTTTCTATTTAAGAACGAATTTTGCTTGGGAATTTAATAATGTTTTTAAAGGCTGTTAGCCTCTATTTGAACTGTAGAGTAATTGCCTTAGGATGTCTTGTGCATGGAAGCTTGTAATGTGTTCTAAGATTCTTTTTTTCATTTGTTGAACAACTGAAGCCTGTGTTTCTGCTCATATAGTAGTCAATATTGTCCCTCAGCAGTCTTGCATTGGAAACTAGTAGTCTGTGTCTGGCTGATTTCAACAGTTAAAGTTTGACCTGAAATAGTGCAACGAATTGGAATTTGTGCCACACAAGCTGCCAAAGCTCGTATTTTAAAAATTGCATTGCGACTTACTTTTGCCTAAAGCATTGGGGGCTTCTATATCGTTTCCGGATCATATAAAGAAGATAACCCGACCCTCAGTAAAAGAAAAAGATCTGTGGCAAGTGATACGAGGTGTGACGGAAAAAGAGAGTAATTAGTTTTGGACAGAAGCATCATGGAATCTTCTTTTCCATGAGAGAGAGACACACAGAGACAGAGAGAGAGATCTGTATGTTAAAAGAACAAATGTATCATCGAGCTCTTATTGTACATTGGTACCACCGGAAGGGAAGGATCTGATCCTCGATAAAGTTAGCATAGAAAGCAGGTTCCATATCGAAACCTCATCTTTTAGTTGTTTCTTTAAAAAACTTGACATAGTTCATGCATTAAATAGTGTTCATTTCGTGGCAAATCTTCGGTAAACTTTTATATGCCTGCTGAGTGCCTAAGAATTGACAATTGCTGGTTCCCTAGGTGCTTTTGCTGGTTGTTCTCTTGAAGGAAGCGTTGTCACAACACGTGCATCGGAGAACTCTCGGTTCTACGGGGTTTCCTCCATCAGCGCATCTGAAATTCTTCTTGGATCATTGCCAAGGCCCCCTGCAGCTGTAATTCTCTATCACGCCCTGATTGATCTTTTCCAGAAATTCGAGATTCAATCATGAATGGGCCCAGAGCATGCGGTCGCTGTTGCTGAAGGTGTGACAAGTGACAGAGCTCCTCCTGAGGAAAAGCCTCTGCTAAAATGGTTCTTGTGGGAAGCATCTTGTACGATGCCGCTGTATATATGTCGTTGCACGTCAATTCTTTTCATTCATGTACATAATTGTCAATTATTGGTGTGTGGTTGTGTGGGGGGTAAAATATGATCCCACGTAATTGGCAGAAGTTTTTAACAGATGTATAGTACCTAAGAAATGGAATTTGAACTCGCCTACTTGTCTTGTATCGGCTTTCATGAATTCTCCCTTGTGCAGCTACTAAAAATGATAGGGTTGTGGCTGGCGAACTTTATTTTCCGGTTCAAATGCATGCCTGTGTGAGCTCCATATGTCGTGTGACGTTGCGGCTTCTCTTCATGTAAGAATAGCACATTCTATCTTGATTACCAAAGTCGCCGTTTGCTATTAAATTAGTTTTCCAGTTTCCTGTGTTGTTATGTAAAAAATAGGTCTAATCATGGCCTTTGCTGGATCGACGCTTAAAGGCTCCTTGGTTATAATTCTGCTGCTGCTGATATTCATCCTCCAAAAGTGGCTAGTTGGTTGCTGTAAGGACGGGTCACATTTTCTACTTTTAGTTTGCAAACTCATTTCCTGAAATTAAGATGCTAGAGACGTGATTCCTTATGTTTTAATCCAGATGTTATAGACGAACGCCACTGGGGCTCTGATAGGGAAACCGTATTTGGTTGGTATTTGGACGGTTTAATATGAACGGAGGTGCAGGATGGAATAGGAGTAGAGAGGAAGAGGCTCTTGGTAACGAGATTGAGCTATGCTTCTATGAATGTTAAGAAGCATGTATGAAGGTGTACAGCAACGAGTTTATTTATATGAGTAGTTGGGCTAGGATTTTATGTGGTTGCAATCCAGCTATCTCCAGTCAGTAGCAGATACATTTTTTTTTCTTGGACTATTCATATGATTTTAGAAACTAAATATGGAAAGTGACGTGGCGAGATCGTGTCTCCGTATAGATTTTCATACTAGAAGAGGTTAATTTCTTATTTTGAGGGCCTATTTTGATAATGAATCTATTTTTTCTAGATTCTTGCTGATTTCAATGTTGTTAAGTTTGCTGCTAGGAAATATGCTAGACTTACAGCTTTATGTGTCTATATCTAGTTCTCAGTTTGTAAGGTTGGAGGAAATTAAAGGTTCAGTTCAGTTCGTTCAGTCTCTGTGTCTTCAGCTCGTCTTTCTTAGTGCAGAGTAAAACTAATAAATGTTTTATGAATAATGCTGAAATGTATAAGGTTTAAGGTGATTTTTAATCTTCCGATGGAAAGAAAGTGACTTTAGATGGTTCGGCTTATACTTCTCAGTATTCAAGTTCTAGGAGATCAACTGTTTAGAGGGGGTTTCGACTTTTTAAGAACTAGTGCCTTTATTATGAATGTATAAGGAGAGTGGATTATATGCCTTTTCAATTGCAGAAGGAACTAGAGGATTTGCAGAGGATGGGGATTTGGATATGATATTTGGTTTGATAATAACCTGAAATTAGAAGTTTTTAATAGCTCTTGAAAAAAAAAAGGAAATCACAAAGTTTGGCTCAGGGAAGAGGATGGGAACAATTCTTTTTTCATGAGCATGTTAAGGACAGAACTTGAAAGGAGATCAAGAAGATTAGCATGGTTGAGGGTGAAGTTGAGGATCATTTTCATACTCTTTTGGGCATGGTTAAATTATTCAATTTTTCTTTTTCCCAAATATGGGTCCACAAGTTGTTTCGATCAGTTGCCATCCTTTTTTGAGAGTCTGACAAATAAGGAGCATAAGCATCTTAGCAAGCCAATAATTTATAAGGAGAGTCTATGGACGGTGTTCGAGGCAAATTTTGATAATTCTATAGGCCTTGATGGGTTTCATAATTTCTTTTTCTAGAAAATTTGGGATATTGTTGGGCCTGAGATATTTTTGGCTGTTAAGAATTTGCTTTTAACAGAGAACATCAAGCGAAGGATTGGTAGACATTACATAATGTTGAATGCAAAAAGAGATCATTTAATGTGTGTGTCTAACTTCAGGCCGATTACTATAGAAAACCGAATTTTCTAGTTCATCTATGATGTCACATTTGGTTGAATAAAACACATTTTAACACAATAATTTCTTATTGCCAAGGGCCATTTCTTCTAGGTCAAAATATTCATGATTGTTATATCAATGTTAGGACATGAAATGGTTGATTTAATAGCCTCAAACAGGGTGGGCAGTGTCCATATTAGATCAACGTGTCAAAAGCCTATGCCAAAAAGTTGGAAAATTTTGTCTCAGCTTTGCTTGGGTGGACAGGATTATGGCTTATGTGATTAATACATCGTATATGATGATTTTATGTGATAAGGAAGGAGTTCATTCTACGAGCAAGGGGGATGTAATCTCCTATCCCCTTATTTGTTTCTAGTAATCAAGGAGATTTCTGTTAAAAGATTTCGGTTCGCGGTTTTGAAAAATCAGGTGGATGTGCCGATATTGAGCAGGAAAGTCACAGGATTAGTCTAGTTGCATATGTTGATGATATTATCTTATTCGCCAAGGCAATTTCTAAATGATTAAAAGAATATCTTTCATATATTAGTTGAATTGAGGCAATGTAAGTGAATCAGTCTCTATGTTTTTCCCTTCGATCTAGCTGACTGCAGAAGGTCATTTGTGGTATTACATAGTTGTACGAGTTGGATGTTTCCTACTAAATATTTGGGACTTTTATTATTTGTTGAGCAACTTATTAAAAACAAATAATAAACTTAGCGGCCAAAAGAGGAAATTATTATCTGTTGTTAGAAAGTCATGTTGGATTAAACCAGTTCCGCTGGTATTTTAGATTACATAGGAATGGTTCTCAAGTGTCCTCCAACAGCTTGCAAAGTGATGTTGGGTTCTTTTGTGAAGTTTCTTTGGAGGGAATCTAAGATGGTTCATAAGGCACATTTGGTATTATATGTAACATGGAATTAAATTGAAAGAATCCATTCCTAAGGCCTAGTAGTTTGTTTACATGATGGACTTGCTATGGAAGCCAGACCTTGAGGGTCGTTTGGCAGTTGAGATACTTTGTGAGTGTTCAATGAATCTAACCCAAAGATTAGGGCAAATTTATGAAACACTAGAACTAAGTGTCTATGGATCTCCCTTAATCTTTGAGGCAATTTATGAAACGCTCCCAAATTGTTCCATTCACCAAATGGCATTTGAGGTTCTGTTGGTATCTATATTTTCCTTATCTAGGAAGCCTACCTAAGAAGTGTAATTTTTGTGGCTTTATGAGACGAATGTATGGTGGTATGTGGCTGGCTGGTCTAGCCAAGATCCTGAATGACATTTTTTTGAGGGTGGCAGTGACAAATTGGGAAGTGGTTTTCATATAAGAAGCTTCATAGGTGTTGAGACTTTCTTTTCCATACTACGATTTGGAAGCTAGGGAACTTTTGCAATGTTGTTGTTCAAAGGAGGTCTTAAAATCCAGTGCGCATAATTGGTCAGCCCGTGTGATGTCTTTTAACAAGTTGCGGCTGAAGAATAAAGTTTTGCGTTGCCATCGGCGCGTAAAGGAAAATTCCGGCTGGCGGGTGGAGGCAGTGTCTTTGGTTGTTGGAGGATCTTTTATAGGAGCAGCCATTCTATGGGAGGGTTGTTGAGAAGATCGCAATGCGGTGGGCAGCGAGGAGTAAATCTCGACAGGATTTATGCGGCCAACCTGAGGAAGGCCTTGATATGGTCAAGTTTAACAGAATTATTATCAGTGGCAAACCTATTGCCTTTGGAAGTTGCTCTGTTGATGCAGACAGGGAGATCAGCTTTAACGCTTTTGTTTCGGTTGCTGGCTGTCTATTCTGTTATTGTATTCTTTTGTTTGTTCTTTTCTGAAAGTTGATAAATGGTTTGAGCCTTTCCCTGCGAGTGCTTCATCCGACAAAGAAAAAGAAGAGAAACGCAAAACACTATGAGCACAACAGATTAACAGATGAACCACACGTAATCCATGTCCGGCAGTGTTTCAGCTGAACAGATAGAAGTACTTGCCTGGCCAAATTAGGCAAATGAAAGCGAATAGAAAACCTAATCTCATGCAACAGAAACAAAGTGTTCCGCACGGACTCAACAGAAAGCCGAATTCGTGTTTTTCCCGTTTTCCCACCGGAATTCCCAATTCCACATATTGCCAGACGTTGGCAAAAATGAAGGCCTATCAGATTCGGCTTGCTCTTGCCATTGGATGAACTTGGTACCCTTTACAAGTCGTTCCTAACAGATGAGCAGATCGATCGCTTATGAGTATCTGGAAGTCTTTTTCATTTGATTCCATTGATCAAAGGATCATATCCTTAGGAACAAGTCAGTTACACCAATCTCCACAGACAACAGTGCCGGCAGGATACCACATCAATCGTGGGGACGTTAATAAGCAAAACAAACATGGCTAAGCAGAGAGATCTGAAGCTTAGCATATACACATCGCGCCCCTCAATCTAGTGATAAGGGCTTAAAAGCGCATGAGCAGAAATTTATGAAAAATGATTAAGAATTGTGCAAAACATGTTAATCAGAATTGGAAGTACGTTACCGTGAACATTAAAGCGTCTTGGATCAAGTTGAGACTATAACCATTTTCTTTCTCTGTGAACAAACATGGTGGAATTTAGAGAAAACCCCAAAAGCTCCCTGCAATCCACTTACTATTCAAATGCCACTATTTCTTTTCCATACACTCATCTCACAATAAGGCCAACATGTAAAACAGCAAGAAAAGAAAATCGCAGATAAAGAAGGGGAAAATCGAGTTGTCAACTTTCTGCGGACCTTGTTCGAGAGCTCCCAAGTGTAAGCTCCAGCTCATCCGGCCCGCACTCCTCATGAATCCGCTCACCCTCCCATGCCTTCACAACTGTGGTGTTTCCAAAGGCAAACTCCTCAGAAGCATCCATCATGCGAATGTCACCAGGATCAGGGACAACCTCCTTTCCTGATGGTGAGCAAGTCCCACTTTGTCCTGGCGTCCACATTGGAGAACTGCCATATTCATCCTTCGAACCAAATGGGTTAGAGGCAGGGGTCACAAGGCTGAATGTGGGCGACGTTGGGCCACCACAAGATGGCAGCCGGAAGCCAGCAAGCCAATCACTTTTATTGAACTTGAACCCATTTTGGTAGGAATCTTGATGGCCAGGGCTAGGAGGAGTGGAATTAGGGAGGAACGCATAGTGGTGGTGTGGCCAAGGGGCTCCAGAAGCATTTGAAGTTGCAGGATCATGATTCCCGGACTCCCAATCAGTTTTAACTCGAGGTCCACACGAAGTTGGCGAACTAAGAGGTGGAGTCACAGGTGCACTGATTGAGCCAGTGTTAATATAGAGGTTAGGAAGTTTGTGGCTAGAAGAGGTAGAGGAGAGATTCTTAAGCCAGGGAATGAGAGAGTTGCCATCCACGTAGGAGGAAGAGGCAGGGCTCTGAAATGAAGATGAAGCAGGGCTTGGATTGTAGGAGGCAGCTGGACTAGGATGGTAGGAGGAACATGGGCTTACAGGAGCAGACCCTCCAACCACGTCCATCCGGTCCATTGGCTTGCATCCCTGACAGGAAGATGAAAATTGTTAAGCAACAAGCATGAGTAACAGATATGTAAGTAATGTACGTCATCGGGACCCTACAAAAGCAAATACACAACCAAGCCAGGTCCTATTTGTTTAAGCAAAATATATGAAGAAACGGATTGAAATGCTAATCCCAATTCTGTTATATCTGTCGTCTGAAAAAACATTAGTATGCATAAGGAATTTCAGATAATTTACCAAAAAAGGCATAGTTGAAACATTAAAAAAAACAAATAGAGACATCATTTTGGGTCCAAAAACCAAAAATTGAGCAAATAATTACTATATGTAAAGAGGCAAAATAAGTAGTACTCTATTTTTACTTTTAACATGAGTAACAGCTCAGGTGGAATCTCCCACATGTTTGAGTGTGGGACTGTGATTCCATTGGATATGGCTTATGTGACTTAAATGAGAAAAACACAAGTCTCTTGAGACAACATTCTTGCCAGAAGTTCAGGAATAGTCTTTTAGACCATGGAAATGCTACAAAAACCAATTTGTACATGGTTGATTTTTATAGAACAATTTGGCTAACAATTTCCTGAAAGGAAAGACAAAAAAAATAAATAAATATTTAGTTTCACAATGATGGGCCATCAAAATATATGCATAGGGAAAACAAGAGGTCCATCCATATAGAAGAATGGACTTGAGATCCTCACGTTAAGGTACCAATACCAGGGGTACATCTCCGCTGGCATAAAAAGGTAGGTGCTTCAAAGGTCTTCGCTTGCCTACCTAAGTGTGGAACTTTTGGTGTTCCCTAACGTTGGATGGGTGAGTTTGCGTAAAATGTACAGATTGTCCATAATGACATGCCCAATGGGCCGACACAAATCTGCTTATCCAACGATGTTTCCAAAATTCTGCACATGGCCAATCCAAAGGGGTACACTTCATCCCAGTATACGTACAGGGAAACTAGATTATGAGAAGTTTTACCAAATATGACACCATGGCAACTGCATATATCATTCTCCTCATTGAAAAGTTCAACAGTAAGCATTCAGTTAGAATAGTGATAAACTCAAGAGTCCGGGTTCTCAGTTCACAATTGATAGAAATTAGAATACATACATTTCAATGTTTTGAACCATCCTCACAATTTCGCAAAATGGACTAAGTGCAAATTTCCGAGAAGGAAGTGGATGTTAGGAATATTTTCAACATTACTCATCTATCCTTTCAGTTGGGCGGAAATGGTTGATTGATCAGTGTGCGTAATAAAAACGTGTATGTATGTGTGCTAATGGCATGAATAGCATCAACCTACCTCCTCTGACGTGTGTGAGTTGTGAAACAATGTTGTGAAGTGTGTGTGGTGAAACAATGGTGTAAAAAAGTGTGTAACTTAACAGAAAGGCATCTTCTTTTTCTTCTTCGAAGGTACTTTTATCTTTTTTATGAAAGTACTTGATCAGTTCGTCTATTGACCTTTTTGCTGAGGGCTTTCTAGCCACACAACTATCTCTACTCAATGGCTTAGTGCTACTTCACACAGTTGATGCTATTAAATAGTTGACACAATCTAAATGTCTTATCTATCACATCTAAAATATCGCATTTTCAGTTACTGATTTATATCCCTGAAAGGCAAGTAAGACTGCTATTTCCCTTCAATATTGACATATCTCGAGAAGAAAAAATAGTATCTGAGAAGAAGAAAACAGTATGTGAAATCGTTTTTAAGGTAGAAATAGGCATGTGAGTGAATGCTAAGAAACTAATAGAAAAATAAAACTTTTTGTGGATGAAGATCAAAGAACATAACTGCATTAGCATTACTGCATATCTATGTCACGAATCTAAAAGGAGAACAGACAAGCACGCTTGAAGTCAATCCCACAGAAATTCAGAGTAACAACAAAAATAATGAAATTACATAGTAACAAAATATACTTCATGTCACACCTGACATTTGACAAGCAGTTCTCTTTGCCCGTTATGTAGCTCACTTCATAAACATGCTTTAGATGCTCATCTAATGTTCCTGTTGCTTGACTTGCTTCTTTATACGGTTTGGTGCTGGTGGTCTAGTTTGTCAAAATATACAGTAAATGCTCACGATTTATATTAGTTGTCTTGAGCATTAGGCCTCCTGTTTGATGTAGATAGTTTTGAAGAACTGTTTTTATTATATCAGCAGCATCGTAACAGTAAAGCTGCAGTTATAGGCCTTGAAAGTAGTCAAACGTACTAGGAAAAGCAGAATTGACCATCAGGAAGCAATCACGATGTCCATGAAACAGGAACCCTAATTCCTGTGTACAACAGTGGGTGCTAAGGAAGCATCATGATTCCGTTCATGTGGGGATCCTGATCCAGGAATTCCCATGCTTACACGTCTCCAAACTGCAAATTGATGTACATATGTGTGTTCCACATTTCTCCTCTGCTTGTTTTGTTCTACATTTTCTCAATTACAAATTTGAAATGTTCTACTACATAGACCTTCCAATGAGCATTTTGGGTTGTTAGATTGAGATGGAAAGTTTTTTTTTTAAATAAGAGGAATTTCCGTGTTCATTAGGAGTTAAACATCAATTCAAATGTGCAGATTTTTAGAATTTTTACCTTTAAGTATTCTTTTTTGAATTCTCATAGATATCGTGGCACTTGACTTTGTTCAGCTCAGCAACCATGTCACGTTCGAACCAGAAAGAAGTTTGTTAATTCAAAAAATGCAGACGGATTTCATCAGTCAGCCATTTTTTTCTGAATAAGAACGGGACTAAACAATTCCTCACAGTATAAGGGTCATATTGGTGATCACAAAAATTTCATATAAGCATTACGATAACACGAGAAAGCAAAAGTTAATACTCTGTAAAGGTAAAGGCAAACAAGGTACGACCTCTCCCCGGCCCCCGCTGGGTCACTCTCTCAGGACACTAGCCACATAATGGGCCAGTCTCTCGATTGGCGCAGGCGACCTGAAGGTGGAACAAAATCAGGCGCTCTATTTGTCCCACAAACAGCGGATTTTGTGAGAATTTTTCCCTTTTTCACTTGAAGCAACAGGAAACACTTTAGAACGGTTAAAGGTTATGGCTCTATCGTCCAAAATGGACAACTTGCTTCCCAAGGACCAATCGCCTAAAGATTACCTACAGACAGTACATGAGAATTACAACTTGGAATCTTGGATCAGAATTACTCTCAGCAAGAACCACCGCGAGGCAGAAATAATCGACATCGTGATGACCTATCACTTCACTAAATGGGCGATATTCTACCGCTTTCCGCTTCATTGTAGAGGGTATATCCACCTAAATCTGATCCAGCTTACGCTCGTTCCATGCCTTCTCTCTGATCCCCACCATTGTACTAGTAGACCCTAACAAAGACATTCACCCTCACCAAAGCACGCGCACACGCTCCGCAAAAACGCGAAAATGAAGGAGGAGGGAACAACAATAGCGAAAACATAGGAACTACATATATATCAGAAGAGGATACATACCTTGCGATATGTCGTCCCATCTTCCTCAACTGTCCATCCAGCTTCTGCACAGAGTGCCTTCAAGACCTCGTTGTTATCGCAATGCTTCGGCAGCTTGTAGTTCCCGTACATGCGCAAGCCAGCGAATATCTTGGCTGCGATTGCCCTTCGCCGGCGCTCTCTCCGCTTGTTGTTCTCCCTCTCCTTCCAGGTAGGAAGCCTCGTTCCGGATGTCATCTCCCCCCACCAATATCAACTACTAAAACGCCTGATTTCTGAAAGCCAAGCCAGAGAAACCCTAATATATCGAGCCTTCGGCAGAAACAAAGCAAAAGAAGTACCCTAGTTCAAAGCTTTACGGAATAGCTGGCAGCTTTATCTGAAGAGATCAACTGGCATGCCCTAAAAGAGAAGCATTCGTCAATGAGAAAGGTCTGGAACTTCCTGAAAAGCCCCGTGCCACTCTCTTGAGGGACAAGGTTTTGCCGCAAATTCCCTGGAATGAACAACTTCTCCTTCGTTTTTCCACCTGAAATAAACAGAGACCCCAGCCTTGTTCCTCCCTTAGAAAAAAAACGCGGAAAACACGTTATTTCCTGCTCGAGTAGTGGAAGCTTCCTCGATGACTCCACTTCAACTTTAGACGGATCAACTCTTCTCCGTCACTCCTCCGGTCGCAGATTGCCCTATCTGGATTACCGAACTTCTTCACAAAAACAGGCTCAAGGATCCGAACCAGAAACGACGTCTGTCCACCGGATCCGTACTTCCGGCAGACCAATCCGGTCAAAACACAAGTAAATCGACAGAAGAGTCAGCTTCGCGCCACAGCTCGGTTCCGATCACCGGAAAAAAGGAACCCTAGTGCTCCGCAACTCTGAAAATAGTGAATACGGCCTCCGTGAGTGGGTCTCAAAGCTCCCGGAAAGTCAGATCAGCTTCGCCGGACATACCAGCTGTACGGATCCTCCGGCGGCAATGAGCGGAGGGAATTCCCGCCGAGCTTTCGCCTAGATTCCGCACGCCAATACAGCGATCAGACGTATACTCCTCCTCTACAATCGCCTCCTCCAGTCAGTGGCCCGAGGTGTTAAAACTTCTCGGAAACGCAAGCAGGACGTCTGCGCGCTGGCATTTGTGAGGAAAACCGCTCTCAGAACCACGCCAGACAGCGTTCCTCCGGCCAGAAAAGCGGAATGGATCACAGGATCCCGACCAAAACCGCGCGGTAAACCACCCTCAAACAACAGCCCTGATAATCAGGCCGGCCCTGAGCCTTTCGTATGGGCAGAAGCTTGAATTTTATGTCCATGACTGACCTTTTAATTACGAAAAAGCCACCACACAAACAAATTTACCTAGAAACCCCCAACCGATGAAACCCAACGCCGTTCACGTGCCCCCACAAATTTCCCTCTCCGTGGATCTTACTTGCCGCCCAAGTTCCACCAACTCATCCCCACTCCGTCGAACAAGTTAATGGGACGAAGATCATTCCGATCGCCGGACTCCGTCCAATTGAAGATCAGAGAGGTCAATGGTATTTTCTTTTCTTTCTCTTTCTTCTCTTCTTGAAATTGTTATTGCAAAGGGGCTTGAAAATGTTTTCGCTTCTTTAGTCATGTTTTAATTAAGATCAAGCGTGAAAGGGTTATCATAGGCAATAGCTTGCTTCCTGACCTAACTAAATAATAAAATTTGGTTTTTACTAAAAGTTTATTTATTGTTCTAAATGAAACGGATATGTCCGGTATCGGTCAGCATGACCGTCCAGCTTTTCTCTCTCTCTCTTTTTTTTTCCCCTTTTTCCTTTCTCGTCATATTTTATGAGTTTATGAGACCACTCCAGAACTTTTAAGGGCAACTTGGTAATTGACCACCGCGGCGTGCTGACTGACACCGTCTCTGCGACCGTTGGCTGGCGAAGCGTAGGCGAACCTCAAAAGCCACGTAAGGGGGCAGAAAGGTCATTTGGGATTTTGGCGGGTAAACCCTGGAGTCTGGACTTGTGTGGAAGGCGAGGCGGGACCACCGGCGAGGCATCGCCGTCCCCCGGGGCGGCGTCGCACATGCGCGGCGAACGGGTACGGCGCCCCCTGCTCCGCCGCGGCTTGCTGCTGCGTGTGGGGCCCACCCCAACCCCTTCACGTGGTCTCCCCACTCCCCGGCCATCCCCACGAAAGTGGGACCCACATTGCAGGGCATACGGCGCCGGCCCTCTCACCGGCCGACTCCCGCCACCGCGCGCCGCCCGCGAGCAGACCGAACGGACAAACGAAAGGAAAGGTCTGCCCACAAGCACAAGCTTTTCGTTAATATGTAGCCGTTGAGAGCTTATATATATATATATATATATATATAGTGATGAGGCAGACGGACAGACGGAGGGATTCACGTACGTTTTGTATAATATATAATGATTTTTTATCCTAACGACTCTCCTACAAGAAACATAGAGAGACGTCAGGTTGTCGCAGGTTCACTTTTTTTTATAAAGAGCGTTGTGTGCATGAACACGATTCCCGGAGCGGGTCTGAATTGTGTTTCCAAAAGTTGGATCCAGTGTATCTAACTACTTTTGAACTGTTCCTAGAGCATTATACTTATCGTGTAGTTTAACTGAAGCAAGCATGATTTTAAAACAAATAAATTAGACGTTGTTTCATTGCCTAAGGTTTAGTTTTATCTTAACTTGGGTAGATGAGCAAAATGGAGATCCCAAATGTGAATTTTAAGTTTGATCTATGTTTTTAACCTGACGGATGACAGTCCACAATTGTTTTTTATTAAGATATAACAGCTTTTTACCATAAGAATATTTTATACAATGTTTCTTGGCTAATCTTAGCTGCCGACCTCCACACGAGCTGCGTGGCGAGTTATTTATTTATTTATTTTCTGTATATATTTTATCAGTGTTACCATAAGATGCTTAGGTGCCCGGGTCGGTGGCGGTCAAAGGTTCGATCCGCGCTCGCAACCAACGCCCGGTCAAAGTTTGACCGTCTCGGTCCCAGCTCTATGGGTCCGTCCTTGTTCGCGTCGCAGCCCACCGCCACCAAACGTTTACCGGAATGGAGTCAACGGGGCGCAATGTTCTCGAAAAATCTAGCTCGAAGGACATTTTATGAGAAAACCGTAAGTACGTTTCGCTGAGCTCATTTACCTTGGTTATTATTATACACATTTCAACAACCTTAGTTGTAAATCATAGTGTGAGCAATGATCGTGTGTTGATTATCAAATTAATTTACTATGTGATTCATATGGTTTCTATGTGTCTCACATCATCAACTTCTATTGAAATTCGAGTCTTCTTCAAATGTTCATCAACTTATAAAGTGCAAATCTAGACTCAGTATATATATAATGGCTTCAAAAGTGATAAATGTCTTACAATGGAAGTTGTGTCTTTGTTTTCGAGAAAGCGTTCAAGTGATCTGCGCCCACTTGAACGAAGGCGAATGTAGAGTTGCGGCTTACTGGCATAAAAAACCAGGTTTTTGACTTAGACATCCAAAAACATAAACCTGATTTTTAAAACTCATTAAAAAGCAGGTTTTTACAAAATCATGTTTTCAGAAAACCCATTTTTGAGGCGTCATCCAAACGCAACCTTATTTGAGGACTCCTTTTACTGACGTTGGATTCATTCACCTGTGCTTTTGGTCATTTTAGTGAAGGAAAGGGCAGTGCGGTAATCCAGAAGAAAAAAGAAAAGAAAGATGATGGTCCGCGCCGAGCCCTTTTCTCCGTTTTGACCAAGACTCGGCTTTTCGTGCACACTTTTGCCACGGCCCACTCACAACCTCCGCGATGTGAATAAAATCGTCGTTCAACTTCAAACGGGAAAGAAGAGGCTCGATTTTTAAAACTAACAAAAGAAAAAAAAAATCCTCAAAGCCGCGTTGCTTTTATCGCTTTCTAGAAACAAAAGCAGGACGAATATTTCACAGGCATTCTGTTCCAAGCAAGGCTATTTTATTTATTAAGAAGGCGACCCCAACCGACGTCTTCTGCTTTGAAAATAGACCTTTCCTTCTTTCAGAAAAACCAGAATAAAGTCGGAATTTCGCGCTTCTAGAAACCGTGAACGAGTCCAACATCGGAGGGTGAATTGGGAAATCGATTTTTCTCGGCAAAAATATGCCGACTCGGACTCTACTCCCGATGGGACCGTCGACCGTTGCACCACACCCCGAGGGGTAGAACCGACATTCTGGTTTCTTGGAGGGCGAGCGAAGGCCTTCTTTCTTTCCGATGGAGAGGCCTCGCACGTGCGCCTTACGTCCCGGTCACGTGCCACGACGGCTTCCCACCGCTCTCACGTGATCGGCGCACAACGACGGCGTTCCTCGCGGAAACATTTATCATCAAAAACGAAATCCGATCAAGTTGTATCCGACTCGTTCGGTTTCTCCGTTCGATCAAGGCAAACATGGTTAAACAAATCGCTCAATGCAATGCATTAGGTGATGTTAATGATGCGTTACTAGAAGTTGAAGGATTTTTCTGTTCGTTCCAATTTGAATGAAAAAAAAACTACAAATTCATATATATATGTATAAACTAAAATCTCCTTAGCGGTTTTGAATTTCATCCAATAAAAGTAATCCATTGTCATGAGCATGATTAAATGTACAAAAAAGTGTGCTGTGAAAAGCCTAAGAATTTCTCCATCCAATCTCATGAATCAAGAACGGTATATATATGTCGTGGGGGTTTGGTTGCTAAAAATCGGGTGAGTGAGAGGTTCATCCCATCGTTCAAAATGAGGCCCAAAGGCCCTTGTTTTTAAGGTCTTGAACTGTGCGGGTGTTAACGATAGCAATGATGCACAATTCAAGTCTTACCACCTTAAGACACAGAAACATATTGCTCACAGGAATTAAACCGAATGTTTGCCTTTATAATAGAAGATACTAACTCGACCAGTTATGCCATGCCTGATGAAGCTATATCAACACTTTTACTTTTGTATTGTTTTTAAAGAACTTTTTCTTGATATCAACATTTTTGTATTGTTTTTAAATAACTTTTTGTATGTGTCCAGCTGATTTGGCTTCACATGTGGCACAGCTGAAATAGAAAGTCTTAATTTAACGCAATTGCGGACGACTTCTAAAGCTTGTTTGATATCATGAGACATCATGTCCAATGCCAGCCTCCCCGTCCCATACGAAAAGACTTGTGGTGTTCAAGTGAAAGTCAGATTTGGACGTATGAATCAATCTAAGAGGACGACACAAGCATCCAACAAAGGCAAAAATAAAAAATTATAAAAATGAAAAAAAATCCAATGACATTATTATCCTTGACAAAATGGAGAATTATTTTATTAAAGATCTCCAATCCGAGCCAAAGGGGTTAGCAGATTGTATCGGCCTCCAAGTACAAGCCAAAGGGAAAGTCAAGGGAGACCGGCACTCGAACATAGTCAAACGTGGATCTCGTGGGGGGACTCCCGATTCGTCCTTCACCGAATATTTAGGGGGCATTTCGATAAATTGCACCACCCCAGCGTCCATAAGACTTCGAACGGGAGGGACCACACCTTCCTTGACTGAGTTGACCGGGGAAACGAAGCATGCGCCCCGAGCACGAGGTAGCTTCTTTCCTGGGTTCAAAGACCTTTATACCCTTCAGTATCTAAACAATGTCACCCCCAACTCATTGCTCATAATCAAGTGACGTAAGCACATACAACTATTATATATATATATATATATATATATATGAGTGATAGTGTTTGACATGATAAAGAGCAGCCTCATAAATGTGGTTGATTTTTTGATAAGCTTAGATAAGATGCTGTCTCTGCAAAATATCTCCTTCTCTGGGTGCAGTTTTTTTCTGCTTTTCAAATTTGTGCACAAGTAGAACTTTTCTCCTTATCATGTAAAAGAGTTTTATACATAAAAAGCAATATGTTAAACAAGAGCAGTTTCTCTTCTATGACAATAGATTGATAACAAAATGGCCCCTTCAAACAAAAAAAACAAAAAATCAATGAATTTGTGGTTCCTAATGCTGCTCAATTTCAAGGGTCTCCATGTTGGAGAATTCATTAGATAACTACCACTTCACAATTTCTTTCCACCTTTTTCATGCTTATCTGTACCTACTCATTCTTCGCTCCTACTTCTTCCCAAACTTTCCACATTAGTTCTTGAGGTTGGAAAAAAAATTCTTCTAATAAAATGATATATGTTGCTTCATTAGAAGATAAACATGCAACTAAAAACAAAAGAAGGCACTCATTTTTCCCCATACCATAGGCCCCATTTTTCTTTAAATATGGAAACTTGTAGAAGGTTCAATTTGAAGTTGTCTCCAACCTCTTCATCGAAACCTACCCCGCCAACCTAGAGTAAAACCAATACTTGTTGAAATCTAGGCTCACAATACGGTTAATCCGACATGGGCAATCTGCAGTAGCAGAGCCATAAATTTTTTGCGAAGGAGCGCTAATATGTTGTAACTCAATTTTAGACCCCCCCAGGAAATCTTAGACCCCGTATAGTAAAATGGAGGCAACGTTGCATAATAAGTTTAATTAAATGGGTCTGTGCGGGCGACTGCCCACACAAACTCACGTGTGGCTCCACCACTGGGCCCTAGTAATCTGCCCGAAAGATTGATAAGCCAAAGCACATTCAACTCATAATGTGCAAATATAAGGGGAAAAAATAATGTCAATGACAATTAGACAAGAATTAGTTTGCCTTAAAGATTGTGGCTTGACTGATCTCTCCATTCTAAAGCAGCTGCTATCTTTCTGCAAGTTTGCATCAAGTGACATGGGTCCCACTTGGCACGTGGGCGCGGGCCATTAGCTCTTCAAATGTGGGGTCCATGTTTCTCTATCGTGACGTGGCACAATATCTACTTGTCCTTGGTTACATGCCATGCCCCAGTTCGAGGCCCAGTCCTAATGATTTTCGGGCTATTATTTGATAGTACGAATCTAATTTCAAACTTGCTTAGTTCCATCTAGTACGCAGTTTTAAACCCGAATAGGATTTTGAGTTTGATATTCGACTGAAATACGATCGAGATCGGACCCAACTACATACATACATCAGATCTTATATTAGTCAAATCTAAATCCAAATTCAAATCCAAATCTAGATCCAATAAGGTTGTAGGGGCCACATTCTATTGGGAACATGAACTGTGTAGGACGTTATCATTGTCCCTAATGCAGGCACAGGGGAGAGACAAGATACTTGCAACTTGAAGGAGTCCCCATGTCTCTCGTTTTCAAATGAGAACTTGGGGTCGCTTTGTTTTGTCAGAAATGATAATGACAAGACGCTGTGCCGCAGGAGAGCCTCAAAATTTTGCACACCATGATTGTTCCCTAACAGCTTTATGCTGTCCTAATTTCGCTGACAAACGTTCATGTAACAGAGGGACAAGAGACAGCAACGTGATTGGTACTTCAGGAAAATATCGTGATGTTAACCTCTCGTTTCACCAACTTAACTTACATGTTGAACAGTTTTTCTTTTCATGTTTACTGTGCGGAAATTGTTTTGCTTGCTACTTTATTACCTAAATTGTGCCATAATATATCATTTCACTCGAGTGCCGCAGTTTGCAGTTCAAAAGAGTAATATACTGATCATGATATATCGTTTCACTCGAATGTCACACTTGCCGCAGTTTACAGTTCAAAAGAATAATATACCGATACGTGTGACAGTGACCATATATGTTGAGCAGCAGTTGTGACACAATGTTTTAAGTAAGATATTTTCTCCGTCTCAGTTGCCTTTCAATCATGCCGTTCAAATATTGCAGCTGACCTTTTTTATCGACATTAACTGCAATTTCTATCACGGTACCCATGCCGGGTACGGGGATGTGGGTACGCTATATATTAAAACTTTTAAAATTATATTTTCAAACTTATTTTTTTTCTAATTTTTTATTTTTCCCTTCTTTTATATTTTCCTTCCAAGAAGATTCTATATTTTCCTCTTACTTTTCTTTAATTTTGAGAATTTTTGTAGATTATAAATCTGTTAATGCTTTTTTTTCATTTGATCATTTTTAAGAATTTAAAAATTTATCATACTCGCGTACCCACAATTTTCAAAATCGTTGTACCCAAACTCGCATTGTCTTATCCGTGCTAGTACCATACCCGCACCTGACATAGCATTTGGGTGCACAAAAAGATCAGTGGTGACGCAAACTCTTTCCTTTGTTTACATGTTTTTGTCTGAAAAATTCAAATGGTTAAATTCTTTTTCAGGTGCCAATGTTTTAGCCCCGATTGAAAATTTTGGGAGACTTAACAAATGGTTTTGAGTAATATTGGTGCACGTTAACTATATATAAGTCTTCATCATGTGACTTTAGAAAATGATATTTGACGCCAACATAGGGTGGTCTCCTATTTTTTTTATTAAATAATATTTTAGATTGTTTAATAAAATTAAGGAAAGTTTCTTCACACCCAAAAAATGGTGATAAACAAAAAAGAAAAACTGTCAACTGCTTGATATTGTTAAATTTAGCACCCAAGATTGGCGCCATTAGTGAAAAATGACATTTGCATGCCCATTACTAAGTTAAGTTCTGGTTATACGATAAAAATACAAAATAATTTTAATAAAGACAAATTGAAATTTCATCGGTTTTTATTAGCTTTATATGGCTAATACCAAATACATAATCAGTCATATCCGAATAATAACTTCTTTTTTTAAAAAAAATTAGTGATGCGGTACTTTTATTAATGTTAGCAAGTTCATGTTATGGTATCGATAACGTTATGGCACATTTTCATGTTATTCTAGCAATTTTTACTGATTAAATTCCAAGAATACAATGTTATAGATCCTTTTACCGACTAAAGAAAAACTTACATCTACTTCTAAAAATACTAAAAGACTAGGTGTGGTTGGCCGCCGATATGAATATGATGCTTGCTTGTCAGCCATTTTCATTCGTTGTTAGAAGTTCAAACCTTATTATAGAATTTAGATTCGTCGAAAGAACTGCTCATAGTACAGTAAGCTTGCTGACCATTATCCAGCACAGAAACAGCGGCCGCGAAATGTCCAAATCGTTATAGAATTATACGCCATGCACCAAGAGAGCTTGGAACTTACCAAAACCACACTCTCCTCCTCTGCATCTCAGCGTCAACATGGCCGCTCTCGTCACGCAAAGAATATCGGCTGTTCTACGACCTTTTGGTGCTCTCCGCGTTCCAAATTTCCAAGTGGGTAGTTGATCTTCAACAGCATTGTCCAAAATTGCGGTGCTCAATTTCCAAACGACCGAGACACTCAGATGTGTGCCCACCTAATCTGTTAATCTGCTTCCACTCCTTTGCTTCGAATTATTGAACATGGCGGGGACGGTGGCCGTCCACCATGAGCACCACCAGAAGCATGGAGGACGGCCTGAAAGAGTGAAGGCCGGCCGGCCGGCATCTGGTAGCCACTTCCTGGTGGGCTTACTACCAGAGAGTCAGTTCAAGCATGGGAAATTAACACATCCAAGCATGAACATAGCCGCAATGGCTGATGCTATCAACAACAATGACTGAAGAGGTGCTCGCAGAGTCAGGTGGGCAGGCGGTCGGCGGTTACAACTTACAACTTCATAGGCACTCTTCTTCTGCATAAGCCAAAACCAAATCCTTACCATCAAGGCAAGGAAGGGTGAAGTAGTTTTACGCATCTGAACGACTAACTTGTCTCATATTAAGTACAGAAAAGGGAAGCTATCAACACAGAGGAAAACACCATCACCATTTGATCGCAAAAGTCAGATCAGGTCATCCACTGTTGCTCGTTGAACACACCTTAGAGAGCAGATGCTTCCAATACACTCTCAACATTACATGAAAAGTCTCCCGGAGAAGCGTGTGTGATTTCTTATGGTATTCCAAATTTTCACAAGGTGCAAAAAACAGAGACAGAGAGTCGCCCTCCCTTGTATACGCACGCGACACGCACGCCAACTCATCGACGTCTCGACAAGATTTCCGTATCATCTTATCAACAGGTTGCATTGAACAGATTAATAATTGCAGGCAGTTCCCATACGCAATTGCATCCAAAACTGACTAAAGTACGTTTCATTTAAAAGTTGGAATTCAAAAAGGGTTAACAAAATTAATTTGAACACCTAATTTCCAATTCCCACTACAAGCCAGACTTGGCAGCTGCTAGATACCACCTGCACCTATCTACGTAATCAAATACGACCGAACTATTTGATTAGCAGTCGACGGTCTTATATTTGTGGATTGGACATTTGAAGAGGTAAACTGAACGTGTATAAACATTATAACCACAGTTAAAACACATCTCTGACGGGATCTTCAGTTATGATCTCAGCCACATGCTGCCATTGCTCGTAAATAAAGGAAAACTCCATCAGTGATTGACAGAACGATCAAGCTTGGACATTCATTCTCCAGATAACCAATCTAAGATGGTAAACTCCGCCTTCAGTAGGTGGCACTTTCCCCTTATAAATAGAAGAACCTTCCTCCAAGTAAGACCTCTTTCTCTCTCTCTCTCTCTCTCTCTCTCTCTCCGTGGACAAGCAAAATGTTGCAGCAGTCATCGTAGACACTGCTATCCTCATAGACGAACGAGTATTTCTTATGCCTTGAGAGTTCTATTTGCTGAGGTCGACAACCTCCTTCACGAGTTTGGAGACCGATTCCTTTGTCTCTTGTGATACGACCAGCTCTGGATGTGCTGAGTTCAACGCATAGATGGTCAATACTCTAAGCACATTCACTAAATTCAAGTTTTCCTCCGTTTGCACTCCCATATTCTTGAAACTGCACAATTCTTTCAACCGGCAGGCTTCACAAACCTGAATAAACGCAGAAAAACAGAAAAAAGTAATTGACAATACATTCAGTTCTCTGAAAACAGGAAAAGCCCAATTTATGAATGACTCGAACAAACCAAACAGACACAAAACCAACAATAGCAGTATATCAAGGACGAGTCACGTAGTAATTTATGCACTGGTTCAGCAGACTGTCAATTAGATCTTTGTCAACAACAACAATACCATAAGCAATTTTGAGCATCTCGCCAAATAGGTACTTGACGACCTGTAGCTAGAAGGATCCTCAGATTCCTGGCCACGTAGTTTCGCAATTTAAAACCTACTTTGTCAAACTAGTGACTAGTCAGTTCAAGTAGCAGCTAGTCAGCTTTGTTTGCAGTATTCCAGTTCCTTTCTAGACTCCAAATCACCAAATTATATATATACATACATATATATCTATATATATATATATATAGAGAGAGAGAGAGAGAGAAAGAGAAAAAACTAGGCAGGCACCGGTAGCAGACTCATGAAGAGCCTACATGGATCCACTCAACAGAAGGAAAGGGAGAAAGAAGACCGGAGGAAAACAAATGAGGGAACGAGTCAAAGTAAGGTTCTGAATGCACCTTGATTAATATAATTTAAGATGGAATGAAAATAAAAAAACAGCTTTTTAGGTTTAAAAATAAAAAATCATATTTTTTGGACCACCTATGTGCCTCGCTCTACATGTTTATGCTGGTAGCTAGATGTAAATCTACAGGCACTTTGAAGTTTGAACTGTATATATGTAATAGCAGATGTTTGTCTATGTGCTTAGTCATCTTATCATAGATTCAAATTTCTGTCATGTAAACATAAATATATATATATATATATATGGAAAACTGAACCCTGACTCTGGTATGTTTCTGTTCCTCGACAGTCCATCAAGGCCATCCAATCTTTTGATCCAATGACCATAATATTTTACATATTTTTTTCTTTTTCTACCCACTCTCTCTCCTTCTTCTTCAGTCGGAGGAAGGCATCTCACACCTCCCCTTTCTCTCTCTGACTTGATATAGAGGGGCAACTCCACCTCCCCCCATTGGGCAGCAGGCAAACTGACTGTCGCCAGCAAGCCAGTGCCAACCAGCGATGGGAAAGTGGCCCACTGCCGGAGGCAGGGCGCCACCCTGTTGCCCTACCATGGGAGAGGCTGAAGGAGAGGGGGAAAGAGAGAGAGAGAAAAAAAAAAGTATCAGGGCCATCCGATCTTTTGATTGGACGGTCCTAATGAGCTGTCTGAGGGACAGAAATTTAACAGAGTCAGCATTCACAGAATATATATATATATATATATATATATATATATATGAGAACTACTTATCAAGCTGGACAGAACAGTGAGTATTCAATAAGGAGAGAGATACACCAGGCAATGTAAAGTCTCAGGAATTGGTTGCCAGTGTCCAGGATTTCACTTATATACATACATACATTAATATATAATGTGGTTGTTTTTTCCCTCATTATTGATTTTGTTTAGTCAACCTACTTAAACCAACTTGACAAAGTAGTCTCAACCAGTTTTTTTGGAGTATTGGACCTGTGTCGGACTTCTGATTTCAAGAACTTAGTTTGAAAGCAAGTTACATTGATCCAATAAAGACAGAAAGCATTGCCGCAATCAAGGCAGCATTAAAGAACACAATCATGCAGCCACATCACATGGGTGAAGGTCCAGGTGTGGTTACGGATAAGCAAATTTGGGTACGTGCACTAAAACTTTAGAAAATGTGGATACAGGGTACAGCATGGTATATATATGTATATATGCAAAATACCACAAAAAATTCAAAATGATAGCAACATGTAAATAAACAAGTAACATAAACTAAAAACAGTACATCAACGACCAATAACTTACAAAAACAGAATGAAAACTGAGTTAGAAACAAGATAAATCAAGTAAAATTAAGTAGTTTGGATTAGTTTCGATCTGAAGAGTATGCGTGTCCAAGTACCCACTTTGCCTTGTTGAGTTTTCTCTGGCTTTTCTTTTCCACAAATCCAAGAATAGGTCCTAGATCCGTGCCACTTACTACTATCTGGTTGGGCCAGGTTAGAGATTTATTTTAGCTTCATGTTAGTATTTTGACTTCATTGATTGAATGCGATTAGGTATACCTAAGGCGCATCAATAACTCTTTCATCATGGGCAGCTAAAGAGGAAAAAGGTCGTATGTAATTCGATATTGGAAAAATGCTTATTGGATGGAATAAACTTTTTTGAACTTTGATATCCCTAGGGATCTTTTGTACACGCAGGAAGGTGACAGGAGTACAGGAAACTTACTAAAGTACCCATGTGATTTAATCATGCAGAAAGAAACTTACATTGTTCTCTTGAATTTCAAAGAATGAACGAAGCCTTTTAGCAGAAAATGCAGTTTTCCTGTCAATCTGGGGGCAGCCAACAGAGGCAACCTTTTTCAGCTCGCTTCCTGACAACCACCTGAAAAGAAGAAACCATGTCAGCAGAGAGACAAACAAGATTCAAGCAATGCAGACGATGAAGAATGGAAAAAATTATAAAGAACACTACCAACTACATGCACAGAAAAGACAATACCACATGAAGACAAAAGTTTAACATAAAAATGTACTTAGGCTCAGAATGAGAAATATAATGGAATTGAAATAGAAAAAAAAAAGGCATAAATGTACACAAACAGGGAAAGCCACATATACACAAACGCCACCACCATAACACAGCCACCAGTGGGAGCAACCAATACATACGAAAAACCCTGCTTCAAGGTCAACTGTCAGCATCTATAAATAACGTAATGTACCAGAAAGACAACAAAAACCGATTTCACCTTCTTGTTTGGGAAAGACAAGAAAATTTCAGGGTAGCTCTTTGCCATAAGCCCATAACAGATAGCCACTTGGTTGATCCTGAATTCTCAGAGGACACTTACTGGTGCCTCAATGGTAAAGATCTACATCCACAATGTAATCTAGAATTCACAAGACCCACTAAAGCAGCTTCTCCACAACCATTCTGGAGGAGAAATAGGGGTAAACATTAATGACCTAAAACTGTATGTAATGGACAAAATAAAGAGGCAATCCAGAAGACCATGCCCATAGAGGGTTGCTTGGACAAGCTAAGGGATCTTGGCAAGATTAAAGGAATTTGCCCACATAGACAAACAGGTATCCTGAACCCATAAACAGGAAGCTCAGATGGAATAACTCACAGGCAACAGTAAATGGTAAGCAGTAAACACATTGCACATAAGGAGACAAAGAAAACCCAAAGCCAAAATCTCAGCTTAGGAAAGCAACAGCAGTATCCATTAAGAGAAGCATCCCAAAATGATCAAATTAATAACATCCAGAAAAATTGGGTCCATGCTACTAAAAGTTGCCAGATGCAGTCCTGTCAAGGACTTTAATAACAGATTAGATCCTTTGCCTTTTATTATCTTCTGTCTTGATGCATTCTGATGAGTCTTCCTTACCTGCCCTACCGTCTGACCTGTCCACATGTGTGACAGGAGTCGCTGGACTAATTAGCCCACCTATAAAACAGAAGAACACCCATAACAAAGGTTCTCTTACTTGCAAGATGCAACTGTAATTTCTATTATAACCAGAGACCTTTGATCCTATTCCTGAGGCAAGTAGTCTCCAATTACATATATCGATAGAAGTGTGAAGCTGTCGCTCTCTCTCACTCTGCATGTGTGTTGAAGGAAGCAGATGGACATCGATCACTGCTATGGTGGTTCACAAATCACAACCATTTGTATGCTAAACAGGTGTATATCCAGATATCATTATGAACTTAAACACCATTAACACTGCTAAAAGCCTGAAATACACCTGAAATGGATGGATGGTCATAGTCAGATTATTATCAACAATGAATTGAGACCTCTGTTACATGGACACTCTTGGAGTTGGAAGACCGCCGGTCCGCCGTACACATGACATGGATGGACACAGGTGAAGGTACGTGATACGGCTTGAACATGGCCGTCTCACTTTTTGTAATTTTTTAGTATATAGTAATCTGTATTGTTTTAACACAACCAGTGAAAATATGCATTATTTACTTAAAATTTTATTGTTTGCTATACACACCCATATATGCATTATTTGCTTAAATCTTATTGTTGCTATTCATACACATACACACAGAGCCACGTCCCTGTCACGCTGGTGTCCACACGTGCACCCATGTGATGTAGATTGAAACTAAACGATAATTGGATACTGATCTTGGTTTTACAGGCAACTAACTGTTAGCAGGACAGGTCAAACTTCATGGATTCACTTGTTGCAATGATTGGAAAGGCAATGGAAAAGGATGCAATTTTTTAACAGTCACGTCCTAGCTCATTTTACAATAAAAACTTGCATGTGGTAAAGAAATTTTCACAAGAAAAGAAACACAAAATGTTGTGTAAATTCTAGGATCCACATGACATATTGGTACTTTCCAGTTTCCACATGTCCCCTCAGCTATTTGTTTCACCCAGCTTGGAAAAGGATGGCTCCATACAGCATTTCTACCGGAGACTGCATGAAAATAACAAGCCATACATGCTACTAAATGGAAAAGTGGAGCCCTTCCAAAGCTTCTTCAATCACTGGTTGCAATTACCCTTATTCATGTTTTTGTTTTAGATTGTTAGTAAATTAACTTTGTACTTTTTTGTACCTATCGTCCATAACACTATAGTTTATGGTGGGTAGTTTGTGGTTTCTAAATTGTTTCCCCAGGTAAAATTTACAATACTATTTGCCAAGTGAGATAGGACCAGATGAATTGAAGCTTGGATCTTTTTAATGAAGGGCAACTTGCCCTTATACGAGTTTCTTGGATGAAGAAGTGAAACTCATTTGAGATGCAGGCCCCCATAAACAAGATCGACCGTGGAACTCCCAATTGTTTCCAATAAACTATGTCCCATGCGCCGTTTATAGGTATGAAGTCGCTTCTTTCAAAAATACTAACCCCTGAGATGAAAATGTCTCCATATGATTGTGTGTGTGTGTGTGGCCAATAAGGTTGCAGATATATCATACATATTCTCAGAATCTCAGGGAATCAACTTTCCCAAGTTTCCAAACTGCTATCAAAGCAAGTTGCCCGTCAGCTGAAATTTACTTACATGAAAATTCTGCTCCGGATGGATAAGGTTCCAAGAACCAATTAAAACATCCATGAAGCTATCAAACATGAAGTTGATAATTCGAACGGTTCAGCTCCGTAAAAGAAAAAGTAAAGCATGCGCGCTGATATCACAATGACTATTCTTCTAAAACCAGCATACTTCACGAACGAAGATGGAATAAAGCACGAGGTAGTTCTTTGATGAAGATGTATTACTTCATGAACGAAGAAGGAATAAAGCACGAGGTAGTTCTTTGATGAAGATGTATACTTCACGAACGAAGAAGGAAAATATAACATGAATAGTGTTAAAAATGATAACTGCTTACTTTGCAACCTCCTGGTGGTCACGCGCAAATTGTTCCGCAGCCGACCTAACGAAATTCCGGGCGTAGGATGAGCACAAGGAGTTGACTTCCAGCTTACCATCTTTCAAGAAATTCGCTTTCTGCAAGTTCCCTTCCTCGATCAGGCGCTCAACGAAGGAAACCAGTTCGGGCGAGAAGTCATTCGCGCTAACATCCTCAGAAGATAACAGATCATTTGCCACCGGGTTCGAGCTCCCCACCGACTTGGCTTTTGACTTCGCACCATTCGTTACCCTAGAGGAGCTCCTCCTCCTTCTCCTTGATTTCCTGCCTGACACTACAAATAAAGAAGTCAAGCTGCTGGGGTTATCAACAGGCTTGTTCTTCGATTTCTTCAGAGTCTGCTCCAGTGCGCGAAGATTCTTCTTCATCTCATCGATTACTTCCCTCAATCCCTCCTCCCCCTCCATTTCCGATTCCTTGCTTTCCCCAGATGTACGACTCAACCCCATTACATTACTTCGCAACTCATCCGTCGACTTCTTTTGTTCCCCCGGTTCGGAAACGCTCCATCTAAGCTTCCCGTTCTCCGGAACTGAACCCGCCGTCGAGCGCCTTTTGAACAACTCAACCAAGCCTGTCTTGCCTCCCTCTGGCGTGGCCTCGCTGCTCTCGGTCTTCCCATCTTCCGCTTCCAAATGAACTACATCTTCATTGGCGATGCTCGCGGATGACGAATGGGACAAAAGACGCGGATATGAGAACGCGGGTGCGTGGCGGCGGAGGCGGGAGAAGGAGGAGGTTTCCCGGGCAGGTAAAGGGGAGTGAATCAGAGGGGTCCTGAAGGGGTTTGGGTGTGAGTGTGAGAGAGCGCTTCGAAGGGAATGGAGGTAACGGACTCTGGAGAAGAAGTGAGAAGCCATTACAGGGAGTTGGGCAGTAGGATTTTTTAGGGTTTAAGGTTTATACCCCGCTCTCTCTCTCTCTCTCTCTCTCTCCCTCTCCCTGTGGCGCCATTCTCAACTCCACTTAAAAAGAGCTCCAGAGCCCTGATTCCAGGCGGGGGTGTGAACGGGTCGAGCTACGTTGGATCTCTGGAAATCCAATTACTCGGTTTTGGATCTTAATACGGATCTTATTACCAATTATGGTCTGATTTGGTTGTTACTGCAGCCGAGTACTCAATTTCAGCTAGAAATCCAGAACTAGTTACATCTAAACATTGGATCAAAAACTATTCTGAATTCAGATTTAAACCCTTGTGCTCGAGTATAAATCCAAGTTCATATTTTATTGAATCAGACTTGTTAATCCTCGGAATCAAAACTTAATCCGATCAATTTCCGAAACTGCAAGGATTTAACATGACGGTGCTAATAGAAGCAGATATTGGCTGGTTTTGGGGAATTGGATTCAGGATCAGGGTTGCAGCTTTGTGCTTGGCAAAACTTATATTTTAAATAATTGAAATTTTACATGTAAATTTTAAAATAATATAGTTTAGTTTATATAAAGATTTTTAAAAATTATATTTCTATTCTTCTTAATTTCTTTGTAGCTGTGAAACAATATAAGTCTGCTGAGTTTGATGTAGAAATAAATTTGTTAGAACCAATCAGTTTTAACTTCGCTTGTCTTCAACAAACCATTCACTGTCATATTGTCCCATACAAGAAAAAGTTGTGCTCGAGCACTCATAACAAAAGATTTCTCCTTCTGTTTCGGTTTTGAACTGGAGTTGTCAACACGTTTCTCCCTCTCTCTCTCTCTAAAGTTGGTAAATCCCATACCACTGATTAAAACTGTTTTTTTTTTTTATTTCAATATAACCTTAAAGAGTAATTTTAAGAGTAATTTGATGAAAAACATGTATTAAGTTAGTCATTGCTTGACTTTAGTAATGATTTTGTATACATGAAAGAAAAATTAATGGCTCTTATAACATCAAACTTTTATAGTTGGAAGATTAATTTTTTTTATGAAAATAACTTGAACTAAAACATGATTTATGTTAAACTAATATTTATAGTCACATTTGAAGGTTCACATATAATATAATAGCAATAAAAAATCCAGATGCCAATATAATATAATATAATAGCAACAAAGAAATTAATGATATTATATAAAATGTAATATGACTTTAAAACAATTTTTACTGATTGTTGCTTACGAGTATCGGTACCATTAATGGAAACATTTTAGATAACATTCCTCACGGTCAGTTCATTCTTTTAATACGATACTGTTCATACTCCATGCTCTGGTACAGATCACACGTCTGCAGTTTTTGTACAGCCTTTGAATAGTTTGATGAGAAAAATCAACAGTTCCTTCATTTGTCCGGTTTTCAACAGACAAGCATCTCTGAATTTGGTGAACTCATTTCAGATCAAAGCTTGCTTGTTGATGTGATTCAAAGTAGATGTTTCTTCATGATGTAGAATCACAAAACGCATGATTTGAAATCACAGTGATCCCTCACTTTTATGTGACTCAAAGTGGATTGCTAAATCGCATATTTTTTCTATCATGAATGACATGATGTCAAATCACAGTGATCGAGTGACGACCATTTTCAAATTTTCATTTTTCTTTTTTATGTGATCCAAAATCCAGTTTAATTTATAAATATACGAAACAAATGTAGTAATTTTGGATTGTTTGACATGCAAAAAGAAAAAAAATTAAATACTGGACAGCAATTCTAGAACTGCTTTATCGTTTTTTCAAAAAGAAAAACTGTGTTGAATATGATATGAACTCCGATTTTTTAGGTATTTAGTTGTTCAAATCCCACTTGTTTTACATCCTCAACAATAGTCACACATACCAACATGATTTCTTTTTGTAATATTACATCAGATCAGAATCGTTTAATTTAACAACTTAAGCTTTTATATGAAATTATAAAAAATGAATGCAACACATTGTAAGGTCCAAAAAGATAAGGGTTGGTAGGTGGTCACTTTTAGTTTTAAATTTTCATGCATCAACTACTTATACTTTAAAAAAAGAATCATTGATATGAAAGTTGAAATGCAGTAAGAATAACATTTTAAGACATAAAAAGCAAGCCTTGCACACTCTAAATAATGAAGGGTTGAGTGAAAACTTCCTATTTTTAAGCATTAGGATGAAATACTCGTTTTACTAATTTAAAAATATGTTTATAATTATTTGAGAACAATTTTTTTTTAGTTTATGTAAATTATTTTTATCTTTTTAAAACTGTCTTCGACATTTTTCCCGAAGAAGGTTTCAAAAGAAAATTGTGTGGATTTTGTTTCGGATTTTGAGATATTATCAGATTCAATAAGTGGACCCATCCGAACCCAATCCAAGTCGGTTTACGTCGCGTCACCGAACGCACGAGGATGCTCTCGTAATTTACTTTCCAAACCGGGACTATTATTTGAAACTGTTGTAGCCTGCCTCAGTCTTCGCCGGCAGTCGACAGAGTCCTTCCCCACGATCTGTCCTCCAAGTTTCCCGGTTCGCTCTGGGGACCCGCCGGATATCCGCCATCATTGCCGGAGTTCACGGTTTCGGCTTTCTCCTTGGCGGCGCCCATACGGCGATCGCCGGCGAGTCCTCTTTGAGCTACGCAATGGCGGTGGCTCTTTCGTCGTAGTCTCTCTTCTTTCCTCTTTCTCTTTGTCGTCTTCTTTATCTTTCTTGTTAAGAAAAAATAGGTGAAAAATGGGATGCGTTGGATCTTCGTCGAAGAATGGAGAAGGTTGGTCGATAATTAGCTGTTTCTGTTATTTCGTTTAATTATTTCATTGCATCGGGCCTGAATCTTGTCGATCAATGTTCGTCTTCTGTCTTATTCTTTTGGTTTCCCTCATCTTGTTTGTGCGATGACGTTGATGATCTTTTGGTTCCGTTGGCGTTTCATTTCCTTATCTGCATGTTATTATTTATTAACTTGTATTATATTCTGCCTCTTTAATTTTGTGGTATCTGATTGAGTAGAGTTGCAGGCTTCTTGGGTACGTCATACGTGGTCAACTATTATCTTAGAAGAAGGATTCCTTTTTTGTTTTTTTGTTCAAATCTTTACGAGAATTTTGCAGGCGTTCAAGCTAAGCTCTATGTTGTTTAGTTCTTCGCTGATCCTTAATATGTATATCCCGAAAATTTCTGTAGCATTGGTATCTTATAGAGACAATTACGTATTGTAATCGTTTTCAAATGGGCCAAATCGTCGATGGATTTATGGAAATGGTGAATTAGATATGAACAAACTCGGTCAATTCTTCATGAAGCTATTGCTATCGTTTCTAGGGCGCACAGTGGTCTGCTTATTGTCAGAACTTCTGTCTTCCTTGATTACGGATAGTGGAACGATCTTCTTGCAAGTGAAGGTTTTTAGTTTCATGGTTGATATTGTTTCTTTAGCTTTTGCATAAGACGGACAAGTAATTGTAAAATTAGGCGTAAATCATTAGTTTCAGAGAATACATCCGGTCATTCACGAGCAAGATGAAAAATGATTGCGGGCATGCTGTGATCTTGCATATTCTGCTTCATCTGTTTCTATTGTTGCTAATGTTACACATATGTTTAGGAACCGTGCTTCTTTTGATCTTTTAGTTGGTTCTTTTTAACTGGGTTCTATTTTGTTGAAGAGGATTTATTTCCCCTGGTTTGGGTGCTGGTACTGTAACTAACTTGTCTGCCCCCAGACATGCCATGCATTTCACAAGTGAAGTGCAAAGTTCCATGTTTGTTCAGATTTTTTTTCCTTCTATTAAATTTTTTGATGGAAAAGTGCGTGAGCTGCTCTTGTAAAACAGACTAGAGAATTTAGACTTCATTGGCTACTGAAGAAAGTCCCATCCAAGATATTTGCAACTTCTATTATTATTATTATTATTATTATTATTATTATTATTATTATTATTACTACTACTACTACTACTACTACATTGGTAACCATTCTGAGTGAAAGATTTGTCACTCGCTGAACGTGTACACTCCTGTGTTTTTTCCCCTATTCCCAAGTAGAAACGTGTTTTGTATGTGCATCTGCAATAATATTGTGTGCATAATCCATCATAAGCACTTGAATTGGGTCCATCTTTTTTGTGCCAAGTGTTTTTGGATTAAGGTTTTAACCAAATCTGAGACACCATCTTATTAAAGCCCTAAATTGGTGTGGTTGCAATTGTTGTTATTGGAGGTTGAAATGAGACCACATCAAAGAACTTAGCTTGTCTGGTTCTGGTAGAGATTCCAGGTCAGAAACAGTTCAAAGCTGATACTGGTTGTAGAACAACTGATCAGATTTTATTGCACATATTGACCAGGATACTGCAGGCAACATAATATTAGTAGAATAATCATGAGAGAGGGGGTTCCCCTTACCTGCTTCATGATATTTTTGTTATGGGAAGGAAATTAAAATTATTGTTTATAGGTTGTTTCAAGGAGTTTTGTCCATGATATTATCAACTTTCAGGATTGTTCTTCAAGGCTTCAAGCAGCCAAAATTCTTATTATAATGCCAGAAATTCCCTTCAACACTGAATATTCCACAGTGGGGTGGAACCAAGAGCGAGATTTTGTTCTGAAATCAGCTCTTGCCTGCTCTAAATTGATCAAGAAAGTCTCCTTCAAAAAAGATGAGGGGTGTTTAGATCCTTATTCCATCTAATAGGAAAGCAAGTAAGAGTTTGCCTCTCAAATCCTCCTTATGATTTTCCTAATGTAATACATCAAATAATGTAGGCTCTTGTGTCCATTTTGTTATGTTATTGTGATCTAGATATCAGCCCTTAGTTTTTCTGATAGGGATCACCTTTTACTTATTTTACTTGTGCAACACAAATTTTGTTCGAGAAACTTTTGCATTGTTTTTCTTAATTTAATAGGATAATTGGCATTCTCATCGATGCATACAGCCTTGTGTCAGATTACATGTGATCCACAGCCAAAGCCATTTGAGGAAAGAATATTCAAATTTGAATATGTCGCAACTTTAAGATTTATTTTTCAATTCTTTCAAAAATATAAATGTTGAGAGAAAAATGTATAATATGGTCACTTATTGGAAAGCACGCTTCAGCTAGTCTAACGTGAAATGGATTGACCCTATTAAAAAATTTCAGCTAGTTCAACCAAACAACAGAAAGTTGATAATGACTTGGAAGATCTTGGTGATATTATCATTCATTGCAAATTCATCAACTTGCTTAAGAAATGAATAAAAATGAGATACGCAACTATGTGTCTGTACATGGTTCTATGTGAACATAAAGATAGGCGACTCCCTTCTTGCACATAAAGGATTTTCTATTTTGATGATTACTTCTGATATACATGTCCAACCTTAGAAGGTTGGTATTCCTAAGGGACAGTTCCTGTGAAGTACTATCAGAATTTTATCTAGATGTGAGTTTGTATACAAGTTACACAAAATAGGATGGCATCTTTGAGTAGGTCATGTCTATATAAACTATTTAGATATCATTTTACTCAGGTATATGGTTAGTTGTGCTACCCATGACATCAAACATTTGTGACAATCTCAGAATTTCTTATGAGAAGAAAATGGGCGGTGCTTTGTTATTGTACAGTGTTGGTATGAAGATCACGTGCCATTGTACAGCTTCTCTCCAAACAACAAGTTTGTCATTTTTTTTTCTCTAATCACCATCTGTTGCTTCCTTGCTATTTTTACTTTGATAAGTTCTTGAAATCAACTTGTTTCTTCAGCTGGATTACTCTGATCCGGTCTCATATGTCATTTTGCATTTTGATAAGTGGAAGGTGAAGTATATAATTTCCATATCTTATTGCAATTGAAAGTAATGTGAGACATGTGGTGTCACTGATTGTGGTTACATTCTTGTCTGTGAGTTCAAGGCATTAAAATGTAAATCAGACCTGCCAATGTCCATGCTTCTTGCATCTGTATAAATTGAATATGCTGTTCTTTTTTTTTTTTTTTTTTGGAAATTGTGATAAAGCCAAGAGGATTTGTTTCATTCAGAGACCACCAAAAAGCTAAGGAAACCAAAAGCTTGGAAGCATTCTCAACCACTTACTAGAGCACAGCTGAGACAAATGCGTGATGAGTTTTGGGATACAGCTCCCCACTATGGTGGTCAGAAAGGTGAGACATGTTGGGCTTATATTATTTGTTCATAAACCTTGAATTTTTTGTTTGCAGATGTGCTTCAGTTACATCAAAGTCATAAAAGTCTTGCCGAATGCCATCCTTGTTCCCTTTCAGGAAAACTAGTAAATAAAGTAAATAAATGCATTTCAGGTGTTTCTTGTAATCTGATTGACATGCTAGCACATAAATATGTAATCATTGGAAGAAGTGGAAATCAAACGTTGGTAGGGGCAACAGAAATGTTGCTGAATTCTTGTTATCAGATTTATATTCTAGCACATAACTTATTGAATTATCGGAAGAATTGGAAATCAAACATTTGTGGGCCAACAGATGTGGTGCTGAAAAGCAATCAAAATAGCATTGGATGATAACTGCAAAAAGATAAGGAAACTAAAGAACCATGTACTTGCACAAGTAGAAAAGACATATGAACAGAATGTCAATTCTTATCAAATTGGTATGCCTTGCCAAGACAATGATTTGCAAGGGGAACTGTAAGTATAATGGTGTTTTATTCTCAATCAGTTCTACTAGTGTAAACAAGCACTTCTCAAATTGAATGGGTGTAGACATGAACTGATTTTTCCATTGTCTGAACCAGAGCTTTACCATTATGAATGTATGATAGATTTGCAGTGTTTATCTTAGCTGTATGCACCGTACATATGCACTGTGGCTAAGCAGTGGTCAGTTCCAATCTCATTGAGAACTGTGCATGCTACTGCTGTTTTAGATGTTAAAAGTGCAAAATTTGGTTTCCAATGCAAGAAGTGAGCAAAAGGAACCACGGCCTTGAAAATACTGTCGATTTAGAAGATTATTTTTTTTCCCAGGAAAGGCAAGTACAGTGTGGGAAACAGTTCAATTATGTTACATATTCTGGACCTTATCAATGTGGAAATGTGCTTGCGCCTAAGGGAACACATGATTTATTTATAGCAATCACATTCTGTAATCAAAATGCGTGCTTGGAGGTTGAAATTAGCAGATTATCCAATGCGCACGTGAAAGGCAGCCATTACTCTCTCTCTCTTTGTCCACACACCTTAAATGTATATAGTGCTATACCTATATCACATGGATATGATACAGAAATGGGATGCTATGTCATTTTGCTGCTGGTTATACCCTTCATATGCAAGTCTTAATGGAAACTTTGAGAAAATGGCTGTACCCTGGTATCTTCAGCCAAATCTATTGTAGACTTAAGATGGGATGCCATGCAGCCTTGACATGGTACGTCATCTTCAAAAACTTGGGATGTGGTGACATAGTCATGTGCTTCTGTTATCTGTTATTATGGCAAGTTTCAGAAAATCGTAGGATAACAGTGCATGTGAAGTTTGCAGTGAAGACCATAAAGGAAATATATACAAAAAAATATTGACTGTGTTCAGCACTGATTTGACTGTCTATGAAGTCTGCTGGTTTGTCCTGATCTGTCCAAGAATTGTGTGGTGTCAATACAATAATGCCATGCTGAGTGAATGACTCTTGAGTCTTGATTATCCTTTACGCCTAATGGTGAATCAATGCAGTTCCTTGCTATAATCACAAACTGGTCTTCATTTTTTTTTCCCTCATTGTAATTCCCTTCCAACTTGTGCTGTTGACCAGAAATTTGGGATGCACTTCGAGCAGCAGCTGAAGCTGACCTATCCCTAGCTCAGGCTATTGTTGACAGTGCAGGCATCATTGTTACGAGTGCAGATATGACAACCTGCTACGATGAGAGAGGTAAGGCATGCTTTTGCTATGACAATCTTGAATAAAAGACATTGGGTAGCCTTGGATGCTTGGTAGTTTTCAGTCTTTATGCAATAATAGTCTGACTTGCTGATGGAGACTGCCAACTTTGGGCAGCAAATCGTACCTCTTTTTTTGTTTCCATTCTGCAGATATAATTAGTTATGCAGCTTAGGAACTCATAATGGCTAATTTCCTGCCAATTTTTTATTTGTACTTGCTGTGCTACATTACAATCTCAAGTTTGGTCCAGCTAGCTTAGCTTCCGTTGTGCGCATTAGTTTGGTTTGCACCAGCTAGTTGGCATTAGACGAGCAAATCTGTCCTTCGGTGTCCATGCTGTTTTCTTGTGCACTTCAAGTAACTCAGCTTCGGATACTGCAATTGCAGCTTGTAACAGTAGTGACAAATGTTGGCCTTTTTATGCTTGTTACTGACAAACTTATGCAGGTGCAAAATATGAGCTGCCCAAGTACGTCTTAAGCGAGCCAACCAATTTGATAAATGGTTAACAAGGCTTCAACAGGAAGTGTAAATCGTGTACATTGCTTTCCTCTGGTTTGTTGGTGCTGACTGCAACTGAAAGGTTCCCAAAGATTCCCAAGGTTTGACCATCTACTAGCGACTCCAGACTCCTGTAAACTGTAAATCTTACTGGCAGCCTTTTTTGTGGGAACACGTTCCTTCTTTGTTTACCCAAGTTTTTTTCATTTGAATGGTCAGCTGTTATCCTCTTAGTAACCAGCGACTTTCTTCAGGATCATCCACGCTTTTAGTCCATTCAGTACTTTATTATCCTTTACTGGACCCGTCTTTTGTTCATCTAGTTATGTGGTATAGACTGGGTAACTTTGTCTTGTACTTTCTTGTTTTTCATGGCAATTCTTGGTAATGAACTGGCACTCATAAGGTTGCAAATGGGGTTTTGGTTTGAGAGCTTGTCATTTTTCTCTTGTACTGGATTTGGTTCATGTCCTAACCTCTAATACATCTAGTTGTTTGTGATGCGACGTCTTTCCGCCCTATTTGCCAGTGAGGTGGGTGTCTCCTGGCACGCTATATTGGGCACTTGGACGCGCTAAATGATTCAGACTACACGCGCTCACTTGTTTGGTATTCCACCAATGAAGCCAGACAGTGGACATGTGTCATCCTGGTGATGTTGTACATGCGGCACTAGGTGACTTCATCTTATCTTGTCATTGTAAAACAATTGTCACGTAACACCAGCTTCATGGGTCTTACCATTTCCATTGTCGCGGTGTGTTGGACCTTGAATAGGGTCTCATATGCTTAGAAAAGGGATTCAGGTCAGGGAAGTGCTCGGTCTCGGTAGCGGTATGGTTTCTGGAACTCTTGCATTAGGTCCAGAAATTTTAGTTAAAACTTCAAAAAGAGATTTTTTGCTTCATGAACATCTTAAAACGTTCAGATTGAGACACGAGTTATTAAGTGAACGACAGTTAATTTGCAGGAGAATGCATTCGGATAAGACAAGAAACGGAAAAAGGAAACCAGTTTGAACCTTAAAAGCCTAATAAAGATTTGTCATCGAATTAATGGTTACAGATTAACAAAGTTTAATTGAAAAGGAATGAAAAACAAGATAGAAGAAGGGAGAAGATTTTTGTCAAGAAGCAGAATTCAAAAGTTCAGAATTGGGGGAATGAAAGGTAGGAAGAGAAGTCTCGGAGATGGGTCAATTTGCAATGTTTTTACCAAAGACCAACAAAACTGTTTCAATTTATTCCACCTGTCCCGTCATGCCCATGAAGAACGGTGCAAGCCATGCCATGCCAGAATGTCGACATGATTCAATAAGAATCAACAACTAAAGGAGAAAAGGCGCTCTTGAAGTATAATATGAAGAACACAAATAACATCAATTAAATGAGTGGATCTTCCTTTTGGGGAGGATCTTTAGGCCTGTATGAGGAAGCTCGCAGTGATCAATGGAGGCATGAGTGAATCAAGTCCACCAAAACTCTTGCAAAACAACCCTCAAAACGTGGCTTTGAACAATGTGAAGAGACTTACAAGTTACGACCGATCGATAAAGAAGCGTGTGGATCAATAAAGGCCCAATCTGTGGAATTCCTGTAGTTACAAAATTTGGGGCAAGCTCGTTTCGGGGGTTTTGATGAAACGACTGCTCAAAAAGCTGCCTTCATATAAAAGCAGTGGCGTAGAGGTGTGTGCAATTCCACACATCAGCCCACAAAAATTGCTTGATTTATATGTTGATACCTTCCCAATTTTTTATTTGATTCCATATGAATGCTTCTTAAATCTTAAAGATTAAAAGTTAAAGGTTAGCGCCCCTAGCTAGAAATTTCTGGCTCCGCTGCTACATGAAAGCTTCCTCAATGAAAAAGGGCAACCACAATCCACCTTCAATCCAGCAGTAAAATTGCATTTGGTCCCAAAAACCAGTTTGGGAAAGTCTACTTTTACCTGTTGGTACTTTCTTTTTTACCACCATGCTTGTCAACAATGCCGGTAAAGATCACCACCTTCCAAGCTACCTCTGGCACCGATAGATGATGGGCATATCTGCTGTTCTTACAATGACCACTGATCCCGTCGGCAGAAATCCTGCGCAACATTAATGGTGCTCAAGGAAATCTTCATGCCTTGGTCGACGACTGCCGGCATCGGCATCCACACCTGCTCTCCTCCAATGTCACGGCGCCACCGGTGGAGCCAGAAATTTTACCTGAAAGGGGTTGTAATTTAATTTCTTTAAATTCTTTAGGAGCATTATATATATAAACAATCTAATATATCAAAGCATTGACATAAAATTAAACCAACTTCGTGAGGCTGGTTGTGGGCAACCAGCCATCCCATCAGTGTTTCAGCATAGTGCATGTAGATTTCTAAATGTAGTCAAGGTTCAACTTTCCGGAGCTCTTTGGGCCAACCATGTGGATCCATGTTCATCACAAGCAGGACCGGCGGTATCATCAAAATCAGAAGTTGAACGGATGCGATCGACAAAAAGCCGGCCATTGACTCTGCCGCCCAAGTGGGCGGCCAAATTTAATTCTCATGCTTGGTTCCATGTCAATGGAAACGTAAGTGCATAGCCATTGAATTTGTTATAAAGAGACACCACAGCATTCAATTGGCCCACGTCCTTGAACCGGACGCTTTTAATACCAAATTCCTATTTTGAAGAACTATCGAAGTTGTTCCATCAAATTCTTGCCAATCTGAAAATAAGCCAGCAGAATCGTGGAAACCGGCAGAGACAGAGACTGTGGGCTTGCGGTTAGATCTGCCGGTCGTCTGAATTTCTCACTGAAACAGGTTCAGTGTGAAGGCAGGAAGTTCAGATGCTTCCTGTATGGATTGATTGTTGACTGGCTGACTTTTGAACATGTGTGAAGCAGCATCAGCATGGAATCTGAGCTCTCCGGCCTCTCATATACGACCACAGAAACTTTCCTTCGTTGCCGTCCAAGCGTGGCAGACGATATTCTCTGTCTCGTCAATGGGATAAACCGGGATAATCCCCCCAGGGGATGTTGTACACGTTACAGGCGCTCAACTTGTCCTATAATGACAAAAACATGCTCAAGTTTCTACTTTTTTCATTTCACCGCCTCGGACTTCCATTTCGGAACTTTTCGTGTGACATTTTTTACTGATAACTCCCAAATTGATAACTGGTTAAGAGAAAACAAAAAGAGTGGTAAAAATGAATGAAGTTTAACATATAACCTGCTGAGTATTTTTGATTGATTTTTTAGTTTAGGTGGCAAATAGGAGTATCACAACAAAAGGTTGGGTCACGCTTTCTACATGGTCATATCAAGTTTAAAAGTACATGATATTATTAACGACAATTTATGGGGAGCATTAACGACGATTTATGGCGTAATAGCAGTTCAAGCTGTCTTTAACAATGATATGTAGTGCTTTGAGCGATGTGTTTTTTTAATTTTAGCCAACTAATAACATTTGACATTTAATTCAGTGTGTATATATATATATATATATATATATATATATATATATATATATATATATATAAGTGATTGGTAAGATACCACTTGGGTTAGGAATAAAAATCAGACATCTTAAATTCAAGTAAAAAAATGTTCTAAACAAAATGTCAAGCTTCTAATGTGTTTACAAACCCTAATTTAATATCAATGAAGTTTCAGTTCAAAGCCATTTTTATAAAAATAATTGATCTTCATACCATCCAAATTTTGATGTTATAGGATCAGTTCATTTTTTACTATTAAAAAAACATTATTTAAGTAAGAGCGCAGCTAACCTATTGTATATTTCTTATCATCTGACTCTGAAGATTATATATATGTATATATATATAAGTATAGATTGCAAAAAAGAGTATTTTAATAATTAATTTTAATTAGTCTGGTTTTTTTTGTCTCCAAATATATATATATATATATATATATATATATATATATATATATATATATATATATATATATATATATATATCACACTTAATTTATAATTGAAGCTCATAATAGTTTTGTGCGCCCGTCATGGTCACCATTTGTAAACATTGGAGTGGTTAGAGGAACAGGAGAGTAGATGCACCAGATTGAACAATCAACTCAACAAGCAACAGAGATCAGGAAAAATACAATCACGTGTGATGCAATATTCCACCACCTCTCCAATCATCTGCATAGAAAACAAAAGAAGAGGACAAAAGATCAAACATAGTTGCTTTGGCTTCATTAGATCCAAGGGAAATGATGCCTCCTACTGTTTAAACAAATCCCAGAGAGCCAAAATACATGCAGCATTATCAGGGATGCACAATGACTCGAAATCGCCCATGTAAGCTTGACTAGAGCTCGACTCGCTTAATAAATGAGCCGAGCTAGAGCTTGAGTTAAAACTCGAGTTATAAATGAGTCAAGTTTAAGTTACATGAGCTAGACTAGTTTTAACTCAACTCGGCCCACGTTATTCATGTTTCTTAACCTTTAGAGATATGTTGGCATTTATGAAGAATTTTAACTCCCTTTTGTTTTTTCTTTTTTATTTAAAAAAAAAAATGAATCAAGTGTCATGAGTTTAAATGAGTCAAACTCAAGCTCGAACATGGTTTACTGAGTCAAGCTCGAGCTCACCTTATAAAGCTCGACTTGAATTCGAGTCAAGCTCAAGCAGAGCAATATGTCACTCACGCTCCCCGAGCTTGCTGTACGTTCCTAACTGCATGAAATCTACATGTTAAACAAGATTGAGCATTTTCAAGGTCCAAAAAAAAAGGACAAGATGTATGGTAAAATTAGCTAGAAATTTTTTCTGGTGGGGGCACTTATTCAAAACTTTTAATTTATTGGGGTACTTATATGTATAACAATCAAATATATCAAACCATTAACATATAAACTAATTTTGTGAGGCTGCACATGTGGCTACGCCACTTGTAAAATCAAACATGCTAGGATCCCAAAAGCTCGGTTTGGACATGGATTTCCTTTCGTGTTTGAGAGGGTTTCCATGGAGTTAAAATTCCAATATCCACATTCTCCTGAATCCAAAATTCACAGGCAAAACTATCTGGTGAATGAGGTTTGATGTATGCCTCCCTTGTTTGAGTTGTAAATCCGGATTCGTAACCATGTTCTGGCCGTGGCCGCGGATGTTCATTTAATTTTGATGTAGAAGTGTTCCTACTTCCTACCAAACAAGACCAATAGCAGAAGCTGCCAAACATGAACATGTACAAGGTTCAAACCTGGACCACCATAATAATTTTCTGTTGGTGAAGGAGATGGGTGTGAACTCAAGTTGTGCAGTTCATGCTGCTAACTGAATTAAATCAAAATGAGAAAAATGTTCACCATGTTTGATTTCATGAGATAAAAAATGATTCATAACACTAGAGATTGAATGTCCTTCGAGACAGTCAATAATTTTATCAATGACATTTCAAACTCCCACTTAACTCTTTTTGGAGACATCCAATAAAATTGAAACTCGGGGATGGACGGTGTGAGGCGGATGTGGAAGGGCCTATGCCCTAGGGTACTCGTCATGACAAAAGAACAAGCCCGAACCCGGTGTGGGTCCTTCCTTAGAAAAGGATGCAATCCATGCATGGAACGTGGGGCTCTTTCCCTTAGGAAAATGACTTCCTTGTTTGATTTGGAATGTGGACACTTGTGCACAAACAGTGCCGAGTTCTACAGAGAGAGAGCACAAATTTCACATAGTGACAAACACCCCTCTTTTATACCATGGAAAATATTTGTCCTGAATCTCAAAATCCGGAAATGTTGATTCACAAGTCAAGTTTTAAATGGTAAGTCTTGTCAAGAGAAAAACAGACAACATAACGGCACCTCCTGAGTCGAGAGACTTTGTCGCTCACCATAGTTCGGCGTTCGATTGGAAAAATGGAAGAGCTAATGTTAAAAGTATCCATTAGAACTTCATGAAGTATGAAAATTTTCGCGTAATCTTTCCATCTTGAAGCTACAGTAAAACAACACCAACACGAAAAACTGTTCTATCGTTTGGAAACCAATGGAGGCGTGGGAAAAATTTTCATATGAAAATGGGAAAAGACAAAACTTGGCTGCGTGGATACCGCCGCTTTTTGTTGTGTAAGAGAAGTAAAGGTCGGAGATTCCTTTGCAATCAATACACGGCGAACCTGTCGTCTGTTCGAGATTTAAAATTACTAAAACGACCTTCATTAGAAGAATAAAACAAAAATGGAAGGGCAGAGAATTTGTCTTTTGTAAAAAGACAAAAATGTCATTACACCGCTAAGGGCAGTGGGTGTTCGGGCCGAAACCCTAATTTGTAATGACAAAAATGTCATTACACCTGAGGTTGCCTATTCTTAGGGTTTACTTAATTCGGATCATTTTTTAACGGGTCCATGGATTAAAGGCATCATCCCACCAAGGATTTGGATTAAAATCCATGGACTGATTTACACTCAGATGTTCCTTTGTAACTCTCTCAATTCAATGTTCCTTTGTAACCCTCTCAATTGAATATTTAAAAGTAAACATTTATCTGATAAGATATTTTATGTAATGGCCATATTTTATTACTTATAGATGTTCTAGAAAGTTATGATGATAAATTTTTAAAAAATCATTTTTAAAAATTAAACAAAAACATGCAAAAATAAATAAAATAAAATAAAATAAACTACATATAAAATACTCTTTTTTAGTAATCCATTTTCTTTCTTTTCATTTCTTTCCCTTTCATCCATTCATTCCTTTATTTTTCATTTTCATCCATTCATTTCCCTCCTTCCAAACATGGTGTAAGAGTAAAAGTAAAAGAAAGAATAAGGCTTGTAGGTGTAGGTGTAAGAGTAAAAGTAAAAGAAAAAATAAGGCTTTTTGAAAAGACCAAAGCGCTCCCATATAATTCGACCTGGTTCGTCTTTTATCTGAGTTAAAAGTGACAATGATAAGAAACCAGCTACTTTATAATGGCCAACACAAATTAAGTCCCAACTTGCCAGTGGTCTACATTTCATTTCAATGTTAATTAACAATTTGTAGCTAAAATTTAACAATTGCTACTGGAGCATTAGTGACAATTTATGGTGTAATAGCAGTTCATGGTGTTTTTGTCAATGATTTTTAGTGTTTTGAGTTACAAGTTCTTAATTTTTAACCGTCCGACAATATTTGACATATGGATCCAATGGGCGTAGAGCTGATCAGGCTGGCACGTTGATGAAAGCTCGAAAATGGTAGATGTGCAGCTTTTACTCCAATTGACGAGAGTCTTACCTCCCATTTAGGTTCAGAAGCATCCCCTTACCCTAAAGGCTAGAAAAAGGAAGCGGTTTTCATATGTCATCAAGTCGCCAACAACATTTGGCGTATATATAAAAGGTCATATATATATATATATATAAAAGGTCATAAAAGATTTGTGCCCCAGTTATGGTGACGATTTGTAAATATTGGAGTGGTTAGTTTCTAGATTGAACAATCTTCCCGATGAGCAGCATAGATTAGATCAGGAGAAAAAAAAATCACGTACAATATTCCACCCGCGTAGAAAACAAATGAAGCGGACAAATGAAAATGAGAAACTGGATGCTCCAGTTGTAAAAACAGACATACAAACGAGAGAATTCTGCAAGTGCAAGTTACACATAGCAGAGCGATAGGGGCGGAGCCAGGATTTTTTTTAAGGGCGGAGCCAGAATTTTTTTTAAGGACGAGTCAAATGGTCGTTCGGCTGGGCAAACGGTCCATCAAATTTATCCGGGTAGGACTAAACTAAATCAGAATACAAAAATTACATTAGACAACTAAAAACTTTCAAATTTTTTAATGTTTTTTTTTAAAGTTAGCTAGGGTGGGGCCACGGCCTAGGCGGGCCCTCCCCTCCCTCTGCCCCTGTAGAGCAATTGAGCCGAGAGAATCTTGGGTAACAAGAGAAACCACCAAAGTTTTCTAACTTAGGTTAATGTAATATGTTTTAAACATAGTTGCTTCCTTGCTTTGGCTTCATTAGATCCAAGGGGAATGAAGCCTAGTGTTTAAACAAATCCGAGACAGCCAAAAACCCATGCAGCATGTAAGGATGTACAATGACTTGAACTCGCTCATGTAAGCTCGACTCGAACTTAAAACTTCGTTATAAATGAGTCAAGTTTGAGTTACATGAGCTCGAACTCGTTTAAACTCAACTCAGCTCATGCCTTTCCTGTTTGTTAATCTTTAGGGACATGTCGGTATTTTGATGAATTTTAAGACGTTTTTGTCGTCTTCTTTTTCATTTAAAGAAAAAAAATGTATGAATTCAATGTCATCAGCCTAAACGAGTTAAGCTCGAGATCGGACTCAGTCTACCGAGACAATTAAACTCAATCTCGACTCATAAAACTCGACTCTAGATTGTCCTGAATCCAAAATTTACAAACCAAACTATCTGATTAATGAGGTCTAACTTATGTCTCTCTTGTTTGGGTTCTAAATCTGGATTAGTAACCGTGTTCCGGCCACGGCTACCGATATCCATTTAGTTTTGATGTAGAAGGGTTCCTACTTCCTACCAAACGAGACCATTATGTAGGCTTGACTGGCTTGGATACCTGACCCACACCCAGTTGCCAAACATGAACCGGTATAAGGTTCAAACGCGGACCACCATAACAACTTTCTATTGGTGGGTGGGAACTCCAGGTTGCAGTTAAAGCTAACTAAGTGAATTAAATTAAAACTAGGAAAATTTGCACCATGTTTGATTCGTGAGATAAAAAAATGATTCGTAACTCTAGATGGAATGTCCTTTGGTGCAAACCACGAAATTTGAACCTAGACCCTTTTCAGGCGGACCATCTTACTGCCTAGTGTGCTACAACCACCTGGGGTGATGAAAATTTTCCGGTGATCTCTCCATAACTTCTCCATGTTGAAGCTATAGTAAAAAGCAACACTGGCATGAAAAACTGTTCTATGGTTTGGAAGCCAACGGAGAGATGGGAAAAATTTTCATCTGCAAATGGGATGGGAAAAGACAAAGTTGACTAATAAATTATTATTTTCCATGAACATATTCTCTCACGACATCTATTACAAGATTTTTTTAATTTTTCTTCTTACATCTAAACTTGGTCCAAGACTGCTCTCACTAGGATTGCATATCCGCCGTTTTTTATTGTGTAAGGGAAGTAAAGAGCCGATATTCCGTTGCAATCAATACACGGCCAACTTTGTCAACTGTCGACTTAATAAAATTTGAAATTACTATAATGACCTTCATGAAACAAACCGCCCTAGCAAAGAGCTAAGTAGAAGGGTAGACCATTTGCTTTTGCCAAAAGTAAAAAATGCCCTTACACCGTGACCGGCGTTCGGACCAAAACCCCAGCCCTAATCTTAGGGTTTAAGCAAACTATGAATTAAAGGCATTGACGCAATCAAAGATTTGGAGACTTGAGACCAAAACGTGCCGCCATGTAAAGGTTTGAAAATAAATTAATGTTTTTTTCAGAAGGCCGAAGCCTCCACCTTTCCTTCCATCCTTTTTAAGGTAAAAACAATGGAAAAACTCTCGAATGAGCAATAGCGGATGCTTTGTTGTTGTAAAATATAGCTGCATCTGTTGCGCATCGGCTGGGCTGGGCCTGGCATTGTCCGATAAATGGGGCCGCACACTGGCTGGGTCCGAACCAGGCAACCTCGACCGGCTTTGGTAAGACGGGGTCACTTAACCTGAGCTTGAGCCAGTCCTGCAAATAAGCATTGACTCGATCCCAGCTCATTAACGGTATCTTGATTTCTCAGCTTCACCTGACTGAGTTCCAGTTCAGATAAATTAATACATTATTATTATTAGGTTATTTGACTATGCCTGATTGGGTTCGGTTGTTAGCTTAGGACGGCTCAGTCTACCGAGACCGAGCACTGGTGGGGACGTTGAGCCCTGGAGCTTAGTAGCTTACCAAGTCCATATGACGTGCTTAGTTGCCCCTGCCCCCTATCCCTCCCCCCTCCCCCACCAAATATATATATATATATATATATATATATATATATATTACTTTTATGCCCTTTCATCTTTTTTTTATTGTAATGTGGGTGTCACTAAAACTTATAGCTTCGACGTGGTAGGCTCAACTTTTCAAGGGCGTTTGATTGTTCAGAATTTGAGAACCTTAGATTTAAGATTAACCCTTCATCATCCCTTTTAAAAGGTCAAAAAATGATTCCAATTGTTAATCTTAAGATGATGCTTAATTTGATAAACCATCGATGGATCTTCTACCACATCATCATCATGCCATATCATATCTACTTTAATTCCATAGATTTTAAATGTGAAATAATCAAACCCAAGCTACTGTAATGTGTGGACTGGAAATAAATCTTCAATTCAGTAATGCAAATGCATATTTAGGAGTTTTATGACACATGTGGGCTTGGTAGGTAATTGCTCATGTCAGACCACACTAATTTTGTCTGTTCTTGTATGAATATTTTATGACAGTTTAATTTTTTACAAATTATTTGTCTCTTAAAAGTTGGAATTTGATGAAGTAGTGTCCCTCAAAACAAAATTCTTGCTCTCTTCTTAGCTGTAAGGTACAACAACCCTCTTTTTTTTCATTTATTTTTAAAATAGATATAAAGTTAGGCTGATCCTGACCAATATAAAACATGAAGTATAAAATACTACCTTATAAATTTCCGTCACTCGGTCTTCACGAAATAAGCTCTTGATTATAAAATAAAAGAAAACTCATAAGTGTCAAAACTAAAAGTATACCATTTCTTCTTCCTGCTTTTGATTTTTTGTAGGTAAAAGGGAAACCATTTATGGGATTTTTTAATATCCAGAAATTTTATGAGGGTCACTCCTGAAAGCTCATCAAACTGTGAGCCTGTTAATTTATGATTTTCTTTTTTCGAGATGTTGCCAAAACCGATGAGTTTTCAGAAAATATTGCTCGTATTTCAAAATGATCTGCGAATTATTTGTGCCTGATATTTTCTCAACCATGGCCCAGTCTGGGTCAATTTTCGGGTCGGACCCTAGAACGATCCGATTCACACGGAGCGGGCGGCAGACCGGGTCGATCCAAGGTCGTCTTTGGACTTCGGAGGACAATTCCACCGAGAGACCCGCTATGTAAAATTAATGACGAAACGGTGCGTTGACTTTTTTATCGCCGTTGTTTAGAAAATCACGCCGACGTCGCCGTTAACGAAGTTAATGGTCTCTGAGGGCACTATGGTCATTAACCTGTTAAATGGCGAGGGCCTCGGCTTTTTTTTTTTTTTTGATCAGTAAATCCCCATTGGATTCTTTTGATTGCTGCAATTACGAAGTTACCCAGAAGAGTTCAGATACGACCGTTTTATTCGTCACGCCCTTTTATAATTTTGTCTGAAGTTATCGGAGTCGGTTTAAAAGAAAACCTCGATTTGGACCCGAAAAGTCCACTCCATGTGATGTTGGAATGCCGCAGTACGGGTCGAACCAAACACATGTCCAAGAACCAAAAACTCACGTACCGGTTTATTTTCCTAGCCAAGAAGTAAGGGCATTTGGAAGGAGCTCCTCTCGTTTCGACTGGGGCTGTTTCGTAATTTTCTTAATGGCGGCTCCATCACGTGTTTGATTTGCTCTCCCACTCAGTTCCACGCAGCAGACGAAGTTGCAGAAAGGAAAAGACGGTTTCACCCGTACAGAATAGCGGAAACGACGGACACGATCTCACAAGCTTTTGAGAAAAATCGGTGTCTACTATCGTCATTAATCTCTCTGCCTCCATCGCCTTCTTTCTTTATTTTATTTAATCTTCTGTTTTTTTTTTTTTTTTTTTTTCCTTTTTCAAAGGCAAAAGCGGGCGAGCGTCAAAACTCCTCGATTTTTGATTTTTTAAAGAAGAAAAAGAGAGGGAGGAAGGGCGAAGTTTCCGATGGATAGGAGACGTTCGAGAAACGCGGAATCGGCACATGGTGCTTCCCCTCTTCTTCTCATAAAGCTCTGAATCATGACTCTTTCCCCCAAGCCCCCAATTTGTTCCTACCGTATCGAGATATCTCTGGAAAGCACGATTACCAATTTCTGGATATTTGGAGATCCCTTACCTTCTCTACACCCAAATTCTCAACAACCCAAGACAGTGAAGTAGGTATCCTGTTCTTTGATTTCTTTGCAAGGATCTGATTTGCGGAAGATCCTGATTTCAGCGGTTTTGGAGTTGGGAGAGGGAAGACGGAAAAGCGGAAGTTCACCATGGGGAGGGAGTACCCTGTTGTTCCGCCTCGCTCCCTCGCGTCCCTCTGCGACCAGATCGCCCCCCTCTTGCCCATCCCCGTCTTCTTCCTCCGCCGCCACTCGCTTTCGCTCCTCCGGAAGGTGCAGCTTCTGTCCCTCGTCCTCCGCTCCGTCACCGCCTCTTCGCCTTCGGCCTCTTCGGCCCTCTGCCTGAGGGAGCTCCATGCCGTGCTCACCAAAGCCCTCAATCTCGTGCAGTTCTGCCACCGTTCCAGCAGAGTCCACCTCCTCCTGCTTCTGCCGCAGCTCTCCATTCACTTCCACGACATCGGCCTAGATATCTCTACCGTCTTCGACGTGCTCCCGCCGGGCTTTCTTCTGGACCTGGACCTCCGGGAGAACGCTCTCCTCCTGCGGCGTCGATCAGAGCCTCCCTGCGACCCCAAGGGCGATCGCCTCCGGCACGAGATTATAGCCGTTCTTGATGAACTCCGCCATGAGCGCCCGCCGGACCCGGAAGATCTTCGGCGGATCTTTTTCGAACTAGGGTTGCAGAACAGAGATGAATGCGACGACGAGATGGAGCGCCTCAGGGAGGTGATGATGAAGACGGAAGAGCAGGAGCCTGAGCCGTCCTTGTCGCTCGTCGATCTGTTCTGCGTCGTCCGGTACGCGAAGCAGCTCCTCTTCGGCATCGAATGCTCCGGTGCGTCTTCGGTAGAATCGGCGGATTGGGAGTCGGAAAAGGAAGAGCCAGAGATACCGGAGGATTATCGGTGCCCTATCTCCCTCGAGCTCATGCGCGATCCCGTTACGGTTTCCACCGGGCAGACCTACGACCGCTCCTCGATCACTCATTGGCTGGAGACCGGCCACGTTACCTGCCCGAAGAGCGGGCAGCTCCTCAAGAACACCGAACTCGTCCCCAACCTCGCCCTCCGCAGCCTCATTTCTCGCTGGTGCACCGAGCACTCGATTCCGTTTGACGAGTCGTCGGAGGCCGCCGGAGCCGGAGGTGCGGGCACGCTTGCTGTGATCAACTCGAAGCCGGCGATCGAAGCCACCAGGCTGACCGCGCTCTTCCTCGTCGATCAACTTAGGAGCGACTTGCCGTCTGCCAGGACGCATGCTGCCTGCGAGCTCCGCGTGATTGCTAGGTCCGGATCGCCCCTCATCCGGGCAGCGATAGTCAACGCCGGCGCTATTCCGCTGCTTGTGCCGTTGCTTGATTGTGGCGATCCCGTCGCCGAGGAGAATTCCGTCACGGCGATCCTCAATCTGTCAATCCATGACGGCAACAAGGAGCCGATCGTGTCGGCAGAGGGCTGCCTGGAGGGAATCATTCGCGTGCTCCGTTTTGGTTCGACCGAGACGATGAGAGAGAACGCGGCAGCGGCCCTTTTCAGCCTGTCCTCCGCCGCCGCCCTGAAGGAGCGGATCGCCAGCGAGCCCGGCGCAGTGGACGGCCTCGTCGAGCTGGTCCGTTCAGGTTCCATCCGTGCAAGGCGGGACGCCGTCTCCGCTCTGTTCAACATCGCCACGAAGAAGGACAACGTCCCGAGGGTCGTCATGGCCGGCGGCACGGATGCCGTGGTGGAGCTGCTCCGGGAGACGGACGGTGGATTGGCGGAGGAGGCAGCCGCCGTGGTGGCGATGCTGGCGAGGCAGGCCGACGGCATCGTGGCGGTGGTCGCCGCCCCGGGCGGTATCTCGGCCCTCGTCTGGGTCCTCCGAACCGGATCGCCCAAGGCGAAGGAGCATGCCGTCGCGGCGCTGCTCGAGCTTTGCCGGCACGGCGGCCAGGATGCGCTGGAGAGGGTCGCCAGGGCGCCGCTTCTGGTCCGCTCCCTGCACTCCCTACTTTACTCCGGTACGAGTCGAGCGAAGCGGAAGGCCGCGTCGCTGGTGCGCATCTGCGGCGGCTGCTGTGGGCTTTCCGCTACGACGCACTCCATGCCGGTCTCGTTGGCCGTTTCGGTTCCGTTCCGGTAAGCGGATCGCATCAGTTCCCGTCGTCCGGCACCTCTGGGATCCCTTTTTTCACCCATAAAATTACTGTTAACTAATTGGTGGTTAGATTATTTCATTCTTTGGGGAAAGAGGAGGGACGTGATAAAAAGTTCCTTTTTCTCTCTTTTTCTTCCGTGTACAAATGGTTGTTGCTCCCTGGCATTTTGGCGTTTCGTTTAATAAATGTGGAAGCAAAAGGCGAGCTTGTGATCATTTTCGCAGTCTTTGTCCTTGCTATCGGGATCGGTTGTGTGGTGTTGTGTGTATCTAAATTTGATAGGGAGCTTGGTTGGTTGCTTGTGGGTGTGAAATTAAATATGATGTACATAATATCCTTGTTGGTTGGTTCTCATACTTGCTCGAAATATTTGCGGAAGTGGGCTCTCAAATCCTCCCCCGGTTGTGTTTGCGTCACGTCACGAGAACAACGCGTGATCGTAATCAAAACCCAAATCCAATCGTCTCATCTTTCGCTTTACGTGTTGCAGACGCGGAAGCGCGCTTCTCAAGCGAGAGCGGAGCGTCTCAAGTTTATCATATCCAGTTGTTCCTTTTTTTTGTCTCACAACTTCTCATTACATCTGAGGAACTGTGTGTAGTCTTCGAGAGCGCTTCTTTTAGCGTCCGTGATGGCCGTTTGCAACCTTCATGACGCCCGGTCAACAAGCCTGTCATGTTGTTGGCGTTGTTTTTCTAAAACGAAAGGCCCAACTTTGCTTTTTCTTTTCTCCTCCTCTGTTTTTTACTTGAACTCTGAGGGGTCCCATCGGTGGATTGATGGGAACACGACGTCAAGCACTAGAGGAGAAAGTGGATGCACGTTAATCATGTTGTTGCCACGCTCGAACCCGTAGCCATTATTCTAACACCACCGCTACACGCTTCACAGGATCATCTTGGCATGGCATGATGAAAGCATCTCACATTAGCGGCCCCCACAAACGCATGTATCGTCCATCCCACTAATTGTCTGTCTGTGACAAATGGGTTCCATTCCATGCATCTTCCTCCTTTGCGTGTCTCCGGTCCTTAGTGCTAATGCATATCCTTTAATGGAGGTTTCGCAGAATTATTTGGCAACAGACTCTCTCCCATGCAAGTCGTAATTCACAAGAGTTGTGGCTGCCGTGCCCCCACCTGAGACGCAAAACCCAACTTAACGGCCCTATTGAAAAAGAGAAAACAAGGGGAGAAATAAATAAGCTGTGGGCTGTCGGCCCCCGAGAGGGACTTTTCAATGAGATGATGAGGGCGCAACGACAGACCTTATCCTTACATGAACCTGTCAAGCTTTTTACGATTGCCTACAGTTCATATTTCATCTTCTACTAAATCAGATGCGGGTAACTTAACATTTGCGCCCATTAATTATCACTTTTGCCTTTCAAAAAAGTTTTTTTTAAAAAAAATCATCCATTCATTTCGATAAGAGACTCCCCGAACTTACGCCAGCACCATAGTCAGTCATTCCAAAAATGAAGAACATTCACAAGCAGAGGCAACGTTGCTCCAGGAAGCAGATGAAGGAACTGAGCTATTTCCCCTTACCTGGAGGAGGGGAGCTCATTGATGGATGGAACTTATTTAATAAAAAAAGTATCATCATAAATCCATACGCCACTTCCTAGCCGTATTGTTTATGAGACAATTGGAGATTTCTATCTTCTTGCTGCCTGTTTCTTCAACATGCATGTGCATAAGAGCAAATCCTCCGGAGTACCCACTGACGCATGCGAAAGTGCAGAGGTATCAGGAGTTCAGAGATGGTCCCAACCTGCGATTCTGCTTTACTTTTCTGCCGTTGTGATTACTCTTTCAGCATCATCGACGCCGGGATGAGGAGGTTGATGTGTTAACCACGGTGGTTGATGAATTTGATTCTGAAATAAAGGGTAGGTGAGACGCTGCCCAAGTCTAAGTAAAGACCATTTTCTTTCCTTATTAGATATTGCTGCGGTCTCCAATCCAACTGCTTCACCAACTTGCTTATGTCTGCTTACTCATGGTGGTTGAAAGATAGAAATTCCAGAATATGGAGCAGGCGGACATAAAGGCTACCCGGGCCTGGAGAGGCACAACTCTGTGGAAATGTTTCAAGAAAATCAATTCTGATAAGCTGCCACGTCTGAGTGCAAATGAAAGAAAATGGCACAGCTTTTCTTTGAAACCACACACCTAAAAAATAGCAATAAATACACACTACACTAAGCTGTTCTATATGCACATCTAAGCTTTCTCCATGATCACTTAAGAACATCCATAAGTTCATTTCTGCCAGGTCAACTGTCAAATTAGTTAAAGATTATTGGTTTGCCCTCTAAGAAGGGAACAATTGTATAAATAGTTTGAAAAGAAAAAATTACAAAAAACACGCCCAACAAATGGCCATTATCAGATGGGTGTCCAACCTTTTGAAGACATCAAAGAGGCTCCTGACCCTTCATACAAACTCACGAACAGCCGCTTCTCCAAACAAAATGTTAAAATAAACATATAAAATGACTATAACACTCTCATTCTAAAGATTATATTGAAAAAAAAAAAACCTCTACCAGACGGCGAGGGTCACCATTGTCACCGTCCGGCAGGACAGTGACGGCCCTCACATGGAACAACGCGGGTGGGACAGAAAGAATCCTGACCCTTGCCCCTCAAGGAAGGATTTTTTTAAAGTTTTCAAAATAATGTATAAATGGAGGGCATTCTTGTCATTCATATATATATATTAACGTTTTACTTGGGAAAGCGATTGTTCATGAGTCTGGGGCCCTCTTGATGTCTTCAAAGAGTTGGGAGTTATCTGATATTGGTCCGTTGTAATGGAAAAGTTAGATTTCTCTTTTATTATTACCAAATTTTTAGGTGTGCTTATGAAAATTTCACTTTCCCCTTTTTTAAACAATTTTCCCAACTTGTAAATATATTTTCATAAAACAAATGAATAAATAATTAAATAAATAAATAAGCAGACAGCCAAGGAAGCTAAGCTACAGCCTGGTTCCACAACTGAATCCAGCTATTCCAAAAGTGCAGGAAAAAAAATTCCCGACCTCATGGAAAATGAAAAGAAAGCCAAGAAAGTAGTAGAAGGAATATAATTGTAGATTTCCATAATCAGCTAGGCGTAGTCAACGTCTAATCCTGATTGGCAAGAAACTTGAAGGAAGGATGAGCGTGCAGCCATACCAGAAATTGTTAGATTTTTACACAAAACCAAATAAGGTAGGGAGTTTTCGAAAGCACCATCTTGCAAAAACTGTAACAGAAGGTACATTCAATATGAATTAGCTTGAACTGTTGGAATCAAGTAATATACACAATGTTCTCGAAGTACCTAATCCTTAAGAACAAGTCTGATCTACTGTCTGCAGAGAGCGAACAACATACCCATGGAATGCGTGCACACACGTTCCTCCAGGCAGCTCCTGAGATCCCAGGAAGAGGACGGCCTTTTCCTGGCATCCCAGGAGCAGGCAATCAGACGTCCAACAAGAAGTCTCTCGGGAGTATTGAAGAAAGTAATAATAATGAATGTCTAGGACATTAAAACATCAAAACTGAAATGAAAACCTCCAGTTTCCATTAGCACCTACAGTAGAAAAGGACATCGCAGGGGAAGTAAAATAGTTACTTTTAAATTAGCAAATATCAATTATGAATTACCAACAAAAAAATTTACCATAACCAACAAATCTGCTTTTCCATACATTCAGTGTTTTCACGCTTTTAAGTTTTTAATTAGTTTATAACTCTTTCTTCTTTCAAGGTTGCCCTTCGGTTCAACTAGTGCAAGAGTTGAACAGAACAAATTCTTCTAAGAACAAGTTCAGAGGAAAACCTAGACCTCAGTTCTTCTGAAAGCAGCACTAAGATCCCTTCTGTATGCCCTCAAGCAAGGATAAAAACCTACAGTTCGGTTTGTGAAAGCGATGACGCGTATGAGAAGTCAAAACACATTCAAAGCCATTCCAGAAAGTCATTCCCCATCCACTTGACCAATTAGCAATACAAACACATGCAAAGCTATTCCAGAATGTCATTCCCCATCCACTTGACCAATTAGCAATATGAGAAGTCAAACACATTCAAAGCTATTCCAGAATGTCATTCCTCATCCACTTGACCAATTTGCAATTGATTCCTTTTTTTTCAGTTGTCATCCCCTCCATCAGTCTAATATTTTTCAATTCCCTAATAAAATCTGTCAACTGAAATCTCCTTGACAACCCTGAATGGCATCTCCCAAGAACACCATTCCTTCCACTAAATTTGATGCCTCAGCATGTCCACTACTATTTGATCAGCCCCCTCATATATTTAGCCCTGTGACCACAGGTGAAATTCCAGCTTCCCCATGAAAAGGCTAATGCATGGGGCATCTTTCATTTCCTAGTCCTGCTAAATATGCAATCCTGATCGCAACCCAAAAGAAGCTAAATCAAAGAAATATTTCAAAATTTTCCTACTGTTTGTGAACAGGGAAGTTACTTCAATTTCAAAGTCATTTTAATATGTCAAAAGAGAGCAAAGAGAACATGATGGCACTGGACAAAAGAATAGATACCCGAAATTCAGTATGCTGGCTGGAATCCAGAACTTAAAACCTGTTCATGGCCATGAAAATAATGTCAAGTAATTATGCCACAAAAGATCCTGCTGAGAAAAATGAAGGGGACGCACCATTGAGCAGTGTAGGAAGGGCATCTTTCTGATACTTTATGGGGAGTTCTGAAAGCTTCCCCAGCCACAGACTATTCCATGCAAAAACAACAGCAATGACACTTGGACCAAGAATTATTTGATTCAAAACAACCTGCAACATGATCTAAGCTATAAAACTATCCAAATTTCACCCTTCTCAGCTCAAAGAATATTTCTAGCTATTTTGCAAGGAATAAGGAAGATTTAGAACTTCACCAAAAGAATGGAATAGGACGTGAATCTACATATAGTGCAGAATGCAATCCCCAACTTATCCCACTTAAAAGTGGGTAAACCTTTCCCAACTAGCAGCGCAGCTTAAAGTAACCAAACACCACAATCTGAAATCAGTGAGCATCACCTTTGCGGACAAGGTCACCAACGTCTGCTTAGGCATGTAACGATCAAGAAGCTGATACCAAGCATACGATCCAGGACCATATAGAAGGAAACCATACGAGGCCATCCGAAGTGCCCGAAGCCAATCATGATCGCAGAGCAAGTCCAACTTGAAATCCTAAATCAATGTGTTCAATCAAATGTCGGATCCCGCAAAACATGGTATCCTCTCACTAGAAGCAGAAAATTTCAGAAAAACAAAAATCACAGGATTGCAGGTTTTTTAATCATTCCCATCAACCACTTAATGAGCTTCAACAACATGGCAGAAAACACTGTTTCCCGACTAATCTTATTTATTTGGAGAAATGGGTGGCTTGCGATTTCCAACTTGATGAGTGCGCCTATTTAAATAAAGGGCTCGATCTTCCACAGCAATGTCAGTACTAGATTCCAGAACACAACATCTCAACTTATCCCGTTCAGTTGGATACTTAAGACCATATCGACAAAAGGAGATTAGTTCAATGTCATTGCACCTCTTTTCTCTTCGTTATGGATCTCCATAAACTTCGGAGTAAAAATTCATCATACCAACAACAGGAATTAACCGCGAGACTCAAACCCACTATTCAGAAATAACAGGATATTCAGGAAACATTAGACTTCCACGACACGACACGACCTCCCAGGCTCCCAAACCAATTAGCAAGTGACCGCATCCAAAACTTCACGAGACCAAAAAGAAGGGAAAGAAGAAGAAGAAAGCAAGACCTTGTTCGGATTCCTCTCATGCGTTAGCGGCTCGCGCCTCTTGATCTTCGAGCGTTCGATGAACTGGGCAATGGTGTCGCCGGTGAGGGCGAGGGAGGAGGAGGTGGCGGAAGGGCCCAGAGGAAAGCGCAAGCTCCATCCCGTCCCGCCATTCTTGGAGGTGGGGGCATCGGAATCCAAGGAGCTACTACCCTTCGCTCTTGGGCAGCGGAATCTCCTTGGAGGGAAGGGGCCGTTCCATCCGAATCCCAGCCCTAAAATATCCATCTTCCCCACCAACCGTTCCCAGGATTTGGCTGTCACCTTGCTTCCTGACTCTTAAAAGCAGGATCCCAATTCGTTATTAGCTTGGAGACAAATTCATGCGACCTCATTCAGGGTCGCCGCCGCCGGTGTCTTCGATGGTTATCGGGATTTTATCGGCAACAGAAGATTTTCACGAGACAAACCAACGGTTTCTGTTTACTGAAGGACAAAACAAAAGCGTATTTATAGTTCTTTTTAAAAATTAATCATAAGGATGTGTATGTGTGTTTTTGCGATGTTTATTTTACAGGAAATGTGTGTGCGTGTGTTTTCTTTAGTGTTTAAATTGCCTTGGGCATAAACTTTCTTATGAAGGTTATACCTTATACTTTCCAGGTTTTGACTTGTTTTTGAGAGTCTAGTACATTTTTCATCTTATGTCACACTTACTATTATTTGCACCATTTGCAGCCCGAAGAAATTAGACACAGAAGTGTATTTTAAGAGAAAAAAAATTATAAAAAATCACTCCTAAGCCCTTGTCAAACTTCTTTTACATGCGGTCATTGTTTTAGATTTGATGCATGCAAGAGGAGAGTGTAACTCACTTGTTCTCAGTTTGCTCATTCATTTCAGCCATTAATGAAGCATCGTTGTTTCTCTGCAAGTCTACGCATAAGATGAGCATCTATCTTACGATGGCACTGTACTTGGGCCCAAGGAGGTGCGTAGAAGAAAGAAACGGCGTTTCATATGGAGGGCCTAGGTGGTTACACCACCTTAGTGAGGCATTTCGACTCAAGGGATGAGCATTGCTAGTCCAAGGTAGGGACAAGTTTCTTGTAAGTGTTATTTTTTTATATTTTTAAGTGGTAAAGTGTGGTATGTAAGTTAAAAGATGCACCACTGCCATTGTTGATACCAACACAAACCCGAGAGTTAAAAAGAATGAAGGGAGAAGCCTTCAAGTTTTTTTTTCAAACAACAGGTTGTATTCTCCCCTCTCCTCATCTTGAACATTGTTTCCCTCTATTGCTATCAAGCTTCTACACAAAACTAGAGACAACAATGGCGTTAAACAAACAAGCCAAGTAACTTGAGCTTGCCTTGTTAAAGCTTGGCCCGAGTTCAAGCTCGTGCTAAGCCATTTGCTAGACGAGTTACGCTTGAGTTGCCCAGGTCAACTCTTTCAGTGAGCTAACTGGAGTTCGAGTCTTACAAGCGTAATTAATTTCCATTGAAAAGATTCCCAAATTATAATATGTAAAAATAATAAAAAGTTGTTTTGACGCCTGACCCTTCCTGTTCACATGTTCTTTCTCTCTTCTCTGAATTTATCTCAAGCTTTCACCTCCAACCATGAATCTTATGGCCGAATCAGGCCATCGTCGGCCATAAGTGAGATCAGCCTCCCGCACTGCATGGGAAGTTCTTTTTTCCCATTATATTTTCACTTGTTTTGGGGCGTAAGGGTTTTGGTCTTGCCTGAAAATGCAGAAGCCATCATCGGCGGCCTCAGATAACCACTGAGATCACTAGCAGTACGATGTCGGCCCAAGCTTTAAACTTTGCTTTTCATCTTTTCAATAAGTTTTCGAAACCCCTTTTTCAAGTCAAGAATTCTGCAAGATTCTTTCATGGAGTTATCATTCTCCTCCTTCGCAGCAACACGCATACCTGATAGGAAGTGCCTCTTTCCTCTACAGCAAAAGCATATCGATCTAAATGATTCGATATCTAACTCCAACATGATCGATCAAGTCCAATTCAAGCCAATATTGTAAAGCCCGACTGGAAATCGAACAGAGCTCGAGCTGAATAAAATAAACGTCGAGTCGAGCCGGGGTCGTGTGTGGCTATTTTTCTTGGGCTTCTTAGTGATATTACATCTCTCTCTCTCTCTCTCTCCTTGAGAACAGAATGAATCTCTTCCCACATTTCTTTGGGTGCTTCATGGCCCACAGTGCTTGCTGTCTCACTACCAATAATATCTGAAACCTCAACTTTCTATGAAAACACGCAACATATTCCAGAACAAGTTATTACCGACCAAGAAATATGCAATGTATTCTCCCAGCCTAAAGATTCAACGCGCACACCAACCAACTACATACCGATGCACTCCACCATCACGTGTCTTCACATCTTCGAATCCATAGACCACTCCACTTCTTTTCATGAAAGATCAGGATTTCAAGAGGCTGACTAGAAAAAAAGAACGCCGTGCTAAGATGCAACCTGCCAAGCACAAGCAAGTAGCGCATGATACTTGGATTTCAGGATCTAGTAATTGTGCCGTACAAAATGCAGTAAGCATGTTTTTGAGATCATTGATTGTGGCAACCAAGTTTTTGGAATTAGAATGAAAATACAAACAGCACAGTTGATGATCTTACTGTTTCTATGTTGTCCTCAGATCTTTTTGAAGAATGCTGTGATGCTACCTTGTTTTACATCTTTCACATTGTTCTTCGGTGTTTTCTTGCTTCCAGCCTTAACTGGCAAGTGAGGAGGCGCAGCATTTGTTGAAGCTGCGGGCATTTTTACAACGGCAGGAGCCCTGCATGCACAAGAGAAACATATTTATAATACCAAACTACAGAGCTGAAAGAATACACACAAGAATGGACAAAGAAGTGTCCTCCAGCTTACACAATCTCCCGACTGAAAGAGATATCTACCAGCAACTCACAAGTATTTGTATCCAGAGAAAAACATAGACTCAAGTCTGAGGCCAGCATATTGACTTCTATGAATTAAACAAACTATAAGTCGATAACCATGGTTTAAAAGCCCAATAGAAGATATAGGTCTTCCCAAGACTCAAGCCAACTAAACGGGCCTTTTGATAAACCAAAAGAACTCATATTTAAGCAACCATGTGGATGCTTAGTTTATCTTCACTTCATCTCATAATGGACAATTTGACATCCATATTTAGATCATCTACACTAGGAAAATTGATCAGATTATGACATCATGCCGTTACATGGAGCACCAATAATTCAAACCAGGAAGTTAAGAAAATTTCCAACTAATATATATATATATATATATATATATATATATATAGAAAACGCACCAGCTTCAAACAGACTGATGACATGTAGATAGCTAAAAGAAATTAAAGCCAGCTCCACTTTCCACAGACTCGGGCAGAAGCAGATTGACAGAGACTAAGGAACTTGAACATATACATGATAATGCTCAAAAAACAAATATAGCAGACCTGTTTCCAGTACTCTTTTCAACACCATTATTTTCATCTTTGATATCCTTAGCAATTATAGCAGCATCAGTAGCGCCCTTATTATCTTCCTCAGTTTCTCCTTCCCATACAACCTCGGTAACTGAAAAACATGCCCACATAATCAGTAGAGAGCCTCTCAAAATATAACACTTGCAAGTAACCCATGCACCTCAAGGTAAACTAAAAGTAGGATACTCATAAATGGGCAACATGATAGTCAGTTTCATAAAGCATGCAATTGATACTTATCCACTGAATGTGATTAAACTGGCAAATAATAAAACAAAAAGACAGACAGCCATGTACCTTCTCTTCCACGATCATCAATTCTTGTCTTCAGAATTTTTCTCCTGGGTAGAACTGCAGCAGAAGCGCTTACTTTATCAATGTGATCGTTATTTGATGCTTCTGCAGATATGCCTTGGAGACATTCCGAGGAAGATATCCTAGACTTGCTTCCACAGTGTCCTTTTGGACTATCATTCAAGCTTAGACCACCGTCACTATTGGGCTCATCAAGATCCATTTGTTTTTTCTCTACAGTCAAATCATTATTACTGCATTTGGAACTAAGAACCGTGTGGGTCTTAGGAGGCTCCGGTGATGCAAGACTGATTACAGCTTCATCATCCTCTTCATCTGAATAATCAAAAACCACCCTCCTCTTTCTACCACCACTGCCATTTGAATCTCTTCTCCTATGGTCCTTCACATCATCGTCACTGCTTAGGGCTTCAGCCTCTTCCTGTGCATGTATCTGAGCTTCCGAGTTTGCTAAGAATCGCAACAAGGAAAGAAATCCAACATTTAGAAGAAATCGTTATTCAGATTCTTTACCAAACAAAATACAATGGAGCAACCGAACAAACATAAAAAGGAATTCACCATTCAGCTATGCATCAGGAACCATAGTCGGGATCTCCAGTAGTAAAGGTCAAACATCATGTAAATGTAACCCACTTGACCACTGGTCGAGTTGGTAAAATTAACTTCTTCTGAGTTGTGACTCTCAAAACTACAGACCTGGCTTCCTATGCGTTAAAAGTTAAACCAGGATTTTAACCCATCAGGAGTGTGTTTTTTACAAACACAAAAACAAATGCACTCCTAGGAAGCAATAGAATATTCCTTTGGTTTATATCCTTCACTGCAACTCCAAAACAGGGCAAGATATGATCATCTATGCATTGAGGAGTGTGTAATAGGATGTTTCAGGCTATTGGACCACATGGACACGGAGACTGTTTTCCAAGAAGGCTTTTAAGCCTCTGAATCTGCCTTTTTTAGTAGGCAAGGCAACTCCAGAGTTTCAATAAATCCCACATTGGGGTTTACATTGGTCAAAATTGCAAGTTTTGCAACCCAAACTAGTCTCGTCTTGCAACCAAATTTCTTAATCCATCATGTTAATCATGAACAATTTGATTTCATGAAGGAATTTTCCACTTACAGATGGGTCCTGAGCTATCCTTGGCAGCATCAGTGGCAGAAAAGCTGACTTTTGGTTTCGAAGAGGCACGACCCCACAACTTTGCTAGTGATCCTCCAGTTCCTGATGATTTCTTACCATTCTGATCTTTCTTTCTAACAGCAGAAGCAACTGAGGCCTTCTCAGAATCAACAATGGGTTTAGTGCACTGAACACCATTCCCATTATGCAGTTTCACTGGTTCCTTTGATACCTCAACAGAAGACTGAGGTACTATTGGTGAAAATGTTTTTGATTCGGTTGGCTTCTTTAGTATGCTATTACTCACAACTGCAGTCTTTGGCTCCACTGAACAAATGTTAAGAGGCTTCACATCAGCACTACGCTTAACAAAAGAATTTGAAACTGCACCATACCTGCAAAATGAACCCTATATCAAATCACTTCGTTTGATAAATTTTGAACCATGCAATTTAACAATGCTAACGGCATGCATGCAAAAACAAACAACGTGGGCAAAGAAGTGAAGAGCATTCAACCATGAAAGGGTTTCTTTGTTGAAACCTACCAAAACTTATCATGAATAAACTGGAACCATTCTGCCATACCTGTTGTCCCACAAACAATTCTCATTTGTCAAAGATTGACCAAAAAGCTCTTCTGCTTGTACATATTCGGCACTTACAAGTGCTGCAGGATCTTTTGGGATGGAAGCTTGCACGCTATACACCTGAACCGAACCATCTTTAAATTCCTCTTGTATGCCTGCATCATTTTGAGGGAACAAAACTACGTGACCACCTGAAATTAACCAATTCGACACAAATATATACACAAAGAACAACACTTGGGCATTTATTTGTGAACATTGATCATGTTAGGCAAAAGGTAGCCTCCTGTACAAGAAACGGCTGTTGGGAACTTCCTTTATTCAAAAGAAAGTCAGTACAAGAAACGGCTGTTGGGAACTTCCTTTATTCAAAAGAAAGTCAGAAACAAGTATACAGAAACCCCTTTGGGTTATACACATTGTTGACGGATCTTGATGTATGGGTCCGGGTCTGGACCCGATCCAGTATGTCCTGGTTTGGTATGTCCTGGTTTGGGCATACTTATACCATTGTAAACACTAATCTTTAGAGTTAATGAAGTTTCAAAGAGAGAGAGAGTCTGGCGGCTAGTGGGCACCAGACCTCCTCACCCGTGGTTTTTTCCCTCTAGTTGAGGGTTTTCCACGTTACATCTGTGTTCGATCTTCCGTTCTTGTGCGTCTATTATTTCTACACACATTATGACATTAATTATCTATTCACTGATAGGTCTCACGACTCTCACTCCTCCAACAAGGGCCCCTATTCCCTACATCCATCCCATTGCTAAGTCAAAGAGCAAAAGAGCACCTGCCATGGAACCTACTTAACCATTATTAATTTCCTGCTTACTGCTTAACCACTCTCAATTTCCTTAGTATTTTGTTTCATGTAGTTCCTCAAACCTGTCTCTTACCTTCTACAGCATCCCATTGACATTTTTTCATCCAACACCATTGGCTGATAGCCAAAATCAAATTGCAGCTATCAAAGATAATATTCAGGCATGATTCCAAATGGGATTTTAAAAGTACCCCCAATGTTATCGTGCTCCAATATAAGGATAGCGACATTGTGTCAATTATCTAAATTATTTTCCCTCCCTTTTTGGTCTTTGAGAAGGATCTTCTCAAGAGATGAAAGTATGTTATATGCATAGCCTTAGGTTTGTGCACATTGAGATATTATATATTGGTCACCTATAAACCCCATGGGCCTAGGCAATCAGGTGCACATGGTGTGCCTAGGTTGTCTAGGCGAATATATAATTAAGCAAAAGAAGAAGAAGAGAAAGGGTTCTGCAGAGATGCAAAATTGACCCTACGCTAATGGAGAAATAAACCTATATATTGGAAGCTTCTTAAAAGTTAAAACAGAAGCCTCTTCATACAGTAAAACACCAGTATAAGATGATAACTCATTCCACATCCACTTGGAAGTATGGTAATTTATCCACCAGCTAAACTTACCAGAGAGTTTATCTTTCCGAGAAAGTACCACAGAATAGCTCTGTGGTTTGTCCTTCAACCACCCAGAAAGTGCGTATAGAACTTCCAGCTCACCACCACGAAGCTCAACAAACTCCTTAAGCACCCTATTATATAATGATAAGTTTGTGGTTCAGACTGCAAGAAAAGCAAACAATTATACGTTCAACTAACTAAATAGAGGAACAGAACATGGTCTACCTCTTGGCTTCATTGGACGATAAAGAGAAATAGCGGCTGAGCCATTTGTATGACACCTGATAAAGATTTCATATCATAACCACAACATCCTTTAGCAGAAATTACAAATATTAACCTAAAAGCTTCACAAGAAAACATGGAAAAAGCTAATTCAAGAATGTCAATGAGAAGGAAATTGCACAGCTAATGTGGGACCAAGCGAAGGATGAAGGGGAAAAGACATTCATTCAGAAAATTCATCCATTGAATGACTAACAACAATGGTAGGAAACAAGCACCAGTACGTCATAAGCAACATAAAATAACCTAAGACAATCTGGTTCAGGAAGTTCTATATGCATGTACTAAGTTGCTAGAGACTTTGCCTCTTTGTTCTAGATAGAAAACTTAACCTAAAGCAATCTGGTTCACGGAGTTCTATTTTTCCCTATTCGCCCCGCAAACGCAAGGAAAAACTGTCTAGATGTAATATAGCAAAAGAGAGATCAACGTGGTAAATTTTGCATGATAAAATTGACACAAATCCTTGTTGAGAATTACAGCAGAGTCTTCATCTAATCTTTAGTTCCACTTATTTAATGACTAAATAACGAGTTTCACAAACAAGTGAGGAGAATGGAAACATGGTCGTCCCCCCACCCCATCCTTTCAACAGCACAATCAACGAAACAAAGACGGAGGGAACCATAGCTCCACCAACAAAGAACAACAACTTGAACCTAATTTCCCTCGCAAACCATCTATGATCCAAAGTCGACGATGCCCACAATAAGAAACAAGATGAAGATCGCGACAAACGTCCCTCGTAACATAAAATCAACTTGTTTAACACGCAGGGACGGCTATGGGCAAAGAAAATTACCACTTGAAGTTTATCGTGAACAATAGATTGAATCTCGTCGAGGATACTAGCGGAATCAATTGCCCCCATCTTCACTCTGTCCTTCTCTCTCTGGCGCCTTTGGCGGAAACCCTTCACATTTATCGCGCCAGAATGAGTCTTGGGTTGCAGTTTTCCCGCCTTTGCCTTGCGTCCTTACCTCGGCTGGCTTGATCTTTCAGTGCTCCTTCATGTCACGCTCCTACGGACGAGCTTTCACCTGAGACTGATTCTTTTAAGTGACCGATACACATATTTCCTTTTGCGTGTTTAATTAGTTCGAAATAATTTTCTTATCTTTTGGTTTTTTTGTTCAGTGGAACGAAATAAGAAGTTAGCCAATTCTAATATAAGGCAATAAACAATATGATTTTCGTTCCGAAGAGATTCTTTTAGGAAAAAAAAAGTTGTAATTTCATGAGTCCTCTTTTGTGGCATTCGAGTGTGAGATTTGCGAATCTCAGGCAGATCGTGTGGCCACTTATTTAGTTCTAAAACCAATATTAACTGTACCTTTCTAGTATATTGTTTAGGCACTAAATTCATTTCGTATAATTTAGTTGAACCCTGCTTTATATTTCTTATTTTTTTTCCTCAATTATCAATCTTTCTTTCTTTCTTTTTTGCTTCATGAGGTCAAAACTTTGCCCTCGACAGAAAACGGGTTTTTAGATTTCTAAATAAATGATACAAGGACCTAAACCGCTACTAGATGAACACATATCAAGTTCAAAACTATTACATTTCTTGGCATAAAATAAAAGATGTGGGGGGAAGTGGTATGCACGTAAAAAGAGAGTTGGTACAAAAAAAAAATTAAATAATGGATTTTATTGTTTCTTTTTCTAAGAAACCACTTGTATTGTAATGAAAGACATTGTTGCTGCTTATTTTATTGAGTATGACAATATTTCACAAGGTGCTCGTTTTTTATACTTCAAGATAACATTCATGCTATGTTTTAATTTATATATCGGTGTCCCTTTTTGCATCATAAAAAATTTTTGCTTAAAAAAATGAATAGAAGACTAGTAGTTGCTAGTTGCTTTAACATTCCAACTTCAATAGCTTCAAATTACGAGAGGCTACGCCTTGGGCTGTTCCTTTGAGTTTGACTCAAAGTCCAAATTCTCCAAATGGATTATATGTTGGCGTCACAGGCCTTACGAAATAATATATATATATATATTTTTTAGTGTGGTTTTCTTAAGTCTAACTCAATTTGGCATGTTTACGTTTTGATTAAAAACATTTGTTGATCTTAACATTGTCAACACTTAAACTATGTTTCTTGTAGAGTGTTAAATTTTATAAACAGTGTGGACAATTGATATTGTAAAACCTTGTTCGTACGAAATGTTTGGGAAAAAAAAAAAGGAAGAAAGCAGGGAGAGATGGTGGGCAACAAGCCTCGTACCCAATGGGTAGTTGGGTACACCGGTCGGGCTTGGACTGGTTTTTGTTTACTTTTGAACTGACCCAATTAAAAAAATTTACTGAGCTGAGCTGAGCTGGCCCGATTCAGGTATTGGGCATCCGACAATACCATCAGACTTCTGACCTAACATATATATATATATATATATATATATATATATATATATATATATATATATATATAGACCTTGGCATATGACACTAACAATTGGCTTGCTTAAACAATATTGGATAACTTTTTTATATAATATATAAGTGTCACCAATGGCACCCTTGAAAACTCTTCATATGTTGCTGATGGTACTCTTAGAAGCTCTCAACATATCGTTAAGGGTTTACGAAATATTGAAATATAAAATATTAAAGATTTTCAAATATGGGTATTACATCGAACTGGATAGTGACAAGTATAAACTTGACGGTGGAGCCCAACCAGATAACTAAGTGGGCTAGAGACTAGAGTTGGGCTGCCAGCAAAGGCTACGGGCCAGCCGAACCCTGTTTGAGTGTTGGGCCGGCCCGACCCAGCCTTATACTAAAAATATAGATTGGGGAGGGAGAGAGATATGAAAAATCTCAGCCGTCATATTATATATTTGATGACTGGGATTTGTTGTCTAATAATGTAAAGTTAGCATCGAAGGACTATATATATATATATATAGATTATATTTATTTATTTACATACATAATGATGATGATAATAATAATAACAATATATTTTATAAATTTGATGACTGGGATTTGTGTACATTTTCTTTTTTTGTGGTAACTAATAAAAGTGTTCAATTCACATGTAAAAAGCTAATGTTTTCTTCCACAATTTGGCTTTAGTACTATAGTGACAGGGTGATATAAGAAAAAGTAGATTGGAACATACTAAAATCATTTTGAGAGCTCTTTCAACGTAATGTTATTACAACGTTGTAGGTGAAATGATGTGACAAATAACATATATCAAAACCACTTTTAAAATCACAGGCCAAAACATTCATAAATAATTGGAATGAGAATATTAAATTTGTGATTTTAGCTATTGAAACTTTATTCAACCATCCAAATGCAACTTCCTTGTGCATGAAATTGTGGACTGTCACCTATAGTAAACTTAGAAATTGTGGCTCTTTGTCGTAATGAGAGTTTTATCAGTTGAAACTAAGTTTTTATGTGGTTAGTCGTAAAGGCGAACGTGCTTTTCTATAATCTACAAAAATTATCACAGTTAAGAGTGATTGTTAGGTACTGAATATTCTTTCATGCTTCAATCAAGATTTTACTCGAAAGTATTCTTTCGTATTCGATGCAAGTATTTGTTTTTATATGTTTAAATCATTGTCAAGGAAATGTTTGCAATAGTGGATGAATCATCCGTAAATACTGGACGCCACCTGAGAGAGGCGCCAGTATCGGAGGGAGCCGCCGAGCGGCTTCCTTGTCCTCACCGGCAGGCCGATGCTGTCCGGCAGATCCACCGGCGACGGCAGCCACCCTGCGGCTCTTGTTGCAAAAAGAGATGGGGTGACAATGAAAGGGAGGAGGAGAATCGGGGAGAGAGAGAGGGAGAGTGAAGGAAGGAGAAGAGAGTGAAATCTGAGCCGTCGATCTTTAGGTTGGTGGCTCGATGTCCTGTGATGTGTGGATAACTTAGAGTCAGGATTCAGGAAATATATAAATAAATAATATATATATATATATATATATGTATGTTTTCATAAGTTATATTTTGTACCATGTGAATTCAATAACAACACACAATCTTAGAAGTTTCGCAATTCATTAACAGCAGGTGTTGTTGATGTTTCATGACTTTATCAAAATGTAATATTTTAGAACCAAGTTATTTTTTATGATTAAGCGTTACATTAACTATATTAAAATATTGATTCTTTTAGACAATATGAATGTATTGATATTTTACGGTCTCATAAATTAGATGTTTTAATGGATGGTTGTTATAGACATAAAATATATGTCATTGCGGTTCACATTGTTTTTATTAAGTTATGACGTGACGGAAATGAAGCTTGGGTATTAAGGTTTTGACTTTATCCAACTTTAATGTCTAAAATTTGACTTCCAAATACCAAGATAACACAACTCTTACTTTCAAATTTCAATCAATTCCGAGAATCATGTGTTCAACAAGTCAAACGCCTTTTAATATACATTTTTAAACGATGGCGTGTTTCTAACTAAGATAATACATAAGATCCCATTTCAGGAAAACTAGAACCTTGGGTATGATCTTAAAGGTTTTATGCGGCTTTACATCAATAAACATCAAATACAAATACACGAGTTGTTATTTGTCTTAGCCATTGTTTTTGTTCATATATTTTCAACTCAATTATAATTACCCACAAACACATATTAATTGCACATATTTGAATAATGCACCAAACTTTTGTATTATGCATACTCTTTAACTTTAGATATTTATTGACTAATAACATGGGATTAATACACCTGTAGAAGCCTGCAAGTTTTCCACTGGCATGTAGTAATATAATGGCTATCAATTTGTCTGACCAAGTTTAGAGTATTAATGAAGCTTTAAGTTTGTGACACAAAAGAAACCTGACTTCAAAAACCATCAGTTGCTCTCACCGTAAGCCAAAACATGCGTAATTATTTCGATTTGGATATATTAATTATTAAGATTATAGTTGTTGGGAATGTGACTAAATATCGTTATCAATGTATGGGTTTCTATGCTCAAAACAAAGATTTGAAAGTCTGAAACGATAAAGTATACATAGAGTATTAATGTATCCTAAAATGTGACTTTTACCAGTTAAGAACGTATTATTATGTGATTAGAGGTAAAATAGTAAGGTAAACCTTTCATCATATATAAAATCTTCATGGTATAAATTTTGATATGATTGAAGATTAATTTCTCTTGCAAGCAAAAGTTTATTTAAAGGTGCCTTACAACGGAAAAGAATAATGTTTATTTTTACCTATCAATGAATGAGTATTTGCATGACTTGATGAATCGTCCGTAAATATCTAAGAGTTGAAAAAACAGCGATTCTTTAATAAATAAGATGCATAACTAAGTACCCTTAATAGAAAGGCACAAATGCCAAGTATTTCAAAGTAGTTGGCAAATATTTATAACATACAAGCCCTATGTTTTGTTTCTTTATTATATAAAGCAAAGAAAGATACATTAAACTAAAGTGCAATTTCATTTGTTGTACATAACGTATAAAAAAGTAGGTATCTAGTTTGAATTTTACGTTATAAAAAAGTAGGTATCTAGTTTGAATTTTACGTTATAAAAAAGTAGGTATCTAGTTTGAATTTTGTGAGCATTATGGTAGATTAAGAACTTAAGTAGGTATCTAGTTTGAATTTTGTGAGCATTATGGTAGATTAAGAACTAAGTTGAAGGATGCACCATTACATCATTAATATTATATAGTCTAAGACCTGGACGGCAAGGAAAGCTTTCAGGCATCTAAGTTGTTAACGGCCAGTGAAAAAGAAAAGACAAGCTCAGGATCCCAAAGGCAGGGGGAATGGGGGGCCTTCGGCCCTTTTTTGGATGGTGGGATTAATACATCTCGCTCACCCGAAACAAAGAAAGAACATCACCTTCATGAAGTAACTGGGATTTGTTTCATTTATGGTTGTTATTTTCTTTTTTACAGTTTCTTCTGCCTTGATGTTTATACTAACATTTTTAACAATAAGCATATGATTCTGATACAAGCTGACTTTGCACAAACAGACAGCTACCGGATTCCACGCGGAAAAACGACTCCCGAAAACACTGGTTTCACAAATATCTATATGCATTTACAAGTAGCAAAAAAAAACTAAGAGTACTCATGAGGCCAGTTTTCTAATATATATTACATAGATTTTTGTCGAATCTTACGAACTCAGTCCAAATGAAAAGAGCTTCAAACTGCAACTAATTTGTAGCCATCACCGTCAACGATTGGACTTCAAAGAAGCAGTGGAGGACATCAGCGTCGATGGCAACCATCCGCCATTGTCGTTTTTTAAACAGCGGATCTTGAAGCAAGCAGGCATTAGTCGGACAACGAAAGTTCCTCTTTTCTCGAGGGACTTCAGTTAAAATAATAAACTAATCTTAAAGGGATGCAAATCAATGCCTCTCACCTTGTCGGTACTGTATGTTCACACCTATGGTTGCATCAAAACGGCGGGTCTACGCGACGTTCGGAAACATAAAGATCTCCCCACGAACGCCTCTTTATCTCTCCTCGGGCGATCCGCGGAGTCTGACCACCTCCCAGATCTGATCGAACCAACCGCTGCGTGCCAACTATATCTCAGGTCAACCTGTTGGCTTATTTCGTCCTCCGACGTTCTCTTTTCGTGATTTGGTAGTCATCATTGGATTGAAGAACAAGGAGAGTGATTCACAGGTCCCCGTTGATTGATACTGACAATTGATCTTGTTGGTTCGGATGGTTGGTTATTCTTTCTTTTTTTGTTTATGGGAGATTTATTGGCTTGGTTGGTGACAGACGAGAAGGTGGGATTTGGTTTTCTTGTATCGGGAGCTGGTTCGCCTGAATTTGGTGTTAGTGAAGATGGGCACCTCTGATTGGTTCCTCTTAACGTTGCTTGTGGTGGAGTTGACGTTTCCAGGACATGGATTCGGTAATCGATTATGCTCGACGGAATTATTGTAATTCTGGCAACCATTCGGATAGGATGCTCTGTCTTGATTAGTTCGACTATATTATGATTGTTCATTTTTTAGTGGCGACTGGTGAGTGATTGCCTGGGACGTCCGCTGCAGAGAGAGAGAGAGAGAGGTCAATGGGAGAAGGCAGTCACGTGGATGCTGAGAAGAATGAAGAGGGTGAAGATTGATAACGCACGAGCTCACTCCAAAAAAATGAAGAGGGTGAAGATTGATAACGCACCAGCTCACTCCAAAAAATGAGGTGAGTCTCCAATGGCTCAGGCTGGCCGATTGAACTGGGAGAAAGGGAAAGGGAATGGAATAATGGAAAGAAGACGAAAGAGGTGAGGTGAAGCTTGTTCAATCCCTCCCTTTTCAATCCTACCATTCCCTCCAACCATTTAAAAGAACTACGCAGCCACTCTTTCCCCCTCTCCCTTCCTGTTCAATCTCTCCCTCCCAGTTCAATCGGCAGCCACTCTCTCCCCCTCTTCCTCCCTGTTCAATCGGCAGCCACTTCCTCCCAGTTCAATCGGCCAACTTTGGACTTGCTTGAAGATGAGAAAAAAGAGGATTAACATGGAAATGATTGAAGATAAGCAAAAGAGGCACGTCACCTCCTCTAAGAGGAGGAATGATCTCTTCAAAAAGGCGGAGGAGCTCTGCTCTGTTACAAGTACCACCATTGCCATCATCTGCTTTAGTGAAGAAGTAGGAAACCCCTTCACTTTCTGCCATCCTCCTCCTGCGGATGGCCACCAACAATTCCTGCAGCAGTACTATGGGAGTTCCAGTGGCTGCACCATCACTGCTGCTCCTTCCCAATCAGCACCCGTGGGTGAACCCAAATCGATTGGAGAAATTGTGTCCGTCTCAAGTTAGGAGGAGGAAATCAGCAAGAAATGAGGCTGCAACCTCAGTTGCAGAGCATGCAGGAGAAGGAGGCGACTCTCCTGGAGCCGGCCCGTGCCCAACCAGTGGAGGAAGGCCTGGTTGACTCAAGCATTAATCTTGTGAGTATTAATTGTTGTTATTCTTGGACTTCTCTACCTCCATTGCCATGGACCGATGTTTTGTTTTCGCCATCGTCATCATCCTCAATTCCATTGCCATCGACCGATGCCTTGTTTTCGCCATCGTCATCATCCTCAATTCCATTGTCATTGACCGATCGATGAAATGAAAGGGGAGGAAGGAAAAGGGGAAGCGTCTCTTTTGCTTATCTTCAATCATTTCCATGCTAATCCTCTTTTTTCCCATCTTCAAGCAAGTCGAAGGCTGGCAGATTGAACTGGGAGGAAGTGAAAGGGAATGGAAGAATGGAAAGAAGACGAAAGAGGTGAGGTGAAGCTTGTTCAATCCCTCCCTTTTCAATCTCACCCTTCCCCCCAACCATTTAAAAGAACTACGCAGCCACTCTCTCCCCCTCTCCCTCTCTGTTCAATCGGCAGCCACTTCCTCCCAGTTCAATCGACCAGCTTTGAACTTGCTTGAAGATGGGAAAAAAGAGGATTAGCATGGAAAGGATTGAAGATAAGCAAAAGAGGCACGTCACATTCTCCAAGAGGAGGAATGATCTCTTCAAAAAGGTGGAGGAGATCTGCTCTCTTACAGGTGCCACCATTGCCATCATCTACTTCAGTGAAGCAGGAAACCCCTTCACTTTCTGTCATCCTCCTCCTGCGGATGGCCACCAACAATTCCTGCAGCAGTACTATGGGAGTTCCAGTGGCTGCACCATCACTGCTGCTCCTTCCCAATCAGCACCTGTGGGTGAACCCAAATCGATTGGAGAAATTGTGTCCGTCTCAAGTTGGGAGGAGGAAATCAGCAAGAAATGAGACTGCAACCTCAGTTGCAGAGCATGCAGGAGAAGGAGGCGACTCTCCTGGAGCCGGCCCATGCCCAACCAGTGGAGGAAGGCCTGGTTGACTCAAGCATTAATCTTGTGAGTATTAATTGTTGTTATTCTTGGACTTCTCTACCTCCATTGCCATGGACCGATGCTTTGTTTTCGCCATCGTCATCATCCTCAATTCCATTGCCATCGACCGATGCCTTGTTTTCGCCATCGTCATTATCCTCAATTCCATTGCCATCGACCGATGGATGAAATGAAAGGGGAGGAAGGGAAAGGGGAAGTGCCTCTTTTGCTTATCTTCCATCATTTCCATGTTAATCCTCTTTTTTCCCATCTTCAAGCAAGTCCAAGGTTGGCCGATTGAACTGGGAGGAAGGGAAAGAGAATGGAAGAATGAAAAGAAGACGAAAGAGGTGAGGTGAAGCTTGTTCAATCCCTCCCTTTTCAATCTCACCCTTCCCCCCAACCATTTAAAAGAACTACGCAGCCACTCTCTCCCCCTCTCCCTCTCTGTTCAATCGGCAGCCACTTCCTCCCAGTTCAATCGACCAGCTTTGAACTTGCTTGAAGATGGGAAAAAAGAGGATTAGCATGAAAAGGATTGAAGATAAGCAAAAGAGGCACTTCCCCTTTCCCTTCCTCTCCTTTTATTTCATCTATCGGTCGATGGCAATGGAATTGAGGATGATGACGATGGCGAAAACAAGGCATCGGTCGATGGCAATGGAATTGAAGATGATGACGATAGCGAAAACAAAGCATCGGTCCATGACAATGGAGGTAGAGAAGTCCAAGAATAACAACAATTAGTACTCACAAGATTAATGCTTGAGTCAACCAGGCCTTCTTCCATTGGTTGGGCACGGGCCGGCTCCAGGAGAGCTGCCTCCTTCTCCTGCATGCTCTGCAACTGAGGTTGCAGCATCATTTCTTGTTGATTTCCTCCTCCTAACTTGAGACGGGCACAATTTCTCCAATCGATTTGGTTTTACCCACGAGTGCTGATTGGGAAGGAGCAGGAGTGATGGTGCAGCCACTGGAACTCCCATAGTACTGCTGCAGGAATTGTTGGTGGCCATCCGCAGAAGGAGGATGACAGAAAGTGAAGGGGTTTCCTGCTTCACTGAAGCAGATGATGGCAATGGTGGCACCTGTAAGAGTGCAGATCTCCTCCGCCTTTTTGAAGAGATCATTCCTCCTCTTGGAGAAGGTGACGTGCCTCTATTGCTTATCTTCAATCCTTTCCATGTTAATCCTCTTTTTTCTCATCTTCAAGCAAGTCCAAGGCTGGCCAATTGAACTGGGAGGAAGTGGCTGCCGATTGAACAGGGAGGGAGAGGGGGAGAGAGTGGCTGCGTAGTTCTTTTAAATGGTTGGGGGGAAGGGTGTGATTGAAAAAGGAGGGATTGAACAAGCTTCACCTCACCTTTTTTGTCTTCTTTCCATTCTTCCATTTCCTTTCCCTTCCTCACAGTTCAGTCGACCGGCCTTGGACTTGCTTGAAGATGGGAAAAAAGAGGATTAGCCTGGAAAGGATTGAAGATAAGCAAAAGAGGCACTTCCCCTTTCCCTTCCTCCCCTTTCATTTCATCAATCGATCGATGGCAATGGAATTGAGGATGATGACGATGGCGAAAACAATGCATCGGTCGATGGTAATGGAATTGAGGATGATGACGATGGCGAAAACAATGCATCGGTCCATGGCAATGGAGGTAGAGAAGTCCAAGAATAACAAGATTAATGCTTGAGTCGACCAGGCTTTCCTCCATTGGTTTGGCACGGGCCGGCTCCAGGAGAGCCGCCTCCTTCTCCAATTTGCTCTGCAACTGAGGTTGCAGCCTCATTTCTTGCTGATTTCCTTCTCCAACTTGAGACAAACACAATTTCTCCAATCGATTTAGGTTCACCCACGGGTGCTGATTGGGAAAGAGCAGCAGTGATGGTGCAGCCAGAACTCCCTTAGTACTGCTGCAGGAATTGTTGGTGGCTATTCGCAGAAGGATGATGACAGAAAGTGAAGGGGTTTCCTGCTTCACTGAAGCAGATGATGGCAATGGTGGCACCTGTAAGAGAGCAGATCTCCTCCACCTTTTTGAAGAGATCATTCCTCCATTTTGAAAAAGGTGACGTGCCTCTTTTGCTTATCTTCAATCATTTCCATGCTAATCCTCTTTTTTCTCATCTTCAAGCAAGTCCAAGGCTGGCCGATTGAATTGGGAGGAAGTGGCTGCCGATTGAACAGGGAGGGAGAGGGGGAGAGAGTGGTTGCATAGTTCTTTTAAATGGTTGGGGGGAAGAGTGGGATTGAAAAGGGAGGGATTGAACAAGCTTCACATCACCTCTTTCGTCTTCTTTCCATTCTTCCATTCCCTTTCACTTCCTCCCAGTTCAATCGGCCAGCCTTCGACTTGCTTGAAGATGGGAAAAAAGAGGATTAGCATGGAAATGATTGAAGATAAGCAAAAGAGGCACTTCCCCTTTCCCTTCCTCCCCTTTCATTTCATCCATCGGTCGATGGCAATGGAATTGAGGATGATGACGATGGCGAAAACAAGGCATCGGTCGATGGCAATGGAATTGAGGATGATGACGATGGCGAAAACAAAGATGTCAATTGAGGTAGAGAAGTCCAAGAATAATAAGATTAATGCTTTAGTCAACCAGGCCTTCCTCCATTGATTGGGCACGGGCCGGCTCCAGGAGAGCCACCTCCTTCTCCTGCATGCTTTGCAACTGAGGTTGCATCCTCATTTCTTGCTGATTTTCTCCTCCCAACTTGAGACGGGCACAATTTCTCCAATCGATTTAGCTTCACCCACGGGTGCTGATTGGGAAGGAGCAGCAGTGATGGTGCAGCCACTGGAACTCCCATAGTACTGCCGCAGGAATTGTTGGTGGCTATCCGCAGAAGGAGGATGGCAGAAAGTGAAGGGGTTTCCTGCTTCACTGAAGCAGATGATGGCAATGGTGGCACGTGTAAGAGAGCAGATCTCCTCCGCCTTTTTGAGGAGATCATTCCTTCTCTTGGAGAAGGTGACGTGCCTCTTTTGCTTATCATCAATCCTTTCCATGCTAATCCTCTTTTTTCTCATCTTCAAGCAAGTCCAAGGCTGGCCGATTGAACTGGGAGGAAGTGGCTGCCGATTGAACAGGGAGGGAGAAGGGGAGAGGGTGGCTGTGTAGTCATTTTAAATGGTTGGGGGGAAGAGTGGGATTGAAAAGGGAGGGATTGAACAAGCTTCACCTCACCTCTTTCGTCTTCTTTCCATTCTTCCATTCACTTTCCCTTCCTCCCAGTTCAGTCGGCCAGCCTTGGACTTGCTTGAAGATGAGAAAAAAGAGGATTAGCATGGAAATGATTGAAGACAAGCAAAAGAGGCACTTCCCCTTTCCCTTCCTCCCCTTTCATTTCATCCATCGGTCGATGGCAATGGAATTGAGGATGATGACGATAGCGAAAACAAGGCATCGGTCGATGGCAATGGAACTGAGGATGATGACGATGGCGAAAACAAAGATGGCAATGGAGCTATAGAAGTCCAATAATAATAAGATTAATGCTTGAGTCAACCAGGCCTTCCTCCATTGGTTGGGTACGGGCCGGCTCCCGGAGAGCTGCCTCATTCTCCTGGATGCTCTGCAACTGAGGTTGCAACCTCATTTCTTGTTGATTTCCTCCTCCCAACTTGAGACAGACACAATTTCTCCAATCGATTTGGGTTCACCCACGGGTGCTGATTGGGAAGGAGCAGCAGTGATGGTGCAGCCACTGGAACTCCCATAGTACTGCTGCAGGAATTGTTGGTGGCTATCCGCAGAAGAAGGATGACAGAAAGTGAGGTGGTTTCCTGCTTCATTGAAGCAGATGATGGCACCTGTAAGAGAGCAGATCTCATTCGCCTTTTTGAAGACATCATTACTCCATTTTGAAAAAGGTGACGTGGCTCTTTTGCTTATCTTCAATCCTTTCCATGCTAATCATCTTTTTTCTCATATTCAAGCAAGTCCAAGGCTGGCCGATTGAACTGGGAGGAAGTAGCTGCCGATTGAACAGGGAGGGAGAGGGGCAGAGAGTGGCTGTGTAGTTCTTTTAAATAGTAGGGGGGAAGGGTGAGATTGAAAAGGGAGACATTGAACAATCTTCACCTCACCTCTTTCGACTTCTTTCCATTCTTCCATTCCCTTTTCCTTCCTCTCAGTTCAGTTGGCCAGCCTTGGACTTGCTTGAAGATGGGAAAAAAGAGGATTAGCATGGAAAGGATTGAAGATAAGCAAAAGAGGCACCTCCCCTTTCCCTTCCTCCCCTTTCATTTCATCCATCGGTCAATGGCAATGGAATTGAGGATGATGACGATGGCGAAAACAGGGCATCGGTCGATGGCAATGGAATTGAGGATGATGACGATGGCGAAAACAAAGATGGCAACGGAGATAGAGAAGTCCAAGAATAATAAGATTAATGCTTAAGTCAACCAGGCCTTCCTCCATTGGTTGGGCACGGGCCGGCTCCAGGAGAGCCGCCTCCTTCTCCTGCATGCTCTGCAACTGAAGTTGCAACATCATTTCTTGCTGATTTCCTCCTCTCAACTTGAGACAGGCACAATTTATCCTATCGATTTGGGTTCTCCCACGGGTGCTGATTGGGAAGGAGCAGCAGTGATGGTGCAGCCACTAGAACTCCCATAGTACTGCTGCAGGAATTGTTGGTGGCTATCCGCTGAAGGAGGATGGCAGAAAGTGAAGGGGTTTCCTGCTTCACTGAAGCAGATGATGGCAATGGTGGCACCTGTAAAAGAGTAGATCTCCTCTGCCTTTTTGAAGAGATCAATCCTCCTCTTGGAGAAGGTGACGTGCCTCTTTTGCTTTTCTTCAATCCTTTCAATCCTAATCCTCTTTTTTCTCATCTTCAAGCAAGTCCAAGGCTGGCCGATTGAACTCGGAGGAAGTGGCTGCCGATTGAACAGGGAGGGAGAGGGGGAGAGATTGGATGCGTAGTTCTTTTAAATGGTTGGGGGGAAGGGTGAGATTGTAAAGGGAGGGATTGAACAAGCTTTACCTCACCTCTTTCGTCTTCTTTCTATTCTTCCATTTCCTTTCCATTCCTCCCAGTTCAGTCGGCCAGCCTTGGACTTCTTCTAAATGGTTGGGGGAAGGGAGAGATTGAAAAGGGAGGGATTCTCCTGTATGCTCTGCAACTGAGGTTGCAACCTCATTTCTTGCTGATTTCCTCCCAACTTGAGACGGGCACAATTTCTCCAATCGATTTGGCTTCACCCACGGGTGCTGATTGGGAAGGAGCAGCAGTGATAGTGCAGCCACTGAAACTCCCATAGTACTGCTGCAGGAATTGTTGGTGGCTATCTGCTGAAGGAGGATGGCAGAAAGTGAAGGGGTTTCCTGCTTCACTGAATCAGATGATGGCAATGGCGGCACCTGTAAGAGAGCAGATCTCCTCTGCCTTTTTGAAGAGATCATTCCTCCTCTTGGAGAAGGTGACGTGCCTCTTTTGCTTTTCTTCAATCATTTCCATCCTAATCCTCTTTTTTCTCATCTTCAAGCAAGTCCAAGGCTGGCCGATTGAACTGGGAGGAAGTGGCTGCCGATTGAACAGGGAGGGAGAGGGGGAGAGAGTGGCTGCGTAGTTCTTTTAAATGGTTGGGGGAAGGGAGAGATTGAAAAGGGAGGGATTGAACAAGCTTCACCTCACCTCTTTCGTCTTCTTTCCATTCTTCCATTTCCTTTCCCTTCCTCCCAGTTCAGTCGGCCAGCCTTGGACTTACTTGAAGATGGAAAAAAAGAGGATTAGCAAGGAAAGGATTGAAGATAAGCAAAATAGGCACTTCCCCTTTCCCATCCTCCCCTTTCATTTCATCCATCGGTCGATGGCAATGGAATTGACGATGATGACAATGGCGAAAACAAGGCATCGGTCCATGGCAATGGAGGTAGAGAAGTCCAAGAATAACAAGATTAATGCTTGAGTCAACCAGGCCTTCCTCCATTGATTGGGCACGGGCCGGCTCCAGGAGAGCCATCAACTTCTCGTGCATGCTTTGCAACTGAGGTTGCAACCTCATTTCTTGCTGATTTCCTCCTCCCAACTTGAGACGGGCACAATTTCTCCAATCGATTTGGCTTCACCCACGGTGCTGATTGGAAAGAAGCAGCAGTGATGGTGCAGCCACTGGAACTCCCATAGTACTGCCGCAGGAATTGTTGGTGATTATCCGCAGAAGAAGGATGGCAGAAAGTGAAGGGGTTTCCTGCTTCACTGAAGCAGATGATGACAATAGTGGCACGTGTAAGAGAGCAGATCTCCTCCACCTTTTTGAAGAGATCATTCCTCCTCTTGGAGAAGGTGACATGCCTCTTTTGCTTATCTTCAATCCTTTCCATGCTAATCCTCTTCTTTCTAATCTTCAAGCAAGTCCAAGGCTGGCCGATTGAACTGGTAGGAAGTGGCTGATCGGGGAGGGAGAGGGGCAGAGAGTGGCTGCGTAGTTCTTTTAAATAGTTGGGGGGAAGGGTGGGATTGAAAAGGGAGGGATTGAACAAGCTTCACCTCACCTCTTTCGTCTTCTTTCCATTCTTCCATTCCATTTCCCTTCCTCCCAGTTCAGTCGGCCAGCCTTGGACTTGCTTGAAGATGGGAAAAAAGAGGATTAACATTGAAAAGATTGAAGATAAGCAAAAGTGGCACTTCCCCTTTCCCTTCCTCCCCTTTCATTTCATCCATCGGTCGACGGCAATGAAATTGAAGATGATGACGATGGCGAAAACAAGGCATCGGTCGATGGCAATGAAATTGAGGATGATGACGATGGCGAAAACAAAGCATCGGTCCATGGCAATGGAGGTAGAAAAGTCCAAGAATAACAAGATTAATGCTTGAGTCAACCAGACCTTCCTCCATTGGTTGGGCACGGGCTGGCTCCAGGAGAGCCGCCTCCTTCTCTTGCATGCTCTGCAACTGAGGTTACAGCCTCATTTCTTGATGATTTCCTCCTCCCAACTTGAGACAGACACAATTTCTCTAATCGATGTGGGTACACCAACGGGTGCTGATTGGGAAGGAGCAGCAGTGATGGTGCAGCTAGAGCTCCCATAGCACTGCTGCAGGAATTGTTGGTGACTATCCGCAGAAGGAGGATGGCAGAAAGTGAAGGGATTTCCTGCTTCACTGAAGCAGATGCTGGCAATGGTGGCACCTGTAAGAGATCAGATCTCCTCTGCCTTTTTGAAGAGATCATTCCTCCATTTTGAAAAAGGTGACGTGACCCTTTTCCTTATCTTCAATCCTTTCCATGCTAATCCTCTTTTTTCTCATCTTCAAGCAAGTCCACGGCTGGCCGATTGAACTGGGAGAAAGTGGCTGCCGATTGAACAGGGAGGGAGAGGGGGAGAGAGTGGCTGCGTAGTTCTTTTGTATGGTTGGGGGGAAGAGTGGGATTGAAAAGGGAGGGATTGAACAAGCTTCACCTCACCTCTTTCGTCTTCTTTCCATTCTTCTATTCCCTTTCCCTTCCTCCCAGTTCAGTCGGCCAGTCTTGGACTTGCTTGAAGATGGGAAAAAAGAGGATTAGCATGGAAAGAATTGAAGATAAGCAAAAGAGGCACTTCCCCTTTTCCTTCCTCCCCTTTCATTTCATCCTTCGGTCGACGGTAATGGAATTGAGGATGATGACGATGGCGAAAACAAGGCATCGGTCGATGGCAATGGAATTGAGGATGATAACGATGGCGAAAACAAAGATGGCAATGGAGGTAGAAAAGTCCAAGAATAACAAGATTAATGCTTGAGTCAACCATGCCTTCCTCCATTGATTGGGCACGGGCTGGCTCCAGGAGAGCCACCTCCTTCTCCTGCATTGCTCTGCAACTGAGGTTGCAACGTCATTTCTTGTTGATTTCCTCCTCCCAACTTCAGACAGACACAATTTCTCCAATCGATTTGGCTTCACCCACGGGTGCTGATTGGGAAGGAGCAGTGATGGTGCAGCCACTAGAACTCGCATAGTACTGCCGCAGGAATTGTTGGTTGCTGACGATGGCGAAAACAAAGATGGCAATGGAGGTATAGAAGTCCAAGAATAATAAGATTAATGCTTGAGTCAACCAGGCCTTCCTCAATTGGTTGGGCACGGGCCGGCTCTCGGAGAGCCGCCTCCTTCTCCTGCATGCTCTGGAACTGAGGTTGCAACCTCATTTCTTGCTGATTTCCTCCTTCCAACTTGAGACGGGCACAATTTCTCCAATCGATTTGGCTTCACCCAAGGGTGCTGATTGGGAAGGAGCAGCAATGATGGTGGAGCCACTGGAACTCCCATAGTACTGTCGCATAAATTGTTGGTGGCTATCCGCAGAAGGAGGATGACAGAATGTGAAGGGGTTTCCAGCTTCACTGAAGCAGATGATGGCAATGGTGGCACCTGTAAGAGTACAGATCTCCTTCGCCTTTTTGAACAGATCATTCCTCCATTTTGAAAGAGGTGACATGACTCTTTTGCTTATCTTCAATCATTTCCATGCTAATCCTCTTTTTTCTCATCTTCAAGCAAGTCCAAGGCTGACCGATTGAATTGGGAGGAAGTGGCTGCCGATTGAACAAGGAGGGAGAGGGGGAGAGAGTGGCTGCGTAGTTCTTTTAAATGGTTGGGTGGAAGAGTGGGATTGAAAAGGGAGGGATTGAACAAGCTTTTCACCTCACCTCTTTCGTCTTCTTTCCATTCTTCCATTCCCTTTCCCTTCCTCGGAGTTCAGTCGGCCAGCCTTGGACTTACTTGAAGATGGGGAAAAAGAGGATTACCATGAAAAGGATTAAAGATAAGCAAAATAGGCACTTCCCCTTTCCCTTCCTCCCCTTTCATTTCATCCATCGGTCGATGGCAATGGAATTGAGGATGATGACGATGGCGAAAACAAGGCATCGGTCGATGGCAATGGAATTGAGGATGATGACGATGACGAAAACAAAGCATCGGTCCATGGCAATGGAGGTAGAGAAGTCCAAGAATAACAAGATTAATGCTTGAGTCAACCACACGGGCCGGCGCCAGGAGAGCCATCTCCTTCTCCTGCATGCTCTGCAACTGAGGTTGCAACCTCATTTCTTGCTGATTTCCTCCTCCCAACTTGAGACGGGCACAATTTCTCCAATCGATTTAGCTTCACCCACGGGTGCTGATTGGGAAGGAGCAGCAGTGATGGTGCAGTCACTGGAACTCCCATAGTACTGCCGCAGGAATTGCTGGTGGCTATCCGCAGAAGTAGGATGGCAGAAAGTGAAGGGGTTTCCTGCTTCATCGAAGTAGATGATGGCAATGGTGGCACGTGTAAGAGAGCAGATCTCCTCCGCCTTTTTGAAGAGATCATTCTTCCTCTTGGAGAAGGTGACGTGCCTCTTTTGCTTATCTTCAATCCTTTCCATGCTAATCCTCTTTTTTATCATCTTCAAGCAAGTCCAAGGCTGGCCGATTGAACTGGGAGGAAGTGGCTGCCGATTGAACAGGGAGGGAGAGGGGGAGAGAGTGGCTGCGTAGTTCTTTTAAATGGTTGGGTGGAAGAGTGGGATTGAAAAGGGAGGGATTGAACAAGCTTCACCTCACCTCTTTCGTCTTCTTTCCATTCTTCCATTCCTTTTCCCTTCCTCCCAGTTCAGTCGGCCAGCCTTGGACTTGCTTGAAGATGGGAAAAAAGAGGATTAGCATGGAAAGGATTGAAGATAAGCAAAAGAGGCACTTCCCCTTTCCCTTCCTCCTCTTTAATTTCATCCATCGGTCGATAGCAATGGAATTGAGGATGATGACGATGGCGAAAACAAGGCATCGGTCGATGGCAATGGAATTGAGGATGATGACGATGGCGAAAACAAAGATGGCAATGGAGGTAGAGAAGTCCAAGAATAATAAGATTAATGCTTGAGTCAACCAGGCCTTCCTCCATTGGTTGGGCATGGGTCGGCTATCGGAGAGTCGCCTTCTTCTCCTGCATGCTCTGCAACTGAGGTTGCAACCTCATTTCTTGCTGATTTCCTTCCAACTTGAGACGGACACAATTTCTCCAATCGATTTGGCTTCACCCACGGGTGCTGATTGGGAAGGAGCAGCAGTGATAGTGCAGCCACTGAAACTCCCATAGTACTGCTGCAGGAATTGTTGGTGGCTATCTGCTGAAGGAGGATGGCAGAAAGTGAAGGGGTTTCCTGCTTCACTGAATCAGATGATGGCAATGGCGGCACCTGTAAGAGAGCAGATCTCCTCTGCCTTTTTGAAGAGATCATTCCTCCTCTTGGAGAAGGTGACGTGCCTCTTTTGCTTTTCTTCAATCATTTCCATCCTAATCCTCTTTTTTCTCATCTTCAAGCAAGTCCAAGGCTGGCCGATTGAACTGGGAGGAAGTGGCTGCCGATTGAACAGGGAGGGAGAGGGGGAGAGAGTGGCTGCGTAGTTCTTTTAAATGGTTGGGGAAGGGAGAGATTGAAAAGGGAGGGATTGAACAAGCTTCACCTCACCTCTTTCGTCTTCTTTCCATTCTTCCATTCCCTTTCCCTTCCTCCCAGTTCAGTCGGCCAGCCTTGGACTTGCTTGAAGATGGGAAAAAAAAGGATTAGCATGGAAAGGATTGAAGACAAGCAAAAGTGGCACTTCCCCTTTCCCTTCCTCCCCTTTCATTTCATCCATCGGTCGATGGCAATGGAATTGAGGATGATGACGATGACGAAAACACGGCATCGGTCGATGGCAATGGAATTGAGGATGATGACGATGGCGAAAACAAAGATGGCAATGGAGGTATAGAAGTCCAATAATAATAAGATTAATACTTGAGTCAACCAGGCCTTCCTCCATTGGTTGGGCACGGGCCGGCTCCCGGAGAGCCGCCTTCTTCTCCTGCATGCTCTGCAACTGAGGTTGCAACCTCATTTCTTGCTGATTTCCTCCTCCCAACTTGAGACGGGCACAATTTCTCCAATGGATTTGGCTTCACCCACGGGTGCTGATTGGGAAGGAGCAGCAGTGATAGTGCAGCCACTGAAACTCCCATAGTACTGCTGCAGGAATTGTTGGTGGCTATCCGCTGAAGGAGGATGGCAGAAAGTGAAGGGGTTTCCTGCTTCACTGAATCAGATGATGGCAATGGTGGCACCTGTAAGAGAGCAGATCTCCTCTGCCTTTTTGAAGAGATCATTCCTCCTCTTGGAGAAGGTGACGTGCCTCTTTTGCTTTTCTTCAATCCTTTCCATCCTAATCCTCTTTTTTCTCATCTTCGAGCAAGTCCAAGGCTGGCCGATTGAACTGGGAGGAAGTGGCTGCCGATTGAACAGGGAGGGAGAGGGGGAGAGAGTGGCTGCGTAGTTCTTTTAAATGGTTGGGGGAAGGGTGAGATTGTAAAGGGAGGGATTGAACAAGCTTTACCTCACCTCTTTTGTCTTCTTTCCATTCTTCCATTTCCTTTCCCTTCCTCCCAGTTCAGTCGGTCAGCCTTGGACTTGCTTGAAGATGGGAAAAAAGAGGATTAACATTGAAAAGATTGAAGATAAGCAAAAGTGGCACTTCCCCTTTCCCTTCCTCCCCTTTCATTTCATCCATCGGTTGATGGCAATGGAATTGAGGATGATGACGATGGCGAAAACAAGGCATCGGTCGATGGCAATGGAATTGAGGATGATGACGATGGCGAAAACAAAGATGGCAATGGAGGTAGAGAAGTCCAAGAATAATAAGATTAATGCTTGAGTCAACCAGGCCTTCCTCCATTGGTTGGGCATGGGCCGGCTATCGGAGAGCCGCCTTCTTCTCCTGCATGCTCTGCAACTGAGGTTGCAACCTCATTTTTTGCTGATTTCCTCCTCCCAACTTGAGACGGGCACAATTTCTCCAATCGATTTGGCTTCACCCACGGGTGCTGATTGGGAAGGAGCAGCAGTGATAGTGCTGCCACTGGAACTCCCATAGTACTGCTGCAGGAATTGTTGGTGGCTATCTGCTGAAGGAGGATGGCAGAAAGTGAAGGGGTTTCCTGCTTCACTGAAGCAGATGATGGCAATGGTGGCACCTGTAAGAGAGCAGATCTCCTCTGCCTTTTTGAAGAGATCATTCCTCCTCTTGGAGATGGTGACGTGCCTTTTTTGCTTTTCTTCAATCCTTTCCATCTTAATCCTCTTTTTTCTCATCTTCAAGCAAGTCCAAGGCTGGCCGATTGAACTGGGAGGAAGTGGCTGCCGATTGAACAGGGAGGGAGAGGGGGAGAGAGTGGCTGCGTAGTTCTTTTAAATGGTTGGGTGGAAGAGTGGGATTGAAAAGGGAGGGATTGAACAAGCTTCACCTCACCTCTTTCGTCTTCTTTCCATTCTTCCATTCCCTTTCCCTTCCTCCCAGTTCAGTCGCCCAGCCTTGGACTTGCTTGAAGATGGAAAAAAAGAGGATTAACATGAAAAGGATTGAAGATAAGCAAAAGAGACACTTCCCCTTTCCCTTCCTCCTCTTTAATTTCATCCATCGGTCGATAGCAATGGAATTGAGGATGATGACGATGGCGAAAACAAGGCATCGGTCGATGGCAATGGAATTGAGGATGATGACGATGGCGAAAACAAAGATGGCAATGGAGGTAGAGAAGTCCAAGAATAATAAGATTAATGCTTGAGTCAACCAGGCCTTCCTCCATTGGTTGGGCATGGGCCGGCTATCGGAGAGCCGCCTTCTTCTCCTGCATGCTCTGCAACTGAGGTTGCAACCTCATTTTTTGCTGATTTCCTCCTCCCAACTTGAGACGGGCACAATTTCTCCAATCGATTTGGCTTCACCCACGGGTGCTGATTGGGAAGGAGCAGCAGTGATAGTGCAGCCACTGAAACTCCCATAGTACTGCTGCAGGAATTGTTGGTGGCTATCTGCTGAAGGAGGATGGCAGAAAGTGAAGGGGTTTCCTGCTTCACTGAATCAGATGATGGCAATGGCGGCACCTGTAAGAGAGCAGATCTCCTCTGCCTTTTTGAAGAGATCATTCCTCCTCTTGGAGAAGGTGACGTGCATCTTTTGCTTTTCTTCAATCATTTCCATCCTAATCCTCTTTTTTCTCATCTTCAAGCAAGTCCAAGGCTGGCCGATTGAACTGGGAGGAAGTGGCTGCCGATTGAACAGGGAGGGAGAGGGGGAGAGAGTGGCTGCGTAGTTCTTTTAAATGGTTGGGGGAAGGGAGAGATTGAAAAGGGAGGGATTGAACAAGCTTCACCTCACCTCTTTCGTCTTCTTTCCATTCTTCCATTCCCTTTCCCTTCCTCCCAGTTCAGTCGGCCAGCCTTGGACTTACTTGAAGATGGGAAAAAAGAGGATTAGCATGAAAAGGATTGAAGATAAGCAAAATAGGCACTTCCCCTTTTCCTTCCTCCCCTTTCATTTCATCCATCGGTCGATGGCAATGAAATTGAGGATGATGATGATGGCGAAAACAAGGCATCGGTCGATGGCAATGGAATTGAGGATGATGACGATGACGAAAACAAAGATGGGAATGGAGGTAGAGAAGTCCAAGAATAATAAGATTAATGCTTGAGTCAACGAGGCTTTCCTCCATTGGTTGGGCATGGGCCGGCTCTCGGAGAGCCGCCTTCTTCTCCTGCATGCTCTGCAACTCAGGTTGCAACCTCATTTCTTGCTGATTTCATCCTCCCAACTTGAGACGGGCACAATTTCTCCAATCGATTTGGCTTCACCCACGGGTGCTGATTGGGAAGGAGCAGCAGTGATAGTGCAGCCACTGGAACTCCCATAGTACTGCTGCAGGAATTGTTGGTGGCTATCTGCTGAAGGAGGATGGCAGAAAGTGAAGGGGTTTCGTGCTTCACTGAAGCAGATGATGGCAATGGTGGCACCTGTAAGAGAGCAGATCTCCTATGCCTTTTTGAAGAGATCATTCCTCCTCTTGGAGATGGTGACGTGCCTTTTTTGCTTTTCTTCAATCCTTTCCATCCTAATCCTCTTTTTTCTCATCTTCAAGCAAGTCCAAGGCTGGCCGATTAAAGTGGGAGGAAGTGGCTGCCGATTGAAGAGGGAGGGAGAGGGGGAGAGAGTGGCTGCGTAGTTCTTTTAAATTGTTGGGGGGAAAGGTGGGATTGAAAAGGGAGGGATTGAACAAGCTTCACCTCACCTCTTTCGTCTTCTTTCCATTCTTCCATTCCCTTTCCCTTCCTCCCAGTTCAGTCGGCCAGCCTTGGACTTCGAAGATGGGATAGCATGGAAGGATTGAAGATAAGCAAAATAGGCACTTCCCCTTTCCCTTCCTCCCCTTTCATTTCATCCATCGGTCGATGGCAATGGAATTGAGGATGATGACGATAGCGAAAACAAGGCATCGGTCGATGGCAATGGAATTGAGGATGATGACGATGGCGAAAACAATGCATCGGTCCATGGCAATGGAGTTAGAGAAGTCCAAGAATAACAAGATTAATGCTTGAGTCAACCAGGCCTTCCTCCATTGATTGGGCACGGGCCGGCTCCAGGAGAGCCACCTCCTTCTCCTGCATGCTCTGCAACTGAGGTTGCAACTTCATTTCTTGTTGATTTCCTCCTCCCAACTTGAGACGGACACAATTTCTCCAATCGATTTGGCTTCACCCACGGGTGCTGATTGGGAAGGAGCAGCAGTGATGGTGCAGCCACTGGAACTCCCATAGTACTGCCGCAAGAATTGCTGGTGGCTATCCGTAGAAGTAGGATGGCAGAAAGTGAATGGGTTTCCTGCTTCACCGAAGTAGATGATGGCAATGGCGGCACGTGTAAGAGAGCAGATCTCTTCCGCCTTTTTGAAGAGATCATTCCTCCTCTTGGAGAAGGTGACGTGCCTCTTTTGCTTATCTTCAATCCTTTCCATGCTAATCCTCTTTTTTCTCATCTTCAAGCAAGTCCAAGGCTGGCCGATAGAACTGGAAGGAAGTGGCTGTCGATTGAACAGGGAGGGAGAGAAGCAGAGAGTGGCTGCGTAGTTCTTTTAAATAGTTGGGGAGAAGGGTGGGATTGAAAAGGGAGGGATTGAACAAGCTTCACCTCACCTCTTTCGTCTTCTTTCCATTCTTCCATTCCTTTTCCCTTCCTCCCAGTTCAGTCGGCCGGCCTTGGACTTGCTTGTAGATGGGAAAAAAGAGGATTAACATGGAAAGGATTGAAGATAAGCAAAAGAGACACTTTCCCTTTCCCTTCCTCCCCTTTCATTTCATCCATCGGTCGATGGCAATGGAATTGAAGATGATGACGATGACGAAACAAGGCATCGGTCGATGGCAATGGAATTGAGGATGATGACGATGGCGAAAACAAAGCATCGGTCCATGGCAATGGAATTGAGGATGATGACGATGGCGAAAACAAGGCATCGGTCGATGGCAATGGAATTGAGGATGATGACGATGGCAAAAACGAAGCATCGGTCCATGGCAATGGAGGTAGAGAAGTCCAAAAATAACAACAATTAGTACTCACAAGATCAACTAGTTAAAAAAAAACATTGAAAAAATTAAAAAAATTTAATCGTGCAATGTATTATTTAGATTTGAGTTCAGTTTAGTCTCACCCAAATCCGAAGTTAGACTGATTGGTCCGCCCCTAAAAGAAATTATGACTATAAAAATAATATAATATTCTATAAAGTTTATAACATTTGAGGAGTTGGACTCTAAACATTGAGATCCTAACTTTCTTTATAAGTTCAACGTTTTTAATCTAATCCTCGATGGAAGCGATATGACTCTTCTTTTCATTCAATAGCAGTGGTAGTTGTGTTCTCGATATCGCAAAAGTCCCGTTTGTCCCCACATTTTTAGTTAACTTTGTTTGGTAGGTTGTCTCTCTCTCGAAGCATTTGGTGTTTGTAGCAGTAAAAAAGTTAAATATACGAGACACCATTATTGTGGTCATTGGTTTTCACGTTACGTAACCAAAATGCGATTGTTTGCAAACATGCAGTCATGGTAAATATTTGAATTGTACATCAAACTTTTGTGTACATTTTTTTTTTGTGGTAACTAATAAAAGTGTTCAACTAACATGTAAAAAGCTAATGTATTCTTCCACAATTTGGTTTTAGTACTATAGTGATAAGGATCAACACTTGCATAAAAGAAAAGGGAGGGGATGGCAATTGGCCTATATATATATATATATATATATGAAAAGTGAACCCTGACTCTGGTTCTGCTATAACATGGGGACATCAAAATTTGATCGTCCATCATTCTTGATGGACGGCTGTTTTTTTTTGTCACTCTTTTGCCATCATTGCACGATGGAGGAAGAAGATGAAGGGAGGAGGAGGAAGTCTTCCCCCCCACCGCTGCAGTGGCCGGCACGCTGTCGCCGGTGCTGCCCAAGTGGGAGAATTTCATCCCCCCATGCCTGCCATTCAGCGGGCGGCATGGGGGAGAACGAAATCCCCCAAACCTCTACCCACAATGGGAAGAGGCAGGCGGCTCCCCCTGTCGCCGCCGGTGACGTGAATGCCGCCTGACAGAGGCGTCAGCATCGAAGGGGGAGCCGCCGAGCGGCTTCATTGCCGTCACCGGAAGGCCGATGCCCGAAGTCGCCTCGATGCTGTCCTGCAGATCCACTGGCGACGGCAGCCACCCGGCTACTCGTTTTTTGTTCGTACACAATCAACGGAGGCCTCCCCGAGAGAGAGAGGGAGAGTATGGGAAGGAGAAGGGATCGACGGCTCTGGTTTGATGTTCTGAAAAATGTATAGATAACTTAGAGTCGAGATTTAGGGAATATATAAATAAATAAATATTATATATATCTACATATATATGTTTTCATAAGTTATGTTTTGTAGCATATGAATTCAATAACAACACACAATCTTAGAAGTTTCGCAATTCATGAACAGCAGCACGTGTTGTTGATGTTTCATGACTTTGTCAAAATGTAATATTTAAGAACCAAGTCTTTTGTATGATTAAGCATTACATTAACCATTTTAAAATCTGAATTCTTTTAGACAATATGAATGTATTGATGTTTTACGGTCTCATTAATTAGATGTTTTAATAGTTGGTTGTTATAGACATAAAAATATATGTTATTGCGGTTCACATTGTTTTTATTAAGTTATAACGTGACGGAAATGAAGCTTAGGTATTAAGGTTTTGACTTTAATGTTTAAAATTTGACCTCCAAATACCAAGATAAGAGAACTTTTACTCTCAATCAATTCCGACAATCATGTGCTCAACAAGTCAAACGCCTTTTAATACACATTTTTAAACTATGGCTGGATTTGTCTTATATGGTGTTTCTAACTAAGATAATAAATACATAAGATCCCATTTCAGGAAAGCTAGAACGGTATAAAGGTATGATCTTAAAGGTTTTATAAGGTTTCACATAAGTAAACATCAAGTACAAATACACGAGTTGTTATTTGTCTTAGCCATTGTTTTGTTAATATATTTTAAACTCAATTACTCACAAACACATATTAATTGCACATGTTTGAATAATGCACCAAACTTTTATATTATGCATACTCTTTAACTTTAGATTTTTATTGACTAATAACATAAGGTTAATACACCTATAGAAGCCTGCAAGTTTTCCACTTGCATGTAGTAAAACTAATATAATGGTTGCCTGACCAAGTTTAGAGCATTAATGAAGCTTTAAGTTTGTGACATAAAAGAAACCTGAGTTAAAAAACCATCGGTTGCTCTCACCATAAGCCAAAACATGCTTAACTATTTCGAATTGGAGATATTAATTATTAAGATTATAGTTGTTGAAAATGTGGCTAAATATCGTTATCAATGTATGGGTTTCTATGCTACAAAAAAAAAAAAAATTGAAAGTCTGAAGCGATAAAGCCTATCACTTATAAGTTATTACAAAGCTCGTGCCATCCTTGCTAAAATGTGTCTTTTACCAATTAAGAACGTATTATTATGTGATTAGAGGTAAAATAGTAAGGTAAACTCTTTTATCATGTATAAAATCTTCATGGTATGAGATTTGCTATGATTGAACATTCATTTCTCTTGCAAGCAAAAATTTATTTGATGAACCGTTCGCAAATATTCTAAGAATTGAAAAAACAGTGATTCTTTAATAAATAAGATTCAACAATAAGTACCCTTACCACAAATCCCACATATTTCAAAGTAGTTGGCAAAAATTTTTGACACTATGTTCTGTTTCTTTATTATATAAAGCAAAGAAAGATACAATGAACTAAAATGAAACTTCAGCTAGTTTGATTTTTGTGAGCATTACTCTTTTCCGGCATCTTTCTCCAAGGTAAGTTGTTAACCGCCGGTGAAAAAAAAAAACAACAAAAAGAAAAAAAAAACAGCTTAATTACTTGGGACTTGTTTCGTTTATCGTTGTTACTTTTTTTTTTTACAGTTTCTTCTGCCTTGATGTTTATACAATCATTTTTAACAATTAGCATCTGATTCTGATCCAGGCTGACTTTGCGCAAACAGACAGCTACCGGATTCCACGCGGAAAAACGACTCCCGAAAGCACTGGTTTCACAAACATCTATATGCATTTACAAGTAGCAAAAAAAGGAAGAAATTAAGAGTACTCATAAGGCTAGTTTTCTAATATATATTACATATATTTTTGTCGAATCTTAGGAATTCAGTCCAAATGAAAGGAGCTTACAACTGGAACTATTTTGTTGCCATCACCGTCAACGAGTGGACTTCAAAGAAGCAGTGGAAGACATCAGCGTCGATGGCAACCATCCGCCATTGTCGTTTTTGAAACAACGGATCTTGAACCAAGCAGGCATTAGTCGGATAACGAAAGTTCCTCTTTTATCGAGTCAAAAGAACTTCAAGTAAAATAATAAACTAATATTAAAGGGGTGCAAATCAATGCCTCTCACCTTGTCGGTACTGTATGTTCACACCCATGGTTGCATCAAAACGGCGGGTCTACGCGACGTTCGGAAGCATAAAGATCTTCCCACGAACGCCTCTCTATCTCTCCTCGGGCGATCTGCGGAGTCTGACCACCCCCCAGATCTGATCGAACCAACCGCTGCGTGCCAACTATATCTCGGGTCAACCTGTTCTTTTATTTCGTCCTCCGACGTTCTCTGTTCGTGCTTTGGTAGTCATCATTGGATTGCAGAACAAGGAGGGTGATTCAGAGGTCCCCGTTGATTGATACTGACAATTGATCTTGTCGGTTCGGATGGTTGGTTATCCTTTCCTTTTTTGTTTATGGGAGATTTCTTGGCCTGGTTGGTGACCGACGAAAAGGTGGGATTTGGTTTTCGGTAGCTGGTAGGCCTGAATTTGGTGTTAGTGAAGATGGGCACCTCTGATTGGTTCCTCTTAACGTTGCTTGATGTGGAGTTGGGCGTTTCCAGGACATGGATTCAGTAATCGATTATGCTCGACGGAATTATTGTAATTATGGCAACCATTCGGATAGGATGCTCTGTCTCGATTAGTTCGACTATATTATGATTGTTCATTTTTGAGTGGCGACTGGTGAGTGGTTGCCTGGGACGTCCGCGACAGCGAGAGAGAGGCCAATGGGAGAAGGCAGTCACGTGGATGCGGAGAAGAATGAAGAGTGTGAAGATAGAGGAGCAAGGTCGGAAACCGCTGTGCCGGTTCTCCGAAAGGAGCCATCCTTCTCGAGGTGGTGCGGTGAAGTTGGGGCGGATGGTTCCGCAGAGTCGAGCGATCGGTCGAAGAACGGCCTAGAGGATGGTGATTTTGAGCTGCCATTGCCTCTGGTAGATGGGAATGAAAGTGGGGTTTCAGATAGTGACAGAAGAAACTCGGTTGAGATCGATCACTTGGATAAAAGATCTAACAGTTTCCGGCAGAGAAGCATCCATTTGAACGGTGGCCTGATGGGAGAGGACTCAATGAGTGCAGGAAACTCGGGTTCACCACGTAATAACGATGATATTGCTGGAAACGGGAAGAAATTTTCTTCGTTTTATGTTGAAAATGAGAGCAGTAGTAGGTCAGGGAGTCCACGGCTATGGGTTACACCCCCTAGAGATAGGATTTTTTCTGATTTCAAGGTTGAGAACGATGATTCAAAAGGTACAAGTGAAACGAGCATTTCCGCAGCAACGGTTATTAGAACGTTGCTCCTTATACTTGTGTGGTATACTTTCAGCACATGTTTGACACTGTAAGTGAAGAGGTCTACTAGGTTCCACATCTGATGATTTGTCATAGAGCTCCTTTATTAGTTGTGTTAACTGAACGTGGATGTTCTCTGATAGGTACAACAAAACTCTCTTGGGAGATCACTTGGGCAAATTCCCTGCTCCATTCCTCATGAACACGGTCCACTTTACAATGCAAGCTGTTTTGTCAAAGGCTATTCTATGGTTCTGGTCTGAGAGATTCGAAAATAATGGAATCATGTCTTGGAGGGACTACTTCATAAGGGGTAAGAAAGCTTGCGTGTATTTCCTTTCTCACGGATTCCATCTCTATTCCTTTGCCTGGGAATTTCATGCTTACTAAAGTTGTATACTTGCCTTCTTTATATCATCTTGTTGAATTAGTCCAATAAGGACAGTAAGTAATCCTTTGTTTATTTAGAAAAGGTATGTTCACAATGACATGCCTGTCTAACATGAAACATTCTGCATACTTATTCACTCAGGAGTTTTACTATGGTGTTATTTGTTTTGCTAAATCATGGTGTAATATGGTGGAAAGCCTAGATTGTTTTTCACTTCTAGAAGAAAGGGCTTCTGGCCGTGCCATGTGAAAACTTAGTTATGGCCTTACATTGTTAGAGGCCAGTACTGGGCAGCTTAACATCTCTACCCCTTTGGTACTGTGAAGATAGTCTTTGATCTGGTTTGTATTGCGACATACACCATAGAGGATTATTATGGACATCATGACGCTTATTGGAATTTCAGGATATGTTGAGAACGGTGTCTGCTTAGTAATGCTTGTGACCTTGCTTACCATTGCAAAATTGACCGATAGGAATGCTATGGTGGGTTAAACATGGAAGTCTTTTCCTCTGTTCCACCTCAGTCTGTTTTCATCCCTCTAGACATTTATCAACTACATTGTCTCCATGAATCAAGGGTAGAGTTGCCAACCCTGCATGGGTTTGATTAAAACATGTAAGCAAAACAATAACTAGGCTTCTAGTTCATAATGTCCCGAATTGATAATTTGGACTCCATAGTGGGAAAGGAGCTGCCTAAACATGCTTGCATATAATTTTTTATTTCAACATTTTTACAGACCTGTACATGTTGAAGCTGAATCATCTTAACTGTTTTGCTCAGCTTCTTAAATTTATTTGACAATCCGTCACACTTACATAAGGATGTTTGGCCTTTGACTTCATTTATTTTTCCCTTATTGAGTTTAAAAGTACTAATTTTATTACTTCTAAGTGGTTCCAGCCAATAAGGCCATTATGCTTAGTGATTAAGAACCTAGGAGTTAATGTCACATGTGACATGCCTAGCAATTATGAACCTGTCTGGTATCAACTGACATCTTTGATGAGATTTCTTCGTTTGTTACTGAAAAGAAATAAAGTTATAAACTACTACTATTTGAGTGGTTATTAGTTATTACCTTTTCTACATTTAAGCCATCAGTCCACTTTTTCTTGCATGCATGTACATGTCTGTGTGTGTTGTGGATTGGTCTGAAAGTAAAATGTGCAATCAGTTGATTCACATTACTTGGCATTGGTTCCTAATTGTCACATTGACTTCTCTGATTGCAAATCATCATTGTTATTCACTTGATTGTGTTCTCTTTGTAGTTGTGCCAACTGCTCTTGGGACTGCACTGGACATAAATTTAAGCAATGCATCCCTTGTTTTCATATCTGTGACGTTTGCTACTATGGTGACTCTCTATTTCTTTCTTTCTACATATAAAGACATATAATGATGTCTAATTAACATTTCCTGTGTACTGAAGACTCGTTTTACTTTCTTGTGCAGTGTAAATCTGCTGCTCCAGTTTTTCTTCTGTTGTTCGCTTTTGCATTCAAGTAAGTGAGTTTCTTTGGGAGAATGATTCCTTTTTTAGTTTCCACAAATTGGATATTATGCAACATTTGGTCCAGCAGCTTTTATTCTTCTTGCTTTCGATAGATCCAGAAAGCATTATGTGATGTGCCATTTAAAGGAATGTTTATTCCCCCCCATTATTTATGCAGAGGATAAAAGGAAAGGTAGTTTCGAATGTTTTTTTTTCTGTGGATTTGGGGATGATGGGATTGTCGCCGGGCTACTATGCTCTGCTATTTTAGATGTCAAGTGTTTCAGGGAAAGTGATTTCACATATCTGCATCTGAAATTCAAGAAAATGTGCCTGTAAAAGGTTGGTCTTACCTATTCGCTTTTTTGAAAATTGCCCTTATACATTTGAGAATGGAGATAACCTCATTGGCTTGGTTGGCTGGTGGCCATAAATTTCACCAAGTGTGCCTACATGTACTCCTCTATTTATACTTGATTTCATTCTGTTTAGCTGTAGCAGCAACAAGAATATGGGTCCATTTATATGGATTGGGAAAAAGTTTGTCGGGTATTTGGGCCCATGGCCTCAATTGTTAATGTTATTGATGGAGCAACTAATCTTGAGTTTGCAGATTCTTCTTTCTTTCTGTCAGTACATTGTATCCATGCTTGATCAATAAGCTAAAGGAAGAATAGATCATTCCAGAGCAAAAATTCTTCTGGTGTCTCCAGAGTGGCTAAGCATGACATGTTTTTTATGTTTCATGATTAATTCCTCTCTACCTCTGTCAGCTTTGTATTACTCAATTTATAATTTTTTCTAGAGGATTGATCTGGTGCATTTATTGTCATGTTATATGTGAACATTATTATTGTCTGCGACTTTCCCTCCTATAGAAACTATTTTGTCATTGATCTGGGTCATCTAAATTTTTCCATTAATTTTTGAAGGTTGGAATCTCCAAGTATAAAGCTTTTTGGAATAATATTCATAATCTCCACCGGCGTTCTCTTAACAGGTTGGTAGCTTATGCTGATGACACTGGATTCTACTTGTTTCCTAATACTTTGACTTATTAAAATGTAATTTAGTCTCCATTTGTCCTTTAAGCATCATCTGTTTACTTCACTTGAATGCTATGGTGGTGCTATGTATTAGGTGATTCCCTACTCATCAAATCTCAGCCGAAATTGCACCTAAGAAAATTGTTTTGTTATTTATTTTTTGAGCATTTAGACTTTTATTTTACTTTAATAACTATTTTATTTATTCTTAGAAGGACCTAATGACCCTTGGTATTTCCCAAGAAAATGTTGCTTAAATTCGTCCAAAAAAAAATCATTATTATGAGGTTTACGTTTATAACTGGACAGGATCTCGATAGAATTTGTTAGAGAATTAGCATGTCTATTAATATTTAAAGGTTTGACAGCTTGTTCTGAGCTTCTCATAAAATTTTTACTCGTTGTCATCAGATAAAGTCTGTTGCTAATTTTTGCAAGTACATGTTCCGGCCATGTAAAAATTGTGTGTCTGATAATAAACAAAAAAAATTGTTAGTCTGATCATTGTCTAATTGGATCCATATAAAATTGTTGTCTTAGGTTAGCTTGATACTTACTAACATTTTGTTTTGCATTGCTAGATTCCTACCAATTTGTCTGTCTGATAATAAATCATTGTTTTGCATTCTTAGGTTCCTACCTATTTTGGTGTCAAGAAACCTATTTTTTTTTCTTTTTGTCAAGTTGCCTGAATGAGTCTGCTTTTTTCTCTTTTGTCACACGTGGCAATTTTTCTGGAGCTTTGCAGTGGCAAAAGAAACAGAGTTTGAGTTTTGGGGATTTCTTTTTGTCATGCTTGCTGCTGTCATGTCAGGATTCCGTTGGTCAATGACTCAGATTCTTTTACAGGTAACTGTTTCTGGATGTGTGCTTGTACTTCCATATCCGTTGGCTTTGGATCACACTTAATCATCGGCTGATGGGTTGGTCTGAATGTTTGTTAATGAGATTTTCATAGTTTAATGTAATTGTAGGAGTATCTTTGTATCAAGACAATGGCTGTGTCATAGGATAATAGTGGAACTTGTATCTTGAATAATTTTCCAAGGTGAAATCTTGATCCAAGGTAATAGGAAAGAAGTTCAGTTTCTCTTACCATATCAGACAAGAGATGTGAAAAAAGAAAGTTTTATGAACGATTTAAAGTGTGAGGGGGAATGAGGAATCCTCCTTTGGCCCTAGCTCCTTGATTCTAATGATTTGCATTTCTTTTTTCTCCCTACTATTTCAAGCCAGACTGTTTCATACTTTATATATATTGTTTATACTTCTCTTATATTATGTGCTTTTCATCATTGCTAAAATTTCTTACCTGCCAGCACAATTATCATGCTTGTCATGATGCAATGATCACATGATCAACAGTTCTTGTGACCACTTTCTTCATCATTAACGTTCATGACTGTCACCGATCATAGTTTCACCACTATTTCCAGCTTTACGACCAGATCACAACCATGTCCCAGTACCATCATCATGATCAGCACAATGGATTATCTTCACTAGCTTCAATCACTTTCGTAGGTCTCATTTCTAACAGCCGTTGGCATAGGGCATGAATAATGTGGGTTTAGCTTAGATTTCAACGTTTGGATTTGGGGTAAGGGCCGACTCCATTAGGGTTTCCTTTGAAGGGAAAGGGGGTTTCTTGTATATAAGGTCTCCAACTCAATGCTCGACACAAGTGAAACAAAATTATATGTGAATTGGTATTGCATGTGGTAAAGATTTATTTCAAGTAATATGAAACGAGATACCCGAATCGAGAAGCCAAGAGCACATACTTGGAGTATGGATGTTGTGGCTTCTAGGTTGGATCTTTAATGAGGGGTTGAAGGGCCTAAGCAGTTGAGCCATTGACGAAGCTCCAGCAATTAGATGGTCCTTCCACCTTGTTGGGTTGAAAAGTAGTAGACAAGCCGACCATCTTCCATGATTTTATGTTGCTATTTGCTTAGACCTTGTAATTTGTTGAAGGGAAGTGATTCATAAGCTTTATTATTGTTTCTTGGTTGTGAAGCTGCAAATATTCCATCTTTTTAATGATTGATTTCCTTTAAGCGTGATGGTACTTCTAGGACATTTCTTTCTTTAGTTCAATTATTGTCTCCTCTCCACTTGGTTTCTTAAGAATATCTTCAAGTGGAGGGGTAAGAGAGGATAATGAAGTAGATTGCTCAAATTCAGTTAGAAGCCTATTGAGAAAGTTGAAGAAGTGTTCTTCTTCAAGTTATCTTGGTGCATTTCAATGGCTTATCCTTGCCATTTCGGTTCAGAAAGAGCTAATACATCCCAAATGAATGACAATTTGGTGAAATTTTTCCTTATGGTCGTCTTTCCTTGTTGAAAATTTTGAGCTCTATTTTGAAAGTAGAATTTGTGAGACTTATCTCCTGAGGCATACATCCTCTTGAAATATTCCTTGGTTTGGTTTACCTTATTGAACTTCAATATATTTACATTCATCCTTGGCTTTGTGGTGCAAAGATCCATGCAGTGTTATTAGAGGTGCACACCTCAAGGCATGAGGCATGCGCCTCATTGCTCATCACATGTGTTTGGGTGATGTGTGGCTTCCTTGAGGTGAGCGCCTCATCCTAGTGATGCCTACACCTTTGACAGATACGCGAGGCATGTGCCTGCTTAACTGGATCATCAAAGATCAGGAAAAATTTAAAAGAAAATTAGAGAAACAAGAAAAGACGAAAAGGAAGAGAAGAAAGCAAAACCTACTATTGGAGATCAAGTTTGGCCAATTCACTAGGACTGCTCAGTTTCTCCTGAGCCATTCTTATGCATAAAACTATCCAAAAGAACAGTTCCTCCCTTCTTCTCCTCTCCTTGTTTCTCTTCTCTGCAACTAGAAAAAAGAGAGAGAAAGTGACTGGGTGGTCCTCCTCTCTTTTCCTCTCCTTACTCAGTCAACATCTCTCGTAATTCAATAATCAGTCAGTCATCTCCTCTATCTTCCAAACTCTCCCCCTTTCATCTGCAGAGCCTAACGAAACCCCCTTCCAGGGGCCTGTCAATCCTAGGGAATCTCTCCATCTCTATTGCTCAGGTCTCTCTCTCTCTCTCTAAATTAGGACCTTCGACCCTGCCATGGCAGCCGGCAGCCTTGCCTCTCTCTCCATGATTTGCGATCAACACATCTACCTTTTTATATATTTTATTTCATATAGTCATTTTTTTGTTTGACATATTTTTGCTTTTGTTTACTTTTTTCTGAGCAGCATGGTAGTCTTTAGCTAATGTTGGATTAAATCGGTGAACGTTGGATTTAATGAAAGTTGTATGTTGGATGAAATCATGGAATTTAGTAAATGTTAGATAAAAGCATAGAATTTAGTGAATTTACTGAACTTGTAAACATTGGATGAAATAGGTGCTCTGCTCTCAAAAGTATGTTGTTTAAATAAAATAAAGTAATGTTTTTTTTTCCATCTGCAAATACTTATAAAGTATTAAATGTTTCACAATGTTTGATGTAAAATTGTAGATAAAGACTAATTAACTGTTATGTCTACACAACAAATGGCAGAATAGTGTCATTGTTTCATTTCTGATTTTGGCGTGAGGAAAAAATACTTTTTGCTTGTTTCTTATTTTTTATATTATCTTTGCGGATATTATATACTAGGCAATTTCTGTTTTGAAACATATGCTTCACTGTGTGTCGCTTGGCTATTCCTCGCTTCACAGGCTTAGTGCTTCGCTTTCCCTCGTCGCACTTAACAACGTTGGATCCATGAGAGAATCTTAACAGTAAACACGCTTCATCTCCCATTTATCATGTTTCTTGTAGTCATTAAGTGTGTTCTTCCTTTTCTTACCTTCAAAATTTTCCAATTCTCCATTCTCAACTTTGGTGAGATTGGATTCAGGGTTGGGAATGGTACCTTTAACATAACTCCAATGCCCTTTGCTTTTGATGCGAGCTTCCAAATTTCTTCCCCAACTAAATAGTTGGAACAATTGAGCCTAAACCCAAGAGAGAAGTGACAGTATTTTTCAGCCATGCTAGCTCCAACTGAGAAAATAAATGGCAAAAAAAACTCCTTATGAAAGAATCTTCAAAGTCTCTTGACTGGTGCACTCTATGAGGCCACAATACTGCCTTCTACAAGCCTTGATTAAACTGTTAGTAACCGAGCTCTGATACCATGTAAAAATCTCCTGATGGTTACTAGATCATGCCACAACAGAAGGCATCAAAAGTTTCAATGGAACAAGAATCCAGACAGCACAAAGGCACAGGTAAGTGCATAAAGGCACTAAAAATTGTAAAAAAGAACTTATTAATGTTGACAAAATGTTTAGACAAGCATTGGCCTTGAGAGGGAGAAATTCCTCCTATATATACAGTATAGAGGGACTGAACTAGCTGTTGTGTTGGGCCAACCCAACAGCTAGAAATCTAGCCATTGTGACTGCTCAACAATTGGGCAAGTCTGGTGAAAGGCTATTGCTGACAAGGAATAAAAGCGGAAAAAAGTAAATACGCAAGGCACTGGGGAAAAACAAAAAAGAGAAAAAGGGAAATGCAACAAGAAGTTTATGTACAATGAAGTATGATATACACTAGCATAGGAGTATATGCACATGGAGATTGGAGATCACTTTTATCAAGGGATTTCGTGGGGGTACCTCCCCCTCTCTCTCTCTCCCTCCTTTTGCTTGTTTTTTTGTGCTTATTGTGCAGAAAAAAGTGCTGACTGTGTTAGTTAAAAGGAGGAAACTAACACACTTGAAGTAACTGTGTCTCTCGGTCGTTGAAATCACCATTTCCTTCCTTTACTAGCACATGTGGCCCACAATTTATGGTCATTAGCTGGTTAAAAATTTAACCTCTATCTGCCTCACTTTCCACCCATGGTTTAGCTAGTAAAGGTGCTGATCTTCTGGAGGGTACCTCACCATGTTGAGCATCACGATTAAGGTCTGAGGCCAATGGGTCAACAAGGGAAGAAGTGAATGTGAAGAGCCATATAAGTAAAACTCGTTTTGGAAAACCAGACTGACCATCAAAATATGCTTTCAGAGATTTTTCATGAATCATGTTAGCCAATAGCATGAATTATAGGTGTTTGGTACTTTGGAAAACTAATTTTGAGCAACAAAAAAGTATCTACTTAGTTCTTACAGTCTAAATTTTAGCTCTGGTTCTTGCTAATATTAAGTATCCATTTAGATATTTATTTGTGTACTTTCATGATTGGCCTCTAACATTCAAAATGTTCTGCTTGTGCTTCGAAACGACGAATTCCAAAATTTGAAGAGGGAAGCTTATGGTGCGTAATCTTTCTTATCCCTTTGATTTTCCAAGTTTAGATGCTCTTTCAGCCTGCATATGTTTGTGTCTGCATGAGTGTGGCTGACAGTAACAAACTCTCTTGTATTTTAAATTGTTTTCCAGGGTTGAAGAATCCCATCACTTTGATGAGCTATGTCACTCCAGTTATGGCACTCGTTACTGCTCTGCTTTCCTTAATGTTTGATCCTTGGATTAACTTTAAGCAGAACTACTACTTTAATGGTTCATGGCATATTGTTCGAAGTTGCTTGCTGATGCTTCTGGGAGGGGGTTTAGCTTTTTTTATGGTAAGAAGTAGCTTTTGATTTCACTAACTGAGTTTGATTTTAGAGAGTGTTGGGCAAGCCCTGCATGGATATGAGGTAACATATTATGATAGCAGGCATTTTTTAGAACGTAGACCCCACCCCTCATGCGCTTTCTTGTTTCACCTCTTTGGTGTGAAGCTTTTGCTGGTGCTCAGTCGATATTGTTTTCTATGCAGGTTCTAACGGAGTATATTCTTGTTTCAGCAACTAGTGCAGTGACAGTCACAATTGCAGGTGTTGTCAAGGAGGCTGTCACCATAGTGGTATCATTGCATCTTTCTCCTATGGAGAATTTCCTATTCTTGCTGGCATTGTTATTTACTCAAGCCTTTTCCACGAAGAAAATATTCTCTGCTAACGTCCCTGCCTGTGTTTATGACACTGCTACATCTGTGAAATATTTACGTTACTACTAATTTTCTTTCCAAACGAGTTGTTCATTCTCATCAATGAGAACTTAAGATTTCTTATGCCTTCGTATTTGAAACACCAGTTCCTGGGCATGCATATTTGTGTATTCTGTTTTACATACATTTTGTAGTTGCAAAAATTTAAAGTTATCAGTTAGTGTGTAACCTATTCTTCATTGTTCTCTCTGGTATAAAAAAATTCCTCTTCAGCTTATGTAGCAGGGTCTATGTGTCTGACCATGAGACAATGGTTATGTACGTTGCCTGTTGGTTGTCGATTGTGTTTTTTTTACATGAAGTTGTCTGCTTGTGCAGGTTGCAGTATTTTACTTCCATGATGAGTTTACACTATTGAAAGGATTTGGTCTTTTGACAATAATGGTTGGTGTCAGCTTGTTCAACTGGTACAAGTAAGTGGAGCAGTTTTATGAAATGCAGTTCATTTGTGATGTTATCTTAGTAATGAGATACAAGTAATTTTGTTATCAAACCAGTGTTCTAATAAAATAAAAATGAGCTGCTTATAATAACCACAGACACATTTCAAAATTGACTTATTTTGGTTTCTTGCCTTCTGAAACTGCACTAACAGAATAAGTTTTAAAAGTTCTAAGTTCTGACACTTAGTATGAAAATTTTGTGTGGAATGACTTGGCCTAGCTAAACCTAGTGGATTCATACAAACATATGCACCAGCTTCTTTACTCTATCCTTTTCCTTCAGGTACCAGAAGCTGCAAAAAGGCCAGCTTGGACATGGAGAATCTTTTGAGTCCCCACATACCAATGGCTCGGTAAAGTATGTCATTCTTGATAATATGGATGAGGAAGCTTGAAAAAGAAATACAAGTAAAACATTGAGGTAACCTCTCATTTTAAGTGCTTTAATTTGAACCTCTTTCATGAAATTTGAGTTGTCTTGGTATCAGGACCTCAATGACAATTCTATGACTGGAACAATGTTTTTATGGTTAAATTAATTCTATATGTGTGCTTGCACGTGCATGCTTTGTTTATTTGTGTATGTATGCTTGGGTTCCTGCCAGTGGAAGCTCATGATAGATGTCGAGGACCATATTCATGTCTAGAAAGGAAAATCCTGGCTTGCGTTTTTTGCAGATTTAGCAAATATTTATATTGTTTTTTTTAGAAATGGCTCATTAAGATAAAACTTACCTTGAGTGATAATCATAGAGAGCCAATGTTCAGCATTAATTTAAAAGGTTAACCTATTTGCGATCTCCAGATCTATGCTTATTTTCAACTCCCTGAAGCATTTCGCTGCTTGCTACGCCCTTCCTCGTCTCTGGTTGCCTAGGTATTCACCATAAACCTTTCCTGATTTGAACCTCACTGTTAAAGCTATAACATTTCCTTCACAAGGATCTAATAAGAAATTTTCTGTTTTAAACAATCTGGAGGATGGAAATAAAGCTGCCCTTTGAATTTGGAATTAAATGATTTTGGCATTGTATTCATGGGTGATGGTTTGATGATACAAGAGGGTAGTTCTGGGAACACAAATGGACGAATTGCTCAAATACCGGTGACCAAGGCTTATTTGAGTCATGTTGTAAATGCCCTAGGTAAACCTATTGATGGGAGGGGTGAAATTTTAGCTTCCGAGTATCGGTAATTGAGTCTCGCTCTCCAGGTATTATCTCAAAACATTCCATACATGAGCCTCTTTAAAGTTCAAACACAAGAATGCTGCTTCAGAAATTGAAATTCAGAACCTGCCAGTGGATGTTAAGTGATTCAAGGTGGGGCATGCCACTTTAGCTTAAAGCCTTAAACAAGGTAGAAAAGGTACATGGTGAATGTTGGCACAGGTTAACTAAGAAAAAGTCTAAGTTTTATGGGCAAGCTTCGTGTGAACACTCGGACATCTGGCTTAGGAGGAAATGTAAAAGAAACAAATGTGAAAAATACTTGAAACATATGCCTTGTATTTTAAGTCTTTATATTTCTTTGGGATCTGTGTTGATCCGGAAACCTGAATATGAAAAGAAGATAAGGTTTGCTGGTGAATATTTTTGTTAACAAAGTCTTAACTAGTTGGATGAGGTGGTTGGCAACCGGCCTATGTGTGTGTGTGTGTGTGTAGTCTTTCTATAGATACTATATTTCTGTATTTATTTTTGTCCATACGTACATTTATTTATTTTTAGGCAATCAACTTGGACCAACAAGTCTCTTTTAGGGTCTCAGAAGTGAAGTAGGTTAATGTAATGACAGAAATGAAGTAGGTTTCTTCATTTAAAAAAAAAAAAAATTCATGAGGAGAAGAAGACAAGAAACTCTTGCATGAAATCGGAAATGGTCTACCACGGGTTCAATATTCATCTTTCTTTGCACAAGTAACATTGGGGAAGGTTGATATGAGAGTCCTGGTGCATGAGTTGCTTTTACAACATCTATGAGGGGGACACTTTCCTATGTTGCTTAGTAGGAATTTCATGAAATAGAGGCAGAATAGTACACACATTTGTTTTCTGCAAGGAAGCCCTGTGTCACCTGTCTTGATGAGAAACTTAAACCAAGTTGACCAAGAAGCAGGTAAAAAAAGGCATCTTCCACCTTTGTTTGTTAGGATTGATATAAAAATGATTGCTCCTGCCTATGCTTGAAAAGGCCGTAACCCAGGGTTGAACATTTTTGGGTATTCAGGATTGATGGTTTCATCGATGAGCAAGGGAATCCTCATTTCAAGGCACCCAAAAAAAAACAGAAGTTTGAGAAACAAATGGCTTCTTTGTCATTTGGTTACCAACCAGGTGCAAGGACCAGATGCAGAAACAAATTTGGAAACTGTGTTACAAGTTTCATATAATTGTAGCTGTAGAATGATTCAGATGGTTGAAGAGATTTTGTTGCTCTAATGGATAAGAAGCTGGTTACTGTCCGTCATTTTAAAATTTAAACATTACACTGATGTACGAGCCCCAGTCGGTCAGTGGAGTCGAGCTGAGGATGCCACTAAAGCAGGCATTATGAGGCTTCATCATGTCAGTGGCTATGAGCAAAAAGCTGGTGTATTTAGAGGTAAACAAGAGATGGTGTGTTCTGGAGGCTTGTTCATCATCTCTAGGATAGGGCAAACTTGCTTCTCCTGCTATCTTTCCATTGTTTTGGGCTCTGTGGTCTCTGTATCTTTTTGTTAGTGCTATACTATTTTGTTTTTCTTATCCTTGCAATCAATGCTTGATTCTGGTTTTCCGTTCTTCCTTGTGGAGATTTATTAGTACAATGAATTACTTTTCATTCATAGACGTCTGCCTTACTGCAGTTTTGTCCTCTTTCATATTCAACACAATGGCGGTGGTAGCAGTTAGTAGCATGCCACGTATTGAATTAGAAGTTCTTTGTTCTCACTGGTACCGTCTATCCATCTCCGTTGCAATACATTCTCTGGCAGTGCAGCTGTGCACGTGTCTACTGGTGATCCCTTGTCTTCAGCAAATCTGTATGCCGTCTGATATTAGATACTTGGGGGACATTGCAAAACTTGGAGAGTTGGTTTGCTGCAAGATTAGATTGTACCATGCAAAAAGGTTGCTTGGATAGTTTACGACTTTGTTGCACTCTCTACCACTGGAGAAGTTGCTGAATCTCATTTTTGTCAAAAATGTAATTTTTTTTTTGACAACTCGGTGAAAGATCAAGCTGATTGAGCCGTCTCATGCATTTGCTTAAGATTGTATTTTTAATTTTAATTTTTTTTTCTTTGTTGAAATATCTGCTAGATGTACAGCAACACGACACGCCAAGTTGTAAGAATTGATACTTGCATTTTAAAGATTGTACTTACTATGATCCATGTTAAATGTCAATATTGGAGACAATCCTTTGAGTAAGCCTTTGGGCGTTACTACGAGTGCATAATGATCAAATATTCTTTACAATGTCGTTGAGTGAACCAGGTTTCTTTGTATTTGTTACCTTACGAAAATAAGTTGTTTGACCGTAGAAATGTGCAAGAAGACATCGCAAGACGAAAACAACTGACAGGAAAAATGGTTTCTTTCGTAATGCAATAGGAGAACTGCAAGTTGCCAGAGATATTTAGCAACAGTCAGTATTCATTTATGAACACAGTGGAAACTATCATCCTTTAACCTTATAGAAGAAAGTGTTTGACAGAGAGTTGTCTGTTTAATCATTCATTTCTAAAAAGCTTCTAATGTTTTGGTGTACGTTAAACTTATTTTATAGGATGTACCTTGTAACATGCTAAACATATCAAAAGAAAAGGTCGGAGCTTCCAGCTTTTTCCCCGAGACCGACACTTCACCTATTCAGTACACTTTTTTTTTCTTCTTTTGGGGTGGCATTAAGCCCCCCAAGTGAGCTATTAAAATGTAGTAACCTGAATAAGATATCATTAGTAGGAAATTACATCTAATTTTCCTTTATTTTGGAAATAAACTGCAAGCTGGCTTTTGACCGCATGGCCAGATGTTGGCAGGATTTTGTATCCGTAGCAGCATAGCACTTGAATCATTGTTTAATTTGGTCTCGATTCGGGCCAGTTGCCAGTCATCACATGTAAACATCCAGAGTTTGCTTCTTAATGGCTTTTAACCTGAACACATCCTTCTGCTCAAGAGGAAGGATTTCGGAATGCCCAAAGGATGGGATATATTGGAGTTATGAAAGTGCATACTTGGATATTTCCAACCCTGAACTGATCAAACATGCAGGCATTCTGCGATCATTTTCTAATCAGCTGGATTGAGTATCTTTTATTTCTAAATGCTGATTAATTGTTTTGAGTCCCAAATTGCATATAATGCAAGTTCCAAGTTTGAGGCCGCCAAATGGGAGCATTCTAATGCTTGAGTTGCACTCTTGGATCTTTTTCTCAAACTTGATATAGAAAAATGATGTCAGGGGGGCCCATGCAGCATGCTGCCTTTACCCACACAACAGTCTAACACTTGGGCATATGAAGTCCTTGAAGGTCGCACGGCATCGTTATCACATGGTAGAATTTGAAAAGTAAGTCAGGATAGAAGTGTAACAGATAATCACATTTCATTAACTCAAGCCACCTAAATAAGACCAGTGCATGTATGATCAATTTCATCAGATCCAAACAACTGAGAACCTCGGACTGACTTCAGACAAACCAGCCAGTGACTTGCATCCATCTGGGCTTTACAGTTGATAGAGATCAGAACAGTATATCCATATTCAATAATTCTAAACTATGGAAAGAGTATCTGTGCATTTGTTTGGCGAATTGTTGAAGAGAAAGATTAAATCACCCAAAAACATCATGCAGTAAGCATTAGAAAGCTTTAGTATCTTTACAGCATATACAAAAAGGCTCTCCTGAATTGAGTTTTATCTGTACTAAAATACAAAGCACTATACATGATATATCACATGCATGCCAGGGACGCAATGGTTACACCATGCATGCCTCATAGAGGCAACTGTGCTCAAGATAGTTCACATGTATTTTCAGATGATGGAGTAAAATTATATGGGAGTCATGCTGTTACAGGGGCCTCCAAGTCTTCTTTCCCTGTAATACCTTCCTTCAAATTCTTGAAGTAGACGTCATAATCCTTCTCGGCAGGAGGGTTGTTTGGGTCCACGGTGAAAGGTTCACTAAATGGAACAACACTTTTGACCTACAAGGCCAAAGCAAGTGAACAGTTATTGTCCGACAGAATAAATTTTGCAGAGTCCAAAACCCACATGGATTAGTTTTGCACAATGTTGCAGCAAATAATTTTAAGGAAAAGAAGTGCACTATGTATGGGCAGGGAGAAAACTTTAGCTATAAAGAAAGAAGGTTGCTCAGTGACAACTACAGCCTTTTAAACATATTATAGTTCCAAAATGCAAATTAAGCGCTACAGTCTACACTGGACTTTCAGGAAGTAAAACCTCGAATGTCTTGTTGAGTGCAGCTGGACATTCAAGAGCAGCAACACACATGCGAGCAATCTCTTCTCTCGATATCTTTCCCTGCGTCATGTACAAACTGTCTGTCAGAATCATATGTTACTGGCTTGGTTTGTTCAGAGTGGTGATACGAACATTAAGTTTTCTATCCTCTTTAAAATAGGTTTCCTGCAAACTTTAATGATAGCAGAAACTCAAGGCATAACATATGTGGTAGTATTATATCTAGGCAAAATCTAATACAATGGCAAAATAGGGAAAAAAGAAAAAGAGAGAAGAATGAGCACTGTTATGTTGTCGCCCTGGTCAAAAATGAGATCAGCGCCGGCAGGCTCTTCAGTCAGTGCACAAGGCCTTATGATTGTGTATGGAAAACCACTCTCTCGTATCAAATCTTCTCCCTAAGTTGAAACAAAGGAAAAACACAATCATCTACCATTTGTTGCTTCAATTCATGTATACTACCACAAAATTAGACGATTTACATGTTTCAGACATTTGATCATATATGGATTGCTTGAGCTAAACCAAATCAGGACCACAAAGACATATAAAATGAGGCAGTCACTGTTTAGTTCCCTAAACTGAGATACTGGTGTAAAATCAAGCGTGTAGTATTGCTTCCTCTAGGTACATTTTATATAGTTATTTTCTTTGATTATGTGTGTAAAAAAATAGGAATATACCTTCAATTTAAATGTAAGAATATAACCCAACTCCTTATTCAAGCGTACAGCAGGAGGCTGCTTCGTTAAATCAAGTCCAGGCCTTTCAGGCCGAGTAACACCAGCAGAGCTCACATGAACAAACCTACGAGAAGTTAAAAGTGAAATTGAATAAAAAATTGAACATGCAATGACTTTCATATATTTGTAAACGGACACACACATATAGAGAAGATAAGTAGAGAAAAGAAGCTACTTCACTACCTTGGCTTGACAGGATCCTGAATATATGCTCTTATACTTGTAAGAGGGAGCTGAAATTCACCTTCCTTAAATGTGGGATTCAGTTTTCCATCATATTCAAACTTACTATACATAAGCTGCAAAAAGTTCAATAGATTTTTAATGAGCAAAAAGAATTCGGGAACATAAAAGCAATACATGATTTTGAATGTAAAGATTAGAGGACCTGCAATGATATAACTCTACTTGGATCAAATGGTGGAGCATCTTTTACAGTCCGTGCACGAAATATAGGTCTCAAAGAAGCAAACTGCACCTGGACCTGATTTATTGGATGACGGGATTAGCGGAAAATAGTAACTACAAAAAGTTGACCTTGCTAGCTTGCCATACTTACATTTTGCCATTCTCCATTTACAGTGTCGAAGCTTGCAGTATATCCCACTGTGTCCCATTCAGAGCTGGTGCGCAAAATAAGTTTATAACGGCAACCATCACCTTTGAGTCGGAGTTCCAAACCATCATAGGCAGAAAGATCTAGAGGTACAGGGAAGTTCTGAAAGGAGCACAATTAACACCGAGGAAAATCACATGGATATGGAAATAGTGAACATGTGAAAGTTGTTTCGACAGCTTTTATACGATAACAAAAGGACAATGATTTAAGAGTAAGAATTAGTCAAACAGAGAGTGATCATAAGGACTTTTAAAGTGACTGCAGTGGCATTTTTTAAATAAGAAGTGCATGACTCACAGGCAGACCCACAAAGACCACATATTGGAACACAGAAGAACCATCCTCATTACAATAGAAGTAAAATGTTTACCTTTGTCCTGATACTTGTAAATCCACCATTGTTGGCAGTGGAAACACGTCCTGGTTAATGGCAACAGAATCATGTTACTGATAGGAAGCATAAAAGGCGTCATGTAGGATAGGAACTGGAAGAAGGTTTTATAAGTCTTGGTAATATTGATAACAAAAGGACAGAGATTACAGGCCTTTAAAAATCCCTGTTGCACCATCCAGTTCACCACCATTTGGATTGATCTGAAATGTACTTTCACTTACACCTCCCATAACAACATCATCTAGAGCACCCCATGCAAGCCCTCCAGACATGCCATCTGAAAAGAGAAATAACCAAATCACATTAAGTATTGTTCTATGCCACATTTATGGAAAACATAAGCAAAACAGGGCAACGATGGATGGTCAACAGATATGCACTACTTCTTTCTTTCTGTGTTGCAATTTTATGATGTGATAGAGCATGACTTTGTTGAAGCATCAAAGAACATACAACTTTTGGTAGCTTTCTTTCACTATAGTTGACAATAAAAACCTGATAGTCCATCATATAACATGCATAATTGGAAGATCACGTAATTTTCAGCTTAACAAAGGGGGTTGCTGTTACCTTTAAATCCAAATATAAGTTTCCCGTTTCGATATCCGACACCATGCTTCACTGCATTGATCAAGTTTCTCATTCCATCGTACTCCACCTTTTCAGGAGAATCACCTTTTATCTATTATGGTAGAAAGAAATGTGTTGATGATGCAATGAATGTAAGTTGAGACAAATAAGATTATATGGAAGCAAATAGATAAAAGTTTGAAGCCAACTATAAACACTCATTGTTGACGCATCAAATAGGCAGGATTTTACTACCTCTGGCTCAAAGAACCTGATCCCCTGCAAATAATAAGGCAAAATTAATTTAGAAAATGTCATGCCCTTTAGGCCAAGATCATGTGCATAGAATCTTTATTTTACAGAACATATATAAAGCAGAGGAAAAGGTGGATGGAGGTTTCTTTTCCTTTTTTTAAATAAGTCAAGGAAAAATTAGTTTTTTGATGGAGTACAAGATCAAGAACGTACTTGGTTGTATTTTGCCCGGTCAGGAGTGTCCCCTTCCTTTGGGCCAACAATGACAGAGACTGCATTTATGACTTTTTTCACGCTCTTGAAATATTCTGGAGAAAGTGTCTCTGCCTTCGTAATGTCTCCAACTATCTATGGTTAGAATTTGAAAAATACACATAAGAAAGGAAAAATAATATGAATAAAAAATGAAACATATGAACATTCTATCCACCACTGTACAAAGTGAGTCCATATATCAGAACCAATTTCAGAGTTTACTGTCAGACAACACATACATACGCAACACACACACATGCAGACTCAGAAATGCAGCCCGAATTATATCGTTACTATTAAGATGTGTTTATATTCAGTTTTAGGTTTAAGAGGGTACTTTTGTAATAACTTTTCCTTTAGATGTTTCTCTTGTAACTTCTCTCTCTCCTCTAGTCTATATAAAGAGGAGTTAGGGCAGATTTCGATGTTAATCAAAGATTATTCTTTCTAATCTTATCATGGTATCAGAGCAGCAGCCGTCTCCTCCTCCTTGGCGCGCCGATTGAGCGGCGCCGCCCGCCGCCTGACCGCGCCCATCGCTGCGCTTCCTCCACCCGCTCGTGTCCACCCATCTCCGCCCGTCGCTGACCTCTCCACCCGACGCCTCTGCCAGTCGCTGTCCTGACCTCTCCACCCGACGCCTCCGCCCGTCGCTGACCTCTCCACCCGACGCCTCCGCCCGTTGCTGTCTTCTCCGCCCGACGCCTCCGTCCGCTGTTGCAGTCATCTTCGCCGCTGCCCGCCGTGGCTGTCACCTCCGCCCGCCGCCGCCGTCTGTCACTGTTGCTTCTCCGCTGCCGCTGAATCGCCGCTGCACGCTGCATCGCCTCTGCTGTCTCCACCACTCTCCTCTGCTCCGCCGCTGCCCTGCACGCTGATTTTCTTCTCAGCGTCTTCGCTGCATCGCCTCCTCTACTCCGCCGCTGCTCTACACGCTGATTTTCCTCTCAGCGTCTTCGCTGTCGCCTCTGGTAATCCGTCTTCGTTCAGTTCTGTTGTTGCCTCTTCCAGCCGATCAGACTTATGGATTGCTGCCCGTGTTAACTGCTTCATGATCAGCATGTTGTCTTTCGATATGTGATTGTCTTCTTTTTGCCTGCACTTCCTATTCCGTGGCTCGGTTTCCTCCATTGTGTTGAGCGATGTCTGAAATTAGCAGCGGCGCTAATACCTCTTCCTTTGTGTCGTCGGGAGAGATGAAGAGTTCCCCATTTTCCAGCTTTATCACCAAAATGGATGGGGGTAATTACGAGATGTGGGCCATGCAAGTAAAAAGAACCTTGATCGCTCATGAGAAGGAACATCTTATATTGGAGCCCGAGCCCGTACAGAAGGTAGGAAAATATACTACTTGGTTTAAAGATAATTCGTTGGTTATGGTATGGATTGTTGGTACTCTTACTCAAGACATTGCCAATGAAGTCCTGCATAAGGAAAGTGCAAAGGATATGTGGGATTCCCTTGCAGCCATGTTCCCCATTCTTACTGGGGCGATGCTGTTCTCACAGCATGCTATCTTATTAATCGTATGCCGTCATCTGTGTTGGGAGACCTTATTCCTATCTCTGTCCTCTTTCCTGACAGAGACTTGTTTTCTGTTCCACCTCGTGTTTTTGGATGTGTTGCCTTTGTTCAGTTGCTTGGTCCTGGGCGAGATAAGTTGTCTCCTCGGGCCATCAAAACGATCTTTGTTGGTTATTCCCGCACTCAAAAGGGATATCGCTGTTATGATCCTTCTACTCGTCGGTATTATGTGAGTGCTGATGTTACATTTTTTGAATCAACCTCTTTCTTCTCCCCAAATGGAACTCAATTAAGGGCGCCTGAATTAAATGATGAAGTCCAATTTCCTCTACCTCTCATGAGTTGTCCAAACCCAGTTGATCCACGTTTTGGGGCTGTCTACCAACGTCGTACTAAGCCTGCTGCGCCTGTTCAATGTGCACCTGTGCCTTCACCCAGCACGCCCAAGGTAATTCCTGACACAAACTCAACTGACAATGTTTTATGTAATGATGACATAGGAGTCTGTCACGAGCATGTTCCTGCTCCTAATGAACTTGATGTGCCCATTGCTCAAAGGAAAGGCAAACGCAGTTGCACTTTGCATCCTATCTCTGGTCATTTATCCATGGATAGACTCACCCCTATGTACCGACAGTTTGTCAAGGGGCTGTCTGCTATTGCTCTTCCACAGAATCCCATGGATGCTCTCTCTGATCCCAAATGGGCAGCAGCTATGCAAGAAGAGATGGATGCTCTTCAGTCTAGAGGCACCTGGACACTTGTTACTCCTTCAGCTGATGCAGCCATTGTTGGTTGCAGATGGGTCTTTACTATCAAATACCGAGCAGATGGCAGTATTGACAGATATAAGGCTCGTCTGGTTGCAAAAGGCTATACCCAAACTTATGGGGTTGATTATTATGATACCTTCTCTCCTGTGGCACGACATGCTTCCTTACGGATTCTCCTTGCTGTGGCTGTCAGCAAGAATTGGTCCCTCTCACAGCTTGATGTCAAAAATGCCTTTCTCTATGGTGACTTACATGAAGAAGTGTATATGCAGCAACCACCAGGGTTTGTTGCTGAGGGGGAGTGTCAGAAAGTGTGCAGATTGCGAAAGGCGATTTATGGTCTGAAACAGAGTCCTCGAGCTTGGTTTCAGAAATTGTCAGAGAATATTGAGAATGAGGGCTTCAGACGTTCTTCGGCCGACCATTCCCTCTTTGTCAAGAAGACTTCTACAGGTACGGTGATAGTTCTTGTTTATGTTGATGATATCATTGTTACAGGGGATGATGATCAGGGGATTTCCAACATCAAGGATGTCCTTGGACAACACTTTGTCACCAAGGACCTTGGTGAACTACGTTATTTCCTTGGTATTGAGTTTGCCAGAAATCAAAAGGGCCTTATCATGTGCCAGAGGAAATACGTTACTGATGTTTTGCAAGAGACAGAGATGCTGGGGTGTCGGCCTGCATCCACGCCTATGGATATCAATACCCGCTTGTATGATGATGATACTGAAGATGTTGATGCGAGACAGTATAGAGGGATTGTTGGGAAGCTCCTATACATCACTGTTACTCGACCTGACATTGCCTATGCTGTTAGCAGAGTGAGTCAATTTATGGATAAGCCCAAGAAAGTTCATTGGGATGCTGCTATGATGATTCTTAGGTATCTAAAGAATTCACCAGGAACGGGACTCTTCTTTCAGAATGGTACCTCACTCACTATATCTGTGTATGTTGATGTCGACTATGCAGGATGCCCCTCAGACAGAAAATCCACTACTGGATTTTGTGTGTTTATTGGATCCAACTTGGTTACATGGAAGAGTAAGAAGCAAACTGTGGTTGCGCAGAATCTGAGTATAGAGCTATGGCTCAGGGTACTGCTGAAGTTATGTGGGTTAGATCCCTGATGTTGGATCTTACTGTCGAAGTGCCTCTTCCTATGCAACTGTTATGTGATAACAAAGCTGCACTGTTTATTGCTAATAATCCGGCTTTTCATGAAAGAACCAAACATGTTGAAGTAGATTGTCACTATACTAGAGACATGATTCAAAAGGGGTTTGTAAGTACCTCACACATTTCAACTACAGGGCAAACGGCTGATATCTTTACTAAGGCTCTTGCAAGGGGACCATTCCAAAGCTGCTGTTCCAAGTTGAGCCTATTTGACATATACGCTCCAACTTGAGGGGGAGTGTTAAGATGTGTTTATATTCAGTTTTAGGTTTAAGAGGGTACTTTTGTAATAACTTTTCCTTTAGATGTTTCTCTTGTAACTTCTCTCTCTCCTCTAGTCTATATAAAGAGGAGTTAGGGCAGATTTCGATGTTAATCAAAGATTATTCTTTCTAATCTTATCAGTTACAAAACCACATATGTGGTATGTGCATACACATGATTGTATTGTGGTAAAATTTGGCACCATTGTCAACAATAATAAGAAATGGGCACTGAAATTTGGTTATACTATTGATGGGCTTAGCAGAATAACACACCACCTAGCACATTTAGTTAACCATCTCCAAGGATCAATTCCTGAGCAACCTATGCTATTGGCTTGTGATTTCCTGTGACACTGAGTTCATTCTGTAGAACTCAAAGAAAAGTTAGTTACTTGGTAGTTGTCAGATCAATGCCAATTATTGTCGCAATTTCATTAAAGTAACATTTTCTTCTACTACTCAATTCAGTTTTCTTTGGGAGGTGAAGGAGGTGTTGGACAAGGAATTCAGATTTCTTTGGGAATGCAGCTGGCCATGGTGCAGAATTCAGCTGATAAAACCTCTGAGCTTTACTGCAGCTCTGGGAACATTTTGAGAAAGAGCACCCGTCCTAAGCTTGAATAAATATTGGCTATAAACTTCCAATAAGAAAGGATTCACAAATGTGTTTCTTTCACGACCAGTTCAAGGTTCTATATACATATATTAGAAAAAAACATGCATTACTTACCACGTCAACATCTGATCCAAACATAGCCCTGGCTTTTTCGGCATTCCTGACCTGACCAGTATGAGAGTTCAGAAAGAAAATAAGAACCTAGGCCATGCAAAATGTACTTGCACAATAAAAGCACATTATAGAACGTTTAAAGTCCCAATTTACCAGGATGCGAACCGGCAGACCCTTCTTGCGTAGAATGTCAACTACTCTTTTTCCTACACCACCAGTGGCTCCAGCTACGAGGATCACTTCGTTATTTTTCATTTTCTTAATTGGCTCACTTGTTGTTGAACTTGAAAGCTTCTCCAGAATGAACTCAAAAAACTATAGATGCACACAAGTAAAACAAGGGACAGTAAGATAATTAACATTGTCTAAAAATTGTCAATAACAAAAGTTTAGGAATACAAAGATACCTTAGCAGGAGAGGGTGGCCCGTTAAAAAAGTACAGTGTCTTTAAAAATCTACCAAAATCCCAACCCTGCCTATCAGCTTTAGCAAAGACGGTGACAGACGAGTGTTTTGGAATGGATGGCAACAACGATTTCTGAAATTGGTGCTGTCTGTCGTTCAGATGAATGAACTGTTTAAAGCTAGAGGTGAGCAGCCTCTTCTCATTGTATTTTCTACCAACAGAATATGTAGAACAACCCTGCATTCCCAGAGGAACATTAGATGAAAAAATGTTCTGCAGCAAACACTATAAAAGATATTCTGAAATTGCACAGTAAACTGAGTTCATGCAGTTATATAACCTGACGACAGGATCAGCAATCCCATTACACCATCGGACGGTTTTAGGATGAAAATTAACAGGGATGATTCTGCAATTTGGCAACGAACAGAACACTAAAATCTTATCTAAAGGTTTCTGAAGCATGGAAGCAGAATCATCCTCTCATAGCGTACAGTATTATTCATCTACCATATGATTCATAAAAAAAAGATGCAGCCCGTACGTTTGATTATAAAATTTTAAATAATGCAGGATCTGCAGCATCTGAATCGACGAAGCCAACAATATCTGAAAGTGTCGCCACTCTGTTGAATCGGGAGAACAGACTCGCCATTAACATGAGCCCCACCAGAATCACACTGTTTTTGAAGCCTCATCAATCAGTCGTTGATTTAGAAAATCTCCATGAGAATGACCGTAGAGACAGAATCATTTACAAAACCGTTACAGTACAACTATTATTTTCTCATCTCCACTTTTTTACAATTTGGGCAGGATGGCACCCGTCTTTTCATTTCACAAACATCTTAACTACTGAAACTTGACAAAAATGAACTTCAGTAGATTAAAGCTCAATACATACGGTAAAACAGAAGTTCCCATGATCCCACAGTTGACAAAAGAGACCAATGCACAAATGCCAGAGTCTCGAATTTTCAACAAAAAAGAGCACTTGGAGCCCGCAAGAAGGACATCAAATCTTCCAGAACTTCTGATTAACAGGAAGCCTCCAAGAACCAACATATGAATACCATCTACCCAGTAGCTACAGTAGAATGTCTAAACAAAGAAAAAAGCAATAATTGATGGTTTCCCATCAAACCAATTTGTTCCATTAAACCAATGCAATTCTATTTTCATCCATATGCCTGCCTTCGCCGACTTCTCTGTTGCACGCTCACTGCGCTCAACAAGAGAGAGAGAGAGAGAGACAGAGAAGTGCGCATTTCAGTAGCAAAGCAATAAAATTACCTGCACATTAAGAACGCAAGAATCCATAATCGGTGTGCAACCGAGTAGCGGGTATGAGAGCGATAATTTAACGACAACGTGGCTCTCTCTCGGGAGAGTTCGATCGAGAGAGAGAATAATCGAAGGAAATCTTTCGGACAGTTACAGGCCACACGATCAACGAGCGATGGACCCAATGTGGGGAGATATTTTTATTATTTTCTTTGTTATGACAAGTGCGAGCGCAGCTCGATCATCCAAAACGGGTCCACGATCCAAATACACGGATCAGATTCATGATAAGAATTTGATCCGAAAAGGATCCAAACCGAACTGAAAATAAACAAATGGAAAAACAACCATGTGGGGAGGATTTCTTTGTTTTCTTCTCAGGGTCTTCTCAAAGGAACTTCTGTTCAATTGAAGTCGGAAGTTTTAGTTTTGAATTTGGTTATTTGCATTGCAAAAGTAAGATGATTCGAATCGACTTAAGGGCTAACGATTAATACTATTTTTATGATAACAAATTAAATGGGTTTGATGTGATACAGTTACCCATATAAAAGAACAAAAATTTCATGAATTGAATCGATTCATAGAGAATATGGGGTACGTGATATTTGCAATATATGGTGCCCCGGCATGCTTAGAAAGAATATACATTACATTAATTAAGTTTAATATACACCACTTTAATAGTAAACGCTTATTTTATATGCGTATATTTGTCATCTGGGGATATATTATCAGTCGGTTGCTAGTCGCCGGTTTTCTGCATATGCATTATCAAACCCAACTGATGAGTCTTGTGATTGGAGCCGGCTTGACGTTTGCATTCTCTTTGGTGTAACCTTACCATTTTGGCGTCCCAAAAATCGAAGCCCTCACTGCGAGGCGCGAACAGAAAATGGGACGTTATGGCTTGTTCCTCCACGAGAACGATGGGTACACCGGCCGCCGCCGGCCGCCGCACCGGCGGGAAAACCCTAAACCCCTATAGTGTCTCCCGCCTCATCCGCCAACAGAAGGATCCCGTTGTCGCCCTGAAACTCTTCGAAAACCCTAACCCTGACGCTGACCCAAAGAAACCCTTCCGCCGGAGCTACCTCTCCTATGACCTCGTCGTGGAGCGGCTCGGCCGTGCTCGTATGTTCCCGGAGATGGAACGCGTCATCTCCATGATGAAGTCGGAATGGCCCCGGTTCGTCCCCAAGGAGCCGCTGTTCTGCAACGTCATCCGCTCTTATGGCCGATCCCGGCTCCCGAGGCCGGCGATCCGCACGTTCGACTCGATGCCGTCCTTCGGCTGTAAACGGACGGCGCGATCGGTTAACTCCCTCCTCAATGCCCTCTTCAATTGCAGGCAATTCGAGAAGATCCGCGATCTTCAAGACGATCTCAATTCCCTCTGCGTCCCCGATGCTTGCACCTACAATATTTTGATCAAAGCCTGCTGTTCTAACGACTCGATCGGCGAAGCGAGAGACTTATTGACGGAAATGATCGAGAGGAGGATCCGGCCGAACGGCGTCACTTTCGGAACTCTTATCTCTTACTTCTGTAGGAGGTCGGATCTGGACGCGGCCTTCAGATTGAAGGAAGAGATGTGGAGAATTCACCATATTGAGCCGACGCTCGTCGTCTACACGTCTTTGATTAAGGGCCTGTGCGTGGCGAACGACCTTCCCGCGGCGTTCAGGCTCAAGGAGGAGATGGAGGCAAGCGGGATCGTGTCGGATGCAGCGGTTTACGCGACGCTGATGACCGGACTCTTTAGGTCCGGGCGTCGCGAGAAAGTAGATGCGGTGATGAAAGAGATGAAGGCAAACGGATGCGAAGCGGATACGGTTTTCTACAACTCTATGATCAATGGGTTCTGCAAGAATGGGGAATTCGACGCGGCCTTCTCCACATTTGATCAAATGGTGAGCAAAAAGCTTAAACCCGATGTGTTCACGTTCAACACTTTGGTCGGTAGCCTCTGCGCTGCGGGGAGGGTGAGGGACGCCATGGACGTGTTTGAGGATATGCCGAGGTGGGAATGCCTGCCTGACGTCGTCACTTACAGGATGGTTTTCGATGGATTGTGCGATGCAGGGGAGCTTGAGGATGCTGCTTTTCTTCTGGACGAGATGCTGTTCAAAAGTTTTACTCCTCATGGTGTGAACTTGAAGAAGTTCATTGACTCAATCTGTAAAACCTGCAATTTGAAGCTGCTGGAATCTATTCTAACTAGCGTCTCTAAGAGTTCTGCAGCTGATTTGCCAATGTGGGAGGTGGCGATTCAGAGGGTTTGTGGGAACTGTGACAGGGACGAGCTGTGCAGGCTTCTCGATAGTATTGCAGAAGTATGAAGACGTTGGTCGGTGTGGGATCATATACAACTAGTTTATTAAGTACAGAGCAGTCCCCACAACTCATGACGAGGAAGTACTGAGTTGATCGGGATTGTAAATTGATTAAAAATCTGAACAACTTGACTTTATTACTCTGCAAGAAACGGTCTTAGTGAGGGAGAGGACATGAGCTGTGGAAGAAGCTAAATTGCAGAAGAATGTGCCTCGGAGCTGGCAAAGTGAAGAGGCGTGCCAAAAACTAAATTAGAGTCAGACAGATCTCATGTTTGGACAGGAACAGAGAATTAGTTCCACCACTTTCACTGTTCAGGCTGTCGTTGGGATGCTCTGCTTTTGGAATTCAGCCATGTCACAACAAGGGGGAGGAATTTATAAGTATTGGAATGGATGGTATTAAGTTAAAGAACAAGGGAATCCCTCTCCACAACCAGTATGTCAGCGCGGAGTGCCCATTATGACAATTTTTTTAATTTTTACTCGCTGCAGGAAGCGGCTTAGGGATGCATATGGTTTAGACAAAGTACAGCTGCCCGCATTGGAAGTCGGGTTGGGCTAGGAACTTTACGTTAGAGCCATGCTAGAGCGACGCCATTTGCATCCTTAGAAGTGGGCATGGAAGATTGAACCCATAATCTGTTGTTAGTAGCCCGAGTATTTTACCATTATATCAAACAGGCTCATCGGTTTACTCATGGCAAGCTTATTCCTTTCGGCTTAATATAAACGTCGGAAATCTTCCTCTGGTAATTCCTTTCAAAGAAGTGCTTCTACTTGCAGATTCGGAGGCACAAACTTGTTATCTCTTTATTAAGCAAGAGATGGGAAGGAGCTGGCAGCTTGAGTACTTTTGCTATTACACCATCCACATTGGGAGGCAGAGTACTTGTACTATTGCATAAAGCAGTGGCTCGGCCCATGTGATTAACTGAAGTATTATGTGGGTGGTGTCCATTTAAATGCTCTTGGTATATTATATAGCTGAGTATCATTTTTGCTAAAGTGAGTTGATTACATAAATGGGACGTAGCCAGAGGATGTCCATGGTCACGCATCCTTACATTCACTGCGTGTTCAAAACCACCTTCTTGCGCAACTGTTTGTCCGCTCTCAGGAGGCGGGTTAGTTTCGTCCACCATATTGGTGTTCACAAAAGGTTTAACGGACTTCTCGGATGTTATAGCGAACAGAACAACATCATTTCGTTCCATTGTACTTGGTAAGAGTTTTTCCTCACTAATCAAAGGTTCTTACCCTTCAATGGTGAAAATTTCATGTTTTCTTTGCCCTGGGAAGAATGATTTCTTCAACTACGGTAATACAAAATATAGCTTTCTAAGATAATATGAGAATGAGATAGCTCACATATGCAATCAAAGACTTCCTTTTCCTTGACCAAGTGGTTTAATGTGGTTTTCTGCAATTATCTACGATCTTGAGCGTTTATTTTTAACCATGTGGGTTTCATTATTATAGGTCACAATACATGGGTCTCATCATGCCACTTTTAGGTGTGCAAGACTGCAAGGAAAAGACCGTGGGTCCGCATTGAATTTAGTTGAGAGGATGTATGATTTCACAGAAAACAAATGCAGGAAAGGAGAAAAAGCAGCTGAGAACGCCAAGAGCGATCCATCGCTTTTGGACGACAGTGGGACCTTTGTTTTTTAATCAAAATCTCATAATTAAAATGTTAAAAACCAGTCAAATGATCGACAAGTTAAATAAGTGCCTTCTCCCCTTGGTTTTTTGAGATTGAATCCAGCGATCCCCCTTGTGTCCTTGTTACGTGAGCACCATCAACTGTTCCAACTAGAAAGTGTTGTCCCTGTCTCCAAGGCCTAAGCTCTTAATTTTTATTATAAGCAGTCCCTTTCTCTAATGTCCAAGTCCCCCCTTTGCATAAATTGGTAGGTCTGCCTAATCTTAGTTTGCTGATAAAAGTATAAAGTTTTGATGTGCCTCCTTGACACCAAATCGTCTCACTTGATGCTGCCACTTTCTTCTATTAAATTTGTCGTCAACTTTTCGGATTGATCTTTCTCTCGCACATAAAGTTAACTCTGTGCAGACTTTAGGGCTGTGGATGGGTCCGGTTTAATCAGATGAACTGGATTTATAATAACGGTCACGCCCTGGACCCAGACAGGTACGTTAAAATAATTAGTCGGACCGGTTGTTGGGAGGTCATGGTTATTTTGAGTGAACCTAAAGTACGCCAAGCCCAACCACGGAACAACATTAGATTTTGAGTTGCATCTACATCAAGTTGATCAAGGAGCATGACATATTACCTGATTAAACCAGGTTTAGAGAAAGGAGGACAGGTACAAGGAGGGCACCCTCCATCACCGACGCACAGAACCTCTTCTGGCTGAAAAACACTTGAAACCTACCTCGAAATTGCCGCCTGATTAACCAGTGCAGAAACCAGGTTTTGGGTTATTTTTACGTCAGTCTTGCCAAGGAAAAGCAGGCTTAGAATCCTGGAAAATAGAAAGAAAAGAAGGGCACTAAAAAAAAAAAAAACTTTTGACTGAGAGGTTACTCGACTCTGAGAAGGGCTTCTGTAAAGTCAGAACTCAACCGTCACTTTTTCAGCAAAGAAACAACTTTTGGGTTGGAGACCCAGCCATGCTGGTCTATTGCTGTACCCATTGAGTTTGTCTTCTTTGTCGGCAGTGCAATGGGTGCCTCAAATTTGATGCAGCCTTTGAGGTTGAGAAGGACCGACTGGTAAGAATAAGATATTCTACAGCTGCTGCCAGCAAGTTCGAGACTGACAATTTTCTTGTTGAACTTTTGAAAGGAAGAAGGAACAGCCTCCTAACGTAGGCGGCCTGGTCCGCCATCTCTTTTGAGTTTTGATTTTCCACCTTCGCCGAAAGCGGTTCATCGCAATAGGACAAAGAGCTTCGTGTTCAGCAGAACAATTAGGTAAAAAAGGATGTGACAATACATGACAAGGAGTCGACGTGCATACTTGGCCATACACATACTTCCTATCCACATGATAAATACAGTGAGCTTATAATCTAAAGCTTTCAATTGCGAAAGACTGCATCATCCCAATCATTTTTCGAAGAGGAAGTGCAGGGATGTCAATATACTTGATAGTTGGCACACACATAAACATAAAATAATATCGAGAAGCATATGCTTTATGTGAATAATTTGCCGTTTAACAATTTTCTTCTTGGTGAAACGAATGAAGGAAAAAGTAGAAGAACATCTTACAGAAGACCAACAGCTCACAGTATTCACAGTTTTCCATAATTGAAGACGATCTCCCACACCATGAAGTACAGACTCGATCGACGAGAAAAAAGAATACCAACAGACCAAAAGGAAGGAAAACCAGGAGTCACCTTTCTGCGTATCTGGCAGTACAAGGAACGGACCGAATCCAAGCGCGATGCCAACGGTTCATCCTCCTCTGTTTGCAGGACTGAGCTTCCATGGCCGCTTTCAATCTGGCAAACATCTCCTCTTCCGTGCATATTCTGTCCGAGGACATGAGGAACGCGCGTCGCCGGACCGGCGGAGACCACAACCCACTGCGCTCGTAGTCGAACCCGAACTCTGACAAGTCGGAAAATTTTCCGAGCAGCTTGTCTGAGAGATGTCTAGGCACCACTTGCACCAGAGGTGTTGAATTCTCCCCATGAGAGGAAGAAGAAGAAGCGGATGATGAAGTAGAGGGCAGAGACATGGCTGTCAGTTTCGGGCATAAGCAACACCCAGATTTAGGCCTAAAATAAGAGGGGGAGGCATGGAGAAACTGCTTTATTTAACTCCATTTATTAAAGGGGGAGGTGTGGGGTTTAATGCATTTCTTAGAAACGTGGATAGCACAATCTCTCTCTCTCATATATATATATATATATATATATATATATATATATATATATATATATATAGACAGAGAGAGAGAGAGAGAGAGAGAGAGATGTTTGGTATATATATGTATATATAAAATATGTATGTATGTTTGGTATATAATATGAGTCAATGGTTGTTCATTTGTATAGGAAGATGGTTATGGTAGGATGTCAACCGTTTGAATGTGGAAGGGACATTGGTAAAAGAAGCAGCCATGAAAGATCCGTTTAGATTCAGTTGGATTGGAGCTGCTTTGGAATTGATTCAGCTATTTGAATTTGATTGTGATTGGATCTTCTTCGTTAGATCCAAGGCGTGATTTGGATTTTCAATAAAAGCCTGTTATTTTAGGGCCTACCCTTTGGTCATAGTTTCTAAAACAGCTTTACATGTGGGGATTTCATTGCCTAATACTAATGCACTCACTAATGTCGAGAGGGAGGGAAAAAGCATGAAGGAGATCATTAGCTCGATCATAGATTTCATTTTCTCCTAAATCTAGAGCTGCATGGTTTAGAGCTGAAAGAAAACCAATGTATATCAACTAATACATTATATCTTATTGGCAAAAAGACCTAGCATCTACGTGAATCAAATTGATGATATCATCAGTCAAATGCCTAAAGACATTTATTTACTTTGATAAAAAAGTAAACTTCGTATTGTTTGATTTGGTTGAGTTTTCAACTTAGAGTTAAAAGGGCGATTGAAAGGATAAGCCCCTACTCAACGATGGTAAGTGGCAGTGCACCGTGTATTAATAAGAAATTCATAAACATGAAGCCAGTTTAGCATATTATGGCCCGAAAGTGGGCTACCAATAAAAAAAAATGCATTTTCTTCCCCACTTGGTTTCCGTGTGGGTGGGGAATGGAAAGTTTTAGAATCCCCATGAAAAAATTGGAGGAATTATTGACTTTGGCCTTACTAACTCTGCTTTTATATATATATATATATATATATATATATATATATATATATATATATATATATAAGAACTTGCAGTTGATTATCTTAAATTAGACCAACATTACTCGTCATAAATAAAAAATAAAGTCAACACTTTGTGTCGGGGCGGAATAGTCAGAAAACCAGTTTATAAAACATTTTTCTCCATAGTTATGCTAAGGTTAGACAGATTTGTATTAGATCACAGGGCAAAAAAAGATGCAACTTCAGCATTGTGTCATTGACTTAAAAATAGTTTACCGGCCCAAGTCGGTAGGGGGTCGTTTTTTGGCCTGGATTGCAATGGTAAAATGCCAGTTTTAGGAGGCGTTTGATGGCATGATTTTAATTGCAAGAAAACTTTTACAAGGGAAAACGAATCCGACGACTCAGGTTCTAAAACACTTTTACTTTTTTTTTTTTTTTTTTTTTAATGTTTACTTAGGAAACCACATTCAGAGTAAAGCCTCCAAGGTCATTCTTTCATTTCTTTAAGGTTTTGAGGTATATCTTTTAACTCAAATGCCATGTTTCTTTTAACTCAAATGCCATGTTTGTAAAACTTTGAAAAGTAGCATCGAAACATGACAGTCACTATAACATCTCAAAAATTTAGTCTCGTATTAAAGATTGTGAGAAATGTATAAAGAAAAATGTTCAAGGGTTTATAAAGAAAGTTATTATATAAATGGTTGTCTTGATTTGTAGTCTTTTTGAAGTTAAAGCCACATATTTGAATCCATCGATAACTCTGAACTTTACTTTTTTTTTCTCTTCAAATTTTAAAGTTTAATTTAAACAACAAAATCAGGTTCCTGAACTAGACACCTCATATGTGCCTGTTGGTCCAAGTAGGTTTGGCAAATAATGGATTGAACCTGGAGATTTTTCTTCTTTTCGGCTGTACAGGATTCCGATCGATCAGAAACGGATTTCCCGGCGGCTTCATACTTCCCAGTACCAAATCCTGACCCTCTTCCAGAATAGCATCAAGATTAAAATATTAAGCATGAAGAAGCTTAGAGCCAGGAGACGGAATATCTGTATCGATCCAACGTCCGCTTCATCCTGAACAACCCATTCGAGTGTCAGATCCTTCATTGAGTTTGGATCTGTCGCCTTCTCTAACAAATTAATTGCGCTTGGTCTTAGGAGTTGATCATATTCTTTTATTATATGGTAGAAAAAGTTTTTAACTTTTTAACCACATCAAAGACATTCCCAACCTTTGCAGGTAAGTCTCAAGGAGCCGCTTCAAAAAAATATTAAATTTATGTAAATAAAACGAAACTGACCGTAAACGGCACACGTTCCTGTGGAAAAAAACAAAGCTCTAGTTGATATGGCTGCAGGGATGCGGTCAATCTGCCATATATGTTTATATATTGATTTATTCTAGAATGTAGATACCATGTATATGATTGTGCTTACACACTGAGCATTTTTATATTAATACTGAACTGGCACAAATCTAATACTATTACCGATCTGTTTATGTGAATGGTTCAAAATATGACTCGAGCTCTACGTCCGCCCCGGATACAATGCGACTTATAAGGACAGTATAACATTATATTATCAAGTTTTAGAGCATATATTGCTAGTATATAGAGAGAGGGGGCAGCAGTATTGGTTCGGGCTTTTGTAGGGTCAGCTCTCTGTGTTGTAAAAGAAATAAGAGGAGATCCAGATTATGAATAACATAAGCATGACTAATAGCGGAGCCAAGGTAGGACCCACAAGGGCTATGACCCTACCTAAACAAAAAAAAAGGGTTAAAAATTTACATGTAAAATTTTTACACATTTCACTTACCATATATAAAAATTTGAAAATTGATATTTGGCCTACGTTGAAATATAAAAACTTATATATATATACATATATATACACGAACACGAAGAAAGTTGTTGAGAAGAGTTTCAAGTGTTGGCTCATATGGGTCTTGCTTTTTTTTTAGGACATTTTAAATTGATAAAAAATAAAAAATAAATAGTCATACGTTGGTCCCATTGGTGTCATATTGACACATTGGCAACAAGCCTGTGGGCTTCGCCTTCACGTGCTGCCATCATGTCACGTGATGAGAGAAACCCGAATCCCATAACACCGCGTATCCACGATATGTGAATGTGACACGAATTTGTAATTTTTTTTAATTTTAAATTAATTTAAAAATAAAGATCGATACGGATAATACGCCGAATCGGTGATTAAACCGATACAACGCAACAAGGGATAAAAAATTTTCTACTGCATGAATCACTCTAAGTCTTTTCGTTTTTGAGGATCAAACGCTGCACTAGATGTGGAATCAAACACCTCCACATCCCGTCAAGTTGCTTTAATCCGAATAATTTGTTTTGGTGCCAATTTTTTGGGGGCCGCAGTCTTGGAACACGCGTTTGAGTCAAACAAAGTAAGAAATCACTTGGGACAATTATAAACTGAAAAAATAAAAACACCTTTTCCAAGAGATCCAGTATCTTCAACAATTCTTTGTTTTCTGGGTATTCTATTTACTTTCTCGTCTCATGTGCTGAAGGGTGAGAGAATGTAAGATCACTTCGACTCGACTCTCGTATGATCAGACCAACCTTCTTTAATTTATATATATATTAAGGTAGGAAAATATTTTTAATTTTTTGTCGTTAGAAATTATCATAAAAAGGGTATCCTATTGCTAAAGACTTGTAGTTAAACAGCGCCCTAGTAAATATATCGATTGCGATAGTTTTTAACGATGGGAAATAAAAAAATATCATCCTATATATACATCTATAATCTTGATGTGTTTAAAAATACTAATTTAACATAAATCATGTTCTTGTTCAAGTTATTTTTGTAGAAAGTTTGATTAAATCGAAATTTTGATGTTATCTGAACTGTTCAGTTTTGGATTATTAAAAAAATATTATTATTAAACCAAAAAAGTAACTTAAAATATGTTTCTCATCAAATTACTCTTATAGTCACATCTATAAGGTTAGATTGTAAGATGAAAAAACACTTTAATATTTAATTTTAAAAGGTCTAGTTTTTGTGTATTATCTAGATTGTCTAGCATTTATCAACATATAGTGAATGATGACTCTGCCAGAATTACCCAAATATTTAATTAGTGCTGTCCATTTGATGCAGATAGAATGATTGTGAAAAAATATGAAACAAAAATGTGAAAACTAATACTTGGACGATGAAAATGTTTTATCATTTTTTCTTCTTGTTTTTTTGTTTAACCATTCATCATGTTATATTGGTCGGTCTGATTAAATAATTGAAGACTTTAAAAAGCTAAATCACCGTTTAATTTCTTTTGTATATATATATATATATATAGTAGGCTTTTCGAAGAACAATGCGAAATAATAGCCTTTATCAATATATTATATGCACTTTGTTTTTTATTTAAGGTTTTGCTTTCTCTGCGTAATTTCTCCTAGAGGAGGAGGCAACCTTTTTTGTTTTTTATTTTTGTTAAAAATATTTGAAACAAAATTAAACAACTACGCGTTTCCACCGATTGAAGCCACGAAATTAGAGATTTCTTAATGAGAAAGATTCAGTCCACGAACTTTCAGTATTCCCTCCTTCCCTCAAGTTGAAAATACCGAACAAGCGAACAGGAAGGAAGGGGATGAAAAGGGGGGAAAGGAAAGCCTTTCGGAACACATAATAACAAGATATAATAATATTTGCACCAGCGATTGACAGAAGGCGTGTTGGTCGGCCTCGCTTTCTGTCTCTCTGTCGTGCTCTCTCTCTCTCTCTCATTTCCGCTTTTTGTGGGTATCTTTCTTTTTGTTCCTTTATAGTCTCACAGGAGCACACATACAACGCACATACACAGAGAGGGAGAGAGATGGCTGGTTATAGAGCAGAGGACGACTATGACTATCTCTTCAAGGTGGTGTTGATTGGGGACTCGGGCGTGGGAAAGTCCAACTTGTTGTCGAGGTTCACCAGGAACGAGTTTAGCTTGGAGTCGAAGTCTACAATTGGTGTGGAGTTCGCAACCAGAAGTCTGAATGTGGACGGGAAGGTCATCAAAGCTCAGATTTGGGACACTGCTGGTCAAGAGAGGTACATGCATGATACACTCTGTGTGTGTTCATTTTTTGCTGTCACTGGTTATGCTGGCGGCTTCATTTTGGTGTTTTCTGAATATCTACTTGTGATGAACATGTTGGCATATGGTCTTTCGTTTTCTCTCTGGGTTTTGTTGCTTTGGGTTTATAGGGTAATGGATTTCAGTAAGTCATGTGAATGTATTAGTCGGAGATGCTGGTTTCTTTTGTTTTCTGCACTGGTTGAGTTTTGGTAGCTTTCTACGTCAATGTGCTTCTTCTTGAATTTGTGCTTCTTTTCTTATGTTCGTTTAGATCTGATGCAGTTTGTAGGAGATGATGAATTTTTTGGATAAATGAAATTTGTGATTTTGCTTGGGTTATATTTGTTTCCGATGTAAATGAATCAGACAATCTAGTTGGGGCTATAACTGCATTTTGCTCGTTTCACATTGTTCTTCCTTACAGACTTTTATGGGGGGTTGTTTGTAGGAAATTGGAGCTTGAGAATTAGGGCCTTGTGCAACTTTAGGAACGACTTGATCCCCGGATCTTATGAGATCATGTTGTTAATGCACCTAATATATCATTGTGGAGACCATGGTTCTTTTATGGGTTCAGCTTTGGGAACATCATCTCTCTTGTATATCTTACTTTTTCCTGTAACCTACACGGAGAGTTCAAGTTTTGACTAGAGAAGGTGTATATATTCAATCTGTTGCTCTTTTGTGCAACTATTTTAAATTAGTCACTTGTTGGACAATTTTTTTTTTTGTATTTTTGGCTTTCGGATGGCACTGACAATGGTTGTTTGAGTGAGCTTTAGGATCTTGTCTTTTGGCGGTCAGTTAAGTAGAATGATGATATTTGTGCTTGAGGGTAGTGGAAGCTGATTATAAAATGGCTTGTTATTCTTGACTTTGGATCTCCATATGGGCATGCACACAATGGTGACACATGTTAATGCAATTAAAGCTGGTTCTATTTATATTTCGATTTGCTATTATGTTTTAGCATATTCTTCTGGAGGTGCTACTGTTGTATATGAAAATTGAAAATAAGAGAGATGACCAAGCCAACTGTGAGCTTGAATCTTGAAGATCCTGGATGAGTTTGCATACATGTTCAAAGTCGTGGTTCATGCGAAATTAAGGGAAACTGCTACCTCTGCTGATTGCATCTGTATCAAAGTTTGTTCTCTCATAATTTTATTTATATTAGAGAAAGGCAGATACATTTTGTGGACATGCAGTGATATATCTGCTTTTGCTATATCAGATTGTGAAGAATTAGAAAACATGATTTTGTGAACCTGCTTCAATTTTGTTGTGCTCCCTTTTACCCACCAATTTCTTGTTGAAGTCTTTATCTATTCTTGTAAGTTTTATCATCCTGAGATTTCTTTCTTCAACTTCGATTGTGGGATACTCAAAGTTTGCTACATATCATGGGATTTACTCCTCGTGATGTTTATGTGTTAATCTGATGCCATCAGTTTCATCGGCTTTGCTTGGCCTTCTAAGAGACCTGATTGTATGGTAAAAAATTTGTGCAATAACATGGTTGAATTGTTGTTTCCTTGCATAATTGTAAGGCACATGCCAGAAGATTTCTCATTGCAAAGATAGTGGGTTACCTGTAAATATGCTGACCTAGTTGGTTCATGTTGTATATGTTCTCTCATGTTTCTTATATTGTTCTTGTTAAGAATCAGTTCGAGCTCCTGCAGTAGCAAAAAGTTAATACATGGTAGCATGTCCATTGAGTTGTCTATGTCACCTACATAACCACACTCTTCCATTAGTTTGATATTTGATTGTTAGAAGATCGTTGTTCTGAGTTAGCTACTCTCTCTCTCTCACACACGCACACAAATACGCAGGATGTGTATGACTATGACCCATTTAATTAAGGTTAGGGTTTGTTCTAGCTTCGTAAACTATTGGACTTTAGCTGGTGGAGGCTCAAATTTCTTATATGTGGAAATATGTTATAATGTTAAAATGTTTCAACAATGTCATCAATGCTCTATTTCAGATGCAGCTTGTTGATTTTGTTCCATGTTTTGAAGTATCTGTCACTTGACACAAATATCAGTGTTTTATTCAAAACAACATGGCAAAAGTAAAAAACAAAGGTAAAAAAGCAGGCTATTTTGAAAAAAATTCCAAAATGAAAGTATTGTGTTTCTGTCATTTTAAATTGTGTTGGTTTCAGAAAAAATCTTGTTTAATATATTGTAATTTTAGGTCTATTTTAACAGTTTTAATAAATGCTTGAAATTATATCGGTGTCTTTGTAAAAATAAGGTTTTATATAATCTTTTTTATTATTTTTTTTTTACATTTTTTATTTTTTTGAACTCCATATCTTCATGAGAAAAGAAAACTTCTTGAATAATTCTCAAGGAAGCCTTGCTGATAGAAACCCGAGAATGGTATTTGCGCCCATGCTACTAATTGATGATAAGTGACATTTGTGATTCTTTTATCCAACTGCTTATTTTCTTAGGCAATAATAGGAAAATAGCAATGTATATAAAATACAAAAACTTTGTAAAGCATGTAAAAGTAACAACATTGATAATTAGAAAAATGTGTTGGATTTTTTTCCTGGTTTGATAGTGATATCTTTTAAACTGACAACTGAAAAAAGTAGTTGTTATTGTCCTGAAGTAGCACAGTTTTTCTATAAGACTTATTTATAAGTGGTATTTGCTAAGAAATATTCCATGCAACTTTCTAACTGCTTCAGTTTATGATGTACCTACACTTACTAACATGTGCTTAAAGGCATTGATTATAAACTACCCTTTGTTAAAGGCAGTTAATGTTCTATTATTCATATATACATGGTGAAAGGACAAATCAAGCCATAGGAGCCACCCTGAAGAATGACTCCCCTTCTACCAGCACAGTATTTTGAAATTTTGAATGATCCCTCTAGCATGGGTATTGTTGAATTATGGTTAGTCGATATGGCTTCTCTACTGGCAAAACGCTGGCTGCTTCCTGGTTTATGGTGCCATCATCGTCATTTTCCACCCAAGTGGTCCCTGGAAGTCAGTAAGAGACCAACTCAACAAGTAGGATTTGTGTCGTGAGGGTTTTGTCCCTTTTTTCGTTGGGGGTTCCTCTTTTTTCCCCTTTTCTTTGGGGTGGTGGTGTTTGTGGTCTGATGAGAAGGTTAGGTATCTAGTCGTTCAAATGAACTTGAAGGTTAGGTGCCATGCCATTTACCTGCTTCTGCTTGGTGGTAGATAGACAGTTTCTGCTGAATCTTTTCAAGACTAATATTAGGAATTATCTGCATTCAACCGAGTGAAATGACCATAGCACCAGAAAAAAAAGGCATTTTTTTGTGAAGTGCTCTGTTAATTTTTTTTTTTTGGCTATGGCAGTTGTCTTTTGTGTTTTAAACATAAAATCAAAAGTACCATTCTTACAGGTTTGTTTTATCATTTCACATTATGTTAGAAGTCATATGATACTATGTAAGATACAGTTGGTTGTATTTAGCTTATAACCGGCAGACTCTCTCTCTCCTCTATCCACCATCCCTCCCCTCTCTGAGTCTTTTTGATAGTGAAAGTACTAGCAGTTCAGATCATATTTACTTCTGAAAGAAGAAAGGAAGAACCTAGTTGTTTCCTTCTATTAATTCAAATTCTTGGCTTTGGGGATTCTTTCTGTCCGTGGTTATTGGGCTCTTCTAAAGTTTACCAGTTTTGCTTAACATTATGCTTCTTTAATGCAACAGCTGAAAATTAATTTTCAGAATTGATCTAAGATACGGGAATTTAAAACTAACTAAAGCAATGGTTATGGCGATGGAGGTAAATGGTGCAAACATGGATTTGGTGTTTTGGTTTTATGGCTGTTCTGAATCTGATAGAAATTTGCTTCCCCAGACTTGGTTAATTTGAATCCCAAACGGTTCACATTCCTGTCTGTGGCCAAACATTAAGAGGCATGTATTGCCAATTTCCTGTATCAGCCAAGTGGAAAATGTTGTTGAATATGTTTATAATATCTTATTACATATGTAACACAAATTTAATTTTAATTTCCAACGTATAACTCATGTTTGCTTTATAATGTGCCGTAAATCAGTTCACATAAATATTCATGATTTGGTTGGAAGAGTCACATACATCGATATCAGACAAATATGAATATTTTTCACATGACACAGGTACCGTGCTATTACCAGTGCATACTACAGGGGGGCAGTTGGTGCACTGCTCGTGTATGATGTCACCCGGCATGCGACATTTGAGAATTGTGAGAGATGGCTGAAGGAGTTAAGAGACCATACTGACCCCAACATAGTCGTGATGCTCATTGGCAACAAATCCGACCTTCGTCATCTTGTTGCAGTTTCTACTCAGGATGGGAAAGATCTTGCAGAGCGTGAGTCTCTCTATTTCATGGAGACATCTGCATTGGAATCCACAAATGTCGAGGATGCATTCGCAGAGGTCTTGACACAGATTTATCACATAGTGAGCAAGAAAGCTGTTGAGCCAGGCGAAGATGGAGCTGCAGCAACATTGCCGAGCAAGGGGGAGAAGATAAATATTGGAAACAAAGATGATGTTTCTGCACTAAAGAGAATTGGGTGCTGCTCAAACTAGAGCCTTGATAATTGGTACTGCGGAAAAGTTGTCGGTTTACACATAGCAGTTCTGCTTGCCATTGTTTCTTGTATGCGGGCTCTAAAAAACTTCAGCTTCAAATCTAGACCGTTTTGCTTGACATCCAGCAGGAAAGAGTTGTGTTTCCTTTTCTTCTGTCAAATGATAGGATTAGAAGATAACAGATGATGAGCCAATATTCACAAATCATCAAAATCCTTGCTTGTACCATATGACAGTTGAGATGGGTTTTCCTTCTTGAGGAGGATTGAATTAGGAGCCCTTTAGTTTCTGGTGTCAATTCCACATCCATGCTGACGAAATGTCACAGTGTGATGTCTAAAGATGAGACACTGTTTCTTCGTATTTGAATAGTTTCATACAACGCATATTTCAGAAAAAGATGATGGTTTAATAGTCATCCAGCGGTTAATTTCTCCTGCAAGACGTCATGTTTGAACCTCGCATGGATAAAATTAATCACGTTCTTTGGTTCTGGTTCTTGACTTGTAGCTAGGTTTTCTAGCGATCTGAATTGACTCAGGCGATTCCCAGGCCAACTTGGCGAGTCAGCCAACTATGGTTTAGACAGCAGGAAGCAAACACATCTTCATTTGATAATGCATACCCTTGATACCGTCGACAATGAAATTTGAAACCTAGTCATATTTTGCTACATGTTGAGAGCTGCCACTGAAACTGCAAGAAAGTCGCGAGAAGCAATACATGAATAGAATGTTTCTCACACTAGATTAGAAATAGTGCCAAGCTGTTGGGGAATCCGCCACCAGTAAGGTGTTTGTTTGCCATGTGTCTGTTGAGATTAGACTAAATAGAAATTCTTCTCAACTAAGGAATCATCAGGGAAATAATGAACAAGATGAGCAAGCTTCCTGCATCCTGAACAAATTAAGCAAATATTTGAAAAAACCAAGCAAATAATCTAAGGAGCTTTGGAAATTGTTAATCGTCAAAGAAAAACAACTGGAGGCAAAGGTTCAGAGTTGATTGGCTTCACGGAGGAGGCATTTTTAACAAAGTTCTCTGCATATTTATTAATGCAAAATGAAGGGAGAAGAATAAATGGATAATCGTTTACAAGATGATAACCAGTTCATGGAGTTGTCGAGGACTCGTAGGCCTGTAAGACTTTTTTGTTTATGAATCTCCTCTCATGTGTAGGCCTGAACAAGAGCTGAGTCGACTTGACCTTGGATCCACTCATGAAACCTGTGCTGAGTCAAGCTTAAACGAGTCAAGCTCAAATATGAACTCGAACTCGACTCGATTAAGTGAACGAGTCAAAACATCAACTCGAGCTTAGCTTGCTTAGCAAAAGAGTCGGCTCGAGATCGAGCTTGGCTCGTGGTTCAGGCCTACTCAGGTTGTCATAATGGTGCAGCATATGGGACAACTTCTTGATATGATTATAATAAGAAACCAAGGAGCTTTTGTGCGCATACAAATACATCGTCAATTTATTCTCACTGTGGACGATGTCGTGGACTCTTGGCCGGAATTGGTTTACTAATTCACTATCAAGATTGATTTGGTTAAGACATTTGACCGACATATCAATTGAGGTTCTTACGGTGAGAGTTTGATCTAATTGGGTTTCACGAAAGATAGACTGATTAGACTGTGTTTGTTCTCAATGACATCCTTTTCAATATTTCAAGTGGGAGCAATGGGAGATCACTTTAGCAGTTGAAAGGGGATGTGCCTCGCTGTATCTTTTTATAGATATAATGAAGATTGTCTCTAGGAAACTGCAAATAGGAACATTAAGACAACGTATTAAGTTTCAGTACTATGATAGAAAGATTATATTCTATTTTCTTTTATATGCAGATGTAGGGATGTTAATATATCCGATTTGGTTCGGATATTTGACCGAAACGTTCCAAAACAGTGGGATATGATTTTTTTTTTTAAGAAATTGGATCAGATTTGGATTTAAAAAATGACATCAGACATCAGATCAGTTTGGAACTAAATATACATTATTACCCAATCAGATTTAAATTCAGCTTAAATTTAGTTTTAAATAAATATCCTATATTCAATGCTCTTACATCTTGAAAATCAGGTTGGATTCAGTTCAAAATTCAGATTTGGATTCAGACATGAATGTAAAAGTCAGATTTGCATTAGATTCAGATTGTCAAATCTTCGGATATGTCTTTTCTATGTTTGTATTTGGAATCCAAATATGTGAATATCCAAAAAGCTGATACATTTGAACATATATCTGATTTATCTAGATGGTGTGCTCCTTTTTTTTAAGAGCAAAAAATGACATGCTTGTCTTTCCGTCTTTCCAAAATTCAGTTGGTCTCAACAAAAGTGCTCACGATTCAGTTGGTTTTTGAGTTATTGAAGACAAATCCCTTTATATTTATGTTTCATGCGGTCAACATATTTAAAGCTAATCTTCAAGGGGGTTGGCACAACGGAATTGGGTAGGGGCTAGTAGGCAACCCGTCTCCACTTCGAAATCCTGGGGTGCCAACTCTTTGTGTTATAAATGAGGGCTACCGACACGTAAGTTGGAGTGCGGTGGAAGCAGTATCTCGAAGCACCAAAGCAGACCCTATATCTTAGGGAACGAGGGGTTGGATGGAAGTTTCAGCCTTATTAGGGCAGTGGATCAAACTTCACTCACCCGAGAAAGCTGGTTGCGGTGACTTTCTGATAGTGGTATTAAGATGTATGAAGTAAGAAACGTATCAAAAGTTGCTTATAGACTACCCTCCTAAAATTTAAGCTTCACTCTTCCTCAAGAGTAGCTAGGCATTGCTTGTTGAAGTCAATTCTTCTTACTCTTGTATCTTGACTCGCTAATTCACAAATTAAATGTATTGAAAAGCTTGTTGCTGGTTTCATGGATAGATGAATAGAATCATAATAATTGAACTTCTTCAAGTACTTGGATGAGATCACTTTTGTGAGCCTGAAAAAGGGGTGGAAAATTTACTCTTACATCTATGGAGGCTTGAAAGTTGCTGGCATGGATGCATGGTAGTGACGGAGCTAGGATTTTCTTCTTAATCAGGCTGAACGTAAAATATGACACGAATATTGAAAATTCTTATAAGGGCCAAATTAGAAATTCCAAAAACTTTAAAGGTAAAAATTTAAATTTCAAAATCTTGGGGGGCTGGTTTCATTCAACTGTTCCTCGACCAAGGCGGGGTTTACGTTAATCTAGTAGTAGAAGGAAAAGTACTCTTAACTCTTGATAGGCTTCAGAAATCGAAAAAATTTTCTTGGTTAAAAGATGTTTCTTAAATCTGCGGATTTAAGATTCTCAATGATCTTAAATCCAAGGCTATCAAATACTCCCTAAGAGTCATGTACCCCAACCTTTTCTTGTATTTTCCAATTGATGGTTCCAGAATAATTTGAAAACAAGTCGACTTTTTTGTTGTTAAGAGGCAAATACTTGATATTATGATTTGGAAGCTGTGGATTGAGAATGCTGATGTCCACCGAGGTGAATTCTTTATCTTCAAGAAGCATTTTGCATGTGGGGCTCAGTTATTTAAAAATCGTCTTAAATTTGACCGGTCTAAAGAAGAGAGGGAAGTGATTGTGATATGGCTGAGAACAAGTCATTGGTATGTGCAAGTCCTGTGTGGACTTGATGTTGAAATTTTTGTTATTTGCACTAAAAGACAGTGATAGCAGGGTGTCCTGTTAGTGATAAGATTGATGTTTATGATGTTTATATTGTAGGAAGGGTTAAGTGTCTTCCTCTAATCTATAACCCATAAGATATATGCATGTAATGTTTGTTTGTTTGCTTTTTTTTAAGGGCGAGTGGTTAAGGCCACTGGTGCCCCTCATTGCCCGTCCCCCTGGGTTCACAGAGCATGCTTCAGAACCTTTTACGGTTCAGAGGTAGAACATACTGGGACGTGATAGTGACCACTCCAAGATTCGAACACAAGTCTTTAGAGGAGTCGGACCACCTTACCGCCCAGTACACTACCACCCTTTGGAGTGAGTGGGATGATTAATCCCATCACAAGGGTGAGAGCCAAAGCCCCTTCCTCCTCTCGCTTCTAAGGCCTAGAGCTTTATCGGTGCCTGGCGATGAGATATCGATGTGTTTCAACTTGCACATAGAACTCACCCTCCTTATAGTACAAGGGCATAACCCCACTCGAGTCGAAGCTGAAACACACTGTTTTATGCACCTCAAGTCTTGCCCATTTTGAGCTAAGCCCCTCGGAGTGCAGTTGAAGAGAAAGTTTGGATATTTAGTGCTGCTGCCTTGCAGCCATTTAATTTTTTCATCCTGCAACAAGATATAGAATAAGTAACCTCCTCATGAGAGGAAGATTCTTCAAGATACTTAACAACAAATATATAAAAATATGGCTATTGTAGTCTTTGATTATTTCATTGATTATGATGAATAAATTCCGGTGAACCCCAGCGGAATTCATTGGAGAAGAGAACATTCACCTACCGCCTAGAGAAAGGGCGATTGGTTTGGATTCAGATTAACTAATTAATACATGAGGATTTGAATTAAGACCATGATTTGGTAGCATTAAAAATAAAACCCTTAGTACACAAGCAAACCACTTGCACCCCAACCCAATTCCCACACCAAGTTGCACCAATAAACATGAGCTATATATGCTGATCATTATTTTAAAACTTTTATTAAAATGTAATATTGCAGTTAAAAGAAAAATTGTTCTATACAATAGCATAGAAATTTTATTAATTTTCAGAATTTATCAAAGCATATCTTCATCTTCATTTAGTTTGCATTCTACAGCCAATGCCCCTTAAATCAAAAGATAAATAAAAGATTCCATCATTTATATTTAATTGGTTGGATCTTTATGAGATCGTCGTCAGAAATCAAACTCCGATTAACATTCAGTTATGAAATTGGGCTGGAAATCGGTCTCTCTTTTCCATGTACATCCCCACATCATAGCTGTCTCGTCAGATTGCATATTCTCCGAGTAAATAATGACCGGTTAGGTATTGAGCGTGACGCTTCTACCTCCATCCTTACGTCTACACTTTTTTTTATTACCATTTACAAGAGCCTTCAATGTTCCATGCTTAATTGTTATCAAATCCCGAACAAAAAATTTTTGCTCAAGGGACATGACTTTAGAAATTCTCATTCCTTCTTAAGGACTTGTTTGACAATGGAAACAGTGACATTCTTTGATCTTTGCCATAAATTCATTTATTCTATGGGGTATGTGGTTCGGGCTGATGTGCACCTAGCTCTTTGCACTAATCGATGCTTGCTTGGAGACATAGTCGCGCCTCTCCTGTTTTATTTTGCCTTTTTTTTTTGTTTTGTTTGTTTGATTTTTGCATTATGTTTTGTATTCCTTTTGTTCTTGTTCCTTTGTGACGAATTGTCACAATTTCTGCTACTGATTTCCCATTTTGTCGGCTCTCATTGAGCTAAACACAAAGTAGTTTCCATGCAAGACTTGCACTTGCCAACAAAATTATCGAAAAACATCAAGCGACTAACAAGTTCGAAGAAACTCTCTGTAGATCTCTTTCTCAGAATGAGCTCCAAAGAAACACAAGTCAATTTTCATGGAAGTCATTCTCTTCCTAACACAATTATCAACGAGGAAGCAACCAACCAACTCATCTCTAATTATCAACGCCACCCACCATGTGCAACCAACTGTCTCCTCTCGTCACCATCCTTTGAGAACCCACCTTACAAGCAACCCGGCCCCATGGTCCTTAATTTCCACACCTCTTATTATACTGCCATGGTTACGATTATTATTATAATTATAATCGTGATGATGCTGATGACGATGATGAATGATGCATGGTGATGACTTGGGCCATTAAATGAACTTGTTTCCTGCCAGGTAAAGCTGCCCGCATCTTACCTGCCTTTGAAAGAATAAGAGTACTGCAGATCGACCTGTTAAGTCGCCACCCTCTGTAGCTTAACTAAGATGAAACGCCGGCAAAACCTTTTAGTTCTCTACCGTAAGGCTGCCGGAGGCATATATATGGACATATCGATCGATCATAAACTGTATGAAGCACCAAGAAACTTGATCTTAGTTGCTAGGAATAAGATGGATTCTGTTAATTTTGAGATTTTAACCTGATGTTCAATTCTATTATAATAACCCTAACACCTTCTTTCTGGTGTCCTACAAGATTTAGAGATACATGAAGAGATTTCAATATGCTTCAACTTGCATTTAAGACCCATCTTTTTAAAATACAATAATATGGTTAGGCAGATTCAAAGTGGAGATATCAGGAAAATAAAAGTTTAGAACTCACTGCAACAAAAATGTGAAGAAAATACCTTTCTTTCTTAGACGTTACATCGTCGAACGTAGTAATGGTAGAAAGAAGACAAAAAGCGGTTTTTCTTTTTCCAATATCAGAGAGAGAGATTGATTCTTATCCAATAGGGGCCGTCCTGAGGGCGGCGCGCCGCTGTTCCTCCTCCAGGCACTCCTCCTCCGCAAAGACTCCGCCCCGCCGGAAAACAACCGAGCCCTCCGGCAACTCAGCGAGATCGGCGAAAAAAGACTCGTCCTCGCCGAAGTCCACCTCCCCACCGCCACCAACGCCACTACCATCGCTGCCCATTTGAGTGCAGCCCAAGTCTCCACCGTCCATCTGCATAGCCTCCGAGAGGATGGCGTGATCCGCGACGTCGGAGAACCAGCAGACGCCGTTTCCAGCAAAGACGTCATCGTCGAGCTCGAACTTGTTCGCGGCTTCCCCTGACTCAGGCTCCGGGTGCGGCTTCTTGGCCTCCTCCCGCTGTGGCTTGGTCTCGTCGGCCTGACCGGGAGTCCGGCCGGCCGCCGGCAAGGGGTGGTTGTGTTCGCAGGCGTACGTGATCAAGAGCATGGTGGGGTCCAGCCGGCTCCTCTCCACCTGCTTTCTCGCCGGGCACCCTTTGCTGCTGCTGCACCGGTAGTACCCTCTGCAGGGAAGAATTTTCCCACGAATTGGAATCACCAAACACATGAAAACAAGAAAAGAAAGTTGGAAATCGAAGGAAACGAGGGCACCCATCTCGCCATTCATGAGAATTCCCAGAGAAAATCTTCCTGATTCCGAGGACGGTATTTTTGTTATTTCTAAGACCTTCAAGGGTGTATTCGTTTCTAGAGCAGAAACCGTGGGCTATATCCCCATCTTCCATGCTCCCCTTTTTGGCTGCTTTAGCTTCTCCATATCAATCAAAAGACCAAAGTACCCTCCCTTGGACATCTTGCCGTCCAAGAAAATTTTTTTTTCCCCTCATTGGTCTCTTCTAATTTGAATGAAAAGGAACGAAGATTGACGGAGAATTAGAAGGAAACGAAGAAGAGATAAGAGGAGATGGATCAACCTTGGATAAGGAGATCCCTTGATTGGTTTCTGCCCATACTTCCGCCATGCCCACGAATCGGAAGGTGGAGTCGTCTCGCCTTTTTGCTTGGAGCCCTCGATATCACTGATCGGAACAGTGATCACTTTCTTCTGTACAGCTTTCTTACTGAATTTGGCGCACAGTGAACACCCTTCGAATTAACAAAGAGAAAAAGAGAGACACGGAGACCAAATTACCGCCAGACACAGAAGAAGATCACATCAGTACCTTCTCTTGGGAGACGAGTCGTGGACGCTGTGATTGCCGGAGAATGCTGCGGATTTGCCCGTGGACGGCTGGAGGACCCTCTGCACGCTCACGGGATTATCGTCCGACTCCACCGAGTTGAACGCGTCCATAATTCACAAGAGGGAGAAAAGATCCCGGTACAATACAACTTGATGGGGGCGCAGCAGATACTTCTTATCGAAGGCACATGTCGGAAATCGGTGTGTCATCCGAGAAATCCTGCCGGGAAATTGAGGCAAGCCATGCCGGAAACTCCAAGACTGACTAATTGGCGAGGAGACGTGGGGGCGATCAGGGACGTTCGTGCTTCATTTTGTTAAACAAATACATGGATTATTTACTTCATATTTATAAGGTCGTGCACTCCATGCTTGTGCATTTAAGTTTTCCCTTAGACTCGAAATTATTATTATGCCCTTACATACTTACCATATTCTACCCAAATCATAGAAATCTTCATCAAATAATCGGTTGTTAACTTCCTACTCTAGTTTTTAAGCAAAATCTTCATAAAAAATTTACTTTTTTTCAAAACATTAGTGCATTTTTTTTTCTCAAAAATTATAATCAAATTGTCGTTTTCACCTGAATGTGACACAGAAGAATCCAAAAATTCTCACATTAATTCGATCTATTTACAACATTTTGTTGTGGTAAACTTTGTCAACTCGTCTCGATCGGGGCGCGAGATCTGGCCAGTGAGCTTTTTCGCACATTTAATAAAGTCAAAGCCGCGTAGGGATAAGATAACGGCTGTTATGTCCTGGATAGGGATATTCAAGGGTAATATGGGCAATGTGGTTGAAGGTTAAAATAAAGGGATTCACATGGCTGCTTGCTTCCACGATGGGAAAAGGTGTCACAAACTTGTCTCGAACCGTCATTTTCTCTGCCTTTAAAATAAAAGGAGGGGCCAATTAAAAGGGAGGGAGTCACTTTAAATGGATCGCCACTTGACCTGTTCGGATTTATTTTACGTTTCCTAGGATGGATCTGCTCCCCCTCCTCCTTGGCCCTCGAGCATGATTGGTTTATTTTTTTTTAATAAATTAATTTTAAAGGTGGAATTTCACGTGATAAAAACGTTTGAAAAGAACGGCGGAAAATAATATTTAAGAAAATCATAAGCTAATTCATCTTGATTAGGAAAAGTTTTTGGATCGATGAATTAGCTTATGATCCGGTATAACATAGTTGATTGAGATCATCTGGTCTTTAGTTTGATTTTCATGCAACTTATACCTCCGTGTTGTGAGTGGTGCGACATGGTACCTAAGTTGAAAAGTATAATGCTGTTATGGGTAACGTCCGTGTAGCTGAAAACTCTAAAGAGAGAGGGGATAAATGAGCTTTTGAGCATCATTTCCAACAAACTGTGGATTGTTAATCTCCTGTTCACCCAAAAAATGTTCTATGGTCCGTCTTTCAAATGCGTATAGTGTTTTATGGTGTTTTTCATAAGATTTGGTTTAGTTGAAAAAAACATCCAAATACGTTGTTGTCTAGATTGAATTTTACAAGCTAAGATATAATTGTTAAGACTTTATACAATTCAAATTATACATTTAATTTTCATGTTTTTTGAAATTCAATACATTGTGCATTGGACTCTATGTTCCAAGGTAAATCTGCTGGGAGGTAAGTACCTATACTTGATCAACATAAGAAAAAGGGTAGAGCCAGAAGTTTATGGTGAAAAGGCACTAGTAAATAAAGTTTTAACCTTTAAAAGAGGTATCAATATATAAGTGAGAAAAATTACCACAGAACAGTTTTGTGTAAGCAATTGCCCACACATGTCAGCCGCCTTAGCTAAAAACAATCCTTAGTTAGTTGGAAGATATGGAGTTAGAAGATAAAGGGGCAAGAGGTCAAAAGTAGGAAACGTGATCGACGGTCCTTGTATACATACACCTCCAAAGCGTGCCCCCTAAAGTTTTCAGTTTTCTTCCCAGAACCAACAAAAAACACGAATGCAGAATATGTGAAAATATATGAATAATAAAATTATGAAAATATGCTTAAAATAAATCTTATATATGAAAAAAATCAAATATTGCATTCTACAGGGGCAAAGACATTATATATATATATTTTCATGAGACACTAAGCATATGGTTAACAAATATTGAATTGGTCATCAGGCAGTGACCTAAGTCTCGTAGGACTGCTCTATATAACTGGACCCAGATCGACCCAAGTTCAACCATTAAATTAATCTTTCAAAGAATGGTCTCCGTGGCCATACGGCCCGTGAAGCCCCCACCTATCTAACTGTTTAAAAGCATTAAGTTTATATGGTTGGTTTTAATTGTTTTAAAATTTTCACAATTTTTAGTATGTTATAATACTACTCCTATGGTTTAATGTGAAAAAGTAAAAGGAACGAGATAATGTGAAAGAAGCATGTCTGACTGCGTACACACGCAAATAAATAATAATGAACATAAATGTAAAGAGAAGTTGGTACGTATGATACCGAGCTAGACTTGTAAGAAGTCACTTTCGCTGTTGATTTCTTCAAGTTAGACGGCTCATTAAAATCAAAGCGAGAAAATAGACATGATATTTTAGTCATCTAATATTGTTTAACAATTTTTTCTCATTAATTTTCTTTCAACCATGTAAAAATAGATAGCCAAGATGACAACCACAACACACGTTCTTTAACCCTTGATCGTTCCAACTTGAAAAGGATATTTTCTCGGGAGTTTGTATAATCAATAATGTACAACGTGTAGACTAGAGTCTGGATAAATATTTATAGAATTCGTGATATACATGTAAAGTATAAGTAGATTTGGGTGAGTGGGAGGTTCATCCATACTGCCCAAAAGAAGTCCAAAGCTGCCCTCCATTCCCCTTGCCTCTGGAGTCTTAGACTGTGTCGCCTGATGGTAGCAGTGAACCCGTTAACTTGGATGTCGAGTCCCCTTATGAGCAGAAGCATAACACCTACAATAATTGAACTAAAAACATGCTATTAATAGGCTCTTAACTCGACCAGCTATGTTAAGACCATTTAACACAATTTTTAATAGCTTGTAAGGAGCCACTTGCACATTTATTATTATTTTTTCAAGTAAAAAAATGTCATACAATTTTTTTTTTTTGAAAAGATAAGTTTACATATCGAAACTCCACGAACAATTAATCAAGTTGGAAGTTGATTGAACCAGTCTTAAGCCTGCCAATTTGCAAATTGACGAATTCATAATTCGACCGGATCAGTTGCAAAGCCCTAAAAGCTAAGACAACAAGATTTCAGAAAAATTAAATTAATTTAAATTATGAAAATTCCTTTAATGTTTTAAAAATATTTGACAATTGGCACCTCTTGAATCGGCCACCAAATCAAATCGGTCTGCCAGTCGGTCCGAATCAGCCGATTCGAGCTTATTTGAGTAACAGCTGGATGAATAATTAACTATTAGTCATGCAATATTTCACAAACAATATATTTAATCAAATTAACTTGGAGGAGCTGGTGTTGATCGGATCAATGGTTGGTAGGTAGTCAGTCGCTGGTTCAAATAAAGAGATACTTGCTCCTTGCACAAATAAATCAACACAGATGTGTATGTGCTCGGATCCTTGGTGGGAAAATGATTTTCGAGGTTTTATGCTCCAGGTGAGCTCCTTCAGCCGGAGTTGTTTCCTCTACTTAGTAATTTTTTTTTTAAAGAAACCCCGACATTCATTCGTAAGCATAGGATGACAGATTATTCATTTAGAATGATGCCAAAAACTAAGGAAATATAGTTTATTCAATGGTTAGGTTTTGCAGTCAAATCTTAGTTTAATTATTTAGCAATACTTTGGCAGCTTTGGTGGGCACATAGAAAACAAGGATAATAACAATCCCATCTCATCTTCTTTGGCAATATTTGCGATTTGGACTGGACGGAGAAGATGTTTAATTGCGATAAACTCCATCACAACCATATAACAGTCAGCGTCTCCTATCCCCAGATCTGTGACCCATGAAGAGATAAATTCTGAAAAGCAAAAATATTGGACAAAATGAAGATTTCATTCTACCACCGAGTTGAAAGTTGAAGCCCCTACTCTTTCTCTTATCTCACTAGCTGTTCTTATCTTACTTATAGTATGGCTTCGACTCAAGGGCGGAGCCAAGGGGGGATCCGCACGAGTCCTGACCCCCCGTGAAAAAAAGATTTAAAAAAAGTTTACATTTAAATTTTAGAAAATTTTCACTTAACAATAATTTTGAAAAATGATATTTCAGTCCTTATCAAAATTTAGAAACTTTAATTCAAATCATCTTATAAAAAATTTTTAGCTTCGTCACTTCCATCTGATAAAGTATCACTCTTTTTTTTTAGAGTATATGTAAAAACAAAAACTAGCCGCCTACCATCTCCACCCTTGCTCGAATGACGAGCCCACACTTCCCAATCACAGTCCTTAATTAAAGGGAAAATGCATTTTAAATGACCAACGTTCATCGCTAAAAAGGGTGGCTGAGATTTAGGAACTCTTTAAGAACGTAAATTGGTAGACGTCCATCCTATTGGGAACGCAAAAAGAAACGACCTAACCATGGCCGACCCTTTCCATTGTTTTTTTTAAAATCACCGACCAGTGATATTTCAGAGCTAAATTTTGCCAACAACCACTTTGATTTGACATGAAACAGCCGTTTTCACCGAGAACGGGGCCATCACAAACGAAGCCTTGCAGTTATAATATATGATGGCTGATTTTATTGGGGCATTAATATTATAGTGACATGACAAAGAAATGTGTTGATGATGGATTTTGTTTCAGATAAGCACTTAATTTGCTTAGTTGGTTCAGTAACCGACCATTCATATATTAAAGGTTCTTCTTCTTCTTCTTCTTCGGCTGACCAGCATTTCTTCCTCATGTTCTTATATTACTATATACATATACATATATATGAAATCAGTCGGTTACCGGGTATTGTTAGATGATTAAATATTTAAAAAACCGTCTTTAGAAACCCCAGGATGCTACAAAAGCATTAGCAAGAGTTTATAGTGTAGCAATGGTTTATGGTGTTTTAATGGCCGCTCTCTCTAAGGGGCAAGCAAGGGAGTAGAATGATTGTATTAAGCTTCTTGGCGGCTCAGAGGTTTTAAAATTATTCTATCTTCATCTTAGATGTCTGCTGTGGAAAAGCTAACCAAAACCTTGGGAACAACTCAACTGTTCTTCTACATGTCGCTGTATGTCAGATTTGATGAGACTAAGTCACACTGTGCATTTGAAGAACCCTAGCTATAAAATTTCACCGATGTATCAATTTTTCTCAGACACCTTACATCCATCCATATGAGTCGAGTACAATTAGCTTTTATTTTCATGCAGTCAGCTTCTAACTTGTATTGTGGGCCATTTGTATATTTCCTTATTCACTAGTTAAACTCATGTTTCTATAATCAATTCGATCTCCCAACCCAATTGGGGCCAAACACTTATGAAAAGATCGTTTGGATTTACGAAAGGGTTTAGGAATAAGAAAAAATAATTGAGGTGAAGAAAAAATAAAAAGAAAAGGTGATGTGACATTTTTGTTATCTAGTATTAATTAACAAGTTTTTGTTTTTTAACTTACAAATATGTGAAAGATCTTACGTTAAAATTGTTCTTTATCCGTCTAGCATCCAAGTGTCCACCACTATCGGTTTTTCATAAAACCAACCTACCTAAATGCAACGATTAAAGTGCTTTTTTGCAATATAATCTTACAGATATGATTTAAGTTGGTGGAAAACGTATATTAAATTAATCATTTTTTGAATTTACTCATATTTTTAAAATAAGTAAGACTGCATGACTCGTATAACATCAAAATTTTATCATAGAGTAATTCCCATTCTTAATAAAAACAACTTAAACTAAAACATGTTTTATATCAACTTAGTTTTTAGAAACATATTACGATGTTTATGTTATCTTCAAAATATTTTTTTAGCAAAAAATTTGAAGGTTTTTTTATCTCTGACCTAGCAGTTTGGGATTTACCAATCACACACACATATATATATATATATTGAGAACACAATCTATAAATAAATCGAAAATTTTCGATCTTCCTCAAGTTATCAATTGATACCGGGCACTGAACTTTGAATTAAGAGACCAGTAATCAAGCGACCTTAGTTGTTTACTTTCTCTATCTTTCATCCATGTATACAGTGATAAAAGCACATCCATGCATGCGTACATGTATTTGGCAAAATGCACATGTGCACGTGCATAAAATAGACATGCACATAACGTAAAAGTGTAGCGTAGAAAGATGCAATATTCAAAGTCCTATAAAAAGACGCATGAATAAGGAAAATATATAGATCAAACGCCTAAAATATTATTCCCAATTAAATCAATTTCCATAGTGCTGACACATGCATAAGGCCATAAGTGCCACCATACGAAATAGGTGTCACAAATAACTCAGAAGCAAAAGCTCCTGGAAAGGGAGTGTTGGGAGAATGCCAACAAAGTGGGGAGAGATGCATGTTCATGGAACAGTTGCATAAGTTTTTGCGGATAAAATGAGAACACTAAGAAGATGACACCTTTTTTCTTTTCAAATTAAACATTTTCGGTGAGCAAGAGGATTAATCCTACATATCAAGCAAGAGCCGAACCCCTTCACTGCCTCCCCATTCCACACGGTTTAAAGTTGCATTGTCACCAGACAGTGAGATCTCCACGTGCTTCAACCTGCATGTAGGAACCCATGGTACATACAAGCCCCGTAACACATTGCAGCTTATCCAAAAGAGTGTCCTCAGGTCTATTGAAAAGGAAGGGCGCTCTACTCTATAATATAGTAACCTTATCATCGGCTGTTCTCCTTTGTCAATGCTACTGAATAGGGGCAGAGCGAGGATTTTTTTTAGGAGCAGGCCAAACGGTCTAACGAATTTATCCGGGTAGGACCAAACTAAATTTAAATCCAAAAAATACATTATGCAACTAAAAAATTTCAATTTTGTTAATGTAAATTTTTTTTTCACTTAATTGAGGCGGCCACCCCCTTCCATCCCTGCTACTAAAGGCCTGGAGGTTCGCCTACTTGACTTATAAAATAAAAGAAAAGGTGGTTCCGGTGACGACCACCTTTTGAGCTATGCCCCTCGGGAAAACTTTTTTTTTTTTTTGGTTTATTTTCATTTTATCTTCATAAAAAGGCTTTTTTTTAGACGATACCCTCTTTATTCATTAACAGCTGTATTGGTCTTTCCGAGCATCCAACACATCCATTAAAAAAAAAAAAATTCAGACCCAAATACATAAACCAGGTTGGAAAAAGGTTGGCCAAGCGGGAGAGTTATCATGTAGGTCCTATGAGTCGCAACACCTTTTTGGGGTGGGTTTTACAAGGGTTTTTTTTTGTAATTTAACATCTAAAATAAAATTTTATCATCTTGTAGGTGCTTGTTCCCTTAAAAAAGAAAATTTAATTGCTTCTGGGTTAATGTTAATTCTTGATTTTAGTTCTGGCTGTTGCTGTTTAAGACTTTTTATTGGTTAGTGTTGATGTGTATGTGATTATTTTTGTTTGGATAGACTTACTGTACATCCTTCACAAGAGTATCGGGATGCTTTCTTATTTATTTTATTCTTGTCGTTTTTGCTTGTATCCCTACTTATTTAATGAAAAGGGCATGACATGGTGGCTGTGGGGGGGTCGACCACATTATGACTCCGCCTTTTTGGGTCAAAATATGCTGTTGCTTTATGTAAAGGATGTTTTGAAGTCTTCTATTTAAAAAGGAAAACATAAAAATAATATCTTCCTGGCAACCCGAAAGTAAAGATAACAAAATGAGAGCTCCAGCAAGCTCAATGAGAATTTGATGTCCCTCTTTATGTATATATATATATATACACACACCAGTGCATTAAGATAAAATGCATGGACAAGATCCACAAAGGTTCAACCAGCACCAGCCAACTAAGTTAGAACTCTATTACAAAAGAAGCATAAACAATGAAGATGTAAATGGTTTAAATTGAAGTAGTCTCTATTTTGCCTAATTGGGCATAAACAAGATTTCAATGCTATATCCAGTGCATGTGATAGGTCTGGATTTGAGGTCCTTAGAATTTGAGAACCATGGATTTAAGATCAGACCGTTCTCTTTTTTTATTTTAAATCCGATATTTTTTTCAATGGAAAGAAGTAAAATATGGATCTTAAGCATGGACGACAAGCCTGACCTAAGATCATTAGTTTGATGAACCACAAATTTTACCATGTGCCAAAAGCATGATACATCAGACCCATGGATTTTAAATCCAAAATAACCAAACGCTCTATGGATCAAGAGACTACCACCTGTAGATAAGGTAACATGCATGAAGAAGACTACCAAAGGTTCAACCAGCTCGGCCAACGCTGCGTGAGATTAACGTAGAAGAATGGCAGGGCAGTTCTCCTTTGGCAGGGGCGTGAGTCCGGTTCGAGGCATTGAATGCACCGGCGTGTCTTTCCGGCGAAGGCCGCCTGCCAAAGGGGAATCACCGTGTCATTCGTGTCCCGCATGCCGGCGGCCGGAATCTCCATAACTATCGATTCAACTCTCCGGCCATCTATGCATGGCTCCCCTGTAATGCCTGCTGCAGTGTACTGTTATATATCAGTGCCATGAAAGAGGATATGCTGATATCAAACGCATATGCGGAGAACATCCCTCTCTCGAAATCTTCTTTTTCCCTCTATTCCTCCTTTTCCTTTCTCCACATCTCAACACACTGGTCCCCTTGATCAGCTTTATCTTGGTTCTTTTTCTTCCCTTTTCTTTCCCTCTTTCAAATCTATATAATTCGCAAAATAGATTCCTCCCTCTCTTTTTTTTTCTTTCATGAAAATACTGCGTAAACAATTTGAATTTAGTTTCTCCATAACGGATCGATATGCCAGGCAACTGGATCCGGATCATGAGACTTTGAAGTGGATTAATTGGATTTGGGTTTTTTGAAAAATTTGGATATACAATCCAAACATCTAAAATTGCTCATATTAATAGCCCACACCTGTTACTAAGTTCGTGAGAAAATAAGTGATAGGAAACTACTTTTAATTGCTTTCGTTGATGTCACTATAGCAGTTTTTTCGATCGAGACACGCTTCTTTTTACTTTCCTTTGGATGATAAAGAAAGATAGGGACCGCCAAGTGAGAAGATATACCATACTTGAGTCCAGCTTTTCTGTTTTATAGGCTCTGGACCTTCCTTTTCTTTTTTGGGTGGATCCACAAAAGCGTACATGACCTGATATTTTTTGCTCGTCGACCAAGTTATAAATATAAAAACAAACATTTCCAGTTATATATCGAAATCTCTATACTCAAGAACAACAACAAGTATGATGATGCTGATGATGATACATGTTAAACATAATCATCGTATAAGCTGAAAACTGCATGCATGTATATATATATATATATATATATATATATATATATATATATATATATATATATATATATATATATATATATATATATATATATATGAGTATAATAAAACAACACGAAATTCAGATTCAGTCGAGACAGTGGATGATAGGCGGTTTGTTCCCGTTTCGAATCTTTGAAAGAATCAACTGTTTGTGCTGCAAAGGGTGTAAGTTGAAACATCAGCACCTCGAAGCACAAAAAATAGTACTCAAGAGGATGGAGGGATTGGCCGGGAGATTGACTCTCCTTTTTTGTGTGAAAGGATGAAATACTGCTACTCATCTAGAACATGAGCTTCATATTCAACCGTTGAAAAAGTGCTGGCAACTGGTGCTTGCATATACTTGAAATAAAAAAAGTGAAACTCAATTCTCTCCTACATGTTGAGATCAAACGGAGGAGAAAATTTTCGGAAAAATTTCACCCGTGTTAAATGCATTGACAAAAATTTTGAAAAATTAGGTGAAATTCAATCCTCTCCACTATGTTAAGATCAAACAAAGGTGAACATTTTTGGAAGAAATTTCACCATGTGTAAAATGCATTGGCGAAAAATTTTGAGAGAAAAAGGTTGGGACTTGGGTCGAACCGCATCATATTTCCCTGAAATCAGCACCTCCAAAATAATCGTGCATAGGGATGTGAGATCTCCTTATTGTGGATCAAAAACCCAACAACTCATGGAATTAAACTTTTGATTAAAAAGGGGCCGTTAAATAAATATTGGATAATCCTCACATGATCAAGTTGCTGTTTTTCAAATGCTAAATTTGGCTTCATTGTGATGTTTTGGGTAATTATGAATGAAATATACATCATCACGCTTTAAATTGTGAACTATGTGGGCTTTTCACACTTTTGAAAATGAAATTTGGCAATGTGCTGATATTACTAAATTCATTAACTTGGTTATAGTCAATTGACGCTAAAGGCGTTTACATTTTTTCAATGTGAATCAATTTGGTTGCTACATCCTTCAAGCAAGATGGGGCACGTATTCTTGCATTAACATTACAAATTCAAAATTCATGGACATATTCCCTGCTGCATGCATGATTGGACGAATTTTACACAAGGCCAAGCACATAAAACATGTTTGGATGTGACATTTCTGATTTTTTTGGCACCACCTCTTGAGAATTGAATTGTCGATCAAACTTTCACTGGTCCGACCAACTACGTTACGTCCTTTGAGAAAAACAACTACCTTGAAGAGGATAATGCTCGGATTGGTAAAGGTATATACATTATATTAAATCAGCCGCTCCTAAATCTGACAATACAGATCTGGGCCCGATTTGGATTCACACTAAGTCATTACCGCTGTCTGGATTAGGTCTGGCGCACAGAGTTTCAAATTTATTAATAGACTGGACTGAGTAAACGGTTCTAGATTAAAGAAATTCTTGCTGCCCATATGTTTGGAGCTAGCAGTGCTATCTCTAATGTACATCCAAGAGAAGGATTCCAATGATCATTATTTGATTCAAAGTCTTTTAGCTACATAGATTATTAGAGCGCATGGACCAAAATGTTGCTTTTAAATTCCTTTTCCTGCTGTGAGAAGAAAAGGAAAGCAAAAGAAACGGAAAGAGAAGTGCGGAGATGCTGCCACTGAGTGATTGATATCTGCATGGACCCCATTTCTGCCAATATTTTCGACCTCCTTCTTCTTCTTTTTCTACAGTACTGCGACCTGCTTCTCCATTAATGATCAGGTTGTTAGAATATATACTTTAAACTACTCCTTGAAAGGAAGACAGCCAAAAAGCAAGTGGAAAAGCTAACGGGAAACAGGAACGTCATGCTGCTTAAACAAAAGTTGGATTTTCTTCAACGTTGAGTTTGTCATTCTATAGAATGATGGCAGTTGCAAAAGCGCAAATTTGGTCATCACATTGACCATGGCGACGATGGTGGTGGAGATCAGCAGTGAAGCAAATGAATTTTGATTCTCTGTGAAAAGCTGCATATGAAAGTTCAGTTTGAAAAGTACGTAAAGCTTCTTGATCAACCTAGCGGATGCATTAACCAGAAAATAATCAGGTTTCAACCCAAAATCACAACAGAAAAAGGTATGAGACAGGTGAGAAAACATCACCAACTTACAGAGCGCCCAGTTTTGGGTGATCATAATTATTAGTGCAGGCAAATGGCAGGGCAATTCTCCTTTGGCAGAAGGCAGGCGACTGTGCGTAGTATGGAGAAATCTTTCTCTCATATGCAAGTCTTTCTCCGACTGCCAAAGGAGGATTGCACTGTCATTGACTCACGCACGCCAGGGCCTCCAATATGTTGAATTTTGCTTATGAGGTTTGGTTGACGGTGTATGAAGCACAGCCTTGTGTTCTTATAGATGCGGAAAAGAGGGCGGTTGCCCGTTTGCAGCAGACCGAGGCATGAATATGAGGATATGCGGCAGGAAAGAAACCAGCATATGCTAAGGTACAATTCGTCTCCTCTTCACTTTTTTGGGCTCCACAAGGGGAGAGAGAGAGAGAGAGAGAGTCTCCTGTATCATGCGAACGAATGATAGTTTTTCTTTCGTCAGTTTTCGTTCGTAATCGAAGGAAATCAGAAAGGTGCAAATTCTCGTGTCACGTCAAAGGAAGCACAGTCAAAGAAGCCATGTTTTAGTAATAATTTATATGTAAATAACAATATGAGAAGGAGATAGAGAGAGAGGCCTCAACGGGAGTAGCATGTGACCACGTACAAGGCACATTACCTGTCTGATTTCTATGATGGCTACTATTCTGGCAGGATGAATGAAAGGCCTTCGGGTTTTCTTTTGGTGAGACAGATTATTAACATCCGGCACAACAGTGAGAGAAAGAGAAATATGTTATTGTAGAAAATTATGGATCTGATGAACGTATTGATCATATAGAATCCTGACATCTAACATCTTGACCGCTTTAGATTTTGGAGCTTGAAAAGATCCACTACTAAGTACTAACCAAACCCACCAAGGCCTATTCCAAAACTGAACCTGACAGTAGGCGGGCATTGGCAGGAATTGAGTTGGGACTGCCGAGTCAGATTGTTATTTGACAGGACATGCTTAGTTGTTTGCAGTCTGTTTGTGGGCATATAATTAATGAACATATATCTGTTACAATGATTTACTACTTCCTGATTGTCAGAGAGAAAACTTTGGCGTGTTCTTTATTCATCCGCCTTCAAATTCTTCTGCAATATATTTTGTGTTCTTCAAACTGGCCCCGCTGCCTTCCTGAATGCAAAACCTTCTTAATCAGATCTATGATCATTCTGTCTTCAAGAAACTGCTACTACGTACACTTGCAGAGAACAGGAGGGAAACAGAACATGAGACTTGATGTTCTGACCACAGAAATTCCAAAGTTGCAATTTGCAGAACATTCCAAGCATATTTCCTCTGAAAATTTGAATGTTACCTCTATGACCTTTAAGGAAAAGCCTTTTCAGCAATTCTTTGTGTAGCCGCGCGGTAAAAGAAAATGCCTCCTTTTCCAAAATGCACCAAATCTTGATTTTAGTTGGAATCCCTGCTTTATTGTTCAGTAGCTAAAGTATGAATACAAAGTGTGGACCTGCATTCATGTTGGTGATCGCACCTGTACTGTTCCTTTGCAAGTCTTTTCCGGAAACCACCCTAGCTTCTTCATCACCGAAGATTAGACCTCTTTCCCATTACAAGTGGCAGCATGGCATGGTGGATTAGCTCTTGTGTAGGAGAAGATCCCTGAGAAAGAGTTCATCGTTATGGAAATTGACTTAACCGAGGTCCAAGCAGATCTAAAGAGATGAATACCAAAGCTTGGGGTCGCGTGTCGATGGAATATTTTAAAACGATGCCTCAAAAGAAAAGAGACAGACAGAGATTTGTGTTTGTTTTCTTATGCGCAGGTACGTGTGCAAAGAATCTTTGGCCAGTGCGTTTAGAACCTTTTACATGATATTCATAAGAAGAAATCCACATTAATGGACGTGAACCATGCTTGTTAAGAAATGTAATTTCATGATTGCATTTACTTTCCTCTAATATATCGTTATGGCAACACGTCGGCAAAGGGGTGTTTGATTACTTCCGGATTTGAAATACGTGCATGGTTTTGTTGTGGATTTCCTTTTACTAATATGTCAATGCTTTGAAAAAAGGTCGGATTTAAAAGCAGAGCGGGGAGGCTTTAGCGATCCTAGGGTTGGATCCTACATGCGCTTTGAAAGATCCTCAGTTTAAACACATAGATCTTGAAACCATATTACATGTTAAAAACCATACATATAAAGTCAGATGGGAAGAGAGGTCTGACCTTAAATCTACGGATCTGAGACCCTAGTGATCTCCTATAAATTTGATTCACATTCAAACAAATACGCCCTGAGGATCTCAAATCGGAGGCTATCAAATGCCCCCTAAGGTTCTGATTCTTTTGATTAATCAGAGCTCTAAATTTGATTAACGGTATAGGTGGCATGGGTCGGGAGAAGGCTAACCAGAAATACCTTTTATGTGATGTCCTGTATTTATATACTCGTTGGTGATGATGAACATATGTAGCAGAAGCAACAGGTTCTAATTTGTTAAGGTCATGAGAGTAACTGGACCCAAAATTCGGCATGAAAAATATTGGATTGTTATATTATAAACAAGAAAAGGATAAAGAATATGTCACACACGTTCGGCAGAAAGATAAAATCTTCAAAATATTTCATAGAAAACGAACGCCCTTGATCTTAATAAAGCTAGGAAAAGAGATTTTGCAGGGGATAGATCAGGGTGCACCAAAAAAGTATGAAAATGAAGACGGCCTTGAGATTGAGGAATAAAGGCAAAAGTGACAAACGTTCTAGTGTGTAAGACAGCCGACGGGAATTGCACTCTAGGATATACTCTCTATTGCAAGTGCATCATCAGCTTTATGTATATAAACTCTGTAGCGCTTATCAACGCTTGGAAGAAGCCTTAGGGCGCAGGAAGCTAATTGATTTATGTGTGCATGACAAGAATTACAGGGCTCTTCTTCTTCGGCAGTCAAAACTCAACACTGTTGATCATCTGAAGTGCAGTTCCACCGAGTACTGACTGCCAAAGGAGAATTGCCCAGCGATTCTTGTGCACAAAGAAGTGAAGTCCACGGCCGCCTCTGTTTTACACTGATCTCCGGTGGTGATTGGTATCGTGTCCTTCTTTCCGATCTCAGTGCATATGAGCTTTTGTGTACGTGCAGCAGGGTCATGCATGCATGCATGCACTTTGCTTCTGTGTTTAGTCATGTTAGCATCATTACTTAATCCCTTTGCAGCATTAATATATATATATAACTGTGCATGTGAGTGCGCGCTTGCATGCACTTGTTTGTGTGCTTTTTCTCATTGTCGGTTTTATTATACAGGAACTGAAAAGATATTGTCTACTGGAATAGGCGCACATGCCTCTCAGAATGCTGGCTTTTCACTGCAGAAACGTCAGTTCCTTCTTACAAATTATAATACGCGTTGAAAAGTAGGGTGTGTGTGTGTGTAAGAGAGAGAGAGAGAGAGGGAGAGTATGCGTGGACAATGTTTGCATTGTGACGATCCAAACGTAAATATTTACTGCGTAAAAGCAACTTCAACGGGTCGGTGCTGATATGAGCTGAAGCAGAGCAGTAAGAGAATGAGGGTTAGTCGGTCAGAAGTGCGTCATTTGTATAAATGAAGACAGTTGTAATTGAGCTATAGAAGTGTGTAGAAGAAGATTGTAATGCACTTGTATCAAGTCGAGTGTGCTTGTAATCTATATTACAGCAGATCAATACAAAGAATGAATCCTTGCACCTGCAAAACTGTGTTCTGTTCTCAACGGTTTCTGTCTTCTTTTGAGTTTTGATTTTCACACAAGAGTTTTACTATAAAAAGAATTACCCATAGTACTCGCTTTTGCATTAAATTAAACAAAGGAAACGTTTGACAACTGTAACAGTCTATTACCGTTACCTTTTTATGAATCTATCCTTTGTGCCGTAGTGTTGTATGGAACAAATTCAAATCATCGTAAAAGCCTTTTTTTTTGTCCAAAAAAGAATAAAAAGTTGTACGATTCTTAAATTCTACTCTCAAAAGTTTTGCATGCAAAAAGTTTTTTCTTACTTAAAAAACAGGGCTACGCAAAGCTTTTGCCTATGCATGGACAACTTTTTGCCCTAAATTCATACCAAACAGCCCCCAAGTGAATTACTTGCCACTTCAATGCTTAAAAAGATACTTATAGATTATACGGGTGCCTACAAGAGCATAAATTACCAAAAAAAGTATGGTGGATCAACATGCTTAAGAAGCAAAAATTACAAAAAGGATACGCATGATCACAACAAAAGATGTCACTTCTGGGGCTAAAACAACAACTCTAGCGCAAGGCAAACAAAACGCAGTTGCTTGAGGGAGTCTTTTGAGATAGCAAAAAGAACGGCACTCAAGAAATTAGAGCTGCTTTCCGTCAGCGCCAATGCTGGGTCCAACTTATGGGACCCAACGCGCCTTTTCATGGTTAGCGCCAGTGCAGAAGTTCTTGCGATCGTCGCCCTAACTCTCAGTTGGTTGAGTTGAGGGTTAACACCACTTGTATGCCAAAATGGAAGCCTGCACTAACATTCCAAAGAATGGGGACAAGGCCAGGAAGAAGCCCCACCCACAGAGGTGCGGAAACGAAGAGAGAGGAATGTTTCATGTAAATACTGCATTTGAATTCTGGCCTTCATTTTTGTCGCTGAATATTTATTGCATTTGATCAGAGGAGAGCTATTCTGAAGGTATTCGCTTCATCTTACTCTCAAGTGCCCATTTTTTCCAATTAGTAAGCGTGTAGTTTTATATTTCACGTGCAGATATCATCCCTCAATAGTCCCACAGTAACTTGCTGATGCTCTTGTTGCACGTTCTAGATTGTGAAAGTTTTGGTTGGAGGCAACACCATATTTATCCCTCTTTGGTGGGTGTTGCGATCACTAGGTTTCTCATTTTTTTTTTCTTGATAAAACAATTTATTTTGTCGGCATAGATGAATATTTTTCTTGTCTTGAACCAAGGTGCTTAGACTTCATGCATGGGGAATTTTGGATGAAAGACCATGTACCTACGTTCTTTTTATGTTTTAAAAACTACGAAAGAGAAACAAAATGTTTGACCAGCACTGGCACTTGACAAAAAGACGCACTCTGGTGCAAAGGAAGCGACAGTGAAAAACACAACTTCGGCGTCTTACATTGCAGCGCCAGCAGCCAGTTTTCGTTGGAAAGGAACACAGAGATGTCTGGCGTTAAACTTAGTGCTGTAATTTAGGTCTCCTTTTTATGTTCATAGTTGCCTCCAATGAGAGGTTGGTTTCTAAATGGTCCCTCCTGCCATGAAAATGTTCTCTCCCCAAATTGCGTTCTTAAATGCATGCATGAAGAGAAGGAGCAGCTCTCAGCATGCACTTAATTATTATATTTATTATGTACAGTCTTATAATTTTGGAAGAGGAGAACGAAAAAGAATGAGAAAATTTGGCTCACACTTTTCCTTTCACGATTCCATCCCACTAAATGACTGATTTCACCAAATTTTCCGATAATTTTGTTACTTTTCTATATTGTCCTCCATTGTCTCCGGACAGAAGCATGATCTTTCTCCTTAAGGTGGAACTTGGAAGATTGCTTACTGAACACCGTAGCAAAGGAAAGCCTCTGCTTGATATTTTAAAGGCATTGCTGCCATTTGTTTTAATCCAACCGAGATTTGGAATGAGAGGAAGAACGATACCGATTGCAAAAATTAACAGGATTTCACGCGAGTAGTTCCCAACAAAAGAGAAGTCCATATCAGAAAAAGTTGAAAACTTTAGTTCTGAGAATAGAGTAAAAGGTTTGGCTCTTTAGTCAAGCTTCTCCCAAGAAGAATCCCTCCAAAACGAAAGCAGGATAACGAAATCTCAAGTTTTTCCGGTCCAAAATTGGATTTGTATTGGGATCCAATCGACTAATTTTCGAATTTCAAATGGATTTGGGTGTTTTGTAAGATTTGGATATACGATCCAAACAATTAAAATTGCCCACCCTAAGACCCCACAAATGCTACTATCTACTACTAAGTTCATGAGAAAGTGTATGACATGAAACTACTTTTAATTGCTCTCTTTGATGTTACTATAGCTGTTCTTTCGATCCAGACATGCTTCTTTTTATTTCCTTGGATGAAAAAGAAAGATATGGGGATCGGCAAATGAGAAGATATACCATATTCGAGTTCTGTTTTTCCGTTATGTGGACTCTGGACCTTTCTTCTTTCTTTTTTTTTTTTTTCTTTTGGGAGGATCCACAAAAGCGTACATTGACCTGATAATTTTGTAATCGTCGACCAAGTTATAAATAAAAAACAAACATTTCCAATTATATATGGAAAATCTCTAAACTCAACAACAACAAGTATGATGATGTTGATGACGATATATAGTAAATATAATTAACATATAAACTGAAAACTACATGTATAGTTGAGTTATACTGGATATAACTCAAGAAAAAAAAAACAGCATGAGCTTCAGATTCAACATTTAGAGGTGCTGATAAATTCTGCTTGCATATATAGACAGGACCGGATCTAGGTTTCTTCTTCAAATAAAACATTAGGTGAAATTTCATTCTCCCGTACATGTTCAGAACGAACAGAGGTGAAAATTTTGGGAAAAATTAATCTCACCCGTGTGCATGCATATAAAGGCAAAAAATTTTGAGAGAAAAATGTTGGGCCTTGGGTAGAAGTGCTTCCTGTTTCCCCGAAATCAGCTTCTCCAAAATGTGCGCGTAGGGAAAATAATCTTAGAAAACTTTTCATGCTATCGAATGCACGCCACCTAGGTGAAACTGAAGAAAACCAGATACTTTTTCTTTTGCAGTAGAAGTATGTTCGATTCAAATTAAAGCTAAATGTGATATCTGGGATGACCAGTAGTCGATATCATTTACACTTACCCACTATTTTCCAAATCACCATTTTGATTAACTTAATCTGAAAGTGACGAGGAATTCGACATGTTGAATGCATATGGCTTGATGCCGTTGTTTATATGTCAATTATTGCTCAACCCTTTTGTGAATGTGAATAATCTGGGTTGTTATATTCTATCAATAAATCGGAAATTAACTTCGCAAATATGGAAGCTTCTGAAAATATTCCAAAGGAAGAATTTGTTCCAATTAAAGTTGATTTTAATTACTCTTCATCTCCTTCGTTTTCCCAACCATGTGGCAATTATATTCTCTCGGACTTGAACGGGCCCATGTGGATATTGGGTGCTTGAATGTAAAGCGTAATCTAGTCCATTACATATCACAAAATTAATTTTCAATAAATTACTAGTCATTGTGACGTCTTGGGTAAATTTTAAATGAAATATATGTCATCGGGCTCTTAAATTGTGAACCATGTGGGCTTTTCACCCTTTTGAAAATAAAATTTGACAATGTGCTGATGTTACTAAATTCATTAACATGGTTTTAGTGAATTCACTCTAAAGACATGTACATTTTTCAATCTGAATTAATTTGGTTGCTAGATCCTTCAAGCACGTACGATGGTCACCGTGTTCTTACGTCAACATTATAAGTTCAAAACTTATGGACATATTCTGTTCAGCATGTATGATTAAACGAATTTTACACAAGGCCAAGCACATAAAACATGTTCGGATGTGGCATTTCTGATTTTTGAGGAACAGCCCATGAAATTAAATTGAACTAATGACCGGATTTTTACTGGCTGACCAGCTACATTACATTAAATCGGCCGCTCCTGGATCTGACACTACAGATTTGAGTCCGATATGGATTTACACCAAGTCATTACCACCGTCTGGATTAGGTATTGCGCATAGAGTGTCTAATGTATTAATAGGCTGGACTGAGTTAAGAGTTCTAGATTAAAGAATTTTCGCTATCCGTATGTTGGGAGCTAGCAATGCTACCTCTAATATACATACAAGAGAAGGATTTCAATGATCATTATTTGATTCAAAGTCTTGATTGAGCTATAAAATAGAAGCAAGGAGAAGAGGAGGAAGAAGAAGAAGACATGATGTTTACATGGTTCAACAGATTGTCTACTTCCACAGAAGGCTCCATGTCCTTGCTTGCGATAAGCTTGGTATGTAACCTTACAATTTCAAGCATAGTGTCCTTGATTTCCACATGCATGGCAAATTAAGGTTTCACTTGAGGTCTGCCCATAACTCTTCTTCCCTTGAGGTCGGCCCGCTTTTCCCAATTTTTTGTTTTTGTTTCCTCTATTAAAAGCATCTCCACCACTATAGCCGAATGTTTGATTTTTCGCCATATATTTAACAGCAACATTTCCCTCACTTTCAGCTGTTTCAAGTTGTGCTTCATGAGAAAGCGACATAGCAAAACAAATCCTTCATGCTAATGTCACCTACATGGGTATTAAGAGCAGTTCGAAGAGATCCATCCACACTCATGCATAGGGAGCCCCGATAAAATATAGGTCATGAAGTTCTTGTCATCAACCGGCTTTGAAAACAAACCGAGTTGGTGAGCCAAGGCTCTATGAAAATAATGAGAAGTTGATTCTAGGCCTTTTCTTATACTTTGCAACTGGCCTTTAAGTTGTTGTATGCATGCGCAAGAATGGGCAGCAAACATTTTTTTCAATGTCACCCAAAGATCATAGGATGTATTCAGTCCCACAACTTGACTGTGGACAACATTTGTTATGGATGACTTAACCCAACTCAACAGAAGTTGGTGAAGTTGTTCCCAATCCTCACATTGTGGATTTCTGATTTTGACATTATTTTGAATCAGTAGTCCATTCCTCAGGCTGCAATAAATCCCATTAACTTGTAACTCTTCAAAAGAGGAGAAAATTGACTCGCCCATAGCAAATATTTGTCCGTCGCGAACTTGATTTAAAGAAAGTATTGTAAACTTGTTGAAGCAAAAAATAAAAAACTGCAAACCTGATTGAATGTTGAATGGAAGACCTGTAGAGGTGTTGTTTCCACCTGATTGGAAAGCAAATCCTAAAGAGGTGTTGTTTCCACAGCTAGCATCGGATGAAGCCATGAGCTCTGATAACATAAAACAGAAGCAAGGACAAGAGAAGGAAGAAAAGACACGGTGTTTACGTGGTTCAGATGGATTGTCTACTTCCACTGTGGGCTCCCTTAACCTGTGAACATATTAAGAGATTCCATTCAGTTTTCTCTCTCGTTACAAAACGATATCTGGTTTAAGGGATTACAATTGCAACAATTTATAATATAGTTTCCATCTTTATCTCCTTGATTAACGTGAACTCCTTGCTTTCTATGATTTGACTGATGCAGCTTTCCTTCGCGCATGACGGCCGCCTGGTGGTGGTGTTGATCGTTAAAGCTACATAGATTATTAGAGCGCATTGACCAAAATATTGCTTTTAAACTCCTTTTCCTTCTGTGAGAAGAAAAAGAGAAAGCAAAAGAAACGGAAAAAGAAGTCCGGAGATGCTGCCACTGAGGGATTGATATCTGAATGGTCCCCATATTTTCGATCCTCCTCCTCCTTTTCTATAGTACTGCGACCTGCTTCTCCATTAATGATCAGCTTGTTAGAATATCTGCATTTCTGACTTTAAATTACTCCTTGAAAGGAAGACAGCCAAAAAGCATGTGAAAAAGCTAACGAGAAACAGGAAGTTCATGCTGTTTAAACAAAAGTCGGTTTTGGTATCCTTCAACATTGAGGAAAGGCCTTCTGTATTTTATCACTCTATAAAATGATGGCAGTTGCAAAGGCGCAAATTTGATCAGCAGTGAATTATACGAATTTGATTCTTTATGAAAGGCTACGTACGAGGGAAAGTTTAGTTTGAAAAGTACGTAGAAGATTTTTGATCAACCTAGTGCATGCATAAATTATAAGCAACCATAAATTAGACAGGTTTTAACTCAAACTCGAAACAGAAAAAATATGAGACAGATGAGGAAACATCACCACCTTACCGAGCGCTCAGTTTTGGGTAACCATAATTATTAGTGCAGGCAAATGGCAGGGCAATTCTCCTTTGGCAGATGGCAAGCGACTGTGCGTAATATGCGGAGAAATCTCTCTCTCATATGCAAACCTTTCTCCGACTGCCAAAGGAGGATTGCCTGTCATTGACTCATGCACGCGAGTGTCTCCAATCTGTTGAATTTTACTCATGGGGTTTGGTTGACAGTGTATGAAGCACGGCCTTGTGTTCTTATACATGCGGAAAAGAGGGCGGTTGCCCGTGTGGAGCAGACTGAGGTATGAATATGTGGATATGCGGCAGGAAAGAAACCAGCATATGCTAAGGTACAATCCGTCTTCCTCTTCACTTTTGGAGGTTCCACAAAGAGAGAGAGGGAGAGTCATCATGTAATGCGAACGAATGATAGTTTTTCTTTCGTCAGTCTTCGCTCGTTATCACAGGAAATCAGAAAGGTGCAAATTCTCATGTCACGTCAAACAGTCAAATAAGCATGTTTTAGTAATAATTTATATGTAAATAACAATATGAGAGGGAGATAGAGAGGGAGGCCTCTAAGGGCGCAGTATGTAGAAGGCAAGGCACATCGCCTGTCTGGTTGAGCGCTACTCCAATGGAGGCCTTTAATCAAGTTTTCATTGGGCAGTAGATTATTAACGTCTTGCTCACCTGAAGGAAGGAGAGAGAGAGAGAGATCACTGTAGAAAATTATGGATCTCGTGAAAGTATTGGATCTTTTAGAATCCGACCTCTTGTCTGCTTGAGATTTGGGAGCTTGAAAAGATACACTACTAACCAAACCCACGAAGGCCTATTCCCAAACAGAACCCAACAGTAGCCGGGCATCGGCAGGAATTGGGTTGGGACTGCCGACTCAGATTGTTACGACACGCCTACTATTTGGCAGTCAATTTTATGGGCACATAACTAATGAGCATACATCTGTTAAAAATGGATTTACTAGTACTTCCTGATCTTTAAGGGCCATTTGACACATTGGAAATATGAAATTGAAAAGAAGTTTCCGTAAACTTATTTCAGGAATTGAAGAAATGAAAATGAAATCCAGATTTTTAAAACCCTTTTGTTTGCTGGACTTGAGTTTATGTTTTAGGAAATAAATTTTTCATTTTGATAGGAATGAAAGATGAAAAACAGAATCGTTAGAGATTAAGCACGGCTTTGAAGCCAAGGGTTATTTTTTTCGTCTGGGAAATTTTTTTACACTCCTTGTGGTGAGACAAAATTTCCAAAAAGAAGTTTCTGAAAACAGACCCAATGGTAAATTTTTTTATCCTAAGTTTGATGGACAGGAAAATTTTTTAAAAATTTGAATTTTATTTCTAGTGTTACAGGATATTTCCTGCCCATCAAACGTCAGAGAGAAAACTCACGGGTGGACTTTATTCATCTGCCTTCAAATTCTTCTGCAATATATTTTGTCTTCTTCGATCTCCCTGCTGCCTTCCTGAATGCAAAATCTTCTTAGTTAGGTCTATGATCATTCTGTCTTCCAGCAACTGCTACTAAGTATTTACCTTCACATGGAACTTAATAACTTTCAGAGGGCAAAAGGAAAACAGAACTTGAGACTTAATGTTCTGACCACAGAAATTCAAAAAGTAGCAATTTGCAGAACATTCCAAGCATATTTTATCTGAAAACATTAATGTTACCTCTATGACCTTTAACAAACTCAAAATTTTAACTGGGGAAGCCCTTTTAGCAATGTGAAGGCCTGCGGTAAAAGAAAATGCCTCCTTTTCAAAGATGCACCAAATCTTGATTTTAGCTGGAATCCTTGACTTTATTGTGCAGTAGGTAAAGTATCGATATAAAAGTGTGGACCTGCATACACGTTGGTGATCATGCCTGTACAGTTTCTTTAGAAGTCTTTTCCGGAAACCTCCTCGGCTTCTTGATCACTCAGATCAAACATCTTTCCCATTGCAAGTGGCAGGATGTTATGGTGGATTAGCTCGTGTGCAGGAGAGATTCCTGAGAAAGAGTTCATCGTTATGGAAATTGACTTAACTGAGGTCCATGCTTTGTTTTCTGTAGCTCCCTTTAGAGGAACAAAAAGCAGATCTAAAGAGATGTATGCCTAAGCTTGGGGCCGCGTGGAGATGGAATATTTTAAAACGATGCCTCAACAGAAAAGGGGAGAGAGAGAGAGAGAGAGAGAGAGAGAGAGAGAGAGAGATTTGGGTATGTATTCTTATGTGCAGGTATGTGTGCAGAGAAGCTTATACCAGTGTATTTAGAACCTTTTACATGAGATTTGTAAGAGGAAATCAATATTAATGGACTCCAACCATTTGCGTATACTTTTCTCCAATATATCGTTATAGCTACATGTCAGTAAGGTTCTGATTCATTTGATGGATCCGAGCTCCAAGTTTGATTTACAGTATGGGTGGCCGGTCGGGGGAACACTAAGCTGAAGTTATAGTTTTTATGTGACGTCCTGTATTTGATGAACATATGTAGCAGAAGGAACAGGTTCTAATTTGTTAACGTAACTAGGCCCAAAAATTTGACATAAAAATAATGGATTATTATATTAAAAACAAGAAAAGGATAAAGAATATAGCATACATGTTCGGCAAGAAAGATGCAGGTTCTAATTTGTTAACGTAACTAGACCCAAAAATTTGACATAAAAATATTGGATTATTATATTAAAAACAATATAGAATATAGCATACATGTTCGGCAAGAAAGATAAAATCTTCAAGAGTTTCGAAATATTTCATAGAGAAGGAACGTCCATGGTCTTAGTAAAGCTAGCAAAAGAGATTTTGTTGGTGATAGATCAGGGTGCGCCAAAAGAGTGTGGAAGTGAAGGCAGCCTTGAAATTGAGGAATAAAGGCAAAAGAGACACACTTTCTAGTGTGTAAGACAGCAGACGGGAATTGTACTGTAGGATATACTCTCTCTTGCAAGTGCATCATCAGCTTTATGTATATAAATGCGGTGGCGCTTATCAAGGATTTGAAGAAGCCGTAAGGCGCGGGAAGCTAATTAATTTAAGTGTGCATGACAAGAATTGCAGGGCTCTTCTTCTTTGGCAGGCAAAACTCAACACTGTTGATCATGTGAACTGTGAAGTGCAGTACCACCGACTGCCTTTTGCAGTGAGTGCTGACTGCCAAAGGAGAATTGCCCAGTAATCCTTGTGCACAAAGAAGTGAAGTCCATGGCCTTCTCTGTTTTACACTGTTCTCCGGTGGTGATTGGTATCGTGCCCCTCTTTCCGATCTCAGTGCACATAAGCTTTTATTTACGTGCATGAATGCATTTTCACGTTGCTATTTGCTTCTGTGTGTATATATATATATATATATATATAACCGCATACGTGAATGCGCGGGTGCTTGCATGCACTTGTATGTGTGTGTTTTCTCACTGTCGCTTTCATTATACAGGAATTGAAAAGATACTGTCGACCGTCATATGCGCGCACGCCTCTCTGCATGGCAGGTAGCTTTTCACTGCAGGAACATCCGTTTCTTCTTAGAAATTATAGTACTCGTTGAAAGGGTGAAGTCTAATTAAGAGCGACTGCGTGGAGAGAGAGAGAGTGAGAGAGAGAGAAAAGGGGGGCTAAGACCCAACAACATTAGCCTCAAGAACGGAAACCCTCAACCCAAATGACATGCCACAATGAGAGAGAGAGAGAGAGAGAGAGAGAGAGAGGGAGAGAGAGGGAGAGAGAGAGAGAGAGAGAAGCAGCTAGCAATAAAGATATATATAAAAAAAAGTTTCTTTGAAGTTTGAAGGTTGACATGGAGACTACGTAAAATTGCTCCAGCCTTCTTCTGGATTGAAGATAAGATGTAAGCCGAGGACGTGGCCTTATTTGTTTATGATGGAAAATGTTTACATTGTGACAACTTAATTAGTTTGTTTGCAGACACAAATTCAACAGATCTTACGGGCACAGGTGCTGATATGAGCAGAAACAGAGCAATAACAGAGCGAGGGTTAGTCGGTCAGAAGTGTGTCATTCTGTATAGGTGAAGACGGTTGTAATTGAGCTGTAGAAGTGCGTAGAAGAAGATTGTAACGCAGCCGTTTCAAGTCGAGTGTGCATGTAATATTATATTACAACAACAATACAAAGGATGAGTTCTTGCCTCTCCAAAGTTGTGCTTTGTTCTCAACTGGTTTGCCTTTTTTCTGAGTTCTTGATTTCCACCAAGAGTCTTATTATAAAATAATTACCATAGTACTGTTCTTAAATGAAACAAAGGGGACGTTTGGCAACACTAACATTTTATTACTGTTTTATGAATCTACCTCAAAAAGTAGGTAGATTCATGGAACTTTGTAACATGCTATTCTATGAATCGGACCCGACCTTTGGAAAAAGAAAACTGCTTCCATTCGTAAACGGCCCTAAAAGATTTTTCCTAGAAAGAAGAATAAAAAGGTTGTAGGACGCTTAAAATCTACTCGCACAAGTTTTGCTGTATGCAAAAGTTTTTTCTTATCTAGAAAACAAGGTTAGGCAAAACTTTGTCCATACTTGCACAACTTTTGCCTTAAATTTATACCAAACAGCCCCAGAGAGAATTACTTGTCATTTAAATGATAAAAAAGTTACTTATAGAATATATGGGTGCCTAAAAGAGCAAAAATTACAAAAAATAGTATAGTAGATCTACATGCTTTAATAATAAAAGGCATAAAATACAAAAAGGACGCGCATGAAGTCAGGTAGTTGCCATGATTTTCAGAAGCTCTTTCGCTTATGTCAGTAGTTTGTGCTCTAGACAGCTTACGTCATAGAAATTCGTCAATAATAACCTTTTAATTATTTTTTTGCCTTAATGAAATACACTTGCAGAAGGCTCTGGTTTTCCCCTTTTATGTTCATAGATGCTTTCAGTGAGAGGCTGGTTTCTGAATGATTCCTCCTGCCATGAACATGTTCTCCCTCCTAATGAGTAACTTAAATTGTGTGCAAGAACAGAAGCAGATCTTAGCATGCACTTAATGATATATTTATCATGTACAATCCTATTCTTATAATTTTGGAAGAGAAGGAAAAAAGAATGAGAAAATTCGATCCACACTTTTTCTTTCACGATTCCACGGCACTAGAGGACAGAATTCTCCGAATTTTCTGATATTGTCTTTTGTTACTTTTCTATATTATCCTCCAATGTCTGGGAACAGAAGCATGATCTTGCCGTTATCGTGGAAGATTGCTTACTGAACGTCGTGGAAAAGCAACACTTGTGCTTGACAGCTTAAATGCATCGCTGCCATTTGTTTTAATCCAAGTGAGATTTGGAATGAGAGGATGAACGATACCGATTGCAAAAATTAATTCCGCTTTTGGCAGAACTCAAATTTCCAATTTGGAATGATCTTCTTTTTCATCATCAAGATAGAGAAATTGATGACCAAGCTTAATCTGCTGGCGACATTTAATTCACTAATAGCTTGAAAGCTTCTTACTGTTCTTTTCTGGAGTCACATGCAGGTTTGACCACAGAGAGTGAAACTTCTTTTGCTCATTATTCTGCTTTCATTTTGTAGGGATTCTCCTTTGGAAGAAGCTTGACTAAAGAGCCAAACTTTTTACTCTGTTCGCAGAACTAATGTTTTCAAATTTTCTGATATGGTCTTCTCTTTTGCTAGGAACTACTCACGTGAAAGCCTGTTAGAGATTAAATTACAGAGATGGAAGGCCCAGTTTGAATAATTAAGATTTCTCGGGCAATCAAATGCGTATGAGGCTAAGAGAGCCCTTCTCATGCCCCCTCACCTGAATCCTTTCTGCTGAATTTGGTTGAACTGTTGCATGGAGGCATAATATATATATATATTATAACGGGAGAGGTATATATTAATATGTGGATATGCTTTTGGGAGGGAGTACAGCAGCATATGCTAGGGTACAATCCCCACTCCTTGCTTTCTTCTTTTTTGGGGCAGGGAGGTTCGTGGGGGTCGTTGGCTTCTGTCTACAACTTACTCTGAGGTCTGAATGAATCTATCATGGCTTATGATCAGGCGTCCACATCACATGCACTTTATACTGCAGATCCATCAAGTGGCCCGGGCGGTTCTAACTTCTACGTCGAACTACTTTTATGTTATTACTATTATTTTTGTTGCTGTTCTTGTAATAAAAGATCTAGTGTTGCGATCAATTTCTCTTGATCCACATTATATTTGAAATGCCATGTGGCCTAAAAAAAAGTATGATATATTTCAGGAGGCGAGGCTCTGTACTGATTATGCAAGAGATTTAATTCGCGTATCCTTACACAATTTCTTATTGTAAATATATTTCAGGTAAGCCAACTTCTTGCCTGAGAGAGAAAAGGTTCTCGCCATATTCGTTTCAGGCCTCTCGATTGTTCAGACTGGTTAGTTATGCCTGTATTCACGTTTATGCCTGGAGATTAAGCAAAATATTTCTGACCCCGAATTAAGCAGAAATTTCATGAAAGAAACGAGATAAAATTTCTAGAAGGAAGATCCTGAGAATAGTTCCTTGGCTCCCCATAGAGGCATCCCTAGTTGGTAGTCCTACTCCTGTTAGTATGGTTCCCGTATGAGCAGCAGACGGCCGGCTGAGAAATGTGTGTTAAGCTTGGAGCCGTATGAAGACGAAATATTAAAAGGTGTTCCTTTCATGATATATATATATATATAGAGAGAGAGAGAGAGAGAGAGTTGCACTCTATGATGAGCTCATCAGTTTTACATGAATGTATATATGCATTCAACCGTGTATAAAGAACTGAAGCTTTTCATAACGCTCGACCGAGATTGAAATATACACTACCGAAAGCTGGCAGTCAAAGGCCTGAACAGAACAAGCTTTACAATATTATTTTGATGATGACTAATGCAGCTGATAAACGAATTTGGCGTGTAGAATATGGCACTGTGATTTTAATAAATTAAGAGCAAACAAGAAAACGTTACGCAATTTCCAAGTCTATACAAGTTAGGCAAAATAAAAGTTCACCAATCTCCAAACTCCCACGAAATCTCTCATAAAAATGCATATCTTTGATGATATTAGATAAAGTAGCTGGTCAAAAAGGGGTTTGGTTGTGACAGAAGGAACACAAAGAAGGTAAAAATGAAAGGAGGTTATGAGACTGAGGAATAAAGGCAAAAGCGAGCAAAAAACAAATTAATGGTGTAAGACAGCAGTCAGGAATTGTACTGCAGAATATGCCTTCTATCCCATTGGGGCCGCCGCCAAACAACAAAGTGAACCTGCAACCCTAGCTGCCTGTATAAAGAGTTGCAGAGACTTACCGACTGTTTGTGAGGGAGAAGGTGCAGACATGGCGAAAGAAATGAAGTGATGGGTTGTGCTTGACAAGAATTGCAGGGCAATTCTTTCTTGGCAGTCACAACCCTCATTGTCCATGACTGATGAGCAGTTTCAGACAATTGACATGAGTCATGCTTGACCGGAGGGCCGACTGCCAAAGGAGAATTGCCCGGTGATTCTTGCGCACAGAAAGGGAATCGCGTTTCAGACTAAGTTCTCAAGAACGTCTTGTTTGAGTTCTACAGATGGTTTTGTTTTCTAGCTTAATTTCCCTCATCAAGCATCGATGCTGGCATTGGCACTATGCCCGTGTGTGTGTTAATGTGTTTGATGCTTTCCTTTCGCTGTTGTTTGTGCCCCCTTTCTTTCACTATTGAAAAACGCTTAATTTGGAGAGTGAGCTACGCACACCACCTTGTGCATGTGCATGTATGCACCCACAAAAAAAGTAAGCGAGAGTTGGAGTATTTTAAAAGTATAACAAAAAAATGTTCTTTTTAGACTTTTAAGTTTTTTCGTTACTGTTTTTATCCTTATAAAGAAAGATTTTATTTTTATAATCAAGGGTATTCTGATCATTGTATAAGACGGTGCACATTTTTTTTGTGGACAGGATGGTGCATATAACCAGCTTTGCTTAGTTTGTGAGGGCCCCAATACGCTTTAGGCCCTACCTTTACGCCAGTGGGGTCTTCAGTAGTATGTTATAAGGTGGTCTCATATTGTGTACTCTTCAGAGCCCAGGTTTCTTGTCATGGTATGCATTCACTACTTAATAAGCTTCCTTAATTCCTCTAAATCCATACTTAATAGGCAGAAGTTTTTGTAAGGCATTATTGTAATTTCCTATTTTATGCTATTAGTTTAATCCCCATTTTTAAGAGGGGTGGTTATCTCTTGCATTCTTTATTCTGAATTAGTAAAGAGCCCTGTGTGGCAGTGGATATAGGAGAATTTTGGTTTTCCAACCACATAAAAATCTTTATGTATCATCATCTTCTTCTTCTTCTTCTTTTTCTTCTTCTTCTTCTCTTGAGAGAGAAAGAGAGGGCCTTGTTCCTAACAGTTTTTTGACATGTTTATGCATTGGATCACCTAACAAGGTGGTTCACCTCAATGTCGCAGTAGTTTTTTGGTTTTTTATTTTAGTCTTTACAGAAAAAGGCATTCATTATTAATTTTTTAATTATTATCATTTTTGTTAGGCTTTTTGAAAACACACACTTAGCTTGTATTAATATACTTTCATTTTGCATGTGCATGACTGCACCCCTTGCTTCTTGGTGCATGCTGTAGCATCCACTGTTGTTCTTCTTACCATGCACATTGCAGGTGGAGAGAAATAGAGAGGGGCACCTAACCACACTGTAAAAATGGGGGTTTCTATCAATTTCATACATGTAAATGGGAGTGCCTCTTTTATTAGTCTACGTAATGAGGCCGCTCACAAATTTGATAGATGTAAAGCAACCGCTCAAAAGTTGGACAGCGGTTTAGTTTGTTTCAGTAAAGAAATTAAGCAGGATATATATGAGTTGCCGTTCTCTGAATGGGCCCAACCTGAGTACTCCAGAACCAGATTTGGTAAAAAATAAAATAAAATAAATAGATCTTAACTTGGTGTTCTTACTTTTGAATAAAATAAATAAAAAAATAAATAAATAGTCTCTACCATTTGCATTCTTACTTTTCAATGAGCAATATTCTCTGTGACAGGAGTGCATCCAAGTGCCCATGTTTAGCAGTGATTGCATTCCACGCACCTTATGCGTTTAATTAGATTAATTCAAGGATCGATTATTATGTTTTGAGCCATATAATCGCATAATGACTAAGGTTGGAATTCAGTTGAACTCTTGAACATTAATTGATTAGTGAAATGTAATTACACATGCTATTTCTCACTACAGCAGATTTTAAGATCACTGTTGCTGCTCATAGATTATTTCAGAGACCTCTGTGATCTCTATTTCTGCAACGGCATGGCTGCAGCGCCAATCATGGACGTGGCTGCGCTCCTCTTCGTCAGCCAGCGATGCCAACTCGTCGGTGGTGTTTGACAATCACTGATGCCATAGCGACAGCAGTGTCGGAGTTTTGGGGTTTTGTTGTAGTGTCTTTTCGCAGTGAAGCTGTAACGATCCATGCTCCTAAATTTACCTATAAATATATTAATGTTGTGCAAATGATCATACTGCATACATAATATGCATGGCGTCTTACATTATTGACACGATATCACCAAGCCCTTTTTCGAGTATCAACTACAATTAGTGCCGTGGGATATTAGATTTATCTTATAACTCTTCGTTGGCCTCACTAACAATTTCTCTCTTTTGAGTCAATGTACAACAATGAGCTAATGAGAGAGATGAAAAAGAGTTGTTCCCGTTGCTTTACTTCAAACTAAGCCAGCCACATAGTTTCTTACTCATCAATACAATACAATAGAAACAATTTAGGGAAAGGTTGCATCGGATCCAAATTTGATCCGACTCTTATTTTTAAGAGTTTACAACCTCAACTTTTAAATAGATTCTGCGTATATATATCACCGTCTAATCAAGACACAATTGTTCTCTTGAGTGGCATCCATGTCAAGTGAAGGGAATCAGGTCCAAATAACCTTGGACGTTCTTTTCTTACAAAATGCACCCATTTGGAATAATTCTAATATTCCCTTTAGAAATGTTGAAGTCTATAGAGAGAGAGTGAGAGAGAGAGTTTGTAAAATAGAAAAAAAAAACATAAGAATGTTGCGGTGGATTTGCATCTGCAGTTTGGTAGTGCGAACAACTTCATATGGCTTTACTAATAGTATGGTAGTTCATTTCTTAGTTTTAGTTTGGTGTTCTCTCTCTCTCTCTCTGTATATATATATATATATGCTTTTAAGTGGCAATGGTTTTGGAAGAGCTGCCAGAAAAAAAAAAGCCCAGTACTTTTTTTTATGACCAAGAAAATATGTTCAGACAGTCTGATAAGTTTAGTAAATTAATTGGTTTATCATTGAAAATGGATGTGAAAGAGTCAACATGGGAGGATATGAATTAGTCCTAAAGTGATACTGAGGGTGGCTAAATGTGAACTTAATTATCACATGTTAAGAAATTCTCAGTAATCTAACCCTATATATATGTGTACGGGTGTGTGTGTGTGTGTATATATATATATACATATATATATATATATAAAGAGAGAGAGAGTCTGGTAGGTACTAGACACTTAAACGTTAGATGGATAAGTAACAACATTAGTACTTGATCCTATCCACATCATTGGTTGAGTGGAAAACAATGAAAAAAATATCAAACGATTTTGTCTTCTAGTATTGGTTTACACATTCTTTCTTCTTATTTTTCTCCCAACCGTTGATATGGAAAAAATCAAGGGTGCCTAAGATTGTTCTTTACCTGTTTAGCATTTAAGTGTCAAATACCTATTAATTTCTCTCTTGATCTTTTATATATATATATATATATACACACACACACACACACACACATGTTAGACCTCTAAGGAATCATCAAGACCCTTAAAGTTTTTATGCATGGGCAGTTGGAGAAACAGTTGCAAATTAATGTTAGATGACCAAAATAAGTAACTACCAAGCCCTCAGATTGAGACTGTGATGTGAATCATCAATTTCAGTGAGATCAAACAATGAAGATTAAGTTGAAAATATAAAAGTCAAAACTGGTTTTTTCTAGAACCCAATTACTCCTCGAATGGGAGTTGGAGCTTCGTTTAAGAAAGCTCATCTGTTTCTGTCTTTTACATACTGTCTCTTTTGATCATTCAGAGGGTACTTCAGACTCTTGAAAAAAATAAGTTATCTGTTATATTTGCATTTTAATTTCTGCTGTTTGTTCTCATTGGGTTCCACAGCCTAGTTGGTTCCCACTAAATCTTGTATATGAGGGTCTGAAAGCTATCTGTTTTCGTATATACAAAAGTCCGATATAGTCAGCAGATAGATCTAATAACATTCACTTTAACTTGCTAATAAAGATTACAAAATCTAATCACAACCATAATCGTAGAAGGATATATGGAATCTCAAAGGATGTGTTACTAGAAAGTTGTATGTACTAGCTAGTTTTCAAAAGATTGGGCTGACTAAGTGCGAAAAAGCTAAATGCAACAGTATAGTGGACGTTTACAAAAAATATGTGTGGAATAAAGCTATTACGAGGGTGCCAAACAAGGCTATCCAGATTTTATTCTTAAAAAAAAAAAAATAAAGAAGAAGGAAAAACTAAAAGGAAAAGTTAAGTTGGGCAAGATGGTATAGCATATGAATATGAAGGGATGGTGCCCTCGCATATACTCCGTGGCTAATCTGGCATATTGAACATCTTCTATTAATGGCTAGGGCCTGATCGTCGGCCTTTACTCCGACCTAACCAGAAATCGAGAATTCATGCGTTGTAGGTTTATCACAGTGCAAGCAAGGAATCGCAGGGTAGTTCTTCTTTGACGATCTGCCATCTCTTTATGTATTTCATAAATTTGTTAGGCTGGTTGTCAAAGGAGAATTGCCCGGTGATTCGTGACCAGGCACTTAAGTCTTAAGAAATTGCATCCGTTTTTCCGGTGGCCGGAGATTGGAGAGCTGGCTTCGTTTGTTTTCACAGGTGTCCTGTTTTAGCAACGGCTCTGATGTTTCAGGTGGAATCTGCGACTCACTGCTCTTGACGGAATCTCTCAGTCTCAGGTTAGTCTGACCATCTTGATCTAATCTACATTTATCATGTGCCCTTCTTTGGCTCCAATAATTTCATCATTTTTATGGTTAAACTTTGGCGTCTACAGACGGCGTTGGCTGGCAGTCTCCAAACCTTCGCACTTTCTCCAGCTTACCAAGTGCGAACCAGAGCTGAATCGCATTCAAGGGCCCCTTTCGTCCTCAGTGCCTCTTAATGACCATCAACTGGAGGAGCTTTGTGTTCAACATGTTTCTCCAGCAAATAACCTCAGGCTATGTAATGAAAATTATTGGAAGCAGTGGCTTTTTAAGATTCGTTGGTTGAAGCTGAGAGATGCGAACACTCGCTGTTTTCATCAAATGGCTTCTCAAAACTTCCGCCGTAATAAATTACAAAATTTGGTAGTTGATGGAGATTGCCTTTCAGGGATGAGATATTCTTACGGCAGCCTCTTTCTACTTCAGAAAGCTATGTTCTTCCAATAATGAGTCTTCACAAGCCCTTGATTGGTGGTTTAGATTTTCGTGCTCTCTCTCATTTGGTGGCTACTAACCTGCAAGCTCCTTTCTTGTTGTCTGAGCTCCATACTGTCTCATCTGCCATCTTGTGTTCGCCGTTCGATTATTTCTCTTGTGCCTAAGCATGAGGATGCTTCAGACATATATCTCCAGATTTAGGCCTATCTTTTTGCTTGGTCTTTTGAGGAGATTGATAGCAAAGATTCTAGCCAACAGACTAAAGACCGTCAATTCTGTGTTGATTGCGGAGTCGTAGTATGCGTTCATCTCGAGAAGATCTCTTTCAGATGGCAATTTTTTTGTTGCTTCTGAAATGGTTCATTCCATGTCTGCAACCTTCCTCCATGCTCAAACTAGACTTGCATACACCCTTTCTTGGCCTTTCCTTTTTGAAGTGATGCAACATATGGGTTTCAGATATAGATGGATGTGTTGCACGGAGGAGCTTGTGGTGATGGTGTGGGATTAATGGTGTCTGTGGACATCCATTGCCCACCCAACGGGGTGTTCGTCAAGGGTGCCCATTATCTCCGCTGTTCTTCAATAAGATCAACTGAGGGTCTTGTAGTTCACGGGCTACTGATAGCTCATTTTCTATCCACGCCAACAATAGGCTCTTTTAAATGTCAGATGGTTCAATATGCTGATGATATTATGATTTTTGGTCAGGCAACCACACAGCAAATGGCTCGAACCTTATTTCTGCTACAGACTTTTTCCATGCTATCGGGTCTTCACATCAATGACACAAAGTGTGCGGTTACTCTGTTTAGCACGGGGAATTTTCAAACCCCTTTTTCTTTTCTTTCTTTTATTCGTTTATATATATATATATATATATATATACATATACATATATATTATGTGAACTTCTTTAGACAAGTATTTGGTAAATCTGTTGTTCATCTTAATTTTAAAGGATTCATTAGTGTTAAGCTAGTAGTTCTTCATTCATATGTTTTGTAATTTAGCATGTATGCTCACTTCGTTTTATGTCATTACATGTTGTTGATGTAGTTTTTATTACATATTTTTAGCTCAAATTCATTAGTAGTTTAATTATTTTATCTTATTATGGGTGCCATTTCTAGTTTATATTTCTTACTCTTGACATTGCCAATGCCTTAGTATTAATGGCGGTCGACTTATCTTTGGGATTCAATCTCCTAAGTGGACTAGCCTTATTGCATCCAAAGGTCCATGGTTTGGAAGTACTGGATTAAATTTGCTACTAATCAAAATATCCTTAGGAATATGGCTGATTTATTATAATTATAATTATAATTATTGTTATTTAGATGTCGAGACCCAATTAAGACTTAGAATAAATGAGGAACTAGAAAATTTTAGCTGCGGAACACTGATGCATAAACAAAAAGAATCTTACAATCTCTGCACCGTGAAATGATCTTGGGATATTAATATACAATAAACAAATTGTGCAGGTCCGTGTGGGCAATTGCTTATAGGAGCCAACATTTAGATCCACTGGTGCTGGTTGGTCATAGGTTCAAACTCCACTGTGGCTTTTGGCAAAGCTAGCTTCTTATGAAAGGTTTTCTGGACATTAATGAGACGTCAGCTTTACCCGGTCTCAATGGCAACTACAGATATGGCAGGTTTAACCAGTGAGGTCGAGTCTCTCACCTCAAAAGTGGCTTCTCCATTGTCCAAACAACTACTATAGTGTGCATGGATGCATGAACTTTCCACCTTACTGGTAATTAAAAATAACGAAGATAATGTGTTTGCGTTATGATTCTTAAACTTATGTAGCTTCTTGTCATCTTTCAACAAAATCAGTCTGCCTTATAAAACCAAAAATCATAGAAGTGATGGCCTATATTTTGATGCATTCAAACAATTGCTTTTATTTAACCAAGTGACTTCAGGAAGTAAGTATATGTAGGAGAAATGAGGAGGTGCTTGACAACAGAGTTAAATACTAATATAGGATTTTATGAATCTATTACAAAGATTAAGGCAGATTCATGAAACAATAACAATAGAAACACTAACACAGGGTTCTATATAAAATTGTCCCAAAGATTAAGTAAAGTATAAAGTTGTATCAGCCTTTTGGATAAATACATATAAATACAGTGTTTAGTGTTCATGTTGCCAAATTCCCTTCAAATATACAATGGCAAATTAAAATGATCACAGTAGAAATGTTTTGTTTTCAGCTATATGAATGAAGATATACAACTATTCACATAAAAAAAAGTTGTTGGCAGATCCACTCTCACTTCCATTATAGCTCTTGCTTCCAAGGAGAAGGAAGCTTCATACTTTCATCAATGGGATGCGCAGGTCGGGTTACAGCCCCAAAAGCTTGACCCGGCCTAGAAGCTTGATAGTCGGACTCAAGTTTAATACAAAAACGACATCGTTTTTTTTTTTCTTTTTTTTTACAAAGCATTTGTGCTTTTCATGAAATCATTATTTTTAGATATTTCAATAGGTTTGTGTTATAAACATAATTGATTCTAATAAATATGTAGTTGACAATACATAAATTAACTATACCTTTAAACTAACGATGGAGACAATTCAAATACTTCTGAGTTCTCTCCTTTGGTGAATGTTCAAGAATCAACAATGAGCACTCATAAGAGAAAGTGATTTGAGCTGCCTCAAACAGCAGATATTCTTTTATTCTCTCTCTCTCTGTCTCTGTCTCTCTCTCTCTAGATTGCACGGGGAGAATTTTGCAATAAGGTACTAAAAGAAACCGCTGTTTACATGATTAAGAATTTTGCACAAGGCGACAGTATAGCTGATGATCTGAAGTTGAAAAGAGCACACTCACTCTGCCTAAAAGCTCACGAAAATTATAGCAAAACGAACAGAAAAGTTCTGCAATCGAGGCAAAATTGTGGAGCTTGTGTACTGTGTTAATCAATAAGCTTGAAACTTGTACATTATTATTCAATTCAAGAACTAGACATCCATCCATCCATGAACTGAGGATGCTTTCTTGTGACCGAAATGGCCAGGTTGACACCCTTCCTTCTCCAACCATGTCAACATCGTTGTAATATAGTGCAAGATGACGGCCTCATGTGAATCCTTGCAGGCATGTGACCGTTGGTCAGGCGTCCGATTCAAAATTCGAGTCACGTGACCCGCTGAAGTTGCTGTAAATGCCACCGTTTTCTGTATAAATTACGATAATGCCATTCCTTTGAACTGGATCTGGAATCGTGAATCCAGTCCGATATGATTATCTGATCCGGCCGGAGGTCAATCAATCCAATCCGGATACAAGGCACAATCCAACCATTATTTTCTATCTTATCTGGATCAGGGTCTCAATGGAGTTGGATCTTACGTTATTGGATATAACACGATCATCTGTGTTTGTAAATGGGTCGGATCTTGTTGGAATATTGTCTCATTATTGAAACCCCATTTGAAACTGCCTTGTATCCAGCCGTTTCGGATCCGAATCATTTGCATCTGAAAGCGAGGACGTGGTTCAGAATAGTAAGAAAGAAATGGAGGCAAGAGATAAAACCCGATAGTTTTCAATAGGAGTCTTCTAGAAACAAGGGGGTATTTTTGTCATTGGATTTACAAATGGATGCCAACGGATTTTTGAAAATCTAGTCATGGCTCGCTAGACAACGAAGTCGTAGACTCGTAGCCTTCTCCGGCTTTGTCCGCACTCGGCTTCTCGTCTCCCGGCGGGCCACCCTCCATGGATGCAGAGGAGTTCATGGAGCAGATGGACGGCCTCTGGTTTGTCCACAACATTCTCATGCCTCCTTCTTGCAACTCTGTCTCTGCACCGTTCATGGACGCCGCCACACTCCCAAGAAGCTCAAGTGAGGAAGAGTCCAAGATCTTGCGTCACCAAACCGAACCTCTTCCATCTCCAGTTGACCAGAGCTACCCCCCTGAATTGCCAGAACCAGAGTCGAAGCCGACGCCACATCTGGAACATGTCGAAGCGATCACGGCCAGTAGATTGGAGGGGAGGAAGAAGATAAGGAGGAGGAGAAGGGAAGGGATGGTGGGAAGCGAGAGAGCTGCAGATCTGGAGTTTCAGGAGTTGAAGGGGTTCCTGGACTTGGGCTTCAGCTTTGGTGGAGGGATGGTGGATCAGAGGTTGATATCAATCATTCCTGGCTTACAGAGGGAGAGAGGGGCTGAGAGCTCTGTTGGGCTCTATAGACCTTACCTATCCGATGCTTGGTTGTGCAGGATCCCATTTCGTAATGAAGATGTATCCATGAAGGAGGATCTTAAATCTTGGGCTCATGCTGTTGCATGCAGTGTTAGATAGGAAAAGGGTCTCCCTTCACTCTCTAACCTCTCTAACGATTCCTTGTCTTTCTTTTTCGTTCTTGCTTTGTTGAGATCATTAGGATTGACCGAATGTGTTCTGAACTGATTCTTTACTAAGTGCTAGTTTCACAAAATCTTCTGAATGGACAGCAATTTATAGTCTTAGACACTTGAATAATAAAATTAGGCGTTGTCAACGTTGCAATGTATTTGGGTTCACCGTTTCTCTCCATTATATGCAATTTTAAATGACAGTTCGCTCTTGAATGTGGCCTACAAGTATGCCACAGACATACAGTTTGGGTAATTATTCTCAAGATGATGACATAATCATTTTCTCATTGTTCTTACTTGGTTGTTCTTTAACTACTCCAATCCGGATCCATTAAGCCAAGAGACCGTGGTAGCAGAACATGCCACACAATAGTACGGGTCAAGTCCACAATATTGAACCGCAAATTTGTTGGCCCACTAAACCAATGAAGAGGGAGAGAGAGATAGTAATCAACTTTATACAATGGTTTTTCTTTTTCAACTATACATAAAACAATATGGATTAGTGTACAATATGGACTAGTGTACAATATTTCAACTGCAAATGTTGCCTGCTCAATCCTTTTTGGACAAGGCTTCTGGAAGATTGAAAGTTGGCCGCCTATCTGCACCCTTTCTTGAGTACTCTCTCCAACGCCTGGCCGCAGCTGCTGCTCTTTTGGACCTCTCTTGCATCTCTTCCTCCTCTATTGAAACAAGTCAGCCCGATCAACCACAGAGGATTAGTGACTAACACGGACATTCAATAGCCGGACATCTATTTGCTACCATGATATCAGACCAATGCAATGACTAAGACCGGGCCTCGTTCAACATGGTCGTTCCTACTTGCTGATCGAGGGGTGCACTACCACAGTAACCTCTTCCTTCTTTCCTTTTTTTCTTTCTTTTCGTTTTCTTTTTACAACCATCTTCAATTCCAAGAAATTAATAGGAAGAATTTCGTGAGACCAGTTTCCTCCTTCGACATAAAAGTTTAAACTATATGAATCAGACTATATCAGCATCAAGTTTTTTATGGAGTGGAAACACAACTGAGAAGATGACAGAGAACTGCAGCTAGCTCCTTGATTACCAAATATATGAGCGCTTCCGCCACCTTTACCTAATATTTTTTTTTTTCGCAATCAAGGAGATAAATGGAGGAGTGCTCTCAGAGTGAAGCAGTGAGAAGACGATAGAGAAAATGATTCGCAGGGCAGTCTGCTTTTCTAGGTACAAACAATATGCAGCAACTTTTGTTGAAAATTCCCCAGATTAGTTAACGAAGTTTCATCCATGTGCATAGTTTAAAATGCAACAACTACAAGGTATGATGATAGATATGATGAGACCATGCATAATTTGTAACAAGAAGTATACGAAGAACCACTTCCAAGAACTGAAACTTATTATGTCAGAATGGGGTTAGGACTAGGAAGCAATACCTGTATCCTTGTATTTAACAGAATCTTCCCAAAGATTGCTCCAGTACGATTCAGACTTGTCAGAAGATTTTTTCTTCATCATTCTGATTTTAGCCTTTTCCTGCAAGTCGAAGATGAAGGTTACAAATTTGGCATTGATAAACCATAAACTAACCCATCCTTAGACATATTAGAGTCCCAAAGTCACACTGAAACAGCAGTTCGACTTGCCATAACTTTGTGTTCACTATGTTGATTATCAAATGAAGTCCAGAATACTCTAAGATAAAGACCCGTGATTTATTAATTAGGATTCTGCAGGCAACCAGCAAGGTTGGCTGCCTGCGCAGTATCAAACAAACGTGGAGCCTTAGTTCAGTTATGCTTCCAGAACTTGATTTTCAAATAAGGGATATGATACACATAATATCGCAAGTACATTCCCAGAACCGCCTAATATTTGCTTGCTTTATGTTAACAATGCATAAGCATCAGCAGGACATAAAATGGAGATGGCCTTCCTTCCTGCTTCTGAATAATTTGATCATGGTTGTCAGCTCCCCAGTTTAAGGACCAGCATGACATGAAAATTTTAAGTGATTGTGTTCTTTTGCTGCTTATAAATGAGCAGACCATTTTTGCAAGTTCCTTAATTTTCCTTATTCCTCTGGAACTAGGCAGGCATCAAGACTGATGTGTGTGGCCTGACAGTTTTGCAGTGGCCGAACAAAACTACAAAAAAAGCCAGACACATACCAGGACTTTCATTTGACGCTTTTCCCACCGGGAACGTGCCTGTCACAGAGATAATCATCATATTAGTCTGCAATAGAAAGATTTCAACACTTGTAGTCATGATATAACCTAAAAACATCAAAGCTATACTTGTTATGAAAAGCTCTTGTGCAGGAAAATATCAATTTGACTATCTAACCAAAGCTTCTGAAATTATCTAAAGCTTCATGACAATTCTGCCATCAAGCCCAAGATTCCAGAAAGCCTGATATGCCTCTATGCCAGACAGGTTTCTAATAGGCAGCACATAACAGAATTGGGTTGTCACTGAGCTAATTTTCGATTGCCTAGGTAGTCAAACACACACCTAGTTGTTCTTGCAGATATTGGATCAAATTGAAGAGAATACCATCTGACTGTTAGGAACCATATTCCTTTTATAATGATGTGAAACAAATGCAATAAACTAAGCAACATGAAGATTTAGATTTTGTTAATATGGGTTAAGTATCTGTCATGATCATACCTCATGTCTGGCTAGCTCCAACTAAAATTCAAAGAACTATTGAACGTCAATAGTGTAGTGGATTGAATATTGTAGATTAATGAGAATTTGATACTCTTCTGCAAACCAAAAAGACAATGGCCTAAAATACAATGCAATACTGCAAAAATCCTACCACAAAATGGACAGGCACTCAGCAAGTAATAAAGCTATCATATTACAATGAACCACCAGAAGCAACAGAAAACCTTAGAGAGGATAAGAAAGCAACCGAAATACTGCAGCTGAGGCAACTGTTATCTATAAGACATTTAGTTCTGGAGGCCAGAATAATGATCTTTATTATGGTGTGGATGCCTATTAGGCAGACACATAAGGGTGATAAGAGTGTTAAGCAAAAAGTTACCAAATTCAATGCTTACAACACGGTAATGCAACCTAGTTAGTTTGCTCATGTACTTAACATATACCAACGGAACAAGGGATCCAACAATGGTTTTAACAGATTCTATAGCCAAACATTAGCGGAAGGATGAAGATAGTTGCCAGCAGAGAAAAAGTTGGTCATCCACAAGGATAATCATATGATCTTACCATGCCAAAGACATCAAAGGAAGCCCCCATTCCAGAAAGCATTAATCCAACCTGTAAATATTAATCGATCACTTCTAGCATCTAGAAAAGCTAGCCAAAAGAAACATCTCAGACTACTATAGCAGTTGCGAAGTTTTCTGGACATAATAGGAAACAAAAGTTTCTATGATTATCTGAACTGCCTAATAACAAAAACCAAAAACTTTTGTACAGCATAGCAAAGTAAGCTCAATCACTCCATAATGTCAACCAGCAATACTGTGTCCTATAATTTTTTCAACTTTTCATTTAACTAATGATTTAGATACTGATATAGATCAGTTCTTTGTGATGGATGTTCAAGACATGGATAAACTTCTACCAATTTATAGACAAGCATTAGTATACATCCTTGATATTTCACCAACAAAAGGATAATCATAGATACAAGTTCCTCAAAAATAAAAAGTCAAGGCTCCTATTTCCAATGGCTTTGAAGAATAGTTTGTGTATGTTCATCAAGAACCTCGGATGCTCATAAACATGCACAAACTCAAATACATATGTTTTGTATTTCCAACTGTATGTCCATTAAAAATTTGGTTATGAAACTGAAATTAAAAAAACAAAGAAAACATCAGAGAAAAAATTGATGTTCAACAATGGATAGGCTTGATACTGGCATGGAGATCTGTGGAAAGATAAAGTGACAATGAATGTTCTGGAACCCTTCAGTGCTTCTTCTTAGTTAAGGATGGAACAAAAGTCCAAGTGAAAAAGCATAGTCAACATTCTATTCATGAATTTCAAGCTCCTAGTGATAAATGTCAAACAAATTTTGAATGGATAATTGTCCATGGTTTTACTGTCTGAATTGAATTACGAACATTTCCATTTGAAAATGCCATCCACCACGGACAACGTAAGCACAAAACATGTCAAGGGCTAAATGTGTCAGAAAGAACACTAGTATTAAAGATATTTTTATCTTACATTTACTCTCTCTGCCCGACGCATCTCATCTTCAAGTAGAGATAGCTGTGCTGCAGAAGTCCAATGAATGCAGTCCACTGGGCTGAAAATGCACAAAGAGAAAAAGCTGAATATGGCCCCCACTTCATTTTATCAACTAAATGTTAATTCTTTAATGCACAAGAAGAAATACAAATCTAAACCACCAAAGCAGTTTGGCATGTTTATAAGCCAAAATAACAGCATACAATATTGGTAACTTCATAATCCCAGAAGGTTATTTAAAGCATGGGTTGAAATATAGTGTTGTCAAATGAGTTCATGGACAAACAATAACAACCATCATAGTATCTTTGGACCCATATCATATGGTGTTAAGTCACTGTTAATATCAATTTATGATATTTTTCATGCCCAAACAGGATATCCACTAACATTAAGCTACCACTACTAATTTGAATAAATGATTTTATCAGTTGTAGACTCATCTTACATCCAAATACTGCCAAATCCAATTATTCTGATCATTCTACTAATCCAATCAGGTTAGAATTACTTGACTCTTCCACACTTTGTGGCTTGCAGCTTAACTCAAAATATGCAAAATAATATCACATCAGGAAAGTGCATAAGTTACAAGCTGAAAGTAAACATATGAAAATTTTATGCATGGATACATTGGATAACGAGTAAAAGATTTTCTTGGAGAACCATTACAGATGACATGATGTTCTGATATTTGCATGTCTTCATTGAAGAGGCTTTTCAAAATTTTTCAGTGATGCTGAAATCTTGAAACTCTAAATTATTGAAGCATCCAACAACAACTTTCCACCTCCAACAGACTTCCTTCATCACCATAAAACCATAAACTTATGTCCAGGTACTGCTAAATCCAATTATTCTGATCATTCTACTAATCTGATTAGGTTAGAATTACTTGACTCTTCAGACTTTGGGGGTTTCCATTCATCTCAAAATTATGCAAAACAAGATATCACATCTGAGTAAGTTACAGGCTCAAAGGAAACATAATAAAAACTTTATGCATGGATAGCATGTAAAAGATTTTCCTGGAGGACCATCTGAATCCACTATATATGACATGATGTTCTGAGAGTTGCATGTCTTTGTTCAAGAGGTTCTTCAAATTTTTTACATGATGCTGCTGAGACAATGAAACTCTAACATGTTGGAGCATCCAACATCGGCTGCATCTTTCTAAGGACTTCCTTCATCACCAGGAAATTTAGATGGATAAATATTTTTTTTGTGGAAACAATGTCTAGTAATTTGGTGTTACAATGTCACTGCCACAGGATGTCAAGAGCTTTAATAGAAATTTGTTTTCCTAGATTCTGCATGGCAGGAATCTGCTGGCTCTTTCTATTTTGACTAATTTACTGGATATTTAATGCATAAAGTGTCATTTCATGTTAATCACATGCTGTGATTATTGAAGACATATCAACAGGCAATTTAGGTTGCCTACAATTGATGTTACAATAAAGATGTTTTAACCACATCAACAAGTTGACCACGTGAAGACTTACCAACTTTCAATAGCTTGTTGGACTAATTCAGTATTCCCTGATTGAGAGCGAACTCTTGCCCTTCCAAAATCTTCCTCAATCTTGAAAACGTCAGGGGCCAGATTGGCACAATTTTTACAGCCTGTCCAAATCAAAGAAACGCCCCATGAGAACTTCCTAGCATATTGATCATTCAGAGAATCTACATAAGTGCAAAGCAGGACTAACTAAGATGGCGATTGATCAGGAGAAAGTTTGGAACTTGACAATATAATTTATTTGTTATGTAGGAGTGTAGGACAAAAGAACAAAATTTGGAGTTGCACATACCTATACAACAGAACTCATCGACAAAAGCGTGGTCCTTTGGCTTGGAATCATCCAGGAAAGGATTGATTGCCGTTAACGCATACCCATGAATTTCGTCATAAACCATACGTTGCACAGGGTCACTTAGTATCTGCCAATTTATTAATAACCAACAAATTTTAAAAGAGAATTTGCACTAAGAAAAATGAGAACAATTATTTCACTTATTAGAACTCACCTCATAAACCTCATTAATGAACATACAGAAATCGTTTGTCTCAGGATCATTTCCACTCAAGTCAGGATGGCAAGCTTTCATACAATTATAATATGCTTTCTTTATCTCCCCTGGTGTTGCATCTGGCAACTAATAAGCACAGGCATTGCCATAAAGAGAGGAAATAAAGAATTAGTCTCTCCAGCGCAAGCTAATAATAGATGAAATTCAAGGAAGCATATTCAACAATCACCAACAAGAAGGGTATACGTCCCAAGGTAAAAGATCAGATCTTTCTTACAAGATTTTTTGATTTTAAGGTCATGCCCAAATTTAACACACATGACTCTGTGACCCCGGGTGAGAGTCGGGAGACAGTTTAGATGGACAAGCCTACAGAACTCAATCAACAAAAATAGCTTCCTATATTGGCTGTACAGTATAAATGGTTCTCCATCGCTTGGAGAACGCAATAGTTCCATGTTCCTCGCATTGCTTCTACCTTATTTTAAATTGCGTAAAGTAAAAGCATCCAGAAAGCATCATCCTACAGTGAGATACTCTTTCAATCGTTTCGCCACTACTGCAGTGGCAAGCTACATGTGAACTTTTGTATGCGCAGTAAACTCATCACAAGGCGTCAATGGAAAAAGAAGGAACACAGAGATCTTAAGCCCTTCATTAAAAAAAAAAAAAGGGAAAGATATCTCGATTAGAAACTACCTGTATGTTTTTTCACTATGCAAGCAAAAGGTACCCATGAAAATTGACGACATGTGAAATCGATTCAAGAAACTTTTCTCTAGGTTCACTCAGGCTGCATGTACAAGTTTTCCTATTTCTCAAATAATACTGCTCTCACGCAAAATCAATAGAAAATTGCACATAAAGAAAACAAAATACTGCATCGTTAACATTCCCAAGGCCAATTATCATTTCCAGATACTACTTTTTACTACAGAACGAATTTCTAAAATCATTTCGTTGTGAAGCATCAGCAATGGAGCAATTGGTCGTACGTAAATAAAAGCAAACACTGAGCAGAACCTGATTCTGGAGATGACGATCACCGAGTCGAACTGTTGTTCATGAATAAATTGATCATGCAAATGCGTTCTAAGCATTTCAAGTCAATCAAGTAACTTTTCTATCTATCAATGACCGACTCTACTGTGACTTCACCTAAGCAGCTTAACTCCACTGCGTATTCCACTAGTTCCTCACGGAATCATAGGATATATCCATCAACTTCCACACAGAGAGAGAGAGAGAGAGAGAGAGAGAGCATACAACGCCGAGAACGGAGTAATAGTCATCGGCCTCGGGTTCCTCGGAGACCGAGCTCCCGGTGGCCGCTCTGATGCGCAAGTCCCGGCGACGTCCGTTGGTGATGGGTCGATCTACCGCCGGCCTGAAAAAATTACGGCGAGTTCCGATGGGAGAAGCGGAACAACTTCTGAATTTGAGGGCGTCCGTGCAGATCGGAGAAAGCAATTGAGCCATTGGCGGCGATCCCCTCGGCTTCCCCAACAAAAATTCAATGACAACAAAATCAAAAGCGAGAAAGGTTGCGTTCATGTACAAATATGATCAACGGGGAGGCCTCACCTCCTCCTCCTCCAAAAGCGAGGAGGCTTCTGGGAGGAACACTCTGAAGAGAGAGAGAGAGAGAGAGGGGGGGGCCACGAAAGACGTTGCGTCAAGCGACCGTTTTCACTGGCAGGCAGGGAAGGAGGGAACGCAAACGTGTCAGTTACTCCAGGGTGAGATTGCTGACGTGGCGGTCCATTAGCCAGGAGACTCGCAGGAAGAATCTGAGATGTCACTGCCTGCACCCGGTGGATCCGCCTCCGCAGTGTGTGGAGTCCGTGGACTGGAGAGGACAGCACGTGCGGTGCGCGCCGGGGACGCCCCAGTGTCACGTGCCGCGGGAAACTCGAATAAGCGGGTGTATGGTTTTGGTATCAATATTCAAACCCGGACCCGAGTTTCTTTCCGAATCTCCTCCCAATCCGGATGACTTTTTTAGTCTCTATTTTTTTTCTCTCTTTCTTGTTTTATTAAGGAGTTTTATTCGCAACAGAAAGAAAAAGAGAGGCATGTTGGATCCAACCTATACAATAAACATGAGAGAAATTTTACCGAAAGTTCGAGCTGAATATCAGGATGTGAATATGTCTGATTTGGATGACATGTTCAAAAGAGTCAGGTATGGAAAAATTTTAATATTTAATTAAGAAATTGGGTACAATTCAGATTTAAGAAATAACATTTGATCGAATTGGAATTTGATTTGGATATATATAAATATTTGATCGGACTCTAATTCATATGGAATTTAGTTATGAATAAATGTCCTACATTCAATGCTCTTACGTTTTGAAAATTGACATATTCCGTTCAAGATTCGGATTCACCTTCAACACCTTCAAATATGAATGCAAAAATTAGATTTGAATCGAATTTAAAGTGTGAGCATCGAAAAAATAGATATAGTTAAGGGTATATCTGATTTGAATTATATGTGAATTATAGTTTTTTTCTAAAAGCAGAAAATGTTGTGTCCTGTTCTAGTAAAATCTTTTCCCCCGTGAAAACTTAATAGTTCTAACTCTTTTCCACGTTATCAAACACCTTCCTTTTGGTGCATAATCTTAATTGCAAACGGGTGAAAAGAAATCTGAAGTGCACTGGCAGAGGCACATGTAGGCACAATCCATTTATTTCTACATTAATATCTCATGGCAGACTAATTCATAGAATAGTGTCCCTTAACAAGAACTTTCTTGCTCCTTCACTGGCTGTATATCAATTGCATACTGATCTATATAACCAAAGAGATACCTTTGCAAATGGTAGTTTTTGTTTTTATTTACTAGATATTTTAGAACATTTATTAGCTAATTTATGAATAAAAAAAGAATATATCTTGAAAGCAAAGAAATTAACGAGAAGTTTTGAATTCTTTTGCATCCAATCTATCCGAAATTCGTCCATTCATCCAGAAAAGTTCATTAAGAAACACAAAAGGGTGAGTTAGATTTCAAGGTGCCGGAGGTGAGAAGTTGTCTAGCTAAGCAGGAAAAAGAAGTCACGGAATTGGGTGTGAATCGTTTCATGTTTGATATACGCACTCGTTTTGTGGTTTATCTTCTTTAGTTTGTCCCAGGCAGAAGCTCACAAATAAAATTTCTTAATACTAGTACCTGTACTGCCAGGATTTTGGTATTCCAACATCGTTGGAATCCCATTATTTTTGGAACATAATTTTACGTGGATTTCAATATATATATATATTAAAAATATCATATGGGTTACAACTTTTGTAAGGTTTTCCGAGCATACTGTAGCTGTGGATGCTATGTTTATGTCTTAAGGTGATAGGGCGCAACTTTTAAATTGAAGGGTGATAGGGCGCAACTTTTAAATTGAAGGGTGCACTGTTGCTATTCTTGATACCGACACAATTCAGAACCCTGAAGGCATGAAGAATAGAGAGCCTTCGAACCTTGTTTCGAGTGGTGGGATGAACCTCTCACTCACCCAAAGGTTTTCCATCTAATATTTTTAATATGAACAAATAAAAATGGGCGTAATTGTGTGCTTATTGAAAAAAAAAAGGACTATGAAGTGCAAGATTATAAGTTTCATCTCGATACAATTTTTTTTTTTTCACTAAAAATTGTGTGTGCATGCGTGCACGCTATGAAAAGAGTAAAAGTGAGAATATGAAATTTGTGGCAGATGTGGTGTATCTGTTCAATGAGTGGACCTGCTCTCTTCCAGGAGCCTACAATATCTAAAATAACATGAAGAATATCATTCTTGCATAGATTGTCCGAGCCTGGGGAGTCATCGATTGACAGTTTCCTTTCACGTATATTATGATGGCGATTGCATTTCTTCTACATTTTCACGGCCAAGAAAAATTTCTGCTTCCTTTTCTTTTTTCTCCTACAATATTTGTGTGGCAACAATTTCTTTTGGGAGATTCACCGGCGGGCAAGTGGTGGAAAAATCTTGCTGAATAAAGTGTTCTAATATTTCGTCTCCTCGTCGTTTTCATGCCAAGGATAGTTTTTTCTCTTTTCCCTTTCATTTTCTTTTTCTCTTATAACAAGGATAGTTCTAATTTGTTTTTGCGGCGAGAATTCCTTCCCTGGTTTTATCAATGGATGAATGTCACCATGAAACGCTGCCTCCAAATAAATTGATTTTTTTTTTTTATAAAAATCTGGTTGCATGGTCGGGAGGTCGCCGTCCTATATGGATAATGCCTTATTTTCTTGAATAAACTTGGATGATTTGTTTAGCAAAGCATTATCAGAATTTAATTGTTTGGCAAAATATTATCACAATTTAATTTCATACATTAAAATGTCGAAAATGGTTTGAACCAATTAATTATAAATCATTTTAAACGACCAATGTTTAGCTTTTTTCTATTGGTATCATGCAAACTGTTAGGACCGCTCCCCCTCTGCTCCGTTCCCCCTCTCCCTCTGTGCTCCCGTTCTCCCTCTCCCTCTCTGCTCTCGTTCCCCTTCTCTCTCTCTCTCTCTCCCTCTACCTCTTTGCTGATATGTTCCCGCTCCCCCTCTCCCTCCTCCTCCGTCTCCATCGGAGCGCGATGGGAGAGCGGGGAAAGGGGCCAGGAGGGCGACCCGGCCCAGCCCGATGCCCAGGCCTAAATTTCATGCGTTTTATATAAAAATTTAAAAAAATGATATTTCGGCTTTTGTCAAAATTTTGAAAACATAACCTCCTTCATGAAAAAAATTTTGACTCCACTCCGATAAAGTTAGAGATTTTATACCAAAGGTGGTTTCCCACAAAGTAAACATTAAAAAACAATATGATTGTTGTGTCCATATTACAAATCCATAATGTCATAAAATTTTAAAAGTGTTCTTACGCAAACTTGTAAATAAATCTATATTAAGTTGGTTGATAATCAAAAAGTTCACATCCCGTGCAATCCCCCTACTTAAAAGAAAGACAAAATCATAAAAACTAAACCGTGGGTGTAGTATGGCTGGTCAGGTTAACCATGTGACAAACCCGAGAAGAGTTAATATATCAATCATTATATATACACTCATATAATTTTGCTGTTTATTACCAGTTCAATAATATCGTCTATACTCTACTCGTCTTAAAATTCAGGTTGCTTGATAACTCATGCCATTCTACTTGTTTTAAAAACTAGGCCGCACTAGTCCTAAAAATTAGTTTGCTTGAGTTTTGTTTTGTATATACACTTGTTCAAACCCACATTAAATGGATGCATGAGAACTCATTTCACTTTTGACTAAAGAACGCCCCTATCAGGTGGGGCGGCAGGCCCTCACTCAGATTTTGAAAATTTATATGTAAATCCAAAAAATAGTTTAACATATATATATATATATATAATTTGAAAATTTTTATTTCGGCTCTTGTTAAATTTTAAAACTATAGTTTGATTCCTGCCACAAAAAATTGATGGCTTCGCCCCTGCCCCTATTACCAAGCTTTATGAGGACAACAAAACAAAAAGTTGGCGCGAGGAAATGACAAGGTCGCGACTTCATTCTTGTTCTCCAGTGTAATTAGCTAGACATCATTCACATTGTCTTTTTATAAACTACCCACCGCAGGAAAGAGATTATTCAGTGACTTATATGTACTTTATTCGGAGTTGTCACTCTCAACATATATTTGTCTGGATATTAGGAATTTAGGAGGTTGGACTTACCTGCAGAAACCAGTAGGAGGTTGAGCTCGACTCGATCAACTCATGTTTTACTTGTCTTGAACTCGAGTCGAGCTGTACAAGGTCAGCTCAAACTTGACTCAATAAACCAAGTCACAGCTCAAGCTCATCTCATTTAAGCTCGTTTACCAACTCTTCATTTGTTAGGATCTCTTTCCTTTGTTTTAAGTATGGAATTTTTTTTTTTTTTAAAAAAAAGACCTAAAATAGACTAGCTCTCTCAAGTTTAACTGAGTCAATTTCGTATAACTCTAACTCGACTCATTTATAAGCTCTAGCTTTTAATTAAGCTTGAACTTGATTCACTTATCTCCTTCCTTTGTTAAACGAATCGAGCTTAGCTGGGTGAGTTTGAATCGAGCTGGAGTTGGCTTGGCTCGACTCGCTGTATAGCCCTAGAAACCAGGTGTGATTCCCAATATATTTATTGCTCTGCAAAAGAGAATCTGGCTACAAGATCCGGTTGCTCCAATTCTCTCCCTACAGAATCCAATCCAATCCAATCCAGATCCAAATTATCAAATGCATTAAACTGCATGGTCCACTCCCTATTACATTTCTACGCGTAGCTTGATTGAGATTGTGCAATCAACCAATAATGAAATGTACACACTACCAATCACTTCACTAGTCCAAACAACCACTCACTTTGGACGACAACTTGATTCATAGAAGCAAACAATTTATGGGTCAAAAGGGAGCGCGGCGCGTATAATAGTTAGCATGTTCACATACAAGAGTAAGCAACTAGGCATTAACCAATTAGTTCTTTTGAGAGTGTTCTAACCAGTAGTGAAGAAGAAGAAATTCAGGTCAACAAGAGGTGGGCAGAATAGGTTGGCTTTTTCCAATCTGCACAAATATATTTTATCACACTAGCTAATAGTAATACATTTGTTTGATTAATAAGCAATATAAAAAAACATAAAAAGAGTCAAAAAGGGGTCATCGATATTGAAGCATAGCAGAGGTGTCATCTCGAAACATAAAAAATCTTCACGATTAGGGTTTCTAGGAGACCTCACCAAAAAGTCTACAAGTTTTGTTTTATCTTCCTTTCCATTTCTTGGAAGCCCAGCTGCTTTTCTTGACCCAATAGTGTGTTTGATTCATTGTTTTTTTGGTCCCACATCGAATCCAGGATATATGGAAGTTTATTTTGTTGTCTGGGCTTTGAATGCAGACTAGCTTGACCATAGCTACTAAGTTGCAAAATGACCACTGATCTAAGTCGCATGGGTGTGTACCCATGCAAAATGTTTTTGTTAAAAAAATGCATGTTGTTTTTTGTGAAATTTTTTAAATATACATTAAACATTTTCTTCTTTTCAACAACATGTCCAAATTTTATGAGATATTACATGTATCATGTCACCATACCCACATTTTTTTGTCTGTGCTTATACTAAGTCGTTTGGCAATCAGAACATTTTGTGATTGTTTTATAAATGTACCCCAAAAATTAGAGCACATTCATGCACACATAGCTCCGGTGTTCTATGAATTTGTCTTAATCTTTAAATCAGATTCATAAAATACTTATATAATTGTCAAACAATTCATACATGTAATGTTACATGTGACTTTGGCATGAATTAAAAGCGGAGGGCAGAAAATGCATGAGACTCAAAAACTGATAGGAGGTGATCAGATTCGAGATGTCTATAACACAATTACATGAGTAAATTAAAGAGGACAAAACGGTAACGGTAATTAACTAATTAATTAATTAACAGAACGTGAAAATGAGTGACGATTATGATAAAAAGTTAATAAAAAATGGATTATAATAACAATTTTTTTTATGTACCATTTGTAAGAAACAATATAAATACGGTCGAGAAAAAGCAAAGCGGATAAGGAAACGAAAATAATCATTCTATGAAACCAAAATATAATTAAATAGATTATATATTTTCAAATGTTTTTAATTCTAAATAACAAACATCTCCTAGACATAAAAAGGTGTTTCTCCAAGCCAGTGTTATCTTTGACAAGTACTCGGAAGTTAATTTTAACAATCATACGGATGCATTTGGATGATATCCACGAAAAACTTGGTTTAAAAATCTAAGAAAACCTGGTGAAAGCAAAGCTTTTAAAAAAACCGGATTGGATGTTTCTATGACAAGATCACAAAAAAATTGAGGAAGAGGTAAAAATCAGTTTTACTAGAAAAAAAAAAAACCTGGGAGAAGACAGATTTTCCAAGCACTCTATGACAACCAGGTTTTATCAAAATAAGATTTTAGGAAAAGCCAGTTTTGATGTCATTCAAACATGTCTAAAATGGTGTTTTGGAGCAAAATAGGTTTTTACCTAAAACCTGATTTTGAGATGTCATTCAAATGCCTTCCATAATCTTCTTTAACTTTGTGTTCATTACCTTAGATCTGAGGCTGCATTAAAAAGGAGTATTTCAGGAGATCTTTTGTTTAAACAAACTGAAAATCATAGATGTTAAAAACTATAGATTTAAGGTCGAATAGTGGGTGGGGGTCTGATTTTACATTCATAGATTTGAAATCCTAGGGATCTAAGATCACTGCAGATTTGAGATCCGTGATGAAACAATACAACCTAATGTTGTGAGAATTGGCAACATGTTAAGCAAATCTAAGGAGTTCATTCCACCGCCCCTAAGAGAGGCTGTTGCCTCCACCATGTGCCCGCCTTCTTGAGTTTTCACAGAGCATGTTATGAGACCTTTTATTGTCCAGAGGTAAAAGCAAATTTGAAGGGTTATGGGGAAAATGTAAATACGTTGAAACTAGTTGTATGCACCCAGAGGTGGAGGGAGGGGGGCTGCCTAGGCCGTGGCCCCACCTCAGCTAACTGAAAAAAAAAATTACATTAAAAAAATTGAAAATTTTTAGTTGTTTAATGTATTTTTTGCATTTCGATTTTGTTTCGCCAGCCCCTAAAAAAAATCCTAGCTCCATTCCTGTATGCACCCATCAATACACAAAAACTTATGGTAAAAAATGGACTTTTTATAAGGACAAAGAAAAAAGATAATGAAAAAAGTTAAAACTTCAAAAAAATATTTTCTTTTTAAAAATCTATTTAATACCCCAACTTCACTTTTATTATTGTGTGCACAATGTTGCACAATCCGAGTGCACCTACGTCACTGTAGATGAAATTAGGTCTGCAGCCTAATGCTCGGGCTTGGCCTGATATTCGAAATTTGAGCTGAGCTCATGGTTCAACCTGACTCGAATGTTTTGAATACAAAATATATTTTTAATAATAAAATATATATTATTAATAAAATAAAAATAATATTGAAAACTTATCAATCCAATTAGGCCCCCATCGAGCGGACCTTTTCGGGCTGAAACCGCAGATGAAACCAGGTGAGCAACCCGAATCGTAGCTCCATCGTCAAATCTAATCTGATGCATTCAAGTCTGCTTTTGGTTATTTGCATCGTCCTCTGAACCCGAATTTGGTTCTGATTGTATGCCGGCCGGCCGACACTCGAGTAGAAACTTGATTATATACATGATATTGGTGTATGAAATTTGTTGTGATATAAAAAGATGCCTTGACAGAAAAAAAAAAAAAATACTTTTTTATAAAAATTGAAAACAATTTTAAAAACAAAAAAAAGGATAAAAACTTTTTTGACAATTACAAAAATACCCTCCCTTTTTTATTTTGGCGTATGCTTGTTGGGGTGGGTGGGGGGCGGCGCTACGTCTGTGGACGGACAAGCCGGCGTTGGCGTGGCCCACCCTGCCGAAGTGTAGGCAGAAGGCAATCGTTGACGCCGCTCTGCAGACAAAGCAGTAAAGCCATCCCCGGATAATACAGGATCTAAATCTTGACTTTTGAAGGTGGACGAAGGATTCATTATTCTAAAAGGCCCATCCGAGCTGGCGCAGTCCGTTAATAATGGCAGATTCTTTCGCAGAAGAAGAAGAATATGCACAAAAAGAGATACCGAGATTGGTGCTGGACTCTAAAAACGAAGCAGCTCAGAGACAGTACTTTGATAGTGACAGAGCTCGTTTTTCATGTAGTAAATTTTGCAGTGAACTTATATGTTAAACAGCAAGCAAAATTTTCAAGCTTTGAAGGTGGTGGCGGGGCCGGCGCTGGAATTTATATAAAGGGGAGGATGAGCGTCTTCGTAGCACGGCATCATCTCACTACTCAAGAAATCTAGCTAGCAAGCAGCAGTTTCTTTGAGTAGCTCCCACTTTCTTGCTGGACCCGATCGAGATGGCATCGCCCCTTCCGCGTTGCATGGCCTTGGTGGTGCTCGTCGCCGTTGCAGCGGCGGCAACTTCCGCTTCTGCTCAGCTGAGCACCACCTTCTACGACACCATCTGCCCCACCGCACTCTCCACCATCAAAGCTGCCGTGGTGAGCGCCGTCCAGACGGAGGCCCGCATGGGTGCCTCCCTCCTCCGTCTCCACTTCCATGATTGCTTCGTTCAGGTAATTAATCGGGCCATATCACATCGAGTAAGTGAGACTATATGACTTGGTTCAAAATGGTAAATTGACATGCATGAGCGTATATCCACAGGGCTGTGATGCTTCGGTTCTGCTGGACGACACTGCGACCTTCACCGGCGAGAAGACGGCCGCACCTAACATGGGCTCCCTCCGTGGCTTTGAGGTGATCGATGCCATCAAATCTGCCGTCGACAAGGCGTGCGGTGCGAGTGTGGTATCATGTGCCGACATCCTCTCCGTTGCTGCTCGTGATTCAGTAGTTGCGGTATATACATATGTTCATCTCTTCTCCTCCTTTTTCTATTTTCTTTTGCTTTTGAAATTTTCGGATGAAACTTTGATTGTCGGGCTAAAGAACTCGCAGATGATACATCCTCAATTCAATTTCCATTGATACTATTCATAAGGACTATAAACGGTGTCATGCATGACACACCTAAGCTGAAGAAGTAGATGTACCTTAAAGAACACTGAATCCGTGGAATAAGAAAAAGAAATGGCTTTGCTTCCCGTGGACTAACCCATGGACTCACGTTGAAAGATGAACACAAAGATTCTACCACTTAATTGATTATTTTGCATACTGCAGCTGGGTGGACCATCTTGGAACGTACCACTAGGAAGGAGAGATTCCACAACAGCCAGTCTGAGCAGTGCTAACACCGACCTGCCGTCGCCTTTTTCAAGCCTCGCCACCCTGATTGCTGCGTTCCAAGCAAAGGGGTTCAACCAGCAGGAACTAGTGGCGCTCTCCGGTGCACACAGCATCGGCCAAGCGAGGTGTGTGCTGTTCAGGGACCGCATCTACAACGACACCAATATTGCGCCCCTCTTCGCCACCACGCGCCAATCGCAGTGCCCTCGCTCCGGCGGCGATAACAACCTCGCCCCCTTGGATGCCTCGACCCCATATCGGTTCGACAATGCCTACTACCTCAACCTGTTGGTCAAGAGGGGTCTGCTTCACTCGGACCAGGAGCTCTTCAATGGCGGATCTGCTGATGCACAAGTCAGGACCTACAGCCTCAGCCCTTCGATTTTCTCCACAGATTTCGCTGCTGCCATGGTGAAGATGGCCAGCCTCAGCCCCCTCACCGGCAGCAACGGCCAAGTGCGTACCAACTGCAGGAAAGTTAACTAAGAAGGAACTAGCTAGTCGTCTCCAGTTTGTGTGCGGCTAACGTGCGAATATGCATGAGCCAATGTTTTTCTTCCTTTTTTTCTCTCTCTTTTCTCTACTATGCATGAGCCAATGTCTGTGTTTTTTCCTCTACATGGAAGAAGCCATTTTTGTAATGTCAATCTAAGTTCAACGTTATTACGGAAGGAAGTAAGCATAATTAGTTTATATGGAAAGCAAAGCATAAAAGCCGTTCAGTTCTTTTAATATTATTAGCTCACAGCCTCACAGGTATAGTTTCTTTGTTGCAGCTAGAAGAGTTGGGTGGTCAACTCACTGGCTTAAAGAAGACGATCTACATTAACGTGTTAAGGGTTGGAAATAAGGCATACCATACTTTCTTTAAGGCATAGCATATTTTCTTTTAGAAAAGTTAGATGGCCATATTCTCTTATTAACCACGTAACTGCAAGTATATACCATAAGAAATCAAGATTTAAATCTTGTGGTCGCTGTCAATTTTGGCGTGTTATCATTTTGGATTATAAGCAATGGCAAGCATGACACCCAAGTTTGAATTATGTAATAATAGAAGTCTATCCAGGCCTTGAATCAAGTCAAAATCTTGAAGGTATACACTAGGTATTAGCGTCGGGGTCTTGTCTTGAACGTGATTTCCCCTAAGTATACGTTAATTGTTCACCGATGTGAAAATAACAAGGCGTGGGTGTGATGTTATGCAAATCTAGTCGATATAGGCAAGTTGAATCTCTCCAAAGATCTCACCGTTGTAAAATCCCTCTTTTCTTTGCTTTTTTTATGAGGATGAGATAACGCTTGGACGTTATGCTCACTCTTGTATAAATACTCTAATTTGATTACAATACAATCAATCAATTAAGTTTTCTTCAGTCCATTGTTTATCATGGTATCAGAGCCAGGTTGAAGTCGACCAGGGCGAGCACGGGCAGCATCTGCTCGTGCTTCATCTTCCACAGCGCCAGAGGATTCCGCAACAAAAGTCTTGCTGGTGTTTCCTTGCAATAGAAACCCTTCTTCCTCTGTTCAACAGAAGTCTTGCGCCCAGCCCCTGTTCTTCTGTTTATCACCACCGGCGTCGGCAACCGTTCTGGTTCCAACGAGCCCAAGCTCTGGAACCGACGCCTGAGCCGGCCGGAATCTTCAGATTTCCGGTCGCCTTCCCTGCAGTGTTATTCTCCTTCACAAACCACTGCCTGCCAACTTCAGAAATTTGCCATTATTTCCAATGACCATCTCTCACCCTAAGACTGAAAAGGAACCATCGTCTCTGCGTTGCACTTCCAACCGTCCAGTGCTTGACCGATTTCGACACTGGTGCCGACCAGAATCGCAGTTTTTCCGGCCGCTTGTCCTTTGTTTCCCCTGTTTTTTGGGCGACCCTTGTTTCCCCTGTTTTGGGTGAGCAGTTTTAACGGTTGTTGTTGTGTCCTTGCTTCAGCCGACCTCGTTACAAAACAACAGAATCGCCTCTACTTCCTCCCTCTCCCCCTCGGTTTTTCTCTCCCATTTTGGGAAAACGCCCAATTTCAGGCGACGAGGGGAAGCACGTGAAGTTAAATAAACTTTACGAAATAAACATGAACACATGAAGTCTTTACAAGTCGTGACGTTCATTTTGAAGAACATGAGTTTCCTTTTTCTCGCATCCAAGATAGTGATAGTCGGCTTGTGTTGCCTCTCCCTACACGTGAATCTCTTGAATATGAGTACATGGTTCCTAGTCTTGATTCCATATCTCACGAAACTACCACCATATTGTCATATGAACACTCTCTGTCAACATCACCAAACAAACCTCCACCACCCACTATGCCACAACCTGACTCCAACGATACCACTGTTAGTCACCTACCATTAAGGCGTTCTACTCGGCAGTGCATGGTACCATCTCATTTACAAGACTATCGGTGCTTTTACTCTACCTGGCTCAAATCCTCTAATTTGGGTAATGGTACTAACTCTACAACACCAACACATCACCCAATGCACCATTTTCTTCATCTTGATAATTTCTCCCAATGTCACCAAGCCTTTTTAACTACTATTCTCAACAACCGAGAACCGTCTTCTTTCAATGAGGCAATACAGTATCAGGAATGGAGAGATGCTATGGATGCTGAGCTTCAAGCGTTAGAGGCAAACTGTACTTGGGAAATCACTTCTCTTCCACCAGGCAAAATACCCATTGGTTGTCGCTGGGTTTACAAAATCAAGTATAAAGCCGATGAATCTGTTAACAGACATAAGGCGCGACTTGTTGCTAAAGGATATACACAAACCAAAGGTATCGACTACACCGAGACCTTTTCTCCTGTTGCCAAAATTACGACTATTCGATGCCTTCTATCCATTGCTGCTATTAAAGGGTGGTCTCTTTACCAAGTCGACGTCAATAATCCCTTTCTTCATGAAGATTTGCAAGAAGAAGTCTATATGTCTCTTCCACCTGGTTTTACCCGACAAGGGGAAAACATTGTCTGTCGGCAAAAGAAATCTCTTTATGGGTTGAAACAGTCATCTCGGAATTGGTTTTTTAAACTCACTGAGTTCCTTCAACACCTTGATTTTTCTCAATCTAAGGCAGATTACTCCTTGTTCTCTAAGGTCAACAAGAATGACAGTATTTTTATTGTGGTATATGTTGACGACATTATTATTGTAGGGGATAATCAACAAGTCATTGATCAGTTGAGGTCATCATCAATGATAAATTTTAATTGAAAGATTTAGGAGAACTTAAATATTTTTTGGGGATTGAAGTTGCAAGATCAAAACGTGGAATTTTTCTTTCTCAAAAGAAATATATAATGGACACTCTCCATGAAGCTGGATATATTGGGGCCAAACCAAGTGACACACCAATGGAACAACATCTAAAGACAGATGATGAAAAATGTCAACTGTTAGAAGACCCTACTTTTTTCAAAAAAATTATTGGTCATCTAGTCTATTTGACCATCACACGACCGGATATTCTTCATAGTGTCCATATTTTAAGTCAGTTCATGGCACACCCAAGAACCACTCACTTCGAAATGGCCTTTCGCATCTTTCAATATATTAAATCATCTCTTGGACACAGTATTCTTTTATCATCTAATAGCAACATTGTTGTTAAAGGATTTTGTGACTCGGATTGGGTCTCATGCCCAATGGCAAGGACATCAACTTCTGGATTCTGCATATTTATGAGAGACAACCCAATATCATGGAAGGTCAAGAAGCAATCCACTGTATCAAGGTCTCCAGAAGCAGAGTATAGAGCTATGACTCTAGCCACTTGTGAAATGACTTGGATAAAATATATTCTCAAATATTTTGGAATCATTCATGAGCAGCCTATGGAGTTACATTGTGACAATAATGCAGCAATACATATAGCTGCAAACCCGGTGTTTCATGAAAGAACTAAGCATATAGAGATCGACTGTCATGTTGTTCGCCAGAAAATCGAAAGTAAAGAAATCTACACCAAACACGTAAACTCTGAAAATCAAGTTGCTGATATCTTTACAAAGCCTTTAGGAAAGGAATCGTTTTTCAAATTAAGAGGTATGTTAGCCTTAATTGACTCAGGAGCTCCAACTTAAAGGGAAGTGTTAGACGTTATGTAAATCTAGTCCATATAGGCAAGTTGAATCTCTCGAAAGATCTCACTTACAAATCCCTTTTTTCTTTCCCTTTTTTACGAGGATGAAATAACGGTTGAACGTTATGCTCACTCTTATATAAATACTTGAATTTGATTACAATACAATCAATCAATTAAATTTTCTTCAGCAGTGGGTCCATGAATGAGTGAACTTGACTTCACTAACACGAAGAAAAAGATGTCTCACTGTAAAAATCTTTACTTATGCGTCAGGGCCTGACAAGTGATGGAACCTCGACAGCGATGCAGAAATGTAGTCGCGTTAGTGATAGTTGTTAGATTACTAACGCTGTGGTGCAACAGGAATTACAAAGAAGACGGCTTCAACGGCACACTGCCCTTGTGATAGTGATCTCTTGGCGCTCTCTAAGCAGTCTGTATGTGTTAAAGAAAATTAACCAATTATCTTCTGCACGACCAATGCATTAGTAAGGTAAGAGAGAGAGAGAGAAGGGGGAGAGAGAAAGAGGAGATTGCCACAGAAGAAAGCAGGCATCTCAGAATAACAGAAACAAAAGAGAATAATTAGACTGCAGCAGGCTGTGACAAGGCGAAGAAAGATGTTGAAGACGCCTGCAAAAAACTGATGGGGTGATGGTTGGCGACACAAGGCTGCGGAGGACTGTGAAGGAGGTTGAGACGGAAAGGCAGGCGTCAGGTACTCAATAAATAGAAAAGTGAGGTCTTGAATCTGTCTCAGGGAGAACACAGATAGGAACATATATCTGCCCACTTGAGAGAAAAAATCAGTCCACTTAAACTTTTTTGTTAAAAAAAGAGCATACTAATATGCTTATCAATGCTAATGTAATTTAAAAGCATGCTTTAAGTCAAATTGTTTCTATGAAAATATTGAATTTTCTATTATTAGTATTGGATCTTCTATATAAACCACTAATATTTTGGTGAATAAAAATTTAAAAAACATATTTAATCTAGGTAATTGACTGTAATATATGTTTTCATTGCAAAAAGTTATTTTGATTACCCCCTTACCTCTATACATACAACAGGTAGTATTCACCAAATCACATTTCCAACAGAGATCTAAAATCTCGACCGTCTAATACGATAGATGGATGCCAGCTTGCTACTCAACGTTAACGAAGCACTTCCCAATCCCTGAACCTGCTATCCAGAGAATTGCTGACCAGGATCTTAAAGTGCGGATGGCACAGCCTACTACCCTCTAAAGCCACCTTTCTGAATTCTGCCGCATATCCAGACGATTTCGTTGGTAACGTCGGTTCATGAAATGGAAACGCTCACCTTCCTACATCTGAATTGCCAAATTTCCCCAATAAATGAAGGAAATTGGAAGTACCTAAGCAGGAGCGGTAGAGTCTGCTTCAAACCCAACTCGAAGCTTACATTTTCCTGTTTTTCTGCCAAATTTTGTACGCCCATGTTGGAATCTCCATTGCCTGAAAATTTTGGTGATTGCAGAAGGCAAATTGCTAGATTTTGTGAAGCTGGTAGGATAAAAGATGCCATGAAAGTATTCAGTGATTGTAGTAATGTACAGTTGGACGTGGATACTTACTGTAGCCTTCTTCAACTCTGTGCTGAACGTCAATCTCTTGATGATGGCAAGAGAATTGAAGCTAATGTGTGTCACTGTGGCATTGAACGAGATGGTGTCTTGGGAGCGAAGCTGGTTTTTATGTACTTAAAATGTGGGGACTTAAAAGAAGGAAGAAGGGTGTTTGATGGCATGGTGAAAAGGAGTGTCTTTCTTTGGAATCTGATCATGAATGAGTATGCAAAGGCGGGTGAGTATGAAGAGGCCGTGTTTCTCTTTGTTGAAATGCAAAGAAATGGAGTAAGGCCTGATTCTTACAGCTTTTCTGGTGTTTTGAAATGTTGTTCTGCGCTTGAGAGCATTAGAGGTGGTCAGCAGGTTCATGATTTGCTGATAAAATCGGGGTTTCATTCCTATGTCACAGTGGGTAATGCTCTTATTTCCTTTTATTCGAGATGTGGGAGGATAGAGTGCGCACAGAAAGTGTTTGCCATAATGCCCGAACGGGATGTTATATCATGGAATGCAACAACTGGTGGACTTTTGTTGAATGGTAGGGCCAACGAGGCCATTAAATTCTTTAGAGAGATGAAGAGTTGTGGAGTTAAAGCGGATTTGGCAACTATGGTTACAGTCCTTCCAGCTTCTGCAGAGCTCGGCTATAGTTTATACGGAAAAGAAATTCATGGGCATGCACTAAGAGTTGGTCTCAAGGAGGAGACTACTTTCTGCAACTGCTTGCTTGATATGTATGCGAAGTGTGGAAAACTGGAATATGCAATTCGAGTTTTTGACAGAATGCCACAAAAAACTGTTGTGTCTTGGACATCAATGATCTCTGGATATGCACGAGATGGGCAGTTGGAGAAAGCAATCCAATTGTTCAATGAGATGGAATTGTCAGGCGTTAGACCAGATCTGTTCACTGTTACCAGTGTTCTACATGCTTGTTCTTCTAGTGGCTCTCTTAAATATGGGAAAGATATACACGGATATATCAAAAGGAACGGCTTTGAATCTAATTTATTTGTTGCTAATGCACTCATGGACATGTATGCGAAGTGCAGAAGCATGGAGGATGCGCAATCAATTTTTGATAGGATGAGTGTTCGGGACATAGTGTCGTGGAACACGGTTATAGGTGGCTATGCGAAGAACCATCTTCCAAATGAAGCGCTCATCCTGTTCAGCCAAATGCAGAAAGAAGTAAAGACCAATGGAGTAACCATGGCATGCACTCTTCCTGCTTGTGCAAGTCTGTCGTCTCTGGACCGAGGGAGGGAAATCCATGGCCACATTGTAAGAAATGGGTATCACTCAGATGGTTTCATTAATAATGCTCTTATCGACATGTATGCCAAATGTGGTGACCTTGATGTTGCCAAAGCCCTCTTTGATAGAATGTCAAACCGCGATCTTGTTTCATGGACTGCTATGATCGCTGGCTATGGTATGAATGGCTTTGGCGAGGAAGCCATTTCCCTCTTCAATCAGATGAAAGAAGCAGGCATAAGGCCTGATGAAGTTTCATTCATACCTCTTCTCTATGCTTGCAGCCACACAGGCTTAGTTGAAGAGGGGTGGAGACTCTTTGATTCTATGAGAAATGACCATGGCATTGTGCCAAAGCTTGAGCATTATGCTTGTATGGTCGATCTTCTAGGTCGTGCAGGGCAGTTGAAGAAAGCTTACAAGTTCATCCAAGAAATGCCAGTCAAGCCAGACTCCACAGTGTGGGGTGCACTGCTTTGTGCATGCAGACTTCATCGAGATGTCAAACTGGCAGAAAAAGTCGCAGAGGAAGTTTTTGAGCTAGAACCAGAAAATACAGGGTTTTATGTACTTCTATCAAACATATACGCAGAGGCTGAGAAGTGGGAAGGTGTGAAAAAATTAAGAGCTGAAATCACTAGCCGCAGGCTGAAAAAGAACCCAGGATGCAGTTGGATTGAGATCAAAGGAAAGACCAACTTATTCGTTGCTGGGGATAGGTCAAAATTGAACTCCAAAGACATACAGACGCTGTTAAAGAAGGTGAAGGCCAAGATGAAGGAGGAAGGCTATACTCCTAACAAGAGATATGCTCTAATCGACTTGGATGATCAAGGGAAAGAAGATGCTCTCTGTGATCACAGTGAGAAGTTGGCAATGGCTTTTGGTCTGCTGAACTCACAGCAGGGTAAGCCGATACGGGTGACCAAGAACCTTAGAGTGTGCGGCGACTGCCATGAAGTTGCAAAGTTCATGAGCAAGAGCTATGGGAGAGAAATCGTCTTGAGAGATTCTAGCAGGTTTCACCATTTCAAGGATGGGAGATGTTCTTGCAGAGGCTACTGGTGACAGGAAAAGGACAAACCAACTTGGATGGAAGAACGACTTGTCTGTAATTCCTTGTCCCATGTTCTTTCCCCCTGAAACCAAAATAACCAAAAGAAGATACTCGTCCAAAGACCGATCTTTGCTGAATTTTTTAATGGCCCAGTTCATAATCTTAGTTTAATGGCCCAGTTCATAATCTTAGTGATGCCTCTGTTCTGCAATTGGAGATTAAAAAGAATGTAAATATTCTGCGCCTAACTCCTTTGTTCACTGCAACTATTTGCCACCAATCACTTTCTCTCTGACCAAATTTTCCAATTTGTCAGAAAACAAATGTTCGTTTTGTTTGTTTCTATTTGAAAATTTTCGCCATTCTCAAGAATGCAACTGTGAAAAAATGAGGAAAAACGGATAGATGCTCAAGTTGTAGAGGGTCCTTACGTTGTCGTATCTGACCGCAGCTTTCCTAATATTTTATGGGCGGGTAACGGTCCATTCCAGCACAATTCAGTGTCTTTTTTTAGTTTAAGTAATGGAAATGTATTGACGGCAGGAATAGCGGTATGAGCGCCATATCGGTTTCCTCACCGAACGCATATCCATCTTACTTTTAGACTTTTTAATTAGACTTTTTAATTTCAAAAAAGTAATTTGAAAATAAAAAATGAAAACATGTATGGACTTCGTATTGGGATTGAACAATCCGGTTTAGGATTCATGTTCTCGTGGAGCAGATCTTAACCTGCACTTTGGTTTTAGATAACCAATGAACAGTTTTTTTTTTTTAAGTTTTATAAGTGTCTTCTTAATCTTAAATACAAGACTAAACTTTTTAAAATATAGTATTACAATTTTTTTCATAATCTTAAATACCCGACTAAATTTTCAAAATATGATGTTACAATCTGCCTCTTATAAAGCACACATGTTTGCATGTGTATGACTCTCGGTTCAAATGTTAAACCGACTTTAATACCATTGTAACAACATAGTCTACTCTCATCCCGGGTCCAAGCTTTCAGTCCAGCAGATTCCAACATGACTTCCTAACAATGTCAATTATAGCCCACAAAATATTAAAAACCATGTCAACTAATAATTTAACAACTATCTTTATAAGTCCTCTAAGATTCTACAACTTAACAATCCTTTTTATAATTTCTTTAAGATTCTTCATAATTTTAAATACATGATTAAACTTTCCAAAGTATAACATTACAACTTCATTTACCGACATCATACCTAACCAATAACCAACTTAGAGATAGAAGATATATACTGCCAACAATAACTCATACTTTTTTTATAATAATGATCACGACGATCTTAGAAAATTTCTAAATCTTTTTGTGCTAGAACAATGGACGTGTTCATCATTATTATTTGTTAAGAGATGAGACTCTAACACTGCTTATTCGTCCGAAGATATGACTTTCGGACAGCAAAATGTTTAGGATATTCCTTTTTTATTGGCAAATTGGTTACCAAATCAACCATGTAAACCAACCTTTATGTACCTACTTCTGCAAAAAAGGTAAGTTATGAATTCATAAAATGTCAATTACGAAGAAACTGAAATATGCATGTGTGGACATGCATAGTTGCATACATTTACGAGAAAGAGAGTGTTTGTGTGGCCTTTTGAGAGGGCTAACCTTTCATAGTAAGGTCCAAGTCACCAGACTCTTTTATTTTACTACCGCACCAGAGTCCGCATCAAGTCGAGTGCGCACCGGACATGGCTGCGGCTCCGACTTACACCCGAGCCCAATTAGAATGTCATATTACTAAATTACTTATATAATATATGTTGTTTTGATATTTTCCTACCAATACAATTATTCAAGTATGTTATATACATTAATAACTAAATTTTAATAATATGCTTATTCTGTTATATATATAATAAATTAAAAAAATAATAATAATAATAAAATATCCTCACCACACCATCGCACCTAAAGTTTTTGAGATGTGCCGCACCGGCCCCCGCACCCCGCACTATGGTGACATAGAGTAACGTATGCATGGTGTACATCATTTCAATAACCGCAGTTTGGTGACTTTATTAGTTAGATTTGAGTAGGTACTAATAGTTCATATGTATATATAATACTATGAATTGTTATATTGTAGTTATACTCCTCTTTTATATATATATATATATATATATATATATATATATAAAGAGAGAGAGATCCTCTCCTCTTTTCTCCCTTGCCTTCTTAAAATGATTAAGTTAGTGTATGTTTCTCGTCAGAACGCTGCTAAGCATAGTTGGATTGTACAGAAAAATATTTTGATAGTCAATTTTGAAGAATCTTATTTTTGTCATATATATATGCCGGCAGGTCGGGTACAGACCCATACCGGTCGTATGCGGGCAAAAATTTTTGGCGTACAAAATAATTAAAAATCACCTATACAGTGGGTAGGCACCGACGCATATTGACCAAAGCGGACTCTTAGTGAATTTTTTAAGTGCTACTGAAACCAATTTTAATAACATTGACAACTGGATCAACCAGAGCGAAACAAATCATATAGTTTAGAACGACTAAGTATGTGAATCATATATGGTTTATGGAACATTTGAACTAAATAAATAACTTGAATTGATTATAGACCATTTATAAATTAATTTACGATTTAAAAGGTCTCACGTGTAAAAGTATTTTTGTAAAAGTATAAACAAGTATTACTTTGTCTTTCAAAAGCAATTTGAAACTTAATATTAATTCGTCAATTGAGCTGACTGAACAACTGACGATCAATTCAATTATCAAATTAGCTAGTATAATCATTTTTTAAGTTAATTTTTGAAATTCTTATGGCCCGACAAGAGATGTGACTACAGCAGTGTATATATATATATTAGAAAACTGCCAAATTATATGGAAGAGTAAAGAAACTTCATAAATAAATTTAAATAAGCATTTGGCGAAATTCGGTTTATCTTATTTTGCAAAGTTTATTTTATGGATTTTTACTTTTTACGTCTAATAATACATATATGATAAGTACTCATACAATACTCTAATATTTGTGTTCCATTATGTTCTCTTGAAACATATTAAGTTAGTTATGAATAAAACCTTGTCAAAACGGCAGAGCATAACTGGTCAGGTTAATATTCTAGTTCAGTTCTTAAAACTCTCATTCAAAATTATGGATAATAACATTTTACATCTAAAATTTTCATTATTTCGAATGATTAAAAAATGGTTCTGTTCCTCGTTATTATGATTCCAACATTCTCAAGATCTTCAACATTTAGTACTTAGTAATGCAACAAATTACGGACAATCAAAAGGGAGACCTTTAAGATGGAATAAATGCTAACGACGACAATTAATTTCATTTTTCCGACAAAGACGTGAGTTATAAGTACTTCTCTTTAGTGAAATAACTAACATATCATTGCTCAAATTTTAAATATAAAACTCCATGTGCATCGTTTATTAAAATAACCTAAAGGCACTTTATAAAATGGTAAAAGCCAAGGAGAAATAAAATAGTTCATTGTAGATGTCATTTTTAAAACATTGCAAAGCAACTTTATTAATGCATCTGGCAGTAGTATTTCTAAAAATTTTATAATATATACATATAAATAGACAAACATACCCGCAGTGAGAAATGGGTTCAACTGAAACTGATTTTCTGTTCTCCAAATGAGTTGTTTCTCACATTTTCACTTTCCAAATTTCAATTTCATAAAAAAAAAATTTGCTAACATCCGTCAACGACCCATGTGCAATCCAATCTTCATATGTAAAATATCGAAATCAAAAAGAAGAGATTCTTCGCGACCCATGAGCAATACAATCTTCAGATGTAAAATACCCAAATCAAGAAGAAGATCTTTCTCATGGAGGTCCGAAGTCACCCTTCATTTCTATCTTAAATGACGAACCACATTATACTTCTGGTCTTTCTAGAGCTCTTCCTCGTCCTCGTTTATCCAATAAAAAAAGATTCGGAAGAAGAAGACGAAGAAGAAGAAGAAGAAGCTCTTCCTATGCAATGCAGTAATCGACAGAAAATTTTATATATGAGAATGAAGATACAGAGCAGGGGGGACACTACAACAGAAACATACACAGGGATGGGAAACAGCCAAAATGAGAGTGAGACTCCATCTATAATCTCACCGAATGATCAGGATAACTATAACCCCCTTCATCACCAAATGAACACCACCACCAATTACATGTTTGACAAGACAAGAAATTAGACAAAGTAGAAAAAAGAAACAGAAACCTCAGAAGGTGCCAGAACACCCAGGTCTTCGAAATCTCCACCTGAACATGTTGTCTCTGTTCCTAAAAAGAATTTGTCATTTAGAAAGAATTGGGGAACAAGAATTGCAGCGCGTATGGTCTTTCTAGACCAAATGATGCGCAGTCAATTCCCCCTTAGTTTGCAGAAATGAACCTCAATCCCTTCCTGCGAGGTTTCCACAAGCTGCACTATGTTCAAACTAAAACCATCCAATCAAGAACACCACTTTGACAGAAGGATACAGAAGATGATCAGAAAAACTATTGATGAGAGCCCAATTGCCACTACAAGGACTACGGTGCTGGGTCCGTGGTGATGACTGCGCTGGCCTCCGTTATCGGCTTCCGCGGTGCTGTCATCGGTTGGCGCCGCCGCCGGCGAATTCGAGGAAGAATCCGGCAAAATGGGAAGACCATTCTTGTCGCAAGGCGCTATCCCCAGCTTAACCTTTGAAGAAATAAGAGACTTATTGTAGCACATATTTGAGTTCCCACCAATCTTGAAGACGGCGAACTTCTTAACGAAGGAAGCATTGAAGGGAAAAACACCATTGAAGTTATTGTTCTCAAGATTCACATGTGTCAGCCCTTTCATCCGAGTGAGAAACCCAGGGAGACGACCACTTAGCTGGTTGCCGCTCAGATCAAGATGTACCAATGAAGAGATATCTGCTAGGGATGCCGGCACCGGCCCCTCCAACGAATTCTGCGCTAGGGAGAGGCTCTGCAGCTTAAGGAGGTCTCCGATTGTAGACGGGATGGATCCAGAGAACTTGTTTGAGCTCAGATTCAAGGACCTCAACTCGGTGAGTAGAGTGATGGAAATGGGGATGCTCCCATTCAGACCATTGTCGGAGAGGTCAATCTCTGAGAGTTTTGGCTGCCATTTGTCTGGCAAGACGCCAGTGAGATTAGTTCTGGTAATCTTGACAGATCTCAGATTGGTCATCCTGCTCAGGATGATTGAGGGTCCACTGGCACTGATCTTTACATCCTCGATGGTCAACTCGGTGAGGTTGGCCAGCCTGCTGAGCCACACACCAGTCAATCTATGGAGGCTGTTTATGCAGGAGAAGGATCTGAGGTTGGCGGCGAGCTCACCAGGGAACCTAACCGTATTCACCGGGCAGTTCTGGAAGCCTAGCGACTGGAGCGTGTCAAGAGTTTTCATGGCGGTCTCAGACATCTGGATGTCATGAGAGCAGTTCCTCAGGTAGAGGGAGACAAGATGCCTGAAGGGCTTCCCAGCGTCGCAGACGGTGGCATTCCCGGGTGTGCTCGGCGAACAGGGATCAATTTTGGCCGGAAAACCGAGTGACCTCACCGCCATGAGCTGTTTAGGGTCCAGTGAGGAACTTGGAAATGTGACAGAGGTAGGTGGTGGTTGTGATGGTGTTTCTGGAGGAGATTTGGATGGAGGAGAAGGAGGAAGCTCCGGAGCAGATACCGGGGAGGCAGCAGTCGGAGCATTTTTTGGTGGAGAAGATGGTGGGGTGGCCACACCCTTGTGGGTGGGGGTGGAAACACTGGGGGAAGCAGATGGGGAAGGTGAAGGGGAGACATCAACTGCTGCTATGGGGCTGGGCTTACTGACTGGAGCTGAGAATGCAGGAGAGACAAAGGGTGAGAGGAGGAAGAAGATCAAGAACAGAGCTTGGGGCGCCATGGATGAAGGACCATTTGGTGCATTCATGGCAGATCTCTCTCTCTCTCTCTCTCTCTCTTTCTGCTAGGGTTTCCAGGAAGTGAGTTGTTTTCCCTTCTTTTCTAGGAAGTGAGACTCTCTGGTTCAAGGAAGGAACTGCCCACAGTGGTGGTACAGAATTCTTATATATGAGGAAAATGAGAGTGGCCTTTGGGTAGATATTCGGATTTCGGCGCCCAATTGAACAACATCAAAAATGATAGGGACCTTGATGATTTTCTTTTCATTATTTCCTTATTCTGCCTTTGTATCAGGAAGATAAAAATTGGTGTTGCAGGGGGGCACTTCTGTAATTGCAACCAGGGGGCCCCACGCGGTGAAAACTTTAAAAAGCGTAGCTTAGGCTTGAATTCTCAATGGAAAATGACAGTTTTTTTTTATCTATTTTTATTCCTCCTTCCTTCTGAGAGGAGGAGATGTCCTTCTCATGCATGATTTGAAATGACAAATGTCTGTTAAGAATTAGCAAGCAAAGTCTTTTAAGATCAATTTCCAGATTGTCAACCATATTGAAGCATCATTACATCATGTATAACTTTTGAAGCCATGCATAAAAGAGGGAAAAAGTAAAAGAAAAAGCAAAAGTGGGGTATCCATGTAAAGCCATGGAGTTAAAAATGGCTAGACATGAGAAAATGAGATGAATTTCCCAGTGCAGTTCTGTTCTTTCTGCTTTTAGAAGCAAAACTTAACAAGTCTTGGACTCTAAAACACAAAGAAAAGCAACCAACTTCAATTTGCGTAAGATATAATGTTTCAATGTAGAGGACTTTCGAGTTTCGATGGATTTTCCAGCTTCCGGCCTCACCATTCTGTCCTTTTCAGCAATAACACTTGATGTTGAAGGCAATTAAGAGGAGCAGTTGGGGGTAGGCTTGTACGATGAACCAGCCGAGCTCCAGTTGGAGTTCTGCTTGAGTCTTATATTGTTCCGCTTGAGCTCAAAATGATCTTTATGAGGAGAGCTCCAGCTTTCTGATTCATTCATTTTTTAAAATGAAAAAAATAAAACACAAAAATGGTATTAAAATTCATAAAAAAAAATTACCCATATGCATAAAAGGGAAGATATGAGTGGATTCGAGTTTTAACTCAAGCTTGAGCTTCAATTCGTCCGTCAAACAAATTGAATTTACATGAGTAAATGAGTAAGTTCGAGTCCAGCCCGAGTTAGCTGAAGTGATTTTAGATCCTTAATTGAGGATGGATTCTTTTAATTCATTGTTCTCTGTTGCCAACAAAATAACTAAAATCGCAAGCTTTGGTTGAAGGGCTGCTCGGCATTGTTGAAAAAGTATCTTGTTCATATTGAGTTATCGAAAGGAAACCATCTTGAGAATCGTGTCCACTAAATTTTTGCGTTGGAAATTGGGACAGTAGAACGATCGGCAGGATAATGGATAATCACACCGTTTCTTTCGCTCCTGGACGATGACTGATTTGCTGGAATTCATGTTCTCGGTTCAAGGAAAGACAAAAGAAAGAAGAGTAATGTTCTTGAATTTGACAATTGGCAGTTGAAGATTCCTACTGAAGTGCAACTCATTCGATCAGAATATTCTTGTTAATTCTTTGGACTGTCGATGGATCATGTATTTCTCAACTGCCAAACTCCATTGACGGTGCGTTTGAATGAAGAGAACTTATAAAAAACTTTAGTTTTGTATTGAAAGCTCACAATTAGTGAGTTGGCGAAAGATTAGTTGTCTTGATTCATAGCTTTTTTTTCTTCTTTTTTTTTTTTGGCAGAAACTGAAGTTATTAAAAGACAAATTAAGATCCACCAAACCATGCCAAGCAGGAGCTTGTGAGAGTTGATCTACTGGATTCAACAACATCAGAGATTCCCTCTTAAATGATTTGATGTAGATCAGTTGACAATGTGAAATGCCACTAGAAACATTCATTTTTTTGTGATGTATCACCTCTCAAATTAATTACGGGCGAAGCTGTCAGGAACTTCAGTTAACAATGTGAAAATGCCACTAGAACCACTCATTTTTCTGTTGATGTATCACTTCGTAAATTAAATACAGGCGAAACCGCCGGGGGATTTGACATGTGTCCTAAACAACTACTAAGATGCAAATCTGAACCCGCTTTAATTGTCATATTAATTAGTTAAACGGTGGCGGAGCCAGCGTCGCGTGGGGCAGGTGTGGGAATATTTTTCAAGTCTTAGCCTTCTTCCTCCCTCTCACTCTCTTCACTATTTATTAGAAATTCATAAGAATTGAGATCTTAAATCCATAGTGTTATCATAAAAATGTCATGCATGGCCGGAGAAGTTACCGAAGGTTCTCCTTAGCTTAGTCGATTTCCATGGGGAAAAAGAGGAAATTATCCATGATAAATTTAACGGAGTGGTGGTACACAAAAAACATTTGTTTCATGCCTCATTTAATAAATCATGAGTTTAAATTAAAAAAGAAAAAGGTGAGAGAAGAAGGCCACGTTCGGAGACAGCTAAGAATTTTCTTAAATATTGTAAATTTTTTAAATGGTCTCGCACATCTTCACCCTGTGGAGACGGCTAAGAATTTTCTTAAATATTGTAAAATTTTTAAATGGTCTCGCACATCTTCAACCTGTGGCCTATTAGAAACATGCATGTTGTCTATAATTTATTTGTCTAAACCACATTGGAAAATTATCAAGAAATGTCTTAATATTTTAAAATTTTTAATTGTCTCGCACATCTTTACCATATGGCCTACTTAGAAGAAATGCATGACATCTTTTGTCTTACCCCAATTGGAAAATTACCTTTTCATGTACAAAATTTTTGTGAGATTCGGATTTCTTGTCGTAGATGATGTCTTACACTCTATCAGGGCAGGTACCAAACCAGTCTCCGGGTTTTGCTTGTTCTGGCTAGGCTTGCAGAAGTGAGCCACGAGACTTGCAGGAGATTATTCGTAAAACATTTAACACCGATTTTCTAAATTTGCATTTTCAATTAATTAAAATCACTTTTTTAATATTCAATAGTATTAATGTGAAAATAAATTTGTAAATCAGGTTACACAAGCCAAATAAAAGGCCAACACTTCCAGGTCATGCTTAGCATTTTAGCTACTCGATTTAGGCTTTTTAGGCCCTGTTCGGACCATGCCTTTTTTATTGTTTTTTCTTCCTCCCAATAAGAAATTTTAAGTTAGAAGACAGTCTCTTAAAAATTCTTTATTTTTAACTAACAATCTTAAATATTTATCCTTATATATATATATAAGTCCCCTCACCAGATTTGAGTATTTTAAATAAGTGCCCCGCCAGTCAATTTTTCTGGCTCCGCCACTAGTTTCATGGATGACGCCAAGGTGTATATTGCATCTTGTGACCTTTCATCTTAAAAGATTGTTTGCCTTTAGGGGCGTGGCATGGTTTATTGGTTTGATGGGTCGGTGAAAGTCCAATCATCAGTTTGATTTTTATGGACACTACTCTTAATTATAAATAGTGCATATACCGCATTCGAATTCATGAGTTTATCTTCCACCAAAGTTAAATTTCAAGAGCCAGATTAGCCTTAATTTTATTACGCCAGATTATGTATGCAGCTTTCCCAATCAACATCTTTCATTCAAATGATGATGAGCAAACAAAATAAGATGCTGTTTAATGGATTCGTTGGGTCCGGCCGGCAGGCCCATCAAGTGGTCTTGTCTTCCAAGATTTGTTAGATAAATAAAATAAAAACTTAAACTTTTATATATATATATATATATATATATATAACCAACAACAACAAAATAAAACAAAAGATATCCTGTTTACATTGATGTATCGCCTCCAGTTTCTTTCTCCATGGCATCCACCAACTCGTGGGCCTGACAAAGCCTTTGCTCCTAACCTGTGGAGTCTTGTACTTGAACGCTTCCTAACAGCAGGGCCTTCGAGGAAGAAGACAAAAAAAAAACCACCTAACCAAGCCTCTCAAACGAAATGTGTACTCTCATTTCTCTCCCTAACAATATATTAAACAGAAATATATGCAGACTCCAAGGCGTTTCTAGTCATATATTTACAGGCTGAGTGCACAAAATTCCTACATCCACAATGCATTCTGAACCTAATTTCTTAAACCAACTCTTGTGCTAATCTTTGATCAAGGTTTTCAAATCAGCATGTAAAAGACTCCGATATGATTTTTTGTTCAGGTCCGCTTTGAGAATTGGGTAGGGAACAGAGCATCTATTAATTAGAGTGTCACGCATCTACCATTTACAATCTAAAGGAGCAATGCCTGTAAAAATTGAACTGACAACTGGACTTTTACTGGCCCGCTAATCCAACCAGCTACACTACTCTCTTCGAAACTGATTGTACTTGGGATCGACTTATATAATGTTTTACAATATATTCGGTAGTCAACTAAATGTGAAAGTTTGATCAAAGGAGCTTAGTTCCATGAAAACTTGAAGATCAAAACAAGTTCAAACCATTTAGCTATGTTTGTCAAAGTTACTATGTCACATGCCAAACTCCACTTTTCATATATGAAAAATGAACCGCAAAGCATTCTACCAACTTAGATTAGCTGTACCCATGAGCCAACCACCTGCCTAAGGGCCCATTTCATTCAACAGAAAGCAAGCTAAGCTGGCCAAAGAGAGAGAGAGAGAGATTGTTTTACGGCGCATGTGCTAGAGGCCGCCATTTCTTTCGTGCCAAGACAAGGGATTTCATTCCATTGATTCCAATTCTTCAATCACGGTGGACGACAAAAAAATTGTTTTTAGGTTGATTTCTTGCCTAACTTCTTTCTATTGCATACAGGTGTCTGTAGGGGTATCAACGGTTCCCTATTTTTTTCAGCATCTCGTAGTATCTGATTTATTGGATGTTCACGTATTTGGATCTAACTTCAAACGAAGAAAAGTAGATCACCATATCCAACTCTGAATTTGAATTTAATGTGTATCTAACTTTAAAATTCGTAACCGGATCCAAATGTGACTTCAAATCCACAATTGAATCTAAACGACATGATTGTATATTAACATCCAGTTTTCAAAATGTATGGATATTGGATATAGGACATTTATTTAAAACTAAATCCAAATTCAAGTCTGAATCCAATTTAGACATTTATTTAAAGCCGGGCCTTACCGATGTCATTCTCAAAAGATGCGATTTGCTAAACGAATGCTTTATATATATATATATATATATATATATATATATATATATATATATATATATATATATATATATATATATATATATATATATATATATATATATATATATATATATATATATATTCAATTGTTTAAAAGAGTTTGATTAGATCCCATTTAAATCTGATCCATTGATATCCCTAAACAACGTGCTTAGCTTATGCCACCTGAAGCACTTGACCTTTCCTTTGGAATGGTTCCTCGGTAGGACCATATATGTTTGGCTACTGGCTACACTGCTGTCTGGACTTTGGCTGGCACTTTCAGATCTAAACATTGTGTTAGTCCCCTAGTTTCCGCGTAACTCGTTGGCCCTTCTTGTTGAGTGGATCCCAAGCACTTATAAAAATCTACCACCTTCTTGTCGAAGGCCATGTGTGCCGCAAGAGGTGGCGGGCTCCGCGAATTCTTCGCCTTGTGTGGGGAAACACTTTCACCATGTGGGAATTTGCAAGTGCTTGGGGTGATCAATTAACCCAAATGTAGGGGTGAACAACCAGTCGAGCTGCTCGAACTCGTCTCATTAAAGTTCGGCTCATGAACAAGTTCGAATCATCATTTGCTTAATGAGTCGAGCTCGAGCCTTAATCGAGTCAATATATTCAAACAAGTTGACGAGTTTGTCGAGCCTTGATTAAGTTGAGCTCGAGCTCAACACGTAACAATGAATATCAATTTTATTAAAACGAGTTTGTCAAGCTCGAGCTCAACACATAACGATGAATATCAATTCTATTCAAACTAGTTTGTCGAGCTCAAGCTCAACACATAACTGCCAAGTTGAGCTCGAGCTGCTTCTATCGAGCTATTATTGAGCTCGAACCGAGTCGAGCTCAAGGTTTCATTAGTCAAGCCGACTGAACTCGGGCTCGACTCAAGCTTGTGTTCACTGACTGAACTCGGGCTCGACTCGAGTTCACTGATGCAAGTTCTGTCCTCTCTAATAGGCTATACTTATAGAAGTGTATGATTCACTGCATCAATGAAACCATGGCTCAGAGATGCAGCCTTGGTTTTTGAATTCTTGACCTCCTACAACTTGAATGTCTTAAGTTTCAAGACCTTAACCAGGTGAATGGAGCTCACTCCTGTGATAGAATTGCTACATTACCAAAACAAAGATGCTCAAGCAATTAGGAAGGATCAGGTTTGAGCTAAACGTAGCATAAGTAATGACTGGATCAAACTTATCAATTACAATGACTGGGCTTCTTCATCACAAGGTCTCTACCCGATACTGCTGTGTTGCTGTCAACAGGCGGAGCTGCACCAAAATTGGTTAGGTCATGAATAGAGTTGCAAATGTGGTGGATATGGATCGGTTGGATCATAGGTGGTTGAGCTCAAAACATCTCATGATCTCTGACCACCGTAAGGGTGAGCCAATCCAATAATCCTCTTGGATTACAGGTGGATGCGACTCAGTGTAGTCGACGTTGGAAAACAGCATATACTGCCCTTCACTTTCAAAAGCTGGTTTGTAGTAGGATTGCAACCCAAAAAAGAGAGAGCATAAGTTTCAACATTTTTCTATATTCTTCTTGATTACCTGATCTAGGATGAATGAGGAAGCGTCACCAAGGTCATCATTGGCACACAGTGAAACAACTGAAACTAAATGAATACATTCAACATTCAAAGCCTTTTTTGTTCTCTTCTTGCACATATGCAGCTGCCAGAAAAAATGAAATAGGAAAATTGGCATTTACATATAACATAAACATCACCAGACCGCAAGATGAAATATCAACAATCAATAGAAATACAATTCTTCATAGGCACGGAGTCATCCTTGCTCAAGAATGGATCAATCTTGACCCAAAGAAGTGAGAAGACAGATGCCAATAGAACAGACCAGAGAACAACAATGGTTGGTGTCCTGTTCTGCCTCCCCATCAAGCCTTTCAAGAACGGGTACAGATGAAGGATCACCCATAAGGCAAAGAAGACCTTGCCAAAGAGTGGCCCCCATGCTTCATAGCCACTATTAAGAGCATCTGAAAAGCCAGCCACAATCCCCACCAAATTGACCACAAGAATGGTGGTTGGTGGGATCAGAAGAGTTGTCCATTTGAAAACATATAGTTCACCAAACTCTGCATCATCAGAAGCTTTTGCAGTAACAGTGAAGTTGGTGTCGAAACCAGCTGTGACCTTCAGAATTCCCTGGAAGACTGCAAAGAGGTGGGCAGATACGCCACCAATCACCCAGAACTGTTCATTCCTCCACCACTCTTCAATGCCCACACCACTCCATCGAAGCTCAAGCACACTGGTTAAGATGATGGAGATGAAGAGGCAGAGGAACAGGACGCTTGCTACGTTGGAGAGCTGGAAAGAAAACGAAAGGAAAATTAGATTATACACACCTAAACAATGGCAATCCCAAGCATGAAGGTTATTTTAGAAACGATTTTATCAACTGGATTTAGGAACCATAAGTTGTTCGCCAATCTACACAAGCAACAAACTTCAGTTTAGAAGCTACGAACTTCCACCACATAACTTAATCAAGATTGTTACTGGGGTTTGACAAAAATTAAGTTGAGATTATTAGCCCAGTGCTTCTGCAAAACAAGTTTTCCTTAAGGAGAAAAACTTAGTGTGTGAAAATGAAAACTAAAATTCTTCCACAGCCTTTTTTTCTGAAGATACCAAAAATATTCCAGAAAAGCATCACTGAATTTCCATGGATACAGTTTTCGGTAGATTGGATGGAAAATGATACTCTATATTCAGTAAATCAACCACAACTAGATGGCTGGAAGATGTGCACTTACAGTTGGTATAATGAACTTCCCAGTAAGTAGACAGATAGCTGGAAGTGAGCAATAAGCAATAAGGGGCAACGAAGTGAATGGATATACGATAGTGTTTATATATGCTAATCTTTGGAGCCATTTGAGACGACCACCACCAACTCCATACCAAAGAGGACAATGCCTGCTGAAGAAAATTTCAACAGACCCAAGTGCCCAACGAAGAACCTGATGGAGTCTATCAGAAAGATTGATGGGTGCAGACCCTTTGAATGCAGGCCGCAGAGGCATGCAATAGATGGATCTCCATCCACGACAGTGCATCTTGAAACCAGTCAAAATGTCCTCCGTTACGGAGCCATATATCCACCCAATCTGAAAACAGGGAAAGAAAACATGAAATCATCTGTGTAGGAGAAAAACGAAGCAACAAAAATTAGATAATGATGGGTAGTAAGTCTAAAGGGATTATATAATGTTGACATTGCCTTACTATAATACCATAGTAATGAACTTAAAGTACATAAAAGAATTTTGGTGGGAAGAAGTGACAATAAGTCGTATATGAAACTTTATTCAATTTCATAATCAATGATTGGTGGTTGTTTTGCTTCTGGAGATGACGGATTGAAGCAATTTATTCTAGAGGAATGCCTATTTTTGTATGGTTATTCCGATAAAATGGTGGAACAATAAAAAGATCAAGTCCTTGGCAAAATTAAAGCAACATAAAACCGAGAAAATGCTGAAGTTCATGCCTGCATCATCAACACTAGTCGCAAGGGTAGGAAAGCTTACCACAATCAGTCTATCCCTATTTTTTAGCAAAATGAATAGGAAAAGAAAAGAAAGAATAAAAGCAAGATTATTCAACGAGGCACCTAAGCAAGCCAAAAGATGTCATGAGGCGAGCAAAATGTATGATTTGGATGAAGAAGAATCACCTCCTTCCCCCACTCTGTTTTCTCCTCATAGCCACAGCTAATAACATGGATTGCTTCCATAATAAGCATTGCTGGATTTGCAGACTCGGGAACTCCCCCATACTCCATCATGGTAGATTCAATGAATACAGATGACAGGCCAAACGTCTTCTCAAAACTCATTTGAGATATCAACAGTGATCGTTCATAGTCATCATAATCTGTACAAGGGTAATTCAGTCAGATCCTGAATTAGATAATAATATCCAAATTCAAATGATTAGGCTTACTATCGATCTCTTGAAGGTTGAAGATAGCAGCATCAAGATCCTCCCTCTTTGATTCCCTGTAGAGCTCCTTCTCATCATCAGTTTTCTTTGAGCCAGAGCAGCAGCAGCAACAGCAGCAGCACAAAGAACAAGATGATGAACGTTTACGGACTATAGGCAACGATTGAGGTCCATAACCATAAAGAGCTTGTCTGTTGAAAACACATCCTGTTCCCACATATACTGGTCCTTGAATACCATCTAATCCTTTCATGTTGACCTGCAACATTTGCAAGATATTACCCACGGTGGTCAAATGCGCACTGTAATAGTAGAACAAGCACAAACCATTTTATTTATGTCCGGAACTTACATCAAAGAACACGGTGTTTCGGTTAGCATAACGATCACTTCGATCAATGCCATCAAACCTCTGAGGAAACTGAATATAGCAAATGTCTCTACCCATTTGTGGGTCCATCATAAAACACATAGCCTCCCGAACAGCTTTGCTGTTGTTTACATAGTGGTCGCAGTCAAGGTTCAGAATGTATGGTGCATTTGTGAGAACAGCAGAGACTCGAACCTTTAACAGAATCACATAGAAATTAAATTCAGATCGTTCTCTAATGTTGTTCGACATACTGTTTAGGTTTGAAAAGTTTACCAAAGCATTCATTGCTCCAGCCTTTTTGTGGTGTTGGTAACCAGGCCTCTTCTCTCTAGATACATATACAAGCCGGGGAAGCTCGTTATCTTCTATGTCATGTGCACCATTATGGCCAAGAAAGACCTGCATACATTAATTGCCATACTACTCAAGCACAAGCCAAACTGTCTGCACTATATTAGGCAGTTTTTCCTTTTCCGACTTACTGAGTATGTTCCATATGCAGTTTGCTTAAGAGGGGCATGATGGAAATGATATGTAGTAAGAACTTCATGACCAATTGTGGTCCCGAGCATAAAAAGAAATTTAACAAAAAGCTAAAGACTTCCGGAACTGCATTGTGATAGACAAGCACAGAATTTATGGTTCGGTCTGCTTTTTCCAGGCTCAGATATGTGCCATCTCCATGTAGAGAAAAATATGCATGAAAAAAAATAATGATCTCAAATCCTTGGCACGACAAGTAACTAGTCTACCTGAATCATTCCTGGATGGTCTCTTGGATTATTCCCTGGCCACGGTGTTCCATCCTGCATTATCCAGCCCTCATCAGGGGTTTTCTGAGCTTTAGCTACCAATGCATTTATTCTGACTTTGTATTCTTCGTACTCGCGCTGGAAAAGAAAAAGGAATCAAATTCAATTAGTTATGGCACGACAGTGAGCCTTGGAGAAAGACTTTTCTAGCTCATTTGCAATTTTCCCTGTGTAAGCATAAAAAGGGAAATGCTTACTTTCATTGCCCTGCGCTCCTTGACAAAAGAAGGTTGTACTTTATCCTTTAAATAGTCAATCTTCTGTGAAAAATAAAATTCAGGTGCCCGAGGCTCTATAGAGTACTTTTTACAAAAGGAACCCATTTTCTTGCAAACTCGGATGTTTCTGAGAGTGTTTCAAATGTCAGCATAGCAGCGCCATCATCTGAAACATAACAAGAGACTTTCTGGACAGGATAGTCAACTGCAAGGATTGATAGGACAGTGTTTGCTGTGACCAGTGGTGGTTCTTTTAATGGATCGACAGTACTAACAAAAAAGTCCACAGCTGCAAAATCACAGATTCCACCTTCTCTTTCATACCTAAAATCAATTAACAACAAACGTATCACTAGTTCAGGTAAATATTTGTCTTCACTTGTAGCTTAAAACAATAACAAAAATAGTGTGTAGTAATTAGTGTAGGTGTATAACCTTTCATCACCAGCTAGTTGTTTCCTATTTCGTAATGAGCAGCCTAAAAGAACTGATGCTCTGTGCAGATACTAACAACACCCACCAATTGAATAATTTACACTTAAATCATTGTGTTCCAAAGACTATATGGAAGCAGATTGCACAGCAACCCATCGTTTAAATACGCTTCATATATCATCCTGAAATTCATACGTAGATTCGTTTTTGAAGCCGTACCTTAATGATAACCTGTCAATGTATGTGTCTCTCTCAATTGGAGTCCATTTGGGAAATTGATCCAACACCCAAGAAAAGGCGAACCAGACCTCGCATATAATTGAAGTGAGCCAGAGGCCATAAGCACTATCAACAGGGTTGGTTACTCTATATTGGAAGAAGAACGCAAGAACCAACAATCTCATAATAATGACAAATCTGTAAGGCGTAAGCTTGTTCTTAGAAATTGGAACGGTTATTGAAAGTGGTTCTTGAGCCTCTGAAATCCTGCATATAACATCATAATTTTCTATAAATAATAATCATTTATGCTAATTAATGAAATTAATGGCATTTAAATGGTGAGGATGATCAACCTTTGATACTTTCAAACTAGTAAGTCATGCAATGATGCTTTTTTATGATAAGAGGAAAAGAGACCCAAAAACTTTATTTACCGATCATCGTTCATGCGTTGTTCAGGTGGCAATTGAGCTTCTTTTGGGGCAGTAGGAACCTTTTTCTTCTTGCTTTTGTTGTCCCTCCAGCTCTCAATTCTGTTCTTCCATAACGGGTTTCCAGAATCACCATTTGATTCTATAAGAGATCACGTAAAGAAATCAGGAAATTTCCATGACACAACGAAGGCAATAAAATTGCACACAAAAAGGAGGCATCTAGAAGAAAACAGCTACCAGTTTCAATAGCAGATAAATTGCTCATTTGCCTTCGATGGCCTTCTTTGTCCTGTGCATTTACATTTTTCTTAAAATAAGGTTGTTGAACAACATATTTCTATGGCAAATAGGTCCAAACATAATCAAACGGAATATAAATCTCATTCCTCATTGCTAATACAAGAACCAGAAGAACTAATGGGATTTGCGAGCCGAATACCTGCGGTTCCTGTAGATGAGCTCCTAAATTCAAACCTTTGGCAGAGGCGGCTTTTTCAACCTCTTGCTCAGCATCAGGGCCCGTCCTTTCTGCAATTTTTTACAATATCCTGTCAGAGGCAGTTCATGGAATGTCTAAAATTGGCAGGTACAGTAGCCGGCGAATCAACTCAAATTTTTACAGCATTGCACCAAGTACCCGAATTCCAAAACCTGAGAAGAGACCTCATAAACGGCAGACTAATTATATTTTCGCAAACAATTCCATATAGGTGGTAGCTAACTACATTCATGTCGATAATTCCTTACAATGGTGTTCGTTAAACGCACTGAAAATCTCGAAAAAGTTCACTATGCGGCCATTCCTAACTGCGTTCTTTTCCAAGATTTCGACCAATGACCTTCGAGGAAGGAGTACGGGGCGCCGCACTGCAAGCATGTTCGTCCTCCATCGGCTTTGGATTCATGGTCGACGCAGGAGCGGCAGATGGGAAAATTGCACTGCCTGCAGGCGACGAAGACGTTGCCGTCCGGCGAGAAGCCTACGGCCTCGGCACAGACGTTGCAGGAAGGAACCCTCGACTCCATCATCGTCGTCAGGGATCCCCAGTGGGCTACGCGATGAGGACCTCTTCACCGTTTTCGCCCTTAAAGAAGCGTTAGGTGTGGAAATCGGAAGGTGGGGTTTTGCTTTCATGGCGGATGGTTCTCTCAAAGAGAGAGAGAGAGAGAGAGAGAGAGAGAGAGAGAGAGAGTTTTGAAATGTTAGTTTGGTGGGAAATCTGTTGCCTCCAATCTCCGCATCTTCTTTTGTCGCGTTTTTCTTGTTAAGAATATGACGTCTTCACTTTCTTATTGCTTCTTTCCTCCGCAACGCTGACAAGGATGAAGGAGCAGGAGTCATTCCAAAGCATCGTTTCCAAATGAGATAAAGAGATAGGAAGTGTTTTTTCATGCTATCATTGATGAATTGAAACCATTCGCACTAAAAAGTTATTGGACTTGACACCATGTTTGAAGAGTGGAGCAAATTGAAGTAGTCATATGTTGCCCCCTTGTTATTGTGTATTGTGCAAATGAAAGTGTAGTTTCAAACTCCCTTAAGAAAAATAACCATTCTATTGATGAGTATTTCCAGCAAGCAAAGATGATTTGACATCAACTTGCTGTGATTGCAAAACCAGTCGCATTATGTGCTCACTCCCTGAATCTTATGCATTTAAACATCAACAGGGTGAAACCCTTGCTCCCTTTTCAGGTGAGTGAGAGGGGAACCTATTGTCCGAGTGAGAGGCCGAATCCCCCTTCTTTTCCTTGTCTTGGGGTTCAGAGCTTTGTCAAAACCTAAGTAAGCTTATACTTACTCTTGTTAACCTGATAACAGCATCTACTACATTATGAATCTAAAGAAATATAGCCCATAAAATTCAAACTGATGACCAAGTTTTCATTGGTTCGTTAGTCTGACCAGCTATGTTATTCTCTTAAAAACAAAACCCTTACACGTCAAAAGGCAAAGAAAACCATTGGAGTAGAGTATGACCATATTAATGCATTTGTAGAATTTAATATTGTCCATTCAAGTTTTGAAAACCAATGTTGAGGAGCGAGATCCTAAATTTAGAACGTTCAGGTCAGTCTTACAATACACCGTTCAATGGATTGGATGGAAAATCCACAAATCTTTTATATATATATATATATATATATATATATATATATATATATATATAGTTAAGCTGGACTTGATCTTGATCTGAAATAATAGTTGCTAGGGGTTTGAACCTGTCCCTTTTCCTATCTTTTTTATTCATAGTTTCTTTTGTGAACCATCCATCAAATACTATGGTATGCCAATGTTCTATAAACATGACTCTAATATTGAAGTAAATTTATGAAATACTAAAATAAGTATTTTATGAATCTACATCAACTTTTAAGTCATGATTCATGAAACACTTACAAAATATACTTGTTACCAAATTACCATTGCTGTCATGACATGACATCTTATCCTAATGGACATACCAATTTCCTTTATATAAAAAAATATTCCCAATATCATAAAAACAATAATCGAGGTTAGGAGAAAATATTTTCAGCACCATCCCATATTTGGCTTTCTAATTTTGAATCTTAGTGCGTGTCTGACAATAGTGACGGTTGCTTACGATCTATGAAACAGAGCGCTGCCATTTAAAACTTTGAATTGAATCACTAGTGCCTCTTAATGAGAAATTTTTAACTGGTGCTTATGGTTTGGATATTGGTGTCATGTTGGTTTTCTCACCAGTTCGATCTCATTCTTCCACACGTGTTGGCCGATACGAGTATTTTTTCTTTTGTATTTGAAAAAAAATAACTGAGTGTGATGTGTCGTTTTTTATTAAACTTCCTAATACTTATAAGGCTTTTTATTGTCAATTGTTCAAAAGAGTATAATAATAACAATAATTGCCGATTCACAACAAGTTCAGTCGAATCACTAAAATAATCAGCCGATTCATGGCTTCATTATATTCAAAATCTATTTTTTACAACGTTGGTGTAAATTTGTTTGGCGCTTTAGTTTTATTTTATTCAAATTCTTTGGCAAGAACATTTTACCACCTCTTCAAATTCAAGTAGGTCCATATTATTATAGTCTCGTGACTAAAAAATTAAATCCAATATCCAACTTAAATGTTTACATAAACCAAGGGTAAGCTCTAGGTTAGCTTGTTTTAACTGAATCTTTAGTGAAACCTACTTAATTTGTTAAATATTCTAAGAATTCAAACAAATGTGTATCTCTCTCTCCTAATCAAATAAGATTAAACATTAAGCTAATGGATGATTAAGCAGTAATTTTTGTCCGTAGTTACCAAAAACATTTTAATTATTTTTTTTTACAAGTTAGAGTTATTTTTTATATAATGATCTATATTTTTATTGCAATGATTTTTTTTCAGTCATTTTATTTCTTTTTTCACCCTAAGATCAATATTTTTGTCTATGGTCCATGCCTATTGTTTACATATTATAGATCAAAAGTACTTCAAAATGAAGACGTGTTTCTAGCGGGCTACTATATAATTTTCAATTTTTACGGGGGTTAAATCAAAATTCTTGTAAATTTTATACTATAACTTTTTATTTTTTTCAAATATAACCGCCATGTGCCGTTCCTTTTAAGTTTAAGTTTAATTTTGGAGATGGGCTTCGGCCTCTTTGAGATGTAGCTCCTCTGATTTCACAAAAAATTGCTGCTGGTGCATTTGAGTGCTTTGACTATCCCTTCTAAATTATACCCTTCGTTCAAAATAGTGTTTGGCAGCCTCTGTAAATGGAAGTGGAATCGGAGGCTGACGTATGATTTTGAGAGAAAACCAATGTTTGTTAGACTTCAAATTTAGGGTTAAATAGCAAAATTTAGAAACATGATTTGAAAATTTTTTCCCTTTGAAGAACTTAGAACAAGCTCAAGCTAAAGAACTTAGAACAAGCTCGGGCTTGGCTAGTCAAGATTGAAGCTTTGTTGCTAAGCTCCCGCTCAAGTAGATGTGCCTATGAAAGAAGGCTACGTGTTCTTGAGGTGGTTGATGCAAACAGTTTGAAGTGAAGGTTGGTATGCAGGTAGTTTCAATTTCAAATGCAAGCAATATCAACTTCTTGCGTTGTAAAAGAAGTTAAATGATACATAAAGTTAAAATGAAGCGAGGCCGAACATGTTTCTGAGTCGGTTGATGCAGCAAACAGTTTGAACAATTTTAAATGCAAGTAATATCAATTTCTTGTGCTGTAAAACGAAGCCGAATTATCCACAAGTTAAAATGTAGTGGGACCGAACATGTTTTTGAGGTGGTTGATGCAAATAATTTGAAATGACGGTTGATAGTGGTCAGCCTCAAATTCAATTTCGAATGGAAGCAGTAACATTTTCATTGTGCTACTGCTGTAAAAGAAAGTCCAGTGACACGCATGTTAAAATGTAGGAGGTGAAATGAGAGCTTCAACTCTGTGCACCCGGCCGCGGATCCTCATTTACCGGAAAAAGAAGGCGACACGTTAGTCCATTTTGGGACACACAATACGTGGGACCATTTTGCACCATACATAGGCAGAACCGCTATATCTGGAACCTTCTTGGAAGGCGGTCTGATCTTCCATCTGGGGGCTCTCAAGAAGATGAACGGTCATTCCATTCCCTTCCCCGCCACCACCTCCGTTTCCTTCACCAGAAGATGCGGTGTTTCTGAGAAAGGTAGTTTCCAAGACCATGCTTGTTCGCATTCCGCGTCTTGGGTGTCTTGTTGGAAGTTGTGAACAGTTTTGTGCTGTGATTTCATTATGTGGGTTTTGCTTCAATCTTCACATTGAGGTGAAGAACGAGAAGTATTATGTGTAATCTTTAGAGGGTTTTTCTTGGTTTCTGTCTTCCACAGCTTGATGCTTTCCTTGTTGTCCTGCACTCGTTAAGGAAGAGATATTTCTAGCCGTGAAGTAAGTCAGAAAATGATACGGTTCCTCTGGTGGTTTCCCATCCGGTGCTCCTTTTAGCTGGCTATTATGTGCTAACTGAAGCTCCTTACTGATAGATGGTTTTAAAAAATGAATTTCTAACTTACAGCAACATATTGAAGTTCATATAGAAATGGACCAGAAGGTTCCCTTATTTGCACAATGTACAACATTCACCTCAGAGGGAAACCCCTGATTGGATTTAGAGCACAGAGAAAAACTTTAATCCTTATTGTAACTGATACAGAGGAACGACTAGTATTTGATAGTTGAAACGTGAACGAAAAATGGAACACATACACTCAGCAGTCTCGAGATAATCAATTTTATGGCATCCCTTGACGGTGGAGAACTGACTTGGTCTCAAACCCACGGTTTCTGCCTTCATAGAACAGAGCGGGAGATGAATCCAGCATACGTAAAATCATAAAGGAAAATCACGATCTTAACCAGGGCAAAAACTAAAGGAAGTTTGAAGGGTAACTAACTTGAGGTGAACTGACCCTCTTGGAGACTTTAAAGTTTTAAACCTTTACTCCAATTGAAAGTGATGCAATGAGAATTTCATTGACTAATAGTTCGAGGTGAAAAGGCCTAGAAGGATGAAGCCAGTGAGACAAGGGCTATGACTGTACCTTGGTTTGGTGTGTTGCAACCTGAACGGTGCATAAGGTGTCTAATAAGACTATTTTGGAGTTCATTTTCCTTTTCCTTTTTTAGCTTCTGAAAGCTTATTGCTGGACAGAGTTGCTGTCATCGAAGCCATCTTATCTTCTTTCTAGCATCAGCAATATTAGACAATTGCTAGACTCTTGAAAGCCACCAAATTCCTGGGAGTGAACTTAAAGCCGGTGGTTCCTCCTTGTGTTCTTAAAGTTGGTTTCTTTGAGCTCTACGTATGCCTTCTAATCCAGTAAAACTGGTTAACCTGGGAACGGTACATTAAGAGCCTTACTTCAGGCCGTCTGTGTATAGATTTTCGCTGCCTTTGGCATGCCCTGCTGTCTGTCAAGGCATAACTGATTATGGCGAACCCATCTACTCCATTAACTTCTCACTCTAGGTTTGTTAAAAAAGACATTTTGTTAATAATTGTAGAAAATGTTTTAGTGCCTGTATTTTATCTAAGTAGGGTGTAATTTCTTGGTATGGCCAACTCTCTGATTTTACCAACCCTCTACAGTGCATGTTTATCTTGGAATGTAGCATATGTATCTGAGTAGATTGTGGGGGCAGTAGCTTTGCCTTTAACGTGTACTGGAAATGATTTCGCCTTGAACAACTAAAGCTGAAGCAGTTGACAAACAACATGAAATCTTTTCATTTTACAAATTCAGCTGCGAGATTAATCCCTATATGGTAGCTTAAGTGCAGTGAATGAACATGTTTGCACTTCGTCATGGTTTTATTACATTGTGCTGCTTTTGTATGACAAGATTTTCAATTTTTTTCAGACTTATTTTTGTCTGAAATATCAACAGATTGAATTGGCAATCTTTTGCAATGTTTGTGTGTTGGTTCTTTAAGGCAGATGGTTCTGAATAAATTCTTTATACCATCATAACTGCGTATTTTCCTTATTTGTGAGGATGGATCTTGTGTTGGATTCCTGGGTTGTGGCTTAGGTTTTTCTCCCTATCTTGGTCTCCACAAATGAAACAAATTTTCTGGATGTCTATACTACTTTGTTTTTGGTTGTCAATTGGCAACTAAAAAGACATTTTTGATGCAGCTTATTGAACTTGGCAGAGATTGCAGATGGGAATCTTTCCTTCAGCCCACTGAGGGACCAAATTCAGTTATCTGTCTCGAGTATAAAATCTGAAGGAAGCAGAAGGGGTTATCCTCGTCGCCGAAATCCAGCTTCTGATGCTAATACAGAGGACAATGATCAGAGGATCCAACATGATTCTGATGGTGAGGTAGCAGATTCATCTAATCAGAAGGAGATCATTGCCTTGTTCAGGCGGATTCAGTCATCAATTTCTAAAGGTGCATCTGTCAGTACTCCAAAGAGCAAGTCTAGTGCTTCGAGATCACAAGAGTCAGCTGATGCAGTACTGGAAGTACTTCGCCAATACCCTGCAACAAAGCCTGGAAGAGGTAACTAATAGGATGAAAATATTCCATCTCCACTTCCCATGTACATCTTCTTTCAAAAAAGAAAAAAAAGAAAGAAAAGAAACATCCAAGGGAGGGATCAAATACTATAGTATATCAATCTTCTGTAGTATCGACCCCATGGCTGTTAATTCTCGAATGTGTTACTTTTGCATTTATTGCTGTTTTTACAATCTATGGTTGGATGCCTGCTGCTAATGTTTGACCGGTCTAATTAGCTATTGGCTATTTCACAATTGCGATAACTTTTGGCTCTGGTTGTGCATTTCAATACTTGCATATGTGCATCCGTTGGCTTAGATTTGGAGATAAGGTTTCACAATTGTATTTATGGGTCTTTGATGTTTCTCGCTTGGTGGTTTGGTTCAAGGTGCCAGCCAAGGTAGTGGGAAAGTGCTGAATGACAAAAGATCTCCAAGGAGCCAACGGCAAAACAAAGATAAGGAGGCAGAGGATGATTTTTCTAATCAATGGGATTTCAGGTTAAGTAGGCCAGCTTCTAATTTCATTAAGAAGTCGCCTATTCCTTCGCTGAAACCTAATAAAGAAGTTGAAAATGTTCTGGATGCGACTGAAGCAAAAGGTGATGCTGAAGAGTTGCAGAAAATTGATGAGATGAAACTTGCAGAACTAAAAGAGCTTGCAAAGTCTAAAGGAGTTAAAGGATACTCCAAGTTGAAGAAGTCAGAACTGGTGGAGCTGTTAAAGAACTCAATTTGATCGTAGTTAGTTCCTTTTAATGCTAATTTGCTGTATAATGCGACTTGCAGAACCTGTGGAGAAATTTGTATTACCAGTAGCATTTAAATGGTACGCGAGAAAATTTACTGGCCGTTTACTCTCTTTTGTGTGTGTGTGTGTTACTGTACTCAATGACAGGCGACGAAAATTTACTTGGCCAACTATCTTAGGTAGTATATTGATGGGATCGATTTTATTTCTTTATGCATGCCTTTGCCTACATGGGTTGCAAGTAAAATGCAATAGGCCAGTTCTGGAAGAGTTAAATGTATGAGAGACTAGATCCAAAGGGTTTAGCGTAGTGGGCAGGCCATGGCTGTCATCTACAATTACGTTGTACCCAAGATGTTCTTCTGCTACTCCCAGCACTCTACTGTTTGCTCTGATTCCTCCTGTGAACTTGCTCGGAGAGCCTCTGCGGCGTACCAAAATATGCAGAAAATGCGCAGAACCGACACATTTTTTGTTCCTTTTGCAGCCGTCTGTGCTCAAGTTTTCTGCAGTCTGATTTGTGTACATGAGCAGAGGTGAAAGTAGGCCATGGGGTTCGGCCAGGTTAAGAGATGTGGCCATGCTTGGCCGCAAAACCTGGATCCTGCCATCCATATCTTCTTCACAAGGATACACTGTTTTTCTTTATTCTTCACTTCCTCAGTATGGTGTTTGTTGCTGATTTGAATTTTGAAGCCTCCCAATGATTTAAGAATATTGATAAAACAAAATTTAATGTATGGGTTGCGAATTTAAAACAAAGACCTAGACAGGCAAGTTTGCATGATGCCTCTCAGTTGAGGGAGGCCGATAAGTGCATACCCACCTCCAAGCTGTGCATCCTTTGCTACAGAGACGAAGCGTGAAGCCATTGGAAGACTTTCTTGAAGAACAAGGAGAAGGGATTTGGTGGATCCGTCTTACGATGCAGTTAATCAAGTCATCGGATGGCGAAAACACGCAGATAGATGGGAAATTCCTAGTAAGGAACTCCAAGCTTTACAAGAGAAGACTGTTCACCATCTGTGGTGGTGTTGCAAGAAACAATGACGTGAAAATTCTAGACTCATAATGAATCAAAACATGATACGTTAAAAACTTATGATTTTATACGTGACTCAAAGCATGATTTTGACAAAAGAACAGTGTTGAATCTGTATACATACAATCAAATCACGTCTTATATGTATTTTTTTGCACGATTATTGCTGAATCCAAACCGTTTACTATTAGCCATATATGTCTTTCGGAAATCTATCTGAATTGAAAATCTGCTAGATGTAAATGAAAACTCTGGAATTGAATTTGTTAACCAGACCTGGTTTTCCTTAGGCAGACTCGGGGCTGATTGGAATCATTGGATGGCTAAGAGTTTATTGTTCGTGTTCGATACAACAAAATCAGGTCCGTTATTGATACGGAACGGAAATGGTAGGAAAGTTGTGGTTATGAAATGTAAGGGTATTTAAGTAAATATACTTATTGCGCCAAAACCCTAGAAGTTATTATGCTTCGACGGTCACCTCCCGCCCTCCGACTAGAGAGAGAGAGAGCGCGCGGCCTCATCGTCATCCTTAGTTTCACCGGCAAGGCAGCGTCGTCGTCGTCGGAGAAAGAAAGAGAGGGCCGAAGATGGTACGGTTTCTCTGCTCCTCTCTGTCCCGCTTGTTCTGAATCTTGTCCTTAGTGTTCTTTTCCTCTCCATCTGTTTCATTTTTGCCGCTTTTTTCTTATTCTCTGCTGTTTGTTTTTTTCCTTGTTGTGGGGGTAGGGGTCGGAGAAGAAACTGTCTAATCCGATGAGGGAGATCAAGGTGCAGAAGCTCGTTCTTAACATCTCCGTCGGTGAGAGTGGAGACAGATTGACTCGTGCCGCGAAGGTTAACCTCTATCTCTCTTTCTCTTGCGATTGAATAATCGCGTCATCTTTTTTTTTTTTTGGTGATTTCATACTGCTGTTCGAACTGATTCTATCTATCATTATAGGAGAGAATAGGTTAGTCCTTACGCTGTTATTAGGGGGAAAATGTCGGTTCATTTCTTTTCATCTGCAATTTCATTGTGCTCCTTGCCGTGCCGCATTGGTCTTCTCTGTCTTTTGTTTGTTTTCGTTTTTTTTGTTATATCGTATGGGTCTTCGTTCGCTTAATTTTCACTTTAATCCCATAATCTGAGCGACGATACTTGAATTCAGTATCTAAATAGTTGAAATATGTGCAAGGTATTTCCTTTCAATGAGGGATTTTGAATCTTGAAAGATCTTGTTAATGTGGTGGGCAAGAGGCATATTTTTTCGGATTTGGCTTGTTTTGCTGAGTTCTGCTTTGCTGGATAGGTCTTGGAGCAATTGAGTGGACAAACCCCAGTTTACTCCAAAGGTTAGATCCAGAAACTTTTTGTTGCTTCTGTGCATTTCGAAATACAGTACATTGAATTGCGTTTTTCTATGTTGCAGCTAGATATACTGTTAGGTCTTTCGGGATCAGGCGTAATGAAAAGATCGCTTGCTATGTCACCGTTAGGGGGGAGAAGGCGATGCAGCTATTGGAAAGTGGACTGAAGGTAAAGGAATACGAGTTGTTGAGGAGGAACTTCAGTGATTCTGGATGCTTTGGATTTGGAATCCAAGAGCATATCGATCTTGGTATCAAGTAAGGTTTCTCAAACTTCTCTGTGTGACTTTCTTTGACTGGGTTATTGTTTGTAATTCACAACGTAATAAGTTCTCCAAAAAAAATTTCATGCAATGGTCATTAAATTTAATGTATAGAACTGTAAGCCTCTGGTTTTCAATCTGTTGTTGTAACCAGATATAATGTAAATTGTAAACAATGAATATGTGGAGCTGGCTTTAGCTTGCGCCTCTGCAATTGTTTTGTTTTAGAATTCAAAAATTGTTTAATTTTTTAAAGTGTTTGGTCTTGTGGACTCAGAAGATCTGCCAATCTTATATATAGGTAAATTTCTTGTTTCATGGAATTGGGTTACCCATCATCATTCTCAATGTGCCCATTAGTGGATGTGTTCAGTTGTGTTTGAGGTCCCTGACTCTATCCTGCTTCAGCAGGAGTGTGGGATGCAGTACACTGGTCATTCCTTCATCCTCCATAGCAGTTATGATTTTTGGCAGATCTTCCTTGCCTTGATAGGTTTACATTTGATGTTCTAACTTATGAATGATAGTTATAATTTTGGCCTGTAAGATCTATCTATTGTACGTATCCCCAGCATAGTGACTACATGTCTAATGTGACGAAAAGAAAAGTTCACACAGTAAGTCTTTTTCCTGTCGGGATACAGAATTTCGTGACAATGAAAAAATTGCAACTGATGTCATTTTCATTATTAGTTACTCATCATTGTGGATGAGAGCTAGACACCAAGTCACCCATTCAAAAGACCTGTTATATTTGACATGTCAACCGAGACAAGTGAAGATCATTACATCCCAAGACTCTGCTTGATGGCAGACAGTTATGTTTTCACTGTTCTGGCGTCCATAAAAATTATGCTTACAGTAAACACTGAGGTCAATGGATACTATTGGGTAGGAATTTGCAAATTTTATTGTCAAATGCTTCCTCAGATATAAAGGCATGATAACTGCAGTGGGGCTCAAAATTTAACCTGGACTGTGGTAACGGTTGAACCTTTAATTAGCTTGAAAAATTAAACCTTTCTGGTTACATAAGTCTCTCCTTTTCATCGTTATTAGTTGTTAAGTACCATATTGTGTTTTGTCCTGTAATTTTATGTATGGTCTCTCTCTTATACGTGTAATTGCTTCTGTTTTGTAAGGTATGATCCCTCAACTGGTATTTATGGTATGGACTTCTATGTTGTTTTGGAGCGTGCTGGATACCGAGTGAGTCGCCGGCGCCGATGCAAATCATGTGTAGGCCTTCACCACAGGGTGACAAAGGAGGATGCCATGAAGTGGTTCCAAGTTAAATACGAGGGTGTTATCCTTAACAAGGCTCAAACAACTGCTGCTTCCTAGTTATGCTTTGTTTTTGTTGGTTTTGGATTCAGTTTTGTTTCCATTGAGTTTCTATCTACGGATAGAGAAGGACTTAATGCATTGTGCCAAAGAACAGTTTCATGTTGAATTAGGGCGTACATTTTGTTCTCGGTTGGTATTTTCAGGTGGTGGTGGCACTTTGTTATTGCCAACATGTTTTCTCTTGAGTCGTTTAGGTTCTTCTGTTTTATTTTCTGATTAGCTTATGGATACGTTCATTATCTCTACCTATTCACATTGATGGAATTAGTATTTCCCTAACGATTATGGATGCCCACACGCTTCGCTTCTCCCATGATTGTGCCTGCCATGCTTGTATTCACCGATACGAGAATGACTGCATCTTGGAAGTGTAGGCAGATGTCTTTTTATCATGTTTTGTCTCTATTGTTCTCCGGAGCTCACCAGCTTCGCTATTTCTTGAATCCTGCTTTTCTTGGGACCTTTGCTTCATAAGCAGTTGAAGGTTCTTTTAGACAAAATGAAGGGAAGCAGGCCTTCCCCTTTTTATTATCGCCAAGTTGCTCCCATGAAGTTTGTGGAGAGGTGGGGAGGTCTCAGTCTTATCAGTCCTTGCGTTTCTAGCATCTGCTACAATGTAAATTCGCTCGAACCAGTGAGATCGGCTTGCCTTGATCTATTCATCTCTGCTCCTCGGTAACACGGACATGCAACTTCGGTGTGCCTAGTTTTTGGACATGATTCCGTCAGTCTTGGGCGCTAAATAGTTGGATGTGGTTTTTATTGAATATGATCGATTGGTTTTCAGCAGCTTGTAGGCATAAGTTTTTTTTGGGGGACCGAACTTGTGCAGCGTTTTGGACGAGTCTACATTTCTATTCCTCTTTGGGACTATAACCCGTCGACTTGCTTGTGCATCGTTCTCACATTTGTGGGGAAGCAGAAAAGTAATTGCCACACTATGTTTTCACATCGTTCTCACATCGAAGGAGGGTTCTTAGCTTCTAGATGAATCGAATCGAGTTCTGCTTTGGATCAAGTTTCAGTAGGGGCTCAAACTATGTTTTCAAAAGTTTTAATAGGAGATACAGTTTTTAGAAGTTTTTTTCTATAGGTTAAGTAAACATTTTTTACAATTACATTTTTTTTTTGAAAATTTGAAGGGGGATAAATAATTTTTTTAATTACATTTTTTTTAGAGAATTTGAGGGAACCATGGTCCTTATCTCAGCCCATACATGTAATTATAGTCACAAATATCGTTCTCACTTTTTAACGAACGACGAGGTTTCTTTCGGTACAATATGGGAAGCTTAAAAAAAACAGGAAAAAAAGTGGTAAATTTTTAAAAGATTAAAAAAAATATTAAAAATAAAAGAAATGAATAACTAATATGACTTAACGTCAAAAAATAAGTACATAAGTAACAAATAAAAATTAGAAAATGCCAACAATCAGTTTGACATTAAAAAAGTATGAAAACAAGGGGAAAAAGGGGACAACAGGTTGAAAATGGGAAAAAATGTTCTGACTCCTCTACTGTCATTTAAAATGCATTTTTTTTTCATTTTTTGACGTTTACAAAAAAGGTTTTTTTGCCATTTTAACGGGCGACTTATTTTTCACATTTTAACATTTAATGCGTTATTTTTTTTAAAAAAATACACAATTTCTCTTACTAAAATATATTTATTACCCAAAAGGATAATTGCACAAAATATAAAGTTCGAGTAGTCGTTAGCTGTTTATTTGATGTTCACATATTCAAATTCAATCAGGTACAAATATAAACAATAAAAAAATCTAAACCTTATGTGAATCCAAATGTTTATAATCTGAATCCGATTGTTAAAGTCACAACCAAATCTAAAACTGACTTTGAAACCAAATAAGGACCACATTATTATATGCTAAATCCGGCTTTGAGAAATATTAGATATAGGATATTGATTTAAAATAAAATCTCATCAAATAATCTAAATTTGAATCCAATCCTATTCGATGTCATTTATTAAATTTGAACTGGCATGCTAAGAGCTTTAAATGATTCACGGCAGCTGTTCAATGAGTAATTATTTTATTTATAATGCAGTTGGGTGCCTGAGTATCAATGCACTAGTTCAAAGGTACGCGGGATTAGATTATATGCCGCATTGCTGTCATCCGTCAAGAATATATCGTCTCAACCAATCCAAAATGTATTTGTATTTTGGTAGTCGTCTTGCACAACAAACAAATACAGTGCACATGTTGGACCCAACGAACACACAGCTTCGGTAATGTACCTGAAAACGACTCACGGCTGCGCACCAATCGGTCAAAGCTTGGAGGCTACTTTCGTCCCAGATCCGTTGACCAGACCTAGGGCTGCGGCGATCTCCGGGAATGCGGCCTTCCGGATAGACGAGTAGACGTTGCCGTCCCAATTGCGCCCGGCGAGGTCCTCCGCGAGCCGGACGGCTTCCGCCACCGTCTCCCCAGCATCCGACGCGATCATGTGGACAATCCCAGCGTCCGCGGCCTCTGAGGCCGTGAACTTCCGGGCCCTAAGCACGACGTCCCTCAGCGCCGCCGGCGACGGCACCTTCGCCCTGATGAGCGCCATCATGAAGTCCTCGAAGGGCAGCCCCAGGTCGAGCTCGCTCATGTAGAGGAACCCGCGGTCCCTCCTCATGACAATGTAGTCGTGGGCGAGGACCAGCATGAATCCGGCCGCCGCGGCGTGGCCGGTGACGGCTGCGATGGTCGGGATCGGGAGCGAGACGAGAGAGGAGACAAGTGTGCGGAATTTGTCACTCATGAGGTGCATGCGAGGCATGAAGGGGCCGGACTTGGCCCACTCGAGATCGAAGCCGTAGCTGAAGAACTTGCCCGTGCCGGCGACGACGAGGGCCGCCGTCCCGGAGGACGACTCCGCGCGGATCCGGTCGAGGGCGGAGTTGAGAGAGTCCAGGACGCCCGGGCTCAGTCGGTGATCGGCGTCGCCGCCGAGAGTGAGGAGCCACACTCGCCCGCGCTTCTCCAGCGTACACATCTTCTTCCCTCTCTCGCTCTCTCTCTCTGGGTGGAATTCTGGGGAAAAGAGGCGAAGTAGGGGGCGCCGGCGGCGAACGATGGTGGCGTAAGCAGTTTGTCCCTCCAGGTGGGCCCCACATATTAATGCGGTCAGGTCGGGGTGAGTCCTCTCAGTCTCGAGGAGAATGGCAGACGGAGCTGCAAAACGAACCGCATCGTTCGGACTCGAGTCGCTTCAACTTCGTCTCGTCTCATATCTGAAGCAGCCAGCAGGCCAGGCCGGGTCAATGAAGAGGCTATTTTGGAACATAATACTCGAAGCTAATAGTTTGGACTGATTATCATGATCCATAATTGAATCCAAAGTTTCATAAGCTAAACTTTGTTTTTCTTTTTCTTTTCTCGCGGGTTTGGATCCGACCGTGTCAAACACTACTTTTTGGTGCATGGCTCCTCCCACATCATATATTCGCAGTCCAGCAAAGGACAAGAGCATCATAAAAAACAAGCCCAAAGAACCACCTTTGGACCATCTACTTATGGGCAAATTTGCTTTCAACTTTCCTTTATAAAATTCCATATTCTCAATGTAACTAACGAACACGAAGAACTAGAATCAAAGTCCTGGTATTTGTTATTTAGGTGGATTGATGTACACCCGTCAACTAGAATGTCACACAATTACTATTTGTATTTTAGAGGACTAGTACCATAAAAATGAAAACGATAACCACACTCTCATTAGCCTTATCAGCTACGTTAGGCCCCTCGGGCCATAATTACCACTTTATTTTTTATGTTTTCATGAGTAACTGCTTAAAATTTGAGAAAAAAATGTAAATAACTGCTTAAGTTTACTAAATGATGCATAAACATGGGCTTCGTCAACAAAAGAACAGGCAGACATGGTTAATAACGCCACTTCATTCGTAATCGAAGGTACGTTAAGTAAAAAGGTTCTTTACAGTTTGCATATTTTTGTTGGTGTCTCGATAATTTCTTTCCTTGGATGTGATTCTATAGACAAAATGCAAGGGAGAAAGAAAGAGGGAGATCTAAAATTAAGGAGAAATTGATTTTAAAATGCAGTTTGCGAAATTTCTCTTTTTAAAATACATTATGTTTTAAAATTGAAGGCAAAACGGTTTTTAAAGTGCATTTTAATGTTTTCCATTTATGAAGATTGTGTCTAAAATTGGTATTATAGAATTACCTAGCTATACATAATTCTACAAATATTAAATATTTTTTTTTAGTAATTTTAAAAGGGCATCGCCCATACTCGTGACATTCAGCCAGATCTCATCCACTTCCTCGTGCTATCACCCGTTCAACTCATCACTTCCAATCACAACTCCATTCAAAATTTGAGATTCTATACTCTCTCGACGGCATTATATATATATATATATATATATATATATCTATATATATATATATATATATATATATAGAGAGAGAGAGAGAGAGAGAGACTTTAATTTTTTACGTGTTATTTTGACTGCAGTACCTCTTGCTTTAACAATCAAAAGAAAACCAACCAAACAAGTTAGAAAACGCGTCCCACAGAATACAAAATCAAATTCTCCACTACATTCACTTGCAACAGACTGCAGAACAACTTGGAATTCTATAAAAACTTTGTTCATCTTCTCTCTCTCTCCCTCTCTATATATATATATATATATATATATATATATATTATGTGTTGCAAAATCTGCTTCGCTCTTTGCTTTACGATGACTTGTTGTCTCTTCGAATCTCATACTTTACTTTAACATTGTTAGTTAGGTATGGTCTGCTTTTTCTGCCAAATTCTTTGAGCTCATTTTTATGAAAGTATTGCTCACATTTTTGATATTACACGACATTCACAATGACGTTTTAACGTTGGTCATATTTTTTGAAGAAGTGGGGTACCATACGTTCTGCCGCTGATTTTCTCGGGCTTTTCCTTTCCATTATTTTCCCCTTACATATTAAAGGAGGGAAGCAGGGGGCCGGCGCTTCCCTCCGTAAGGACGCGCTTCTCCTATTGCTCATCGCGGCTTGTTTGTTGGAGCGGACAGCCAAGAGACATCACCATCACCTCCATTTCAGAGATTATAGAGGAGAAGATCCGATATGGCCTCCGGAATGGCGATCTTCAGAGGGAGACTCAGCGGGAGGTCCCCGTTCGGAGTCCGCTGCATGTCCTCTTGGTGGCAGCAGGTCGAGCCAGCGGCCAAGGACCCGATTCTCGGCGTGACTGAGGCTTTCCTTGCCGACTCTGATCCGCGGAAGGTCAATGTTGGAGTCGTGAGTGTTCCCTCCTTACCTCTGCTAATGTCGTGGAAGAATATGTTTTTTGCTTCTTTCTTTTCTTGTTTGTTGGCTTTTGGGTTCACTTGACGGTTCCTTGGGATTTGTGGGTCTCCCTGTGGTTTGGAAACGGTATCACTGATTTTTAGACGTTTATTGGTGTTTGGGATTTGGCTTTCCTTGATTTTTTTTTTGTGGGTTTTCTTCTTCTTTTTTTGTGCTCTGTAGTTCATTTTATTTATGGTGGAATGATTATGGGGCTGTTGATTAGGGAGCTTACCGTGATGACAGTGGGAAACCTGTGGTTCTGGAATGCGTTCGTGAAGCAGAGAGGAGGATCGCAGGGAAGCAGAATATGTATGTAGTTTCTTTCTTTTATTGTTTTTCTTCCACTTGTTTGTTTGATCTACTGTTGGCGTTTGCGACTTTTTGGCTGTGTGGGTGTTAGAAGGTTTTCTTGTTTTTGTTTTTGTTTTTTTGTGCTTTGTCGTTGTTGGTGGCGTCTATACGCATGCTAATAAAATCATGTGGTTGAAGGGGTTTAAGATCAGGGTTTTGTCTTGTTTTTGCTATGACAAGCGTGGTTGCTTTTTGAGGTACGTGATTGTGTTCAGGAAAGAGATTTGTTGGAGGACTGGTGGTGGGGCTTGTATGCATTTGATTGTGGCGATATTTGCGCTGGCCTCATGCATGTGAAGCTGATCTCCTGCATATATGTGGTCGATTTGCTGTTTTTTGCTCGTCTGCCCTAAGTTCATGTCTCTCTGCACGCAATGTCGTTCTTTCCATTAATGCAACTGATGGGGGTTTTGCTTCTCATGATTTTGATCACCATCTAACAAGTCATCATAGGTTTACTGATGATACTTGCATGTTGCGGCCTTCGTAGCATGCATGTAGTTTTTAATCTTGTCCTTGTGAACTTGCGCCTAATAAAAGTGTTAACTTGCAAAGAGAAAATCTCTATAGTTCATTTATTTGCTCATACCGGAATCCAGAGTTTGTCTCATAAATTGGGAGCTGGCTTGATGGATATGCTTTTGTCACGGTAATTTGGATCTGGCTTAACAAGATTGGAAACTTGCCTCTATCTCGTAGAGATAATAATCTAGACTTAATCATTGTTCTTAGGCCATGAGTTACCTAGAAAATATCATTGATGTGATATTCCATACCCTGTATTGGTTGTTCTCGAAAAAAGTGCGAACAGATTTGTTGATAAATAATATAGAAGCAACTGTTACCAAAGTTATTCCTAACTCTTTGGCGTGGTATTTTTATGTTCCCACTCCTGGTGGTAACTACTCTTTATTTAATCTTGTGGGCAAAAACAAGTAAATGGATGTGTAAGCATTTTATATTTTTATAGTTTCAACCTTTGGAACATAAGTCCCAATCAGTGAATAATTTTCTTAAGATTCTGGTGTTATGACATTCATGTTCTCTGAGAAATCTCAATCCCAACCAGTGGATCAAATGTCTTTGAAATTTTGGGGCGGTTTCTGAAGCAGGGTATCTTCATATCTGCTTGTCTTTATTCTTTTCTCTTATGCTAAATGCTTTCATTTTCCATGACTAATGGTATCTTGTGTTGACAACACAGGCATGAGTTGCATGCTGACTAGTTGGCGAACTAGTAGGACTAGTCAGGCAAGTTGGTCATCAACCGACTGTTTTGCCAAACCATCAATTAGTTGGTCAGACTAGTCAACCTATTTTGGCTGGGGTGTGTGTGTGTGTGTGTGTCTATATATATATAATATGAGTAATTGGTAGATCCCAGACCACTAGGTCAGGGACAAAAAATAGACCACTCAACATTGCCTGTTCTTTTTGTATAATCTAACCATGTAGATATGATCTTAAGAATGTTTTGATGAGAATCATTAACTACGTTAGTCACTTTTTAAGTTTAACATGTTTCTGTACTAATAAAAAACGAACGGCTCTAATGACATCAAATTTTTTAATAGTAGAAAAATCAATGTTTTTTCTTAAAATCAACCTGAACTAATACATATTTTATGTTGATTAATTATTTATAAACTTTCTAGAATATTCATATGTTGTTTAAAATACGTTTTAGTAAGAATTGAATCGTTCTGATTTATATGACTGACTTAAGTGGTATGGGATGTACCAGCTTTCATGTATTTACACACACACACATAAAATCAACCATTCATTGGTTTAGCGGCTTTGCCAACAGGTGTGTAGATCAAGTTTTTTAGGAAAGTATTGAACACTGTGTTCTTCAGAAAGGGGGAGTCACAAAATGACATCTAGAGATTAGATGTCAACAATTTTTCAATGTATATGAAGTTAGATTTGCAAAACTAGCCTGCGTCGGATGATCAGTGGAGGCATGGACAAGTGTTTATATTAGGCAGCCTATTCCATGAATTCTCTCTCTCTCTCTCTCTCTCTCTCCCCCCCCCACCTCTTCATTTCTCTTCATTGAACATTCTGGTTTGTCACTAGGGAGTATCTTCCCATGGGAGGGAGTGTGAAGATGGTGGAGGAAACACTGAAACTGGCATATGGTGAGAATTCAGAATTCATCAAGGACAAAAAGATTGCTGCAGTGCAAGCACTCTCTGGGACTGGTGCATGCAGGCTCTTTGCAGATTTTCAAAAACGTTTCAAACCAGATTCTCAGATTTACATACCTGTCCCAACGTGGGCAAAGTAAGCATTTGGAACATTTTGCTTTTGCTATACAGTATTCTCATTTTTCTGCTTTCTTTTGACAATGCAGCATGATGTTTCCTTTTATTGTGAAATGTGAAAATTGCATGTCAGAATTTTATCCAAAATGATAGATGCATCATGCATGTGTTCATACTTTGAAGAAAATAATGATTAGTTTGTGCGACTTGTATTTTCTACTGGTGTATAATGGAGAAGAGAGGGTTGTTTTTTTTTTTTTTTTTTTTTTTAATTATGTCCTTGAGAAGAATAAGTAATAATTTTCTTTCTGCTATATGAATGGGTTCCATAGTATGTCACATTAGTGAGGGTGCAGATGTAGGTTCCATGTTGTCTCTCTCAAAAAAGTGAGGTGTACGTGTCAAGTCTGATGGTTGAATTTGGTGCAGCACTGATACCTGCACAACCATGACAACACTTGGCAGAGGTGCAACATGGTCGTAATAACCTCCTTAAACAGTTCTTGTGACATAGCTTTCACATCATGGTTAATGGAGCTAGTTTATATTAGCACTGTATATGTTTTTTCCTTTTGTTTAGTCTTCATCTGAGTTGTGTATTACTTGGCAGAGGTGCAACATGGTCTTTATAACCTTCTTAAACAGTTCTTGTGACATAGCCTTTACATCATAGTTAAGGGAGCTACTTTATATTAGCACTACATACGTTTTTTCCTTTTGTTTAATCTTCGTCTGAGTTTTCTATTACTTTTTTGTCTGCGAATCGATTTTTTTCATTAGTCATCATAACATCTGGAGAGATGCTCAAGTTCCCCAAAGGACTTTCCATTATTACCTTCCAGAGACAAGAGGCCTGGATTTTGCAGCACTAATGGATGACGTAAAGGTAAATAGAAACGTGACACAAATTGATATTGTCTCCATGTATATCCAGACAAAATTGGTGGTCCTTTTGATTATACTACCCGATCAAGTGGTCCATCAAATAATAAAATATTTGCCATTGTACTGCTTGTCCTAAAAATTGTTTTTGCTTTTTCTGAATTTATGAATAGAATGCTCCAAATGGATCTTTCTTCCTACTTCATGCTTGCGCTCATAATCCAACTGGTGTAGATCCAACTGAGGAGCAGTGGAAAGAGATCTCATATCAATTCAAGGTTAGTTCCTCAATACCGTGATCATGTTTTCAACTATTTAAAGGGACAAATAATATTTGGTTGAACTACATAATCTTTTCCTCCTCCTTTTAGGCAAAGAATCATTTTGCATTCTTTGACATGGCCTACCAAGGGTTTGCAAGTGGCGATCCTGAAAGAGATGCAAGAGCTATTCGAATCTTTCTAGAGGATGGCCATTTAATTGGTTGTGCACAGTCTTATGCTAAGAATATGGGACTCTATGGACAAAGGGTTGGGTGTCTCAGGTATGAATTTTGAAGATCTCCGTATCCAATTTGTTTTGCAAGAGGGTTGTTGATTGCATCATTGGTACTGTTTGCTGCTATGCCTTGTATACTTTGAAAGTGACCAATTTTTCTATTTATGGTAAAATTAAGTTCCGAATTAGTCGATACTGCCAGGGGGAGTGGCGATGCCATATGCAAAAAGGAAGAGACTCATAGAATGGCAGAGGCCAATAGAGCTTTTGCACATTTTCGTTAATCCATGAATAGGATCAAACTCTCTATTCGCCTGCTCTTTTGCTGCATCAGATACGAAATCTGTTGCAAATGGTTATGAGTCTCAATATGGATGGCTAGGGTTCAGTTTGCCATCTGCTTGCTCATTTAATTAGATAAGTTTGTTTTATTAAGTTAAGAAAAAGTTGGACTGTTGACCTTTGCGGAGGTGACATGTAAAGTAACCAGCTAGTTCATGCATGTGTACAGCTTGTCGAAATTTTTGTACCATTTTTTCCTTTATCTTGACATGCTTGTTCAAGTTTTGTAGCGTTCTAGTTGAGTTTCTGAAACCCTTGGTTTTATGGGAAAGTTTTGACAAGGATCAAAACCTTTTCATGACTTGATGCATAGGATCTCTTTAGGGGGAATAAACAATTAATTGAATTGTCTGATATCTAAAATAAGTGGGGAATTAAAAAATTGAAATTTCGCAAATAGAGAGAGTTACACAGGTTTAACATTCTATTATGTTATTGAATTTTTAATGTTCATATTTTGTGAATACCTAGGACTTAGAAAGGAGAAAACAAAATTTTAAGGTCAAAGAATGGGCACTTTTTAGGTTATAAACAATCTTTTGTTTGAAAACTTGAATTGTTGACTTTTCGCACTATTCTTTTTGAAGCGCAGTTGCTTCTCTAACAATGTATCTTGGACAACAATTTGTGTTAAGCATGAATATGCTACATGGTCCATTAAGGTTTAGCCATAACAAGGAAACATGCCTGTCCTGCTTCTCGTCTATGCTTGAGGTGGATTTACTGCCATTGAAGGATTTGGAAGAAACAAGTTGTGTTTATTTTGGCAGGAATAGCAGTTTCTTTGAATCATTCGTTGACCTGACTTTGTACAAGTTCCAAAGATTTCCTTGTATGAATGTTGGTTTCATGCTTGAGAAATTCATACCTTCAGCTGCCCACATGCTTATAATTGTTTGCTTGAATATGCTCTGTCCTTCTGTTTATGAGTAGTGTGAATGGATGACCTTTGAGGAATGTTTCATTCCTAATTGGTTCTTTCTGCGGTTGATACAGTATTCTCTGTGAAGATGAAAAACAAGCAGTTGCTGTAAAGAGTCAATTACAACAAATTGCAAGGCCTATGTACAGTAATCCACCAGTCCATGGTGCACTTATTGTTTCCACCATACTTAGTGATCCAGAATTGAAGAGCCTTTGGTTGAAGGAAGTGAAGGTAGAATATGGAGTTTCTCATGTTGAAACCTTGCCATTGTTTCTGTCAAATGCTGAATGTTTCTTGTCACATTTTAGGGTATGGCTGATCGGATCATCGGAATGCGAACTACATTGCGGGAGAATCTTGAGAAACTTGGTTCTCCCTTGTCATGGGAGCACATCACTAATCAGGTTCTCCATGACTCCTGGTTAATTTGTATCTTCCACATGAAACTGTGTATGAAATTGCATCAGCATGCAAGTAGTCAACTCCCTATCTTATCTTATTTCTTTGTGTAATGCACTCCATCATTCCTATTGGCATATCATGGGGATATCATGCTCAATTTTGATTGACAGGAACCTCTATATGGTTATGGATTCCATTTCGACTCCTAGTTATCCCCCATATTTTTGTCTTTTGAAAAATGGCTGGAGATTAAAAGTGAATCCTTCTCATCCATGCACAAGGATGCTCTTTTTAAATAACAGAATTGTCAAAGTAGTCAGTAAGAGATAAGCTTGAAGCATCGTAAATTTTGTGATCATTCTGTGTATCTAAGTGAATGAACAGTATTATAGAATAACTAATTATGCAATACATGTTGCAGAAGAACTAGTCAAATGTAATGTTTTTGTGTCCTTGCATGGCTTGAAAACGATAAAAATATTTCATTTTAGACAAATAATTTTGAGTATTGGGTTGTTCAGTTGTACTGATTTTACATCTTCCAACACAGATCGGTATGTTCTGCTTCAGCGGATTGACCCCAGAACAGGTTGATCGTTTGACTAATGAGTTTCATATTTACATGACTCGTAATGGTCGTATAAGGTAATTGTTTTTTTGTATCCTTACTACTGTTCTATTTTCTGTTGGTTTTCACCTGAGTCTGAAATTCGAATCGCTTTCTGCAGTATGGCTGGTGTCACCACCGGAAATGTCGGCTACCTAGCAAATGCAATACATGAAGTTACAAAGTCTGCTTAGTGCTCATCTACTTTTCTCTTTCCAGGAAAAATAAAAAACCCCGAGGAGTCGGATTTTTCTTAAGTTTAAGTTGAGTCATGAATAAGCAGATCTGGTGATTGTGCTTTTTCCTGCTTCTCTGCCCCTTTGTTTGTGGGGGTGGGGGGCGATACATGACGTCCTCAGTGAACTCATAATTCCACTTGTATTCTTGAAGAGCAATTTTGGTATGAAGGCCTCCTTTGTTGTACAAGCATTTTTCGTTTCATTTTCATTGATGTCTACACAACTCTTCGAATTGGGGCGTCCCCCTATATTTTGCTGACAGAAGATTGGCCAAACTAAATAGCTCTTCACAATATAAATTTTGGCTGGCAAATGATTTCTTTTATCATATACATGTCTCTGCATAATAGAGAGAGATCCGTCCATATCTTCTATGAAGTGTGCGGGATTGCAGTGCATTTCAAGTTTGGGTTTTTACTGTGACGAGCTCCCCAAAAAATTGGTCATCTGCATGGATGCTAGGAGCAGGCCTACGTGATACGTTTGTTGTTCCACATCTCTGAACATTTAAGCCCCTGGAGGAAGGTCGGACCATTCTTTTTTGGAGGAGAAACGACATTGGTTCGGACATCCTGGGTAAAGCACCTGGTTCAAGTGCCTGCAGATCAAGATTAATTCTTTCTCAAACTGTAAAGGATCCTCACCTCAATTCATAGATTCAGTGTTTCTGCACTGGATGGAGGGCAAAGCAGCTCTTCCAGTGTGCTACATTCTTAACGTACAAGTACCGCTTCAGCCACACATTTCTTGGTGTTGTATATTCTCAACGTCAAGTGCCATTGCTACATATTTCTCCTCTGGTATGCGGTGCTCTGTACGTTGCCGAGCCAGTCACAAGCATACTGTCTCTCCCATAGTGCATGTTACATCATGAGGTCTGAACTGAATTCCAGAGGGTAACAACTCAAGTAAATTGAACTGATAGCAAACCTCTAGCTTGAAGCAGAAGAGGCTAGCAAAAACAGTTAGAAGACCACATCAAATCGCTGCTAGTTGTTGAAATCCCTGTACTAATGGCGTTCTTCAGCTTGAAGCATGTGAAGGCCACGTGAATTCATTGATCTGGTTGTTCAGATCCCTCGATACTTGACACACAATCTCCCATTCAGGGTGTGCCCTATCTCTTGCCACGAAGGAATGCACTTGGTTGTCTACTTCTATCCAACTGCAGCCGACTTTCTTTTTCAATCCTCTATCTTTCATTGACTTCCTTATCGTTTCCACATCTTCCCATTTCCCAAATTCTGCAAAAATGTTTGATAACAGGACATGGAGCCCTGAATCGTTGCATCCTGATTCAAGCATCTGTTTTCCTGAGTAAATTCCAAGCTCCAAATTGTGATAGACTCTGCATGCTCCTAGTAAGGCTCCCCAAATGCTAATATTAGATTCGACCGGCATATCCTTGATCATTGCCAGTGCTTCATCCAACCGTCCTGCTCGCCCAAGTATATCCACAAGACATGCATAGTGGTCTTGTCTGGGTGTTATCTTTAAGATCTTCATTTCATTAAAAATATCAATGCCATCTTCTACAAGCCCTCCATGGCTACAAGCAGACAGAGCAGCCAGAAAAGAAACCTCATCTGGGTGCTCCACCATTTTGAATAGTTTTAGAGCATTGCCGCCTTGCCCATGAACTGCATAACCAGCAATCATCACATTCCACGAAACAAGATTTTTCTCTGGCATCTTGTTGAACACTGTTCTTGAACTGTTGATTCTTCCACACTTTGAGTACATATCAATAAGAGCACTTCCTACAAAGGTATGGACATGAAACCCTTGTTTTAGTAACCATGAATGTATTTCTTTTCCATGTTTGAGGCTAGAGACTCTTGCGCATGCAGATAAGATACTGGTAATTGTGATTGGATTTGGTTTAGTGTTACTCTGGCACATATTTCTGAAAACTTTAATGGCCTCGTTTAGACAGCCATTCTGTGTATATCCCACGATCATGGAACTCCAAGAGACAACATCTTTATTTGATATTCTGGAAAAAACATTTTCTGCATACTTTACTGATCCACATTGGCTGTAAACAGAGACTAGAGCATTCCTAATTCTCTTGTCTGATTCTACACTGTTCCTATATGAATACCCATGAATTTCTTTGCAGCAATCAAGACTTCGCACGTCTGATAAAGCAGGAAGCACGCTCGCAATGGCTACAGCATCAGGTTTGAGACCTGCGTTGAGCATCTGAAGGAAGAGCCTGAGAGCATCTTGAGGATGATTGTTCTGAGAAAAGGCAGAGATAATTCCAGAGTATGTGACTTCATCTACATGCATTCCTACAGCCTTCATATCACGAAGAAGTCTTAGGCTTTCTTCGTATCGGCCATTTCGAGAATAACTAGCAATCAACGCATTCCAGGTAACACGATCAGGTTGAACTAAAGTATCAAAAATTCCTTGTGCTTCTTTAAGTTTTCCGCACTTCCCATACATGGAAATAAGAGAATTTGCTATAACCACAGTTGATCCAAAGCCACTGGTAAGAACGTAACTGTGAAATTCTCTACCAGTCGCATATGAGCAGACAGACAGAATGCTGATAATGGTTACCTGATCCGGCCGGAAACCCTCTTTCATCATTTCCTTCAAAGCTACCACTGCTGCTTCATCTAAATCATTCTGTATATAGCACGCAATTACTGAATTCCATGAAACCATATCTCTCTCGGACATTCTATCAAATATTTGGACTGCTTCCGATGCACAATGAAATTTCGAATACATGGAAATAAGTGCATTGCAGACATATACATCAGCGTCAAGCCCACTTTCTTTAACTAGCTCATGAACATTTCTCCCATGTTCATGGTCCGGTAGCGAAGCGCAGGCCTTGATAATGGATGAATAGGTATAAGTGTCTGGTCTAAATCCTGCTTCTCTCCTTTGGTAAAAGAAATCCAAGGCTTCCTGGTTCAGACCATTATTCACATACCCTCTAATCATTGAATTGCATGCAAATGTTGATGGATTGAGAAGCCCATCAAAAAGTAATCTTGCCAAAGTGGTTTTCCCACAAGCAGAGTAAACAAAGACAAGCTTGGATGAAAGAAATGAATGTTGCTCAAAATTTTGGATTACAATGTGAGCATGGATCAGCCTGGCTCGAACTAAATCCTTGTGCGTGGAACATGAATCAAGCAATTGACCATACTTTTCTAGCATACAAGAACTGGCATCACAGCTGAAACTGAATTGGATTGAACTCTTGAAGAATGCAGAAGGTCTCAAAGTACCAGAAAAGGTTGCGATTTTCAGGCGTGGTGCATTCAGGCGTAGATTAAGAACTGTTGCCATGACGCGAATCATTATCTTTTCCTGATGAATACAAGCCCCGCCAAAGGGCACTGTCCAGTGTCCTCGCCCCGCATGATTGTTTGGGGAAGTCTCCGAGTTTGATAGGTGGTGTGGCTGAACATTTGCAAGATTGGAGTTCAAAACGTAGCCGTTAGAAGACCAACCCCGATCATCATGTCTTCTTGTATAGGCCAAGATATTTCAAACCATATACACGGATACCCATCTAACAATTTCTTTGGGGTTTGATTATTTGATTTGGTCCTTCCAAATATCCGATCCGAAATTCATCCAGATTCACATTTGGAAACAAATCTGGATAAAGTTTGTTCTAACAAATAAAGTACAACTCTAATGGGAAATTGAGTCGTTTCTTTAATGGTTCAGATCAAGAATGAGAGTCAGATTTTGAGTTGGATATCCAAATGGATGCTTGGTCAAATTCCAGTTCCAGCCCCAAGTTAGGAGATTGCTCGGTGGCCCTCAATGGCGCTCAGGATCTCGTGGAACCTATGCAGGCCTGCAGTGCAAAAACTGGGTACGACTTACCCATGCATTGTTCTTCTAAGATTTGACTCGTACATTTTCTCCGAGATATGGTCAAAAGTACCAGAGTGGGTGCAGCAGAGGCAACCATGAAGCTATGGAAAACCGTGCAGACAACTGACGATGTCCAGAGGAAAGCATCACAGAGCACAAGGTCATCCTATCTACGTGTTCAATGGCAGTTCTAATTTTTAAATAACAGATTCTGTTCATGAGACAACTTCCGAAGAATTTTGCATTCATAGGTTTTCGAGGAAATCTCGAAAAATAACAAAATATACAAGGTCAAAGCTAGAAATATGCGAGTTAATGGTTTAATTTCCCCTCGAGTTTCCCCCACTTTGACACTGCCACTTAAGACACTGAAGTTTTTTGTTTTTCAACTTGAAACAATGAAATCATTGCGTTGTGAATATCATAATTCTAAATGCATTTACAGCTTCATTAAAGTATCCTAATCTTTCTTAGTACAATTCTCCGAGTCCTCGGCATTAATGAATACCGTATAACTCTACGCATTTACAGATTGGAACAAATGGATTACAATCATTCCTCTGCACTTCCCCTTGAAAGCACGATACTTGAAGAAGAAAAAACCAAAATTACAAAATGTAGAAAGCTTCAGCCAAGCTTTGCCTGGAAACTTTATACGACACATTCGTAAGCGCGCAGAAGCTTTAAAGCAGTTCTATTTACATGGAACTAGCTCCAATCTTATCGAGGACCAGAAAGCTCGATTGCTTCAATCACAAAGGAAGATTCTTCACCAGCATCTCCATAGTTTGTAGGAACGATGAAAGCCCTCTGACAGGGGATTTGAGACTGTGATTCCTCCAGGCGTTCTACTATCGACAATCCATCTCCCAGCATCTTCACAACCTCGGACATGGTCGGCCTCAGTGCAGGATGAGATTGGGTGCACAATATAGCAACTGTAGTTACTCTCTCCAGTTCTACAGCATCAAATGAGCCATTGAGATCTTTATCCACCAAAAGATCCAGTCTCTTCTCTCCATGGATGGATTTGACCTACCAATATCCAAAGGATTCCTTGTCAATTTTGTTGTATACAACTAAACTCAAGCATAATGTAAGAAAAGAAAGAAAAGGCCAAATACATAGCAAAGGACGGCACATCTCAAATAGTGACAGCAAGACTTCCACAAACTGACTGAGAACTAGGCTGCCGCATTTCAGGCACCAAGCCTATCAAAAGTTTCTGCGACCAAGTCTATCGAGGCAATATGGGACGTGTAGTTCTCTCTTTCTTTGTCTTGGCTTTTTTATTTCCAAGTAGCTAAGCACATTATATCACTTTTCAACATCAACAACTATTTTCCAAAAAAAATAATAAAAGAGCTTGCACAGGTTATATAACTAGTCCCGAGCAAGAGTTCAGAACAGTCAAAGACACCAAAGGACCAGGAGACCCACTTGAAGTTCAGCCTTCCAGGTAGAACAAAAATGTCCAGTTCATACCACGTACCTGGACAAAAGAGAAGGTGCAAAAGGGCCGTAGCAGCCTCAGTTATTTTGCTTTCATGTATTGTCATGACATGCATATAAGAAGACTCGCTGGTTCTTAATCACAGAGTACCATATTCAGGTCTATACCTTCCAATTCAAGGCAAACATTGTGCAGAAACTGAATATCGAAGTGAATCTTAGGCAATCCATGCTAGATAAGCATATAAAGCAACTTCAGTAAAAGTAACAAAAAATTGGGTGCCAAGGAATTCCATGGCAAAAAGAGAGGGACATCTAATTAAGGAAACTAAGATGCCTGAATAACTGGGCATAATATGAATATATTAGATGAGATGAAATTATACAAGCTGCATAATGCAAGAATAATTTTAACTTACCCAATCAAGAAACATTCCTTTCTGATATAGGGCACTACCGGCACCCATTGCTCTCTGTGCCGTTACAAGTTCCAAAAGTAGCATGCCAAAGCCAAAGACATCTGTCTTTTCTGATGACTGCCCTGTGGACAGGTACTCGGGTGCAATATGACCGACTGTACCTCGGACAGCAGTTGTGACATGTGAGTCCCTCCTGTCCAACAATTTTGCTAAGCCAAAATCACCGACCACAGCTTCAAAGCCTTCGTCAAGTAAAATATTTGCAGCTTTCACATCTCTGTGAATAATCTTTGGATTGCATTGTTCATGCAAATACAACAGACCTCTAGCTGTACCAAGAGCAATCCTCATTCTTTTGCTCCAATCGAGGGTGGGTTTCCCTTGACACTTATCTGTACAGTAGAAAGATTAAAAAATGTGCAATGAGGTCTTGTAGACGATGTTTCTTATAACATTTGTACTATGGGAAATGGAAGCAGGGATAAGCAATGAGTCGAGTAATCCCACCTTGAACTTGACCCATATGGGAAAGTCAAAGTCAGTTAAGTTTGAAAAATTGATGGGCTGAGCTGGAGTTGCCATGTGCAAACTCGTACAAGCTCAATTAGGTTGTTAAAGTTAAAACATATGTATAACTTTTTCCAAACACATTTAGCAAAGCAAGGCATCGGTGCAATGACGCCTTTCATCTCTCTTTGTAAAAGAAGTTTCAAATCCAATATCCTTGCTGACACAGACTCTTGGACAACATTCCCTGAAGTTCTAAATTCAGCTTCACTCAGGCTCAGCCTAGCTGAACCGGAGCCTTGGTCAGTAGGTCAAGCTTGAGGTCAACTTGGATTTCAGTCAAGCTCGAGTCAAGGCATTTAAGGCTCAAGCCAACTCGAGCATCCCTACCTTGGGCTTGAGCTTGGCTTGTGTTCAGTGCTAAAGAGAAGTCTCAAACAATTGTAATGTGGGGTTTAAATTCTCTACCAGAATGTTCAACTCTTTGCAACTAGACTTGTTTTCATGAATGACAACTTTGGCAATTCAAACCACCAAGCAGCTCTTTCCAGGACTAATTTCACCTGAGCTTGCTCACTTACACTAGAAAATGAAAAAGTAAAAGCTGATAAGCTAACCTCTTAGACGGTCAGCCACACTCCCATTTGGCATGTATGGGTACACTAGCAGCCTCTCATGTGCAGTCATACAAAAGCCATATAAACGTAAGAGATTCCTGTGTAGAGCTAAACCAATCATCCCCACTTCTGTCTGAAATTGAACTTCTCCTGTAAAATTAGGATCTCTTAATCTTTTGACAGCAACCACAGTCCCATCCTTGAGGAATCCTTTGTATACTATACCAAAACCTCCTTGGCCCAGTATGCTCTTTGCATTAAAGTTATCAGTAGCAAGTTGAAGTTCACGGAAGGAGAACCTCTTTAAATGTCCCATATCAACTTCATAAAGGCGCTGCTCTAAAAAAATTAAAACAAACAAATAAATAAAATTGCAACAGAGTAACGACTAAGCTGTTAAAAAGTTTTTCATGAAGAAGATTTTTTTTTCCCTAAGCAGGAAGGTTTGAAGAATCAAAACTTCAGAAATAATAAGAACACAAGAAAATTTGCATGTGGATTCACTCCAGTCCAGCTAATCCAGTCAGACTGATACTAGTAAAAAAAAGAATCACTTGATGGTAATTTAGGTACTGCACTTGAGGTCCTAATGGGCCTTTCACCTTTTACAAGCACTTAAGCTATAAAATTATAAATCATATCTGTTCAGTATTCAATGTTACATACCTTCACATGAAACAAATGTGCATGAGTAGAATCCCCGCAACCAGCAAAGAGCAACCATAGCTAAAACGACAAGGAAAGAAAGGCAGCCAAGACTTGCAGAAACAGCAGCAACCACTTTATGATTATGGGATGGTAAAGATAAAACTGTCTCTGCAAGCAACCCGAGACTTAAGAATTATCTACTGGATCCATACATGAGAAAAAAATAACAAATTTAGCATGGTATGGTGCAACTACCATTTACTTGGCTATATGTATCATTACAACCCCGTAGTAATGAATAGGTACAGAGAAGCCTGTTGCCTGCAAGACTGGAAGATAAAGATATTTAATTAAATCTAAGAGGAGCACTGTAGCCACAAATGATTCAGCATGAAAGTAAGTAAACATGCAGTGTCAAATGGACTATATGGCATATCCTTTTTATGAAGAAGCTTCACTTCACTCCAAACATGCAGTGAGAAATGGACCATATTGCATTTCCTAACACTCACTGGTTTGGCTCAACCGTACAAAGGGCTCAACATTGATCAGTTGATTCAGTTCAAGTAAGTAAACATGCAGTAGCATATCCTAACACACACTGGTTTTGGTCAACCTTTGGTACAAAGGGCTCAATGTTGACCAGTTCAAGCGTACCAAAATCAAGTGAAGAGATGAAAATTTGCATTTAACAATGTTACCTGAAATCCTTGGCATGTATTTTAGGAATGGGACCACTGAGATTGTTGAAGGATAAATCCCTGTTTCATCACCATTTTAGGTAAAGCAATGGCACAAGAAAGGAAGAAAGGTAACAAAACTGGACTAAGAGGGAACACATACAAGAAAGAAAGACCTGTGAGATTTGCAACAGCTAGAGGGATTTTTCCAGTCAATCTATTTCTGTTAAGCCGCCTACAAAATCAATCATGTGAAAAATTCATTTGAAAAATCAAAAGCATAGAAGGCAACATATAGAGCTTGATCTTTCATTAATCTGCATAGCATACTTACAGATAACTAAGATATCTTAGCAAGCCTAATGAGCCAGGGATTTCCCCAACTAGCTGATTTCCTGAGAGGTCAAGAGTCTGTAATTGTGAAAGCTTTCCAATTTCAACAGGAATAGGACCAGTTATGTCATTATTTTGCAACAACCTAAAATGAATTTTACAAGCAAGTTAGACATCCACAAACCATAGCAACAGTCCAAGAAAATTTACAGTTTAAGAAACTACATTAAAAGTATTGCTGTTTACCAGCAGCAACAGCATAAATGACATTATTAGAATGCACAACAAAATACTTAAAGATGAATGAGAAAATCATAAATGTTTAGGAAGCAGCATAGTGAGAGAAATAATATTGAGAAAGATTAATAATGTTACTTATGGGCAATAGAAGTCCTATTGTTATGAAACAAAGCACATGGAAATATTATACTGCACCAGAGAATAATCTTCGGAATATGTTATGCTTCATTTCATGCACCATAACAATTAAGGTAGCATCATAATCACCATTAGTACTTGCATGAACTCTACTTTTATGCTTTACTGATGCCCACTATCAAACTATTGATGGTTATGATGAAAATAATGGAACTAACTAAAGCACATTGGCAGAAAAACTGGCCATAACATTGTCCATGGCACATTGTCTTTAATCCGGTTCACCAAAACAGTCTATGGCACCCAGCATTGAGTCATTTACATCACCCATAATGGCAGGCTTCACAACTTCACAGCCAACACAAAGAGCATGGAGTAGAAAATGATCTCATAACCCATGTGCAGTAAAAATATAGAAGCTATTATTGCAACAAAAAGATAATTTAGGTACTCACATCGTCTGTAGATGACTCAAGTTCCCAATGCTACGAGAGAGAACTCCAGACAAGCCCTGGCTGGGCATTTCTCTGCCATTAACATCAAAAGCTCAGGTAAACATCTCGACGAGAACATCTATGAAAGCACATACCACAGGTCCAATAAGCACACCTGACTCACGCACATCCAACGAACTGAGAAACCCAGTATTCTAGACAGTGATGGGTCATGCACCCCAAAAATGGAAAAATAAAAACGAGCTGGAACTCTGAACAAGTAAACTCAAGATGCAAAAAGGGTAAAAAATGCTGAAGAAAAAAACATCAAACCTACAATGCAATCACATAACCGGTTGAATCACATCCGACCAAACTCCATGTGCAAGGGTCAACTGAGTTAATATCCCATCCATCCAACACATGTAGCTTATCTACCAGATCCTTCTTCATAGCCATCAATGCAGCCACTGCAAAAACTCAAAACAGCAACATATTCCTTATACAGAGGCTCCATATTCAACAAGAAATAACATGTTCTAAAATTCAAACAAGAAATAGCACTAGTAGCCGGCAGTCTTACTAATACTAGCAGTAGCACTACCTTGTTTTCCTTTCCTATCACCTAAATAACTATTACTAACAGCGGTAATCGTAGTCTGTCATTCTAGTATATAATACCAATAAGAATCGGCAAGAAAGAAACCCAAGAATTCGTCAACCCCGACTTGATCGACTTGATGCATATGCGTAAGCCATTTTTGCCAGACAGGCAGTATAGGATCAAATAAGTATATTTACGCTCACAATGCAACTAACTTCTCGAATGACGCCAATTTCCCGCACAGGTAAGTGGTAACCCTCATTAACAGACCAAACTTAGTGCACTAGACCACCAAACCAAACTATCAAGAAGATAAGAATTATGGTTATTCTCCACATTGATTGTACACAATCAACTATCACAAGAACAGAAATGAATAAGAAATCAGATTTCTCCACAGCCATCGTCGACCAAGAGCCAGCAAAGTGAAAAAGAATATCCAACTGCCTCAATCAGACCCCAACAAACGGCAAATACACATTTCAATTCGTGTACCTTCATAGTTTACCCCCTTAGGCGAGAGCAAGCTATCCGACGCCAAAGCGGTCGACGAAACCAGAACGAACACCAGAAGCCTCGGAATCAAAGCCACCACAGACCCCATTGGTTCGAGGACAGGGCAAAGCAATTCCAGAGCTCCCACTAAGACGATTTAGAAAAGGGTTTGAGGAAAAACGACCGATTGTCGGGCGGTGATTGTGGGAAAGCAGGTTGCCTCCATACCTGTCCGCCATTAAAAAACTTCGAATTTTTTCAAGCAGGCCCTCGATCGGCACCACGAGAACCAAATAAAAAAATAATCGGAACCATCGATTTAAAAAGGAAAAAAAGAAGTCGGGAAATCCGCCGAGGAGTGCAGAGACACTAATTAAGTAGAGCTCTGTGGCTTCGAGATCGGCCAATCGCGGTGATTGTCGAAGCGCCGATCTCGCAAAAGAGGTCGAGGTTGACCTTTAGATGTGAGCCGACTCGGGTTCGGCACCATCTACACTAACAAAAGTAACGGGAAAAATTACATAATCACCGTGCGAACGGGAATTTGTATTTATTCAAGATTTTATCAGTAGCAAAGATTAAAATTTTAGTAAAAAGTATTTTTAAAATTTAAACAAAACTAAGACAACAATTTTTATAATTGAAAAACCAAATTTAAGACGCATGTTTTTTTCTTTGTTACATATGGTTTTAACTCATGGCAACATGAGTACTGTATGGGTACCATAGAGCAGTATCACATTTTTACTTTTACTGATCTATGAAAGTAGCAGTCATAAGAATCTACGTACACATCTATTTGATAAGCTATGCATGGGTTTTATATGTGCCTACCTACTCGACCAACCAATTATGCTAGGCTCTTTGAAGAAACCGCTTTTTATGCTTTTTATGTAGAGTAAAAAAGTTAAAACCCCGGCCATAAAGTGAAATATTGATGGTGAATTGGGTTAGTTTTAGCAATTCGGTATTGGTGATCAATAGTAAAAAATTATTAAAAAATACTAAAAATATAAAAGATAAATAGTTTAGGAAGTCATTGGCTCGGTCTATTCAGCCTTATTTTTGCAGAACCATTAGAATCTTACGTTGCAATAAACTTCATTTTTGTGATGCATTTTTTATAAAATGTGAACATTTTCCCTTTCTTTGGTAGAAAAGGCAACCTAGAGGTAGCTAGTCCAAGACTTCCTTATACCAATGAAGTTGCTTTTTATCTGGTCCAAGTTTCAAGACGAAGCTCATAAAGCCATTGCCCTAGCCAGTGAATTAGCCTTTTTTTTTTTTGCACAATAAGATAAACCGATTTTGACTCATACAACATTACTAGAATTAAAGTTTTCTAATTAATATAGTATAGTATGGGCATGGAGCCAAGGGGAGGCCATGGCCTCAAGAAAGATGTTGGAATATAATATTTTACCACCTAAATATTTCAAAAATTGTAATTTGACGGTACACTTTTTTTTTTAAACTTAAAGGGGTGTTGCCTAGTTGGCTAGACCTACAACCATAGCTGCAAAAAATTTACATCTAAATTTTAGAAAGTGTCAAAATTTAAAAACTTAATTCGGCCCCTTATGAAATTTTTTTGGCTCCGTCCTTGGCTAGACCAGTGATCACTTGGCAAGCAATATAACTGGGCGAGCGGCAATACCTATCGACTTTAATTGTCATGTTTGCATTAAAAAAAAAAAACTTTTCTAACTTTAAGTTATTTTAACTCAAAAAAATAAGTTTGAGAAGCTAAATACTAAAAAATCAAGTGTTTGATTTGCCTAAACCCATGCTAGCTTATTAGTTGCATTGCAATCAACGTTACTGGTGATTCTTTTCATTAATCAATATAAAGTAACTTCTTCCTCAAATAAATAGGTGTAAGGTTCAACTTGTTTGTTGCCTTTGCACTCTTCTTCTAGCAAGAAGTTGAGTTCGAGTTTGGCTCTATAAAGGTTTATGCTCGTTTGGCAACAATGTTACTATGCTAATTATTTTAAACATTGAAACAGATTGATAAAATAAAACACTTGTCCAAACCTGAAGCAATAACTATGTTTACTATTGTTTTCAAAATTTTTACCACTTCATCATTTATGAAGTGACTTTTTTTATAAACATATGCCAGCTCAACTTTGATCATTTAACGCGATTTTTTATGAGCCTGTATCCAACTTGTATTATTAAATAAGATCCAAACCTGAGGGCTCTGTGGACTTGTGTACTACCCACATGTCATATCATACACTTTTAGGTATATTCTCCTATTTTTATTTTCTTATAATAACAATATGGTGCATGCACTTGGAATATAAAAACCGAGAAAAAGGAAAGCTATCGGAAACTAATATCAAATAAATTGGATGTTCTGAACTGGAGGACTTACACGTTGTTACCTCAATCTGTAATCTTCTCTTCTCATAATAACTTGAAAAGACTACTTTGACATAACCAATCAAACTTGAGATTGCCCATGTGTTGCTTAGAACATGTAGATATAAATAATCATTGGCATATGGAACAGGTAAGATAGTTATTTTAATAGTCCAATTGATTCCTCCTAAGGAAGTGCTCATAAAAATATCTTTTTATGTCGATCAAAAAACAAAGATTTTGTGTCTTTTCATTTCCAATTTTTCACAAAAAAAGGGAAAAAAATTAAACTTGTCAGCTGAATGTGTTCACCCCACTTACATTTCTATGAGAAAGGCACACAATCAAAACCATACATATAGGGCCGTTTGACATTAGAAACAATATCCTACATACCTCAAACAATATCCTACATACCTCAAGATAGAGGTACTTTTACGAGACATTTGTTCAAGTGTTTCATGAATCTATTCTAATTTTCAGACAGATTCATGAAACACTCATAGTACCTTTGTTGCTAATGCCAAATGACCCTATAAAGAATGCAACATTTTAAATTTAGATAGAATATAACTGTTAAGCCATCTGACTAATCAGATACTGTTTAATTGGACTTGGAATCAGATTTTGTATCCAGATTACAAAATATGGATCCACGTACATCGAACTCTTTGCATGTGACTGGATTTGGATGCATGTTCATGAGAATTGAGTGTCGGTCGAATGCAGTAAGACGATCTTTGCTAATTGAAAGTCGATTTCTAATCCGTTCTGAGTGTTCTTGTTGAATCTTTTTACTGACTATCAACTGTAGAATTATTTTTGAACCATTTGCTTATCCATATATGTATCTATATATAAGAATCATGATTAGCTATCTAGAGTCACCCCAGCTATCTAACCATAGCCATCCATCTGATGCAGATAGATACTTGAAAGGAAAATATAGTGAAAAATGTGGAAACTAATAGTAAATGACGAAACATGCCCTATCACTTTTTGCTCCTTATTTTTTTAACCAGTGTCGGGTGACTCTAAAAAATTGAGTGTCACCATTAAATTATCACACACACACACACACACACATATATATATATATATATATATAGGTGAATAGGCAAAAAAATACGATAAAAACTTCTGGTAAAATGGTATATATACATAAATATATTTATAATATATAAAATCTTAAGAACAAGCAATTTTAGCACTAAATTACGTTCAATGAAAAGAAAAGACTGAGAAGGTAGATTTGTCAGGATGCCATTTAATGTCCATTTCCTGTATAGTTGAAAGAACTGGCATACCCCAATAAATGGCTGAGTGAAAAACGAAAAATAAATGATGAACACTTGCATTATTTAGCACTAACTCATGTCTGGTTATTTTCTTTCAGTCATCCATCATTATACATTGAACACTCCTCATGAGTGAGCTGCCAAAGTTGTCATTCACACACTCTCTCTCTCTCTCTCTATATATATATATATATGTATATATATATATATATATATATATATGAACCCACCAATCACTCCATTATCTTGTAATGGAAAAATAAAAAACTGGCATGGGGATCTCCACAGCAACCATGACCTCCATTAGCTCTGTATACTAAAAAATATCTGGGGGTCCCCATCTTCTTTGTTTTTGAGGACTTCAATTTTCTTTGTCCAAAGAAAATATTAAAATAGACCGCCATTTTTGAATCCCTCACCATAGATTGGTGAACAAAACTAAATTATTACCCAGCCCTCGAACAGCCCACCAAGCAATTTCCGAAAAAGCTTCGACACTTTTTTCCTAATTTTGAAACTTAAGGCCGTTTCCTGCGAATTCAGTGCGACCAGAATATTTAAATGATCCTACACTTAGCTTTTCTCCTGCGTTAGGAGAAGTAGGGGTAGGGTTCGGCAGGAAACCCGCCATATTTTGCCCCTCTCTTGCAGAAAGCCGACCGCAGATTCCTCTGGCAGAAATTTAAATTCTTCAAAACCCCAAATGATTAATTACGGAGAAAACAGGAAATGTTTCAAATTTGACAGCCACCTTTCTTGACCTGTGAATTGGTATTTGCATTCTCGTGCTCAGCACCGGTTTTAATTGAGAGGACCACCACCTCTGGTTGCTGAATTCTAATGGTTGTTGTGTTGGGGTTCTTCAAGAACTGCCATTCCACCACCACCGCCACCACCATGGCCGCCGCCACCGTCAGTTGTGCAGAGGGAGGCTTCTCTAGAAGGCAAAAATTCTGCAGGGTCGGTTCCAGACACCCAACACCGACATCCACGTTAGGTCGGGTATGATGGGGGCCTCAAGCAGAAGAAATTATATGGTAGCCAGCGTAGCGTTGGCTTGGGGACGTTGCCGGATGCTAATCGGAATAAAGCGAACACAGGGCCTGATTCTGACCAGCCCAGTCTGCCCATTGTCTACACAATGTAGTTTCACCCATTTGCAAATTATATCCGGCAAAAGGGTCGGCTTTAGTATGGAGTTATTCGCTTGATTCTAGGAAGAAAAGTATGATGCCATTAATTTCTCAAGAGTATTAAAGTTACCAATAGAACTCAAGGAGAAATAGTACACAAAAAAAGGATTAGGGTTTGGCATCGAGAGAAAAAAAGAAAAAAAAAAAGCAGATGCTTCTTCCTGTAAAAATGTTTCTGCATTGTAATAATAGAGCAAACCCAAAGAATAAATATGATGCAAACCAGGAAGAGAAATGAAGATGCTGAAAAAGTGGGTCTCCTGTAGCGGCAAAGTAATACCTTTCTTAAAATTTGAAGATTCACCGGAAACGGGGAATCCTTCGTCCTTCTTGCGTATTGTTGAAGAAGTCTACCCATCTAAAGGTGGGCATGTTTAAAAGGCACGGGAAGCAGCCACTCCAGAAAAGAAAATTATTGGAGTAAGCTAAGAAGCCAATCAATTTAAAAGAAAAGAAATGCCGGACCCAGCCAGGCGACCTACCCAAGTGGCATGTGCGTCCTAACCAAGCTCATGAATAACACAACCCCAATAATTGAATGCACCTTCAATGTGATCGTGACTAACTCAGCCCACCTAGCCCACATAAACTAATGACTTTGCTTTTATAGGATGCAATTACCAAGCGTTGTATGGACCGAAAGGCTGGCGTCTTTCCTTCTTGGAACCAGATGGACTAGCGGATTGCTGGTCGGATTTTAGTACCGGGGACATGCAGTTATTTTGCCTCCATAGTTCTCTCGCAGAGACAAAATTGCTTGCATTAACTCATCGACTGAATTGCTCGGCACCAATTATTGGATGCGGTTGCAGCATGATGTGATGTAACGTTTTATAGCAACAGGCGTAAATGTCAAAAGTACACCACACCGCCACCAGTGCCGTGAACAAAAGTGGAGAGGTTGAAAAAGTATGGATACGACAACGATACGCCACTCCCCGCAGCAATCATCATCAGGAGGAATTGACAAAAAAGGGTCAGAGAAAAACCTAAAAAACAAAGCAGCCGCCCGGCTCAGCCTCCGGTGAAACGCCAGCCACAAGAGCAAACCTGAACAAATATCATAAGTGAGTCGGCTCGGAGTCGCCTGCGTTTACGGATTCGAACCAACCGGCCGATAGATGTGGGTTAAATAGTTGGCAATGAAACCAGGTACATCACGACAGGCCTTGGACGGTTTGCGACGAGCAAGTATCGGGGTCGGACATTTCAGACGGCGAATTAAGAGCAGGCTTAGTCAGCAAAGGCAAGCCGGAAGCAATCATGGCGGATGTACATGTCGGCGGGCGGGCCGCGGACAAGCTGGCAGGGAAATGGGTTCGTTTTGGACTTTGCCTCGGTGGGTCCTCATCGCCCGGTAGGTCACAAACACAAGCACGCACCTTCCAACAGGACAGACAAAAGAACATGAAGGCGCACCATGCCATCGACTTTGCTCTGAATGAATCTTTATGGGCTTAAAAGCAAACGATTTCTATATATATATATATATAGAAATGGAAATCAACTAAAACAAGTTGTTTCTCCGTTCTTTGGACATCAAAAATATTGATAAGAGAAAGCATGTACACAAATCGACCAAGAGTCTGAAAGCCACACTACAACTGCTAATCTGTAACTTGAAAAAACGTGACAACAAAGGAAAATGAAGAACACCAACCTTCATTCCCGAGTTCATCATGTAGCATCCCCGCGATCAAGACCAAGATATCCCCTTTTTCTTAACTTCGACGCTAGATCCCTCTCCGTCCGCACCATTACATACACAGCTCGTTACTGGTCAGAAATCTTTTCTGACCAGAGAAATATACAACAGCCAGATATGTTGGCAAACACACGCTTCCAAAGCGTGAACCAGGTCCCAGACCAAAGGGCTGCCAATGGATAAACTTGATCACTTATGGAAGCTGGTACTCCTCTAAAGCAAAAACATGCAGTAGCCATGAGGAATCTTTCCAACCTCGGTTGACGTTAAAGCAGATTATTATCATAGATCATTTACGTCCCAGTTGGGTGCAAGAAATTTAAACCAGATTGCCTCCTCACGTGTTCAGGAATAAGCTTTTCAATGAGCTCTTGAGAAGCACCATTCAACTGTCACGAAAAATGTTTAAACGGTCAGATACTTTTCAGTTACTGAAGTCTAGCAAGAGTTCAACATCCGGGAGAGCAAAACAGCATCAAAACCAAGGACTACGTACTTCCTGCTTGAAGTTAAAGAGCGGCGGTAAAGGCCGTCCATTTGGCAAACGAGCATTAGCCTCTCGAAGCTCGTCAAAGAAGGGATGAGCACAAGCTTCCAGCTGCAGAACCAGCAAGGGATGTTAAGTCCTTTATGCGCTGATATATTTAAATATTTAGCATATCCATAAGAGGACTAAATGATACAGCTTGCTAAAAAAATAATGAGCCTGGAAAGGAACAGGGCAGGTTTTTTGGCGTCAAATAAGAGAAAAAGCATAAGAAAACATTAAATTGGCTCAAGATAGATTTGGCAACACTTCCATAAAAACCAATACTTCCTAATTTAGATAAAAACACTAACTGCAAGAAAGAAGTTCATTTTTGGTATTGACAAAGTGGACCAACAACAGCATAGATGGACCTTTCCATTATCTACTTTCACAGCTCAGTTGATCTCAGAAAGTTCTAGAAGAACTAATAAAGTATTAGTCGAACTCACAGCAGTGCATCGGAGATTGGGAGAATACTGAAGCAGGCGAGAAGTCAGGTCAATTGCCTCCGGTGGCATCCTTTTGTGGAAAACCTAATATAAGAGTAGTATGAAAGAAGAAATTAGTACCCTGAAAATCTTAAGGAATGTATAAAGATCAAAAGTACCGAAGAGCAAACCTTGTGCCAAGGATGTGCTTTTATTTGTGGAAATCTAAAATCTTTATAATTAGGGTTCATGCAGCGGATTTCCTCACGAGTTGGGGTGCCAAGAACCTGAACAAGCAATCAATCACTGAGATACAGTAAACTGAACATTAAATAAAAAAAAATGTACAGATATAGCTACCTTGATGATCTCAACAAGCTGATCAACTGCACCCTCCCCAGGAAACAATGGCTACAATGATCAAAATATCATGTAAAATTGTCAAATTCAGAAAAACAATGATGCCAGTAAATGAAATAGAAGATGCTGAGCCCAAAACCAACCTGACCAAGAAGCAATTCAGCCAAAACACAACCTGCAGACCATATGTCAATGCTAGTGGTATACTCTGTAGCCCCAAAAATGAGTTCTGGAGCTCGGTAGTAACGGGAACAGATGTATGAGATGTTAGCTTCACCTCTGACCTGATATCAAAAATATGAAACAAAGAACAAAAATTTTAGCAGTAAGACAAGCATCATATAAAGAATAATATCCTTTTATGCAAGATGTTTTAAAAGTTTAATCATATCTATGATCTTTAAGCACTAGAAACTTCAATTGACCATTGTCAAGAAAATGAAAACACCTCAAGCAAACTCAATGAGATACTGCAAAAACTGCTATAACTTGAAGACAATCGAGCTAAATCAGAAACTTGGAGCTTCCACCAGTAACAATCCTGGTTTTCCAAGACCATTAGTAGTGATTATGGGGCTCCTTTGCTAGAATACAATGTAATGGTGAATAATATACCAGCTTGACTGTGATTTACACCTTAACCATAGGATAGGATGTACACAAAAAAGAAAAGCAAACTCATGATGAAGTCTGGGTTTCAGTAACAAAGCAAAACAACCATTGGTAACCATCAATAGAATACGCAAGCGTCCACATCAGAGAAATTTTTTGCTTTAAGGAGCTATGGTAACAAAGAGCTGACACTAAAAAAGTGTCAAGCAGAAGATATTTTGATCTGTTGTATACATACAAGTACTGGAGCAGACAGTGTTATGTTAATGCGATTCCAAATAGAACATGCAATGATGCAACACAGTAAGCATCAAACAATTGTATAAATATCATGTATCTATATCAGTCACTGCGAAAAGGAAGTACAATGCAACTATAGCCCTGATAACACTAGCACCGTAGCACGCCTTTTTTCTGACAAACAGCATCTCAGGAATGCTGACTCTTCTGTACATGAAGAGGAACCAACGACATGCTATAGACAAACAAACAGGAAAACAGAAAAGGTGTAAGCAAGGCAGGTAGAAGTTACCAGAACTTTAGCGCTTCCAAAGTCACATAGCTTCAGTTGGTGGGTAAGAGGATCCACCTGAAAATAATTCCAAAATGCGAAGAAAAAGTAAGAGAAAAGTTTATCCACAGATGCAAATGAACTCATAACAGTTTAACATGTAAATAGACATACATACCAATAGATTTTGTGGTTTTACATCCCTGTGGCAAACACCAGCAGCATTGTGTATATAAGCCAGTGCCCTAAATATCTGGAACAAAGACACCAGTCAATAAACACAAGAGAACAAGGGAGCCAGGTACCACAAGCATTGCAAAATTAACATAGTTAGCATACTTGGTATGTGTACAGCTTCACGTGTATAAGTGGCATACTTTGGTTCATGTTAGTGTAATGCTTAAGAACTCGATCTACAGTTTCAGGGATGTATTCCATCACCAAATTGAGAAATAGCTCATTGTTGTTTGTTGTAGAGAAGAAACAGTGCTTCAAAGAAACGACATTTGGATGATCCATTAAGCGCATCAACTGTAACTCACGGTTCTTGTATCGTCTATCCTGTAGAACCTTCTTTATAGCCACTGTTTCTCCGGTCTCCAAGCATTTTGACTGAACAAGAGGGTGCAGTCAAAAAATTGTTCTAGTTTCATATTATAAAAATTTAAAAGAAAACAACTACAACAACAAATAACATCTCTCATACCTGAAAGACAATCCCAAAAGAACCATTCCCAACAATACGCTCTGCCATGTAACTGATAGTCTGAAAGATAACCAAAAGCAACATCCATTTAGTCATGGCAGAATGTAAAAGAATAATGTCATTCACAAAGAAGGAAAAAAAAAGCCATATGAGCCTATAATTAGAGTAAGTATATAACTGCTCAAATAGACCAAGTGTTAACAATTAATTATTGATTTCAAATTTTATAGCAATTTGGATCAACAAAGATTAGCAGCACAAAAGGACCTTTATTAATTGATCCAACAGAGATCATTACCAGGATATACTAAAACAGGGAACGGACATGATTGAAACCAAGTCCAGGATGAGGGACAAAATAAATAAGAAACGATTAATCTAACCAATATCAAGCATATAAAAAATGCAACACCTCTTTAACAACTACATAAGCCATTTAGGATAGAAATAGAACATATGATTTGCAATCAAATAGACATACCAAAAAAATTATGGTAATTATACTGTAGCGTTTACTCACAAATCACAATGGCTATTATGAGCTATGTAAAAGAGGAAACAGACAAAGAAAAACATTCTGAGATTAAAAAGGACCGAATGTTTACCCGTTTCAGTTCACCATTTTTGCCTCCAATAGTCGTTGAAATTATATGACCAGTGACTGCATCAGGTCCCTCCACAACCGATACAGAGGCCGATAAATCCTGTGTTTCAAAAAGTAACATTAACAAAGAAAAAAAAAGAAGAAGGAAAAAACAAGGGTGGAAGCAACCGAGGAATGAATCCAAAGTACTCATATAGCAAGGAGCAACAGGCTTAGAAAATGAAAACATAGAAAAATACACAAAATAAACAACCCTGCACAACAGATGTACGTGTTCAAACCTTACAAAAATGTGACACACACATAATATGGCCATAAAACCCATGGAAGAGATCAAAGTACTAGAGGTCTGGAGTAACAACCACAGGAGATTGTGTTCAATATAACACCTATGAATTATCAAGTTGTACTACATTTCACAAGTAAATAGTTATCAAAAAGAGAAAGAAGAGAGATTGTAGCCACCGAGAACAAAAATATCTGATGATAGATCGTTCCCTGTCTTCAGTCGATGAGCACACCACTTTCCAACCGAAAAGGATAAAAACCAAAGCCAATCGCATTGTATAAGGACATAACGGCGAAAGAAACAAGAAGGACTGAAGACTCTTGGGAATAAAACGGAAAAAATAAGAGCAAAATATTTGAAAAAAAAAAAAGCCACTAAAAGAAATCCTACCATTGAAACTGAGTTGATCCAACTAGAGGGGGAGTGAGTATCCTCCTCCGAAGAGAAAACAAAGAAGACAAATAAATGGTGAAGAACGCCTCGTGCCGGAATACCATAAAACCTCCCTAGATAACGAGAGAGAACTTGAAATGCACGAAAGCAGAAGCATAACTAAAATCTAACGCGGCTTGAGGGAACCAAATCCATCAGATTTGCCCTCGAGGAAAGGAAACCCTCCCGGTGAGGTAATGGATAACCAGATTCCACATTCACCTGCCTCTTAAATGACCGATAAAGCAAAGATCTAGCAAAATGGCAAAAATTCGAGCCTCAAAATAGTAAAGATGGCTACAGAATAAAGCTAATAATCCCCGTTTCATCTGCCATCAGCAAAGATGCAAAAGCCTAAAAGGTAACAAAAGATCGGCCAATTTTTGAGGTACGAAAAAGAGATCTAAGCAGGAACCCGGCATGACTGCTCTATGAACCATGACTACCGCCGGAAAAACGACAAAAACCGGTCCATAAAACAAACTTCAGCGAAAGCATATAGGGTTGACAAGTGCAAAACTGGAAGCACGCCCCAGCAAAACGACCTAGATTGACGGAACACAGAGTCGGAAACTGGCGGCGCTAGCCGAAACCCCTTCAAAGCAGCCACAGTATACCTAAATGACGCCGGCAGAACGGGGCAAACGGTCTCTACAGAAAAAACAAAATAAGAATGACGAAGAAGAAAAAGATAAAGAAGAACCAGAGCCCAACCTCTCCGGAAACCGGCATTCTTTAGCAACAAAAACCCTAGGATCCACGCCGACAGACAAAAATAACCGAAGCAAGGCCGTGTCTAGCGGAAGTCCGCCGGCCGAAATTAGCAACGGTAGCCCCAAATCCGCCGGAAAAGTTGTACACACACACACAGAGCAAGAGAGACCGAGATAGAGGGAGAGTTCAACCTTGTCGTCGGTCATCTCCGAGCGCGCAGTTGCCGCTTTCAAGCCCTCACCGGAATGAGGCCCCAGAGGAAGCGAAGCCATGTGCTGCCGCCGCCGGCGGTGGTGCTGGGCGGAGGAGAATGAGTCTGAGAGAGGTGGTGACCCTTAGCGGCCCCTTCCCCATTTCAACCAACTTACGTACTAAATTATTTGATTATATCTTCACAAACCCCTCCCTTTTCTCGTATTTTCATAAGTGTCTTCTTGTACCGCCTATTTCCGAAAACAAACTCCTTCTTTTTGCTTTCACCGTTGCTGGCATGCTGCACAGTGCACACAGTCACGAAAGAAAAAAAAAATAAAAAACTTTGTTCCAGTTCTCCGTGACAGGGAACAACAAGGACAGCTGATTCCAATAACCGTAAAGTACGGCCGCTCATCTGAAAACCACGGACAATCTGAGCCCCCGTAATTTTCATTTTCTCGCGAATTTTTTGCCGAAAATGACAAATAAAAAATTATCGGGAGCCCCTGGAGCTTTTAGTCAAGGACAGAAAAGGACACGACGCCGAAATTACCAAAAAGTACATGGCCACTCGATCGCAGACAAAAGTGGGGTGTGGTTCGCTCGGTCTCGGATAAGACGGACTCTTCGGGGTCCGCACCCACACCAAATTACCGAAGTACCCCTTTCGGTCAAAACGTCGCTTGGAAGTCTGATCTGGCCATCGGTTTTTGCGCCCCGGCCTTGGTCAAGGCTCGCCGCTCACCGCGACCACGGAAAAAATCGTGCCCTTTTTTTCAACATATCGCCGTTTTTTTAAGAAATCCATGATGACATCGTGCCATTTAAAGGGCGAAGTCCTTTGTCTCTACGCTCTTTATAATCAAAATCAACGTCGTTTCTTATACGCTTATACAGTCTTTAAAATAATAATTATTATGAGCATATGAATCAAGAAAAATACCATGAAAATGACTCCTTTTTAATTGTATTATTTTATCAATATGCCAATTATAAGTCAGCCAAATGGGCTTCAAATTATAATATATTGCCACATAAATAAATGGCTCCGATAAAAAAAAAATGAAAAATATAAAATGAGTAAACGTCGCAGTCAAAGAGAGGGGAGGGTGTGGGGAAACCCTGAATTTCATACCTGACGACGACGTTGGCTTACTGACAGAAGCCACCGGTTCGTACGGTGGCATCCCCGTGATTACTCACCAGAACTAGGGGTTGTACCGTAATCAACCTGCTTCAACCTTTTCCCTTTCTCGTTGACGGCTGAGTTTTGAAAAAAGTGTGGCCCCCCCGCGCGAAAAGGGGGCGAAAACATATTAAAATATCGACGAGCCCCTTCAATATTTTCCCTACAATCAATTATTTAATTTAATTAAATAGCAGATTATATTATAAAATTTACGTATGATCCCTGAATGATGTTTAATATAATATAATTTTGTTAATAAATTAACTCAACCAATTTTTTAAGTGACCACGTTAGGTGCTCGGGTCTAGCATTAGAAATCCGTTCAAAAAGCTGTCTTAAAATTTAAACTTATGACGCGATTTTTTTGGCGTCGTTTTGGAGAAACAGTCTAAGGAAGATCGTATATTCAAACCTACTATGATGAGTGAGGTCACAGACGGCCGCAGCCATCTTCGTTTCTTCAACAAGGAAGGGCAAATTCGGGAATTCGTAATATTTAAATTAGATAGCTTGACGCGACGTTTTTTAAATTATAGATTTATTGCAGTAGAAAGAGATTCAGAGGAACACAAGGGAAAAGACAAGGAGGTCAAAAATTCTAACTCCGCAAAATCTACGGGGAACGCAGATGAGACCAAGTTTAGCGGTCACCGCTAGCGGATAATACTGCCGGAAACAGGGAAGCATTATTAGGGGATTCTTTTTTAAGACCGATGACGAATGTATCGGTTTTGATATCGGATCGGAACAGAGGGCGATACGGCGTAGCGTCCGATACGTGTGCATGAACATGGCATCGAAATGGAAGTGCAGTTTTTTGTTGCTTGGAAACGATTTCCAAGTTTCATAATTTTTTTTTTTGGCACTAAATATGAGATTAGATGGGTCGCTTTTGCACTTCTCGAGATCAACGGTCAAAAAAGCAGGCGTTCCTTTCACGGGGAAATAGTTTTGAACTGAGATTTTCTTTTGTTTAGTTCTTGTTTTCTTTTGAGGATGGAGGATGGTTGAGGACCATGCAATGCTTGGTTCTTCTGTTTAATTCTTGTTTCACTTTTCTTTTGTAGACTCCATTGAATATTACGGCAAATTTATGTCATGTTTTTAAGAGCTTCGTTCGGTCTCTCTAATTCGTACTTCCAAGATAATTCGATCACTTCTTCAACAAACATTCAATGCCTATTGGTATATATGTGGGTAGAAACTTGTCGAGAAGCACAATTTAGATCAAACCAACCAAAAGACTTTTAAATTCAAACTTGCCCATGAAATGAGTATCGAAGTCGGATGAGCAGGAGGATTAATCCCATTGTCCGAGCGAGAGCCAGGTGGTGAGATATTCTTAACATGTTTCAACAACTTGTATTATGTAGAAACTCACGCCTCCTTTTACAATTTGAACTGGAGACGTGCCACATGTCATGTTTCAATCCACCCATTCGAGCTATGCCCCGCGAAGCGAATGAATGTTGTAGTCATTCATAATAATGCCTAGCACTCTCTAGTGCTTGATGAAGGAGTTGGTCTGCTAGACACCTTTTGTAGGTGGTACATTGAAGAAACAATCTACCATCATCAACATTGAATTGAGTCATATACTTTAGAAAAAAATCAATAAAGTCCTTGAATATGCTTTCACACCAATGCTGTTCAAAGGATACAGATTCAAAGATATTGATAGTTTTTTTGGTGCGCCTTCTTATGATATCCACGCGCCTTTCCCCATACATCAAATTTCATTTGTTGTAACCAATAGTAGTTGCAATCAAGGAGAGATGAGGTTGGTTTCTTATCTAGAATTGGCTTGCTCACAAAGTATCATGGCACTCTCTAACTAGTATTTGGGCAGATCGCCTACTTTGGCACAATAAAATTTTCTCCTTTTATCAAAGGAAAGTTGTCTTTTAACAAAAAAATGCCGAGTATTCTTAAGTGAGTGCACCTACCAACTAGTACTTCTACTTCAGCCCTTCCATTCAAGGCCTCACCGACCAGCACTAGCAGAGCCGAAGTTTTTTTTTGGTGGGGGCACTAATTCAATACCTTTAATGACAGTATTGAATTGTGTAGCAAAAAGTTACTGTTTCCGAGAGTTGTCATCTCTCACTTGTGCATTGCATGCTGTTAATTCGAGTTCTTCAACTTTCAACTCTCCAATGTGACAAAAACTGGCCCTTCAGCACAATCACTCTATTATTGATAAATTTAGAAGCGTTCATGTGGCCGATCAATCACAACGCTATCTCCATCACCAAAGCCTTCTTTTAGACAGTTGAAAGCGTCTTCGCAACCGTTGAATCATTGCCAAGAATGTTTTTATTTTATCATATCCAATAAGAGGTGTGACAATATGTGATTAATAATTAAATGATCGAATGGTAGTTGACGAAGCTCAAGAAAAGCCGTCAGCCATATGAATTTCATGAATGTGTTTAAGCTTTCACCTTCTCTTAAGTCATCTGCATTTGGGTGGAGGTAGGTGTGGGCTAAGTGTGGGCAATTATTGCGTACAAGTATATAAAAAAAATCTCCGTTATCGGGTTGGTCCGACACCCAATTTTAGAGCCAGGGCCGGCTATTTGGTACATGGCTCGATGTCTATCCCTATGTATAAGCTAGTTTGGACCATAGTAATAGAAAACACATTTTTTTTCAAAAAAAAAGAAAAAAAGCATGATAAATTTAATGGCCGTTTAAAAACTAAAAAAACATATTTTTTTGAAAAAAAATTAAAACAAAAAACATGTTTTTAATGTGTTTTTTTACTGTTTTCAGTTTTTTTAATGCCAAACAGTTTTTTTTATTTGTTGCAAATCTGCTTTATCTTTTGATGTTTGTGTTATTATTTTTCATTTATTTTATTTTTCCTTATGTTTACATTTTAAATTTTTTTAAAAATTTACCATATTTTTTCTGTTTTTTTTCAAGCTCGTTGTATTATACTCAAGAAAAAACTTGCTGTTTAAAACTCCAAGACATTATTTGTGACTATGGAGTTTAAACCTATGATGATCTGGGGGACCATCCCAATCTATAAAGAAACTAGATGAAAACCTCGTGATCTGTGCACAAAACATACCAAACGAAGATGGTGACTCATCAAACTGAGACCAGAGATGCTCTATATATGATCTGTATATATGATCTGCCAAGAACCTCATAAATTTTTCTTGAGAGTTCAGTCATGGGATGCATGTTTTGGATCCAAATTCCGCCACACAAATCAAGAAACATAATTTCCTCTGGGGACCAGCACTGTGCCTCAAGCATCGTAGCATCAATGAAGATGTTTGTGAATGAAAGCCCGTGGATGCAAGAGGTGAGCAATGTGGAGACAGTGCCATTACTCCTTTGGCAGCAAACTGAAAGAAGCAAGAAGAGTGTAGCAGAAAGGCTTTCGGTTGCTTCAGCCTTCCTTTGGGGCTTCAACCTTGTGATTTGAAAGAGATGAGATGATGTAGGGACCCTACTAGGGGAGGGGACCCTACTGCTACTAGGTGGGGGGATAGGTACTTGACTCATTGCCATCATTTATGTACATCAGGTTTTGGAATTGGAACAGTGTCTGTCCCCATCTATAGTGTCCATTGTGTTGCCTAAATTTATGGGCAACTTTGGATCCCTGGGTGTTGGCCAGATTTGGGTAGCAGTGTCCAGTTTCTTGCAATCTATTAAATCTCTCTCTCTCTCTCTCTCTCTCTCTATATATATATATATATATATATATATATAAAAGTGAATGGTGACTCTCTATCTAAAGTTGCCCAACTATCTAACGGGGGCGTCCATCTTATGCAAATGGATGATTAAGATAAAAACATAGAGAAAAAGTACACATTAATATTAGATGATGAAAATGTCCATCATCTTTTTCTCCTTGTTTTTTTCTTAACCATCTATTATACTGGATCAGACGGTCCTGCTTAGATGGTTGGGTGACTCTAAAAAGGTAGATGAACTACCCGATTTTCACACACACACACACAAGAGGTCAATGACATCATGTGCTAGATGTTGCAGATGTTTAAAATTTAAAAATTTGTTGCTAGAAACATTCACTAAATTGACACTAGTCACAGTCTATGGTTCAACTATGGTTTGTAGTGGTTTTAACAACAATTTATGTTCTTTTTAATCACAAATTTTTAAATTTCAATCATGTGGCAACTATTGGGCACACGGCAGTATTTGCTGTAATACAGAGTGCATTCATTATCTTTTTTTTTTTTTACTTGCTATACGCTATCTTTTGGTTTGAATAAAATTTTACAAAAAAAAGAAGCCTAAGCTTTGACCAAGTTTGTCTGCTAATTAGTATTCGTTTTCTGCATGCATGTGAAACAAATTCAGCATGAGATAACATATTGATGCATTCATATAAATAGAAGAAAAGTGTAAAACTATAAAACCAGGAGATATTTAGCTTTATATAAAGCATATATAGCTGTCTAAGATATTATATACTAGTAAGTATGAGCAACTTTTAAAAGGAAACTGCAAACTCAAAAAGGTGAATATTATGCAACTTTTAAAAGACAAGTTTTCATATTTCAATTTGAAAGCATCTCATCTTACTGAGGATAATGGACACGAGTTTCCCATTTAATGACCTTAGAAATATATATTCCTGAAATATGAGTATTAATTAATATACGCAACCCTTAGCCGTTTTAAAAAAAAGGGCCAATAGGGTGCTTTTGAACCATAATAAGGTGAAATCAAATTGAAAAGTAATTTTCAAAAAGCAATTTCAAATACCATCTTGGCACGTGAGAATATTACATATATGTTATTAAAATTTCATACTACAAAATGTTGGAAATGTAAAATCTTCAACTTTTATTTTTAATTGTCGTTTCTATAGCTTTTGTGTGCAAAAAAGGAGAGGGGGTTAGCATCATTTGCCTCAACTTTTCCAATCTTTTTACCTGCCTGTAAAGGTAATGGTAAAGGCATATCTACCAGAAAAAGGTAGGTCTGTATCAAGAATTTAAAAAATATGAGGACCCATTATGGCCCAAAGTTAGCCTCTAAATGAAGGTTTATTTTATTTTTTCTCTTCAAAGTTGAGTTGTTGAAAAAAAAAAAAAAAAATACATGTTGGAGCACCCATGAAGTGATCATTGAAGTGTTTGAAAAAAGTGTATGACCTTTATAAGAAGTTGTCTGTTTCAGCAGAACACATTGTCCGGTCCCCACAGAAGGATGGGTTCCATGGACGAATCAAACACACTTGGGCTTCACCTTTGGATGCTTTTCTTAGGGCTCAAAACTGTATAAAGCAAGTCAGAACATTGGAAGAACATTGGAAGCATAAGAGCATGACTTAGCGGTTTTATTTATAATTATATTTTAATTATAAAATAACATTTTTTAATATAAAATGTATTTATTAAGAATAAAAAATATTATTAAAACAAAAAAATTTAAATATATATATATATATATATATTTTTAACTTATCGGGCCTAAACGGGCCGGGCCGACCCAGGCCTGGCTGTCGGGCCCGGCCCGACGCCCAGCCTTAATTGACAGATAGGGCCCGATAAGTTTCGGGCTATATCAACGACTTTAAAATGCATTTTATCTTAAAAAATAGAAAATGAGTTTTTAATATCATTTTATCTATGCTTTTGAAACTGTATCAGTGATTTTAAAATATCGTTTTCATACTTATCTAAGGAATTTACAACATCCGCCTTAGAGTTTTTAATATCATTTTTTAAATATGAATCTGATCTGATTCTTAATATGATATTAAATTTTTTTCCATACCCTTAGCCGTTTGAAACTGGATGATTCAATTGTGTGCATATTTCATGTGACCACTCATGTTTTTTTTTCAAAACCTTTTTAATAAACTAGGTTTTGTCAAAAATGGGTTTTCTTCAAAAACCCAACTGATGACACACAAACATTCCAAAAATTTGGGGGCGTTTGCACGTCACTCTTGTCGAACTCAGTTTTCTAAAAAGTTGGTTTTATGAAAACAAGTTTCTTAACGAGTTTCAAAAACATGGTTTTCTGTTTGGGTGGCACAACCAAAACCCGAATTTTATGAATAACCTAAGAGTGATTAGGCTTTTCACTTCCTTGTACAAAACGTGATTTTGTCAAAACTGAGTTTTCCTCAAACTTAGTTTCAATAGCTCCAAATACTCTTGGAAAACCTGGTTTTATTATGTTTCAAAAATCTAGTTTTGGAGTGTCATCCAAACACCCTTGTGGTTTTAGAACAAAACCAAGTTTGGCCTCCAAAACCTGGTTTTAGAGTGCCATCCAAGTGCCCCTTATGACGTAGTCTTGGAAAGCACATTCGGTGAGGCAAAAATTTAGGAAACAGATCTTGCGTTCTAGTTATGTTTAATTATCTGCCAGACTTAAACACAAAACAAAAAGCGAAAATTGTTTTAAGTTCCAGAAAGTTAAAGGTGACAGAAACTGAAACTTTATCTAATATCTACCAGACTCGTTTCCTTCCATTTTGACAGAAATAAAGCCAAAGGAATAAACTTTCACCCTTAGTTCATTTAGGTGGATATGAACAACAAAAGCATGGCAATTTTTTTCTGGAAGACATTTTTCAATAGTTGGCAAGCTCGGACTGCAATCAGCAGATCAGATCACTAGAAGTTGGCCTCTACATGGTATTCCAGTTGGGTGGTTGTAGCTTCCATTCCTTTAAATTGGGTCCCTCGCCTGTCAACAAAAGGTAACAAGCCTACCTGTACATCAAATGCTTAAAACAGATTTGCAATGTCAATATGTGTTTGTTGATTTCCGGCAACCTAGTGAACCAAAATTTCCTTCTTTAAAGATGTTGATTTTTCCCTCCATGCCCTATTGTTGGTTTGGTTTATTTAAGGGACTGAATATAGCTGGTCAGGCTGACAAGCCGATTCCAGTCATCTGTTTGGTTAAAACTCTCGCCTGTCTCAAAGCAGTCTAGAGGCAAGGCAAGGAAAAGAAAGAGAGCTTTGGTTCCTCAAGGTTCACCTCATTGCTGGCTTGCAAAATCACATTTACCTTCCTGGATGGGATAGCAAACAGACACCAGCTGATTGCCAAATCCTCTAAATCTGTCTGTGCAATGTCTTGGTTCTCTGTTACTACTTCGGAGGCACGATAGAAAAGTCACAGTTGCCATGCAACTATGAATTCTGGTGGAAGGTGTTTGAAGGATAAGGGATAGAAAAATAGAAACTGTGAGGTAGGTGAAGGGGAGAAGTCTAGACAGGTATGTATCTCAGAATTTCTCCCTCGCCACTCAAAAATGTCGATGTCAACAGATAAATCACAGAAAAAGCTTCCCCGTTGCGAGATGAAAAGTCTCTTGACAGACAGTCGAAGCTTTTACCATTTCAATGACTCCTAACACCCTGAAAAGCAACAAAAACCTGTGAAAACTTGATCCGAGTCGATGGAGAAGTTCTGACAAAGCAATCACACGTTGTAAGTCCAAGAAATGGGCATGTGCCATATATGGACATAGAGAAAGTTTTCTGCACCACGACCAAGTAAGCCTACTAATGCATCGCAACTGTGGAATGCTTACTGCGGGGTTAGTTAGCTGAGATCTTCGTGGCGCCCGCACAGTTCAAGCATGTCCGAACGCCATTGGACCATGTAAGACCTTATCCATTTTCATTCCACCATCCCACGTTAGGATCTTGTAAATCTATGGATACAAACTTGATGCCAGCAGGCTGAATAAAGCAGCTGGATCTGAAGATAACATAAGAATTATGGGGTTCAAACCTCATCATGACACTATGTCGTGAAGCAGAGTGAACTCCAAAGCTATAATCACTACCATTTAAGAAGTCACGCTACAGCTTCAAAAGGAGAAGAAATGAAGGAAACAGAAAAAGAACCAAGGTGCTAGTTCTAGAACAAAATTTCACGATACAGAGCTTGATTTTGTTCAGAAAGTTAGGCATTAGAATATCTGTGACTAGATGGGAGTACCAGCATCAGAACCAGCGGCAGATCTTGGACTATGAAGACCAGGAGAGTTTCCAACCTTTGATGTGGCTTTGCGATGCTTCACAAGTGGGACCAGTGACTGAACAACATCTGCCATTAAAGGTCTGTAATCTGCTTCAGACTGCACACACATTGCTGCAATGGCTGCCACCTGAACAACTTCCTTCAGTGAGTACTGTCCTACCAATGCTGGATCCATGATCTCTGCAACTTTCTCCCTGTCTGTGAGTCTTGGCAAAGCCTACCCAACGAGAGAGAGAGAGAGATGTTATCATCAACATTTCTAAACAAAAATCTCATCTCCAACAGCCAGTTGGAAGGAGAACAACATCCCATCAAACCAATCGGATGACACACACAGGCAAATCAGTATTGACCACTGCCTGCTCATGCTCTTATTAGCCAAGGCTCTCAAAAGTGCTAGATTGTAATCAAATAACAGAAACTAAATGGCAATGATCATTTCATAGATGGTAATGAAACCAAAAGGCTTTTGTGTCAATACTCAAGGTGCCCATTCACAATTGGGTGGGTGATAAACGGAAATAGTAACAACTAATGCTAATGCATAATATGGAGGAACATACATCATCAGAAACAATAAAAAAACCATAGAAGTCATGAAAGGATTCAAAGGAAAAGACTGAAAATCAACAGCAGGCAGAATACAAACTGCGTAAGGCCATGCAACTAATGCTAAAGGCTTCTCCTATGGTAGCGCCTGATTGACAGAGTAGTCTAATATCAATTCAACTATATAACTTGATCTGCTGCTAGCCAAAGTTATGATCAGGATACATCAAATCACTAAAACTGAGAGAGGTCCACTCAAGAGTGGCATGCTATTTTACCAGTAGCAATTCATGCTGTTTTATAATGGTTCAGCAATCAGAGGAAAGAACTTCCACACTTAGAACTGTCGTTATAAAATTCAGCAACTAGGAGAAAACAGGACGATGCTCACCCATGAAACCAGAACACATTCACCAGCAGCTCTTTTCATGTCAACAGGAACTCTTCCAGTTAATAGCTCCAAAAGAACAACACCATAGCTATATACATCTGATTTGGTTGTCAAATGCCCAGTTAGCGCGTACCTGGAAGTTAATGAACTAATGATGATTATTGCACATCAGGAAGGCAGAAGAGCAAAGAAGTTCTTTTTAACCAGAAAAACACCCTTTAAAGACACTAGGTTTAAAATCTAAGAAAGACATTGATATTACTGACATTGTTATATCAGAGCGTTAAGGAAAACAGTCACTGCCTCTTAAGATATTGACGTCATTTTCTTAATTCTGGTAAACTCAAGATATAGTAGATATCTACCACCTATCATCTGATTGTAAGCATTTTTGTGATGTCGACACTCGACAGTATAAAATTTTCTAAACTCGTCAAGGAGATCATCTAGCAAGACGTTTGAATAAACAGAGATTCAGAATCATTATATAAATCAGGACAAGCAAGGCAAAATTTTAACATAAGAACTAGCTAATGGAATGACTTACTCGGGTGCCACGTATCCTTGGGTTCCTAGGACTCGTGTTGAGACATGGCCTCCAACTTTATCTGAACCAAGCTTAGCTAAACCAAAATCTGACACTCTTGCGTGGAAGTTCTTGTCCAGGAGGATATTGCTGCTCTTAAAATCTCTGTGGATCACAGGTGGATTAACATGTTCATGAAGATATTCAAGACCCTTTGCAGCTTCAAGAGCTATCCTCAACCTAGTTCCCCAATCCAACTTCGAAATGCCACCTCTGGAACCTGCAGATTGAGAAGAGTAGTATACTTAAGTTGATTAAAACAACCGTTAATTATTAAAAGTTCATATTTCCTGGCATACGACAAATTGGAAAACTGTTGCTTAATAATCAAGGTTTTCACATCATCATGCATTCATCACACATGATATTCCTACAAGTTCCTCTCCCAAGTTACTGACTAGAAGGCTACAAGCACAAGTTATTTCTACCAAGTTATATGCATGTTAAATATAGAATGCCTCATAATGTGGACTGGAAAGACATAACATAAACAATACATAGGTTAGATAAAGAACAAATCCTTAGAATCTTAAATTGTTTCCAGTTTAACTAACCAAAAAAACTAATAACAGAAAACTTAATGCATCCTGTAACCTGTTGACGATTATGTTTCCTTTTGTCCAAATAGACCGCCACATTGTTCGCCCGCAACGGAGTTTCTCCGGTCTATGCATGCAATGCAAACGCTGGTTCCCGGTTTTCACATATGAAAGCATTATATCTTCCATCTCGCTTTCAAAGAATACAGATATAGAGATAGGAAAATTTAGGAAGCATCTTCCCGACTAACTAAGCTTATCATGTAGTGAAAAAGTTCCAGTCCGCCTAACTCCACAACTGCGCGAAAACTAAATACCCCAAAAGATAGCTTCATAAAGTTCGCCACGGACGAGATCAAGTTAAAACAATAAAATCAACCGGAAAACAACAAAAGCTGAGTATACCTTCAGTTGGATACAGATGCTCCTCCAAGCTCCCATTTGCCATATAATCATAAACCAACAATTTGTGATTGTTGTCAGAACAATACCCAACCAAAGCCAAAAGATATGGTGAATGCAGGCGGCCTAGCAGCTCAACCTATCATGTTAACAACACAATCCGCATATCAGACACCCAAAATAGTTCTTTACAAAGCATTTTCACTCTGAAACAGTGATACTCCTCCAACCTCCATTCTGAACTCCTCTTCTCCTTGTTTTCCTGATCGATCCATCGATTTAACAGCAACCCTCCTCCCGTCCAGAAGCGCGCCCTTGTACACTGAGCCGAAACCACCATGGCCAACGACATTGCTGGTGCTGAACCCTCCTGTAGCAGCATGAAGCTGCTTGAAAGTAAACCTCTCCAGCCCGTTTTCAGTGGTTATGATTCGTGCATTTGCAGAGCACGCACTCTCGCACTTGCCTTTGGCAATGAACAAGAACAACGACTCAGTAAAAGATGCAGAAGGATTCAATGTGATGAATACACTCTCTAATGAGACACAAAGAAGAGGCGAAAAATTTCCACCCAAGAATGACCTCACCATTTTGGTTCTTACGCCGCTTGGCTACCTTGTTGCGAATGTAGCAGTAGTAGCTGAACGCCACGAACAGCGAAACGACTGCTAAGGCGGCTAATACGACGATGATAACCAGAGCAACGCTCTCCTTTCTGCTCTCTACGTTCTCAACAACGGGCGAAGACGAGCTCGAGGTCTGAAGGAGAGTCCGAGCCATTAGAAGGCCGGAACTCTTCGAAGTTTCAGACCCGGGGAGTGGGGGTGTATACAAATGCTATTCAATAGCGGGTTTCAGAATAAACGAAGAGAAGATCGCCGAAATCTGCAGATTCTAGTCGACTGAATGGGACTACACAAAACCTTTCCCCTCTAGAATCTGAAGCTAGTATCCGCCAAAGCCACGAGAAGCAAGAAGGCTCAGGCACTCGTCTTTTCTAAAAGTTATGCACCAGACGAATGCTTAGTTGGGGAAGCATGGGGTTTAATGTTGGGAAAAGGCCAATATCTTTTTCCGCTCAGTCTTTCCACCAAAAATGATCTCCTACACGGGACTCCCTAAAATACAAAAAAGAAAGAGAGGACCAAGTCTCTGCAACTCCTCCGCCATTGCCGTACAGTCCCCGGAGCTCCGCCCCCGTAGAGAAGAAAGAACGAGAACTGCAGTCACTTCAGAACCAACGCGATGCCACCTGCAGAGATGCTGTCCCTCCCGCCCTTCTCGATCCCCACACCGCAACACCCACTAAAACGCTCCTTCCATAACCGACAGTTGCTCGAAACAAAAGAGAGAGAGAGAGAGAGATGAATGCAACCAGAGGAGGTACAAGTGAGTAAATGGCAGAAGGAGAGAGATAGAGATAGTGGACTGAGTGGTCAGCAAGGGAGGAAGGTAGCAAGACAGAGGTACAAGGAGTGAAGAAAGAGAGAAAGAGAGAGAGAAAGCACCGAAGTAACGCAAAATGAAAGTGTTGGTAGCTCGCCAGGTCCTGGATGTGAAGGCAAGAAGAAGACGGTGAAGAAGAAGCCTGAAGAAATCAAGAAGAGACGGACAGTAGAAGTGGGAGGAGACAGCAGAAAGAGAGAGAGTGTGGCTTTTATAGCCTGGACCAGGACGCGGGCTTCTGGAGCGGGTGGGACCCGCACCTTTCACACTTCGCTCCCCCTGAGAGGAGAGAGAGAGTGCCTGAGTGCGCCGATACAAATCGGAGAACGTGGGCCCCGCAAGATGGTTTTGTTCTTTGAGGGGCGGTGGGACCCATGTCCCTTATCTCGGGGTCGCCTAACACCAAAATTTCATGCATGCTCCGGACCCAACTGGTGGATAAAAAAAATATTGAGACTCATTCTTTTTTCATAGACTAAAAAAAATAAATTAAACACAAGTCAAAAAAAGGTTAAAATCGAAGAAAAACCCGTTCCGTTTGTATTCATACATTTTTTTCTCTCTCTCCGATTGCATGCCATTTTCTCTCTCATGCATTATATTCAAAATTTGATTGCCAAAGTTAGGAACAACCTAGTATATGTCTTCAAAAAATAATATAATATATTTGGAACGTGTATTTTAAGAATATGCCTTTCAAAACCACTTACCAAATGCTCTCTATTAGTCAATTTATCCATAAAAAGGTTTGAGTTCATGTTCATCAAAATAACTTACAAATTAACAACCGTTTCCTACATATTAAAAAAAAAAAAATCTTTCTGGCCATCAGCATATGAGGAAAAGAAAAGAAAAACATGTTTCTGACTTGCACATTTAAAATCGAAGCCTGTGGAAGGGATTTTTTTTTTCCATCGGAATTTTTTGAATGATTATGATGAGGCGTACCCTTAAGCCTATACTTTTAACTTGGATTTACCATTTCTCCAAAGGGCAAACCTTTTTCACCATATGTTTAGTTGCTTACTTTTTACATGAAATAATGATTTAATTTTCAATGACTTGTCTTATGTTTTTTTTTTAATGAACATAAGGTTAACAACCCACATCTTGAAAAAGAGGCAAAAGACCTCTCATTTCCCCTATTTTTAGGATTTTGAGTTGCTTTTGGGTCACAATTGGTAATGGTATATCTTTCAATTTCGATATCGTCAAGGACAGAACCAAGGGGAGCCCGTAGGAACCTTGGCCCTTTAAAAAAATAAAAATTACATGTAAATTAAAAAAAAATTACTTGTCTTATATAAAAATTTTAAAAAATAATATTTCGACTCATATCAAAATTTAGAAACTTTAATTTAGCCCTCCTCACGAAAAACTTACACAAATTCTTAACTCGACCAACTAAGCTATACCCCTTGAGATTGTCTTAATAGACATTTGCTTGGTTTTGTTACAAGAGTTAACATTCCATTAATTTGTCAATGTGGTAATGGGTTTTCCGGACCCATACCCGACCCGTTTACAGGCCTCCTGAATTATTTTGCTTGATGATGGGGCCCACATTTTCATGTGAGACCTGAACCCGTAAAGTATTTAATAACTATCTTTTTAAAGTTTTTAAGCGCATAAATTTTTGTCTAAGCCACAGATTCATAATGGAGAAGCGACAAAAATGGGTTAAAATAATTGAAGTTAAAGAGAAAATGCTGCCGTGTGCAGGATGGTTGTCCGGATAAAATTTAAAAAAATGTCTCAAAAATGTCATATATTCCATCATAAGTTTGCATTAATCGTCATTGCACTATAGAATGATTATTTAGTGACTGTTTTTAATGACAAATTTTTTAATTTTAACAATCCTTCAAGTGACAACATTTAATTTCTCTCTCTCTCTCTCTCTCTCTCTATATATATATATATATATATATATATATATATATATATATATAACCCTATGGCTGCTTATTTTTCACTTTTTTTTTTATTTTGTCGACGGTATATATAAAGAGAGAGAGATAGTGAGTGAGTAAATGGTGACTCGGATTATCTCAAATGTGATGTATATAAAAAAAAAAAGGCAAACAAAGGTAAATGTCTAGCATTTTTTGTCATTGTTTTTATCTCAATCTGTCCATATCAGATTGTTCTCATCAATTCACCATGAAATTTTCTTACATATAATATATAAAATCCTTGTATATCACTGCCTTTATATATATAAACAGCAAATATGCCCATGTCATTTTCGTATGGATATGATTATGAATCTACACTTTAAGAGCTGAATAAAGATTCGTGTACTACATGATACTGGAAATCTTTTTTATCTTCGAAATCCAAATTTGCGAGATATTATGGAACAAGCGCATGGAAACAGAAAACTCTACTTTGATTGCCAATTCAAATTGAAATTTAAGCAAAGATAATATAATTCGTCAACACTATATATGACAAAAAAAAAAAACCAGCATCACTATATTATAGAGGTTTTGAAAATACAATTATTTTAAACATATGTATTTTCTGATAATTCCCAAGATTTTGGAGCTAAACCTCAAAAAAAAACTAGTGAAATTTTAACATTATAAAGAAGTCCAGTTTCTGGTTACCCGGTTCCACAAAGATTTGTGTCTCACCAGTTAAGTAAAATCAAACCAATCGGCACCACAGAAAGAGCGAGGGTTGATAGACGGCCAATTTCTGTTTTGAGATCCTGTAGTAAGCGATGGGATGAAATAGTCCTCCTACTTTACTTGCCTGAAAGTTTAATCCAATCGGTTACTCTATAAATTAAATTTAAATTGTTTGATCATTGCTGGTCGCCTTGTTTTCCATTTAAATGTGTTTGAATCATTTGGAGATCGACCCGAAAGGAATGCCGCAACTTAATTAATTCATTGTTTACTAATCATGTTATGAGATCATGAAAAAGGTACAATTTATGGTAATCTGATTTAATTATTTGAATGTGGTTTAGGGAACCAAGCTCTTGAACTCCCATGAAACTGTGAATAACATGTTAATGTTTCAGTCTTCGTATATTTTGGATCCTCAGCTCTTTTCCATTTCCATCCTTACCTTACATGGAATTGGAATATTCATCTCTACTTTGAAAACTACTGAGAGCTTCTCCTGCATTCATTCTATTTGGGCATAAACATACTTTGAAAAGAAAATCATCACTCGCGCATCGGTCAGAATCTCAGATGTCTTCAAATTATGGTGTGCATTTTTTTTATGGCTATCTTTGGTTTTTCAACTTATTTCGATTTACTTACGTCGCGCTTGTTTTCTAAGCAAAGCAAGGCGAAGCTCATGAACTCCGACGCTCCAAGTGAGGCTGCAAAGTTGCGATGATCAGCTATCCATGCAGATGGGATGCTATTATTTCTTCAAAGGAGACTTGGATTTAAAAACAAGACCACCTAATTCACGCTGCCATTCACATTCTTTCTCTCTCTTCTCTCGCTGTCTCAAACTTGTGACCGAGCCACCGGTAGCTGTCCCTTTCTCCGCCTACATTCTTCAGCTTCCTGATTGCACTACGCAAAAGAATGGGGAGAAAAACATGGGGTCGTTTGGTGGGAGCAGACGAGATGTTTATGTTCCAACCATTGTTTTTCTAGGTGGGAATGATCTTCCTTTCTCTGCACTCATTAGGAGCTTCAGGGTGAATCAATCAGCAGGTGACTTAGAAACTAAGATAGGTAGTAGAATTGTGGTTCTCCGCCTTTTGCTTTCTTCTCATTCAACCATTATCTGATTGGTTGTGTTTGGTACAGTAGTTGGTAGGTGTATTCTGTCTTCAAATTAGAAGAGATACTCTGTTTCTCGGGGTCAAATTCTGCTGTTTTCGATGGTTTTGTGCTTAATCTTATTTTTGGTGTTGCTGTTGTTTCGATTTAGTTGGGGCAACTGAGTGTGTACATGCTTCGCACAATTAGGACTATTCATAGAGAACCGGTAAGGTGATCCTTCGGATGAAGGAATCGCATTTCTGGTCGTTTTCTGCATAATTCTTCATACGGGCATTAGCTGTTTTGGTTGATGAATTGGATTGAAGTTACACGATTGGAAGATATATATCGAGTTCAACTGTTAGGCTGTTTTTTTCCCCACAATGGGGAAGCAGGGACTTTTGAAAAACAACCACCCTTTGAATCTTTCGGATGGTTTAGCAAAATGCAATAATGATCTTGTGACGGCAAGAAATGGAAGTAGAATTCTTGATGCGTCTTCAGGCTATAGTGTTGTCTGGAGGAATGTACCTCGGTGGAGCATTTTTTCTTGGATGAGAACTTTTCTGTCCGAGAAGAATGGAAGCACTCATGTGGTCTTAGCAAAGGGTTCAAGCGGCGGAAAGAGGCAGATGCTACTTCGGAGACATGTGAAAGATGCAATCTATTTAGCAGTTTTGATGATGTTGCTTTTAGTGATCGATTCTGTTCTTTTCTCTGTAATTCATCATGTGATTCTTCGAAGAAATTTTCATGAGAAATCAAAACAGTTGAAGGTATATTCTTTGCCATTTTGATGCACAATTGAATTTCTTTGGAGTAACCTACTGTGGCAAATTATTGTTCCACAGAACAGCCTCCTTGTTAGGTCTCACAAGTTGGTGCATGAATCATAGGAATCACTTTTTATCGTGTCATTGATAATTTATCAGTTAGGCAAGTTCACTAGAATATATATATCGTGGCATCCAATGCGAACCGTCTAGAGGCCTGTGCCTGAAGGGATTATTGATGCTATGGTGTTATCATTAGAAAAATCTGTTGAACTACTCTCGATTGATCAAACTATTTGCTCTTTTCCTCTCTTTAGAAGTTTTATTGGAAGTTCAACTTCAATATTTTAGGTAGTACTATAAAGAATAGATTGGTCCTTATATTTCATCTGTGTAAGTAATTGTCAGATTTTGTGTTCGAAACATTAACAATGTGCACAGCAAATTCTGATTCTGATTCCTGTGCTTCATGTTTGTTTCATATATTCCTGAAGGATGATGAAGTTGGCTCCCGGGATGAACACAATACGTCAACTGTGATGTATGAAAGACTTCTGAATTTTGCATCACATGCTCTTATGGAGGTTTGTATCCTTAGGCCTTGCTTCTCCTGTACTCTTGAATTTCTTTCCAGTCTGTTCATTCCATCCTTTGACAGGATGACCTCAAACATGAAGACTTGTCAATATGGAAGGAGCCCTTTGATAAGGCCAGTGCATGGAAACCTTGTGCTGATCAGAAAAATCCTATAAGTACGATTTTTTTTATGGTTTATTCTAGTGAAGCACTGGCTCATAGCTGGAAATCATTCACATCTCTGTTGTTTACGTTTCAACAGAAGCAAAAACAGAAAGAACTGGATTCATAATGGTTAGTGCGAATGGGGGTCTCAACCAACAACGAGTTGCGGTAAAACATCCATCAAACTTGATTTCTGATACAACTTGTTAGAAATGTGGAGAACCATTTGAAAGGGCTCGACTGTTGAACTGCTATGAATAAGCTTAATAACTTGAGAAGGCCTGTTTGATCCAAAGGCAAAAGTTTTTCGAGGCAAAACTTTTGCAAGTTTGAAGTTTTGCATTGTTTTGATTGGTAGGAAAAAAAAAATGAAAACCTCTCATGCTTGATTGTTCTGTGCAAATAATAAAAATTGTATTTCATAAAAAAATTATGTGCCAATTACTCCACCTACTTCGACACTATTAGTCCTTTTCACCCATGAGGTTTGACTAACTGTTTAAGTTAATTCAAAAGTAGAGTTGTTTAATTTTACTTTGAAACATGAATACAAACATTATTCTCGGGAAAATATCGGCAAGGTTTTTCTCGGACATTTGTTGGTGAAAATTTGGATAAAATAAATAAAATGAAATGAAAAACAAAATAAATCGTCAAAGACTCAAAAGAGCATAAAATCATGAGAAAATCGTGAGATATTCATTTTTACCGAGATTTACAAAATCTTGTGAGATTTTCCCGATATTTTCGTTTTACTTGTTTTTCTCGTAAATATCATGATATCTGTGATTTTTTGAAATACTTACCAGTGGAGAATAATAAATGGCAAAAAGTTAGAGAGCATGCACTATGTTCCAAACTTCCATGCTTACTACGTCTAAGTTTAAAACATAGTCACAAAAAAATATATTAAAAATGTGAAATATAAATCATAAAAAAAAAACCTTTTTTTCAAAAAAAAATGCTAGCTAAGACAAAAAATGCAAAAAAATACATTTTTTCCAATTCTTTAATATTAAGGGTTTTTCCCATATTTTTAATGTCAGACTGCTTGTTTTTATTTTTTTATTGTAATTGTTGCTTATCTACTTTTTTTGATGTCATCTTATTAGTTTATATTTTCCCCTAATTTTTAAGATTTTTTAAAAGTTTAATGTATTTTTCCTGTTTTTTTAAACTCACCGTAGTATGTAAAAAAAAACCTTGTTTCAAACACGAAAATGATATTTGTAACTATCGTTTAAAACTGTAAAGCACTCAATCGATCACAGAATTATATCAGATAATGTGCAGAACTGGTTTATAACTTTATAAACAGGGAGCTCGGGAAAATAGAGCAAAAGACAATCTCTTCTTATATGTTTAAGCATTTTTTTTCATCCTTATCTCATTCCACCTTCCTCTTGGTTTAAAGCAACAAAACAACCTATATTAGTGTTATACTATGAAATCACAAGCAACAATCACCGAGGAGGAGAAACAAAAGGGAAAAAGAGTGGGTGCAGAGGATCGGAAAGCTGCTAGAGGAGGGGAAGAAGCCGGTGCCATTTTTATGCTGCTTTTTACCTCAACCTCCAGCGGAGAGAGGGAAGTAGGTGCTCTTCAACCTCCAGAGGGCACTGCTTCTGCTTTTCAAACTCTGACAGATTCCACTGTCACTCTTCGACCTCCAGAGGATGAAGGACTGCTATTTCTGTCTCAATGCCCCACTATGATGCCATCTGCAGCCTGATACAAACTAATGGACAACTTCTTTGCAAAAATTTATCTTTCGTGAATGAGGGACAAAGCTTTTTCCAGAAAAACAGAAAAAATAGAAGAAACAAGGCAAAACATTTCCCTAGGTAAATCTGGAAGTTTATGTAATTTTCTGTAGCACCCACCACTTTTGAATAAGTTTCTCAAAGGCAAAACTTGTTCCTAGTTGTCGCAAGCACTAAATTCATTTATATCACCTGACAACAATACTTTCTAAGGATATGGATACTTAATTCAATAGTACTTTACCTTATTATGCTAACAAATTAGTCATACTTGATAATCAAAGTGCATTTCAATGGTTTTCAGATCCATCGTGCCATAAATACCTTTGCACATTTAAATAGATGAATGAATCTTATGTGTTGATCCATGCCAAAATACAAGGGCCACGACTAGAGGCATTAACATTTTGCTCGAGGTTATGCTTTCTGGTGATTGTCTCAGGTGATTTCTGAATTGAAGCTTCTTTGATGTGCAAAACTGCAGGTTTGCAACGCTGTTGCAGTAACTTCTTTGCTTAACGCCACTCTCGTATTACCACGATTCCTTTATAGCACAGTCTGGAAAGATGGCAGGTACAGCATTCGACAAATTTTATTCATGGACTGCAATATATGCTTTCAGCTGGTTATGCTTGTGTCAATTGTGAAAAATTGGAGCAATGATAAGCACTCGTTAGAGACTCTTGTCAGTTAGGAAAAAGAAGATAGATGCCACTGCTGTGTTAATTATTTCTAGAGAAGTCCTTGCATCCAACCTTGCATGCTTTTGATCCTTTCACTTATTTCCAATGGACAATCTCATTTAATTGTGTGCAGCCAATTTGAAGATATTTATCAAGAAGAATATTTTATCAACTCTCTGAGGGAAGATGTGACTATTGTGAAGGAGTTGCCTTCCCATCTTCAGCTGATAGATATTGAAGCAGTTGGTAGTCTCGTATGTTCTGTTTCTGAACTATGTAGGTACTTCTTCATGCTGACTCCATGAATGATGCATGAACTTTATCGTTCGTTTTGCTTTTAGTCAGATTACGGATATGGATATTGAAAAGGAGTCAAAACCCTTTCAGTTGGTTGAAAAAATACTTCCTCTCCTACTAAAGAATCAAGTAGTTCATTTTCTTGGATTTGGCAATCGACTTGCATTCGATCCACTTCCTCCTAACATTCAGGTAAGTGTGCTTCATTCTTAAGTTTACTATAATAGACTAATTATAGAGAAGCTTAAAGTAAATAGGCTGCACATGTGCCATGTACTGACATGCACAAATATCACTCTGATGTTTGTATATGGGAAATTATGTTTAAGGAATATATGTTGGTTCAACATTGCTCTGCAGAGATTAAGATGCAAATGTAACTTTCATGCACTGAAGTTTGTTCCAAAGATCCAGATGGCTGGCTCTTTACTAGTTAAAAGAATTCGGCAATATAGTGCACGTTGGAGCTCCTTGGATGAACATTTGCTTGAAGAATTTCTGCCTAATGATTATTCTGAAAGGGATTCTCTGGAAAGGCCATCGAGGTATCTTGCTCTGCATTTAAGGTTCGAAGTGGATATGGTAGCATATTCTCTATGTGAATTTGGTGGAGGAGAGCATGAGAAGACAGAACTACAATCTTATAGAGAGATCCACTTTCCTGCACTTGTCATGCGGACAAAGAATGCCAAGTATGTTTTATGTACTAAACTAAAAATGTTGCTTATATATACCAAGTATCTGAATGGCACCAGTATACAGAGCGTTTACATCATGGGTCTATCTAACTGATATGGTATCTATATGCCGCTTGGCCTGCATTGCATAAGTTTATTTTGGGTCTGAAGGCTCCTGTGCTGTTCAGGCTACTTGAACATTCAGCTGACCATTTTGAGGGTGCATGAAGTTGGGCACAGTTGGTGTTTAACCTAAGTCACAGTGGTGCGTGGGGGAGGCCCACGTACCCATACCGGTGTACCGGCATACTGGCATACCAGTACGGAAAAACTGTACGATTGGGTATGTTTGGATTGGTTTCGGGTCGGAACTGAACCAAACCACAAAAAAAAACATTGTCTTAGTCTATTTATGTTTTTTATGAGATTATATGTGGGAACTATGAAAGAAACATTGTCTTAATACCAAGATTGGTGAAAACGCCATTTCCCCGTACCCGTACCATCACTCATACATGTACCTATGTTACATAGTGTTTAACTCTATGTCACTTAATCCATGACCTTCTAGGATGCAATTTAATTTTTTGTCATGCTCAATTGTACGTCTCACTTCCTTCTTTATGATGATTACATTTGCAGGTCAGTCTCTCCTGCACTTTTAAGGAAACTGGGACGGTGTCCATTGACTCCAGAGGAAGCCGCCCTATTGCTTTCAGCTCTGGGTTTCAAACGCAACACCCATATCTACCTTGCTGGTTCTCATATATATGGTGGCAAGTCTAGAATGTCTGTCTTAACTAGTCTGTACCCGAATATAGTCACCAAAGAAGACCTCCTAACACCAGCTGAAATGGCACCTTTCCGGAATTTCTCCTCTCAGGTAGCTTTCTGCTTTTGCATGTTTGTTCTTGGTATCGTTTTGACATATACTTCTGTAAACTTGGCTCAAGGTATTTCTTGTTAAATAATACTAATACATGAGTTTGTAACCATTATCTAGACATACTGCTGGATTGCCAGTTTCAACTTCAAGTGTCAAAAGGCCAACGTAGTTAAGGTTAAATAAATGTAGCAGATTTTGTTTCACTTATTTCTCTAGAGATGAAGGCACCTTTCAGACTTGTGTTTGTTATTCCTCTAGCAGATTTGCATCATGAAAGAATTCAAGGATTCTTAAACACAGCTTCTAATAGGTCAGAAACAAATATGAGAAAGCAAGGTTTCAAGTTCACATGCTTAAGTTGGAGGACTCATATAACTCAAAGTCTCAAATTGATTGACAATTTTGAAATCCTTGCTGAGAGGGTGATGCACCTAAAACGGTCTACTTAAGGATTTTCTAGAATCTCTCACTGACTGAACCTGAAACCTTGCTTTTCCAAAATCTCCCGTCCATTGGCCTACATGGTCATAAAGAACTAGAAAAAAATATCAAATCCTTTCTCCTAATTGTCCTTTCAGTGTGTTCAAGACAAATGACTAATGTTCTAGTGCAATGGATGCAGTTGGCAGCACTGGACTTCATTGCTTGCGGAGCTGCTGATGTATTTGCCATCACTGACTCTAGAATCTCCCACTGACTGAACCTGCCTTGCTTTTCCAAAATCTCCCGTCTATTGGCCTACATGGTCATAAAGAACTAGAAAAAAAATATCAAATCCTTTCTCCTAATTGTCCTTTCAGTGTGTTCAAGACAAATGACTGATGTTCTAGTGTAATGGATGCAGTTGGCAGCACTGGACTTCATTGCTTGCGGAGCTGCTGATGTATTTGCCATCACTGACTCTGGAAGCCAGCTTTCTTCTCTTGTATCTGGCTACAGGATATACTATGGCAGTGGGCAGATGCCAACATTGCGTCCCAACAAGAAAAGGTATGCAAGAATTTTATCAAAAAATGGCAGTATAGGATGGTCTGAATTTGAGGAAAGAGTGAGGAATATGATTCTGGAAAACCAAAGGGTGACGGCGAGACCATTTGGTAGAAGCATATATCGACAACCAAGATCTCCCGAGTGTATGAGCATGGCCTAGTCTTGCTGGAAGAAGCGATTAAAGAACCAGAGCACCAGAGTCGGTGTTTGTCTGAGTTTCTGGGGCTGTTCAATGCTTGTAACAGCACTATATGCGTGGATACAATCTGTGCATATTGAAGAAGTATGTAAAATGGTCGAATTTTGTATTTAACATACAAAAATGAATATTCTGATAAAACCATAATGGCACTGGAAGCTAATGTGTGACCAAAAAAATAGCAAACAACCTGGAACAAATTCAGATTTACAATGCCCTAAGATAACCCGTCTTCGCCCTACAAGATACAGAACTCATACGCCCACTACACTTTGGTGATTTTCGAATACATACAAGAATGAATATTCTGATAAAACCATAATGGTACTGGAAGCTAATATCCGGTGACAAAAGAATTAGCAAACAACCTGGAACAAATTCAGATTTACAATGCTAAGATTACCCGTCTTCGCCCTACAAGATACAGAACTCATACGCCCACTACACTTGGTGAGTTTCGAATACATACAAGAATGAATATTCTGATAAAACCATAATGGTACTGGAAGCTAATATCCGGTGACAAAAAAATTAGCAAACCTGGAACAAATTCAGATTTACAATGCTAAGATAACCCGTCTTCGCCCTACAAGGTACAGAACTCATACGCCCACCCCCCATTTTCTTTTCCTGTGGTGGAAAAAAGAAAACTAAGATGGAGGGAAAAATCGATTGAGGTTGAACGGCAGTGTGTAAAATTCTTCATTTCTGCTATCCCCTTTGAATGTCCGGAACTTGACCCACCAAGGCATCCCTCTGTCCTTGGCCGTGTCTTTGTAGTCTAATGTGTTGTCTAGAAACACAGCGACGATCAATGCAACTGTTGGTGGTGATGAAAATGTTGTGTTGATGAAGTCATTGAACTGCATCAATAGACCAAATAAAGAAATAAACTTGGCTGACTATTTGTTCAAACTTGGCTAACTATTTGTTCAAACTTGACCAAATAAAGAAATAAACTTGGCTGACCACTTGTGCATTTCAAGTAATTTGACACTTACCCATCCAGCCTTGGTGTGAGCAGGACCATGCTGGGCTGTAGTTGTGTACTGGAAGAAGTACTGAGGAACTGAGAGCCCCAGGAACAAGGAAACACCAGTTATGAAGAGATTCCTCATTGAATTCATATTTGTGAATTGCAGGAACGAGAGTCCTACGGAACCTGAAGATTCCACAACAAACTCAGAAGTAAATAGGATGAGCTCGACATATATGTATCATGAAATCTTCTAAACAACTGAAAGAAAAGTTGGGAAAGGAGGGCCCTCCTCATTATGCATACGAATTGGATAATTCCATGTCTACTAATTTGAACGAGGCAACAGTTTGGACCAGTCTTTCTATGTGGCTATCATGTTGCATGTTGATAAAGTTCGGAGGCTTGTATCAAAGTTAGGCATAATCTATATCAATGTTAAGTCCTTCAATCATAAAATTTTCTCTTATTACCATGGTACACGTAAAATATACATAATTGAAACGATGCGTCTTAATGAAGTCTTTGACCCTCGGATTTGTCCGAGATAATGGAGCGAAAACACATTTTTTGCCGTTTAGAGTGAAAGGGAGAGGGAGAGAGAGAGATGAACAAATTAACATACCGACAAGTCCAAACAGAACACAGTATAGAGCAGCAAAGATCGTAAAAGGTATGGAGGCAAAAAGAGCACCAAATTTTCCTGGTCAGACAAGCAGAAGCAATAAGAAGCTCAATATTAGTGCTTAAACATTGAAATCCAAGTGTTTCTATTTTGCATTTGCAGCAGTAAGAGAGAGAGAGAGAGAGAGAGAGAGAGAAAACTTACCTAAAATAGAGAAAAATATCATAAAACCAGCTGAAATTTGAATAACTCGTCGGCTACCAACCCTTGTCAGTCCAAGGAGACCCACATTTTCTCTGCAGAAAACCAGGCAGATAAGGAAATGGAAAATAATGTCTATGAGTTGTCCAAGGTGCTAGCAAAGCACCTGTCAACGAAAAGAAGGTGCGGAAAAGCTGAAAGATCTTACACAGAGACGGTGGAACCAGTTCCTGCTCCAAAGAGGCCATCCAGCAAAATTCCAATTCCCTGTATTTCGCAATTTTAAAGATGATCAATTCAAGTAAATGCCGTGTAATATAAAATTGCATGCAATCTTAATTACATTACCATCGACAATCTAATATCTTTAGAGTTTCTTTCTGCTAGTAAATAACTGACCACTACTTCTATATCGTTCTCAAAATAGCGGTTTGAAATTTTAATTAGAAGAATAAAACTGAACAAACTAGAGTAATAATAATATGAAATGTATTAAGATAGGCCATGACTTCTTTTGAATTTGATCAAGCTAAAAAAACTCCATTAGTACAAATGGATTGGATTTTACCTGCCAACCAATGCCGCGACTTAGAACATGTGCAGGAGGTGGTGTAGCACTTGCAAGCCTAGATGCTGCTTTGTAGGCTCCAGTTGACTGCAAGCCACAGTAAAACTATTTTACATTGCGGACAGGAATTCAACGAGATCCTGCTGTCATTTCAACTGGTTATCTCATCACTTAATTTTGCATTTGTCTGCTACTGTATATTGGACATGTTCAATTCAGAGGAAATATGATAATGTCTAACCAAATCCAAATCAAAAAATTGCAAAAGCGAAACCATCAACGTAGATACAAAAGCTAGGATAAAGCTGACCAAGCCGTTCCCAAAATGGAAATCAACAGTTCTTACCTTATTTTGACTTTCACTAGGTTGAGCACCACAGAAACAGATGATAAAGCCAAAGCTTTTATCAAAACCCCAAAGAATTTAACATCTAAAACCAGGCCAAATGGGGCCGCAGACTCCGGCATGGTCCGCTAAACAAATGCTTATCAGATTCATTTTGGCAAAACATCAAGGAAAGGAAAAACTAGTATCAAACCCAGACAGTTGGACTCTTAGGAACAGTAAGGATGAAGAAGGCAATCCAAGTTACCTCCACAAGGGATGCCAAGGCGGCAGCCATCATCCCAAAGCAATGGCCGGCATCAAATGTTGGCGGACCCCACTGAAGTGGATATGGGATTTTTATCCTGAAATGAAAATGAAGAGAGCAACTTAGGAATAAAAAACCTTTGAAGGACAACAAATTCCACTGCCAAACATTTGCACTAAATTGTTGTTGCTCATGCCAATTGACAATAGGCGGTACAGGCACAGAAATACAGACTTGTCATGAAGGAATTTACCAGGGGGCAGAGGAAATGAGGTTGGCTCGATCGGTGCGGCAATTTACTTGAGTCTTTTCCGGCCGGTGCCGGTAGGCTCCGCCAGCGGTCAGCACGTGTGCATAAGCCCAAATGATTGTCACTGAAATGAGGACAGCAAATCGCTCGAAAACAGGAAATCTTCTTGCGTGAATGTGCTTCAGGTACTGCAAACGGAAAATGGAAGATCATTCACCCTGTGGGTAATGCAACCCAACATCCAGCTATCAGGTGCTAAGCTTCAATGTACTTCTTTATGAGGGTAGAACTAATTGCTAGACAACATAAACTAATTTACCTGTGACAACGCTACGAATAAAATGAGCATGGGAACGCCAATTTCCACGCATTTTCCCAGCTGCAAGATTACAAAGAAGTGTCAAGAATGAACAAAAATATACAGTGGGAGGACCAAACCACCTTATCATGATTCAAACTAACAGTCAATGTTGAAACTAAGAGGGACAATATAATAAATAGCTCTCACAAAAAATGGACTTACAACAGGGAAGCCTCTATCGAACAGGCCAAAGCCTACAAGGGCGATTACAGGAGCCATGCCAAGAGGGCTAAAAAACCTGCATTGGTATACGACATAGTCTTGGTTAGACCAACTTGTGCACGTCATATGAGACGGTTGTTTCTTCTTCAAGACTACATGAAAACGTTCGTTCAGAAAAAGGTTAAGACATTCTAAAAACAACGTTATACAAACATTGAATTTGGAATCCCCAAGTAACAACAAGTGCCAGGAGGATTCTTTTCCTGATTTCCCCAAGTCCTCCAAAGATGACAAGATATGGCTAAACAAGTTTCACAGTAAGAATCTAATCTACGGGAGGCTAAGCACGACGAGATTGAATACATAATTTGCAATTTTCACAAAACTCAAATGCATTCTATTGGATTTAGGTAAATACTATTCCTTTCAAAATATTCAATAGAATTGCCAAATTACTTTTCGAGAATATGACTTTTCACCTGGAACAGATTCCCCATAGTTGGCTGTAACCTAAAATGATCTGTAAGCTTGATGAGACAATAAGAGCTCCTTGAGTAGCTCTCATGGTCTGCAGAAATCTCTGCAAATAAGAAAAACCAACAATCATACATAGAGTTCATTGCTCGAGATTTCCATCTTCGACTAGTTGGTAGTGATGCCAAGAAGATAACAGACCTCATGATTGTCATAGATTTGCATCAAAGAAGAGTCGTGAATTATGGAGATAATTGGCACTATGAAAGCATGGGAGCCCCCAACCACGGTTGGCAGGCGAGTGCCAAACAATGTCTGAATTAATGTGTTGATACCAGTCACGAACAGCAACGTTTGTACCACTCTCACCTTGTCATCCTGTTTTTCATGTAACAGAGAGGATAAGAACCACATAACGACACAAGTTAATGGAGAAACTTTTGTACAAGTACGAGATGTATCCATGTGATTCAGTTTATTATTTGAAGCAGTACTATCCCCGGTGAATGGAAGAAAACTGACATTTTCTTAAAGCAGTAGCAAAGGGTGCACAGCAACAATTTCTGCAATAAAGAAGGCGACCTATTTGCTATCTGTAGTTTCTATTTTCTTCGCAGGTAATCAAATTAGAAGTTCTTCCAAGAGAGCTCATACTTCTTTAGCATTGCGAACACTAAACAAAAATTATGTTCACAAAGCATTTTCCAATTGGTGAAGGTCTAAAGAATAGGGTGGCCCGGAGATAGTACTACATTTTGGTGGCAAAGATGTAATATTGGCGCACCTCTGCCATGATCCAATTGCGTTAGATGTGGTGGACCAAAGTGAGAATCAGCTTGCGGTATTTTTGTTGCTTTGAGCCAAACCAGCATGGTTAATGGTTCAACGTGACTCACCAAAAGACTTTTTGTTATTGGTTAACAATGCATACATCATTCGAACATGTGTTGGTTTGCGGAGCATTCTTCATGAGATCTTTCTGAGCCGAACACATCAGCTAAGCACGCCGGTTCATCTCGTCTTTCAAATCCTACTGCGAGGCCACCTCTCAGTGGCTGTGAAACCAAACTCTTAAGAAACAAATCCCAAAATGGATTCTTGTTCACTCCCTAGAAGTTCTATGCCAATTTCATAATCTTAGTTATCCAAGTTGCCCAAGAGAAACCTGTCTATGCAGAACATGTAGTTTCCAGGTTCCATGAGACGGGTTTTATGGCACACAGAACTATCTAAGACGACTGCATATTTTTAGCAATTGTATGACGATTTTACTGTCTTGTGGATATAGATACTACAGAAGAGATCGCAGAATCGAAAAGCTAGATCGGGTGATTTACATCAGTTCCGCCCATCAACGGCACCAGAAAAGAAGGGATCATGACGGCTGTCCCCAACGCCAAAATGTAGTGCTGAAATCCCAAGACAATAGCCTCCCCTGTCACAAACGATATGAATCATGTAAGATTTTCTGCTTTAGCTCTGTTTCTCTTCAAGGCGGTGATTATAATGGAGAATCTGTGGAAAAAAAAAAAAACAGGAAAATGCCCAACTTGAGTCGGGCCACTCCAGATATGCATATAACAGCAATGGTGATATATGGTGATGATGAAGATGGTAGTGTCTAAGTTTGTGAAAATTAATGGAAATCAACGCGATTTCCGTCCTTGCAGCTACCCAACTTTATTTGGTAGCTCTGGATTGTAAGATGATTTAAACAGAAACCTGTGAACCAGTTAATGGGAAAAAACAATCTATGATAGACAATGTATCAAGCTGTCATGGTTGATGATTATAGTGGTAAAAGAAGAGTTGAAAAGGTCCAGTTCGGCATACTCAGAAGCTTCTGGAGTTCAAAACATGATTGATAATGGTTGTGGTAGCAGTGATTAAAAATTTAAATTATAAAGAAGGTAGCATACCCCAACTCGGGTTTGAGTCTATACAATACTCAAGGCCTTGCAGTTGCTCCATGGGAGGATGGCTTATATCTTCTGGTTTTGGAGCTGCCATGGGAAATGTTCCTGAAACTCAAAGGGCTCTCTCTTTTTACAGAATCAGCAAACGAGGAATGTACAGAATTTGAGTCAGCTGCATCAGCTAGAAGGAACGGGCACCACAGTCGCAGCAAAACGAAAGCTAACACGGAAGAGAAAGGCAAGAGAGAATTATTGAAGATGGGTGAAAAGATGGCACAGGAAAAGAAAAGAAAGGGGGGAGTGGGGTGGAAAAGGGAGGAAAAAGAGGAGATTGATTCACATGGGATGACTAAGAAAGAAGGAAGTGCATTTGACGCCCACTCACTAACTGCAGATTGCCTATTTAACAATGTTCCCTTTTCCTTTTTTTGAATCGGAACTGCAAATGTTTCAGCTCTTTCGTTTAATGACAAGAATGCCCCTCTAAATTGACCGTTGCTGCTCCGGGAACTATTAAATATATACCACAGCATACTTTTAATTAAGAGAGAAACAGTACAGCATGTCCCTCCATCATCTTTCAAAAGTGACCTACAAGTCCCTCGTTGTCTTACCTGTCAGTTATTATTGCAGACACTCTTTCATTAATTAAACCTGATTGCAGGAGAACTACTGTTAAACAGCTAGTTTCATGCACTCAAAACTCTCAGTAATCTATTGTTTGACTATGCATCATGATGCTTATTATAGTGTCTAAAGATCAAAACACATTCATGGATGAACCGGTATATGACTGCCAAGTTCCGGCTAAAAGAGGTCACCATCTATGCACAAGAAGATTGGTAGATTTATTATGAACAGTATTGACATTGTAGATATGATGTCCTTGCGGCCAACAGATTATATGGCATTTCAAGTCGAGTTGGAAGAAGTTTGGGCCTCACGAGTAAATTAAATTTTACTTTTGCAGCAAAGGAGGGTACGATAAAAGGAATTGAACAATATTATTTTCTCTGTTGTTGATTTTTTTTTTTTCTGTTCGCATGTAACATAAGAGGATAGGAGTGTGTTGCAACGTTCATCCGGAGAGAGTCCCACGTACAACCACTTTCTGCTGCGGCTGCAGCCTTTCTCGCCATTCCAGGAAAGAAAAGCATGAAATTTATTTTTCCTTTCTGCCAGTTTCCCAATTTTGGAAATTGGTAAGTGAAACTCGTCCGTGTGTGATTGAATAGACCTAAATGAAATGAAATGTTGGTAGTTTCTAAGTTTCTAACATAAATTTTAACCCTTTTTTTCAGTTAAAAAAAGGATTTCTGATGAATAAACACAAGCGGCGTGCACGTGAACTGCAAAAAATGGCTTTTTTAGACTGTATTTTGGTTTTCAGTAAAAAAAATGCTTTTGGGTTTTTCTTATTGATCTATAATTCGACTTTTCTTTTATCTAGCTACCCAACATTCAAGTGGAAATGATGACTAGAACAAAGAAAAGAAACGGCCATGATCATGGGAAATTGTAGAATTGTTAATTCCAGATTATGCTTTGGACGGAAGAACAAGGACTGATTTTTTTTTTCCTTATAGAAAATAAAATTGTGAAAAGAAAGAAACAGTATAAAGTAGCAGGCATTTCAGGGGTACTTAGGTAATGTTGTGTGAAAGGCATGGGGCTTGCTGACTCGCCAGTCTCGAATTGTTTAACAGCGCTGACTCAGCTGCCACCTGAGAAGGTAAAAGGCCGGAGAATCTCCAACGTCTCTTTTTCACCAGGGCGCTTCGTAACATGCGATTAACTTCGTCCCTTTCTTCCGCAAAATCACAAAAACGCCCATCAATCGCGGTGAAAAAAGGAGGACAGGAACAGAAACGAAACGGCAATCAGCTTTCGTTTTTTCTTTCTTCTCTTTAACAAATTAATCGTGCTTTTGAGTTCGAAGGCTTGTTTTCTTAAGAAGAAGAAATTCTAAGGTGTCTCTCAACCGCCATTCTGTCTCCTGTTTCAAAGATAATTTATCCCGAGGAATCAGACATGATGAAGTTACAGTCTGCTCTCAAGATATGTCCCTGCTTTTCTGTGGAACAATGCAACTAAGTCCGCCTGGAAATTTTTATATCAACATAGATTAGATAAAAGAAAAGGATGTTACTTCGTTGGTAATATATCTTAACACTGTTTGCTTTTTGAAAAAGATGCCTAACAAATCTTTGACAGAGATAGGCCGGTTAGGTTAACATATATAAATAAAAAGAAGAAACTTATGACTGCATACTAAGAAACAAACATAAATGAAAAGAATGAGAGAAATAAGTTCTACACAGGGAAAAACCAAAACACGCACCGACCTCAAATCCTTTAACCTATAACCCTGTACCACCATTAAACTGCAATACGAGGAACAACTATATCCTAGGAACATGCATACATGGGTGAGACACTGAGAGAGTGGGCGAAGAAAGTAGCTACACATTCATTATCATATGTATAGGTGTTTTACTATGCACAAAGAACAGACTCAGTCGTCTATTAGATCAAGATCAAATTTTCGGATAGATCTTGGTGACTTACAGAAGGTTACACCATTGATACTTATGAACCCAGTTGTCGCCAAAATGGACGATTTTAGAATCTTAGATCTTCTTTAGGAAATATGATTTTGGCAGATCATATGGTGTGCTCTTAACTTACATTCTCAGCATCAAACACAATGTTCTAGCACAAGAATTGCGGTTTACAGTATTAAATGATGTGGGGACCTTAAGAACAGAAATTCTGACATCCTAATGTTTTTACATTAAAAACTTTGCATACAAGGCTTCTTCTTTTTCCAAATAACATGCCAAGTTCGACGCGTTGCAATTTCCCTGGTTTACCTACTGCTTCAAGGCAGCTAAAATTGGTAAACGTGGCCACATGGGACGGGAAAGCTCCTGTTTCTTTGTGGACTAAGACAGCACTACCAACTGCACTTTGAATTTGCTTTATATCAAAAAAAGAAGCCTATGTGATTGATTAATCAAACTCCGCGTCACAAAGCTTATGTTAACTTTAGAATTATGAGGTCTTCTCCGCTTGTGTCGCACTCATATATACAGGAAACACTCAGTTCTCATTTAATCGAAGTGGTGATCTAGTTAGCATGCAATGCTCAGTTAATACCCAAGACTCAAAGCATCCAATGTCTGCTACTACTTTGTTTTTTAGCCAAGAAAAAGGAAAAGAGCACAGTTCCACCTGCCTCACAGTAGTTGGTTTTCAGTAGTTGAAACACTTGAGGCCCCCTCCTGAATATTCTAGAGAGCGACGTGCTTCAACCTTGCCCAAAGCATACTGCACATTGAAGAGATTTAAACTTGTCGAACCCCTTATACTTGGTTATACATAGAGTTTTCTTTCACCAATTGAGCAATACATAACATGCATTAGATTATTAGTTATTAAATGTATATTCAGTGTATTTTAATTATCTTATGTTCACACGCATTCACAGAGAGCACGCTTGAGCCTGAATCTACATGACATGGTTAAAGAACAAATGCAGAGGAAAGAAAGAAGAGGAATTCGATCTTTCATTTGCACTGAGCCCCGAGTTTGTCTAGCTTGCTAGAACTTAGCTTTGAAGACTGGATTGGGCTCAAACTGAACAGTGCGAATGCTTAAGGCTCTGCTCAAGTTAGAGCTTGAACTAGTCTGGGCCTTAGGAGATTGGGTTTTATGTAAAGAAAAAGTGGCTGAACTTACAAGGTTCATAATCAGGATAATAAATGCTCGACACCGGGACAACTCCCTTTCCTTCATGAGATACACTGGACAGAAATTTGCAAAAAACCTTAACATACCGGCCAAACCGAAGCCAACAAGAACTTGCGGTACTTGATTGAGCTCGGTTCTTCATAAAGCCAAGTTTAGGCTAGACGCACAAATTTGACCTCCTTTTTCCGAATGGACATAGCACGCAATTGCGTGAGCCTAGAACACCAAGAGAAGACCTCCAGATCCCGGCATTCCAGAAACGGCTCTCCATGTCACGGACCCAGTTGGGTCTGTGATTCCCGTGTCGAGTCAGATACAAATGTAAACTGTATGTTCTGTGCGGTCACCCGATTCAGTGGTTTCTCCTGCAGGCCTTACAGATTGTGCTGAATACCAAAATTCCGAAACGCGTGTTCAATGCAATCACCTTGCATGCCTGGAAACTATTAATACAAACATATGCTCCCTCCCGCGGCCCTACCATAGGCAAAATAATCTCCAGAATAAAACGTTGGAAGCCTTAAACCTTATCACTTGCTCCAGTTGATAAGATTGGACGACGCAGGGACGCCCTTTTCCTTTAAAAAATAACATCCCAGTTCAGTTCGTGGAAATCTTCGTCATCTCTGCCTTCGGCTATCGGACCTGGAAGCACCAGAATTTTTCCTTTGGTAATAAGACAAAAGCCTTAGTCTGTCAAGTTATCTACGGAAGAACTGGTGAAATTTAACTCATTCTGGCCGATTTGACCCACCTGAATTTTTTTTAAAAAAAAAAACCTCCCTTCTTTAAGTTATACAGCATATCTTGTGACTTTTGTAGGATATCACAAAAATCAGAAACCAGAGTCACCCTGTCTGTCTTTTTCCTGAGGTGTCGGCAAAGGTCGGGAAGCCTTCGGACGACACACAATTGAATGGCAATTTATACAAGACTCTAAATACAGGATCGAAGCAGTTTTTAGCAAATAAAGGACTGAACTGGTGGTTTTTCATAAATAATTTCTTTCTAAAAGGTTCTCTGAAAAGTCTTCTTTTTGAAAGTTATCAATTAAAAGTAACAACTTTCTGCTGGAGAGAAATATTTCAGTTCGTGGACCAGTATATATGCGTGTCTGAGTTTTCTTGTCTACAATCTTTCGAAACGTGAAAGCGAAAGAACAAGTAACCAAGTCAGTGCAGGTCACAGAGAAAAAGGTGGTGGAGTCTGATTTTCAAGAGATTCTCTTTGGCTAAAGGATTCGGCTGGGTGCACCCATCGACTTTCCTAATAAAAAAATTTCTGAAAAGAAATAAATGTTCATATGCCAAAGGATACAACCACTGATGCGAGGGTCAGACTAGATTGGCCATCAGATATGATTCAGGTCCCGCATCACACCTAGAGAGAGAGAGAGAATACCTACATGGAATGAGGCTTCTCGGATCAGGAGTCCCAGTTCTCAAAAAAAACCGGTGCCTGAATGACCATAATGACAGTAAAATTTGTAATTTTACATTCCAGAGCAGGAACTAGGCATGCATTAATCATTCCCTGTTCCAGTTTTCCCTTTCACCTCTCTCCCACAGTGTGCTCGAGTTACAAAATTATACAGGATGTTCCTCCTGCCCACCCGAAGATTCGAGCGGAAAAACATCGACTTGAATACCCGACTTCAGATTATGAACAATGGACATCAGACTGCAAGCCCAATTTTCCAAATATTATAGCTACTTCCCACTATCTTTTCCAACTTTTTCACTTGATCTTTTCTCGGCAGCTTCTTTTCTTTTCTGTTGCCTGCACGAGGTAGAACAGCCATGCATGAAATTACTAATAACAAGAAAGTGATACATCGGTACGTTTCTCCAAGGCAAGCCACTAGTGTCTTCTATGGTTCAGCAAAAAGCCATACTTCAATGAGTTCAAACCGAGTTGTGCCTCGATTAAAACTCGTAGTTCCTTTTTAACTGGAGGAATGGAGGCTGTAACCCAGAAAATCAGATCCTATTTTCATATCAGCAAATGGAAACACAAATAAATGGCTGGGTTTGATGAGGACCACACCTCAGATGATTGGGAAATCGTCCATGAATAACATCAAAACAATCAAGAAGAACAGCAGAAAATAAGCAAAAAAGGAAAGAGAGAAAGTTTATTCATAGAAATTGTTACAATGATGTCTTGCATTAGCCGATGTAACAACTAGCAAATTCTATACAGCACGCTAAAAGGAGCATGTACATCCTTGTTCAGTCATCCTGCGGGTTCTCCTTAATATACTTGTGAAATCGAAACAGCACTATAAGCTTGAAAACTAGAAGTAATTGTCTCTTGATTCATTTGCTAAACTATTCTTTGATCTTCAACAACTTGGAATTCATCCACTTGATAACCAGATAGGTTTTCGCTTTACCCACTCTTGCATAATTCAGATTGTTTATTTTGGTGTTACAGTAGTGATTTATGCACCGTTTTGCATCCTTTACCAGCAAGACGCTTTTGGCTTTCAAGTAAGACAGCGGTAGTTTGTATTATAATTTATGCAGTAGCAAGGAGAGGCAGTTAGGTCCATGTAAAAAATGGTAAGTTCCTGTAAAAGTTGACCAGCTGTAGATTGTCAATGGTGGCCGACTCTATTCTAGTTCCAATTTTCTCAAAATTTTACTAACTCATTTTTTGAAGGACTCCCATATTTCTTCCTAAAAGTTGATGACCCTATGGAGGAATTGCTCCACGGTAGTTATGGTAAATGTGCAAAGCGTTTCCATAAAGTGCTTCGTAGCTCCAGGTTATATATTGTACTAATAATAAGATGCGTACAGAAACCAGAACTTACGCAAAAGCAGTATATCCAGCACCAGCATTTGCAGCAGACAGTAATGCTGCATGTGCACCTACTGCTGATACAGGATCCTGCCCACCACCAGCAGGCAAGGGAAGCTTCCTATCGCCATCTACCTGAAATCAAAAGCGTGCATGGAATGTGAATTATCTGCAAGGTAATACACTTAGAAAGCAAACAAGTCGGAAATTAAACATGAAAACCTTGTCCCATTTTGACTTTTTGTTCTGCCTCAACTCCTTTTGAGGCACATCACCAGTGGTAGGAGCTGGATGTAACGAGGACAAATTTACAGCCACGGATGAAGCACTTAGGATTGAAGCTTTAAGCAACAAAAACGAGCATTAGGAATTTAAAAATGTGTTGATGCACAAGAAAATGAAGCATAAAAAGATACCAGAATGCTTGTAGTAAAAAACTGAAGAACACAATAGGAAATAATAAGCTACTAGTCCTATACAAAGAGCAAAAACTTGATTAAAGTGGCTTCATTAAATTACCTGGAACTTGTGCTTTTGGTGCTGTTACTACTGGTGTTGGCAGAAGGCCCCCTTGTGCAAACTCAATTTTCTGGTTCTTCTTTTTCTCTTGTTCTTTTCTCTCTAGTTCCCGTTTCATTTCAGCCTCTTTTTAACACAGGAGTATGGAGAAACCAATCTCAGATATCATCATTAAATATATCATAAATATCAAGAGATAATAGCCCCTACATCTTATATAATGCCAAAGCCATAACAAGTATGAATTCTACATAACAAATTCCCCAAAAAAAAAAGAACTCCAGTAGGCAGATAAAGGAACTGTTAATGACCTATTTCATCATAATAGTCGCTTTTGTCATACCCATAAGGGTCAAACACATCTTTTCTGAAGCAGGTACCAAGCTGATCTATTTCCTGGTAACTCACTGCATGCTGCAAAAAGTCAGGGTTCCTATAACCCTTCGACTTGCGCAATTCTTCATTAAAGTTTCTTCCCGCATTCATCAGACCAAGAAACTTAACAATTTTAGCCTGCATAAGCCATCACTATGTCATCAGAATGTAATGAACACAGGTTCCTCAACAATAGCATCAAAGCTAAGAAATTAAAAATTCAATTGTAAATATCATTTGAAAAACCACATTGAAAACCCATTTCGTGGGGAAATAAGCATTTGTAGCCCCTAAAGAGAAGTATCACAACCAAACATCAATCACTTTTCCTTTTTCTTAGGAAGTTTGACTGCAATCCAAATTGTCACCCATATCTCACCCACTATAAACTATAAAGTGAACAGAAGGTGAAAATTAAGTTGCTCACATGTTAAAAAAAAGAAATAGGGTAATGAGTTAATGCTGCAAGCGTGTTATGTGCCTTTGACCAACAATATGCTTAAAAATTTCATCGGCAATGAAGAAGTTTTAGGAAAAGAGGGGTTAGAGGGAGCTGCAAATGGAGGCAATAAACTAATGAAAAGCACAAAAATAATTCGTGGCTTAGAGGCTTAGGATCTCAAGAAAACGCTCTTTCCTATTCTGAAACAAATTGGTGGATATATCACACGACCAAGTTTTCTGTTGATTGTTTGGTTAGAAAACTGCAGTTTTAAATTAAATCTTTGAATGAGGTTTCTTGTTCAAGTTTCTCTTGGTGAACTACACCTCTAGTTTTCATTTAACAAGGTTCTGAATGCATATCTAGAATATGATTGTATTTAAAGCTAAATCTGACTCCACATTTGATATTCAATTGACATTTGGAATCAAATTAACAAGAACAATTGAACTTGTCTAACACAATTCGACATCAAATTAGAATGAAATTAGATTTATTTATCCAGATAAACCTATCTGATCCATTTTTATAAACAGATCTATCTTTCAAACCCATATTCACCTTAAAATTCTTTCAAGTAGATTAGATATCTGATAGCATATGAACTCTTCACAAACGCATATCTCAAACTTGGCCTTCAAGAAATGCTTCATGATTTCAGCCAATATAGAACATATTGTTACGAGTCAAATTTTAAGTTGGCGGCACACCGAGCTTCAGCGACTTAACTTATTATTAATATAAGTTTGCACACAAATAGCTTTCAATCTCTTTCCCGAACTTTCTAAAATATCCAAGTTTCCAACCAAAGATTTCTGGATGAAGGTACAAAGTTATGACAAGCAAAATTAATTCTTCATGGTGCAGTACTTTTTCCTTTCTTTCCTTCAATGTTCTTTTCTTTCTTGGCTACTTGTATCTAGATCTTTACTTCCTTCCATTAACAACTGCCTTCCTTATCCTGTGCAGAGATCAAATTTGAAGAAAATTGAATTTGAATATCACAATACTCATACTATTTTCAGTAAATATTTTGAGCCAGTTCATGCAAACTCCTTGCCAGCCTCACATGAATGCTGCTTCTGCTCTTCTTGTTCTACACAATTTGAAATACATCCAGGCAAGGACTTCTTTATGCATCTACAATTCTACATTTCTTGAATTGTAAAGGTTTTAGAATTTTTATCAGATTGCAGTTGATCTCTCAGATCAGAGCAGACACAAATTTCACTTACAAGAAGTAAAAGGTTGAGCTTAAAAGTTCAGACCCAATCTAATCCATCCCATTTGCATCCTTTGGATAAGAGATCAGAATATTGTTAACATAGATACAAAACAATGATTATACTAATATTTTACATTGCACTAACACTACAATATAAAGTCACTCTGGCAACATAAGTGAAGCAACATGGGCTGACTGTTGAAGCACAAATCAGTTACAATACTATTGTATATAGCATTATCATCTTATATACATACATAATGCATATAGTATTTCTTTAACATGTCTATTTTTTTCTTACTTTATATGGATAGTTCAGCTGTCATTAAAATGACTAAACTAGCCAATGAGAGTGGTAGCAGAACCAAAAATTTAAGTTGGTGCAAAGCATGAGTTATGCTAAAAACAAAATTCACTGCCATAACCAAAAAAATAAAATCATTATATGTGTGCATGTATGTATATGCAAATTATTCAATCAATAACATCAGTTACGTTTTTTTTTTTCTTGGTATTGACAGTTCTCATTTCCACCGTATTATGGACAGATTTGATTAAGGAGAGGCCAGATGTGGGAATACATTTGATGAGGAAATTTTGAGTTGCGTTCAGAGGGGGTCCATAATTTGAGTGATGACCCAAAAGGCATGGTTGAGCTTTTGAGTCGGCATTGCTCCACCACTCTTTAAGGCAAACCTATCAGCTTGGCAGAGCCTCTCTTGTCAGTTGTCACAAGAAAGTGCTCCTAGTTCAGTTTGGTAGAATGTGGATCCCCATAACCTGATGTTGTAGGTTCAAAATATCCTATAGAGCACGATTCACTTTAATTCCAAATCAGATTAATTTGAACGTTAAATATCACGAAACATTTCCTTGTGAGGATAAACCATAGGAGGTCAATGACAAGAAAAAGGAAAGCCCAATAAAATGTCAAACTGATCACTGCATCAGTATTGGTTATATGCTGTTAGCCTGTTAGAAACAATCTGCTAGGAGACAACCTCACCACAGTGACTCGGTGGCTAAGGAAACCCTATCTCTTTGGCTTGGTTGACGGGAGTAACCCCATCTTGATCACTCAGTTGCTTGTCTCCATGACTCAGTTTAGTGTCTAAGAGACTCAACAATTTTATTTATGGGGATGCAGCTGAGGGGTTATTTCCATAATGCAATACGATTGCTTATGCATTTAATGATATTTGATAATAAAATTGTTTTGTGTCTGGGACTCTATACGTATAGATTTGTTTTCTGTCTCATCTGCTCCTTAACTGCATCCTTGAGTTTATTTTGCTCTATGTGCATTTCAACATATTTAGTTAATTTGAACCTCACCTACATACACTTCAAGCTCTGTTAGAGCTATTCTTATGGACCATCTATTTACATTGAAAAGTTAGACCAACATAATGAAGCAAAATTATGAATAGGAGGCCAACTTCAATTTTATCACCAGCACACTATACAACTCCTGATCTGAGATAAACCGGTGAGGGCATCGAATCACAAACTCACCTGCAGCTCTGCTGAGCACTTCGCTGAAGGTGGTGGAGGAAGAAATTTTTCCAGTGGATCCATATTCTCCTTTAACACTTCTTCTGTAGGCTTTTCTTCAACATCTATGTTCTGATCTGCTTCAGATTGTCTGATACCATCTGATTCAATACGTGAATCAACCTCATATTTCAGTTCTTCAGACTGTGAGACAGACTGCACAGTTTCATTCTTGCTGGGAGTCATGATCCTAACAGATCCAGGGGGCGTCATGTATTGAGATGCGTCTGCCAAATCACCAAGAAATTCAAAAGATACACCAAAATAGAGAAGGAACCCTACATTTCAAGAATACAGGAACAGGAAAAAGGTATAGCTTAGAGAGAAAGAGTGTGTATGTATATGTGTGATGTCAATATATACACACACACACACACACATATATATAATTATATATAACATGTATATGTGTGTATATGTGTGTAGATGTGTGTGTGGGGTGTGTGTGTGTGTGTGTGTGCGTGCGCATGTATGTATAATTGTCATAAATGGTCTCGAGCTTTTATTGGCATGATCTGAGATATTAATTGGAAAGTTTCTTTCCTAGGGAAAATCTCAGGAACCCAAAAACAGAAATATCCATAAGAATAAAAAAAATATAGAATAATGAGTTTTCTACTATTTTTCTTAGAAATCATTGGCATAAATTAAAAATAGTCATTGAAACACAAAGATAAAAATTTTTAAATGAACTAGATATACACCCACAAGCAAGCTCAAAGAGGGGTGACTTGAGAGAGACAAACAGATTAGATGCGCCCTTACTGGCACTAGAATAAAAATGCACCAGAATCACTCCATCCACAACAAACAACAGACCAAAGGAGCTAGAACCATGAAGACATGTACCTTCCTAGGTTGTTCACGCTTCATAGTTCATAGTGTTAATGGCATTGATCCTTTTACTATCCATCCCAAACTATAGATTTTAAATTTTTAATTCTTAACCCACCAACAAACAAGCACGAAAGACCTTTCTCAAATAGAGAAAAAAAAAAAGATGGCCCAGACATGGTATCCTCAAATCCATGAAGGACATTAGTGCCCGTTAACGACTCCAACTTACATAGCTGAAATGTTGTTAGAACATTCAATTAGTTAGGAGACGCAACTAAATGGACCCATAATATCATATCCATGTTCAATGCTCTGATACATGGGTGTGCCTGTGCACCTGTGGATTCGCCTAGACACGGGTGCGGATTCGGACACGCCTCCGACACGGCACGGTGCCTAGTGGTATCGGGTATGATCAAAGTACCCAAGGTCGTATCCGACCTTTCTGGACACGGTCAGCACTGACCCACTCCTCTTTCGTGCATTTTTTAGTACTTTTTCCACTGATCGACTCCTCTTTGACTCCTTTTTTTAGCCAACTGCTCCTCTCCTTTACATTGTCCTTGCATCATCTTCATTTTCATGTCATTTTTTCCTTGCTTCTTTTCCCACTTTTCACTGGCCAATGATTTAAGTCCTTCCATTCTATAACACATTACAGCTGTCATGTTCTCTTTTCCACTTTCGTGAAAGCAACTGCATTCATGCTGTTATATATTGTTGTATGTAATTATATGTTCAATATACAATATAGAGTTTATATATTCAATACATTACAATATAATTATATGAATTGTATTGGATTGTAATCTTAATGAATGTATTTTTGGTTTGTTTAAAAGTTTTGTGTGTGTGTGTGTGTGTGTGTATTATGTACATCCAGCCATACCCGTGTACCTGTGATTTTGAATTTTGTCTGCACCCCCGCCCATGTGGCATAGGTATGCTAATTCACATAAATAAAATTAGGATGACACTATGTGTATTGAGATTCACTGGACTTGATATGAAACATGTGGAACTTAATGAGTCCATTGACTTAGTTTAGGTCAAATCCTAATAGAAAATTCTTGTCTATTTAAAGAATTATGCAACAAGTATACTCTTATCTCCATTTATTATCAAAATCATAGCTTTTTCAACACCTTGCTTTCTTGGAAAATCCATCTCTTTGTCTCATTGCTTTTTGGTCAAACATCAAAACATTAAATGATGCATTTCATCACATACTTTTTGCAGCATTTGATGCACTAAAGAGTATTTCAGGAAGATATTCTTCTTGTGAATGGTAAATGAAATATTTCAAGAGAAGAAGTCAGAGTTGCAAACTCAACCATTTGTTTCTTGAAATTTTGCCTTCTAAAAGGCTGAACAGTTCTATGCTTGTTTAAGCCTTTAAGGGAATATGGGGGCTGAAACTCACCTATCTAATGTTCAGAAATTATTTTCCTGGCGTACCAAATGTGCCCTTAGGAAGAGTTTTGATAAGGAGATACAGTGGCTTCAAATGTACTCTTGAGTCTTGAGGCACTCTTACATGCCTACAATCAAGTACGTAATTGAGCATAAAAGACACTCTAGACAGATTTTAAGCCACACTTTCCCCACATCCCATGAGGTGTTTGACAGAAAATGGGTGCCATAGGCATAGACAAGTTGTCACACTGACAAGGCATTTTAGATGGTATCTAGGAGTATGCACATCTCAAAAACACTCTTAGAAACTGTGCATAACCCTGAACCATGCACAAAAAATTACACCGTCCGCTTGTCTATGTCTTAATCAAACTCACCAACATTTTTCAGGACATATGAATGGCAGTTACTTAGGTGCATGGAGGCCATCCCTACCTAGTGCAAGGACATGGTTTCTCTATAGTTAAAAGCACTACGTGGGCCTAGACAAAAGACCCCATAAAAAAACCCGGTTGAGGCCTAGCCAGTGCCCAGCTAGGGCTGGGCAGTCCTATTCAACAAAAAAAATGGGGGAAAGATGGATGGGAAATAAAACAAGGAAAAGAGTCACACTGGTGGTTCAGTGAAAAACTGAACCTCAGTCGATATCCTAGAAGTTACAATAAACAAAAAACAAATAAATTTTTAGGATTAAAAACTAAAAAAATAGTTTCTATTTTGACTGCCTAGATGCCTTTGTGTAGGTGCTGGGACTGGGAGTGTATGGGCACCTTTAAAGGATGCTTGTGGCTTTTTTCTTATAAAAGAACCTAGAAGAAACTTTTTTCTTTTTTTCTGTTTCTTTCCTTTGAGTCGCATACACAATGTGTGTGCATGTCTACACTTCTAGCCGATTTTCTAAAATATGATTGAGGTGCGTACATCAACAAAAGTTAGGTTGTGTGTGAGTCTGTGAGAGGCTAAGAGTGAGGATTCTCCTACACATATAGATGCTACTGAATAAAAATCCTCACTTTAATAAACATCTTATCTACAGATGATTATTATGTATAATGTTCAAGCAATTTAAATACATTTTCTTCAGAGGTTCCCAAATGTCTAATGTTGTATTCATGTCTCAAGTATTACAGGAAACAGCATAACATATTATCATGAAAAGCATGTGTTTAACCATTTATGTGAAAGGCAGGACACTGTTCTATCCCCGAAAAGATGTTCCCTTTACAGCGAATGAGAAAAAAGAACCCATGACAACAATGTGCAAGCACATTCTTGCCCAACAATGCAACCATGTACATATTCAAAATAAGAATTAGCAAAGCTGCAAAAGATATAGCATGCAATAAGAACCTAGAAAGAGAACTCAGAGTTGTGCGACAGAATAAGAAGCAGGAAATAATACCATTGGAAGCCTGAAGTTCTGCACCAAACGTAACACGACCAGCAGCTGGTATCTCACCCTCCTGTGATTCAGTTAGGTGCAACACTGACTATCAGAAGATCACACAAAACATAACTTGACAAAGGAACATCAACTTCAAACAATTGTGATTTTTAGTAGAAAATTAATGCAACCAGCTAATGCAAGCACATATTCAACGGCTTGGATACACCTGAACCCTATTTGTTCAACTCCCGTTCCAAGAAACCAAATTCCAGTGAATTTTCACTAACCCACAAGAAGATACAAATCGAGTTTCATGAAAAGAACAAAACGTGCATAGATTTCTTAACACTGCGACATCAAAAGAGCTGTCTAGTCAAAACCAACAGAACCCTAATTCTCATCCATCCCACATCACCTAGCAAAATTATCGGAAGAAAAGCAGGAACGGCCTCAATAACTCGGCGCAAAAATACGAAAAAAAGACAACAGGAAATTACCTCGGGATCAGGCGACATCGCCCCTTCGTCGTGAGCATAATCCACAATCGTCAAGCCACCGCCGTTCGTCGATCTCCTCATATCCGATTCCACAAAGACCGCTGTAGGAGGGGTCGACGTCGTCACCAACGGGAAGGGCGACGGGCTTCTGCGGAACAAATTCTCATTAGGAAATGATGGTCGAACGGACTCCGCATCTTCCTGCATCGGCACGGCCGGGGACTTCTCCGGTAACCCAACGCCCTCATCCACGCTCCGAACGGCATCAGCTTCATCCATGTCCTCGTCAATCTTGTCAACCTTACCACGGCCATCATCCACTTCACCAGCATCACCATTTACGGCAACGCCGGCATCGTTGCCACCGTCGTCATCACTGCCGTCGTCTTCATCATCAGGATCCATGTCCTCGTCGTTGTACATAGAAAGGAGCGCGATGGCCTCCTTCTTCTTCTCCATCGTGGCCGGAGCAGAAGGGCAGATTCGAGGAGTTCCCCTCCTCTGCAGGGAGATCGGCAACCAGCTAAAAGTGCGTTTCGGAGGAAGATTTTGGAGGGACGCGATTTGGCAGACGATTTGAACGAAGGGACTGGCCGAGCGCAGCCAGAACAACAGCCCGCCTTATAAAGTGGGCTCCCGACGCTGAGGGGCGTAGATCGGACATGGAGCAAATCTTATACCAGAAATCGTCTTTATTGGTTCGTTCACCAGTACAGTATACAATACAATACGGTGTACCATACCGGTAGATGTGTTCAACAAGTATAAGATTGTATTTGAATGTATGATAAAATGAATCTAGTTGTTGCATTATCACAATCTGTTTGGTTAGACTACATATCACCACTTAGTAAACGTTTTTCTATCATAAAATGAATATCTATAGTGTCATTGTCGCATTTAATTTTTTTTTAATGCTTAATCCGTCATTGTAAACATGATTTTATCTTAGTGTATTGTAAAACCAATTCTGCAATTGCGTTATCACAAACTGTTCTATCTAACTAATTATCGCGTTTAATTTTTTTGAGTGTTTTATCGCATTCTTGTACACGATTGTACTTAAGTGTATTGTTAAACAAATCATGTTATTGCATTATTGTACAATATTTTGTGTTTATTGTAAACACGATTTTATTTGAGTGTGTCATAAAACGAATCTCGCAATTGTGTTATCGCATGATTTTTTGTTCGCCTTATATGTCTAACCCTTCCTGTCAAGACAAGCTAACTTGAAATCTAAGCCAGCATCCCATGGTAAGCTGCTCAATGGAGGAATTTCGATGCCACTATATAACTCTCACAAATAGTAGAGAAGAGCTGGAAGGTTCCTGTCTTGAACTATCCTTCGGTAGCACAGTGTACAGCAAAATCCCACTTGCCAATTGGAAAGAAAAAGGAGAAGGAATTTAGTTAAACAGATTTAAGCTCATCGGTAGAGCCATCTCTACAAGGTGAAAATGATAACATGGATATGTTTACACAATCCACGCCAGAAAAGACTGAGATATAAACAAACTCCCAATTAGTCAACTTAGTGTGGAGTAAAGAATCATTTTATGAGAGACATCAAACAGAACTCAAGAACTTCGTTAAGCAGGAGATCATGATGAATGGCTTGATTAGCATGGGTTCATGTCCTTAAGGAGCCCAACAACTTGCTGCATTGTGGGTCTCTTCTTCGCGGACTCAGCGGTGCACAGGTACCCGACCCGCAAGCTCTCGATCATGCTGCTTATGGACCCACTCTTTAGGTTTGGGTCGAGCGCCTTGATGCCGAGCTGCTCTCGAACCAAGCTCCTCACCCATGCCACCATCTCCATGGAGCCGGCCTTGCCAGTTATCAGCTCTAGCAGAACTACTCCAAAGCTATATACATCGGATTCGGGGCACAGAGGATCAGATCCAGGTGCAGAGTAGCGGGTTTGATAATACGATCCAATCCCGACGATCTCTCCAAGTCCGAAATCAGAGATCCGGGGCTCGAACGAACCGTCTAGGAAGATGTTGAATGGGCTGAGCCGGCCGTGTACAATGGGCTTGGCCCCGGCATGGTGCAGGTAAGCGAGCCCTCTGGCGAGCCCCACGGCGATCCGGTGCCGGGTGATCCAACCCATTTTCGCGGCGGATGCTTGGTCTCCACCAGTCTGCTGCTCCCATGTGTCCATGCTCCAGTCCTCGACATTGGTCGAGCCGGTCGGAAGCTCGTGAAGCCATTGGTGGAGGTTTCCATTTGCCATGAATTCATAAAGCAGTAGTTTCTCCTGCCCTGCAATAGAACAGTGCCACTCATGTCAGAGCTTAGGTGTTTGAGATAAACAAAAATCTTTGGATCATGGAAGTAATGTGGTATGCTTTTGGTGATATGGCAAAAGGTTTATGGTAAAATCAATGGTTTATCAAACTAAGAATTTTAAGCCAGACTTAAGATCAACACTAAGATCATTAATTTTCTTCTTTGATAAAAAGCCGCCAAGATACAATCTTAAATCTATGGTTCTCAAATAAGAAAGCTGTCAAAACGTAAATATATCTTATATACAGTTTTAATACAATCTTAAATCTATAGTTCTCAAATAAGGAAGCTCTCAAAACTTAAATATATTTCACATATAGTTTTAATATGAAAAGACCAAAATACCCTTAGAAAATACCTGCTATGCAGTACCCAAGCAGGGGCAACAAATTGGGGTGCTTCATCTTGCCCAGAGCTCCCAACTTGGCCGCCGCCGCCTCTGTTTCAGCACCCTCAGCCTGTTTCAGCACCTTGATTGCAACGTGAATCTCCCCAGGCAGAACCGCCCGGTAAACCGGTCCACTCCGGGACCCGGCCAGCAGAGACTCCCTCCCGAACCGAGACGTCGCGGTGAGGAGATCGGCGAACGTAAGCCTCAGCAGCGGCTTCTCGAACATCACGACCGCGGCCGACGACGGCTCGACGATATCGGCGATCCAAGTGCCGGAGTCGGTCTGAAAGGAGAACGGACCGGACTCGTTAATCTTGCAGGCGAAAGGCGGTTTCGAGACGACCCATGTCCTTCTACTCCTCCTCTTCTTCCTCAGCAAACAGAACGCCAGGACTCCCAGCACCAGGAGGAGTGCAGCAGACGCTGCAGCAGCACTGATGACGGCGATTCTCTTCCGATGGTGAGCCCGCTCGTTGGTCGGACAGAGACCGGACTTGGTAAAAGAATCAGCCCCATATTTTTTGCTCATGTCGAGCTCGAAGTAGCCGCTGAATCGGTTGAACGAGACGTCCAAGAATGTCAGGCGGTCCGTCGGAGGAAAGTCTCCCGGAAATGAGCCGGTGAGACTGTTGTTGGAGACGTCCAAGTAGGTGAGGGAAGGGAGGAATGATATCGGTTTCAGGCTGCCCGTCAGACCACAGTCGGAGAGATCGAGGTGCACGATACGACTCGACTGCTTCAAACGAGTCGGTAGAGATCCGATTTTGTTTCCCGACACCGATAGGGTGGAGAGCTCCGCCAGGTCGAAAGCCTCGGCGACGATTGAATTGTTCGATATTCTGTTACCCGAGACGTCCAAGATCTTCACGCTCTTGAAGGAGGAGAGCGAGACGAAGGCGGTGAATCGGTTGTTGGAGAGGTTGAGGGTCTCCAGAACCGGCAAAGGGAGACTCCGGTCAGACGGCTCGCCGCCGATGCTGCCGCCGAGTTGGTTGCCGGCGAGGTTGAGGTGCACCAGCCGGGTCTTCGACCAGAACCCACCTGGAATGCTCCCTTGGATCGAGTTGTTGGAGAGATCCACGGACCGGAGATTGGCGATGCCGGCGAGTATCATCCAAGAGACGGTACCACTGAGACCTTTAGAAGGGAGAATGATCTCTGTAATGGAGGAGCAATTGCAGTTTATGGAATTCGAGCGATCGAACCCCTTCACGGATTTAAACGCGGAATCCATAATTTGGCACTCTGAGGATTCGCAGGGTTCGGCATGTGGAAGAACCACGACGAAGCAGGAGATCAGAAGGAAAAAACTAAGGAACTCTGCAACTCCCATCCTATCGCCGTCTCTTCTCGTGTAAAGATTTTGGGGAGATGAAAGCAAGAAAGAATCGTTATAAAAGACTCTGCAAAAGAAAGGAGCTCAAGAAATTACGCCTTCAGGAGAATTCTAAGGTTACCATCTTCGTATCTCTTCTTTTGGGGATTGTTCAGAAAGAGATTGACATCAGAAGGAAGAGAGTTCGAGGTGTTCGAAATGGAAGATACACTGAGATTGGATTCTCACGGTGTCGATCATTTTTTCTTGGTGGAAGCATTTCAGAACCTTCATTTTGGGAACAGATGAAACAAGGAGGCTTAATATGGTAGAGAAAACGTGTGGGGGCATTAATTTAATGAATTCTTAGAGAAAGAGAGGGGGAGAGGGCTCCTTGAATCTTTACAACTAAGAGGGAGAGGCTTCCTTCCAACTAATTTCTAAGCAAGCACCGACTTTGACTGCTCATCATGTGTTTACACTAGAAAGGGACGATCAGAGAGAGTGAGGGGGAAGAGACGAAAATGGGCACACAGCCACACAGGGTCGTCTAGGGTTTTGACTCTCGCCTTCAGTCAGAAGAAACAAGAAGGTGAGTGCAGTTTTAATGGTGGAAGGCGAAAGATCAGTCGCTTCTGAAGAAGCAAAAAAGTGTTTCACGCCTATGCTCACATGTCAGAACTAATATTGGCCGTAGATCCTCATAATCCGACGTCCTAGATTTCTCGTTTTCTTCTTACAGACACGTAATGAAGCGCGACCTCCAACCTCATTAATGGCGGTGGTTATGATTCCCAAGGTTGATCGCCAAGGGCACAGCCAGAGCAAGCTACTGTTCTTTCCTTACATTAAAGTTCTATGGTACAAGGCAGATCTTTTACCGATCGATAAAAATATTTTACTGAATTGAAGTTTGTTTCCACTTAATGATCTATTGAAAACAATAAATATAGCCTGAATTCTTGGCAATCCCTCGAAAAAATTTACTAGTGCAGTGAACTTTTTTCTCGCGTGAAGCCACGAATGAAATTAACCGACTTTTCACATGTTTAGCCGATTAACAATGACTTTTTGGGCACGGTAATCGAGATGTAAATCAACTCGTGAGTTTCAAAATTTAACAAGGCACGAGGATACGTGCATGTTCTAAATTTAATCAAAAGTGGGTACATGTTTTCTTGGTACTCCAATATTTAACAAATTATTACTGTTGAAACACTAAAATGTACGTAAATTGTTTCCATTATCAATCGCATATTGTTACCAAGGTCAGGTTCATATACAACGTTTAATTTTGAAGATAGTAGTTGATTTCTCATGGTTCTTAGATTCGAGTTGATCTAAAATCAACGATAGCTAAAATCTAGAGTATGCCAACATGAATACGAAATTCACGCTATATGGTAAAAAAACATGGAAGGGAGGTCGGACCTCAAAACCGTGGTAATTAAACACAACTTAAAAGATTAATGGTGCTAATCATTTTTTGAAGGTATATTGACACTGTAAAAATGAATTGAAAGTGATCGATTTGAACAATAAAAGAAGGTGGATCAAATAAATACATCCACATGTTTGATTTGTATTTTAATTCCACTCTCAAATCTACCGAAATAAATTGAGAGGTCGACAGCCCATATGCCGGTGAGTTATGAGTCGCCTGAGCTCTGCCTTGAAAAAAGGAAGAAAATGTAAGATACGTTGATCCTCTACCAGAGGGTCATACGGCAAATTACGGACGGCATTTCCGCTTCTTCACAATTGCTGCTAGCGTTGATTGTATGACCATCGCAATGCAAATAAAAAAGAACCATAATATTGATCTCCAGGTTAAAATTTTATATTTTTCAGGACCATTTTCTTTTAGAAAAATTTGTTGATGGCATACAGAAAATGTGAGAAGATACAAGAACATAACCAACGTAATGTATACTCACGCAATATTTTAATTGTATTTTTCTCAAGATCATACCCAGCCTCTGAAAACTTGAGAAAACTAGCAAGGTCTAGATACGTTGCAAGAAAATTATAATAATATTGGTGATCAAGCAGATCCTGCAAGTGAAAAAAAAATGGGAAAAGGGAAACAGTTGAGGAGGGTGAGCTTAAGCATGTGCGTAGACAATAAGCAACACGTATCTCCCCAACTGGCTGGCTATTTTTCAAATCTTCTCCAAAATCTCAAAGTAAGTGCATACTTAATTCTGACATATGGTATATATATATAATATATATCTTTCTTTCTTTCTTTTTTTGGATATATATATATTTCTTTATTTCTTCTTCTTACTTTCTCTCTGAAACTTTCAAAGAAAGGACCATGTTGACATATATATATATATATATAGACAACAAGTCCAATTGAGATTCCAGAAAATACAATCATCCTGTTAATTAAGGCCATGCTTTACTTCACCAAGAAAATATGCTTTTTTCCTTTATCAAGAAAATAGTGATCTTCCTTGTGTAAGTGAAACAAACTTCATGTTCAGTAATTTCTTCGCATCTCTTTTTTCACGGCAAATAGCATACTACTTTCTTCTCTTCAATGGTGGAGCTACATATGAGCTGCCTACACCAGCCTCTCAATCTTCTTCAAATATTTGTTCGGTTACATACAATCTTCTTCAAATATTTGTTCGGTTACATGTATGAGTGCCCTTTTAGATATGAAAATTTGTGGATGCGTATCTCTCTACAAAATTTTTCTAACTCAGCAACTGTTCCCCTCCCACGTTACCTGCAAAGCTTCCATCTATATATCTTCCCAGATCTAGTAGACTATCTGTACTCTCCTGTCATTCTCCTCTTTGACGACGGTGCAACCTAATTGAATCTACGAAAGAAAAGGAAATCTGGTCGTTGAGACTCCGATTCAAAGTCTGATTTTGCATTCGATGAAGATCTAACCTTCTTTTTGTTTTAGCAGATATTCTACTGAAGTGCAGAATATGCAATGCTTCCGCTGAAGAAAGAAGTCTGAACAGAGAAAAACTTAAGCGAAGTAAAGTCCGTCGGATGCTACAGGAAAACTGATCACGGAGAGAGAGAGAGGGGAAATAATTGAGGGTCAAAGGGACGGAGACTTAAACTCCCCATTTTCAGCAGCAAGCCCGTGGATTTTTACATACGTTTTCCGAAGCTGAGGCTTAGCGGACGTCAGCTGGTATGTTTGGGCTAGAGAGAGAGATTTCTGTATCAGTCAACGGTTATGTTATGTGATATCAGGCAACGGTTACGTTGAAGACTGCTCCTTTCTTCTTGTATCTTGGGGTTTGGAGGTGCTTTAAGAATTAAAAGGGTGAATGTTTATTGTTTACAATGCAAAAGAGTCATACTCATAAGAATTGAATTGATGACCAAACTTTCACCTACTATAGTTTTAAGATACTTCCCTCGAAACCAATACGTGATTCACGTGATATTTTTCATTTTTATTTTGCCAAAATATCCTTATATTGGGCCCGTCATGGGTTGACGAAGGGCCCAAGGAAATTTCAAATCCGATCATGTAGTTACAATGAAACCCTCTTTTTTTCTTGCAAATTTTATCAGTATTTCTCCATTTATTCTCATATAATATCATGTTTGAGTTCGTTCTATGAAGATTCAACATCCTTGCTTTTACCAAGAACCTTTGTCACGAAAGATACATAATTACAACACTTTAGTTCATGTCTTCAAGTTAATACATTTGAGTACCTTTTAGATCGAAACTGATCCAAACTATTTAATTTTACTTGATTTGATTTTTTTGTAACTCAATTTTCATTCTATTTTTTACTGTTATTGTCCATTAACATGTAGTGTTTTCTTTATATCACTTGTTTATTTAAATGTTGTTTTCATTTCAATGTTTTGTGATAATTTGCGTGCGTGTATATATATATATATATATAATGTCTTATCGTTTTCTCGTACCCACTGTTTTTTAAAGTTGTGGTGCATATACCCATTCTTGGTACTCGTACTCATATATAAACCATACCTCATACCTCTACCCATGTGACGACACAAACCCCAAGTGTACACCAAAATAGATGTGAATCCTGGATCAAATGCTGACCCACGAGTTAGTGCAGTGGATATCCCACCGTTTGCATTCCTAGTCAAGTCAACACACGGCACGATTAGGTGTAAATTGATCAGTTTAAATCATGCACGTATGTCTCTTTTTCTATGGATAAGACTTCAAACCTAACGCTACATGAACCAAATCAACATCCCTTTTGGACGATGGCGAAATAATCACCCAACTAATCCTTCTGGTATTAATATATATACTATAAGGGCTTGCTTCTGCATGGTATGATAGACTAGAGTACTTTACGGAACTTAGTTGTTTAATACTGCTTTGAATCAGTAGCAAGCCAGAGAAAAGGGGCACTAATCGATCTTCCACTTAAAAAAATGAACAATTGCAAGAAACTGACTCAGGTATGGTGAGCACCACATGGAGCTGTACCTACTTGAACATAGGTCCAACTTAATTACAATGCAATGCAAGATATCAAGAGCTGGTGTGGGCAGTGGCCCACACCAGTCACAAGTAACTCCGCTGCTGCCCTGGATCAGAAACTTAGGATAGCATCTCGATTAAGCATCTGTTTGATTTATCAAATATTTGAAGCATTTGGTAATCATTCTGATAAAGAATGAGAAATAGATTGATATGGGTCAATCGAGGAGACATCAGCTAGCAAACCAAATCCATTGCATCCTAAAAGATGGAGAAGTTGATGAATGCTATGTTTAGTAACGTTGACCAGCCAACTGCCACAACTGGAGCCACACATTAGGTGGCGTTGTGTCTAAATCACTCGGAATTAGTAAGGGGTTTAGGTGAGCACGAGGAAACCCCAATGTTCCGGTGAGAGGTCAAGTCGTCCTTCCTTTTCCTTTTTCTTGTGGTCGGGTTTAGAGCTGTTTCGAGATCTCAGTGAATTTAATTTATCCTCTTCAATTTGAGAGTAGCGTCACCACCTTTTGTAGTCCCGACCACGGGTGGAGACAATTTTTTTTAAGGGGAGAGTGAATAGTATTTATAAAGTTTGAATAGAGACCGAACAATATTTTTAGAAATCTACGCATATGTCAAGTTAAAAACTTTAAAAAATATAAGCATTTTTATTTTCAAAAATGTGATGAGGGCCACGAGAATCAAACCGACGACTCATTCCATTGTCTACCCTATTCAAGTTCCATATGCCAACAAACTATTTCAAAAATACTTTAGGGGGCGTTTGATGCGCCGGAAAAGAACTGTTCATCGAGAAAAATAATTCAAAAATTTGAAATTTTTCCATCATATCAAACATAGAAAAAAAATTCGACCGTTGAAGTCGAATTTCGAAAATTTTTTTCCGGAATTTTATTTTTGCCCGTTAGGACACGCAAGCGCGTCTTCGCGTCTTCTTCTTTTCCTTCATGTGCCGCAGCCGCTCCCTCTTCTTTCTCGTCGACGCACCCGCAGAAGACTCCCTCGTGTGCCTCCTCTCCCTCTCCGCATCAGAGCTCGACGCCTCCACGTCTCCTCTCAATGCAGCTGCTAGCCTCCCGTCTCTCTCTTTCTCGCAAGGTATTGTCTCTCTCTCTCTCTCATTCTCTCTCTTGTTCCCCTCTCCAAGTAGGCGTTTTGAATCCCTGCGGGTGCGTCGACTGAAAACGAAGCTCTGATGTCTACACGCATGTTTATTGTGTTGATTATGTTCTACTGAGAAAAGCTCGTACTGTTCCAGTGAGCGTTTGGTTTCATAAACTTTTTGTTTCCCTGTCTGTGAGCATCAATCCCCTTTTTTTTCAAGTTCTCATGATTCTGTCCTATATGTTCCGAATCCCCTTTTGCTTGATAGCTTCTACAGTTACATGTACTGATCGTGTTATGGCCAATGGTGTGATCTTGTAGTTTCTACGCCGATCTCATTTGACTTAGTTGGATGTCGTTTGACTTAGTTCTTCCACTATATATCAGTTTGTGGGTTGTTCGAAAGCTTCTACATTGTGATGTACTGTAGGTGTTAAAAATGAAAAAGTGCATAATGCACATATTATGCGTCTATATGAATGTGTATGCCATAGTTACATCTCAAATATAGGGAATAAAACTGAAAGATGGGCATCATGCACATATTCCATGTCTATATTCCATGTCTATATGAATGTTTTCTTTGTTTCAATTGCTTCAGTTGTAAAGGAGGCACCCTTATTTTGATTAAGGTGACTTCACATTTGCTATGGTAGACATTTTCTTATCCAAGTTCTTCATTTGTCTTGGTGTCGTTATTTTCTTATGCATGTTCTTTATTTGTTTTGGTGCTTCAAGCTCTTCGAGTTGTTGTAAACCCCATCCAAACATCTTCTTGAAACAAATCAGCTTTCATATATGTTATATGTTTCTTTTAATTGAGTTGTTGCATCTATGTAATGGAGCCTGAGATGCAATTGGCCAACAATTCACTACTTAGTAATGAATTTCTCAATTTAAAATGTAAAAATTGTGATTTTGTTTTCATGCAATCCGTACGGTTGAGGACGATGGATCCTCTCAACCACTATCCTCATAATATTTTAAGTTTCTCACCGGTTTGCGTTGAGATTAAAATTTTTAAACCGTTTCTGTCAAATTTTAAGCCGTGTGAATGAGTTCATCATTAGACCGGTTGGTTAATTTGAACCGAAAAGTTCAAATCGGTGTCAATTAAAAAAGGGGCAAAAAGTCGGCAAATCAGAATTGTTCTAAAATCAATTGTGTGGGCGAGTATATCCGGTCTATACATCCATACATTCATAACCATGTTGTCATATTTTTGTAAATCTGGATAAATGTTTTCTTATTATTAAACTAAGAATTAAATTTCTGAAAATAAATTTGTGTACTATCAAACTCAGAAATATAGAATTGAAAATATATTTCTAAGTCATCACACACACACCAAAATTGGAATCGAAAAAATTTTTTCCATTTCATTTTTCTATTTCCTATATTTCTAAAAATATATTTCCAGAAATATATTTTCAGGCCATCAAACGGCTTTTTTCTGCGTAAAGGCTCGTCCCTATGGGCACATTTTTTGAAGCTCTTTCTTCCTGTGGTAAGTGGGCATCATATGGTTGAAAACTTGAAATGAGACTATAATATGTAGACTACACATTTAATATAAATTACTTTAAAAAGTTAGGAGGGTAAGTGCCCCCACATAGCTTATACATTTAATATAAATATCCAGATCTGGTTTGGTTGGAAGCTAGGTATATTACCAAATCTGGCTACAAATAAACCTAATTCAACTACATCTAATGGGTTTGGAGAGAAAAGCAGGACCAGTTTTTGAATCAAGCGGTCCGATCATATGCATTTTGCATGTAATCAAATGGGAAACCACGTTATAATTGAATTATGTGTTGTGATTTGATTAGAATATGAAGATTTTACATACTTTACAAGACACCACTTTGCTTTTGCATTCACCAAAATTTAAAGCATACAATCAATGGCCAGGTCGGCCATTAACCTCATGAATCTCCCTTAGAGCCCGTTTGATAGCGTGGAAATCTAGAATTGGAAATATATTTTTAGAAATATATTTCTTGGAATAAAGGAATGAGAAAAATCTTTCTGATTCCCATTTTGATGGAGGATTTTCAGAGAGAAATGAAGACCTTCGTCAGATAGATGAGAACACCGCTTCAATCTCTTCCTCCTGTGAGGCAGCAGCGGAGGATGAAGCATCGAAGAGGAAGAGGAGCGGAACCCAGCGGGTGATGAGTTTATGCCCTAACGGGCAAAAAAAAAAATTCGGAAACATTTCTCCACCTCTCGTGGTGGAAAGATGTTTTCGAAAAAATTTTTCCTAAAACACCTTCAACGGTTAAAAATATATTTCTGTGTTTGATAAACTAAAAACATTTTAAAAATTTGAAATATATTTCCTGAGCTATAGGAAATTTTCAGCCCATCAAACAGGCCCTTAGGCATTCTGGATTTTGCAAGATATTTTTCACGATCATGATATGCAATTAACTAATCAGGAGTAGAGAGTCTGACACTTTCGGCAGTTGAAAAGTTACGTATCATTTATTCGGTTTTCGTAGGCACTACTTCTATAAACTACTCCCTCTATCTTCGAAGTAGCCCTGAACCACACAAGCATAAAGAAAGAAAGAAAGAGAGAGACTTCTGCGCCTTAAGGGTATTTTCCCCCTCAACATTTCCAAATTAATTAAAACCTGATTTTCTTTTCTCTTGGCTTGGAGCAAAATTATTCCGAAATATGTTCACTGAGCTGCATTTCCAGCCTATTTAGTTCGATCCCGACTCGCATAAATCGGTCACGGACACTGGAAAACAAGTTTATTTGTTAAAATGGGAAATAGAAAATAAGATGGTCTACCACATGCATCCTCTGATTTCTGGAATGCCCTATATAAACACACAATATCCTTATATATCAGCATTTTTTTCGATAAAAAATTATATATTAATAAACATCTATTAGAGTCAATGTCACTGAATTTTGCTCCGGTTTATGCTGAAACTGCACTGGTCGATTCCACTTAGCATAAGCCCATGTGAGAATAAAATAACCATAAAAATTACTTATTAACATTTTTTAAAAAAATAAATGATGTGACTCGATATGGACCATTGGTTAAAACAGAATTTAATTAAGGCCTTGTTAATCGACAATGATGGTTTTATCAACCACAAAAAATTTGGCTTTAAGATTGGTAAACTTCTACATGGATTGTCAAAATAAATTTCTCACAATAAGAAGAATTATAAATATTTAACAACCGCTGCTAAAATAATCATTTCCGACGGTTTATAGCATAGTGACAATTTATCCTATTTTTAATGATGATTTATAGTACTTTTGGTAATTGATTTTAAATATCTAAATATCTGGCAACATTCGACCACAATTTTGGGATTCAAGCATGAATCCAAGCGACGAAGAGTTGCATGTATTTTTTTTTTTTAATTTTTATTTTGGGGTGGAGCCGCCCCTGGGCTTGACAGTGTAGAAAAATTCATGTTATGTGTACGGCACGACTTCTTGTCCAAGCAACGGAACACGCTTTCGCGGACGTAAGCGGTCGCGTCTTGCTTCGTCGTGAGGTTACGATCGTTGAAGTGATCGTGACTATTCTTTTGCCGTCAGAGGGGTGCAACTGATGACTGCGAAACTTAGCTGCCTTTTGCCTTTCAATTTTTTCAATGCCGAATTGCTTGAAGGGCAAGCTAATCCTTTTCTTAAGAAAAAAAGCCAAGTTAATTGTTATTAATTGGTGGTCCTGTAACGGCGTGATGGAAAAGTTATATATATATATATATATGCAAAACCATCCATTGCATACATGAGGGAGTTTGAGTTGGATGGATAAGAGAAGGAATGCAGGAATTTTGTATAAGGACCTACTTTAGCATGTGGGGCTGCATAAACTAGTAAAGCCAACTCGAGCTTGTCTCAAACTTGATCGTCAAAACTTGACTCGAACTCCACTTGTTTATTGCTTATAAACAAGTCAAACTCAAGTTCAAATGTGTATTCGAAATGTTAAACGAGTTGAGTGTGAGTTATAAGAACTTGATTCATTTAAACTCGACTCGGCTCAACTATAAAATAAATGCTGAATTATAACGAGAGAATGGTTGAACAAATAACGAATTAATCGAGTTAAATGAGTCAAGAAAAAAAGATGTGCTTAACATGATGAAGTAAAATGAGTTGAGTTTGAGCTCAAAGTTGTATTGACGAGGCGAGTTTATTCTATCGAGCTTAGGTCTGGGCATCGGGCTGGCCCGGCTTGGCCTGTCCGATAAGGAGTCGGGCTACGGTTAGGCCGCAGCTCGTAACTACAACCAGACCTAGCTCTGCCCGACAGCCAAAACCGGAGTTTGGGCAATTGTCTACACGGTGCCCACACCTGCCTTGGAACAACATGCTCACTTGAATCCTAACCCACACCTGCCTTGGAAGCACATGCTCACTTGAATCCTAACAAACTTTAAAAAGTGAGCGACGTTTCTGAAAAACTTTTATATGTATTTCTCTTCAATTTTGTTAAAAATACCATTATGCTTTTCCTAAAATTGTCAAAAAGTGGAAACGTACTTTTTTTTATTTTTATTAAACTTCCCCTTTGTCTTTGGCTTGATCCCCAACAAGCACGGTCATTCAACTTGAAGGTTTGAAAATGCAGTGGGTTGAATATATACGTCGATTCAAAGATTGCATGGACACGAATTTCCATGAAACAGAAGAAGAAACCAAAGGAGTAATTTGGAATAAATAGGGGACAAGCAGGCAGGTAGACCCATGCAAGAGCAAGTCTAGCTCGAGCTTGGTCGACTCAACTCACATATTGCTTGGCTCGAGCTCAAATCAAACTGTACAATGTAGAAAAAGCTCGACTCGATGAATCAAGTTTTGGTTTGATTGGTCGACTCGTCTAAATTTGTTTACCAACTCCCTATTTGATCTCTTTTCTTGATTTTAAGTTGGGAAATTAAAAAGAAAAAGGAAAACCTAAATTAAACAAATTTACTCGAGTTTAACTAAGTCAAATTATGTAGCTCTAACTCAACTCATTTATAAGCTCCAGTTTTCAGTTGTGCAACTCAAGCTGAAGCAAGCGCTCATTATTTATATATAGATGTTGTGAAATAGATGGAACATTATTTGACTTATCTTTGGTTTCCAATAATGTCAGAAAGAAAAACTTTTATAGTGCATGTGATTTGAAAGGCCTTTTTATAAGAAAACTCAGGAATCAGGCTGCATGGGCTTCTGCTTTTAGATTTAAAAGTTGAAGGGCCGATATGACGTTTATCATATGGGCATGGCCGAGCTACGTATGGGTTGCTGTAAGCAGCTGGGCATACCAGCCTCACAATGTTTCTTTATGTTCACATTAACAACATCAATAATACAAGTGTCTCTTTCGATTTGAAAATCTATGAACGAGTGTTCTTTAAAAAATATTTCAATATTTGCTCTTTTAAATCTATGAATGAGTATTCTCCAAAAAATATTTTGCAGCTCCACCACTGCGTACGTACGCGTTTTCGAGCTAGAAAGGCCCGGCAGAAGACATTAACTGCTGCTGCACCTACCTTCATAAACATGGGCGTCGTCTTCACGATAAGGGATGGCTCTGTTAGCTTTTCAACTTGTGTGAACTTGTTGACATTCAGAAAAGCTCTTTCTCATGTCGAGTTGGCGTCCTTTCTTGTTCATTTTTTTACTTTTTTAAAATTATGTGAACATATGGAATTTATGCCCGTATGTTTCGTGTAATAATATTGAATTTGTTTTCCTTCATTTATCAATGTCATGGAGCGTTAGATTCAAACGTCTACCCATTTTCGGTCGTTCACAGGTTATTTTCATAAGCAGCATACATGTACGTAGATGGATCTTAAGTGTCCAAAATTTACGATCGAAGAAAACGTGAAAATGAAATGTATAAATTGGATTTAATTTTCGTTCTTAAGTTTTTCAGGCTCGGTACACCTACTTTAAATATCAAAATTTCGTGCTCTCCTTTTATTCACATGTTTCTAAATGTTTTTGCATATGTGTGTGGTTGAAAATGTAAGGTCATCAAATCCTCCATTATAGAGGAGCAATAGGCATACATGTCCAATTTTGGGCTGACAATTGGTAAGGGATCTCAATCCAGGGCAAAGCTAGAAATTTTCATGAGGTGGGCTGAATTAAAGTTTTTAAATTTTGACTAGGGTCGAAATATCATTTTTCAAAATTTTTATATACAACAAGTGAAATTTTATAAAATTTACATATAAATTTTTGTTTAAGGTGGGGTCAGGGCCCATGCGAGCCCTACCTTGACTTCGCCCCTCTATCAATCAAATATGTTGTCTGCAGCTCCGAGGCATTTTTTTATTTCTTCTGGTTTGGAGGCGAAATTTCATAAAAGAAAAGTTTTTATGGGTGGAAGAGTTGAAATTTCAACTTCACCATACAATGGGGTAAGTATGATAAACCTGAGAAAGTTCACTTGAAAAAATTTATTGTTGTTTGATGGTTAGAAGTGAGGGAACGACAGAAAAGCAGTTAAATAACTGTTTACAACAGTTGATCATAACGTAATAAAATTATCAACCAACCATTAATAATCAGACTGCCTTCCCATTGCCACAAGATCCAACACCCAGTCAAATTGCCAATGTTTATCAGGAGTATTCAAATGCCCTGAAGTAATCCAATAGAAATCTGAAGGCCTTTTCATTGCCACAAGATATAACACAGATGCTTCAGATCCACCGGTTAATAATGGTACTCAAAGGACTAGAAGTATGACCAGAAAGCAAGAACTCTAGTGGAACTTCGCCGATATTTCAGTTTGATGGCATGCACTTGCTAGATATCATTTTCCTTCGGATGGGAACATTAGATTTTGTGCACTCGAGTTAAACAAAGAGGTTTCCCTAACTCAACGATGCTTTAGTAAGGAGAAAGCTAATATGAGCCTCAAGAGTGGAGATATCTGGAGTAAACTCAGGACTAGAGGGACAGTGCCAGCTTGGAGAAAGAAAATCTAGTGGCATCATCTCCAAGGGAGTTTATGCAATGGCCGGAGAAGGGCTTGGTAGGCCGTCAGTTTCCGTTTCAAACTCTCATGGCTTCAACCCTTTATACTACCACGGGAAGTCACCGATATGATAGTCTCCCCTCACCTCAAATCTGGAAAGAAAATCTAGTGGCATCATCTCCAAGGGAGTTTGTGCAATGGTCGGAGAAGGGCTTGGTAGGCCGTCAGTTTCCGTTTCAAACTCTCATGGCTTCAACCCTCTATACTACAACGGGAAGTCGCCGATATGATAGTCTCCCCTCACCTGAAATCTGGTCGCATCAAGCCCCTTCTACGGCTTACTGAGTGTATGAGGGTCATATGCACTCAAGACAGGTTATATAAGTAGGGCATGACTTTGGGTAATATATGTTACCTCTTTTGTAGTAAAGGAGAATTGATTGAACATCTATTTATCCCATGTAAGTGGCTCGCTCTGTCTAGGCATGGCATGCTTCAAAGTTTTGGGCACCAGCAAGTGCCATGGAATGATGTAGATAAAGAATTTGAGCTCTGGCCTAAGCAACAGTGGCCTTCGAAGTGGTTGTGGAAAATGAAGGAAAAAACTCTTCTTCCGGGTAATTATTTGGAGGCTATGGTGGCTTAGAACTCGTGTGGCGCATGACAAGATTGAAGTGGATGTCTTGCCTCCTTTCAAGACACATATATGGAGATCCTGTACTGAACTTTCTCGTCACTTTCTTGATGATGGTCTTCGCCTATGACTTAAAAAAGAAAAAAATGCTGAGCATCCCTAAATTTTTATGTACATAATATTTCTTGCAATAAAGGCAGGAGCCTACTACCTCCTAAACACGCTTCCATTGGAGACCCATTACAAACCCTTGAAATTGTATAGGCTGGTCCCCGTCCAGCTTTAAAAATGTTTTAAATGGATAGATTTTAATTTGATCAAGAGGAGAAATGATGTATTTTCTTAAATTAATATTTGTCACTTAATTGTCTAATACTATATATTTGTGTCTTGCATAGTTTAGTTCTTTTGTCTTGTCTATTAACCAAATTATCTCGAGGGGTATGGTATAGGTGGTGGGGCTAGCAGACACGCAGAGAGCATGTGGTCAGTTGATTTTGGTGATCGCTATTCTCTTGTACCTTATAAGATATGGCGTGACACCTACACTATGTCAGGTTGGATCTATGTTTCATTTCGGAAGGATGAAAAGCATATTCGTTTGCTTGACTTGCAGCAGTAGTGGCTTTTCCTTGACTGACATAACAAGCTAATACGTAGGTTTGAATGGAAAAGGCACGTCTTGACCCCTCAACCTCGCAGGTGGTGAGTAAGGGAGAGAAGGCCAATATTGAAACGAAGGATGCTCATGAGTCGGCGTCATGAGTTGTCTGTGGTTTTTCGACACTTTCTTGATGATGGATTAGTAAAGCAGGGTGAAGGGGCATCTGTTGCCTCTCTCTCTCTCTCTGTCGCCCACCTTGAGTCTAGTAACCCAAACCCCAAGGCATAGGACTCCTTCCGTGGCTGATAGATCCACTTTGGGTGGCAGAAGGAGCCCACGGCCATAATGATCGAAATGTGACTACTCATCTAACATTGGCGTTAATGGCCAAAGGCTACTGACTAGACTCACATCTGGACTAGTTAGACATAAATAGCATATGTAGGTGGAGTTTGATCCCAAGGACCAACCCGCCAGATCAAAATCAGGAGGCATCTGACTCTGGTTTGGTTCAACTCAGTGCAATGAGCGTCGAATTAGTGCAGCAACCCGTTGCACTACGTTAGCTCTTTTACTTTTCAAAAAAGAAATATAGAATATGTCACATATCCACAAGTAATTCCTCTTCAGATGCGTTTCAGTCCATTTACTGAATCTTGCTGCCACCTGATTCAAATCATTACCGCTTCGGTCACGGCTAAGAAAATTATGTTCTTGCAAATGGCGAGTCTACATGTTTGCTACAAGCACTCACAGAGCACATGGAAATTAAGAACGAAAAAATATGCTCCCAGTGTATAGCGCTCAGTCCTAAATCTAACAAATTACAAATTGATATTTTATGTTTATTATAGAAAACGACCATAGTAACACTTTCGAGTTGGAAACAAGGTGTTCTGTTTGAAACACTTGGTCTTCTGTTCCTTCCACCTAAAAAGAAATCGTCCTGGACGACAAGAACACGTCTAGTCCTACAAGACGCTAACAAGCATCAGACAACTTTTACGGGTTTTAAATTGCAACCCGTCTATGACCTTTTAGGGTTTTTCAGTCTGACCCGTAGGAATGTGATTGAAAAACCGGAAAACGCTTCTTTATGGACAGTCCACTTTGAAAAAGCTTTTCAAGCCATCATCAACCATGTTAGTGTCGTTGGTTTCGAAGTCCAAGGTCAATATTTTACGAAAGTATACAACGAATTGACCTACTCGGAGGTGAGGTACTTTCCAAAAAGTAAATTAATTCGGAAAAGAATGTGAAAATTGCATCATTTGTTGGATCCACGTGCCAGCCTATCTTGAAAGGCAATCTATTTTTTAAAATAAAAAACTGTCCTTTTCTGTGCAGACTGCCTAGGCACCATAGCCAGAGCTTAGGCTGGCCTTAACTATAAAATTTTCTACGATGTATTTTGACTTGATCAAAGAAGAGTTTATCGACAATCACATCGAGTTGCTCTTGCGCAAAGACGGAAAGGAAATAACTAAATACATAAACAATTACATGCATCTTCTGATGACCAAGCGCTCCTTCCACAATACCTTAGCAATCGAGGTGGTGTAAGTCTAAATTATGTGGAACTTAGCATTCCTCAGATTATGGTGGTCACGATTTACATTTTCAATGGATTAACCCAAACTGAGCTGAGTCCTCTCCAACCATGAGTGGTGATTCTGCTCGTGCTGGATCTCTCCTGTAAGAAACATTACATCGGGCTGTACAGTTTCTTAGTTGGCTATAAAAATCACCTGATTTGATTGTTCTATTGGTCATACGTCTCCAATTCTCTAAACCTGCGGTCCCAATCTCTGGCTTCATAGTCCTGATCGGAGAAATCCTTCTCAGTACTATAGACGATACGATCCCGTCCAATGACAGTTCGCTTTGCCATGTCCCGTGCACTGGACAGCTGTTTAATGCACAAAAACGTAAATCAAGATCACAAGCCAGACATCACAGGCGAGGCAAAAACAAAACTGGGAAAAACCAAAGACCAGTTGAATAACACGAACTTTTGCAACTTAGATGAATGAGAGCAGGACCATCTTATCTAAATCTACAAAGGAAAACTAGAATTAAACTGACCATCACGAACTCATATTGAAAATTTTGTAGCCGCAATATCCTTTTTTTTATATCAAGGGTCATATTTGTTAGCTTGCTTACACCGTCTGTTCATTCTAGCTCACTTTTTGCCATTGTGCTTTATCAGACACAGAAGTTCCTTGAATGAGGAAGAGTTGAACCGCAGAAAAATAAGCCAGAATAACAGTCATTCAATGAAGTTACCTTTTGTCTGAGGGGTGGGTCAGGCATTTCAAGTACCCGAGCCCACTGTTCTCTTGCTTTGTTTCTTTTTTCTATTTCCCCATTTGTTTTTCTAACCAAAAACCACCGGAAAAGCGGAATTGCAAAGAAAGAGGCTGCATAAACCTGCATAAATAAAAAACAAATTTACTCATTAATTTTCCTATTCATATTAAACAAACATCAAGTCAAGGACGAACAGAAATAATAGCATACTATCATACTCCCAGAGAAGGCAGGAGAGGAATGAATAGCCAAAGATAGATGAGAGCCTCAGCAGTATGGAATCAACCATCATTGGAGCGTGGTGGTAGGATTCTCTTTTACCGAGGAGGCACTAAAATTGAATTGCTTGACATAATAGTATGTAGTTTACATAACCGTAGGGGGAAGGGCCTGGATGCAACCTTAGGACATTACAAGCATGGTGTACAGCTGGAGTTTTATACGTAAATCTAGAATATACACGGTTGGCAGTAGGAACATTTTAAGCAGACCTTCACATATTCATGTGTTCTCATGCAACCAACCGCTTTGACACATGCCAGAATGCATGCATAGAATCACTACCTGTGCCTGTTTGTGGCCTGGAATTCCCTTTCATGAGCTGGGGGTAGACTGGCCGAACCCCATTGACAGACTAGCAAGCCCATGCACTTTTACAGGTAAGTTCGAGATTAACTTCTCTTAAGAAGCACATGCTCTATCAATATGCATGGTTGGATACAATAATCAGCAGTTTGGTATTTGACTCTAGATGCTTTCGTGATGGCTAAGACAACCCTTCTGTGATGCTGCAAACTGCTATAGTCCCCAAACAAGGAAATGCGCCAACTCTAACAGCAGAATGAAAATACATAGACCCCTCATGGACACCATTATGCATACCAACCAAGGGCATCATGCTCTGTGCAAGTAGAGCGAAGAGATGCTAATAATAGACTAGATGCTAATAGACTACTAGGTACGAATTTTTAGAAGGAGCCAAGACAAACAAAAGAAAGGTAGAAGTTCACCTGAAGAAGTGGAAATATGTCCATGACGAATGAAATAAATCCCCCTCTCGTGATTCCCACATTCCTTCAATTGAAAAAGGAAAAAAGTCCAGACTGTCAATAAAACCATACTGTATTGACTCATAGAAATAATTCTTGAGAGTGAGAAGACATACTTCAACATGCTGCTTAAAATGATGACTCCAACTAGGTTAAGGGCACCCAATCCAATAACCATAGCCCTCTCTGACTTTCCTGTTTTACTGCAATATCACACCATAGACAGAAAAATGAATAAAACCTTGTTCCTTGAAATATATGGTAGCCAATACAAAATTAATTTCATCAAACATCTAGATGAAAAATATTAGTCATATATAAGATAAACAGAAAAAGAAAACATAATAATGAACCACTGAAGAACAATTTTTGTCTCCCCAAAACATGGATAACCTGAAAACATGGATAAACGTTATGATTATATTCTTTCCCACAATGTAGTCCATTGGTTGGTTTATATTCTTAGACAACCAAGTACAATTGGCGAATTACTAAATGCATCTATTTGAATATTTCTCTCATATATAATCCACCGACTGTTTCAGTTTCAATAAGCAATTGAACAAAAATTCCAGTAAAGGTCATGTCTCTTCCGAGCCTCACTCTTCCTTTCCAGTTGTTGGAACTTCGGTGTACCAAAGACTGAAGAATGAGCAATGCCCTTTTGGAGTGTTATATGTTCTATTTCAGTAAGGATAATAACAGTAGATCGTTATTGAACAGTATTAGTACATATCATACATTAAATAAACTTGAAATGATGGACAAGAAACATGTCTACTGATGACAGCTTCCATTCTGCTACTATGCATAGAGGTAGTCACGTATCAATCAAAAATATGAAATTAAAAGAAAGAAAGAAAAATATACACAGTAATACAACAAGCATTTCACATGTCATGCCCAACACATAACGGCAACTAGAGCACCCAAAAGTACTAAAGGTGGCACGAGTACACCATGTATGGACAAATGCACAAGCATGGCAATCAGTAAGAAAAGACTCATTCTCATATTATTTTGTAATTCAGTTTGCTATACTGTTTAAACAAAATAAAAAAAATATAAAAAACCAACCTGAATGGCCATTTCTTCTCCTTAAAAAATTTCTCAACTCCTCCTACCCATTCATTCCACCTTCTCCCAACATACTCCTTTCTTCCCACCCCTTGGGACAAGGCAGTTCTTTGTAATGACGGAAATTTATAGACAATATTACCCTGCCAACAAAGGGAATTTGTGTCAAGGAGTATGTAAGCAAATCGAGTGATATATGGAACTTCCTTCTGGACACAGCAGCTATACATAAACTAAAAATACTTAACTGTCGTAATCGACAAATGTAAATAGTGAAAAGAGGACCACTTCATCAAGAGAGAAGTATACCAAGATAGGTCTCTCCCAAAGAGGCCTATCAAAATGTGACTCTTACTCACCTTGAGATTGCTCACTGCACTATGTACTATGAAAATAACAATCATCCGGGAAGGCAAAAAGAAAATATACCCAGCTTAAAATTCAAGCTTGTGATGTTCACACTCATCGCACATGACTTTGATAAGTCAGAGAGAACAACATGACCAAGAATTAGAGTGTAACAATAGACATGAATGAAGATGAAAATAAGCATGAAAATGAAAATAAGTATATATATATGTATATATATATATATATATAGCATTCTTAACCTTCTAAAATAATTTCTAACACAATTAGAGCAATAACATGCCCAACAGCAGCAACACGCGGTATTCTTTATACTTCTCAAGTAGAGTTGTTTAGTGATCACAGGGGGCTTGAAATGCCATGATAAATCAATTCCCTATAACCTCACCAATAAACCAATTCCCAAAGGCATGTTTCTTACGGCACTTGATGTGAAAGATGATACAAAGCAGAAACAACACATAACGAAGATATCAGTAAACAAACAAAAAAAACCATTCACGTGAAGTACTATTTCTGGCTTAGTTGATGCTTAAAATTCATCTATTTGATAACAGGCTACTGAATGATGTGTGGTGGATCCGGAAGTCCTAGTAGGGGATATCTATACAAATAGATCAGAGAGGAGAGGATGTAAACAATGGCAGGGTTAAAGCTTTTGTACAAAATTGCTCCTTCAAGGCTTAATCTAACATTTGCATAATATATTTACTTATCTTGTGGGAACAGAAACAAGTAAAGGGTAGAAGGTAAATTCAAAAATCAGAGATCGGTACTTAGATCACTGTTTTATGTATGTTCCATCATTAACAGAATCTTTCCCAGCTTTTCTATCAATAGATAAAACATTCACCTGTCTACAGAGGCCAATGCCCCTAACAAATGCCAATATTTTCACCAAATAGTATCTATGTTGTCCAAATTGATTTTCCTCGTATCAACTTGTGCCCAATATCACAGAGAATCCAACTCATCTAACTAAGACCTACCATAGCTAAAAAAGCCTTCAATTAGTTCAAAGACAAAACAAGCAAACTACAACAGCTCATAAAATCATCAGTGAGGTCCAAACTGTTTATTGTGTCTACCAAAAGACTTCTGAAAATCAAATCAACAAAAGAATGTCTGAAACAAAAGGTTTAAATTTTAAAGAGTATAAAGGAAAAGTTTCCATTTAACGCTTCAAGGTCAAAGACCAAATGCTTGATTCTCCAAAATACCTTGTCATCAACTTCAGGATATCCATCAAACCGTAACAGGACAGGCAATATAAACGATTCATCTTCCTGCATACGTGACAAACAAGAATATAAACAATCTGGGAATTGAATGACATAAAAAGACCTAGGATCAGCAACCAATAAAGCAGATCAACTTCTCTGAAATTGTTATTTTCATGAAGTATGTGGCAGAAATGAACATGTGAAAGCATAAATCATGAGTTCTTGTCGATGACAAGAAAAACACCCAAAAAATTGACTGCAACATTCTTCATTTAACCTAAAGTCACATGGATTAACCAAGACAAGGGCCGCACCTGAGTTGCAGGTGCAGGTGCAGTTCCCCGCTCGGACAGTTCAAATTCAGTAAGGGCAGTCATACCAAGACTTGTGAGCACCCACAACTCAACTTGAGATAGCAAATCAGATGCAGTCAAATACCATGCAGTCCAAATCTGACCTAATTTAACATTTAAAAAGTGCCTATTGACTTAAGCTAGAGGACTTTATCCCCATTTCTTCTCCGTCTCCTCCCCTATTGCTTCCTCTCCCTCTTTCTCAGAACTCTCCAGTTATGGCAACAGAAACCAGTTCACAGAAACCTTTATCCTCTCTCTCTCTCTCTCTCTCTCACACACACACACACACAACTCCCTCTTCCACCGGCAGTGACCAGAAATTAGAAACCTCACCGGCACAGGTGGTGATTGGTGCTCTCAAGCATCCCTGTCCACTGTCCAGTGTTCTCTCTCTCTCTGTGGGTGCTCCTACCACAACTATCTCCTCTCCCTCCAATGTTGACCTCCCTCCCATCATCACCTCATGCTTACAACCATCAGACATCACTCCGGCATCAAATGAATTTCAAATGAAAAACATAGGACTCATAATACAATCTGTCTGCCAGTATCTCAGTGTGAAGCAATCTAATTTTGATGCACACTTTGAACAAACAAATCAAACAACATTGTTTTCATGCATTATCCTACCAACTTATATACCTTTGTTTCCTCCACAGGTAGCACATCAAGATATGGAGCAAGTTCTTCAGCTGTTACAGTACCACCATTAGAAGATACGTACTGACCAATCTGTCATCATAAATCCCAACGCAAACAGTCAATTCCTTGAGTCAATCTAAATCAAACAAGGAAAGAAAAACTTCAAACTGGGGATATCCTAGAGAAGGAGAAATTATCACAAGCCATATCAAGTTAAACCCCCCCCCCCCCCACCCCCCCAAAAAAAACAAAAAAACAAACGAAAACTACACGTGGAATTGAGTTTACTAGGAACAAGATAGAATCATCTGGCAGCATTTACCAATATCCATGGATCATCAGAACCTTATCCTTCAAGCCAGACAACAAACAACAGGCAAATCATAGACATGAAGAAGAGAAAAACCAAAACCATTGAAGTTGTAATAGCAGAACAAATGCTCACATATACATTAGGGCTGAAACCCAAAAAAAAAAAACAAAGATCAGCATTTGCGAATAAATGCAAATATTTGTATGAAAATAAGGTAGGCTAAAAACTTTAATAGTAGACAAAAAATAAAGTGCCACTCTAGAACAAAGAATTGCCTTTATGAATTGGTCCCAATCTTGTGTGTCCAAGGTTACCAGAAAAACTGAAAGGAATTAAAAAATTTAAGAGATTCATTTTGGAGATGATGGGCAAAGGACAAAATAAAAGGAAAGAGGGGGACCCAAAGAATTTGGTGTAGTAACCAGCATAAAAGTTTCTCTAACTACATTGTGACCACTCTCTTTCTACCATTTACACTGTGTGCACACTCTTTTCACCACTTATGTATGGAGGATAATGACAAGAATGTTGGCTGGTTTTTCTACAAGTGCAGTGCAATAAATTACAAATAATCTCTGAGCCAGATATGATACAGTTCTATAAATAATGATGAAGTAAACCAAAAATAGTTCACCCATGAAAACTTTCTGTGAAGCAGCAAATATTTAACGTAGCAAGCTCAGAAGCATTTTTTGAAAAAAAATGCACAAAATTCAAGAAAATATGTTCAAGAGACTACAACCTGCACAAACCAAAATGTTAGAAGATCACGACAATATTGTGCGACTAAAAAGTTTTTACATGAATAATCCAAAAGAGCAGGTGCTGAGTTCGTCTCCTTGTCATCTGTGATCTCAAACACATATAGCAACTGGACTAAATATATCCCTCAAAGCGAACTAACTATATGTAACTGAATTTCAACAGTAAGTGTGCTTGCCAAGGCCTTACAATGGCATGATTAAGTATCTTTACCCGATGATGGCAGCCCAGAATTTTCAGTAGATTAATAAAACACAAATCTACAATGACTTATAGTTGAACAATTATTTCTAGTTCCAGAGATTATTGTGGAACTTAATAACACAAGAAGGAAATAAGTTAATAGACAGCACCAAGACAATTAGTTCAGCTGTATCTGTCCAACAAAACCTGCTGGAGTTGTGAACTTACCAATTTCCATCTCTCTTCTTCAATCCCTTGATTAGGATCTCCATCACCAAAAACAAAAGAAAATACCTACACCAATAGCAATTTAAAGTTCATTGAAGTTTCGTAACAGCAAAATTTTTAGAACAAACAGAAAAACAACTCAACCATTCAGTATTACAGATTCAACAAAATTCATCCCATCATCTGTTCTCATCTGTCGCCTCCGATAGAAATATGGATCCCAGTACCTGAAATATGTTTACAAGAGGCAATAAGATCTCCATCACAATGTAGGTTGCAAAGGATCATCATCAACAAATAGTTATTCAAAGATGTAGAATAATTGATTTTATAGCATGTTGCACATATATGAACACACACATCCCTTCATGGAGAATATGCGCATTCACAAGCATAATTATATAGATCTGGAAACTTTTGGCTTCCATGTAATCAGGTTGGAGTTTAGATACTACTGTTTAAAACTTTGAGGCAGTACACAAGATTAAAAAGCCATATCCTTTTCTAAGCAAATCAGCTTAAACGCCACTCACTGATTCAGGCTTGCCAGAAACCCAACTTATGGAGTCAGTCTAACATTTCCAGAGTCACCCTGAGTCCCTGATGGAGCAGGGTGAATGTAAGAAAGAAGAATTAAGTCAGGCACACAAATTGAAAAGACAGTTGAAGTTTGTTTAACTAAAGCCTTGGTAATCTCTTACACAGACCAAGGAAATAATGCTGAAAGACATTGCACACCATCATTAGGAATCACATAGAAGAACCTTAGCATTCACACTTCTCCAGGATTGGACCATCCAAATGCGGTTTCCTCCTTCACAGAAACTCACCAGGCTAGATCACAAATGAAATTGTTTACTAACAAGACGAAGAGGTCCACCTAATGTCACATGCCCAAGAAGTGACATTGCCTACTTCATAACGCTTCATTAGCCTAAAACACCACGAAAATTATAGTTTTAAGAACCAAATGTATACTGCATCTAAGACTAGGAGCTATTCAAAGTCTCAATTTGTTGAAGAAGCTCTGGGGTGAAAATGTGAAGTAGACAATTCAGGAAAGAGTAGTGGTCTAGTATCTTGTGAATTTATTCCTCACACAACAACCAGAATAAGAAGCATGAATACAGATAGGGCCTGGGTTTCTAAAGCTAAAATGGAGCAAGTGTAGCATCTACATCCAACTATAGTAAAATAGAAAATCTTCCAAATTCCCTAGTGTCAATCCTTGCTTTCAAATTAAAAAAGGATCTATTCTGGAGATAATTGGAGAGTTTATCAAATCTAGAGCTGGCCGTCTTGCGTGTTAGCCACCTTACGTGTTACAATCAGATAACAAACTCCCAATGCAATAAAACAATCTGTCTTTTTCTGACATGAAGTAACATATGAATCCTTGATTTTAATGCAAAGGCTTCACCAGAAGGGTAATATGACAATTTGGTTTTTTTTTTAAATGGACTAATACATGAATCCTCAACTTCAAATACAAAGGTTTCACCTGAAGGTCTGGCATTAAATCATTAATCTCATTAAAGCAAGTGCCAAATGATTGATGCATCAAAAAACAGCTCCTTGAATTTCAATCACAACCACAAGCTTACTTTCTCAGACATCCCAAGTGTAGTTGGGACCATAAAAAAACATCTTCACTACACACACAAAACTTACAAAATGATAAAACTAATAACCAAGCTATTAAACCAATTTATTATGCCTTATTTTCAGGAAATTCATTTCTCAGACAGCACAACAAATGACAATCTAACAAGCCACAAGGAACTGTCATGTTATTACCAAAATAAATCCGATGGCCGAAAATAAAAAGCAAAACCAGGACTGTAGCCTCTTTCTCGTCTCCCACGGCCATCGTCATCACTGCAACAACGAAAAAGAAAGCAATAAACATTAAAAAGGATACCAAACTAGTGAATTGGAAATAGAACACTGATTTCTACATATACTAAATGGAAGATGCACCTTGTCCATAAGATAAGATTTTGGGTTTTTCAAGCATACTAAGATCACCAAACTTTAGATACTAAAGAGGTAGTGCATTAGACATAGTATATACCTTCTACTGGAAACAAGGGCAATAATTGTGGTGTAAACAAGAACAATCGAGACAATTAATGCTGTTCCAAATGATACCCGAACCAAATATTCAGCAACAGCCTGAAAAGGCATGGATAAGATCTTATTAAGGTACAACAGACACAGTATGCTTAAAAGATACAGACTGGATGTATGAAGAATAAAAAGACCTTTGATTTCTCCAGCAGAGGTTCCACTCTCATCCTAACAGACTTTGCAGCAAGTTTTGATCGATAATCCCTTGGGAAGACATAAAGAACATCACCTTCATCAGAGACCTGTCAACACAATCTTGAAAGAGATTGCTTTCACAAAACCGAAACTTTCAAAATTATAAAGAATAATAAGTTAGTACTTTAACATGAACTAAGTAAAACAAGACCTATGTCAACCAAAGCCCCTTAACCATGAAAACCACCAGGGTTATTGAAAGCTTGGTTATGAAAACAAAATAATTGATATAAAAATGAAGAAAACATGCACAATGAATCAAGGTCATTGAAAAAGCATTTCTGAGCTTAGAACATGAGGACCAAAATGCTTCCCGTTGTACTTGCATGAATTTATGATAAATAACATTTACGATAACCAAAAGGGCAAGGACAGTTTATGAACAAGTAATTGTAAATAGCCACCAAAAACTAAAAGTTACAATCCCAATATTATCAAAGAAAACCTAGACCATCCCTCTAAGTGTACGAACTATAGCATGATGATGCCCCTTACCGCCACTTATCAACTATAATATCGACAACTAGGTTTTGCACTTCAATATGGAAGGAACAATTGAAAAGGCAAGATTTTCTACTATCATGCTATTACTTATTAGCACCCTTCTTACAGCACAATAACAGTTTGTTAATTCTTAATAACGAACTGTTAATGTTGCCAACCAGCCACTACAGGAGCATCATGCACATGACAAATGTGATCATGCTGGTAACAGGAACATATATAGACAATAAGATGTTACAATGACTGATGACATGGCGACTTTTAACACTATAAAGTTAGAAATAAGGTTGACCATCATCATTCATGTGATGATAGAGAAGGAAAAACAAAAACAAAGCTTCCAGTTATAACTTACGAGGGGGCCAGAAATTTCTTACAAAGGGGATGTATATCAATTGAAACGGCAAGATTTTCTGAAAAGGCAAGATTTTCTACAACCAAGCCCCATCTAACCATCATGTTATTACTTATTAGCACTCTTATTACAAGATAATGTGTTAAGCTACAGGAACGTCATTCACATGACACGTGACCAGCCTGGTAACAGGATTGACAGAAATGGTTACTTTCTTGACATTACAGAGTTAGGAAGAAGGTTGGTCGCCAACATGCACATGAATTATGAAGAAAAAGAAGAACAAGAATAAAGCTTCGGTTATAACTTATGAAGAGGCTGGAAAGTTCTTACGAAGGGGACATATATCAATTGAAAAGGAAAGATTTTTTACCACCTTGACCATCTCAACCAACATGTTATTACTTGTTATCACTCTTCCAACAAGATAATGCACTATACTACAGGAACATCATGCACATGACACATGTGAACATGCTGGTAAGGGGCACATTAAGATGTTATAATTTTATAAACTCATAATGACTGATGAAAAGGTGACTGTTTTGACATTGGTCGACATGTATGTGAATGATGGAAAAAAGGAAAAACAAAATTAAAGCTTCCAGATACAACTTATGAGAGTACTGGGAAGTTCTTAGGGGACCAAAATAGCATGCAGGTTAGTGTTGTTCTCATGTGTAGACAGCAAATCGCTTACAAGCACTGGCACTTCAAATACCAGGAAAAAAAACGTTTTCATAAGTCATTAACCTTGAATTTTCAACAGTGATCCAGAAAAGAAGACATTGATCACTGAAGGATGAAGGCAATTGAATTGATGATTTCTTGTTTCCGTTGTGCACGGTCATCTCAAGAAAACAATAATTTTTATGTCCACAGAGATCCCAAATAATATTCTATGACATACCATATATTATTTGAGCATTAGTTCACCAAGAAAATAAGTTCAGAATCGAAACGAAACCCTTAGTTATCAAGATACCTCCCCTAAAAAAGGCGTCCAATATATCTAACTGACTTTTATTCTGTTACTAATACTTCAGTTCTTTGAGAGCCCTGCTGAATTAAGTCATCTCTAATTAAAATTAGTTGCCATAATCAAGAATTGCATTTAGTCTGTAAATGAAGATGAAAAAAATTTAGGAATATTTAACAAAATTTTATTCTGTTACTTGTGTACTGAATATTTGATAATCATGAATTGATATGATATGTATGCATAAAAGAGGATTCTTACGACAGTTATTTAGGAAATATTTTACGCTTCACGTGTGGACTATCATCTACATAATTCATATCGTTTCTTTGCAGCTCTAGCATCAGACTATGTTGAAGTGAGGTCTGTATGTATTTCTCTAATTACTAAACATGCACTAAACAAGAGAAACTGGTGGTTTTTTTACCATAAACCTAGGTTTTAACATGGGTGAGAAGCCTGGCATAGGTTCCACAAAATATGATTTGGAGCACATAAGATATATACAAAAATTCATGGTTTTATTGAATATGTACTTAACATATTGCTGAAACTTCCACTTGATGAGTTGATATATAATATGTTAACGTATCGCAGACTGTACTTGAAGAACAGAAGTTATAGAATTTGCACCAATGATGTCATTAAAATGTTCTATTTCTTCCAAGGTCGGAATTAAGTATCATTCTCTCTTAGGAGCCATAAATGATTTTCACATCCTCGCTATGTGATCTCCGTATAAGTCCAACGTCATTTAATCAACATGGAAGGGGTCAATGATTTGTGAAGTACGCCGCTTCTTTCTGGATTTGCAGATGCACAAACTCCCTTCCTGCGCCCAAGAGAGGGGAGCCAGCAAAGAACCAAACGCATGGACGCGATATCAACTCCGTCACAGTCACACAACATAAAGAGAAACATATAGGCAACGGAGTATCAGTAACAAGTACGTCCTCCAATGCAATATGGTCACGCGCTCATAATTCTTCCACTGCTTAAGAAATCCTACACATACATAAACCCTAAAGCGCATTCGGAAGACATCTTGAGATAATTTACCTCTAAGAACCCTCCAGTATCAGACGCTATCGCTTGAAGTGCTCTCTCTGCTTCGTCGAGTTTGAGACCGGCCCTGCTGGCAACGTCTCCGATGGTCACTCTTCCGCCGGACGACTCAATGGCCTCCATGGCCCGCTTGCGGACGACCGAAGGCAGCCTATCGCTCTCGACGCGAGCGCCGGGCTTGAAATCGGCCGAGGCTTGGAGGCCGGCTCTGACAGGAAGGCAAATGTCCTTTCGATTCCGGAACCGTAAAGCATGTCCGAGGCGGCCATCCGGCCATCTCCGGCAAAGTGAAAGGGCATGCCCACGGAAGAAGGAGGGCCGCAAGACGCGGCGATCACTGGCCGTGATGGCGAGGCAGGCCGAGATGGACGCCATGGAGTTCACGAAGAGATAAGGGTCAAGATTTGGAGGGAGATGCCATCGGAGCTCCCCCTTCGTCTTCCACTTCGCGCGCGCGCGAGCGAGAGAGAGAGAGAGTCAGATGTTTTAGAGGTGGGTGTTGAGTTCTCAGCCTCTCTCTAGATTCGCTCCTTCGTCTCATCAACATCTTTTTGCGAAAGGACTTAAATACTATATTTTTGTCTGATATTACAAAACCGCCACCCCTGCCCCGCCCACTCGACGCCTAAAGTTCGGATTCAGTTCGGTTTCGGACTTGTCTTCAGCTTTGATTTAGATAGATATAAATATCCGACCGAACTAGATTTGTCGAGCTCAGATTTGGTTTAAAATAAATATTCTTTATTCAATGCACTTACATTTTGAAAGTCGGCCTGATTTGGCTTAAAATAAGGATTCTAAATTCGGATTTGAATTTAAAATTGGATTCATATATGTTTCGGATTGTGAATTCAACTTTCAAGTTCAGATTCAGATACAACTTTCCTTCATTAATATTTGAATCCAAACATGTGAACACCAAAGTACATCCAATTCCAATCCGATGTGGCGTGGTTTATTTACGATTCATGTCTAGATATCCAAATAAGACTTGAAGTGCTTGCAAGTCCACGTGAAAAGATGTCAATTATTTGCTGAGCTCAACCGAATGTGAGTTGAATTCTGAACAATAAATTGGATCCAACAGATCAATCGGGTAGTTTCTCTATCCAACTGGTAACTTAGAATAGATGCATGTAGCGGGCTTAGGAGTTACCGATCTTCAATTTTCCATGAACCCAACTTGAACATCATTTCAAATTGAGTATATATACATTTCATTAACGAGTGCTGAATCTGGACTACTTATAAGCATGGATCTATGTCGTGAAAAATGTAATTCACAATTTATATACATAAAGAACTAACTCCAAGTAAATACATGTCCAACCCAACTAAAATCTCGTCCATATTCGGAGGTCCATGTCCAGATCCAGTGTAGAAATAAGGTTTTTTGGTTTACGATCGACTTAATCTACTTCCTTTGCATTGCTATGGGCTATTATCATCAGAGCAGGATCTATAGAACCATTTAATCTATAGGAATGCATTCCCCTAAATCTTGTTCTTAAAAAATATATGTTATTTGTTTCAAGTTGTACATTTATTGATCGTAGTCGCCAATAAAACTTTAGACAAAACGCTACAAGGTTACTTGAACATTGTCTTTATCCTAGTCACAAAACATGTTTTTTTATTGAAAAATTTTGTTAAAAACACAAAAACAAATGTGCCAAAAACCCTAAAAATGCCAAAATGAAAAAAAAAAACATGAAAAAACTTCTTTTTTCCCTTTTTAATTTTACGTTTTAGCATGATTTTAAATGCTAAAGTACTTGCTTTAGTTTTGTAATTTTTAGTTGTTGCTCATCTACTTATCTTTTCATTTTGCTGTAGTACTTTCTTAATTATTTCATTTTTTCTTAACTTTCAAGATTTTTAAAAAAATTTAACAATTTACCATTTTTTTTCCAATTTTACTTTATTATACCCAAGAAAAACATGGTTGTTTAAAACGACAAATCGATGTTTGTGATTAGGGACATGTATGATGAGCACAACTAAAACCCATGGTGCTTTGGTTCTCTTATTTTGTGTACCTGCTTAATTGGCTTAAACTTACTATTTAAAACACGAAAACGATATTTGTGACGATGGTTATTATTAAACAAATAGGAAGATCATCATGCCCGGGTTCTTTTGATCAGAAGATTTTGCAAGAAAAACATGACCGCAGATTTTAGTTGTAAACCAAAACTGAACCGGTGGATCAACAAAAACTCTTTTCCTTTCATTGAGATGAATCGTGCACAAAATGCCACAAAACTAAGAGCTTCCTCTCTTTGTCCGCACCTAATGCACTTTTGTCTTCCCTTTCCGCAAAAGGAGTTCCAAACAATATGCACCAAGACGAGTATCTCGTGCTTTGAAACTCGTAACTGTCCATCGTAAGTATGGAGAGCCACCCAAGCTCAGATTCACTGCCTTTTGAGGACCCCGGTCCCTTCGAATGGTGTCAGCTTCAAGATATAGTGTGAACCATTAGATCTCCCGATTGACCATAAAGCACGTAAAAAACACGGTTAATCAGGTACGCAAGCACTAAGTGCCTTAATTTAAAAATGTAGGGGTCACTTTGCCGTACGCGGTCAGGATGGCCGAGTGGTCTAAGGCGCCAGACTCAAGTTCTGGTCCTCTGTTGAGGGCGTGGGTTCAAATCCCACTTCTGACAATCTCTTTTGCAAGGTTTTTTAAATCGCTTTGAGAGTAAACCCTACCGGGCGTCTGGTCAGCAAAAAAAATAATATTTTGTTGCGACGGACATCATTAAAGTAGCCATCTCAATGGATACTGTGATCATTTTATGGGATGTGGCTACGCTTGTTAAATGTTGGTGGCGTCCATTACTTGCAGGCAATACACATCATATTCCTACTTTATTCAGTGATCGTGTACACTTTTTCTTGTTCCTTTTGACTTAGCTTACTCCTTGTTAAAGAGACACAATATCTTCTAAAGCAAAAAAAGAGATTATTATCGAGCAGAAAGGCTTAAAGAAGTTATTTGCAAACAATAATATGTTATCTTTTCATACATCTGCCAGGGTTTGGACTTAAGAGTTAAGACCGCTCCAGGCTGAAGAAGGTCAAGATCAGTTTGGTAAATAGTAGGTTTTCGTATAGCCAGAAATTGCAATACCTTCAAAAGCATGCTAAGTCCTTACCTTGTGCATTGCAGTAATGGGCAAGGTCCGGTTCAAACTCGATGGTGTTGGCAACCCAATTTCCACATGATTCATGCCTAGCATACCATGTGCCTAACTAAGACAAAATGGTGATAATATTCCAATACTAAACCATCAATGATTTGGATTTCCACCTTCATATGATATTTATTTAAAGCTGTATCTATTCCACATGGAAACCCAGATCTGGTCAATATCTGCTTATATGTGAATCCAAATCCGATCAAATGTCATTTTTTATCTCTGAATTCGATCCAAACTCTTTATGTGGAATCTAAATGAGATTCGTTAACATCTCTACCACGTGTATAAAAGATATGGATCCAATACATAACCCAGTCAAGCGCTGAAAGAGAGAAGAAATGGTAGCCAAAATGTTAACCACATATGGAGACGTCATCATCTGTCATTCTTTAGAATATGAAGTGCCCACACTAAAGTTGTGTCACATACACAAGTACTCCATGGATGAAAAATCTTGGCTCGGCCACTGGAAAAGCCCCACGACACCCGAGTCATTGTCTAATGGTTAGTTGAAAATGTGTTACATTAATGCTTCATGAAAAAAAAATTCTAGCTTCTCCGCTGACCCAAGTTGTGGTCAATTATGTGAGTACCCTAAATTTGTGGTCGAACTGTCCCTAGTGAGGAGGACCAAATGGTCCTCCTGCCACCTTCGTCCCCAGTGCGTGTCCCTTGTGGTCCTAAGATTACCGTCGGCGCCCCTAGAACAAAAGTGAGACTACCAGGCAATAATGCTGGCAATAATGCTTTCTTCTATTATAGCTTATCCTTAGTGCTTAAATATGTGATGCTTGTATGGCCAGTTCATGGAGTACAGTTTGCCAGAACAAGCAGCAGAAGTTCATGAACAGTTACGAATTTGGAAGGGAGGACAATTCAACTCTTCTTCCAGGTTTGTCCTTTGCCTAGAAGACGGACGCCCTTCATTGCGTTCGCACTAATTGGCACTTAGTGTGCTTGCCTTTTGACCTTCTTCCCCTTGTTCTTTTTGTCTACACCGTAATGGTGAACTATGTTGTATGGTTCCATACATCTATGAACCTAACCTTATTTTTATTGGACAATAACAATTTGTTACCGACGAGCAATCACTTCAGTTTCATAATCGGATTGGTCAGTCAAGCTGCCGATTCCATGAATTTGCTGGTTGAGCAAATTTAACAGAATCGATTGTGAATTGGCGAAGAAAGTGTCATTAATTGTTTTTAAAAAAATAAATGGTAAATATATGAAAATATAATGAAAAGTTAAAAAAGTTTTAAAAAATAATTAAAAATCATATATGTCGTGGGTTGGATTTTCATTGGTGTTATACATCTGGTCCCGGATTCAGGGTCCGCCCTTTTCCAAATTGTCGTGTTCTTGTGACATCTGGTCCCAGCTCGGGGTTCAAATCCTGGATCTAGTACCCGGCCTGCCAGACCGAACACATGACGTATGTTGGCCACGAGTAACACGACGGTGAGGGTTTGCTCCCGAACCGTGAGGGTCACGTGCTAGCCTTCTTCCCCGAACGCCACGGCTCACGTGATATACTTTATCTTCCGATTTTGCCCAGCCCATCGGCAGAAATTTCCATCACTCCACGACTTAGACCGATCCGTGCCCGTGAGATGTCATGTCCTTGATCCACGCGTTCGCCTGTTTATATTTGACAATATATGAAATTGCAAAAAGAATAATTTAATACTAAGCACATGATTTTAAAGGATTTTGCTCAATAAACTAGAATGAACAATATAAAAAATTTCCTCTAAAAATAAAATGTGTATGCATGTAGGTTTCATGTGGTTTTCATTTTTAATTAGAGGATGAACAACATGATAATTGCTCCTAAAAAAACAACGTAGAAACTTATTCTATTAAAATAATCAGTAGCACATTGAGCTAGGAATTTTTATTCCATGCACTGGATTCACAAGTCATTTTCTGCAGGACATTTTTTTCCTTTTCTAATGTTGCTTTTATTGAAAAGAGTTGATTATTCGAAGAAAAATATTGACCCTTATTTTCTTGACTATGTTTTTTTGTATTCGTATTATCAAAAGCGTTTTCTGAATTAAATTAAAAAGGCCAAATCAATGAGAGAAGCGACTAAATGGAATTCGAAATTGCATGTCAATCGTGTGAAAATTATAAAATTTTTTTGGTGTAAAATTTTAGAAATAAAAAAATATAATATATAAAAATAATATTAAGATCATAAAAACACATTAGATGTCATCCTTTAATGTGATTTTATATCGAATAGAAAACGGGCCGAACTCCAATCAAACCGGCATTGGTTTTAGATTAAATTTTTGCAGCAATTTATATATATTTTTAATCAAACGAATTTAGTTACTAATACTATTGGTTGGACCAAATTCTTGAAGGACACTTACTTATATATATATATCCAAGCAAATATTTAAATTTACTAATAAAAAAATAAATATTGACTTGTTAGTGTGGGCAACTGCCCACACGAGCTCATGTGGCTCCTCCGCTTGTTGGAACCACGTTCTAATTATAGTCTTCAACTTTCCTACTTTCTTTAATGTTCGTAGCTATTTTCTTTTGGTGGACAATTTATTTTGAAACGTGAGGGAAGATGCTGCTAAGCGTCGTCGTAATATCTTGACAAGATGCTAGACCTCTGCATGGGCCTGGGCCACCGATGGGTACCCGGTACTAGACCTGACAACCAAGGTTAAACAAATACTTAAGGGGTAAACTGAAAAGTTGAGTGAAAGTTTCAGCCCTCCATTGGACAGTGGGTCTCCCCTACTCACCCGAAATACTCTAACTGAAAGGTTCAATCCAAGTATATTAACTTGTTCCACTGCCGATTAGACTGTGCTTGAGAGCATCCATCTTAAATCCAAAGTGATTTCAGATTTGCATTGCAGTGAAATCTACAGCTTAAATGAACAGTGGATTTTGGATCTATATTTTTAAGATTATGATAAATGCTGAAAACGGCGAGTCTACAGTCCCCTTGAGAGAAAGGAGTTGGACCACATATGCTCAGCCCTTATCATCTCATGTCACTCTAGATATTTATCAAACACAGCCTTAAAATACAGCATCGTCTCTCTGTGTCTCCTCTTATCAATGAAAGCAAGAGAAGAACTGACCCAGATTATCGATCCCAACACAAACACGTGAACTATTGATAATCTTGTGCCTTTCACAAGACAAAATGATATTTTTCACTGAGTGAGTCCGTTGATTTCACATGAATGAACTTTATAATCTTGTTTAGGTAAGCATACAAGAAAATAAGTACGCTTTTTATATAAAGTTATGCATGGGATTTACTTGTCACGTTTGAAGTAATTGACTTTTCTTTTTCTTGGTCGTATAATAAGTCGTTATATGCACTCTTTCGTGCACATTTTTTTTGTGCACCAGTATGTTTAATGACCAAAATGCTCCTGGTTAATAGAAAAAGATTTTTTTTAGTGGGGACAAAAAAATAAAACCAAAAAAAGAAAATATTAAAAAGAACATTTTTTAAAATAATTTTCAAAATACCTCAACTCCTACATGTTTCTTTTTTTGGTGTAGATGTCTTTTGTGCACTCAGTGGTGCATGCGATTCACTCGCGGTTTGAGTCGGAGCCATTCCGCTCCGAATTACTTTTATTCTTTGGGAAACGAACTTTTGATTTTTTTGATTCTGCAAAGAGCAAGTCTGCTTTTTACGTAATAGTGAGGGCAACTTATATGTTATCGCGACTTATATATTAAGGTATAACACCTGCGATGGTAAAATGATTCAATAATTAGCTTATTATAAATAGTACATAACTCAGGTTCATTTTGTTTGCTTGGGCCTTACAAAGGGAAGCCGATCGATCATTCAGTTCTCACAGTCTTTATATTTAGTTTGCTCAGTTTATAAGTTTCGGTTGAAACAACTACTGATTGTAATACAGTTCATTTTTGAATTGATTATTTTTTATATTTAGTACAGAGTTTATAAATTTTGATTGAAACACCTATTAAATATAATATAGTTCGTTTCCAAATTCTTTTTGACCTAATACTAGGCAATTGAGTTCATACATGGTTTCTAGTAATTGAGAAACACCACCAATATACCGGCATTTTTTTCATTTTGAGCCTTCAACATGCCATAACCGGTCACTTTTTCCGGCCGCCGATCGACTGCAAATGCACATAGAGAGCCGCCATCTCCCATCAACACAGGTCTATGGTGAAACGTAAAGCAAAAGTTAAATCCTACTCTTAAAAGATGGGAACTTCAAAACAATAATTTCCCAAGTATTGCAAATTAAGGTATTGAATAACTTTTCGAGTGCTGTATATTAAGGGCTTCAATCAATCTCAAAAGAAATGGTTTCAACAAACAAGAGACAGACAATGAACGAGGAAAAAAAAAAAACAGAAGAAAAGATCGTTCAACATATGCATGTGTCTCATACATCAAACAGTAGTATCAATAAAAATCAAACAAAAATTGCGCCATTTTCGGTCATTGTGGCGCTTTGGCTGCTATGGGTAGGAGTGAACAAGAAGCCGAGCAACTCAAACTTGGCTTGTTAAATGTGGGCTACGACTCCAGTTCGAGCAAACTTTTCTACTCAACGAGCTGAGCTTGAGTTGATTGTTCAGCTCGTTTATTTTATCGAGCCGAGTTAGAGTTCATTTAACAAAACTTACTTAACCAACTGGGCTTCTTGGCTCGAGTAATGGATATCTATTGTTTTCCTCGTTGTTTCATCTTCATTTTTCGCCTTTTATGTCTCTCTATTCACTCTCTTTTTCATCCTCTGATGCCAATGAACTCCTTCGATTAGCAATGACATCCGGCGGTTGGTAGAATTGCTATCGGCACGACGGCATCCAACCTGCAACAATGGTACTCTTCTCTCTCTCTCTTTAAATAAGAGAAAACAAGGTTTCTGAAAACCCTCTCTCCCTCAAATGAGAGAGGGTGTTAAAAACCCAATGTTCTCTGCTCGAGCAAGGATTTCACTCAAGTGAGGGTTTCGCTTGTGCGCAGACCTTGCTACAGCAAAACGGGCAAGGGTTTCTGAAACCCACAAACCCTTGCTCCGGCAAATTTTTGTTTTCTCTCTGATCTCGTTAGAGTGAGCTCTATTTCCCCTCAAACCCTTGCTTGAGCAAAGCTATGTTCTCTCTGAGACCCTTGCTCGAGCGAAGGTCTGTCCTTTCTCAAACCTCGCTCGAGCAAGTGTTATGGAAACTGAAACCCATTAGATCATTTTTTTTTCTTTTAGATTTTTTGTAAATGTGATTGTTTATTTTCCTTTGCAGAAATAACTTGCTACTGCTGTCCTATTCCATATTCCATACATGAAGCAGTGTCACCTTCCACAGCAGAAGCATCTCTAAGAAGCAATTAATTAAACGAGTTGGTCGAGTCAATCTCGAACTCAAACACAATTGATCGAGTCCAGCTTGAGCTACCATTGTAAAGCTCGACTCGAGTTCGAGCTGACCAAAACAAGAATCAAGCCAAGCTCGAGCTGGCCGAACCCTCAGGCTTCACTCGACTCGTGTTCTGTCCTAACCGTGAGCAATTGTCCATGTGAGCTCATGGAATTTGATCTATTTGTACATAGAAACTTCATTATGAGGAAGAAGAAGCAGGCATTTGAAAAAAGAGGGGGGGAGGAGCATTAGGCGGGAAAAGGGTGGATTCCGTAAAGGGGCGTTTGATGCGCCGAAAATCTACTGTTCACTGAGAAAAAAAATCCACCCTAACAAACACAGAAGTTTTTTTTTCGATCGTTGGGGTCGATTCTTTCCGAAAATTTATTTTTACCGGAGTGCCTCTTCCTTCTCTTCCTTCCTGCCGCGAGCGCCTCTTCCTTCTTCGTCGTCTCACAGGCAGAACAGGCGCGTCTCCATTCTCCTCTCCCTCTCGGCATCAGAGTTCCACGCCGGTGGCTTCCACCGCCAGAGAGACCTCCCCTTCTCCAGCGACGTCCGACGAAGGGTTTCCACGACGCCGCACCTGACCGACGCCTTCAGCCGCCGCCGCTTCCTCTGCCTTTTTTTTTTCCGGTTTCTCTCCACTCTACCACCGCGAGGAAGACGACCTCCCAAACCAGGTGCGTCTCTCTCGATTCCTATATTAAGTGCCCAAAACGGGCAGGTGCTAGAAATCAATTTCCCCTCTGGTTTCAACGCCCTCGCTTTCCTTTCTCATTTTCAACGTCAATTTCCCTCTATCCCTCGATCTTTCGAGGTGTCTTCTCCCGTATCTCGATTCTGCGAGAGGTGCAGCTGTCTGGGGGCCACTGGCAACCAGCGATGCACCGGAACCATGGTAAGAGCTCTCTCTCTCTCTCTCTCTCTCTCTCTCAACGCTAGAAATCCTCTTCCTCCACCCTATGCTTCGAGGCGGAGGGTTTCTGAAACCAGAGGAAGCCCTCTGCCTCTGAAACACTCTCAAGCGGAGGGTTTCAGAGTTCAAGGGTTTCCTCTGCAAATCCTCCGTACCCACTCAAGATATGCTTATGGGGCTCTATGTAGTAACGGTGGGCATATAATAGACGGCGTCCTCAAGGCATAGCCTCAGCTCGAGGGCTTATCACTGCATTACATAGTTTATCACTTGCTTCTTCTTGCCTGCTATCTGCATCTAATTTCCATCTTGTGTCAGTTGGGGTTCATAAAAGAGTTAAACAAGATAATTTTGTTGCTAACTGTAAATACGAATTCATATCTTTGAGGCTTGTTTAGATTAATTTTTTTATTTCCAAGTGTATGTAGAATACAAGTGGTGATTTATAGTTCTTTATTGCTTCATGGTTCTCTTTTGAGTGATTGGTATAAAAAAGTATCATATGATGCTATGAGCATGGCTCAAGCCTTTTGGTGTGTAGATAATCATTTTTTATAGCCAATTAATTGACGTCTTTGGAACTTTCTTTGTTGCTGTTTTCTTATGTTCGTTTACTCTTCCAACCTAGTGTTCATCTTATATGGATTTATCTCCTTTATTCCCGCAAAGTCACCTTATTTTTTATCCGTTTGTGACTTCATCCTTCATGCCATTCTTTACATCTTGATTTCAGGATTGCGATACAATCTCTGTGACAGCTGCTGGGAGACTCAGGTTTTCCAAACCAAATAAATACTGGGTGGAGAGGTCCCAAAAGAGGGTAAGTGTTGTTGAAAATTGGCTGATTTCAGCTTATTTTATATGTCTTATGAGCTGTATGATCATTCAGGAAATAAGATGTGCCTCTGATGTTTCTAATGTGTTGCTCTGGTCCATCTGAGCCCTAAGCGTTTGGCATACATGATTACTTGTAAATATTATACAACCCGCTATCTGAGACTTGTCCATTGTCTGGAACCTCTTTGACCTTCCTTCGTTTCATGGTTTTCTGCCTATCTAATAACTTATCATGTTATAAGTTGCTTCTGTGGGAAGCATCACTTATGTTTTTTTCTCTCTGTTATGTTGATAATAATGCCTTTAGTGTTGTTGTTAATGTCGTGATAGAACTTGAGAGGATAATTTTTCTAGAATCGTTTCTACTTTCCTTTACGTCATGGTTTCCTGTTCACCCAACAACTTAACAATTAACATGTTATAAGTTGCTTCTGTGAGAGTTGCCTCACCATTGCAAGCTATTTGTGTAGTTGTCTCCTTGTTATGTTGATAGTAATACCTTTATTCTTGTAACTATTGTCACTGCAGAACCTGACCCTGTATCTGTCTTTGCAGTATTTACCATCTGTCAGTTCTTGGCATTGTTGTTGATTGTAAATCAGATGTAAGCATCGTGGATGTTGGTTTTATCTGCTTTGATAGTAACATGGTATCTGCTCAACATTTGCAAGGGCTTGCAATGATCTGTTATTGTATCTAATTTGCTGAGCTCATTATTACTTGGTATCGTGTCTAGACTGTATCTATAATGTGAATTTCATATTTCATGCATGACCTTGCCATACTTACAAAATGTAAAGGAATTCCTCCTCATTTATCAACTCATACTTTGTTTACTTCTCTGTATTTGGTGTGGTTATTTATCTAATTTTTGTAAATCTGAAAAAATGTTTCCTTATTATCAAACTAAGAATTAATTTTCTGGAAATATATTTTTGTACCATCAAACTCAGAAATATAGAATTGGAAATACATTTCTGAGTCATCACACACACACCAAAATTGGAATCGGAAAGAAGCGGGAAGCGCGAGGGTTTTAGCGAACATAAGCCAGCCCCTGTCGGAGACAGAGAAGAGAAGAAAGAAGCGGCCCCTCTTACACACGCAAAGAGAGAGGAGAGGAGGGCAGACAATACAGTTCCGCTTACCCTTGAGAGAGATAGAGAGAGAGAGCTGATTCTTCTATAGCGGGTCCCTGACTCTGGGCTACTGCTTCCAATTTCCCTCAGGATGGCTCGCCGTCGAACTCCGCAGGTTTTCCCCCTTTCGTTTTATTGTTCCATGTGTGGTGAAAATTCAATCTTTGCCGCTGTAGGTTCCTTTTTGGGTACTAATCCAAGGGCTTTGATATGGTGCAGATGGTGACGAGCAGCGTGGAGTCGGTCCACATGGCGTTCTATACCGACGAGGAAGTGAGGGGCATGAGCGCGAAGGAAATTACGACGCCGATACTATTCGATAATTTGGGACGGCCGGTTCCAGGAGGGCTGTTTGATCCAGCCATGGGCCCGTGGAAGGACGATCCTGGGAAGTAAGTTATTGTCTTATTCTTGTACTTGACATGTCACCTTGCTTAGTTAATAGAAATTTATAACCAATTAATTTAATTGAAAAAAGAAGAAAAATGGATCGTTAACTTAATCACAACTTCCTTGTTAAGGTTGCTTTACTGTAATTTCTGACAAACAAGTAAGTTACTAGGAATATCAACATACACGCCCACACACACACATATATACATGCATGCACACTTACAAACATACATACATGCAAAGTTGTTTAAACCCTAAAACAAATACAAATATTGAAAGTAAAAACTTCGAGAATTTCAACAAAAGTAACATATAATAGTGTTTGAACTGTATGTATACATATCATATCGTAATTGCAAATATGGTTCTCAGGTTTTTCTGGTGATGTCTCTCTTGGATGATACTGGAAAGGAAAACCTTGGGAGTTCAAAAATTTTAAAATAGACATGAAGTCTTAGTTGTTTTATATTTTATATGATCACAAATATAGTTCTCAGGTTTTTCTGGTGACGTCTCTCAATGCGTATTTAAGAAGTAGTGAAATAAAATAGGAAATAGCCTACCCTAAAGTGTCTCATGGATGAAACATTAACTAGTAATGTTAAGAACAAGTGTCATGACACTCAAAATCACCTCTTAAACATAGGATCATAAGTAAATATCCAACCACAGCATATGTATTTCTCAAAAATGGCCCACTAATGGAGTCAGGATTTTCATCTGTGATCCCATCTTGGGTCTTATACCTTTGGTAAAAAATGCAACCCAAACATGGATAAGTATATATATGTAATACCCATCAGGTATGCCTTTGGTAAAAAATGCAACCCAAACATGGATAAATATATATATGTAATGCCCATCAGGTATTACTGCACTTAAAAAAACAGGATGTTAATCAGTTACCGAGTGCACAATTATTTCTGCAACTATATGCTAATAAATACAGAAATTTCAGGATCTATGAATTTAGATATACATATTTATATCTCAGCTTAGACACTTGACAAGCACCTGTCCGTCTAACCTTATATTGAGGAACAACTGAAAATGTAAGATATACATAAAATACATAAATGTTACTTAAATATAGGTGTAAATTAATTTCAACATACACTGCACATATGAGTAGTTAAATATATTTAGTTATTGAACAATTGAGTATAATGGTGTGAGTGAATATATATATATATATATATATATATATATATATATATATGCACACGAATTTTCTGCACAGGTAAATATACAAAAGTGTATTCCAATTGAACAGAGAAAAACAGAAAAAGGACAATGAAATAGGGAAAAAATGACCCAAGAAAAAAAGAAGAATGGTAAAGTAAGTGGGATAGAAAAAGTGAGATAAGAGATGTGTTGTAGCCTAGTGGGAGGAAAAAGAAAAAAGAAAGAAACAAGAAAAGTGACAAAATACAAGGTAAAGGAAAAGAAAAAAGTGGATGATGAAGAAAAAGGGGAATGTGGAAATCAAAAGATGAAGAAAAAGCAGAAGGAAAACAGGAAATTGAATACAATGAAGAAGGAAAAAACGAAATAAGGGAAGAGGAAAAGAGGAAAATAAACTTAGAAGCATAGTCACAAATAACGTTTTGGAGTTTTAAACGGTGAGGTTTTTCTCGGGTATAGTATGGCGAGCTTGAAAAAAGTGAGAAAAAACGGAAACAATACGGTAAATTTTTAAAAATTTAAAAAAATCAAAATAAAGGGCAAATAAAATAAGTGAGAAACTAATAACACAAAAAAAACAGATTGCAACAAATGAAAAATAGAAATGAAAAAAAAAACAGTATGACATTAAAAAAAACATGAAAAGGTTAAAAAACTCGAAAAAAACACTTTTTTTAAAGTTTTAAACAGCACTTTTATTTATTTTTGTAAAAAAAAAATGCGTTTTTTGTGACATTGCTTAGAAGACAATCATGACAAACAAAATAGGAAAGGGATGTCATGGCTGGTTCTGGAGCCCCTCAGAAATCCGTAAAAGTATCCATCATAGACGAACACAAGTTGGATGTAGTGAGGAGTGCCCCAGTGGGTTGGCTCCTCCTCCTTTAACTGTATTTATTTTTCAGAGAAATTTAAATTAGTCAAATAGGGACTTTCACCTTATCCAAAAAGTCCTTAATTGGCCATCACAGGAGCTGAATGCCTCAGAGTGCATTTTGAGGCATTACACGCCTTGAGGTGCTTGTGGCATGTGCCTCCTGTCGTTAGTGCATCAGACCTGTGATTCAAGGTATTTCTTATTGTGCCTTGACTTGATGCATGTTTTTTTGTTCCTCCAAGTGCAGAATTAACAATTATGGAGAAAAAAAAAATCCTGCCTCAGCTCCTGCCCCCACCAAAAAAAAAAAAAAGAAGGGAAAGGGAAAAATAAGAATGAAGAAGATTAAAAAAGGATTAGCTTGTCCAAGAAAAAACCACCTTGGCTTTTGGGGTCCTAGGTGAGAGTAGACACCCTAGGCAATAGTTTGGTGCTTTTAGATGGTAGGTCTCCTAGAAGCCTTTGGCCTAAAAACTCAACCAAGCTTTGGGTGTGTGCCTTTGACAACATTAACTTGTGCTGAAAATAATTGAACTTCTAGTTATTTGATGGTCATCAGTACCTACCCCATACCTGGTCATTACAATTAGGTGGACTTGCACAGAATGTGTTGTAATTATCAAAATCTTAGCTATTTAAAAATCATCACCAATCATCCCTCAAATGGTCTATGCTGTTAGAGAAATGCACTGAGTATATGTTAAATGCATCTGAATTGGTGTTGAAATTCTCAACATTCTAGTTATTTGATTGTCACCACTGCCCATCCCGTGCCTGATCATTATAGTGGGTGAATTTTCAGAATTTCTTTTGAAATTATCAAAATCTTAGTTATTTCACGATCCCTCAAATAGTCTATGCAGTTAAAGAAATAAATTGAGTATAGGTTGAACTTGTCGAAATTTTAGTCATTTGAAGGGCATTGTCCTGGTGTGTTCAGTAATTGGCATGTACATATTTAGCGTGGTGCATTCCTGGGATGTTCTTAAGGAATTTTCTTGTACAGAAATGTATGAATTCACAAAAACATAACGCCTGAACATAACAATGGTGAAAAGACTTTGTGAAATCTGTATGGGGAAGTGCCAAATGAGGGGAAAAGAAAGAAAAAAGAAATCTGTACCAAGTGCTTTTGGCAATATAAATTTCATTGGGCAAAGACTTTGCCTTGTTGATTTGTCTTTTGTCTATTTATGACAAGAAGATTATTTCTTAGTGGGTGTACAAATTGAACATCTCTGTCTCTTGTTTGTGGTGTAAAATATATATGCATGGGCAACTCAGCATCGTGCTGACTCATGCATATGAAAATCAGTTTGTAGGACCACATGCACTGCTTCAATCAATTTATTTAATCTCAGATCACAAGCAATTCTTCTTCTTCTTTTTCTTCTACACGTTAGTATTAGTGCTGTTCTCATGACAGCTTTTGTGCTAATGAAACCAAAAATAATGTTCATACTTCATGTATTCAAATTGCAAAATATAATAGTATGAATTATAATTGTGACTTTAAGTGCACGAATGACTCACATGTATGAAACCACACAAATATAAACATCTATACTTCACTACCAAATTGCATGCCCCCAAAAATAAAAAAAATGAGAAAGGCTGCACAAAAACCAGAAAGAAAAGAAAAAAAATTGTTTTAGTGGAGGAACAAAAAAGAAAAAAGAAGAAGCAAAATTTAAGATAAAAAAAGCCTCTATATTGAGCACCTAAGCATCCTAGGCGAAAGCTTAGGTGTTTTCAAGCAGTAGGTTGCCTAGTAAAAGCTAGATATTTGACCAGCCAAGTTTAGGGGCTTAGGCAAGCCTTGGCAAGCTTTTGACAGCATAATACATGCTACCCACTCTTCATGCCTAGATAGTTATTTGAAGTCTGTTTAGGCTTACATGCTTAGATATTACTGTATCAGAAAATTCATGCTGACACACATATTCTTTAGTGCAGTTGTAAAACATGTGGCGAGCCTCCTCTTCATTGTCCGGGTCATTGTGGCCATATCAACCTTGTTTTGCCAGTTTACAACCCTCTGCTGTTTAAGACTCTTCAAAAGCTTTTGAAGCTGACTTGCTTCTATTGCAATCATTTGATGATCAGCAAAGAAAGGGTAATTTTTAGTGTCTGTTACAAATCACAAATTATTAATTGCATGAATAGTTAACTAGTTGAACTGGTTTACCTTGCCAATATCTCTTCTGAGCGTGGAACTGTAGGTTTATTTTTAGTCAATATTATTTATGTTTTGTCAAAGTTCTTTTCTGTTTTTTAATACAAAAAATTTTGATTTTATGGTAAATTATGTCATTGTTACAACCGGGCGTTCTTTTGACCCGACTGCTATGTCACACCGGTACGCCACACAGACCCGTGTACCCATACCGGTACGGCAAAACGGGTGTGCGGGTACGTTGTGGTACATTTGGATATGGTTGTGGGTCGGAACCAGATCCAACCCACGATAAAATTTAAAAAAGAAACCCGCGACGCCGACGCTCGTCTTTTCCCTCTCCATTTCTTTGCTCTTCCGGTGGGTTCTGATTCCTTTATTTTCTTTTGATTTTTAGGGTTCTGATATGCTTCATTGAGGCGGGATTGTTCTTCTTTCTTGTTAACCAAAATTGATGGCATATTCCGGCGGAATTTCCTGCTCCCTATTTATCTATTTTGAGTTTTGCCATCTCTTTCAAAAACCTGTTCACAACTGGTTTGCCACCTGCTCCCTGTTCATGCCGTGTTCTGTTGGTTTTTTCTCTTCTGTGAAAACTGTAACTTGCAATGCTTGAAATGGACTAAATGAGATTGTTCATGCCGTGTTCTGTGAAAATTGTAAGTCTGTAATTTGCAATGCCGTGTTCTGAGATTTCCTGCTCCCTGTTCATGCCATCTCAAATTTCCCCTGTGCTTTTGTTTAGGCTTCATTTCCCTATGCTTCAGACATGTTTCCTTATCTGTCTCTTCCATTTGCATCATATGCAAAACGCAAGTGGTTTTGCATATCTGTCCTTGTCGAGTTTTCAGACATGTTCGTTAATTTGATTATAACTTATAAGTTATGCACTATGCCGCTTACGATTGTTGTTAACTTATGAGATTATCTATGAGACTATATAAAAGGAACATTGTGATGGTATCATTTGTTTTTTCAATTTTTTCATTTTTTTTGAATTAATTATTAGCACCCATACCCCCGTACCCTTACCAGCACCCGTACCTATGTGACATAGCCCGACGGGTACACGGTGTTCTCAAAGTTTCTAAGCGGGGCTTGGCTGACAGGCTGTGCCTAGCCCCAAGGTGTGCCTGGCTGCAACTAGGCACACTTAGGCGACCATTTAATTAATTATGACTGTATGTGTTACTGTCAAATATTATATACTTTATAGTATATAATATATCAGATTGTCATAAGTAACTTAATATATATGTAGAAAAGTGTGGAAAACAACTATTGTATATATGGTTCTTAATGATTAAGTTATATAAATATGACTAATAGTGATAGTGTTCATCATATAACAACAATCCATTGCAGACAATATTATATGATTTATTTTATACTTGTATATTGAAAACAAAATGTAAATTTTATAATAGCGAGGATTCAAGAAAATGAAAATCAATACAGTAAGTTTTGGGATTCAAATGTTCACACTTGAGTAGCTATTTCCACGTTGAAGGAGGAGTGGACAACTATCACTTCGGCTTCCACAACTTAAAAATGTGCACCACACCAGTCTCCAGTACTATTTAGTCCTTATGAAAGAGTCTTTAAGAGCCCTGCTGAGTCACTGAGTGTCTTTTGTCTTCTATGGACTAGGGGCACGCGTGTCTGGTCGCTCCTAAGCATGACTATTCGTGAGCTGAGGCACACCAACACCTTGCATTGTCTAACTGCTGGGCTTAGGCGATCCAAGTGGAGTAACACCTAGGCGCCTCAACAATATAGCTGATATCACTAGGTCAATTTACTAGTTTATGGATGTGCTGCTGTATTTCCCATCCATATATATGATAATTGTTAGAATATATTGTAATGGGGAACCGAGTCCATATCTGGACCCGGTCCTATGGGGCACGGGTACCGAGGCTGGCTCGGTACCCTAGGCAGCACTCTTTCTCTTCCTCCTATATATTCTTCACTTACGTGTAATTGTTGAGTTAAGTGAATATTACTTTCTCTCTCCTAGGGTTGCGGTTTGCCCCTAGGTCAGAGCTTTCCCGTGGTTTTTCACCTCTTTCTGAGGTTTTCCACGTATATTGTGTGTTCTTTCTCTGCTCTCTCCTTGTGGTTCGTGTTTCTACATGGTATCAGAATGGCGTGGCTGAAAGAAAAAACCGTCATTTGTTAACTGTTACCCGAGCCATTATGTTTCAACGTCATGTCCCTAAGAGGTACTGGGGGGACGCACTCCTCGCTAGTGCTCACCTTATTAACTGTATGCCTACTCGTGTGTTGAATGGTCATTCCCCTTATTCTGTGTTGTGGCCTACTTAGAATCCTTGGCCTTTGAACCCTCGGGTGTTTGGGTGTGTTTGTTTTGTCCATGATCATAGTCCCACTCTAAAGAAACTTGATCCTCGGTCCATCAAAGCAGTCTTTTTGGGGTATTCCTCCACCCAGAAGGGATACAAGTGTGTTGACCCTAGCACTTCCAGAGTATATGTCTCCAGGGATGTTACCTTTCATGAACATGAGGCATACTTTCCTGCGAATCCTCTTCAGGGGGAGTGCCTAGGTGACAGAAGGGAAGAGTATTCTTCGCATCAGTTGATTCAGTTCATGGATTTCTTGGATTATACGGTTAGTTCTCCAAGTGTGGAAGACGCTGTCAGTGAGGACAGAGACAGTCAGATGGAGGGGGGCCCTGTGGAAGAACAGTCCCGTGATCACTTATTTGGTCAGGTTTACAACAGGAAGAAGAAGGATGTGATGGAGGACGTTGATGTTACCAATCCCAATCTTCCCAATCTTGTGAGCTCCCCGGATGATCCAAGTCCAATGAATGAAGAACTTCCCATAGCCCTGCGCAAGGGCACCAGGTCATGTACTTCTCATCCTATTCAGAGATTTATTTCGTATGCAAAACTCAGTAAAGACTACAAGCGCTTTGTTACTTCTTTATCTATAGCTGTTATTCCCAGGTCAGTGGAAGATGCCAGGGAGGATCCTAAATGGCTACAGGCCATGACAGAGGAGATGGACGCCCTGGAAAAGAACAATACGTGGGAGGTTGTTGATATCCCCAAGGGAATTCACTTAGTTCGTTCCAAGTGGGTGTTTAATGTGAAGTACAAACCTGATGGCACTGTAGAACGCTATAAAGCTCGTCTCGTTGCAAAGGGGTTTAGCCAGAAATATGAGATTGACTATCTTGAGACGTTCGCTCCCGTTGCTAAACTGAAGACAGTAAGGGTCATCTTGGCTCTGGCAGTGCAAAAGAAGTGGAGCATGGACCAACTTGATGTCAAGAACGCCTTCTTGAATGGTCACCTTGAGGAAGAAGTCTATATGAGCATGCCGCCTGGATATGCTCAGAACGGGAAGTGTTGCTATCTCAAGAAAGCTTTGTATGGTCTCAAGCAGTCCCCTAGAGCTTGGTTTGAAAGACTAAGGGTTGTAATGAAGACTAATGGATATAAACAGGGAAATGGTGATCACACCCTCTTCATCAAGTAGAGAAATGGTCTGGTGAGCCTTCTACTTGTATATGTTGATGATATGATTGTCACAGGTGATGACGAAGAAGAAAAAAAGAAGATGAACGAAACGTTAGCTGCGGAATTCGATCTCAAAGATCTGGGTAAACTAAGGTATTTTTTGGGGATTGAAATCGCGCGATCTGAGACTGGACTTGTTATGAGCCAAAGAAAATACACTTTGGATCTTCTAAAAGAGACAGGTAAACTGGGATGCAGGCCCTTTCTTACTCCAATGGAGTCTGGCACAAGGATAAGTATCAAGTCTGGGACTATCTTGGATGAGGAAGGAAAAGGGAGGTATCAGCGGCTTGTTGGTAAACTTATTTATCTCACTCTTACTCGCCCTGATATTACGTATGCTGTGGGTGTGTTAAGTCAGTTTATACATGCCCCTACTGATTGTCATTGGAAAAGTGCTGAAAGAGTATTGGGATACTTAAAGAATGACCCAGGGAAAGGATTGCTCTACACTCGACAAGATCAACTCAGCATTGAAGGATACTTTGACGCCGACTGGGCGGGATGCACAGATACTAGAAGGTCTACCACAGGATACTGCATCTTTCTTGGAGGTAACCTTGTGGTATGGAGAAGTAAAAGACAAGAAGCTTATTCTAGGTCCAGTGCTGAGGCTGAATACAGTGCAGTTGCTATGGGGGTTACAGAGATGTTATGGCTCAAAATTCTTTTAGCAGATATTGGGGTTAAAATGGAAGAGAAGATGATGATGTATTGTGACAACAAGTCTGCTATTAACTTGGCAAACAATCCGGTCATGCACGACATAACCAAACATGTGGAGATCGATCGCCACTTCATACGGGAACGCATAGATTCAAAGGAGTTGATTCTGCCCTATATGAAGTCTGAAGATCAAGTTGCTGATGTCTTAACTAAGTTTTTATGTACATCTCAATTTGAGAAAAATGTTAGCAAGCTTGGCATGTTTGACATGTATGCCAAGCTTGAGGGGGAGTGTTAGAATATATTGTAATGGGGAACCGGGTCCATATTTGGACCCTGTCCTATGGGGCACGGGTACCGAGGCTGGCTCGGTACCCTAGGCGGCACTCTTTTTCTCCCTCTTATATATTCTTCACTTACGTGTAATTGTTTAGTTAAGTGAATATTACTTTCTCTCTCCTAGGGTTGCGGTTTGCCCCTAGGTCAGAGCTTCCCCGTGGTTTTTCACCTCTTTCTGAGGTTTTCCACGTATATTGTGTGTTCTTTCTCTGCTCTCTCCTTGTGGTTCGTATTTCTACAATAATAAATATGATGTAATGGCTACCATTTCAACCCCCGGACCTTTTGTACGTCTTGTTGGGCTCTAAATGGCCATTTTAACCCTGATTGTTGACGAAATTCAAACTGGAGCCTCCTAAGACTTAAATGAACTGACATAGGCCTTTAAGTATTCAAATCTGGATAAATGCAGGCAAATCACGATAAAAAAAATTATTTCATGCATTATCATTCTTCATGGTGCTTATTTTCTTGATTTCAGATGTGACTTTGTTGTGCCCTATCATTTCAATTGCAACCTCCCATGAGATGGGCAGACAGTCTTGGTAAGTGGCTTCTTATTTCTTTTGATGTTGTCTTATAATCTTTGTTTGTCCACTTTTATAGGTTAGGGTACTCGTCACTAAATTGCAGCTCATAATGAAAGGAGATGTCGTTGATGCAAGGAATCTAGATTCTATGCTGCTTGGAGTTTCAAATCCAAGTGAAAAAGATGAAGACCTTGTTAGTGACTGCTCAAAGGGGAGGCCCGGGGAATCTCTCTTCATGGAGCAGCATATTTGGACCTCTCTGCAACATTCTGAAGCAAAATCAATTTTTAAGGCTATAATGTCAGAGTCAAGTGCAAAAAAATGTGGTAACTGTGGTGCAAAGAATCCAAAGGTTGTCAGTCCAGGCTTTGGCTTGTTGTACAAGGTACTTGGCAGGCATTTGGACACATGCTGGGCTGTTTCCTCATGTTTAGTGCTTTATTCATTGCTATTGTCTGATTATATTTTCAGTTGATAGTGCATGAGTTTGTGGTTGCTGCTGTCTGCATGCTTGCTTGTTCATTCTGGGGGCATTTGTGTGCTTTGTTTGGATTATTTGTTCTGTTTTTGTTCAAGATCCTACTGAACACGATAGGTTTTGAGGATGTTGTCTCAACGGCCGAACACAACCTTATAAAAAGAGAACCATTTGATGCAAATATTGTTGTGGAGGCTACTTAATGATTTTGATTTGTTTCAATAGGTTGTGGATTGGTAGCTCATGCATTTATGCCCAAAAAATAAACATTACTCCAATGGTTCTTGGAATCAGCAAAGATTTTGGTGAAATTGGCTTCTCCAATGCCTAGAATGTCATAAGGCATACTCTAGATTGTTGTTAGATGGGCTTCTTTTGCAAATGTGTTCGATGCCCTTCATCCAGCAAGTTCATGAGAATTGAGGCCTTCACTTGCTAGAAAGCACCATTATGGGACTCTGAGCATCATTGTCCCTTACCCTTGTTGTGAGGATGTATTCTATGTACCATTAGCTCAGATAAGGATGGATGCTGCAATGAGAAATTCTTCTATGCAAATTCTTCATTGAAATAGTGGCATGTTGGTCTAGGTTCACTGCAGTTTTTGAACAGATGTCCATAAACGGCTAACATAAGTTTGGGGGAGGGCTAGGAGATCTTAAACTTTTCTGCATTTTGTCATCATCTTTTCCTCTTTTTTGTCTTCAGGTTCTCCTGTCAGTGTATAACCAATTTTTGAGTAAAAAGTTACTCTTTATTCTTCTCACTTGTGATGTGAATAGTAAACAAATTTCAGAGTATTCTGAATTGTTGCTTCCACATAATCTAACGGGACACAGTTTTTAGGATTTGGGTTTTAGTCTGTTTTGAATAGTTTTTAAGATTTGGGTCTTATTCTGTTTCAAATCCTTAAAGGTTTCTCTTAGTGTTCTTGCTTGAACTTGTCCTTACTGCTACAATGGTGCCTCATTCACTCAGAGATTACATCATATGGCTATTTCTTCAGAATAGTAGCATTTATACATATATGGTTATTCTTTTGGTTCAGGAAGTTCAAGTCTTTCTTTATAGCTTTATAAAATTTATTTGAGTAAAAAGAAAATGGAAAGTAAATCGACAAGCCAACCTCATTTCTTTTTGTCTTCTATTGTCTTCATATGCACACAACTTAATGTTGGCAGGAATGGTCTGTGGATCAAAAATTCTTTATGTTGGGGTTGAAAGATCAGCATGCTGATTTTGGCACGTGCTTAGTTTTCGAGAATTATCTTTGATCATTGTTATTCAGTTACAGTTCATTGTTACTTTTCTTTGGACAAGTTCTGATGTTTTGCTTCACTATATTTATAATATAGATATTTTGATTTTTCGAAGCACATGGTGTCGTAGTTTTAAGCAATGGAAGAGCATTTTCTTTATAATTATATGCTTGATTTTTTGCCACTTGCAGGAAGGATTGACTGAGAAAGATATTCAGAGCAACTTTATTCGTGGTTCTAAGGCAGACATATCCTTTGCACGTGGAGAAGAAAATAAATATGTCACTGATGAAAACCAAGCCGGTGAATTTTCTAGTGAACCGTCTGGTGGGGAAGTATCTGACAGTGTCACCCATGGAGAGCAGCAACCTAAATCAAAGTCTAAGAAGAGTCGAACGAATAAGATACCTCATGAGTTCTTGAGCCAAGAAAACTACTTTAATAAGAGGACTTATTTGACACCATTGCAGGTAGTTTCCTGAATGCTGGTTAAATAGATTACAAAGGGTCTTTCAGCTTCTTACTTGATTGAAATTTTTGAATTCCTATGAGCTTGTCCTCTATAATCTAGCTAATTCATGACTATATTTGAACTTGTTCAACAAGAGCTTGTCAAGCTTTTTTCCAGTTTTTCTTGCTTTCTTTATTTTTCTCTTTCATTTTCTCTGCTGGTTACTAATTCCATTTTCTTTTCGCTTTTTGTGTTATTTAGAATTTTAGATTATCTTTTTATGGAATGGTGAACCAGGTGGGTCAGATATGCTTTACTGGGACTAGGGATGATCATTCATTTTGAAGGACTATCCAATATCAGATCCTTGGAAGGAAATTAGTCAAAGGTTTTTAGGAAATCCAATCCAATTGGCACTTCATAGTTCAGGTTTTTTAACTAAATCTAGCGAATGCCTGAATACCGTACATGTAATGATAGTTGGATTTGGTATGACACCTATGTCATCAGATATTCACAAACCTCTTTAAAGAGGAATGACACAAGATATGCACAATACAATGAAATATGTGATGAATTGCGCTTTTGCATTGCTGAGGATAAACAGTCAATTATGAGCCTTTGCACATTTTCTTTTTGTGCTATAAGAATGGTTTTGACTTTTGAGGATAATAGGTCACCAGTTTCTGGAGAATTTTTGTGACTTCTTGTTCTTAGTGCACTTTTGGTCATCAATGATCATGAAACAAGGTCTCTAACCTGTCCTCCAAAGAGCCTTCTATGTGCACTCTTAAGTCACATGGGTACTTTAGTAAGGTCCACGTACCCGTGTCGCCATACCCGTGCCCAAAATGACTACTTGGACACACTTGGGTACCTTTAGATCCAAAGTGTTTAATTTTTCTTTGATTTAATTTTTTCCACCTTTTCATTCTATTCTTATTGTTCAATAACATATAATGTTTTTGTTTATATCTCTTTTTTATTAAAATGTTGCTTTCATTTTGATTTTTTTTTGTCTTATTTTGCATACCTACATATTGCATACATATATCCTACCGTACCCCTTTACCCACATTTTTTAAAGTTGTCGTTTTGGTACCTGTACCCATGTGACTTAGGTGCACTCTCCACCAGGGAAAAGATGGGTTGTAAATGCTTATATGTTAACTCGTTGAAATGATCTGTTTTAGTTTTGACTTTTTTGGTTTTCATTCTCTCCCTCTCTCTCTCTCACAGGTCCAGGACATGCTAAGACTTTTGTGGAAGAATGAGCATAATATTTTTTCTCTTATTTGGGCATTGCAACCAAATTTGTCTGCAACTATGAAGAATAGGAGTTTCTCAATGTTCTTCTTACAAGCTTTGCTTGTTCCACCAAGTAGGTTCCGACCTCCAAATGAAATAAATACTTCGGTAAGCTTTTCATTTCTTTAATCTCTCTCTCTTTCTATATATATATATATATATATATATATATATATATATATATATATATATATATATGCTTCTGGGACAATTGAGCGAGACTTGTTTTTCTTCTTGTTTTGGGATGGTGGATAATATCTTAGTTGTCATGGCGCTCAGACCCTGCTAGGCGATGCCGCCTGGGCGCCAGGCAGCGCCTAGCGCCTGGGCGGGACTAGGTGTGCCTAGGCAAGAAAGGCGACTTTTTTTTTTGGTTTTTTTAGTTATGTTGACCATTACATAATAAAATTATGTACTTAACTGACTGAACTGTAAGTTTCTATTCCAAGTAAAACTTAGAAAACTGTTCTGTTCTGTTCTAATAGACTATTTCATTTGAATCATTTCAAACAAAAAATCCTATCAAATCAGTACATTTAATATACATTACAAGTTTACAACAGATTGTACATATAACATATATTATATATATAACACACAAAACACCCTCACAAAGAAACTAAATCTGTATTCAGGTTGAAAAGTGAGGTCTGCACGTATTTCTCTGATTACTAAACGTGCACTAAACAAGAGAAACTGGTGGTCTTTTTACCATATACGATAAACCTAGGTTTTAACATGGGTAAGAAGGCTGGCATAGGTTCCACAAAATATGTTTTAGAGCACGTAAGATATATACAGAAATTCATTGGTTTTATAGAATATGTACTTAACGTATGGCTGAAACTTCCACTTGATGATTTGATATAGAATATGTAATTAACGTACAACAAACTATACTTAAAGGACAGAAATTATATAATATAACTGCATATAGTATAAGTATATACGGTATAACAGTGTATAATAAAATTACAGGACTTAATTTGAAGGGAAGGTGACTTTTCACCTTCCCATGAACTAGGCGTGCTAGCGCCTGGTGCAGCCTAGGTGCACCTAGGCGCCAGTCTAACACCTGTTGCTTAAGTGATGGACTTAGGCGGCAGGTGTGGACTCATGCCTAGGCCACCCTAGGTGTGGATTTGTAGTCGCCTTAACAACTAAGGATAAGATGCTTTTCTTGTGTTCTTGTCTAGGTACTTGGTTAACCTAAGTTTCCCTGAAGTCATAATATTAATACTTACAAGTGGTTTCCCGTGTTGTTGCTTTCATAGTTTCTGGTTAATCTAAAGTGTTTCGGTGCAGCAGTAAAACTTAATGCTGGTTACTCTAGCTATGTTCTTTATGTCACACAATGTCTGTTTATCTTGTCATCAATATGTGGCACTTAAAGTCCTTTCTGCTTGGGAGTGGATATCCTTTGTCTCTTGGTAATTTGTTACCATTACATTCTTTTTCTTTTCCCCTTCCTTTGGACATGACAGTGAGGGAGCCCTTGACCGATAATGACCTAATGAAGTGCACACAAAATTCACAAATTGATCTTAATCCTATTTGGAGATAACAAATACTTGTATTGTTAGGTTGCTACCTAAAATACGTAGCCATATGCTTTTCTACCATTAATATTAGTGCACTCTCTTGTGTATGAAAGAGGGACGTCATCTCATTCAATGTGGAATATGTATATTGTGGAGCTTTCAAGATGCTCTCTTTTCTTCATCACTAGTTGATGTTGGTTGAAATTGGAGACAGTGAAAATGAATGGGGAGAAGGAGTTGTAGGCTTTAGTGGATACAATTTGAGTCATTTGGCAAACCCGCATCAATGGGCTAAACATGGGCTTGGATATGTCTGCTATTTGGACACAAGAAACTGTATAGCCATCTCATCGCAGTCAAGTTCTGTTTAGAATGCTTCGCACCTGTCTACACCCATATCTGCACCCATTTGTAGTAGTATATGGGGGGCATACTTGTAATTAGGTCAAGTCTAGAATAAGAATGGGCCTGGACACTTACTTACGAGACCCAGTTATTGTAATCACCTTATCTTACGTAGGGCTGGTGAACCCCAACTTGATTGATTAGTGAAATGTTTGAGGACTAACCCTAGACTGAGGGATTAGTAGTGTGCGTGCATTTTGGTTACTATTCTTGGTAAACATAGACTTCCAAACTAGTATCAAAGCTCATGGCGGCGACCCTGGCAGCACTCGAAGGAATGTGCAAGCAAGCCGAGGACGACCGCAGGATGATGTCTGGCTGGCTGGAACCCATGGAGAAAAACATAGGGGAATTGGGCCAGCAGTTGTCCGATGTCACCCAAAGGATGCTGATGTTGGTGATGGAGAATCAAATGGTAACATCGCCATTACGAGAGCTAATTCAGCAGACGTTGGCAAGGAACGCACCAGAGTATGCTCACGGCAGCCATGATGCGTCTTTGAAAGACGATCGAGACTTGCACACACCAATTAAACGCCAGACAGAGGACATACAGGTACGCTCCCTGAAAACCATAGACGAACGGGAGAGGGAACTTACTTTAATAAACCATTGAAGGTCGACTTTCCAAAGCTTTCCGACGACGACCCGATGAGTTGGGTATTCAAGGCTGAACAATTTTTCGACTGTCAGAATGTTTCAGCCGAGCAGAGAGTGGGAATAGCACGATCCATTTAGTGGGGGCAGCCATCTGATGGTATGGGTGGCTGGTAACCCAGCAGGGCAGGCTCGATTGGGGATTCTTTGTACAGGTGTTGAATACATGATTTGGTCCTTTGGCTTACTCGACCAAAACATCGAACTCTCTAAAATACGCCAGAAGGGAGACGTGGTCACGTACCAGGCCAAATTTGAAGAAATCAGCAATATGGTTCATGGTTGGCCGATTGGAGCACCGATAGGGGTCTTCGTGGGAGGGCTGAAGGAGGAAATCAAGATTGAGGTCCAGGCAGCTCGTCCCCAAACCATACTAGAAAGCTTTGAAGTAGCTAGAGTAGAAGAAGAAAAATCCAAACGATGGGGAAGAACAAGTCAAGAATGGGGGATTAGTAGAACTCAGTATGCGAAGCGACCACTGCTTCTAAAGAGGCGGGTGAACCACCTCCGGTGATCAGAAACACAAAGGACAATCGAGGGGTACCGGTGAAATGTCTCAGTCCAGATCAGATGCAGGACAGAAGAAAAAGGGGACTGTGTTTCCAATGTGAGGAAAAGTGGACACCAGGCCATGTTTGCAAGAAATTATACACGTACTTAGTAGAGGAAGAGGAAGTTGCAGCCACAGAAGAATTGGAAGAAGTAGACGTGAGGGAAGAGGAAGAACCAGAACAAGAGGCGACACCAGAAATATCATTTCATGCCTTAACAGGGAGTTGTTCATTCCAATTAATACGCTTGGAAGGGAGGCTGAAAGGGCGGAAAGTCAGTATACTTGTAGACACATGGTCTACACATAACTTTGTATGTGAGAAAACAGCCAAGGCCTGCGGCTGTCGCATTTTTGAGCAACCAGAATTTCGTGTAGCAGTGGGTGATGGCAGCTTGTTGTCCTGCCAAGGAAGATGTCCTAAAGAGGAGGTAGAAATACAAGGCTGTCGATTCCAGGTAGAGCTGTATCCCTTAGCAATGGGAGGGGCAGACCTGGTGTTGGGAATCCAGTGGTTAAGACGATAGGGGATTGTGGAATGGCACTTTGAGAATATGACAATGATGTTTCAAGGAGAAGGAGGTCCCCAAGAACTGTTGGCCAGCAAAAAGGTTGCGTGGGATGCTTGCTGTATAGAAAAGAAACCTGCGTTAGGAGCAAGTGCTGAAGGGGTATACCTTCTATTAATGTCAGTAACAGTGTCAGAAAGAGAGACCACCAGGGAATATCAGGATAAATGCTCCGAAAGGCTCAGACCTGTGTTGCTGGAATTTGCCAATGTATTTCAGAAACCAAAGGGGTTACCGCCCATCAGAGTCCTTGATAATAAAATTGAAACAGAGCCAAATTCTGCCCCAGTCAAGCTGAGACCTTATCGCTACAGCTATTCTCAAAAGGAAGAGATTGAAAAATTAGTTGGAGACATGCTGCAGGAAGGAGTTATAACACCCAACAAGAGTCCTTATTCTTCCCCAGCCCTCTTTGTAAACAAGAAGGATGGCTGTTGGCGTTTCTGTGTGGATTACAAAGCGTTGAACACAACAACTGTAAAAAATAGGTATCCTATTCCCATTGTTGAAGAACTCCTAGATGAATTGTTTGGCTCAGCAATCTTCATTAAACTGCACCTGCGGGCAGGGTATCATCAAATTAGGATGGACTCCAAGACGCTCCTAAGACAGCATTTCAGACCCATGAGGGTCATTATGAGTTTAGGGTAATGCCCTTTGGCCTTACCAACGCTCCTGCTGCCTTTCAGGCCTTATTGAACCAAATATTCCGGCCGTTTCTGTGCAAGCGTGTCTTGGTGTTTTTTGAAGACATACTAGTATACAGCAAGGATGAAAAATCGCACCAAGACCATGTGAGAAGTGTGCTACAGACGTTGAGACTTCACCGACTGCACGTGAAGGCTTCTAAATGCTCCTTTGGCATGCATCGAATCACGTACTTGGGGCATACCATTACACGAGGAGTGCTTATGAAAGATGACAAGGTAGCTGCCATCAAAGAGTGGCAACCTCCAGAGCACGTGAAGGGGATGGGAGCTTTTCTTAGGCTGACTGGGTACTACAGAAGATTCGTCATGAAAAATAGCAGCTCCATTGACTGAAATGATAAAGAAAAACAAATGGGAGTGGAGGGAGTGGAATGAATTCAGATTGGAAGCTTTTAGCCAGTTGAAAGAGGCGATAACCAGCGCACCTGTATTAGCTCTGCCAAATTTCAGCAAGCCCTTCGCCGTGGAGACTAATGCATCAGACATTGGGGTTGGGGCAGTGCTGACTCAAGACAGTCACCTGATAGCTTATTTCTGCAAATCATGGGTATTAATTTTAAAGGGAAATCAGCTTATGAAAGGGAGCTCATTGCATTGGTATCAGCGGTTCAAAAACGGCGACATCTTTTAGGGCATAAGTAAGTATACATGACTAAATGAGGGAAGGAGAGGAAAACTGTTGGAAATAACCAACCATTATAATGTTTTCTTTTTTAAATTTGTTTTTCAATAATCACATGATTTACTACCATACCTGAGTCCCAACTACTGCTCTAGCCTTCTCCACTTCCATTCTATATTGCCAGTCGTAATTGCATATTAATGCACACTCTAGTTTCAGTCTTCGGCTCCAATACTAGTATTTTCAGTACTATGAATTGGCATTCAAGTCATTATATATGTACTGTTGTTTTAAATTGTGACGTTACATTCTCTCTCATACTCTTTCCATGTTGTTGGAACAGCCTCAAAATGTTTTACTAAGTAGGGTACTGCAATCAAATATCAGTTTAGCAGATGCCTTAAAAGATACCAAGCCTGGACATTCAATCAGCCTTCAGAATTTGAACCAGTGGATCCAGCTCCAAGAAGTAGTGAATGTGCTCTTCGATAGCAGCAAGGCAACTAGTAAGTACTTGAACTCCTTTTTGGGTTGCAGTTGGGCCATAACTCATAAGTTTTTTGTCATTTTTTATTGTGCTGAGTCCAGTTGCATCTTGAGCTCTCATGAATCTGGCTATCCCTTAGGTTAACTAGTTTCTGATCCTAATTCCTCTAAATAAATACACCCTGGAAAAATGTGGTGTTACCTTTTGTTTGTTAAACTTGCTCTAGTGGGTTGCCAACTGATGAGACCATGGCCATGTAGTCTGTAAGATTGTAAGGCTATGGACCATGGACTGGGTCGACTAGTCCCTGCTAGTCATTTGAATAACTATTAGATTCTTGGTTGGGCCTACATTTGTTTTGCTTTTTTCCGTTAATATGATAATACTTCCGTGTTCTTTTAGAAGGTTTGGTAAGTTCTATATTTTATGTGTGTATTTATCTGTCCCAGATCCAGCCAGTTTGTAGCTTTTATTCGTCTTCCCATATACATACTGGTTAGAATGTGGTAGTACCTTATATTGCCAACCTAGCTCTAGTCAGTAGCCAGTCAACTAGTCGATGGCAATGTAATTAGTATGGATATGTACCATGGGGCATGGACTGAGTCGACATATCGGACATGTCCATGGTACGTTCCTTATCGCATGGCAGTAGAGTGGTGAGTGATTGTTGTTGAACATTGGAAATCTATGTAAAGAAAGGGCTATTGAAATGGAGTCTTTAGGTAGAAACGAAATTCCCAACTTAGAGGGGCTCGTCATAATTGCTTTACATAGGCAAGGGTGGAAACCTTCACTAATATCCCTAACAACTGAGAAATTTCTGGAGGCATAAAATGATATTTATTTTCTGATATTCAATTCGTATCTGCAGTATCTCTCTCTCTCTCGCTCGCTTGCTTGCATGCGCATATGTACACAGACCCATATAAAAAGTACCTGCTTTTCTCAAATAAAAGTGTTTGCATGTTTCTACTCCATAAAACAGAGAGCTTCTTGTCTGGTTTTCATTTGCCGAAGACATACTATATGTCTCCACGTGTTACACCATAGTAGCATGTGGACTCTCATGATGAGTGGTCTTGAAGCATCAGTATACTATGACCATTATCCTATTTCTTGGTGTTGAATATGGGATGCAGACTGAAACTGTTATGGCTTCACCAGATTCATTTAGCTGCGAGTCAATGAAGAGTTGCAGTTCATCAAATCAAAAACGTGGAAAGGAAAGGATAATAGGAATCTTCTTATCATGAATGAAGCATGTGTTTCGGTGGGTCAGTAGGCTAAAACCAAGTTAAACTAGGATCTTTTAGTCTTTTGTGTGGCATAGCTTTGACTTAGAAAATACAGTCATACAGAAGGTGGTTGTATTTTTAAATTCCAGCATGTTTTATGGATCCTTAATTGTATGGAGCCATTTGGGATTTAGCTTCAGGGCAAAAGATCTCCAAGTGAAAACCTGGATCAGCATATAGTGACGCACCTGCAAAAGTAAATTCACTTGGCTTCATGCATGGTGTCGACAAATAAGCATATCTTATAAGGCAAATTTTCAGTGAGACACATAAAGATAGGACTAGGGGACAATAAAACACCTAAGTTTTCTATTATTGAAAACACATCTAAGAATTTTCCTGGTTAATGTAGAACATCCATAAGTTTATCTTTGTAAAATGAACTGTTAAGTTAGTGAAAAATACTATTTTTCCTTTTCAAAGGAAACATGAAAAACATACATACTTTTGAAGAAATACTTAATTTTTGTAACCTCCATCTATTTTTTGCTGCTTGTTCTGTATTCAAGATTGATTTCATCATGATATTTCAGATTTGAACATGCATATGTACATGTATGTTACTATTGTTTATATATTTGATGCGCGTGTTTGTGGTTTTATTCACATGTTGTTTCAATAGTTTCTTTTATTTGTTGCTAATGTTTTTAACCTTTTTTAAGACACTGCCTGGTTTTTGCATGAACCTGCATGAATTCTGTTGCGTGCTAAGGGAATATGACTTTGTAGATACCCTTAGCACTTCGACTACATGGCTTTGGTTATGATTGATTGCTTAGATAGTTGAAGAATCAATCCGTAGCTCAGTTTATGAACCATCTTAGTTAAACTTTTCACTTTTCCATCTTCCTCCATAGTGTTTTGTGGGGATTGCTTGATTCTTGGTGCCCTTGATGGTGTTTGTTGCTTCTTAGCAGCCCTACTCTTCATTTCTGTTTTTTCTGTTAGTTTTGCTGCGGGAAAATGTTAAAATTTGGTGTTATGACTCATGTACAGAACATCTTTTGTAATATTTGTTGCCAGTATGTTTTCTTGATTAACAGGTTGGTCTTACTGTCATTTTCTCCTTATTGTAGGTAGAAGTGAAAGAACTATTAAAGGAATATGTCAAATACTAGACAAAAAAGATGGTCTTTTCCGCCAAAATATGATGGGAAAGAGGGTTAATTTTGCCTGTCGATCTGTGATATCTCCAGATCCTTATCTAGCTGTTAATGAGATTGGCATTCCTCCATATTTTGCTATGAGATTAACATACCCTGAGGTGAGATTAGCTTACGTGATTTTATTTTTGATAGGATGTATCTGCTGAAGTTCACCTGATATTATACGGTTCTTTGTGGTTCTCTTGTTAATGGGATTTCAATTGGCCTAAACTCCATGGCTTGAGAAGCTGGTTCAAGCTGGAGTTTAGCTATGTGACACGGTGATAGCTATTAAGAAATGCGATTGAAATGTAATTATCAGAAGAGGAATTATAGAGTAAATAATGTTGGGTCAGATCTTTCAAAATGGATCTTCCATCCTATCTTTCAACCACACTATATAAGGTTATAAAGGCGTAAGATTCATTACTGATTAATGAAGAACATGGTTTAGGGTTGGCTAACCCTAGAAGGCAGTGTGCGTGAGTGTGTTAAACCATGTTAGCATTTCTTACTTTATGTTTTAGTCGAGGTAGCTGCCGCCAGCTACCAATTGGTATAAGAGCCTCAACATGACCAATAAGATGCTCGCTGCACTAGAGGCCTTCAAGAAGCAAACTGAGGAAGCATGGGTGACCATGGGCGATAGGATGGACAACGTCGAGCGTAGCTGCAATGAAATCCTTTGAGTTCGACTTGCGTGCGCAGACAGTCTTGAATGAACAACAAAATTTGTCTGCTCTGCTGGGTGATATGCTTTCCAAGCAGGACAGACCTTCACCCAGCATCAAACAGGTGAGCGCTCCATGAAACAATGAGCAGTGAGAGGCGCATGATCCACTCCACGAAACTGTGAGCAGTGAGAGGCGCATGATCCCCTACAATCGTCAATAAGAAACAATGGCTTAGGTATGCCCCTGACTCTCAATACATCGGTGACATGAGTTTCAGGGGAGGAGAGTTTCATTCAAACCTCCGAACTCCAAACTTGGAGTTCCCCAAATTTTCAAGAGAGGACCCGTTGAGCTGGGTCTTTTGTGCAGAGCAGTATTTCGACTGCCTGAGCATTCCCCTTGAAAATAGAGTCTCCCATGTGGCTATGCATCTGGAAGGGGCAGCCATCCGGTGGTATAGATGGCTACTAGCACAACAAGGTAAATCAACTTGGTGTGAGTTTGTCGCAGCCCTAACTGTGTGTTTCAGCCCCTCCACTTACCTGGATTTGCCTGTTGAATTGCCTAAGATACAACAAAAGGGTACTGTCACTAAGTACCAGGCAAAGTTTGAGGACAAGAACAACATGAAGCGTTGGTAGCCCAACTAGTTCCTCATAGGAGCGTTCATTGGTGGTTTGCATGATAGATCTGAGGATCGGTGTCCAAGCTACCAGACATCAATCACTGCTGGAAAGTTTTGAATTAGCTAGGATAGCTGAAGAAAAGCATGCCAGATTTGGATTTGGGTTGTGTGTAGCAGAGTGCCGAAGGGACCATCGTGGTCACCATAGAAAACGATGACTCATGCTAGCGAGGGTGGCGATTGTGGCACCACAGAAGCCGGCAGGTGCTGGTGAAGCGTCTGAACCTATGTCACATAGGTACGGGTACAGGTGTGGGTACAAACCATTTTTAAAAAACTTGGGTGCGGGGGTACAACCGTACACACACACACACACACACACAAATATATATATATATATATATATATATATATATATATATATCAAAAAAATTACAAACAAAATAACATATTCATAAATTGTTACGTGAAGTGAGATGGGAGAAGTGAAGAGGTCGAGAAAGGGAGAGAGAAAAACTGAAAAACACATTCCATTAGTCTGCCCTATTCTCACGTTAAATGAGAATTAGGGTAAGATAACAAATTACAAGAATAGTCCACTACTAGAACATTTATTTGTAAAGAGTTGTTCCTAAAACTCTTAAATATTCAAAACACCACCTAACACAAATATTATTCAACACTCCACCTCAAGCTGGAGCATAGATGTTAATAATGCTCAGCTTGTCACAACATCTAGAAAACTCTGCAATAGGCAAGGCTTTAGTGAAGATATCAGCGGCTTGATCTTCAGAGGCTACATGTATAGTGGAGATGATTCCTTCTACTTCAATGTGCTTTGTCCTCTCATGAAATACATGATTATTGGCAATGTAGGTGGCAGTCCTGTTATGCTTCTTGGTTCTCCAAGATATGAGGTTTCCTCCCACAAACACACAAAACCCTGTGGTAGACTTCCTGTCATTAACTGAGCCTGCATAATCTGCATCCTTGTAAGCTTCAACATTAAGAGATGTACCTCTTCTAAAGAAAAGGCCTTTGCCAGGTGAGGACTTTAAATACTTGACAATTAGCATAGCTGTATCCCAATGTGATTTTTTTGGTTTTTCCATGAATTGGCTTAATTTTTTCACAGCAAAGCTAATATCTGGTCGAGTTACTGTCACATAAAGAAGCTTACCAATTAACGATCTGTAGGCTTGTGAAGCTATATCTTCTGAGTCATAATCATAAAGATGTACCTTGGGTTTATAGGAAGAGTTGCAGGTTTAGCTCCTAGCATCCCTGTGTCCTTTAAAAGATCAAGAACATACTTCCTTTGTGATAATAGCACTCCTTCCTTACTACGAGCAAATTCAATACCAAGGAAGTACCACAACTGACCAAGATCTTTGGTAACAAAGTGTTTTTGTAGAAATTTCTTTGTTTGAGCTACCTCCTGCTCACATTCACCCGTCAAAACAATATCATCAACATACACCACTAGCACAACTGTACATCTCAATCATTTTTTAATAAACAACGAATGGTCTAGCTGAGACCTCTTAAACCCACATTCTAACACAACATCTGAGAATTTGTGAAACCAAGCACAAGGACTTTGTTTCAAGCCATATATAGCTTTCTTCAACTTACACACCTTACCACACTCCCCCTCACGTTAAAACCAGGAGGCTGCTGCATATAAACTGTCTCATCAAGGTTCCTATACAAGAAAGCATTTTTGACATCCAATTGATACAAGGGCCAATTATAATGTACAACAACAGACACAATAAGACGTATGGTACACATCCTGGCCATAGGAGAAAAAGTCTCAAAGAAATCGACACCATATGTTTGAGTATACCCTTTTGCGACAAGACGAGCTTTATAACGTTCCACTGAGCCATTGGATAAGTACTTTATGGTAAAAACCTATTTGGAGCCCACAACATCACAACCAGAAGGGGGATCGACTAATTCCGATGTCCCTCATTGCAGTAGTGTCTCCATCTCATCCTGCATAGCTTGTCACCATTTTGGGTCAAGTAATGCCTGTTGGTGATTAGAAGGAATCGAATGTATTGACAAGGTTGACACAAACTGCTGTAAGCTACCACCAATATTGTCAGTAGAAACAAATTGAGATATGGGGTGCAAACTACACTATCGTTTGCCTTTGAGTAAGGCAATCGGTTAAGTCCAAAGATATTTTATAAGCATCTTGCGGAGGAGGAACAGTGAGGTCAGGTATGCTTACATCCTGGTAAGCAACTAGTGGGCTGTCATGATCATAAGCACGTCAGTGGGTGTATACTAGTGGGGGATCATGGATTCTGTTGACACTGGGAGGTGAACCAGTAACACACAGACTGGACTGCAGGGGAATTGGTGGTATAGGTAAAGGAATAAACATCGACTTGATTGATAGTAATGGAGTAGACTTGAAATAAGGACATGACTCAAAGAATGTAACATCCGCACTGTTGTACTGCTTATGAGTATGGGGGTCAAAACAAATATAACCCTTTTGGTGTTTTGGATAACCAATGAAAATACATTTAATTGATTGTGCACCAAGTTTATCCCTATTATGACCAAAGATGTGAACGAAGCAAGTACACCCAAAGACTTTGGGGGGAAGGGAAAATAAAGGTCTATCTGGATAGAGAACTTGAATGAGAATTTGATTGCGAATGGACGATGGTGGAAGATGGTTAATTAGGTAACATGCAGTGAGTATGACATCACCCCAAAATTGGGCCGGAACACAACTATGTATCATGAGGGTAGGAGCTATGTATAGTAGCTGACGATGTTTACGTTCAACAATACCATTTTGTTGAGAAGTGTGGGGACAAGTAAATTGAGGGCAAATTCCATATTTGGTGTAAAATTGCAGCAATGTATTGGATTTGAACTCACAAGCATTATCAGTGCGAATGTTTTTGACAATGGAACCAAATTGAGTCTTTATTTCAATAATGAAATTTTGAAGAATACAAATAACTTCAGACCCCTCTTTTAACAAAAACACCCAACTAAGACGAGAAAAATCGTCAACAATAACAGGGTAATACCTAAACTTGGCTCGGCTTACAACCCGGTTAGGCCCCCAAATTCAACATGACTGAGATAAAAAACTGCATGACTCGACAGACTAATACTGGAAGGAAAACTACTTCTAGTGTGTTTGCCCAATCGACAGGCCTTACACTGGAATGACTCAGACACAGAAATATTAGGGAGGACACCACGAAGCTTGGATAATGAAGGATGACCTAGTCGGAGATGCCACTGATATGGGATAGGCTGAGATACAGCCATAGATGCCACACCGTCCACTGGTCCAAATAGAAGGTAAACTCCCTTGTGCTCATGGCCGCCACCAATCATCTTCTCATTTTGCAAGTCTTGAAAAATACATGAACCAGGATCAAAAATGGCTCTACATTGCAAATCTTTTGTCAACTGAGTAATAGACAGAAGGTTAGCAGGAAATTCTGGAGCATATAAAACATTGGAAAGAGATAAAGAACTAGAGAGTTTCACATCTCCAACTCCCATAATAGGAGAAAGTTTCCCATTGGCAAGTCTAACATGTTGAGGTTGTGCAAAACGATGCAATAAGGTAAATGAGTGAGGTTGACTGCAGAAATGTTTCCAAGCCCCAGAGTCAATAATCCACACAATACCTGGTTCACGGGAAGTACTATCAACAGATAAAGAAGAATCCACCACAACCGAGGATGCATTAGCAGACGTCGAGGCATAGAGAGATCGCTGAGCCATAAGCTGATCATACTCTACCTTGCTCATAGTCACCATGGAGCTATCAGGAGTCGTCAAGGAAGAAGTCTCTTCAAGTGGTGTAGCAGCTCAGGCAGACCCTTCAGGAATCTGAGAAGTGCATCTCCCTTTGCCACCTGAGGTACTGAATCCTCTTCCATGGGAACTAGGAGCTGGACGACCATGTTTGTCGACGATGTTTGTCCCAACATCTATCTTCTAAATGTTTCAATTTGCCATGGTATCTACACTGAAATCTCCCTCTACCCCCTACACCACGACCTGAGCCTCTACCCGTCGTAGCATGTTCACGTCCTCCATACACTGCTAAGGCAGCAACAGGAGACTCACTCTGGGGCTGAGAGAGATGCAACCAATCTACTGAGTCTATTGTATGCATCGGCAAGATATGAAATTTCTGCACCAGTAAACATCTGAACTTTAGCTACCTCATATTTAAGGGACAAACCAGCCAAAAACTTTGCCACCATCGTCTACTCAAAATGAGTTTTGTAACACGCCTGACATGGAGGTCGAAGAGCTTTCAATCGTTCATACGCTGCTTTAACTGAAGCAAAATATTGTGATAATTCTAACTCACCTTGCTGCAGTTTGAGTAACTCCTCAACTTGTAAAATTTTTGACACATTCTTGTCATGAGAATAAGTCTGTATCAAGAATGTCCACATGTGTTTCGCAGTCGTGTAATAAGCAAGTGTCGGAGCAATATCAGATCGGACACTGTTCATAATCCAGGACATAACAATACTGTTATTTTCTTTCCATGTGGTATATTTTCCTGTTTTAACACTCGGTTCATCTTCTTCAATGATATGTCTTGTAAATTAATACAAGAAAAAAAAAGGAAAACTAAAACTAATCTCTAGATGAATGAATGTAAATCTGCAAGAAGGCTTTAATTCATCTGTACTTAAGAAAGACATAATATAATACAAAACTAGCAATACATATAAGTACACAATAGTAATATACTAATATGTATAAGTACATAACCCTACTAACATATACATATGACAGGTATCACAATACTACATATTATATAACAGGCTAACAGTATATACATATAGTAGGTTGATGCAATACTATATTACAGCTATAACAGACTGTACATAACAGTATATAGATATAACATGTATTGCAATATATAGAACATTAATAACAAATTGTATTACAATACACTTTAACATAATAGTATATAGAAAGTTTATAACAGGTATGACAAATTAACAATATATATAACTACTTGATATAAGTATGTAATTATACTAATGTATAACAGGTATGAGGTATCAGACTAACAGTATATAAATATAAAAATATGCATAGAATAGCATAATCAACACAACAATACCTAAAAATGCATAATCAATACAAAATAAACTACATAACAATATATACTCAATTAAGAAACTTTAATTGAAAGAGAATGTGAATTTTCACTTTTCCATGGACTAGGCGTGTTGGTGGCTAGGCCAGCCTAGGTGGGCCTAGCCGCCACCCTAGGTGCCAACACATATCTCATCGCCGAAGTGGTGGACTTAGGTGATGGATGTGGACTCACGCTTAGTTTACACCTGAGCGAGGCCTTAACAACATAGGATGTGCTGCAGCTGCACCGGCATCGGCGCACACACCCTACATCCATGTGACATAGGAATTTAGGCCAATCATTTGTGGATTAAATACACAAAAGCACATAGGTGCAATATCTGTATGCTGTTAAAATATTGGGTGTAGTCTAGGCATCGAGATTAGCCTAAAGCTTAGTTAGGATTAGGCATATTAAGCGGGTGACTCCCCAAAAAGGAAGCTGAAAAATATAATTCTAATTGTTAAAATTAATAACATATAAGAACCTATGACTATTAAGTATCAACTTATAATGATGAAAGAACTAAATTACATGATTAACACATTAAACGTTTCATTACCTGATAATAAACATAAATAAAATTTTGAAAAATCAAATTTAATGAAGTTGCACTATTATAGTTTACAAGGTATGTAGTGCAAAAAAGGTTTATAAGTAAATATAAATGCTTTTCAATGCTCACAATTATAGTAGTCATGTTTGTGAATGGTTCTATACTTTCAAATGAATCGTTGTGCAGAATATGTGCTCTGCTCTATATGATACTTCTGTTATTTTCCAAGTAATCATTGTGGATCTTTCTATACCTTCAGATGTATTGTCATGTAAATGTTTTCATTCTTGGCTCAATCCAGTACTTGTGTTGTTTGTCAAATGCAGAAAGTTACTCCATGGAATGCAGATCGTTTGAGAAAGGCTATTCTGAATGGACCTTATGTATATCCCGGTGCTGTACGTGTTGAAGATGTGCAGGGTGTCACCCATTTGGATCGGCCTATTACACGTCGAGCAGTTGCCAAAAAGTTATGCTCATCTTCTGCAGTCTCCAGGCAGCATCGCCTTGAAGGAAAGGTTGTCCATCGACATCTACAAGATGGAGATATTTTGCTTGTAAATAGGCAGGTAAAGTGCCTGTTGTTCCTATTTTCATGCTTGATTTGTCTTTCTCTACCACATTAATGCTATCTTCTTCTAATTCGTTGGTTATTATTTTCTTAGTATAATACATTTTTTTTATGGTTTGTTCAAGTATATTTTTTTTTCGTTTTTTTGGATCTAATAAAGTCTGTTCAGTTCCTTTCTGCATTTGCTTAATATATAATTTGGCGAGGAAGAGCATGAATTTATTTTATACTTTTATATTTTGTATTTCTTTCATGAATATTAAATACCGCTTCTCTAACCAATGTTGTAAAAAGCGTATTGTAAGCCGTATCAGTATGGCTCTAAGATACACCGTATCGTAAAATATCGTAACGTATCGTAACTGTATCATTTTTCTTAAATAAATCAGAAAAAATAGGAAAAAAATTCGAAAAATTCATAAAAAAATCAGTAAAAAATAAAGAAGAATATCTTCTTCACAAAAACATGTTTTACAGAATAATAGACTTATTATTGCTATAAAGTTATTTTTCATCATTCGTAAACATCAAAATTCATAATAATATCAACTATGTCACACGGGTAGGAGGAGTACCGGTACGTGGTTGGGTACGGCAGAAAGGCGCGTCGACCGTACCGGGTACGGTCAACGCACCGGAGGTCATTTTTGACCTTTTTTGGACACGGTCAACTTTGACCGAGTCCAAATGTGTCTTTTTTTTTTAATTTTAACGATTTTTAGATTTTATCGTTTAAAACCATTTTCACACTAAGAAAATGAAAGCTCGAAACCCTTGAAACATGTTTTCGTTAAGGGTTTCGTTCTCCTCTCAACTTGCGACAGCCGGCGACAGGCAGGGGAGGCGACCGGCGACGAAAGGCGACGGCAGACGATCGGCGACGGCAGGAGGCAAACAGCGATTGGCGACGACAGGAGGCGAACAACGACGGTATTTTTTTGTTTTTATCATTTTTTAGTTCATTTTCTTTGGCTCCGCCCTTGCCGATCTTACTTCTGTCACCGGCGACAACAGGGGAGATGATCTTACTTCTGTCGCCAGCGACGACAAACAGCAAGGAGATAATTTTACTTCTGTCGCCGTTGTCAGACGTCGCTGGGGCCGATTTTGTATACGTATACCTTATTCTGCCGATTCTGTATACCTAATTCGTGTTTTGTTATACGTATACCTTATTCTGCATATTCTGTATTGCATGTTCTATACTGATTGAGAAGAAGTCCTATTTCAGAACATTCTTTGCTGCATGTTGTCTTGTATTGATTGAGAACAAGTCCAACTATATTGCATGCTGAACAAGTCAGACAAGGAGAATTCTGCTGCTCAGCCTGCTCTGCATCATGTTTTTTCTTAAAACTAATTGAGAACGAGTCCAATTACAATGCTATCTGCATCAGATATTGTGTACTAATTCATTTGATATTGGTGTGATATATCATTTCATGAGAGGTTTCGTCTATTTGGAATGATCCTTGTTTCTATTCGTTTTGTGTTGCAGCTCTTTTGCTAGGTGCTTTTCATATAAGTTGTAAATTGTCATGGCTGATAAAGGAAAAGAAACGATGCCTGCAAGTGGAAGTGGAAGTGAGCAGCAGTAGTAGTGTTAGTACCACTGCAATAGAGAAGGATAATCCATCTCAGCCTCTTTGGCACCATGTGAACAAACTAAGAAGAGGACCAGGTGGTGGTGGGAATGTAATTTTTTCTTGCAAATTATGTACTGTGACTTACACTGGCTCTTATACACGTTGCAAAGCACATTTATTGCATATCTCAGGCGTTGGAATTAGACCATGCCCAAAAGTCACCAAAGAGATGATTCAGATATTCAAAAAAGAACAGGATGCAGCTGAGACGAAGAAATCTTCATCCAAGTCAGGTGTATCTGTTCCTCTTTTTGCTTTTGAACAAGGTGAAGATTGTTCAAAGAAAAGAACATTATCACAAGCATTCAATAATATGGGAAGGGCAGAGATGGATAGAAGGATCAGATTGTTTTTTTTTGCAAGTTCACTTCCTTTTAATGTAACTAGAAGTCCTTATTGGAAAGATGTTGTTACATGTTTGGCTAATTGCAGTTTGAGTGGTTATATACCCCCAAGTTCAGAGAAGTTGGGAACAGTAATTCTTGCAGAAGAGAAGGCAAACATTGAAAAATTATTTGAGAAGAAGAAATTTTCATAGACATAATATGGAGTATCCATTGTTTCTGACGGGTGGACTGATATACAAAGGCGGCCACTGATAAATTTTATTGCTTATTCGCTTGATGGACCAATCTTCTTGAAATCTGTTGATGCATCTGGGGAGTATAAAGATGCTCAGTATTTAAAAGGGCTATTTATAGAAGTCATCAAAGAAGTGGGTGAGGATAATGTTGTGGAAATTGTTACTGATAATGCTTCAGTTTGCCAACGAGCAGGGATGAATTTGGCAAGTAATCCCAAATATAGTCACATATTTTGAACTCCTTGTGTGGCACGCAATATAAATTTAGCACTTAAAAGTATTTGCAACCCATCAAAAGATGATCCAAATGCAGGTTTGTTGTGTTCATGGATTGAGGAGCTTGAGCATGATGTCAGAAACATCAAAAATTTTGTTGTAAACCACGACAATGCCCTTGCTATATTTAGTAGGCATTCTGATTTAACATTGTTGAAGGTAGCAGACTCGTTTTGCATCCATTATTGTAATGATAAAAAGAATAAAGGAGGTGAAACATGCATTGACGCTTATGGTGACTGACAATTATTGGGACTTTTATCGGAGTGATGACATTGTGAAGGCATCCGAAATTAAAAAAAATATTTTAGATGATGAATGGTGGGATAAAGTTACATATTTTCTGTAGTTTACAAAGCCTATTTGGCAGATGCTGAGAGAAGTTGATAAAGAAGGGACCATGCTTCATAAAGTTTATGATATGTGGGATAACATGATTGAAAAAATTCAAAACATCATTTTTAGACATGAGAAGAAGAATGTTGCACTTGATGATTCTGAGTTTTTCGATCATGTGCATAAAATTTTAGTAAAAAGATGGAACAAAAGCAATAACCCTTTGCATTGTATGGCACACTCCTTAAATCCCAAATATTATGGAAAAATATTATGGACAAACATGGTTGGCAGGAGGTACTGGTCGTGTTCCTCCTAATCGAGATCCAGAAATATCAAAAAATAGGGAGATGTGTTTGGGAAGACTATTTTTTGATCCTTATCGGTTGAAGATAATAAATAATGAGTTTGCAACCTTCTCTGGTGGAAGAGGAGATTCAATACAAGTTAAAATGGCAAGAGATGAAGAAGATCATGTTAATTGGTGGTTATGTTTTGGAACAACGACACCAAATCTCCAACAACTTGCATTGAAGTTATTATCTCAACCTGCCACCTCTTCATGTTGTGAAAGAAATTGGAGCACTTATTCTCAAATTCACAACATCAAGAGAAATAAGCTAACTAGTAAGCAAGCTGTAGATTTAGTTTATGTCCACTCCAACCTACGCTTACTTTCACGTACTTCAGATGATTACAGGTATTTCTTTCTTTTCGTATTTTTGATATGTATACATAATACATATGTAATTATGTTTATTATTATTATGTTGGTTGTTTGAAGTTAATATTAACTTAAATCATATTTTGATTTTGTTGCAACTTGCAGTTCAGGATCATCCAAGTATTGGGATGTTAATCCAGAGGACATTGACGTGGACCTTGAAGGAGAACATGATTTGCATGCTCTTAATATGGATCTTACAGAACCTGTTGTTCCTTTTAATCTTGATGATGCAACTGAGGAGTGAGGAGAATGAAAATCAACAAAACTGATGTATTTTGAATGTATTTTGAATGTTAATTATGAGACTGAGGAGAGTGAGACTGAGGAGAATGAGAATGTATTTATGAATATGAGAATATGTTATTCTGTTTGAAAATTTTGAATTAGATATGTGCAAATATGTTATTTTTCTGCATTTTTTGACATATATATGTGTGTGTGTACGGCCGTACTCCCGTACTCAAGTTTTTTGAAAATGGTCCGTACCCGTACCCATACCAGCACCCGTACCGGCACCCGTACCCGTACCCGTACCCATGTGACATAGAATATCAATCTAGAAAACACAAATCAACAATTACATAATTTATGTCATAATTTCATAACCATAGATTTATAATTTTCATCATATTCATTTTCATCCTCATCTCCATCTTCATCTTCATGATTTAAAAAAAAAAACTTTCCTCCCAATGGGAATCAGCCACCCACGCACAAATCCATGGTTTAATAGATGATTTCATGGTGAAAATCGATGATTTCACGATGGAAATCGATGATTTCCCTCCAAGGCGATACAATGTCTAGGTTAAAAATGAAGAAGAGGTGGGTTTTTATAAAGGGAGTTTGAAGCCCTTTTTTCAAAATCAGCCCGTATCGTACGATGCGGGGGCATGTATCGTACGTATCGTACGATACAGGCACGATACACCCCCATTTACGATACAGGGGGTGTATCGTTTCATGTCGTATTTTGCAAACGTACGTACAACACAACCTCTAACACAAAATCTCGGTTGAAGTACTTTTAGCGCATCTTCCTTGCAAGATGTGAACTTTGCCTAATTATTAAATAGACTCTCTCTCTCTCTTTCTCTCTCTCTCTCTCTCTCTATATATATATATATATATATATATATATATACTTCCAGAATTGAATGTATTGGAATATCCCATTCTTGTAGCAGTCATTGCTTTGGATCCTGCTGTTCTACAATTTTTTTGGCCTATATTCTATGTGTGCCATGGGGGAAGCATTAATACTCTATGATGATCTTAGTAAACAATTAACGACATATCGATCGAACACAGATGTAACGTGGAAAACCCTCAACTAGAGGGAAAAAACCACGGGTGAGGAGATCTGGTGCCCACTAGCTGCCAGACTCTCTCTCTCTTAAAACTTCATTAACACTAAAGATTAGGGTTTACAATGGTATGAGTATGCCCAAACAGGGGCTCACTGGATCGGGTCCAGACCTGGATCCATACAACAAGGTCCGTCAACACTCCCCCTCAAGTTGGTTATACATATCAAACATGCCCAACTTGGATACATTTCTTTGAAACGGAGTTACATGTAAGGCTTTAGTCAGAATATCAGCAGTTTGATCCTCAGACTTCATGTAAGGTAATATTAACTCTCTGACATCAATTCTTTCTTTGATGAAGTGACGGTCCATCTCAATGTGCTTTGTTCGGTCATGGAGGACTGGATTGTTAGCCAAGTTAATCGCAGACTTGTTATCACAATACATCTTCATAGGTCTTTCAGTCTCTATCCCAATGTTAGTCAGCAAGATCCTTAGCCACAATAACTCTAACACTCCAATAGCAGCAGCCCTATACTCAACCTCTGCACTTGAGCGGGAACAAACATTTTGTCTCTTGCTTCTCCAAACAACTAGATTTCCCCCCAAGTAGACGCAATACTCTGAAGTAGATCTTCTAATGTCAACACAGCCTGCCCAATCTGCATCAGAATACCCTTCGATTTCAGAGTGAGGTATATCAATCTACTAACTAGACGTTGATATTTCCCTTTAGCTTCTTCACACAGAAGTTCGCCATCCTTACTACTTAGTTTGTGCCCAACATCTAGAGGAGTAGAAGCTGGTCTGCATCCCAGTTTTCTTGTCTCCTTCAGTAGATCTAAGGTATACTTCCTTTGATTAAGCACAATAGTTGTACTTGATCTGGCAATTTCAATACCAAGAAAATACTTTAGCTTGCCAAGGTCCTTGAGATCAAATTCATCGGATAGTAAACCCTTTAATCTTGCTATCTCCTTTTCGTCATCACCTGTAACAATCATATCATCAACATAAACCAACAGTTGAGTAACCTTACCCTCCATCCTCTTTACAAACAAGGTATGATCTCCATTTCCTTGTTTGTAGCAATGCTTCTTCATAACAAGTTTGAGATGTTCAAACTAAGTTCGGGGAGACTGTTTGAGCCCATACAAGGCCTTCTTCAGCTTACAGCATTTTTCAGTCTCTCAAAGCCTGGGGGCATTTTTAACATCGAGTTGGCACATCTTCCAATCCTTCAGCACCGCTAAAGAAATAATAACTCTGACGGTCTTCATCTTCGCGACAGGAGCAAAAGTCTCTAAGTAGTCGATCCCATATTTCTGACTGAATCCCTTGGCCACCAGACGTGCTTTGTATCTCTCAACATTTCCATATGGTTTGTACTTAACAGTGTATACCCACTTTGACCCAACCAAATGAGTTGCTTCAAGAATCTCTACCACTTCCCATGTCTGATTTCTATCCAAGGCTTCTATCTCTTCTTGCATAGCATGAGTCCACTTGGGGTCACTTTGCGCCTCTGTAACATTCCTGGGAATAAGACATTTGTAATCAACGCTCCTTCTAGAATAAGACACATAGTTACCAATAGGGTGTTGAGTACATGACCTGACACCCTTTCTCAGGGCAATGGGAAGATCCTCCTTTTTCTTTTCTGTCTGATTTTCTCCCTCAATAGGTTGCTTCTGAGCACAACTTGGGTCATCCAGGAAAGGGGTAGGATTGGGATTCAGAGTAGACTTCTCACCATCAATCACTTTATCTGCACACACTCTTCTCCTAGAATACACCTGCCCAAACAGACAATTACATTCTTCTTCTGTCTTCGTAGAGCACTCTCCCTCCTTTTCTTGTTCAAGTACCTCAGTAGACGTCCCATCTTCTTCCTTTCCAAGCACCTCAACAGAAGGATTTTCTTCACGCCTGTAGTCCAAGAAATCTGTAAACTGAATTTCTTGACTAGGAGAATACTCTTCCTTAGACATAGACTTCTCCCCTGAAGAGGATTCTCACCAAAATAAGACACATGTTCTAAGAATGTTACATCCTTGGTAATGTGAACTCGACCAATGGTGGGATCTAGACACTTATACCGCTTTTGAGTAGGAGAATACCCAAGAAATATGCCCTTAATAGATTTGGGATCAAGTTTTTTCACATTCGGGCTATGGTTATGGATGAAACACACACATCCAAAGACACGAGGAGGAAGGTGAAAAGGTTGACTACTCCCTGGAATCATGAAGTGTGGTGTACGCCCATTTAGCACTCGACTAGCCATACGATTAATCAAATAGGCACTAGTAATAACAGCATCTCCCCAATAATATTTTGGAAGATTCCTTTGAAACAATAAGGCTCTTGTGACATTAAGTAACTGACGGTTTTTTTTCTCCGTAACCCCATTTTGAGGGGGGTATAGCTGCAAGAAGTCTCATGAACAATGCCCCTCTTTCTAAGGAAATCTTCGACAGTTAGGCACATATACTCACGAGCATTATCAAACCGGAATGTCTTGACAGACCCACTGGTTTTCCACTAGGAGAATAAAGGTTTCTGTAATATTAGGCACTTGGCTACGGTCTTTCAAAAGATAAACAAAGGTACACCTTGAATAGTCATCTATGAAAGTCATAAAATACTGAAAACCACCCCAAGAAAGAATGCCTGAGGGCCCCACACATTAGAATGAATCAATGAGAAAGCTTTATTAGAACGACTATTTGAAATTGGATATGAAGCCCTGGCATGCTTAGCAAATTGACACACATCACAAGATAACAAAGAAATGTTCAAACTCGAACATAATTCAGGAAACAACTGTTTCAAAATCCCAAAAAGGGAGATGACTAAGGTGTTCATGCCAATACAGAAATAACTGATGACACTCTTCCCTCTTCTTCTCGGTCGTGCCGACTGCTGACATAAGAGCTGTGGTCACGCGGATAAGAAGCCTATATAAACCATCAGACACCAAACCAATGCCAATCTTCTTTCTTGTTACCAAGTCCTGCAAAACACAACGTTTTTCAGAAAATATAAGTTCACAGTTCAACTCCTTAGTAATCTTGCTAACAGATAAAAGATTCAAGGGAAGATGGGGAACATGCAAGGCTCCATGCACCAAAAAATTGTCCAACAAAGAGCGACTCCCTTTTCCTGCCACAGAGGTAAAGGAACCATCGGCAAGGGAAACACGTTTCTTTCCCGAGGATAGCTTGTAATCATGAAAGAGTTTAGGGTTGCCGGTCATGTGATGAGTGGCACCACTATCGACAATCCATTCTCCCATGCAAGAACTACCTTTTTCACCTGAAACGGCCAGTGCCTGATTGACCTTCACTTCATCTGATGTGTTTGCCTGACCAACATCAATCTTGCTTAAATATGCCCACAACTCACGAATCTCATTCGCAGAAATAGAAACTTTACTGTCACTAGGATTCATGGCACTCGAAACAGGCTTCTTCCCACCAGAAGACCTCCCCCTACTATTCTTCTTTTCTGGATGCAGGTCCCAACAAAACTCCATAGTGTGATAGTTTCTTGCAATATGTACATTTACGGGGAGAACAGGCAGTTCCCATAGAGGCATGGCTAACAAAGGCTGACCGTTCGTTGTGAGACATGTGATCCCCCTTTTTTCCACTTATGACCAGACGCCTTTGCTCTTCGGCTTCAACACGAGAATAAACATCTTCAATACTGAATGATTCTTCAGAGTTAAGAATCTGACTCCTTATATTTTCGAATTCATCGTTCAGTCCAGCTAAGAAAAGGAATATCCTATTCTCCCACTCCTTAGTCATATAATGCATCTGGTCTTGAGGACAACTCCTATTCTCCCACTCCTTAGTCATATAATGCATCTGGTCTTGAGGACAACTCCAGGTATCATCAGAATGGTAGTCAAGATCCTCCCACTTTGATTTTAACGCAACGTAGAAATCTGCAACCGAGAGATCCCCTTGACGAAGAGCATACAAGTCCTTCATTAGTTGATATACACACACCTTCCTTTTCTTTTGACCATACATCTGTTCCAAAATCATCCACGTCTCTCTCGCAGTCTTCTTACGAAGAATGAGAGGTTGAATATCTGAGGATACCGAATTAACAATCCAAGTTTTTACCTGGTTGTCCGCAAGAAACCACGTATCCCAAGCCACACTATCCACAGCAGGTTTGACCTTTCTCCCATTTACATAGGCAATACGTCCTCGACCGACAATCCCCATAGTGATCGCAGCAGACCATCGTAGATAATTTTCCTTGGTAAGCCGAATGGTGGTAACCTGAACGGGAACATTTTCAGTTCGCACGTTCCCAACATCAGGCTGATTGGTATTGACAGTGGAAGAGGAAGATGAGTCGGCCATGATCACAAACTAGCCCTGCAAAGATAGCAAGACCAGCAGCCGCCAACGGCAGCAGAGGGCACCAGAGGCAGGGAGGAGAGGAGCACCAGCGACAGGAAGATCACCGGTGGCAGGCTGTAGAAGGGCGACGCTCGGTATAGTGGATCCCGACAGAGCAGAATCGGGTAAATGGACAAGGAGTCGTCTCAGGGGGGCAACAGCTTGGACCACGTTAGATGGCTGGACAGCGTCAGGTGAGAGGACGACGTCAGCGTCAAGCTGGAGGTGTCGAGCAGAAACGAAGAGACGCTAGAACTTCACGGCACGGTGCTGGTTGGGCGACGCTGGAGATATCAGCAACGCTGAGAAAGAAAAACGGCGACGGTGCTGGAGCAGGACGACAACACAACAAACGGCAGTAGGGACCTCAGGCGGCATTAGGCGATGAAGATTTCGAGCAGCGGAGGTGTCGGCCGGAACTCCACGGCAACAAGTGGGGCAGAAACAGAAACTAGCCTGAACAAAGAGACACCAGAACTTCAAAGGCGTCGGGGCGTCAGGTGATGATCAAAGATGTGCAATGAATAGTGTTGGCCGGCCAGACACGTGGTTGGAACCGTCGGGCGATGGGCAATGAACAGTAACAGCACGAATCTTCCTCCAACTTGAAGAGACGCCGGAACTCCAAAGGCGTCGGGTGATGATCAAAGATGTGCAATGAATAGTGTTGGCCGGCCAGACACGTGGTTGGAACCGTCGGGCGAGGGGCAATGAACAGTAACGGCACGAATCTTCCTCCAACTCGAACACGACACAAACAAAGATGAACCAGCCACGCCGGTACTTCACGGCTCTGATACCATGTTGAAACAATAGAAAAAACAAATAACGATCGAACACGGATGTAACGTGGAAAACCCTCAACTAGAGGGAATAAACCACGGGTGAGGAGATCTGGTGCCCACTAGTCGCCAGACTCTCTCTCGCTTAAAACTTCATTAACACTAAAGATTAGGGTTTACAATGGTATAAGTATGCCCAAACCGGGGCTCACTGGATCGGGTCCAGACCTGGATCCATACAACAAGATCCGTGAACACCATTCTTGTAGTAGCCATTGCTTTGGATCCTGTTGTTCTACAATTTTTTTGGCCTATATTTTGTGTGTGCCATGGGGGAAGCATTAATACTCTATGATGATCTTAGTAAACAAGTAACGACATATCGATAAATGTCATTATTATTAAAGTGACCATCGGGCCATGAGTCTTTCAGAAGGAAGGTTTTCTATTTATGTTCGTATGTCTTAGAAATAGCTGCTAAACAATTGGACCAGATAGGTGCAGGTAGCTTGACCGCATTCCCACACACACACACACACATATATATGTGTGTGTGTGTGTTGTGATAGCTTTGGGAACATAACTAATCACTTTAGATTAACCCTGACTCTCTTAAACAGAGATTAGAGGACAATAAAAGAAGTTACATCCAAATCCTCATAGAAGACAAAAAAATATTAAACAATACCCTTAAAGAATTCCTAAATTTCTAATATCTACTCATGTAACATATTGTTTCTCTTCCCCTCAAGCTGGAGCATTTATGTATATCATGCTCAGCTTGTTACAACATTTTTGGATCCTAGATATAGATAATCGTTTAGTGAAAACAAGGGTAGCATCAGGATCTGGTCGAAACAGTGTCGGACGATGAAGGACCAGCTCCAGATGATGAAGGGCGTCGAGTGATGGAAAGGTCAGGGCCGGAACTTCACAGCCGGCAAAAAATTTCACAAACTAGTCACGAGCTCTGATTCCATGTAGAAATAGTAAAAAGTGAGTATAATAGAGAACGAACACGGATGTAACGTGGAAAACGCCTCAACTAGAGGGAAAAACCACAGGTGAGGAGGACTGGTGCCCACTAGGAACCAGACACACTCTCTCTTAAAGATTTCATTAACTCCAAAATTAGGGTTTACACAGCTTAAGTAAGGCCATAAACTGAATCGGATCCATATCCAGACCCAGATCCAGACCCAATAGGTGACCCAAATACAACATATGTCAACAAAATGCAAAAAGAAAAAAAGGGTAATGTTTCTCCTTTGCATAAAAGAATTTGTATGGCTTTCGAGGTTTTTCAATCGGAGCTCTATGGTTCATTTACTTTTCCCTAAAATATCCAATCCTCCATACATCCCGAAACCTTTCACCCTTTTGAAACATTTCCTGTCAAAAGCCCCCTTTACGGACAGTTTCTAAAATGCATTGTCATTGACAGAACTCTTGCTCTTTCGTTTCTTCTGTTTTCAATTCTTAAATATTGATTATATTTTTTGCTTGGCAGCCAACTCTTCACAAACCAAGCATGATGGCACATGTTGCTCGTGTCCTCAAAGGGGAGAAGACACTGCGCATGCACTATGCAAACTGCAGGTTTCAGCTTCTGCTCTCCAATGGTTCTTGCGAATGTCTTTTCTTTTATTTAATTTTTTGTACGTTGTCTCCAAGCTCTCTGTGTGTGTCTTGTGCAGCACATACAATGCTGATTTTGATGGTGATGAAATGAATGTGCACTTTCCACAAGATGAAATCGCTCGGGCTGAAGCATATAACATTGTGAATGCAAATGAGCAGTACATTGTGCCAACAAAGGGTGAACCCATCCGGGGTTTAATTCAGGTTCTAGTTTCTCCTTTTTGTTGTTGTTTTGTTGGCATTTTACACATTGGGCCATTTAGTTTCTTAATATTCATTTGCTTCATTCCAGGATCATATCGCAAGTTCTGTCCTCCTCACAAAGAAAGACACATTCTTAACTAGGGAGGAGTACCACCACCTCCTGTATAGTGCTTGTGCAATGGCTAATCAAGGGGAAATTAGTCGAAAGTGTTGTATGATTAAATCTGAAAGGGATATCCATCCTATTTTTCCTGCTATATGGAAGCCGTATCCTTTGTGGACCGGAAAGCAGGTAAACATATTTTACCATATTACAAGGAGTGCTGGATGTATTATTACAGTAGTTCTTCTACGTTGCTGTAATTCCATTTTGCTTTGGATATAGCATTGGGCACACGTGTTTTTAGTTGTTGCGTTTCTTATCTTCTGCCTTCTAAGAGAACCATTTTACGTTGTTGATCTCATTTGGTAAGCGTTAACCTATTTTTGTGTGCTGTTAATTTAGATTATAACGACAATCCTGAATCATGTTACCCATGGTATGCCACCACTTACTGTGGAAAATGTGGCGAAGATTCATGACTACAATATCATCCCCAAAGGTTGTCAGGGAGATGCAAATACTTTGCACTGTCAGTGCCTGATGAGCAAGAATGAATTCCTTTATGGGGTTATAGACAAGGCTCAGTATGGCAAGTATGGCCTTGTTCATATGGTCCAGGAGCTTTACGGTGAAAATACTGCAGGACTCTTGCTGTCCATTCTGAGTCGTCTATTTACGGCATTTTTGCAGGTCTTGGAAGCTCCTTATCACCATACCTAATCTTTTTCTGTGGTTTTTATATTAGTCTTTTCTGGCTTGCAAATGATTATGATACTGGTATTAATTGTTGGTTAGATGCATGGATTCACCTGCGGAGTTGATGATCTTCTTTTGGTACCAGAGTCAGAGGTTTTAAGGACTGAAAGTACCAATAGATGTGAGAGCATTGGTGAATCTGTTCATTCAAAGTTCCTTGGCGTGGAGTATGATCAATTGGGTAAGCTAACTTATTTTCCCCTGCAGTTGACATTTATTTCATGATAGTTTGTCTTTGACTTGCTGTGCTCATAAATAATCAACAGTTTGAATGTTATGCCAACAAATCTTGTTCTGCACAGAAGGGATTTACTCACCATTGGGTGCTTGTCAACTATCTGCTCAAGCCAGATTCATTTTCTCAATTTTGGAGTGACCAAACAGAAACGGAATGGACATAAACAGTTTTGTTTTGTTGATAGGAACCACCGGGTAGTTGTAGTCCTTATAGGGCATGGATTAGGCTTGATTCACCCAATGAAATTTTAACCAGGTGTAGTATCCAATGTAGATAAGATATTCTTATCTTTGAATTAATAAAATTTGTTAATACTCGTTGAGATATTGGTCCTTGTCCTTTTACTAGCTCCTATAATTCAGGCCCTAGACATTGCTGGCTATTAGTGGACCCTGGTGGAAACTGTAAGAGTAGATATAATGACAGTTTTATTTTATAAATAACTACTGCAAGAAGTAAAAAGTTTGGAGCTATTTGGCTGCAATAGTCTAAATTTCCATATTAATATTATGGTTATCCAACTACTGTTCTGCATTACCTCGCGTCAGTTTCAAACTGAATCTTCATATGCATTGGTAATGTAAAAGGTCAGACCACTTTTCAGTAAAATTTTAGAAAAAAAGGACTTGTATTTGATAGAATATCAAACTGAAACCAAGATTGAACATAAAATGCAACTTTTAAGATGAAATCTTCATTGGTCTTCAAGGTGCTCCATGGTAGCAGCAGCAGCCAACATAACACAGTCAGAAATAAGAACCGTACAGTTCCTAAGGGCCGAAACCCTAACATAGCATACATAAAAAGAGATAAAGTACCTAATTTCCCTTACTTACAAGGGGTAAAATAGTAAAACAAGTTACAACACATTATAATAAGGTAGACAAGAATAGACTTTGACTAAGAGAAACAGTTTGTCTCTAGAATTTTAACACTCCCCCTCAAACTTGGCATGATTGAATGACATAATCCCAAGTTTGCTAACAAATTTTCTAAACTTCAATGGTGGCAAACTCTTTGTAAACATGTCAGCAACCTGGACTTCAGTTCTTGTGTGATCAAGAGAAATCAATCCTTCTTCATATGCTCTTCTTGTAAATTGGCAATCAATCTTAATCTGCTTAGTTCTTTCACAAAATTCTGGAATTTTTGGCAATATGAATTGCATTCTTGTTGTCACAAATCAGTTTAGTCTTATTGACCATAAGAATTTAAATTTCATTTAGCATCCATCTTCTCCATATTATTTCAACTATAGTTTGGGCCATGGCCTTATATTCAGCCTCAGTCGTAGATAAAGCTACTCTTTGTTGGTTCTTTCTGTTCCTAGAGATTATAGACTTGCCAAGGAAGATGCAAAATCCTGTTGTAGATAACTGATCACTTATTGATCTACCAAAATCACCATCATAGAAGGCTACAAGTTCTTCAGAATTTGAAGAAGATGGATTGATGTAGGAGCACTCATGAATTGACTTACTACATGGACTGCATCTGTTATATCAGGTCTAGAAATGGTTAGATGAATCAATCTTGCAACAAGTTGTCCGAAAATTGTAGGATCTTCTAATTTCTTTCCTTCAAGAAGTCTTAGCTTGACATTTGTTTCCATAAGAGTTTCCACTCTTTTATTATCATCATGTAGTCTAGCTTTGGCCACAAGATTTGCTGTATATTTGTGTTGGAATAGAAACAGTCCTCTTCTTGAGTAAACAACTTCTAAACCCAATAAATACTTTAAGAAACCAGGATCTTTCATTTCAAATGTTTGTGCAAGTCTTTTCTTTGTTTCATCAATAATTTTATGTTCATCTCCAGTGATAATCATATCATCAACATAAAAAGCAATAAACATTCACCTTTTTGTGCAAAGGATACAAACAATGAAGGGTCATGAAATTTTGCTTAAATCCAATTTCTTTGACAGTTGTACTAAACTTTTCAAAACATGCTTGTTGGGCCTATTTTAGCCCATAAAGGGCCCTCTTTAATTTGCATACTTTGCCTTCTGAATCTTAAACACCAGTTAGAATTCATGCAAGATATACCTGTAAAGGAATCACCTGAAGGAGACATAGAGGAAGTGGAGGCAGTTAACCCACTATGAGCAAGGAGTTCTTGGATACTCTCAAGAATGTTGGCATGTGACATGTGATTCTTATCTCCAGTAGAAGAATTAGCAACATAGGCTTCTTTCTTCTTCTTCAAAAGTGGGCAATTGAATTTCATGTGCCCCAAATTCTTTACAATAGTTACATCATATGTTACTTGTATCTTTTCTTCTATTAAGAAACCTCCTCTATCTCCTTTTCCACCATAGGTTTTAGTCACAGCAAGAATTGATTCCTCTATGCTTTTTCCTCCTAGAGACTTATTCTTTTTTTCTTCAGCCATAAGTTTGGAGACTGCTTTTACCAAAGAGGGATGACTCTGGTGATGTAAGATCCACTTCTTATACCCTCAAATTCTGCCCTCAACGTAATAAAAAAATCTATGACATATTGCTGGTCTTTTGCATCTGATTCCAGTTTCTTGCATTGCGAACATTCTTTATATTTAGCACATCTTACATTAGGTAGCATCATAGCAAGATTATCTGAAATTTGCTTAAATTTGACAAAAAAATGCTGAATGGACTCTTCTCTTTGCCTTAAACTTCTCAAATCCTGTGCCAACTGATACCTTTTTGCCTCAATTTGATTGGGCATACATCAGTTTGAGATATTCCCAAATATCTTTGCATTTTCAAAGTTGATTATGCTTAGAGCTATATTAGATTCCGTAGCTCCAAGTAGCCATGACTTTACTTTAGAGTTACTTTTTTCCCATTCGCCAAATGCTGTCGCAAAATCTTCAGCGTCATCTTCAGGTTTTCTCTTAGAACGATCAAGATATTCCCCCAATACCCAAGTCCCTTTAGAACTGCCTTCATGTATTCAGCTCAGCCCAATATACATGGTTTGACCTATCAAATTTTACAGCAGTCACTTGTTCGAGCTCCTTTCTATCCATATTTATAAGATTCAACAATCTATAGATTATGAACCAAGTTTATATGAAGAATCAGTACATAGCCAATGCAATGACTGATATGGACAATGTAAAGATAAATAAACTGACTATAATATCAGTAAATGGACAACTGAGGGTATGAGATTTTCCACAATAATACTGTCTTTCAACCTCACAACATCAAAACAGTACTTCCCAACTTCACTTTTCCTCATAGCAAACCCCAGCAACAGAACCAGTAATGCTGATAAACCCTTAAACAGGTTGACAACTCATATCCGACCCAAGATTAACCCATAACAGCTCTGAGTTCAACGCAGCTTCAGATTGTGCAATTTCAAGCTGGAATACGAACAACTACTTCCAAAAACGAAGGAAAAATCAAACATGCCTTGGTCAGATCGTATGCTCAAGCTCTGATACCATATTAAAATATCAGACCCAAACCATGATTGAACAGAAAATGGAACTCTTCAGATGAAATCCTTATTAGTCTTCAAGTTGCTCCATGGCAGCAACAGCAGCCAACATAACACAGTCAAAAAATAAGAACCGTACAGTTCCTATGGGCTGAACCCTAACTTAAGTTACAGAAAAAAAAGTACCTAATTGCCTTCACTTGCAAGGGGTAAAATAGTAAAACAGGTTAAAACAGATTATAATGAAGTAGACAGGCATAGACTTTGATTAAGAAGAAATAGTTTGACTCTAGAATTTTAACATATATCACCTCCAAACTAAACTTGCTATCAACATTCACACCCTGTTGGAGAGGACCATGAACTGACCAATCAAACGCATGAATATTAATGATTACCAGACGCGAAGTACATGATATTTTCAAACGAAAAAGTTTTTTAATATATTTTTTGTTGTCGTGTTTTTTAATGTACAGGTCTGGGTCTGGACCCGGTCCAGTGTGTGCTCCTGTTTAGGCTTGTTGAGGCTCTACTTATATCTTTGTAACCCTAATTTGTGGGTATGAATGAAAGTTTATGAGAGTATCTGGTTGCTAGTAGGCACCAGTCCTCCTCACCCGTGGTTTTTTCCCTCTAGTTGAGGGGTTTTCCACGTTACATTTGCGTTCGTTACTCGTTCCCTCGCTTTTACTGTTTCTACATGGTATCAGAGCCAGTGACTAGTTTGTGAAATTTTTGCTGGCCATGAAGTTCCGGCCCTGACCTTTCCATCGCTTGCTGCCCTTGTTCCCCCGCCGCGCCGCTTCCATTGTTGCCGCCGATTTCGGCTGCTCTGGCTGCTGGTTTCTGGCTGCAGCCCGACATCGTTGCCCAGCTCACGCCCAACGTGTTCCGTCGCCAGTGCAGTCCAACTCTGCCTTCTCTGCCGTCGCCCTAAGTCCCCGTCGCTCAGCATCTATCAGCGCCTAGCGTCGTCCATCGCTCAGAGCTCACCGTCGCCTGCCATTTGGTGCTTCGTTGCTGTTGCCTGAGGCCTCCCTTGCTATTTGCCATCGTCTGGTGTGTGCCGGTTGCCGTTGTTCTCTTCCTGCCCGTGAAGCCCGTGGAGATCTGTCGCCTGATTTCGCTGCTCCATTCTGTGTCACCGCCTAGCATTGCCTCCATCGTCCGACGCTTTGTTGTCGGCATCGCCTAGAACTGATCTGTCTGCTGCCTGCGTCCCTACCTAGCATCGTCCCGTCTGCTTTATCGGTTGCCGTTTGTTGTTCATTCTTTGTGCCTGTTTCTTGGTTAGGCCTTTTGCTTTGGTGAACCCAACGTGTTTGTGGTTTCTCATATGGGGGAGTGGATTATTGACAGTTGTGCTACCCACCACATGACTGGCGATCCTAAGGTCTTTCATGGGTATAAGCTTTCGTCAAGAAAGGAACGAGTGTCTCTTGCCGATGGTTCCTATTTCTGTGGCTAGAAAAGGGAGTCTCTCACTTTTGAACAAGTTCTTAGTCCACAATGCTCTACATGTTCCTCATCTTCCCTTGAACCTTTTGTTGATTAGCAAGATTACAAAATAGTTGAATTGTGAACTTATTTTTTCTGCTGATCGTTGTGTTCTGTAGGACCTGGTGACAGGGAAGATGATTGAGATTGGTTTGTTTTCTGAAAGGCTATACCGTTTAACTATGTGTGCCTCTACTGCCATCATGACAGCCGCCAACAAAACAACGAAGGGTAGAGAGGACTCCCTTTAGTCGATTCGGCATTGGCATGAACGCCTTGGACACCTTTCTTTTGGAATTTTGAGACAGTTATTTCTTGATCTATGTATCAGGTTAGATATGACTATTGGCCAAACATGTTAGGGCTTCATACCTTGTGTCTATCCATCGTTCTAACAAGGTGTTTGCCATGATTCATTCTGATGTGTGGGGGCCTTCAGAAATTCCTTCTTGTCATGGTTTTCAGTATTTTATCACCTTTATAGATGATTGTTCTCAGAACACCATTGTTTACTTGCCGAAAGACCGTAGTGAAGTTCTTACTGTCATAGAAACTTTCATTACTTATGTGGAAACTCAATATGGAGCATCTGTTAAAGACCTTTCGATCTGACAATGCTTGTGAATATACTTGCCAGTTTGTTGATAGCTTCTTTCGAAAAAAAGGAATTGTTCATGAGACTTCATGTAGTTATACTCCTCCTCAAAATAGAGTTGCTGAACGAAAGAATCGCCAATTATTGAATATGACTCAGGCTCTTCTTTTTCAACGTCATGTTCCAAAAAAGTATTGGGGGGATGCTGTGTTGACCAGTGCGTATCTTATTAACCGTATGCCTAGTCGTGTGTTGAATGGGCAGACGCCTCATTCTATGTTACCAGGGAGTCGTTAACCTTTCTCTCTTCCACCTAGAGTTTTTCGTTGTCTCTGCTTTATTCAGAATCATAGTCCTCATATTAAAAAGCTTGATCCAAGGTCTATGAAGGGCATATTTCTGGGTTATTCTCCCACTCAGAAAGGGTGCACGTGTTGTGACCCTTCCACTAGTTGTGCATGTGTTTCTAAAGATGTCGCTTTTCTTGAACATGCTTCCTATTTTGGTGAAAATTCTCTTCAGGGGGAGAAATCTATGTCAAGAGAAGAGTATTCTCCGAGTCAAGATATTCAGTTCATAGATTTCTTGGACTATAGGCGGGAGGAGAGTCAAGCAGTTGATGAAAGGGGTTCTACTGAGATTGGAAAAGAATGTAGTGATGAAAGGGGTTCTACTGGGATTGAGGAGGAACATAGTCACCTTTTTGGGCAAGTTTACTCTAGGCGAAGAGTCTGTACAGATGAGGTGACAGGTGGTGGGAATTTTACTCCCAATCCAGTTAGTCCTTCCATGGATGATCCAAGTCATGCTTGGGAGAAACAAGTTGAAGAAGACATTCAGACTGTTGCTGCAAGTGAAGAGCTTCCTATCGCCTTGCGAAAGGGTGTCAGGTCATGTACTCAACATCCTACTAGTAACTTTGTTTCATATTCTAGACTGAGCAAGGACTACAAATGTTTTGTATCTTCTCTTTCTTTGGCTGTGATTCCTAGTAATGTTGCTGAGGGTCAGAGTGATCCCAAGTGGACTTATGCAATGCAAGAAGAGATGGAAGCCTTGAACAGAAACAAGACATGGGAGGTGGTAAAGATTCCTGAAGCCGCTCATTTGGTAGGATCCAAGTGGGTTTACACCATTAAGTATAAGCCAAATGGGAATATAGACAGATATAAAGCTCGACTTCTTGCTTGCCAAGGGGTTCAGTCAAAAATTTGGAATCGATTACTTGGAGACCTTTGCTCCCGTTGCGAAGATGAAGACTGTCAGAGTCATTATATCCTTTGCTGTGATAAAGGAGTGGAAGTTGTACCAACTTGATGTCCAGAACACATTTCTCAATGGAAACCTTGAAGAGGAAGTATATATGTGTATGCCTCCAGGATATGAGGAACCTGGAAAATGTTGCAAGGTAAGAAAAGCTCTATATAGGCTCAAACAATCTCCTCGAGCATGGTTTGAACGACTTAGACTTGTAATGAGACAATATGGATATTACCAAGGAAATGGCGATCATACACTCTTTGTGAAGAGGAATGAACAAAATGTTACTATTTTGTTGGTACATGTTGATGATATGATTATCATAGGTGATGATGATGAAGATCTCAAGGACCTTAGTAAGTTGAAATATTTCCTTGACATTGAAATTGCTAGGTCTGGTACTAGCCTTGTGCTAAATCAATAGAAGTACACTCTAGATTTGTTAGAGGAGATCGAGAAACTGGGGTGTAGACCGACTTCTACTCCTCTAAATGTTGACCATAAGCTGAGTCTTAGAGATGGGGAGCCTCTCTGTGAAGAGGCCAAGAGAAAATATCAACGCCTTGTGGGGAAATTGATTTATCTTACTCTCACTAGACTTGATATTACCTTAGCTGTGAATGTGATGAGTCAGTTCATGCATGCTCCCATGGATGCTCACTTGAAGGCTGTCGACATGATCTTATGCTACTTGAAGAGGAATTCTGGCAAAGGTCTCCTGTATGTTAAGCAAGACACTCTTGGGATTGAAGGTTATTCAGATGCAGACTGAGTAGGTTGTATTGACACTAGGAGGTCCACCTCTGGCTATTGTATCTATTTGGAAGGGAATCTCAGAATGTGGAGGAGTAAGAGGCAAGACGTTTGTTCTCGTTCCAGTGCTGAAGTAGAATACAACGCAATTGCTATGGGAGTTTCTGAGCTTTTGTGGTTGAAAGTATTGTTGACTGATATTGGTATAAAGGTTGAAGAACCAATGAAGATGTATTGTGATAACAAGTCAACAATCAACTTGGCCAACAACTCTGTGCTTCATGACAGAACAAAGCATGTTGAGATTGATCGACATTTCATTCGAGAGAGAATTGATGCTAAAGAACTTGTACTTCCTTACATAAGATCTTAAGACCAAACCGCTGATGTCCTGACCAAAGCCTTGTCTTCAATTTCATTTGAGAGAAATGTATCCAGGTTGGGCATATTTGATCTGTATGCCCAACTTGAGGGGGAGTGTTGACGTGTTTTTAATGTACGGGTCTGGGTCTGGACCCGGTCCAGTGTGTGCTCCTTTTTAGGCCTATTGAGGCTCTACTTATATCTTTGTAACCCCATTTTTTGGGTATGAATGTAAGTTTATGAGAGAGAGTGTCTGGTTGCTAGTAAGCACCAGTCCTCCTCACCCATGGTTTTTTCCCTCTAGTTGAGGGGTTTTCCACGTTACATCTATGTTCGTTACTCGTTCCCTCGCTTTTACTGTTTCTACATTTTAAAATTTTAAATTTTCTTGTAATATTTTAATAGCTATTCTGTATTTTGATCAATATTTTTGTAAGAAAATTACTGGAAAATTCGAACTCTCTAAGTTTCATAATTGTTCTATTATTTTAAATTCTCAATATTTCCTAGAGAAAAAAAAATAAACTTCTTTATTAATATCCAAGAAAAACCTAGTTGGTAGGGAAGTAGAAAAGATATTTGTAACAATGGAATGAAAAAGGCATTTGGTTGAATGATACCTGCTCTACACTTTAATATAGAAGAAAGAACAAGTATTAGAGAGCCCAAAGCTAAAATTGAATAACATAAAATAAGGCAACAAGTCTTATGTATTATGCCTATGACAAGATGCATCAACCTTTACTGCTATAGAAAGGTTATCCTCATCCTACAGCGCACGGCTTCTATCAGCACCATATGAGTTTTAAACTTTGATAACAAGTGATGGAAGTCAGAGGGATTGCTATCAAACTTTCCTATCTTGATAGTCTCAAAATTTTAAGTAGACACTCGTGGCTGTACATCCAAGGAGCACTACTGTACAATCTGACATGCCTTAGTGAAATGCACAAACATAAAAGCTTATCAAACTATTTCAATGTGATATGTTGGCTCTTAAAAGGAAAATTTCTGTCAGGGGTGATTAATGAGAAGATTGTAAGTGAAGCTACTTTTCCTTGTCCACGAGCTAAAATCATTTACCAGCCAATAGAACCAAGTAAATGGCATATGCATTTGTCATTTTTAATTAAAATAAGCATATCTGTCAACCACTAGAACACCATGCTTTTGGCCATGGAAGTGGGATCTAGATTTCAATTGGTGGCTATTTTGCTGAAAGCACTAGTCCCTAGCAATGAATAGAGCCTATCTCCTGGCATGCTAGGAACAGAAAAAATATAGAACTAATGAAAAGGGACAATAAATCCTATAATAATCACATATATGGACACACGTGAAATTACACACATTGTGCTTGAACCTATCGCATAAAAACCGAGACTTTGTTCTCATGTTTACCCTTGCAACAAGCCATATTTTGGTCCTCTTACCCCTTCTCCCCTGCCAAAGCAATAGGAAACAATCTTTAGTCAGGCTGGGAACCCGGATATATGCTTGCATATTTAACAGATAGATAATTATTTTGTGCTTCCTTTAATTTCTGATCTATAGATGCTTGTATAAAGGTGTTGAAGAATGAAAACTATGATGGACGCCGGTTGGATGCTTTTGACTGTGATCTTTATTTCATTATGGAAACATTCTAGTTTTCCAAAATAAAATTGTAATTAACTATCGATTGGAAAAGTTATGGCTATGTGCCTTTCTGAAAGTAATTTGCTTGAGCTGTTAGTCCTGGGATTGACCAATATCCATCCTATGTTATGTAGATCCTCTATCGTTGCAAAGGGAGATTGAGAATGTTCTGCGCACTAATGGGGAATCTGCAACAGAGCGTTTGGATGCTTTAATGTCCAGTGAGCTCAATGAGTTGACCAATGAATTAAATAAAAAAGTTTTTCCCGATGGGCTGCTGAAACCATTCCCAAACAATTGTGTCTTCTTGATGACAGCAAGTGGTGCGAAAGGTTCCAATGTGAGTAATCCTCATGTGCATTGATAATTATTTTTTCTTACTGTCTGCATATTACTTTTCATTATGAAGATTTTTGTTGTGATTGTTTAGGCTGTCCTATTTCAGAGTTCAGACCGACAAATTATTGTTGGTGGAAAATTAATTGTTGTCTTTATTTTTTGACCACTTATGCTAGTATCTTGGTGGACTTAGAAATTTGTTATTTATTCCTCAACCTAGCTAAAGTAGAATGTACGCTGTTTGTGCATGCTGATGACCTGAACACAGTCGAAATGCTTTTGGCTGACAGCAGTTTGAGTGTATAATTGGATAAACATGATTGGAATAAGTTATTGTCATCACCCCAGCTAGAAGGCTGATCAAAGCAGAGGACCTGTATAATTCTTTTGTAGTTAATGTTTGTTGTCATTGGTACTTTAACTTAAAATATGTTCTGATTTTAAATGCTTCAGCTTAGTCCAAATTCTGAAACCTAAGCACTAGATTTGGTTTGTGTGTTATTGGAAAATTCATCATCATCTTCAATGTTTTCATCTTTTTCCCCAAGTTCCTAAGGGTCATCGTAGCGCATTTGTGCCTTTTTAATTTGTTTTTGCATCTTCTTTTGCAGTAAAGCATTAATCATATTCATACATTGCTAGCGCACAAATGGTGGAAAAGAGGTTCTCTGGTTTTCCAAAGCATGGAGACACATCACTATGTGTCCCTGCAAAATGGTGCTTCTTTCTAATAATCTCTCCTAAAAATATATTGTTCCAATAGTTGCATTGAATTCTTAATCGATTGCACCCCCCCCCCCCCCCCCCCCCCCCCCCCCCACCCACCAAACAAAAAAAAAGGGAAGAAGAAATGAAATGAAATGAAAAAGCCTACAATAAATAGTTGAAATCTATGATTTTATGGTAAAAATAAGAGATTTGATACCTTACATAGAAGGAATGAAAAAACCCCCTTAGTCACCCACACACAGATCTATGCTTAAATTGGTGAGTTTATAGTGAACTTGATGATTTCCCTCCAAAATCGGTAGTCTCCCCTTCCTCGAAATCTAGGATAGGTTTGCAAATGAGGAGGGACAGCTTTTCAGATCCCTTTTTTTTTTTAAACGAATTAGACCTATATCGTACGATATGAGACATGTATCGCATGGTATATGTGATTCATGATATACCACCTGTTTACAATATAGGTGGTGTATCATATTGTGTATTCAAAACACGAGCCCTGTATCATACAATATGTACAACACTACTTTATGGTGCATTGTTCAATTTGTTGACTATTTGTTCACCATGTATATGTATGTAGTTCTTTCTCTAAAAAAATCAATGTTTGAAATTGCTTCAGTCCCTACATCCACACATTATCTATGTGGCAAAGATAAGGGTGAATTTTCATATTTGTGGATTTATATCTAATACACCTGTGATATATACCCTTTAAAAACTGAGAGTGAAACTGCATCTTGGGGCCTTAATATGGTAAATTCGCACTAGCTTGGTGCAGTGTGGCTAGATTTTCTGGATCTTAGATGTGATTGCTGTACCATTTGTTTGTTGGCAGTGGGCAGGAAAGGGGGAACATAGACAGCCATGCATTCTACATTCTAGTTGGTTGAGGATCCTTTTATAGCATTGATGTTAGAAAAATATTAAGTTTTGAGGACTATGCTCCATTGCTGTTAGAGTGTTGGCCTAGTGGTAACTAGGGACTGGCTTGTTTTGGATCATAAGATAAAACTTTGTGGGATCTGCCAAAGAAAAAGGAAAGAGAGAGAAAGAGAGAGAGGAACCCAAAAGATGTTACCATAGCTGTTTTATTATCCTCTTTCTGATAAAATTCTTGTACTGGAGTATATTTTTTCAGTTAAAATGAGCTAAACCAACTACAAACAATTAGGTGACCCGTTAAAAATACAATCTGCTGCTTGATCTCAACCTGAGCAAGTCTCATCCATGCAAGCATGCAACAATGCCAGAAAGCTAGTCATGGTCTTTTTTCCATGCATCTACACTGGATGATAGTTCAACATTCAGGTATCCATGATTTTGTTGCCCTGTTTTCGTAGATAATGAAGCTTATATTCAACAAGGCAAATATATTCTGGTGTTTATGTTTCAAAATGAAGCTTTTAATTTCAGAATCGTCCATGTTCTGTGCACAGGTCAACTTCATGCAAATATCTTCTTTATTAGGCCAGCAAGAGTTGGAAGGAAAACGAGTTCCACGTATGATCTCAGGAAAAACATTGCCATGTTTTCCGCCATGGGATACTGCACCACGTGCTGGAGGTTTCATTAGTGATCGTTTTTTAACTGGTCTGCACCCTCAAGAGTATTATTTCCATTGCATGGCTGGTCGTGATGGGTAAGACTAATCTTTGTGAACCCTTTGTTCAGTTCTGGAGTTCATGAAGTACCTCTCTTTTTGTTGATGGTCTATTTTTCTATGTTCTAATGCTACTTTTTTCTTTTTCTTCTCCACATGTCTTTCAATTTGTGTGTTTCATCTGTTCAACACTTTTTTGAAAAGTTTTCCTCCGACATACTTGGCATTTGCAGCAATTTCATGTGTTGGACCATATTATTTGATACATTTTGTTGCGTAACATAACCATATGTGGAAAAGATAAAGCAAAAGATAAAATCAGTCAAAATTGAGGGGATTTCTTTTTTCCTCCAGAACTCCCCTTGCATTTTCCTTTTTAAATTTTATAGTAGTTTCATTGACATTTGATAGACTTTTTAAGGCTTAAATTTCTTACTAAAGGCTAGTTTTTTTAAGTAAAATAAAAGGTACTTGATACTATGTCTTGGTCATGTTAAAATTAAGTGTTATCAAATCTCAATTTAAGGCTCATAAATACATGTGCACTATTTTCTTTCCATGGTTTGAAGGAATTGCCCCTTGACTCTCAAAAATTATACAATATTCCTTAAAGAGTCTAAGTTCAATATCTTACCTTTTTAAGTGCAAGTTTCACAAAGTTTTCATTGTTGTTTTTTTTGAGCTTTAACGATATTGTTCTAATTTTTAAAAATCATTCAAGACCTATGTTATAAGGTGCCTAGTACGGTTGTGGGTGGGGCATTTTTTGTCACAGCCCAACCTTTTTACCCTCTAAGGTGAGCAATTATTATGCATTTTTTTTTTTTTTGGGGTCATAAGTTGATGATGTAGGCTTTTTATTGAGAAATGTTATTACTAATCTTTAAAAATTGTTAATTCATTTCACTGATTTATTGAGACTTATAATGCGCGTAGGCCTGCCTAGGCTCCACTCACCGCTAGGATGTGCCTAGTGCTTTAAACAAGATGGACTAGAATCACCCATCGGAATGCTGTCTGTAAAATGTTTCTGAACTAGAACCTTGAACTTAGTTATCATTGCTTTGCTTTTGGTTGAAATTTAGGTTATGGAGTCCACAGGCAGGAACTTCATAAGATGGCTTTCCATGTTTCGTGACAAGGAATTTGTTTTTTTTTTCTAACAAAAAAAAACTTTGGTTTCAAAGTAATGTAATTGATTAAGTCTATGTGTTTTACCTTCAGACGAACATGTAACAAATTATATTGTAGTAGGATATCAAAACATTTTTTTTGCACATTTTTATGCAATTACCAATATTTCCATGGAGTTGAATTAGAGATTGTGAAGCCTATCAGTTGAAGTTCCTTTTAATATGCTAGGTGTGCTCATCTTATGTCCTATTAATGCACTGTTGTGCAGTTTAGTTGATACTGCAATTAAAACATCCAGAAGTGGATACCTGCAGAGATGCCTGGTGAAAAATCTTGAGTGCTTAAAAGTATGCTATGACTACACAGTACGTGATGCAGATGGGTCCATTGTGCAATTTTATTATGGGGAAGATGGTGTGGATGTTCTGAAGTCAAGCTGCCTTACTGAATTCAAGATTCTTGCTGCTGTAAGTTTGGAAGTGTCACTCATTGTTACAACTAACAATAATTTTGTATTATTCATCTTTTGATCTAGCTGTTATTCACAGAACCAAGAAATTCTTCTGGAAAGGCTCCGAAATGGTCACTCTCTGGATAGTGATTTACTTGAATCCAATGGTTATATCTGTTGTTTGCCCGAACTTCTTCAGTTGAAGGCAGAAAATTTTATCTGTGGAGTGTCAGAAGATCAGAAAAGAAAACTCAAGCTCAGAAAACCAAAAGAGTTTATGAATTTAGTGAAGCTCAAATATGCCACCAGCCTTGCCCATGCAGGAGAAGCTGTAGGTGTCATTGCTGCCCAGTCCATAGGAGAACCATCTACTCAGATGACGTGAGTTTTCTGTTCTCTTTTTCTTATTCAAGAAATGTGGACTCAAATTTTTTTATGGCAGTGCATTAGATGTGGTTTGTTGTGGTATAAGCTCCTTTGTAACAAACCATCATTGGATTTAGATATATTTAGAATGGGAAAACCATTTTTTCTAGCTGTTTTTCTTCTGTTTCTATTATTAGTCTGAATATAGGTTCTGTGACTTACTGTTAATTTTGGACATGTTTTGTTTGTTCACGATCTACGTATTCTTTGGAAGTAACGGGTTTTCAACACAATAACTTGAAGGCACCTGTAACCGAGACAGGAACTTTGTTTATTATCTTCTTGTTGAAGGTATCTGTAACCAAGACAGGAACTTGTCTTATTCTAGCAAAAAAAATACCAAAGCAATGCACAAGTACTGTTTGGACCACACTAATTCCTGTTGTAGTCTATCCTTGATGTTTCATGGAATGTATGAACGTCAAACAATGAGTGGAGTTTGAAAGTTGTGCTGTACATGATTACAGAAATTTTGCTACTTAGAGCACCTAAATCATTGAATTATATTTCCAGGCATGTGAATGCTTGCAGGACTGGGGTACTATCAGAAGTTTAGATGAGGTTTTGGACATGTGATGCATATTTTTATCACAAGGTGTTGCTAAAGTGAGAACATATGGTACTTCCAGTTTCAAAGTTGTCATGTTTGTGTATGTTTGTATTCTGTATATGTATATTTGAATATGTCTACATTGTATACATCTGTAAATGTCTGCATGCATGTGTAGATACATGGATGCATGTGAATTATTGGCAGTTTTTTATTTCTCAAGAAAATATATGTAATTCATGAAATAAAAAGGTATATAACCAGTAGAGAAGATTATATAGTCATTGTTTTCTACTAATTCCTTACTGAAACATTGATAAAAAATTCAGAAAAGTTTTATGATTTTGAAAAAGAATCAGAAAAGGAAAACATATGCTTCAATAGAATACCCTTTGGAACAAAGTAAACATAAGAATGTGATTGCCATTTTTTATTTTCTGATAATATTTCTATGTCTTCCCTATGATTTCCTTTTGGGGTAATAATATCATGATATTTCCAAAATATTGTGGATATATGTCAATGATGTGAGCACACCCCATGCATAGAGATGTATGCGCAGATACATGTACTTTACACATGTCAATACATACTAAAGCAGATATATTATGTCATCCTGTTTCTGTATGTATGCATGCCTGGATGTGTTTGTTGTGTTTGTTGTTTTAGCATAATATTAACATTAGCCAGACCTAGTGCAAGTATCACCATGTCCAAATAATTTTCTGCTGCACTCCCTGAGAAAATAGAATTATGGATCTAGATTCCTATTAAATTGAACATGTTCTCTCATCTAGCCCTATATTTAAGTTTGCTTGAAGATCCTTTAGCAGTAAATTACGTTTTCTTGAATCATGTCAAACTTTGAAATTGATGACATTTATGGCCAGTCACTTTCGTGTTTTTTCAACAGTCTACACATGGGTTTCGGTGCAGACATGGCTTCAGGTGCGGACATGGGTTCAGTTTGAATACTGATAAGGGGCATTTTCAGAAATTTTGAGCATGTTCATTTCTGTACACAGGCACGCACAGACACACATATGGTCACAAGAAATTTTTAAGCAAATTTATGTTATGAAATGACAAGTATCTAATGAACCTAAAAACATCATTTTGCTATGCCTAAGATGTGTCCTGCACCTGGACCGTGTGATGTGTAAAATATCCCTGTCAAAAATGTTAGAACTTACAAAACAATGTGTGCTGTAACAAACTGGCAATGACAGAAATATATGAAGGCTATTTGGCAACCAAATATTCCATCACTTGTGAATAGGTGAAGTTTAAGTCCTATTAAAAGGCACCTTAGGTGGAACTTGGTTGACACTCCTAAACAGGTTTTTGGATAACCTGGTCCCCTAATGGTTATTCACAAAAAAATGAGTTTTTATGTGTGTCATCCAACACACAGACCAATTTTTAGAAAATGATTAAAAAAACCATTTTCTCACAAAACCAAGTTTTTCAACGCACCTTTTTATGAGGGTGTCATCCAAACATGCCCTGGGGGTTCATGTTCTTATCTGGGAGAATTTTTTTTATCAATCACGAAGTTTCTTTTTCTTATGAAAATCTTTTGGAATTAAAAGAAAATTTTGAAGCATAATAGAAAAGATTAAAAATTTGAGTTCTCTGCTAATTTGCTTACAGATGCAATGATGAAATATTAAATAGCTTCTAAAATGTCAAAAGAAAACCCACAAAACTTAAAATATAATTTTTTTCCTGAAAAATTGCAAGAAAATATGTTTATTTCATTCAGATTTTTTTTTTCAACATATCATGATTTTTCAGATTTTTTGGTTTTCTTTTGGATTTTTTTGGAAAAAATGCTGATAAATGATGACAACAAAAAAAAAGAAAACTATAAATGCTAAATACAATACCATGTTCTATTTCGTGAATGACTATATTGAACAAGGACAAAGGTAGAAGAGAAAATCCTTTAAATATTCATCCTCATGCGGAATTCTAAACATGCAAGGACTTATAGAACTATAAGAAATACTAAAAACATAAAGATGATAATATAGTATGTTATTAGATTTTACAAATGTGACTTCCTGATATTTTCAAGATGTGATGGAGTTTATCATTTACCAAATTACCATTTATAACATCAATTTTCAGTAAAGTTCCTATCTTCTCCTTATATATCCTATGGAAGTAGACTTCTTAATATTGGGAAAATGGCACTTCTTGCTCCGGTGATGTTTATCAGATTTTTCACTTGTGATTAATACCCTACATCATACAGTTATCTAGTAATCATTATTAATTTGTAATGTCTTGTCTCCCAAGCTGACATAGAATTTCTCTTTCTTCAGGCTCAACACTTTCCATTTGGCTGGTAGAGGTGAAGGTAATGTAACATTAGGAATGCCACGGCTTCGTGAGATCCTGATGACTGCATCAAAGAACATTCTGACTCCGCTTATGATCTGCCCATTGTTGCAAGGGAAAACACGGCAAGTTGCTTCTCCTTTTACTCGTTCAAAAAATTCTGACAATGGTTATATCCAGTTGATTTTGGAAAAATTTGTTTGTTACTTAGACTCTACGCAGTTGCCATGTTTCTTCAAGTTTTGTTTTCTGTTTTTTTTTTTTTTTTTGGGGGGGGGGGCATGTTTATCCTTTGTCCTCTTGGTTGCTTTCTCTGAATTGTTATGGGTCTATTGATACTTCTACAATCCCAATTTAGCTTTATTTTCAATTGCTGCTTTTGTTGTGAGATGTCTTTTGGCTGTATACACTTGTACTGCTTTTGTTGTAGGGATGTTTCTGGTTGGACATGCATCACTTGCATGTGGGTCTTGATCCTATCTGAACCCAAGGTACTGATGCCACCAGAACATGGTAGGAGGATGGATCAAATTGGTCACATGCTGTCCATAGTGGCAAAATTAATAGATTTTGTTTTCACATGAAAAATATGGTATTTTGGCTAGAAGTCTCTTAGACTTGGATCTGGTAGATTTCATAAGATAAATTGGTTATCAACCTTTACAGTTCCTGGCATCTATTATTTGTACTTCCTTATTTGTAACCTAACCAGAATTTGTTTGTTTCAGCTCGTGTAAGGTTTATGTTAACTTCTTCTCTGTATCAACTATGAAGCACTGTACATATCTTTGTGCACTCCTAATGTGCTTCTTTTGGTGGTTAACTTCTCTAGTTTTCTTGATTTTCTATGACATGTTTATTTAATATATAGAACTAGTTGTTCCTGACAAAGTTGCTGCTTTTTCTAACAGGAGTGATGCAGAATGTGTTGCTGCAAAGTTGAAAAGAATAAGATTTTCAGATATAATAGAGAGTATGGATGTCTCTGTTGTGCCGTGCTTCATAGGAAAGAGAGTAGTCTCAACTGTCTATAAATTAAAGCTAAATTTGTGTGGGCCTGACATGCACTCACCACATGCAAAAATTACTAATGATGAATGTGAAGATGCCTTTGAAAACAAGTTTGTGCCTTTGCTGAAGAAAGCAGTAGATAAGTATTTGGATAAGATGTCCAAATCAGGTGAAGCCATAGAAATAGTGTCCGAGCATCCTGAAGGCAATGTTATGGAGAAAGCACCTGATGAGAATGAACCTGAAAATGAATCTATTAAGGGGGAAGGAACAGAAGTTGATGAAGATGAGGGTGAGGATGAAGGTGCTGACGCTCAGAAGAGAAAAAACAGAGTGAAGATGATATTGAATATGATGATGAAATAGAAAATGAGTTGTCTGCTATTGAAGATGTTAATAGTGAGGACGATGAAATGGTTGATAGTGGAAAAGAAGGTGATGAAGTGGAGGATGGTTTGGGTACCTGTGTTGATGGTGATGGCAGTGAAATGCTGGAAGAAGCTTTGAATGATGTCTCAAAAAATCTGCCTGTAGCCAAATACTTCTCAGGGTCAAAAGTACCTGAAAGCTCCTCCATGAGACCTAGAATGGACAAGTTAAAATCAAAAACTGCAAAATCTCTAAAGCATCTAGAATCCAAGGGAAAAACAAAAACGAAGACAGATGCTCGCATAATTGCTTCTGCAGGGTCGTGTTTAGAGGTGCACTTCTTTATTATGAAAGGCACTTACCTCCTACTATCTCAGGTTCTCTCTCCCCTCCCCCCCCCTGGATATATGCATATGTCTCTGTGTGTATTAAGTTTCTTTATTAAATCCCATGATCAACTTCTCTGAACTTTTACTAATTAACTTTACAGCTGTAGCTTCACTTTGCTCATGTTTGGTTTTGCTGCCGATTTTTTGCATCTCTTCAATTTACTTTATTTCATATGTGGTGTGCTTTCAATGTCTTAAACTGTCGTCCTTGTTTGGGTTAAAGTTTATTACATCCTCTGAGAGGTTGAATTAGACTTGCCTAAGATCAAGTTCTGATTCATAGAGGGACATAGTCAGTCTTAGGATTGCATGCAGGAAAAAATAATCATTTCATGAAGGATTAAACTTCAAGCCTCATATGGTGAATGTAAATCATTAGACAAACCCTATACAGATGGTTCACTGGTGGAAATGCTGGTTGAGTAACTAATGTGTACAACAGTTGTGTATCTTGTAGAAACTTGGTTATTTATTTAGGTACTTGATCAACCATAGTTGTGTTGTTGCTTTATTTGAGTCTGCATTGTCTTGTCCATCAGTATAACGTCTGTCCTTTGGGGCTTTCCAGAAACCCTAGCCCTGATTTGTGATTATCTAGCTGCTGTTTTCATTTATTTTCCACTCGGATAGTATGATTTCCTTTGGTAGTGGAGTTAGTGTCTTGATGCTAGGGGTTGCTGAATACCAATCGCTCCGTGAATTTTAGATGGTGCTACAGAATTTGGATCATTGAAACACTACTCAAGCTAATGGCCATAATTGCCAGAGAGTATGTTTAGATATACATAATTATTGCATCTTTGAAGTAATTCTGTTTCCATTGAGTAATTTTCTGTCCATATTCTGCATCCCTATTTTTCAGAGAAGACTCAAAATTTTATTGTGTAATCTATCAGAATCCATTTGCTTTTGTATGCTTCGATTCATTTGCTAATGTTAATGTGTCTTTATGCAAATAATGCAGTTTGCGGAAAAGGTTGCTATGAATGTGTTCATTCGAACTGTTGAAGGTATAGATGACTGTTCCTTAATCATACCCAAAGGCTTTGGTAACAAAACCAATTCTCAGTTGAATCCTGGTAGAAAACTAAAAAAGCAGTTGAAAAACATGCCTGAAGATCTTCACGAAAAGACTGAGCCAATCAAATTACAAACTCGTGGAGTTAATTTCTCGTCACTGTGGAGAATGCAAGATGAGCTGGACATCAGAAAATTGTGTAGTAATGACATAAATGCGATGCTTGAAAAGTATGGAGTTGAAGCAGCTAGGGCAACAATTGTGGCAGAGATAAGGGCAGTGTTTGAACGCTACGGAATAAGACCAGACATTCGCCATCTGAGCTTGATTGCTGATTTCATGACCTTTGATGGACAATATAGACCTATGAATAGATTTGGCATCAGCTCAAGTGTATCCCCATTTCTGAAGATTACATTTGAGACTGCAACCAACTTCATTGTTCAGATGGCTTCACATGGAGAGGTAGAGCCATTAGAATCCCCATCAGCACGAATAGCCATGGGGCAACCCGTGAAATTGGGCACTGGGTGTTTTGACTTACTACAGAAACTTGAACTTGATTAACCTTCTGTATGAAAAGTCCTTATCTGCAGCAAAGCAGTGGCATCCAAAGCTCTGAGCGTCAAAATTTGGTACAAGTATTTATGGAGATGGCGGGAAGAAGGGAAGCAGGACATCCAGTATCAAGAGGAACAGTGTGATCTCAACAACTTCATAGGACAAATTCTTAGAACAGTGGAAGAATGGACGCAAGCGACATGTCTGGTCTAAGAATGTTCAGGTGTGAATTGTCTTGCCGTGCAATTGGTTAATTTTCTCTTTTTTCTCGTCATGCCACCCAATTGTCACATTTCCTTCCTTAACACTTGGTTACCTTTGATTGTGGCTTTTTTAGATGTATTTTGATGAAGCGACTAAGTCTCTTTCCAACAAGTCTGGGGCTTGAAATTCCACTGTGTTCAAGAGATGTCTCATTTGATGGAGGATGAAAGCAAGTGTTGCAGCTCAAGTACGGCGCTTGATGAGTTGGTGTTCCGAACTGGGAGTTTTGCTTTTTATGGCCAGGCTTGTGTTGATAACTCTAAAAAATGGAATGGTTTAATGACAGTTATTTTCTGTGTTTGGGTGCTGACCTTCTCAGTTTTATTTCGTTTTCATAACGAATGCCATGACAACAATTCTTGCTTGTCTCCGAGATTAGTATTGTGATTATGCTGCAGTCTTGAATAGTTTTCATTGCTAACTAAAAAATGGTTCTTGATTCTTGAGGATGAGATGGTTTGACTTTGCTTTGATACTTGTAAAGTTTTTTTCTTCTCCTTGTGTATGATAAGGAAATATTTGATTAATGGTTATATAAGATTGTCATTTTCATTCAGCAAGTATGTGTATATATATATATATATATAAAGAGAGAGAGAGAGAGAGAGAGATCTTGATTCTGGTCAGCACGCCGTCTCCGGAATGGAGAAGTCCCGTCGATGACTCTAGCGGAGGATGGGGTAGCACTTTTGCCTGGACAAGGAGCCCCATTTGTCCGTATTGATTGTTTTTGGCCTTTGATAACGATAAGCATTTTTAGTATTTTCCTCATGTTGCAGGTCAGGACAAGACCGGACTGACATCCAACCCACATTCAAATGTCTCTCGCTTGGTAAGATTTTGAGACGGCTGTATCAAACTGAATAATTATATTATATTATATTATACTATATACCGCATAAAAAAGTTCGACAATTCGAATATTTCAAAAACTCCAGAGAGATGTGAATCCAAATTCGATCAAATGTCATTTTTATCTCGATCCAAACTCTTTATGTGGAATCTAAATCAGATTTATTAACATCTCTACCACGTGTATAAAAGATATGGATCCGATACGTAACCCAGTCAAGCGCTGAAAGAGAGAAGAAAATGTTCACCACATATGGAGACGTCATCATCTGCCAAATCTCACCGTCCCATCAAAGAATTCTTTAGAATGTGTTAACTTTACATTGTTATGAATCTAAATTTATAAGAAGTGCCCACACTAAAGTTGTGTCACATACACAAGTAATCCATGGATGAAAAATCTTGGCTCGGTCACTGGAAAAGCCCCACGACACCCGAGTCATTGTCTAATGGTTAGTTGAAAATGTGTTACATTAATGCTTCATCAAAAAAAAATTTTAGCTTCGCCGCTGACCCAAGTTGTGGTCAATTATGTCAGTACCATAAATTTGTGGTCGAACTGTCCTAGTGAGTTGGACGAAATGGTCCTCCTGCCACCTTCGTCCCCAGTGCGTGTCCCTTGTGGTCCTAAGATTACCAGCGGCGCCCCTGGAACAAAAGTGAGACTACCAGGCAATAATGCTTTATTCTATTATAGCTTATTCTTAGTGCTTAAATATGTGATGCTTGTATGGCCAGTTCATGGAGTACAGTTTGCCAGAACAAGCAGCAGAAGTTCATGAACAGTTACGAATTTGGAAGGGAGGACAGTTCAACTCTTCTTCCAGGTTTGTCCTTTGCCTAGAAGACGGACGCCCTTCATTGGGTTCGCGTTAATTGGCATTTAGTGTGCTTGCCTTTTTCCCCTTGTTCTTTTTGTCTACACCGTAGTAATGGTGAACTATGTTATATGGTTCCATAAATCTATGAACCTAACCTTATTTTTATTGGACAATAACAATTTGTTACCCAATCACTTCAGTTTCAGAATCGGATCGGTCAGTCAAGCTGCCGATTCGATGAATTTGCTGGTTGAGCAAATTTAACAGAATCGATTGTGAATTGGCGAAGAAAGTGTCATTAATTGTTTTTAAAAAAATAAATGGTAAATATATGAAAATATAATGAAAAGTTAAAAAAGTTTTAAAAAATAATTAAAAATCATATATGTCGTGGGTTGGATTTTCATTGGTGTTATACATCTGGTCCCGGATTCAGGGTCCGCCCTTTTCCAAATTGTCGTGTTCTTGTGACATCTGGTCCCAGCTCGGGGTTCAAATCCTGGATCTAGTACCCGGCCTGCCAGACCGAACACATGACGTATGTTGGCCACGAGTAACACGACGGTGAGGGTTTGCTCCCGAACCGTGAGGGTCACGTGCTAGCCTTCTTCCCCGAACGCCACGGCTCACGTGATATACTTTATCTTCCGATTTTGCCCAGCCCATCGGCAGAAATTTCCATCACTCCACGACTTGTAACTTGACCGATCCGTGCCCGTGAGATGTCATGTCCTTCATCCACGCGTTCGCCTGTTTATATTTGAAATTGCAAAAAGAATAATTTAATACTACGCACATGGATTTTGCTCAATAAACTATAATGAACAATATAAAAAAATTCCTCTAAAAATAAAATGTGTATGCACGTAGGTTTCATGTGGTTTTCATTTTTAATTAGAGGATGAACAACATGATAATTGCTCCTAAAAAAACAACGTAGAAACTTATTCTATTAAAATAATCAGTAGCACATTTTTCCCTTTTTATTCCATGTACTGGGATTCACAAGTCATTTTGTGCGGGACATTTTTTTTTCCTTCTCTAATGTTGCTTTTATTGAAAAGAGTTTATTATTCGAAGAAAAATATTGACACTTATTTTCTTGACTAAGTTTTTTTTACTAACATTCAGAGAAGCGACTAAGAAAAATGGAATTTGAAATTGCATGCCAATCGTGTGAAAATTAGAAAATATTTTTTGTGTAAAAATTTAGAAATAAAAAATATAATATATAAAAATAATACTAAGATCATAAAAACACATTAGATGTCATCCTTGAATGTGATTTTATATCGAATAGAAAACGGGCCGAACTCCAATCAAACCGGCATTAGTTTTAGATTAAATTTTTGCCAAACGTTTTTGCAATTTATATATATTTTTAATCAAACTAAGTTAGTTACTAAATGCTATTGGTTGGACATAGTTGGACCAAATTCTTGAAGGACACTTACTTATATATATATCCAAGCAAATATTTAAAATTACTAATAAAAAATAAATATTGACTTGTTAGTGTGGGAAACTGCCCACACAAGCTCATGTGGCTCCACCACTTGTTGGAACCAAGTTCTAATTATAGTCTTCAACTTTCCTACTTTCTTTAATCTTCGTAGCTATTTTCTTTTCGCCGACAATTTATTTTGAAACGTGAAGGAAGATTCTGGTAAATGTCGCGTAATATCTTGATAACAATTGATGCAAGACCTTTACATGGGCCTGGGCCACCGGTGCATACCCAGTACTAGACCTAGACCTTTGCATGGACTTGTGCCACTGGTGGGTACCCAGTACTAGACTTAGACCTGACATGGACAACCAAGGGATCTGAGGATATTCTTACTAAACAAATACTTAAGGGGCAAACTGTTTCGCCGACAATTTATTTTGAAACGTGAGGAAAGATTTTGGTAAGCGTCGCGTAATATCTTGATAACAATTGATGCAAGACGTTTGCATGGCCCTGGGCCACCAGTGAGTACTCGGTACTAGACTTAGACCTTTGAATGGGCTTGACTGAGGGCAACCAAGGAAAGTGAGGATATTCTTACTAAACAAAATACTTAAGCGGGCAAACTGTTTCGCCTAAATCAATATTAAATGAGTGATTAGGTAAATAAGGTGCAAGAGATATTAAATGAGTGATTAGGTAAATAAGGTGCAAGAGATTGATATGATATTTTATTTACTTGAATTTGTGAGGTGTATCGGCAAATGGGGAGAGCTCAAGTGGAGCCGTTTAAGGGCTCGAGTGGACAGAGTAGCCGATTCGGTTCTTTGAGGGCGTTTCGGTAAATTGACTAACCGGTAGCGGTTTGGTCGTCGGACTTCCAGCTACCGCCCCTTTTCGGCCAGCACGTTCAGCTGTCCACTTGTCCGCGGAAGCCGGCCTGGCCCGGCCATTGATGATGAGGGCGACGACACGTCATCACCCAGGTGGTCCCGCTCGGCGACTAATAGTTGGCGGTTGGCCGTCCCGCTCAACGTCAATGCCCCTAAGCTTCAAAAGATTATCAAAATTGCCACTTCATTAAAAAAAAAAAAAAGTATGGGAACAATGTCCAGCATTTCTGGAGCGTGTCCCTTGCTTGACCCGTGGATCTTATGAACTTTACCCGATCCATATCTCACAAGAACGGAGAGAGAGAGAGAGAGATCCCAATGGATTTTTACAAATTAACGTTGAATTCTCGACCCAAGTAAAGCAAAGCCGCTCATACGGGTAACTGGATATTTTGCTTCTAATTGGACCACGATTAAAATGACTTTTTATGAAATTAAAAAGTCATATATTTCTCATATCACGTGAAGAACGAGAAATGTAATATCTTTTACAACTCTTATTGATGGTGACATTTTTTTGGCATTTCATCTCTATTTTAAATGTTAGGGTTTCTTAGGTTGAGGGTTACAATTCAAAGTACAACTAAGGAGGGCAATATTTCGATACACCAAAAATAGTTTTTGATAGTTCAAGAGGGTAAGAAGTTGAGTGAAAGTTTCGGCCCTCCATTTGGTGGTGAGTCTCCCCTACTCACCCAAAAATACTCCAACTGGAAGGTTTAATGCCGCAAGTATATTAACTTGTTCCACTGTCGATCAGACTGTGCTTGAGAGCATCCATCTTAAGATCCAAAGTGATTTCAGATTTGCATTGCCTACAGTCCCTTTGAGAGAAAGGAGTTGGACCACATATGCTCAGCCCTTATCATCCCATGTCATTCTAAATATTTATCAAACACAGCCTTAAAATACAGCATCGTCTCTCTGTGTCTCCTCTTATCAATGAAAGCAAGAGAAGAACTGACCCAGATTATCGATCCCAACACAAACACGTGAACTATTGATAATCTTGTGCCTTTCACAGGACAAAATGATATTTTTCACTGAGTGAGTCCGTTGATTTCACATGAATGAACTTTATAATCTTGTTTAGGTAAGCATACAAGAAAATAAGTACGCTTTTTATATAAAGTTATGCATGGGATTTACTTGTCACGTTTGAAGTAATTGACTTTTTTTTTTCCTGGTCGTATAATAAGTCCGAGCTGGCTATATGCACGCTTTCGTGCACATTTTTTTTGTGCACCAGTATGCTTAATGACCAAAATGCTCGCGGTTAATAGAAAAAGATTTTTTTTTGTGGGGACAAAACAAATAAAACCAACAGAAGTTAGAAGATTAAAAAAAACTTTTTTTATAATAATTTTCAAAATACCTCAACTCCTACATGTTTCTTTTTTGGTGTATATGTCTTTTGTGCACTCAGTGGTGCATGCAACTCACTCTCCGTTTGAGTTGGAGCCATTCGTTCTATTCTTTTGGAAACGAACTTTAGATTTTTTTGATTCTGCAAAGAGCAAGTCAGCCTTTTTACGTAAAGCACGTTGCTTGCAGTTAGTTAAAGGTTTTTAAATGTTATATAAAGCTTATCAGCCATTTGCCTTGGGGGCATCTCGTGAGGGCGACTTATATGTTATGGCGACTTATGTTATGGTATAACACTTGCCATGGAAAAATGATTCAATAATTAGTCTATTCTAGATACTATACAACTGGTTGACAACACCTTTTTGTTTGCTCGAGCCATATAGTGTGCATTGTTGCCGCTTTTAATGCCCCTTAATGCATTGTTGCCGCTTTTAATGCCCCTTATAGTGTGCATCTTTACTATTTTAACACCTCCATTGTTGAAAGTTTAGATATTATTTGGACGGCACCATTTGAAAACGGTGTTTTGGAAGAACAATATTTTGAAAAAGACAACTTTCCTAAGTAGTTTTTAAAGTGGGTTTATACACCATGTGAACTGAAAAAATATCAAAATTATGTGACGTTATTTATTACATCATCCAATCAACTTGATTAATAATTTTTCAGGCACACACACATATATATATATATATATATATATATATTTGATCGATTTGTTCATTGATTATTAGTAAGAAAAGAAGAAGCAGGCATTTGAACAAAAAGGGCGGAACATGAGGCGGGAAAAGGGAAAGAAGAGGAGGAGGTGCTTTTAGAGAAACTATTTATTGGACCGATCTGAATTGGAAAACGGGATCCACTTCCACCGTGGTTCCGGTTGTCCTCCAGTGGCATTTCTGAAATTTAACGAAAACCGAGCTCCCATTTCCTATCCTCGTCAACGCGCATAGGTCCGGTAGACGTCGGAGTGGTAAAAGATCACCTGGCAAGAACCGTTGGAAAAAGAAGCACAGGGAAGAAAAAAAAAAAAAAAAAAGATCCGTGACCGTCATTTGTTGACGCCGTTAACTCTTCGCTCTTAAATACGCCTTCCAACCCAGGCCACCCGTCTTTCGCCCTGAAATTAGGGCGACAGAGCGAGAGAGAGCAAGAGGCTGTTGAAAGCACCGTTCATGGCGGATTGCCTCGACGGAAGGAGGATCGGGATCGGGGGTTAATCAGAAGAAAGAATACAGGAAAGTGGAAAGAAGAAGAAGAAGAAGAAGAAAGGAAAGGGGAGGGGAGGACGACTGGTAAGGGAGATGGCGGAGGAGAAGAAGTCGTGGGCGAAGAAGGAAGGCGGGGGAGGGCTTCTTCTGGGGCGCTACGAAGTGGGGAAGCTCCTCGGCCACGGCACGTTCGCCAAGGTGTATTATGCGCGCAACGTGAAGACGGGGGAGAGCGTGGCGATCAAGGTGCTGGACAAGGAGAAGATCCTCAAGAGCGGCCTCATCTCCCACATCAAGCGCGAGATCTCTGTCCTCCGCCGCGTTCGCCACCCCAACATCGTGCAGCTGTTCGAGGTCATGGCCACCAAGACCAAGATCTACTTCGTCATGGAGTTCGTGAGGGGCGGCGAACTGTTCGGCCGCGTCGCCAAGGGCCGACTCAAGGAGGAGACGGCCAGACGGTATTTCCAACAGCTTGTCTCAGCCGTCGAGTTCTGCCACAGCAGAGGTGTTTACCACCGCGATCTTAAGCCCGAGAACCTCCTGCTGGACGAGAACGGCGATCTGAAGGTCTCGGACTTTGGCCTCAGCGCGGTCTCCGATCAGATCCGCCAGGACGGTCTCTTCCATACCTTCTGCGGCACGCCCGCGTACGTCGCCCCGGAGGTGCTCGCGAGAAAGGGCTACGACGGTGCCAAGGTCGATATCTGGTCATGCGGCGTTATACTGTTTGTTCTCATGGCTGGGTACCTCCCTTTCCATGATCAGAACGTTATGGCCATGTACCGCAAGATCTACAAGGGCGAATTCCGTTGCCCCCGATGGTTCTCGCCGGAGCTCTCCCGGCTGCTCTGCCGGCTTCTAGACACGAACCCAGAGACGAGGATCACCATTCCGGAGCTCATGGAGAATAGGTGGTTCAAGAAAGGGTTCAAGCAGGTGAAGTTCTATATCGAGAACGATCGCTTACACAACGTCGATGACGACGATGGTTTCGATTCCCAAACATCAGCCTCATCATCGCCCGAGAGACAGAGCAGGCCCTCCGGAGGAGGCGGTGGCCGTGGATTGCCGCGGCCGGCGAGCTTGAACGCCTTCGACATAATCTCGTTCTCTCCGGGATTCGACCTGTCCGGGCTGTTCGAGGAGAGAGGGGAGGAAGCGAGGTTCGTCTCCGGCGAGCCAGTGTCGAAGATCATCTCGAAGCTGGAGGAGATCGCGAAGCTTGTGAGCTTCACGGTGAGGAAGAAGGATTGCCAGGTGAGCCTGGAGGGTTCCGGCCGGAGAGGCGAGCGGGGCTCAATGGCGGGCCACCTCGCCATTGCCGCCGAGATCTTTGAGCTCACTCCCTCGCTTGTCGTCGTCGAGGTCAAGAAGACCGCCGGCGATCGAGGGGAATACGAAGAATTCTGCCGAACCGAGCTCGGTCCAGGCCTCCGCGACCTTGCGGCCGGGCCAGCGCCGACCACTACTGAGGAGGCGGTCGCGACGGTGGAGACGGGTGAGGAAGAGGAACGAGGTGAGCCACCGACACTCATCGCTTCGGACACCGAGTGAGAGGAGAGGGGTAGGACAAGCCATCGGAATATTCACCGGTATATTCCCGCTGTCGACTCCGACCATCCTTTTTTCCCTTGGTTTGCAATTTTTTTTGTATTATATCAAAAACGTGGGGATGTGATACGGTAGGAAATTGGGGCATGGAGAAAAGCAAAATTTGATTCCGGTTGTGTGCTAATTTACGGAAGATCGATTTCGTTCGAGCGGCTACTTCAAGCCCTCTAATGAGTCCCTACGTTTGCACTAAAGATAAGGTCCCACAGTGTATTAAACGAAAAAACCAGGAGAAATTTGTGGAGAAGTCAAATCGCTCTCGTCGTCTCTGGACGGAAAATTTTCCCCGCCTGTTTCTTAGGTTGGCTTCCCGGCGGCTGTCTAATCTTTCGTTCTCTTCTGCGTTGGTGCTGCTTCTGAACGGAAATACGCCACGTCGACATGTTTCCAGAGTTTGATTGATGGCTTGGCTTGACCTTTGGAGGCTTCATATGTGAGCTTAGCTGTCGCCTGTTTTTCTGGAAGCTTTTATGGTTTGGTGGGGGATTTCGCCGGTGCCGGTTGAGATGTGTCTCTGGGTGTGAGGTCGATGGTGGTGCCGCTTTTTTCCATCCGGGGACTTCGGTAATCGGGGGAGAAAAAGGAGAGTCACATAAATGGAAAAATTGTCCAAGGCTGAAGCCAAGGAGATTGCTGGCCTTCCTTTTCCCTCTTTCATGGAGAGAGAGAGAGAGATTAGTGTTCTGCTGGGAGTGGTGCGGTTGCTTATTGCAGTGACAAAAAGTTTTGCTTTTGCTCTATTAGCATGTAAAGAATTGGGAACAATTGATTATTTGACCTTGTCCTTCGTTGCATGTGAATAAATAATTGCTTGCCGTCCATTCTTGAGTTGCTATTGTTTAATGTTGTTGTCATTGTATATGTATTTATGAGCGATTGCACTTATAAATGTTAGAAGCGTAAGTGGCGCTTCTGTAATCATTTTGAGATTCTCCTGACCAATTGATGGCCATTTATTTATTTAATAAAGGAGCTTGGTGGCCTAACTTTTCGTTTCTCTTTTGGGTGTTGTGCGGCACTTGATAATTTTTCTTTCTAATAAACTTGGGCGCCTTTGAATCCGAATTTGGAGTTGGTGTTCGGATATTTGATTCAACCACCAAGGTGAAGCAGTTTCAGGCTTTCTTCAACCTGATCTTCGGTGTCTAGATCAAGCAGCCAACTGTAAATTGTCCAAAGATGAACATATGCTTTTCTTATTTGTTACAAGAATTGCTTGGTTTTTTTATTGATATATTCAATAAAGTATGCAGCAAATAGTTGCGTATCAACACCCGAAATTAACACCATGCGTAGAATATGTGAACAGCAAGCAAGAGCTTCATTCTCCAGAGCAGAGATCATTTAACTAACAATTAAAAAATAATTTGAAAATAGTTTAAACAATAGTAACATCTTTTGTGCAGCAAGCTTATATAAAGCGCATCAGTCACCCTAAAGAAACCGGCCTCGGCTAGAAATTGCACAACCATTCTAGCAGCAGTGGTGAAGATAAGATTTTTTGGTGTGAGCAACTTCATCGCAAAAAAAGTTTTTGACTGGTTGGTGTAGACGGTGACTCACACCTAGATCTCCACTGCTGCATTCCACTGTCTCGATCAATCAACGCTATCAGACGGCCAAGGGCCGCATCTCTTTAAAGTCCAAATTAATATGAGGCTCATTAAAAATCTTCTAATCCTGTTCTTATTGTCTTACACTTGGAGCCCAGAAATTGGTAGCTAAAATGAAAGTTTGTAAACTTGAGTCGAGTAAAGGGAGCATTTCCTCTGCAACCTTGCTGGGGATCCCTCAAAAGGAATTTTACTACCGAAAATGAGTTTACAAAATGCACAAAAACTCTAAGAAGAGAAGGCTCAAACCATTAATTGTTCTAACAAAAATTTCTCGAAATTTATGATCGAAACTAATAATAGTTCTCATCACTATAGAATTGGAAAACTATGAATTATAAGCTGGAGTTGGCATGTTGGCCAACACCCTTGAATGCCATTTTGTAGGCAAAACAATGTGTTTAAGTTATGGTTGAGTGACAATTGATCTTGTGAATGCCCAGTTTTTATAAAATACGTTTTTGAAAGAGATTAACTTGGACTCCTTCTGCCTCAGGATGTTCACAACAAATGTCGTTTTTGTCTTGTTACTGAAACATACAAACCAGATATTGTTTTCAAGAAATGCCATGTTTTGAAGGAGCTATCGGAACCCAACGTAAGTCTTGCTGAGTTTTAATAGGTAAACTTGAATTCTTGTCGAAAACTCACTATATTATATTAATCTTTATATGCTTTCTTTTCTATATGTATTTGCTAATGTCAAATTTTGAAAAGAAGTACGCATAAGAATAGAAGGATCTTACAAAAGGAGTGAGTTATTGTCCGGAACAAGCTCCCTCAGGCTTGATTCGGGAACAGAACGCTGGCGGAAAGTTTTTGCCCTCCAAAGCAAACGTGCCCCATTAAGCCCAATCTGTCCGTTCGGTTCCATCGTGTGTCTTCCCAAGGGAACGAGGATAGGAGGAACCCTTTTTAAGCTCCGTTCAACTATGGCACCGGAAGAAACGGTCTCTAAGCTCGGTCGACTGCTGTTCTTCGTCGGTGCCGGAGGTATTTTGAATTTTTTATACGACCTTCTTCTTCTTTTTCTTTGTTGTACCTGATTTTACTGTGGAACCCCGAAATCATGGTGCTTGTTTTTTGGGTAGTTGTTAGCACGGCAGGGATAAACTTGTGGAGAAGCATCGAGAGAGATCGCCTAAAGAGATCTCAAGAAGCGACGCAATTACAGGAGAAGACAAAGCGTTTGGTGGATGGAGTGACAGAAGCCTAGCGCTGCTTCAGTTTAGGGAAAGCTCTCTTTTTGTTATTTTCTTTTCGGCGATAATTGGGGGTTACATAGTAAATTGGTTCTGGATGCTATTACAGTTTTAGGGGTTCTTACAGATTTTTGATGTGGGTATATTGATGAGAGGGAGTTGTGTGAGTATTGGCCATAAACTACAACAGTTTGGGTTTTCCCATATTCATAAGGTTTAAACTTGTGGGTGCTTTTTCATCTAAGGCACAGAAAATGTTATTGGACAGTCCTGATGAATTTGACTCTTCAAAGATCCTTTTACTTGTTCTTGGTTTTGTTGTTCCCCTTGATTCTTTTTCTTCGTTCGTGGAATTGGCAACAAATGAATGTGAATTCATGAAGTTTAGCAATGAATGTGAGCAGTAATGAATTGGCAGCTTATTCTTTGCATGATGAAGTGTTCTCCAGCATCATTTCTCTGCAAATGGTTAATGAAAAGGGAGAAACTTCTTTACTTATAAATTATGCTAATGTGATCAAAGGTTCCGATTTGGTGTGATCACTGGCGGTTTAAGCTATACCAGCGTATATCGACTTTGGTTCAAGTTAGGAAGGGAAAAATACAGGAATAAATTAAAATAGCGGGGCAGGGATACCCCTTAAGAGGAACTGGAAAAATCTGTCACTCAAAGCCTCTCCTCAAGTTTGGGGTTCTTCTCTGTATGTGTTTAGCCATAAAGAGGAGAAGACAACCCTTGGGCACTGTAGGCACTTGAAACCCCGTTTAAGCAACCATATGGTTTTACATTTTATTATTCCATAGTAAGTGAGCAAAACTACCTTTTCCTTCTGGCTTTCTGTTGTATCTGAGAATTTGTATTTCCAGAACATGTCAATCGAACAACGAGTGATGGTGCTGAGTCCGTCTGTTGATACTAAAAATTGGCCACGTCTTTTTTGCTGAGCCAGTTAACACTGCTGTAAAGTGTCTGTGGAATGGTTTAATTGGCATTCACCTTATCATCAAAGCACATACACATGTTGCTATCTTGGAGTGTGAAAGTTATGTATACCAAAGTTGCTTCTTGTCTGATTCTTCTGCAAGTATGTGTTCTTTATTTCAGAATTGCACGTGTCATCTGTTCTTTTTCTTCATACGGCACTGAAGAAACTCAGGCTTCTAGTTTCTCTTCTTTGTGTGACGCAACATCACTACATGAACTATGGTCAATTCCCTAGGCCTTGCTTGTAATGATCCTTCTATTTGAGGCAAGTAGTTCCCCTACGTGTACCCCTCAGGCTTTCATTACAATCGCCGTATTTCTTGGTTGCCAAAGGGGTAGAGATGTAGCTAAGTAGTTCCCTTCACGGCATTAGGGTGGTAGCCAGATAGCACTAACCATTTTATCAGCTGCAAAATGTATGTCCAGGATGATCCAAAATGACATCTAGTTTCACTTTATATATATTTATTTGAAAAAGCAAGAGTGCGCAGCATCATAGCAAATGATTGTCCGTATTATTCGTTCTGGTGTTTACTCTTGACAGAGTATATCTGAAACATGGACTGGAGCACGTAACCATTTAAGAATAATAACTTGGGAATGGTCTTCTACTTTATTACTGCTCATAAAAAACCTAGTTACTGCTTCCTGTCCTGCTTCACAGCTCTTTTCGACTGAAATCTGCTTCCTGCTAGAAATTCAAAAAATCTGTTTGGCCTTCTATATGGATTTATCTGATTGAGCTATTTAGAATCTCTTGATAGCCTTCATCCCACAAAAGTTGTTTGTATTGCTTGTGATTTTGGGAAACCTAATCCAAAGATTGGTTCCACATGTCATGACATCTGGTTCAGGCAAAGTCATTGAATTTTAACCACAATGAAATGAACCTCTCTCCTTTTTCCATCCGTCTCAGTTGTGGGGTCTTTCCTGGCTATTTTTTGAGGACAAGTTTAGTAAGGAATAGAGTCTAACAAGATACCATGGGACTGATTTTCTGTCTATGGACTTTCACACGTTTCTGCAGAAATTTCTGTACTCTTCTTTGAAGAACTACCTTCGTGGAAAGTCACACAAATTCTCAAGCCACACGAAGGGAAAAAAAAGGAACCAGGACCTTACATTTTTATTTGAGCAAGCTGTGGTTAAGCAGACCAATACTTATATTTCGTGAACACCAATAGCACCGCTGAGCTCTTAAACTTTCTGGATTTTGAAGGTTTTAAGTTCAACTTACTAAACATGTGGCAAGCAGAATCGAACCCAAAAAAAAGGAAAAAAGCAGTACAGAAAAGCAGCTAGTGCAGATCGTGAACCAATATCCGGCTACAAGTATTTACATCCCTAATTTACACAATCTAGAAGGAAATGCTAATACTGATGGTCTTCCTGCTATAGATAATCGTCTTCAACAGCTTTGGTAAGAGTTCTATCCTGATTTGGGTTGAGATTCGAGTCCGAGTCTGAACATTTGCTGCAATAGAGAACATCCAAACATGTCATGGTTATAGCTGTGGCTGCTGTTCACCCTGCCACACCCAAACTATGTCCTTCAGAGAAGGCTTGAGGTCCTGATTGCAGAATTTCTGGTATTCCAACGTATCTCCTGATGATTTCTTTACCTCTACGACATAAAATGAAGGCGTTACTTCAAAGATCTCTGCATCAATTCCTAACTGACCTTTCCTTCCTTCTTTGCTGCCCCGCAGTTTGACAGTTCCATCCTTCTTCTTTACCATGAACTTCTCTGCCTGCGCAATCTCCTCAAGCTTTGAGATGATGGTAGAAGCTGGCTTGGTGGTTGTGAACCTAGATTCTTGCTTCATATTGTTTCCTTTCTCAAACAGGCCCGAGAGATCGAATCCTGGAGACAAAGAAATGATGTCAAACGCATTCAAACAAGTTGGTTTCACTTGAATCTTCTCAACTGCACTACTGCAATCAGCAGCTGTGGAATCAAAGGCAGCATCAATGTCATCACAAGGAGCTTGTTTCTGCTTCTTTGCAATTTCAACAGGCTTGAACCCCTTCTTAAACCAGGAATTCTCCATAATCCTAGCCATGGTTATTCTCGAGTTGGGATTTGGATCAAGAACCTTAGAAAGAAGCTTGCGAACCTCAGGAGGAAACCATTGTGGGCATTTGAAGTCTCCTTTGGTTATCTTTCTGTACATCTCCATGAGATTAGGATCATGAAATGGAGGATAACCAGCCAGCAGAACAAAGAGAATAACACCACACGACCAGATATCAGCCTTTGCACCATCATACCCTTTCTTATGAATAACCTCCGGCGCGACGTATGCGGGTGTTCCACATAAAGTATGCAACAGACCGTCGTTGCGCCGGCATTCGGCGAGAGCGCTTAGGCCAAAATCAGTAATCTTGAGGTCACCATTCTCGTCCAGAAGTAGGTTCTCTAGTTTCAAGTCTCTGTGATAGACTCCCCTGCTGTGGCAGAAATCTACTGCACTGATTAACTGTTGAAAGTACCTCCTTGCCAGATCCTCCTTGAGCTTTCCCTTGGCCACCTTGTTGAAGAGCTCCCCACCCCTGACGAATTCCATCACAAAGTAAATCTTGGCCTTGGTCGCCATGACTTCATGGAGCTCGACTATATTCGGCCGTCGCACCAGCCTCATGACTGCGATCTCGCGCTTTATTTGCTCGATCATTCCTACTTTGAGGATCTTTTCCTTGTCGATGACTTTGATGGCAACACTGTTCCCATCAGCGAGGTTCCTAGCATGGTATACCTTTGCAAACGTGCCTTGTCCGAGCAGCTTCCCGAGCTCATACTTTTGCATCAATACGTTGCCCTTCTCCATCTTTCTGATTTTCGAGAGGTCGCTCGGAAGGATCTTCTTTGAGGATTCCCCGTTCTTCAGATTCCTGCTATACCCAATTCATTTTGTTGAATTTGGCTCCAGTTTCTTTCGTCAGAACAGGAAGAAGTCATCTGCACAACATGGTTTTCCATGGTAGGGATAAAATGAGACTCCTTCTACGCTCGGTAGGTAAGAGAATAATCATGTGAAAGTCCACATCTTTCTGCATCCCAGATACAGAGAAACAATGTAAGCCCGTAGCAAATTACTGTTGAGGAGACAAGGAATGGGGAGAGAACAGAGAGGTGTCTACGTCTTTCTGCTTTCTTGGAAAATAAAACATAAGTTGGATCGATCTAAAGGCAAGCCGCGAGAATCAATCGCTGAATGACACCAGGCAGAGGAAAGAACAGCACGCCACGCATGCGAAGTCTGAAATACGAGAGGGAAGGACAGAGGCCAAACAGGAACGGAAAACTTTGGCTTGTGCAGAGAAGCAAGAGACAGAAATTAGCAAATTTTTGACAAAATTGAAGTCGCCAACACTACCATCCCCGCCAGATTGTCGGGTAATGAATCGGTCCTTTTCTTCCGGAAAGGCGTAAAAAACAGTGTTTTGCAACACCAGGGGAGGGGAGGCATTTCCATAATTCAACAGAAAATTAGAACAGTAACTAACTAGTTGGTCGGAGATTAAAAGAGAAAAAGAAAGCTGAACCCAAGAAAGGTGTCGGCACGGTGATAGATTGGAACAGCAATATCTGTCGTCTCCCAATTTCTTCTCAAGTTTTATTCAAAGGTTCATGTCTTTTCCAATTCCTATCTGCCAATCTGACCGCTTTTACATTATTCAATGTAAACGAGCCCCAAATTTTAATCGCAAAAGAAGCATTTCTTTTTTGACGTTGATGGTTTTTCTTGAATTTCTCGTTGTGGTCACAAAGAAAAGTTTGTGATATTATGATATCCTCAAACCAGGAAAGAGAACATCTATAGTAATTTTCTATAGTAATTTCTTCAAACGGCATACACCTGTTCTCAAAATCGGTGTGAACCGGTCGAGTTACATGGTAGAATCAAGGGGAAATTAAAAGCTGGTGGATGGGACCGATATTCTATCCGTTTTCATGCAATTTTTTACCATTTTTTTATATAATTATATTTGAGAAGTAAAATATTTTAAACATTCAAAGTTGTCCAAACGGATGAACACCTAACGAGACATCCATAGATGAATTTATTAGTAAACGACTTTTAATACTTTACGAAATTTCAGAAAAAAACATATTATTTAGAATCTTCAATTCTTTTAAAAGATTTTGTACTTCAAACATACTTCCAATGAAGTACTTGAGATATACTCATTTGTCGGTCTTATTATTTCCTTCAACGTTTATCCTTAAAAAACAAAGGAGTCCTTTGGAGTTCGAATTCTGTCAATGTTTTATGAATTTAATTGAGATTCATGAAATATTAGAACTAATGTTCCATAAAGTTGATCCAATTTTTAAGGCAGATTCATAAAAACTCTAAGGCTATCATATTTTCTGTTCTAAGAGAAGTCATAAGGTGGAGACCGGCAGCTTAAGCGGCATAGCATGTGCATTCACAGGTGCCTTTCTAGTTCGATTTCTTATGGATGCTGAACCTTAGTCTCTATAATCCATAATGATAAGATGCAGTACTTAGT